>NC_133689.1:15375000-16705000 GCF_048934315.1 Petromyzon marinus
ACACCCATCTACTCATTCACCATCACATCTACTCATTAACTCAACCACCCACCCATTCACTCACCCAACCACTCATCCACTCACTCATTCACCCACCCACTCATTCCTCGACATCAGGAGGAAACAAGGAGGTGGAAAGGTGCTGATGCAGGCCGTTTTAAAAGTCTTTGATGACCGCTTTTGTTGCAATCGAAACGTCGTAGTTTTTTGTTATTTTTTGCTACTTTCTCTGAACCTATCTACGTGGTGACTTTACCGAAAGACCCAAGAATACAAATACAACTTATTGGGTAGTCAGAATTCATCAGCACCAACCTGTATGTTGAACCTCTTTCGCACCGTACGTAGCCAACCGTGCAAATCTGTAGGTCTCTCTGGGTGTCTATAATGAGTGACCCATTGTTACTTAAAACTATTTTGGCAATGAAGTGATACGTGATATAATTGAATAGATTTTAAGCACTACAATTTTGAAAAAAAAAATATTGAATAAATTAAAAATAAAGAATAAAAGTAAGTACATGGTAATAAAAGCAACAGTTAAAATGTGTTGGATTTAGTAATAGCATGCCAAATGATGAGTTATTTAGCCTGAAAAATAGTGCAAATACAAATAGATTTTACAAGGAAAAGTGATTTATATTTACTAAATGTCTGAGCAATGGTAATTTAGATTTACTAAATATTTGGAGGAATCTGATTAATATTTATTAATGATCTGGCTGAAATTGATTTACATGTACTAATTGCCTGGGTGAAATTGATATAAGCTTACTAAATATCTGGTTCAATGATTTGGATTTACTAAATAAAATACTTATATTGAATGTCTGTTGCCATAACATTTATATTTCTAATCCACCCAATAGCATGCCTTCATGGTGCCACAATTCACTTACGTTAAGTCAACCGAGCACCATCAAAAAGATAAGAACTATGAAAAGGAACAGCAGATTGACATGTATTTGTGCAATTTTGTCTCAACATGTTTATCCAACATATTACAAGTACAAAAGAAAGAGGGGCTATGAAAAAACAAAGACAGAAACCATGTATCTGTACAATAGGGATACAATACCTGAAGTCTATTAATAATTTGTGGGCATTACAGGCACAGATTCCTTTTTTGGATGTGATTCAAGGTTTTAGTCTTGTTAGTGCATTTAAATTACGACAATAAAAAAAAATATGTAAAGATACTTTCATAATATTTCTTTCTTATGTGCGCAAATTGAAATCCTAAGGGCCAATATGTTTATAAAACAGCTAAAAGAGATTAAAACATCACATGAATTGATCCACAATCCAGGTGGACCTATCTTTTTTAACATGCACAATTACAAGCATGGCTTCCTAACAAGTAAACTAGCACAACCTTCAGATGTTCCATGCATCTTACATCTATTCCTTTCGAAACGTCGTGAGAATTTTTATTGTTTTATATATATTTATTATTTTATTGTTTCCCTTCAACGTGACTTTACCGAAAGAGCTAAGAATATGAATTACTGCAGTCACGAAAGCTTTAAATGAAAATTTTACCGCCTCTACGGGGAGGGTTTCCACGTCACTTTAAGATCCTTCAACAAACTCCGGGATAAGAAGGCTCAGCTGATCGAGTCTCTCACCTTTCTGAAGAGATGCCGCGACTCTGGGGTAATTCCAATCGCATTTACACTGACCTCTGCTGCTGTAACTTCTTCTAATGCGAAACGAATTATTTTCAAAACTAGCTTAGCTCTTATCTCAGAGAAAATCAGACTTATACGCACCGAACTAGATCAGTTAGACAAGACACTCTACAAATCACACTTATCATTGACGGCAACAATGTCCAGGTGACCGTCCCTCCCGCCTCTACATGGTGTGTGCGTGCATTCGTGCGAGGGGGGCGCCGCGTCGGCGCCGTCACTCCCAAGTGGCGGCGTCACGGCGGTGGGCACGGCCCCGACGGAGAGGCTCCGCTGCGGCAGCACCACAACTGTGTAGAGGCTAAACAGCGGACGTCTGCGAGAGCACCGGCCTCGGGAGAGTGGCGGGAAATCCGAGGCACCGGTGGTGGCGTCACGGCGGTGGGTATGGCCCCGACGGAGTGGCTCAGCTGTGGCAGCACCACACAGCCCCCCGAGGTGTCAGTCCTCGTCCCGGGTTGACTGGAGCACCTCGCCTGGGTTGCCCCTACAAGGTAGCGCCGCGGGGTCCGCGGGACTCGTCCGGCTCTCGTGGCTGGCCTTGGCGGTGGTGGCTCCACCTCTCGGGGTTCCGGCGGCGGTCTCCTCCTCCACTCCAGTGGTTCTCACCGGTCCTGGGTACGTGCGAGCTGGAAGACAAACTCGGTAGCGGTAGGGTGCAGGGGCCATCGTACCCGTCTCTCCTGGCTCGGGTCGGGACCCCCTGGGGCCCGGGGCTCCGTGGGGCCCATACACTGTGCAAGGCCCCCGGGTATGGGGGGGGGGGGTGTGGGGACCCCGGGGTATCGGGGTCCTCGAACGGCGGGGTTCTCCCTCGCTGGGGCCGCCCTCCATGGTTTTATTCGCCGGACATTGACCACCATCTCCCGGCCTCTCTCCCCCCCTTGAATCAGTACCGTCCAGGGGGAGATCTGTCGCCCCACGGTCCAGGGTCCCCGCCAGTAGGTGGTTAGCTTCCCCATCTGTCCGGCCCCGACGCGAGGGGTGTGCAGCCACACCTTGGAGCCCGCCGAGTAGAAGGGGGCTCCATCCGGGGTCGGGCGCCCTGCTCCTGCCGCTGGTGTGCGGCCTCGCCTTGCAGGTAGGCCCGGACCCTAGCTCCGCATAGGGTCGAACTCACTACCCTGGTCAGTAATGACTCGTTCGGGGATCCCGTGCTTAAGTACGTAGTGTTCCACGAATGTTCGGGCCACTATGAGGGTTGTCTTATCGGGGATGGCCACCGCTATGGGATAGCGTGTGAAGTACAACACCGCTACAAGAATATATCGGTTGCCCCGGTGGGATCGCGGGAATGGCCCCTGCAGGTCGATCCCAACCAGCTGATTCGTCCGACTGACGCGGAACGGTCTCAGGGGGACCTGGTATCGCGCTGGTTTGGGCCCGCATTACTGACACGCGCGGCAGCCCTGCACCCAGGCGGCCACGTCTTGTGCTAACTTGGGCCAGAGATATTGGCGATGCAGGGTCTCCCCGTCGTGGCCCCCGAGCAGGTGGTCATGCACTAGTCTTAGCAGCTGGGGTCGCACCTGGGCGGGAACACAGATGCACCCAGGCTGGCCGGCTTCGGTGAGCTCCCGTACCACCCCGTTCTGCATGCACAACTGGGCGTACAAACCACGCCAGGGTCCTGGTAGGGTGTCCCTCTTCTCCCGTAGGGCCGCTTCCACCGCCGCCAGATCTGGATCCTCGCAGCTGGGTCCGTCTCAGCTACTCGTCGTCCAGGCCTGGGAAGGCGCAGCCGATGTTCTCCTGGATCCGATTGGGTGGGATTAAGCGACCCGTTGGGCCCCGGGGCGTGGGCTCCGCGTCCGCCGGGTGGTCCCCCGGTTCCCTGGTTCCCCCTGCCGGGGTTTCTGTGGCACATATTGCACTCTCCCCCGCGAGGGGGGGTTTTAGTTTCGGCGCGCCCTCGGTGGTCCGCTGTTTGCTGGCAGCGTCCCCCCGTGAAGCACGGGCAGACTTCCTCCGCCCTTGTCTCGGCGCACACCGCGGGTCGCCTCGACAAGGCGTCCGCGTTTGCATGTGTACGCCCAGCTCTGTACTCGATTTGCAATTTGTACTCATGCAACTCCGCTAACCATCGGGCCATCTGCCCCCGTGGTTCCTTGAACGTAAGGAGGAAATGCAGGGCATGATGGTCGGTGCGCACCCGACATTTCCTGCCATACATATACGGTCGGAACTGTTTACACGCGAAGATCACGGCATACAGTTCTTGACGGGTCACGCAATAATTCAGCTCGGCCCCACTCAGGGTCCGACTGGCATATGCGATGACCCGCTCCGTCCCACCCTGCACCTGCGACAGCACCGCGCTCAGCCCACTGCTGCAGGCATCGGTGTCTAAAATAAAATTAGTGGTGAAATTGGGGAAAGCTAGAGTGGGGGTGTGGGCGAGGTGGTCTTTGAGGGTGGTGAAGGCCGTCTGGCAGGCCTCCGTCCACTGATAGGGGTTCTTAGGGGAGGTGAGTTGGGTGAGGGGGCATGCAATCTCGCTGAATCCCTTTACAGATCGACGATAATAGGTGGCGAGCCCCAAGAATGATCTCCGTCAGGTTCCTTGGCCGTGGCCATTCCACTACGGCGCGTACCTTCTCCGGATCGGTGCACACCCCGCCTCGCTGACTCGGTGTCCGAGGTATGCCACCTCGCACTGCGCAATGTAGCACTTACGCGGCTTGAGCTTGAGATGGGCTGCTCGCAATCGCTGGAACACCTCTCGCAGCCTGGACCAGTGTTCCGACAGATCTACTGAACACTGTCACCTCGTCCAGGTAAATCAGGCACTGTTCCCACTGCAAGCCCCGCATCACCAACTCCATCAATCGCTGGAACGTTGCGGGCGCGTTAGTGAGTCCGAACGGAAGCACTCGAAACTCGAACAGTCCAATTGGGGTGGTGAATGCGGTTTTTGGCCGATCCTCCTCTGCCATCTCCACCTGCCAGTACCCGGACCCCAGATCGAGGGTGGAAAAATACTGTGCTATTGCGAGGCTGTCAGAGGTGTCGTTGATGCACGGTATGGGGAAGGCGTCGCCGAGGGTGACTGCGTTCAACTTTCGGTAATCAACACAGAATCGGGTCGACCCATCCTTTTTCGTCACTAGCACTACCTGGGAAGACCAGGGGCTCGCCGAGGGCTGGATTATGTTATCACGTAGCATATCCGCGACTGCCTCTTTGATCTGGGTCCGATCAGGCGCGCCCACTCGGTATGCGGGGAGTTTGATGGGTCGGGCTGCACCTGTGTTAATTTGGTGCTTAACAAGGTCTGTCCGGCCCATATCTGAATCGTGCTCACTAAACACGTTGGCGTGCTCCTGCAACAATCCGCACAGTTGATCGGCCTCCCCCTTAGGTAAATCTGCCCAAGGCACATGTAACGCATCATGCAAGGGAACGATCTCGGCTCGGGGGGTCGGGCCGACTCGCCAGGCCAGATCCTGGTTGTCCTCGGGGCAGCCAGGGTCTTCCGCCCAGGGTGCAAACACCGAGTCGTTAGAATGGCGCGCGTGCAGGGGGTGTATGGTGGCTACCGTGGTGCGTCGTCGT
This sequence comes from Petromyzon marinus, assembly GCF_048934315.1. Classification (NCBI taxonomy): domain Eukaryota; kingdom Metazoa; phylum Chordata; class Hyperoartia; order Petromyzontiformes; family Petromyzontidae; genus Petromyzon; species Petromyzon marinus. The sequence continues at coordinate 15,380,247 of NC_133689.1, forward strand.
AGAATTTCCGGGGTACTGTGTGGGTTAAACACCCGCATAAACAGTCGGCCCTCATCTGCGTTTACCAGTGTGGCTGACCCCACAACTCCGTACGGGTCCGCCAGCTCCGGGTGAGGAGTTAGCATTACCTCGCCCGATGGTCGGTGTGTGGGGTCGGCGGAGGGTGTTGCTACGGGCACCAGCATCTCGGCAAGCGGGCCGATGGTGACGGCCGACACCAGGGTGGCGGCCATGGGTGTGAAGTGAGGGCGATTCCGTTCTTGTCCCAGGAGCGGGATCCTCTCCCCGCTGTCCTCCACGGTGGCGCATCGCTGGCCTGGCTAGTCGTTGAGCCCCAGTTTCTCCAGGAGGTCCGTACCCGCAATACACTCATGGCACAACACACTCGAGACATAGAATTCCTGTGTACACACCTGGTGTCCGAGACGGACCTCGAGGGAGATCCTTCCCAGCAACCCCATCCCGGCTCTGCTCGCTGTGTGCCTGCAGGCGGCTCACGTCAACCCCGAGCACGCTGCAGTGTGTGGCGCTCACGAGTGAAGCCACTGCCCCCGTGTCGAGTAGGATCCAGGTGCGCTGCCCGTTCACCTGTCCTACCAGTGATGTGGCCCCCGTGATCGCCGCCACCAGCTCCCATAGCCAGTCACCTGTCCTCACCGCGTCCTTGGGTGTTGTGGTCGGAATCTGTGCGGGGGTCACTCGCTCACCATTATTACTATCGTTGTTTTGTTTTGGGACCTCGTCGATTGCACCCTTAGGTGGTCCACTCTCTAGGGGGCGTTGGCGTTTAACCCTGGCGCCTGTCTAGTGCGGGCGATTTGAGGACAGTCTCTCACGAGGTTCCCGCGGCGGTCGCACAGGTAACACGCTCGGGGAAGGGCGGTGGCCCCGTAGGAGCTTCCCCGCACGCTCCCTCTTTCCCCTCCCGTACGCCGCTGCCCAGACTCTGCCTCTAGTCGGGCCACCCTCCCGGCTAGCCCCCCTACCGTGGAGCGCATTTCCCCCATTTCCGACTGAATGGTCTCCACTGTGGACTGTAGTTTGGTGATATGGCCACCAACTTGGGTCACCTGGCCGACTATATCACCCATGCCGGTCTGTAGCCCTGCTACCCATCCCGGGGTTGTCTCGCGGGCTACCGGGGGCTCCCTTTCCCGACCCCTTACCGTCGTGGCGAGCTCCTGTTCCTCCTCTTCCTACTCTAACGACAGGCTTGCGATGGTGCGCTCTCTTCCCAGCCCCCGGAGCTGCGCGCGTTCGCTGGAAATTCCTTCACATTTGCGCGCGCGCTCGACAAGGGCGTTAAAGGGGAGACGTGTATAGCTCATGTCTGGCTGCCACCACGACGTGCGAGTCAAGTATCGCTGGATCTTCTCAGCGGCAAGCTCCTCAATCATCTCTGTCGTGTATCCCAGGTGTGCGATCTTTGTTAGCTCGCGCACATCCTCGGCATAATCACGCAGGTCCTCGCCGGGTTGGCGGTAGCGTGCCTCTAAGGCTGCTTTTGCCTACTCCTCATCACGCGTACCGAAACGCAGATCAAGTCGGCGCATCAGTTCCTCTAGCTGTGTCTGCGCGCTTGTGGGTAGGGCTTCCACAAAATTGGCTGCCCGCCCATCCAGGTTCATAATAAGTTGGCGTAACGCCTGCGCGTCCGTCCACCCATTAATCTCTTTAGCCCCTATGACGTTGCGGGCGAATGCCTTCCACCAAGGAGCCCCCCGGCTGGTAAATATATGCCATATTTTTGCGTGGGGTAACGCGGGGGTTCGTACCGCTTCTGACGCCAAACTGTGGGGGCTGCCGTCCCCCGCCATCACTGAATTGTCGGGGCCGTTGCCCCCTGACTCCCCCATTACATTTGTACTACTACCACCTGGCAGTTCTGTAGGGTTCGGGTTAGCGACCTCCAACTCCTCGCCCCCCGGGGCCCCTGACTTTGTTACCGACCGCGTTGGCATGGCTCAATTAGTGGGCTTGTACGCTTTACTCTTGCGGCGCGCTACGCGGGTTCAGTGGCGGCGTGCTGCGGTGAGCGCGCTCGCGAAGCAAGACTCTGTCCCGTACGTAAAAAAATGGGTACGGCGCACTGATGCGTGACTCACGTACGTAAACAAATGGGTACGGTGCGCCGACGCGTGATTTCAGTACGTAAACAAATGGGTACGGTATGCTGACACATGACTCCCTCACACACACGCTCTACGCGCCTAGGCAATAACAAACCCAACACCGATACCTGCCCAGCCCCATACACCAATCACACGCGAGGGAGTTGGGTTCGGGGGTGAGAGGGCAGGGGTGTCTGCCGTGCGCGCGCCGCTTATTGGAGGGAGTCACTCCGCTCTGATTTAAAAGGGCCGTTTAAACAGCCGCGCGTGTACGCGCACACCAGGCGCTTAGCTCTCTGCTTCGCTAGAAACAACCGCGCATGCACGCGACCGCAAGACACTCCCGTAAATAGTCGCCCAGGTATGCGAACGCTAAGCACTCCCGTAAACAGTCGCACAGGTACGCAAGCGCTAAGCACTCCCGTAAACAATCGCCCAGGTACGTGAACGCTAAGCGCTCCCGTAAACAGCCGCACGGGCACGCGAATGCTAAGCACTCCCGTAAACAGTCGCCCAGGTACGCGAACGATAAGCACTCCCGTAAACAGTCGCCCAGGCACGCGAACGCTAAGCACTCCCGTAAACAGTTGCCCAGGTACGCGAACGCTAAGCACTCCGGTAAACAGTCGCCCAGGTACGCAAACGCTAAGCACTCCCGTAAACAGTCGCCCAGGTACGCAAACGCTAAGCACTCCGGTAAACAGCCGCACGGGCACGCGAACGCTAAGCACTCCCGTAAACAGTCGCCCAGGTACGCAAACGCTAAGCACTCCGGTAAACAGCCGCACGGGCACGCGAATGCTAAGCACTCCGCCTTCCTCTTCACACTCACAAAGACCACACGACACAGTTTATCCCCCTACTAGCTATTTTATTCACCGCGAGTAACCCGCTAAACTACTCGTGATTGTGTGGGTCAGCAGACTTTAGCTTATCCCTCGGGGATCCTGGGCTGAACTTATCCTGCCTGCCTCTCCGCTTTCTTCCCTCTGATCAATTAGCCCGCACTCACCTTAGTCCCAATCTGATGCTGCAGAAGCTGTGGAACGGTGATGTTCCCGCACCCCGTGCCCCCCTGTCCAATCAGAGGTCTGGATTTTCCCGCCCTCGGATCACCGCTCTGGTGACGTCACCGCAGTGGTTTATTGGACGTCCGCTTTCCGTTCTTCCCGCTATCCGCCCACTGACTCGTGTTTGTGTGTGTGTGGTTCCACTCGCGGTGGCTAAACAGCCCCTGCCATGACCATGCCATTACAATCCCAGGTCACAGCACCGCGGTGCTCTTCAGCCTCGGGGGTAGGTCGCCCAATTTCCCGGCTGCAGGAAACCATGAAGCTTGATCTCATTAGGGGCTTCTGGATAAAAACCTGTTGGCCAGGTGACCTTCCCTCCCGGCTCTACGTGGGGTGTGTGTGCATTCGTGTGATGGGCGCGCCACGTCGGCGCCGTCACTCCCCGGTGGCTGCGTCACGGCGGTGGGCACGGCCCCGATGGAGCGGCTCCGCTGCCGCGGCACCACAACCTCTGGGTCACTGAGCCGCTTCCAAACACCCCCCATGTCAAATACATAAGCAGGAACCTGTATCGTGAGCAGCAGCATTATTTGAATACTCTGCCAAAACAATTTGAATTGTGGAGTGGTGGCACAATTCCGCAATAGCTTTATCATATCTCTGGTGATAGGAAGAATTTCTACAAGACCGAGTTCTAGAGAACCCCTTTACGCGATGTTTTGGTCTACTCTTCCACACTGGGCGGATGTTTCAGTAGAGGAAGGAGTACCCACAATTTAACGCACCGCATCCACGGCCCCTCTCCTAAGTGGGCGTCCCCAGCCCGAATGCTCGCAGGAAGCCCTCCCAGCCTCCCTGCTCGACGAACCAGGCCCCGCACACGTTCACCAACAAGGCGGCCACCACGTCCGTCACGGCCGACTTCTCCGCGTCGCTCAGACGTACGCAGTCCACCAGCCTCTTCGCGAGGGAGGAGCGAGCAGAGCACCACCAGGACCACCACGCGGCCCCAGCTCGCAGAGCCATCGCGGATGACTTCCCAGGCCACGTCCATGAGCAGCCGGCGGTGCCCTCGGTGCTCCACCCACTCCGTGTGAGGAACAGGTCCCCCAGGCAGTTGACCACCTCCTGCACCAGCTGTGCTGGCTAAACCTTCTGCAGCTGCTGGATCTGCAGCTGCTCCTGCACTTGCAGCTACTCCGTCTGTGTCACCAGGTGAGCCATGTAGCCGACGATCAGATCTGCTGTCAAGACGGTCAGCAGCTGCAGCACCTCCTTTTCCTCCCCCTCATCTTCTTCCTCCTCCTGCTGTGTCTCATTCCTCCTCCCCGTGTCCCACTCCCTCCCCCTGTCTCCCTCCACCTCCCTGTGTCTCCCTCCTACTGTAATGTTTTGCTTTTGCAAAACACGTACTAATTTGTCAGTTACTCCCGAGATATATGGTATTTTAATTGTTTTAACAATCTTATCGATTTCAGCATTGTTGCTTTGCCATCGTGATTTGGCATTCAATGCTCTGTTAATTTGAGCATTATTGTAGCCATTCTGTCGTAGTGCTTCTTTAACGTGTTTAATCTCTCTCACGAGACTTTCACCATCTGACACTGCTTTAGCCTGATATATCAGCGTCTTGATAAGAGAGGATGTCTGAGCTGGGTGATGATGTGATTCTGCATTCAAATAGCATCAGTGTGTGCGTTCGCTTTCTGTAAACGCTGTGTGCTATTTTACCATTTAGGCCATGTCCAAGCAAAATATCTAGGAACGGGAATGTGTTATTCACCTCCATTTCCATGGTGAACTGGATGGCCGGGTTTTGTGCATTGAGATGATTTAGAAAATCATTAAGTGTATCTTTACCATGTGGCCAGGCAACCAAAGTGTCATCCACATATCTAAACCAAAAACATGGTTTCAATGTGCTCGAGACAAGTGCTCTTGTTTCAGAGTTTTCCATGTGCATATTTGCTATAGCCGGAGATAAAGGAGAGCCCATTGCTGCTCCTTCCTTTTGTTTAAATAAATCACCTCCAAAAGAAGTAAGTGTTATTTAAACAATGATGAGCCAGTTTCAGAATATATTTTGGTAAACCTGTATTCTTTACTAGTGTATCAAGTAATTTAAGTGACTCGTTCACTGGAACCTTAGTGAATAGAGAAATCACATCAAAACTCACCAGAATATCATTAGGGTAAAGTTTAATATCTTTATTCACATTCACAAGATGTTCTGAATTTCTTATGTATGAAGATGTCCTCCCGATGTAGGGATGTAATTGTTTAGTTATATGTTTTGCTAATTTATATGTGGCAGAGCGAATTGTACTGACTATGGGTCGTAATGGGATGCCGATTTCATGAATCTTTGGTAGCCCATACAGTCTAGATGGTTTTGAGGCCCTTGGAATTATTCGGTATTGCTCATTCTTAGGGATTAATGAATTTGCAATTATTGCAGTAGTCTGACGTTCTAAAGTGTTAATAGGATCTCGTTTAACTTTAATGTGGGTACTTTTCTCTAGTAAATCTTTAATTTTATTATCATAATTGGCTCGTGGCATCACCACAGTAGTGCGGCCTTCATCAGCTGCCAGGATTTTAAAATCTTTATTTAAATGAATCTCTCTTAAGGCTTTTGCTTCGTTCGAGCTAATATTTATTTTTGGTACTTTGCTATTTTCAATTATTTTGGCAACCTCGTGTCTAGTCATCTCTGCCTCATTATGTGGAAGGAGTCTAACTGCTGATTCTACCTCAGCAATTATCTCATCCACTGGAATTGTGCGTGGGGTAACGGCAAAGTTAAGGCCTTTAGAAAGGACAGAGATCATGTCACTGGTTAAAACAGTGTTAGTCAAGTTCATTACGGGTTTGTTTTTAAATTGTTCGTTTTTAGTGGGTATTTGTTTATTATGAAGTCTAGATAATTTATTCATTTGGCTAGTTTTGGTTAGATTAAACACATTATCAGCCGATTGTTGTGTTATGGTCTCGATTATATTCCAATAATGCATTGATCTACTTGCTTATATCTAAGTGCAACTGCCTTAGAGATTCTGAAATGTAAGATAATTCACTCCTGTTGTGCTGTATTCTCTCTATTAATAATCATTTGCTAGCTTTGTGTAGTATTTGGTTAGCTTTAGCAGACTTTGTGATGTGTTATTTTAACTGCGTTTGGTATTAACTTCGAATCTCTGCACCTTTTGAGGAACGTCAGTGAAGATATCAATTCCATCCGCTTGATGCGGAGCTTCTCCAACTTTCTGGTTTTAAGAAAAGTATCCTCCCCATAGAGGTTAGTCAGTTTAACACGTAGGCTTTCGCGACCAATATTATTCATAATAAACGTGTTTGGGTTAGATCGCGTTATTAATAAATGTGTCGTAACCCTCCACCACCCGACACGGCCAACCAGTAAAAAAGTGTCATGTTGACAAAAGACAAAATAGTTCACTACTTTAGCCCACTGGTGTGTTGAAGAGTGAATCCACAACATTTACAATTTTTTAGTATGACGTTTCGCTGGTAATTACATCCAGCATCATCGGGCAATTCGCCAGAATGGTGAAGCCCTCACTCACTCGCGGTCTTAAATAGAGCAGCAGGGTGACATCATTTAACTCATTCAGGTGCAGTGATTTGAGGCGGAGTGGGGGGTATTTTAATTATATAATAGATTAGTAATCAGTCAAATGTTATGATCAGTAATAAGTTGTAGATTAGTAATTAGGTGTAATGTGTATTATTGTAATTATATACTACGTTAGTAATCAGTTAATTAGTATGTTTCCCCACAACGAGGGTATACAGCTGCTCTGACATGGGACGACCCTGTCGTACACCTCTTCTGAAGCTGACAGGGGCAGTGAGCGTACCGTTGACTTTGATTAGACACTGGACTTCAGTGTAGAGCAGGCGGTTCAGTCCCAGGAAGCTGGTCCCAAAACCAAACGCCCTCGGTGGTCCCATTAGGTACCCGTGGTCAAACGCCTTCTCTTGGTCGAGGGAGAGAAGCGCGAGTGGGAGCCCCCTTTCTCTCGAAGAGGGTGCTGAGGTCTCTGACGAGGAAGACGCCATCATGAATTGTTCTCACTGGGACCGTGTGGGCCTGGTCACTGCCCACCACCTGAGCCAATACAGTCTTCATCTTGGAGAATAGCGCTTTGGCCAGAATTCTTCTCTCCTTATAAACGTCTATGCCTGCCCAAGATGAAATCTGGAGAGACCTACCGCGCAGTCAGGGCCGCAGTCGCGACAGCAGCTCCCTGCGTCCCGGGAGCCGGTGCGGGTTGCCGGACCGCGTCACCGGCGCCGTTCGGAGCGCCGCGGGCGCTGTGTCGGGCGGAGTGGCGCAGCGCGTGCCCGTGGTGCCGTCGCCGGGCATTGCGCGCAAGCAGCATCACGTGTCGTGCAGTCAGGGCGGCATGGGTCGGTGGGTGGGTGTGTGGGTCGGTTTGGGTGGGTGGGTCGGTTTGGGTGGGTGGGTCGGTTTGGGTCAGTGGGTGGATGGGTGGGTCGGTGTGGGTGGGTGGGTCGGTTTGGGTCGGTGGGTGGGTTGGTCGGTCGGTGTGTGGGTCGGTGGGTGGGTGGGTCGGTCGATGGGTGGGTGGCCACTCACATTGATTGACAAACATAGAAGCTGCAACCAATATCGGTGACTCTCATGTGGCCGGCCTGAGAGAGCATCACGTTGTCCTGGACGCACACGGGGAGGCAAGGGGAGGTCACGCTCAGAGGCTGCCCTGTGAGCGGTCAGCCAGCAGTGGATCGACCCACGAACAACGACAATTACAAAGGTCCCCTCGTGTAGCCGCTAGCAGGCTGTAGGGCCAAGTGCTGTTAGAAGTAGCTAGTAGCAGCACTGCCTATGCAAGCTGACAATGTGGCACACACAGAGGGAGTGGGTGGCCAGTACCACGGCCGGCCGCCTTTGTCTCCCCCATTGGGCGATGTTTACTACACACCACCGCTACAACAGGAGCGAGCGCGAGTGCGTCGTGGGGAGCGTGCGCGCCCCCAGAGTGCCCTCCGCTATCACCGGCTTTGATGACCGCGTGGACGATGCCGCGGGACTTGGTCTGGGCCAGGAAGCGGACGATTCCACTGGTGTATGACCTCAACGCGGCGTCGTTGATGCGCCAGATCACCGCTCGCTTGCTCAAGTCGTAGAGGCAATCCCGGCGGCGGCAGCAGCAGCAACGACGACGATAGCGATGATGACGGTAATGAAGATGATGATGACGATGATGATAATGACGATAATGATGACAATGACGATGGTGATAATCACGATGACGATGGTGATGATGACGATAGTGATAATGACGATAATGATGACGATAATAACAATGGTGATGATGCGTACTTCAACAGCTCCAGCACGAGACAGTTGTGTCCGCGGAAGTGGAACGAGTGCAGGACGCGGATGACGCCGTGCAGCTCAGCACTGCCCTCCCCCTGCAGCTCCGTGATCACCTTTAACTCCATCCTCTGCATCTCCATTTTGGTAGGGCTGTGTGCACACAGCAAGTCTGTGGGTCTCTGTGGGTCTCTAGTTCATAGTAGTTTTACGACGGTTAATTTTTTAGTGAGATAGTTTCAGTTTATAGTTAGAGATAGTTTTGCAGAGGTTATTATCATTGTTGTTTACTATTATACTCATTATTTTGTAACCATGTTGTATTTACTTGCATTTATTATCAATTATTGTATTCATTTATAATTATGACCATGGCCGCTGTGTTAAGACCACCAGCACCCACCCACACCACCACCACCACCAACCCCATCACCCCTGCCCCAACCTACTGGATGGGCAGTGCCAGCATCTTGACAGCCACCAGGAATCCCATATTGTGGTCCACGCACCGCAGCACCACTCCCTGCCCTCCCTCGCCAATCTTCTCTCGCACCTCGAAGCAGCATTGGAGCTGCTCCTGGGGTATCTAAGAAGCAGCAGCAGCAGCGCCGCAACGGCCAGTCAGAGTCACAATCACGATGGGAATGTTTTACGCTTAGTGGTAGCAGCAGTGGTAGTACTGAGTAGTAGTTAGTAGCAGTAGTGTCTGTGTGCGCCTGTGTGCCTGTTTGTGTGCGCATCTGCGTGTGTGTGTGTCTGTCTGTGCGAGTTTCACAGGGATATTTCTGCTTGCAAGCTTTGACTTTAACATAGCCATTTCTGTGACCAGACACAAGCTAATCACTCAGCAATTTCAATGCTAAATTATCCTGTTTGATTTGTACTAGGTGCCTCTGTGGATGTGTAGGCTTTGACTTTAACATAGCCATTTCTGTGACCAGTCACAAGCTAATCACTCAGCTCTTTCAATGCTAAATTTTATGCTAATTCGTTTGTCAAGGCGCTCTGTTTCTTCTCACACAGCTTAAAGGTCGCGGTCTGAGCTTGGCTGTGTTCACTCCAGCGCTTTCCTCCAGACAGTCTCGTCCCTTCACCTGATGAAGGCCGCTTGTGTTGTGGCCGAAACGTCGTGAGAATTTGATTGTGTTATTTTATTTGATCAATGTATTATTTTATTCTCATTCTACGCTACTTTACCGAAAAAACCAAAGAAGATTAATCCTTGCAGCCAAGATAGCTTTAAATCGAAATTTAACAGAATGGTATTGAACCTTTTTCTTTACAGGGTGGCCCTGGGGCTTGCCACGTGGCAGGTGTCGTCCATTGTCCATACCAGACCCCTCCAGCTCTCTCACCCTGGGTCAGCTGCCCCTTCCATGTCCTGGAAACCATGGCAAGGTCATCCTATGAGGACTGCCTGGATGAAAACCAGCATGGAAGGGGCCCAGGGTGGGACCGGCTATGCTTTTGGGCTAGTCCCGTTTGTGTGTGGTGTGCGGTGTCTTCGTAGCAATCGTTCTCCACTGTAGTCCTGGCATCTGCTGCTCAGCTTCATTCCACAGCTGTGGTTCCAGTGGCGCGGTCTCTCCGGGGACCCATGTGGTGTGTGTGTGGGTGTGACATGTATCACGGGGTGGGTGGATAGTATCGTGATAGTGGTCATGGTAGGCACCGATCCACGACCTCCATCACCCCTACTGAGTGGTGGACATGCCACCACAAAGCAGCATGCGGCGGAGGAGTGAGGTGACCGCTCTCGCCTCACGAGCGAGGCCCTCTCGCTTCCTCTTCATTCCCTGCATCACCACCTCCATCTCCTCCTTTGTCTCATCCTCCTCCACCTCCTCTTAATCCTCCACCACCATCTTCTCCCCCTCTTCTGTTTTCTCCATTCTCTCTTCATGCTCCTCAACCTCCGAGGTGGCGTCGGTGGCATCGGTGGTGGCAGCGGAGGTGCTGGAGGTGATGGCCGTGGTGGCGGTGGCAATGGTGGTGATGGTGGCAGCGGAGGTGGCGGTGGCGGCAGCGGTAATGGCGGTGGCGCCAGCGGTGGTGGGGCGGAGGTGGCAGCGTTGGTGGTGGTGATGGTAGTAGTCCTGGCGAGGCACCGCTCTTCCTCCATGAGGCGCTTCTCCTCCTCGACGCTCTTCACGTTGGCGAGACACTTCTCCTCCACCAGACGCTTCTCTTCCGTGAAGCACTTCACTTTAACGAGGCGCTTCTTGAGGAAATAGTCTCTGAAGCAGTTCTCCTCTGTGCGGCGCTTCACCCTGGCAAGGCGCTGCACCTCAAAGAGGTGCTCCTCTACCATGTGGCGTTTCTCTGTCGCATGGTCCTTCTCCTCCTGGAGATGCTTCACAACGCTGAGATCCTTCAACTCCCCAATTATCCTCTGTTCAAGCAAAGATAATCACATGAATATACAGACATGCAAGCAGAAATTCATTTAAGTTTTTCAGATTCATTTATTTGGTATAACCCTGTGAGCTATGTTGCTCTTGACTCGGGTGCAACCGCAACAAACAAAAACATGATCAAGGAATATCTTAAAGCGACTACACGCAACAGAAAAATCCAGGAAAAGACAGCAAAGTCTTCCAGAAAAGCACCGTATATCAACACTGTGTGCAAAAATCCCGGTGGGATGCAAGTCGAATAATAACAATCATAAGACAATTTAGATTAAAGTTATCAGGCTAACTCTGTACTACAAAAAACAAACATGGCTAAACCAAAACGTTTTCAAAATCACCAAAATAAAGCTATAAAAACAATGTAACAGTGATCATAGGAACTGTGATTCAAATTTAACAATTAACGATATATACATAACATGCACGACCAAACTTTGCAGCCATAGCTGGCTGTATGAGTCACTCCATAACAGCAGGATTATGAGTCGCAGTATGTAAAAAAATATTCAATACACCTTTAAAGATCAGCACACTATTCAAGTGTACATCTATGGTACAATTTATTGAAAATAAGTTTTGGGAACAGAAACTTATTTCTTTTAAACAACAGACAAATATTAACAAGCACTGTTTATTACATTAACTTTGTTTAACTTTTTTGGTCCCAGTTGAGACATTCAGAACTATGACAAAACAAATAATTGTGCTCTGATCTAATGTGCAATCTGTGGCATATGAATTTGTTAAGGTGATGTTGTCCGGTCCTGTACATATCAAGTACAGTGAGGGAAAAAAATATTTGATCCCCTGCTGATTTTGTACATTTGCCCACTGACAAAGAAATGAACAGAATATAATTTTAATGGTAGGTTTATTTGAACAGTGAGAGGCAGAATAACAACAAAAACATCCAGAAAAACATGTCAAAAATGTTATAATTTGATTTCCATTATCCTCCTAGCGAGGCCACGCTAGGAGGATAAAAGGGGACCCCGGGCAAAGGTTTGGGGCTGTTGCTTGGAGTGGAATCTCGTCGGACTGCTGGAGTCATCGTCACCATCTGCATTTTCTCGGCGGTGTCAGACAGGCAGTCTGTTAGCTCTCTTGACTGAAAGTGTAGTGACCCCTTGTACCCTGTGAAGGCTATAATAAATAGAGTACCTCCTGCTCCTCGTGTCTCTGCGTGTATCGCTAGACGTGGATCATAACGACAGTAGATGTACACTCACTCTGAGTTTTTACTCAATGACGTTAAACTTCACATCTACCCTACCTCCATGCTACATGCCGACAACCCACTGCTTTGGTAACCAAACTGCAACGTATTTTATTAGTAAACCTGCATTTTCTAATTTTACCCAAATCTTAACCTCGGTTGGATGTTGCCATCCTGCCGTGGAAACAACGAATCATTCGTGTCTCGAGCAGAAGATTGCAAGCCTTGTGTTAGAGAATGGCCCACTGAAGCTGTAATCACGGAGCTACTTCTGAGTACATTTCAAGTGCCCTCTCATCCACGTAATAAAGAGCAGGATCCTCCCTCCTGTAACGTTGGTCGTAACAATGTTCTTACTTCTTTGTGCTGTCAAGGACAACCGGGCTCACCTTGGTCTGTCTCACTGTCACACTCACCTCTATTCGTACACTCACTCATCTGGGTCTGTCTCACTGTCATACTCACCTCATCCACACGCACTGACGTAGGTCTGTCTCACTGTCACACTCACATCACTAGTCACACTCACCCACCTGGGTCTGTCTCACTGATACACTCACCTCTCTACCACACTCACCTGGGTTTGTCTTACTTTAACACCACATTCCACAGACACTTACATTGATCTGTCTCAATGTCACACTCACCTCTACCCACACACACTCACCAGAGTCTGTTTCACTCTCTCACTCATTTGTCTTCCTACACTCACTCACTTGGGTCTGTCTTACTGTCACACTCACCACTCTACCCACACTAACCTGGGTCTCACTGTCTCACCTCTCTTCAAAAACACTGAATTCCTGCTGAACAACACGCGGTTCAACCCACAAGCACTTGGGAGAGCTACAGGGCTCACATGCCATGTCCTTCACAGTCCTGTAATTCGTTTTATTATTATTGCCATAATTGAGTTTGGCAAAAGCCTGTGCGAGACTTTGAACAATGTACACACAGGACCGTCCATAAGGGTGCTAGGCCAGGGGAAAATCCCAGCATGTGGGCCTCCGACGCGTTCAAATTCCACCGCAAGTATTACATCTGACACCCCCGTGACATTGAAGCGCAGGGCCCCCCCAATGCCCGCGGACCTGGGCGGTCGCTCCGATTCTCCGTATCCAAGGGGCGATTCTATGTGCACAATGCAGACCTTCTTGTAAAAACATGGTTTTACGAGGGCCTCCTCACGCAAATTAAGTAGAGAACCACATTACTGCCATGTGATGGTTTATGTTTCGCAGTCATTGACGACCAGGCTGAGATCATGAACTCGCTAGACTTGACAATCCACTTTGATCACAGGCGGGTGCCTGGATTCAGACCCAGTTACTCCGTGGTCCCACTTCAGTGCTCTGACCTCTCGGTCACTGGGCCGCCTCTAAACACCCCCCATGTTAAATACATAAGTAGCAACCTGTATCGTGAGCAGCAGCATTCTTTGAATACTCTGCCAAAACAATTTGAATTGTGGAGTGTTGACCCAATTTCGCAATTGCTTTATCATACCTCTGGTTGCAGGAATAATTTCTACAAGACCGAGTTCTAGAGAGCCCCTTTACACGATGTTTTGTTCTACTCTTCCACACTGAGCAGATATTTTAGAAGATGGAGTACCCACACTTTAACACACCACATGCACCTTGCTGCTCGATTGTGGCTTACCCATTTCTACTGATTGGTGGACAGAGGCAGGGGGGGTTAAGAAACTCAAACGTTTGTTTCAACTGCTGTTACAGAAGGGGAACAGATGGGCAGTGGAGCAGGGAGGTAGAGGGGCAGTGGAGTAGAAGGGCAGTGGAGCATTGGAGTAGTTGAGCAGTAGGGCAATTGAGCAGATGGGCAGTGGGACAGCGGAGCAGAAGAGCAGTGGGCCAAATGGGTAGTAGGGCAGTGGAGTAGTGGAGCAAAGGGACAGTTGGGCAGAGGGGCAATGGATCAATTGAGCAGTGGGACAGTGGGACAGTGGGGCAGTGGAGCAGTGGATCAGTGGGGCAGTGGAGTAGAGTGGCAGTGTTGTGAAGGAGGCGAATCACCTGAATATCTTTTCCCACCGACATTTGTATGTGCTCTAAAGAAGGACCATCTCTCAAAACGGCGATCATTCTATATTTGTCCTTGTACCTCCACACACAGCTGGAAAACCGCACACCTGAGCCAAGGCACATTTAACCAACTCAGGCAGCACTTGCAAGCAATTCAAATATATTTTTTGTCATCATGGGTTTATTTCAAAGAGTTTATAGTACCAATAAGAACAATGGTATTTAACCGTATTATTTGCAGGGTGGCCCTGGGGCTTGCCATGTGGCAGGTGTCGTCCATTGTCCGATCCAGACCCCTCCAGCTCTCTCACCCTGGCTTTTCTGCCCCTTCCATGTCCTGGAAACCATAGCAAGGTCATCCCATGAGGACTGCCTGGATAAAAACCAGCATGGAAGGGGCCCAGAGTGGGGCCGGCTATGCTTTTGGGCTAGTCCCGTGTGTGTGTGGTGTGCGTGGTGTCTTGGTAGCAATCGTTCTCCACTTCAACAGCTGTGGTCCCAGTAGCAACGTTTCTCTGGGGAACCGTGTGGTAAGTGTGTTTCATGTATCACGGGGTGGGTGGGTGTGGCATGTATCACAGGGTGGGTGGGTAGTATGGTGATAGTGGTCATGGTTGGCACCAATCCACGACCACCACCATCACCCCTACTGAGTGGTTGACATGCTACCACAAAGCAGCACGCGGCGGAGGAGTGAGGTGATCGCTCTTGCAACGCGAGCGAGGCCCCCTCGCTTCCTCTTCTTTCCCTGCATCACCACCTCCACCACCTGCACCTCTTCCATCTCCTGCTCCTTTGTCTCGTCCTCCATTTCATCTTCATCCTCCACCACCATCGTATCCCCCTTCTCTGTTTTCTCAATTCTCTCCTCATCCTCCTCAACCTCCTCGTCCTCGGAGGTGGCAGAAGTGGTGGCAGTGGTGTCGGTGGTGGTGGTGTTGGCTGAGGTGGCAGTGCTGGTGGTGTCAGTGGCGGTGGTGGTGGTGGTGGCGGTAGTGGTGGTGTTGGTTGCGTTGGTAGCGGCAGAGGTGGTGGTTGCCATGGTGGTGGCAGTGGTGGTGGCGTTAGCGGCAGGGCGGTCGGTGGTGATGATGGCGGTGGACGTGGTGGAGTTGGTGGAGGTGGTTGCGGTAGCGTCAAAGGTGTCGGTGGTGGCGGTGGCAGCAGTGGTGGTGGCGCTGGCAGTGGAGTAAGTTGTGGTGGTGGCAGAGGTGGTGGTTGCCGCGGTGGTGGCGGTGACGGTGACGGTGGCGGTGGTGGCAGTCGTGTCAGTGGTGGCAGTGATGGCGGGGGTGGCAGCGGTGGTGGTGGTTGCAGCGTTGCTGGCAGTGGTGGTGATGGCAGCGGTCCTGACGGGGCACTGCTCCTCCTCAAGGTACTTCTCATCCTCCTCCAGACGCTTCTCCTCAAGATGCTTCATCTCACGAAGTCGCTTCTCCTCCGCGAAGCACTGCACTATAACGAGTCGCTTCTTGAGGAGATGGTCTCTGAAGCAATGCTCCTCTGTGCGGCACTTTTCCCTGGCCAGGCGCTGCACCTCAAAGAGGCGCTCCTCTACCAGGAGGCGTTTCAGCGTCCCAAGGTCCTTCTCCTGAAGACGCTTCACCCCGCTGAAGTCTTTTAACTCCCCAATTATCCTCTGTTCAAGCAAAGATCACCACATTAATATTCAGACATGCACATGCAAACAAAAATTAATACCCACATGCATGCAAACATAAACGTGCACATAAACCCAACACAAATGCATACTCACACATCTTTGTACAGATGCAGACATCCACGTTCACTCATTCAAACTCGCTTTTTACACTCGCATGAATATACACAGTCAAGAAAATTTCAAATCAAGATTGAATATATAAAATCACCTGATAACATAACACCTTATCCATCAATACTTTTATCACATTGTACGTGTAGCCCTAACCCTTAATAATCCCAACCCCTACATAATCAAAATACATGTTACATCCTCATATATCCTCACACACCCCATACATGCACTTAAGTCTGTGATCGACTGGGAATATTTCATAGCAATTGTTGGCAACAATCATCACTGGCAATAGTTTCCACAGAATGTTACATTATAAAGATCTCGTAGCCCATAATCTCGACAAATTTCACGCAGTGCCCATAGTGGGCAACTGGAATGGCTACTTCCAATCAACTGAACTAGCAGACGTAATTAATGTGACTGATTTATATCATTTCGTCCTCAATGGTAATAAATGACCAATGCATGAGTGGGATGGTGGAGAGATTGGCTGATGGTGTCTGGAGCTGGTTTTGATATACAGAGAGGTGAAGCAGAGGAATGTTCCAGAGAGATGGTGTCTTGTGATGTTATAGATTCATGATAAGGCTATATGATGGTCTATTTAATTGGTGGTGGTGTGGTGAGAAAGGTAATGTGGAGAGATGGTGTGCCAGTTTTGTAGATAATGTGTATTTGACCCCCACAGACCCCATACACACCTTTGGGGAGCGATGCTTGTAACCTTGGCCTGGGAAAGGGTCCACTTTATCCATAATGTCACCCCAGGTGGTCGACTGGCGCGACGATTCCCGGCCTGCGAAGAGCAGACAGGTAATTCAAAGGACGAGTAATGAATTAGAGAACGAAGAACATGGAGTTTCACAGAACGAATTTTAAGATCCCTGTAATTAGCTCTTTCCACACAACAGGAGCTGCTATTGAGAAATATTCATCACATGGCAGTAAAACTTTACAAGTCATGTTTTTGTGGGCATGCTGAGACCTTTAATTCCATAAGCTTGAGACCCCAGTTTAAACAAAAATGGCTGAAATTCAGATATAAACCCATCGTTTCTGGAACACTCGATCATTACGTCTTCCCATCACAACCAAGCCATGTCTTCTCAAAGTAATTGATAAAGGAGCCTCCTTCTCTGTATATAAGCCACGTGATGCAGGTATCTGGGACTTACCCTCATAGTCATCCACAATCTCAGCCCACTTGATATGGCTATCCATGTTGTTGGGAAAGAGTAGATTCTGCGTGAAGTTGGATGGCCTGTGGAGTTTGGAACAACGCTAAGATTTAGCAACAATTTGAATCACTCATCCTCTAAAATATTACATATTTGGCCACTCACTGTACCAATCCCATCACTTCCATGCCTGTTGCTTTCAAGCCAACGCCCGCACTTGTTTGCCACTCATACGTGCTTCTGATCACTCACTCATCGATCCACACAAACATGTTTATTCCACCAGCCTATTACATTAAACATAATCGCCAAACTTAATGATATTTAATCCACACATGCATGTTAATGTACAGCCCATTTGCATTAATCGAATTCTTGATAAACACCCCCCCCCCCCCCCATGCCTTGTAGGTCATGAGGGTCATATGACCTTACTTAAATTATTTGTTATAAACCGAGCATGACTTCGTGGGTCACGTGATGTCAGAGACACCACCCATGTGGCTGTGACATCACAGATTAGAGACAACTATGGCAGCAGCTGGGGTCTGAACAAGAAGGCAGACTCCTCCCCAATGTTGAATAACATTCAATACATAAAATGTAGGGCACAATTGTGCCAGCAATCAGAAAACAATAATTGTAGACATGTTATTCATACACTGAGATTTAAACAAGTTAGTTATTAATTTTAAAATGCTGACTCGCTTATGTCTAAACAGTGACAGTAAAAGCAACATATCAGGGCATGCCAAGTAACCTATCTAGCAGTCCTAATTTGATTGCAGAAAATAAAAATACCAACATATCAACAATAATGAGGCTTTAATTTGCGGTCAAAATGTAAAATAAAGATAAACAACACTCATAGTCAACAGGGACGCTCACCTCGTTGAGGATTCGCTCTCCAACGTCGTCTGCAGCTGCTCCCTCGTGCGCATTCCTCTCGACTGGCGGTGGAGGCGTGGCTATGACGTACCAGAAATGACGTCACTTCCGCGAGGCTCCGCCCCCACGCGCACAGCTGCCGCACCACGTGGTGCAGTGCGGGTGGTGGCCGTGGGTGGTGATGATGATGGGTGATGATGATGGGTGGTGGTGGTTGATGATGGTGGGTGGTGATGATGGTTATAGATGACGATGGGTGGTGATTATGATGGGTGCTGATGGCTGTTGATGATGATGGTTGATGGGTGATGATGTGTGTTGATGATGGTCGGTGGTGGTGGTGTTGATAGGTGGTTGATGATGATCGGTGGTGATGATTGTGATAGATGGTGATAATGATGGTTGGTGATGATGGTGGGTGTTCATGCTGATAATTGGTGTTAATGATGTAAGGTGGTGATCACGATGGGTGGTGATTATGATGGGTGATGATGCTGATTTGTGGTGAGGATAATGATGGGTGATGGTGATGTTGGGTGGTTGGTGGCAATGATGATGATGGTGGTCCGTGATAATGGGTGGTGGTGATGATTAGTCATGGTGATGATCATGGTTTATGGGTGGTGGTTATGATAGGTAAAAGTGATGATGGGTGGTGCTGATGATTGGTCATGGTGATAATGATGGTTGATTGGTGGTGGTTTTGATAGTTGGAAGTGATGAAGGGTGGTAGTGATGAAGGGTGGTGATCATGATGGGTGGTGATGATGGGTGATGATGATGATTGGTGGTGATTGGTGGTGATTGGAGATTGGTGGTGATTGGAGATTGGTGGTGATTGGAGATTGGTGGTGATTAGTGGTGATTGGTGATTGTTGTGATTGGTGGTGATTGGTGATGATTGGTGATTGGTGGTGATTTGTGATTGGTGGTGATTGGTGATTGGTGGTGAAAGGTGATTGGAGATTGGTGGTTATGGATGGTGTTTGGTGGTGATTGATGGTGATTGGTGATTCATGGTGATTGGTGGTGATTGATGGTGATTGGTGATTCATGATGAGTGGTGGTGATTGGTGATTGTTTTTGATTGGTGATTCGTGGTGAATGTTTGTTATTGGTGTTTGGAGATTGGTGTTGTTTGGTGGTGATTGGTGATTAACAGTGATTGGTGGTGATTGGTGTTTGGCGGTTGGTGGTTATTGGTTGTGATTGGTGATTAACGGTGATTGGTAATGTGTGGTATTTAGCGATTAGTGGTGATTGGTGGTTCTTGGGTGGCGGTTGTGGTTGCTTGGGGGTGGTGGTGGGTGGTGGTGGTTGGAGGGTGGTGGTGGGTGGGTGGTTGTGGGTGAGTGGTTGTGGGTGGTGGTGGTGGTTGGTGGTGGTGGTTGGTGATATTGGGTGATTGATCATGATGGGTGGTGGTGATGATGGGTCTGTGGTGGTGGTGATTATAGGTGATGGGTGGTTGTGATGAAGGATGCTGGTCATGATGGGTGGTGATGTGTGACGATGATGTTGGGTGGCGATGATGATGGATGATGATGATGGATGATGATTATGTGATGATGAGGGGAGGTGGTGGTTGTGGTTGGTGGTGGTTGTAGTTGCTGGTGGTTGTGGTTGGATGAGTTGGTCGTTGGTTGTGGATGGTGGTGGTTGGTGGTGATTGGTTGTGGGTGGTGGGTGGGGGTGGGTGGTGGTGGGGATGGGTGGTGGTGGGTGGTGGTGGTTGGTGGGTGGGGATGGGTGGTGGTGGGTGGTGGTGGTTGGTGGGTGGTGGTGGTGGTAGTGTTTGGTGGGTGGTGGTGGTTGGTGGTAGGTGGTAGTTGGTGGGTGTTTGTGGGTAGTGGTGGTTATGGTGGTTGGTGGGTGGTGGTTTGTGGGTGGTGGTTTGTGGGTGGTGTTGGTGGATGGTAGTGGTTGGTGGGTGGTGGTGGTGGGTGGTGGTGGTTGGTGGTAGGTGGTAGTTGGTGGGTGTTTGTGGGTAGTGGTGGTTATGGTGGTTGCTGGGTGGTGGTTTGTGGGTGGTGGTTTGTGGGTGGTGGTTGGTGGATGGTAGTGGTTGGTGGGTGGTGGTGGTGGTTGGTGGGTGATGGAGGTGGTTGGAGGGTGGTGGTGGTGGTTTGTGGGTGGTGGTTGGTGGATGGTAGTGGTTGGTGGGTGGTTGTGGTGGTTGGTGGGTGGTGGAGGTGGTAGTGGGTGGTGGTGGGTGGTTGGTGGATGTGGGTGGTTGGTGGTTTGATGGTGGTGGGCGGTGGGTGGTTGGTGGAGATCGGTGGTGGGTGATGGTGGGTGGTGGGTGATGGTGGGTGATGGGTGGTGATGCGTGGTGGTGGGTGGTGCTGGGTGGTGCGTGGTGCTAGGTGGTGGTGGATGGTGGTGGGTAGTGGTGGGTGGTGGGTGGTCGTGGGTGGTGGTTAGTGGTGGTGGGTGGTGGGTGGCGGGTGGTGGTGGAGGTGCGTGGTTGGTAGTGGGTTGTCGTGGCTCGTGGTTGGTGGTGGGTGGTGGTGGGTGGTGGCTAGTGGTTGGTGGGTAGTGGGTGGTGGTGGTGGTTGGTGGTGAGTGGTGGATGGTGGAGGTGAGTGGTGGTGGGTGGTGTTGGGTGGTGGTGGGTGGTTGGTGATGATGATTTATAATTTGTGCTGTTGATGATAATGATGATTGGTGCTGGTGATGATGATTGCTGCTGGTGATGATGATGATTGGTGCTGGTGCTGGTCATAACGCTGATTCGTGCTGGTGCTGGTGATAATGATGATGATTGGTGCTGGTGATGACGACTGATGATTGGTGATGACAATGATGATTATTGGTGATGCTGGTGATGATGATTGGTGCTGGTGATGATGATTGGTAATGAAGATGATGATTGTTGCTGGTGATGATGATTGGTGCTGGTGATGAGCATGATGATGAGTGCTGGTGCTGGTTATGATGATGATGATGATTCGTGCTGGTGAAGATGATCATGATTGGTGCTGGTGATGATGATTATTTGTGCTGGTCATGATGATGATGGTTCGTGCTGGTCATGGTGATGATGATGATTGGTCCTGGTGCTGGGGATGATGATGATGATTGGTGCTGGCCATGATGATGATTATTGGTGCTGGTTATGATGATAATGGTTCGTGCTGGTGCTGGTGATGATTATTGGTGCTGGTGATAATGAAAGGTTGGGTTCATAATTGCCCGGTAGAATGAGTATATAATGGCCAGGTAGGGTGGGGTCACTCACCAACTCATCCACTCATCTTGTGTGTGGTGATCCACCAACCCCCGCCTAGATTTCAGGCGCCTTCCCAAAACCGCAATTCAATCACTCACGCACCCACTCCTTTACTCACCCACCCCCTCATTCACTCACCCACGCACTCATTCACTCGCCCATGCACTCATCAACGTACACACCCACTCATTCACTCACCCATACACTCATCAACTTACAGACCCACTCATTCACTCGCCCACGAACTCATTCACTCACTCACCCACTCATTAACTCACCCACCCACTCATTCACTCACCCACCCACTCACTCATTCACTCACCCATACACTCATCAACTTATCCACCTACTATTTCACTCACCCACTACTCATCCACTCACTCACCAACTCGTTCACTCACCCATTAATCATTAACTCACCCACCCACTCATTCACCCCCCCCCACTCATTCGCTCACCCACCCACCCACACATTCACTCACCCAACTATTCATTCACTCACCTACCCACTCATTCACTAACTCAACCACTCACCCACCCACTCATTCACTCACCCACCCACTCACTTATTCACCAACCCATCCACTCATTCACACAACTGCCCTTCTGTTCACTAACCCACCCTATCCACTCATTCACTCACCCACCCATTCACTCACCCACCCTTTCACTCACACACCCATCTACTCATTCACCATCACATCTACTCATTAACTCAACCACCCACCCATTCACTCACCCAACCACTCATCCACTCACTCATTCACCCACCCACTCATTCCTCGACATCAGGAGGAAACAAGGAGGTGGAAAGGTGCTGATGCAGGCCGTTTTAAAAGTCTTTGACGACCGCTTTTGTTGCAATCGAAACGTCGTAGTTTTTTGTTATTTTTTGCTACTTTCTCTGAACCTATCTACGTGGTGACTTTACCGAAAGACCCAAGAATACAAATACAACTTATTGGGTAGTCAGAATTCATCAGCACCAACCTGTATGTTGAACCTCTTTCGCACCGTACGTAGCCAACCGTGCAAATCTGTAGGTCTCTCTGGGTGTCTATAATGAGTGACCCATTGTTACTTAAAACAATTTTGGCAATGAAGTGATACGTGATATAATTGAATAGATTTTAAGCACTACAATTTTGAAAAAAAAAATATTGAATAAATTAAAAATAAAGAATAAAAGTAAGTACATGGTAATAAAAGCAACAGTTAAAATGTGTTGGATTTAGTAATAGCATGCCAAATGATGAGTTATTTAGCCTGAAAAATAGTGCAAATACAAATAGATTTTACAAGGAAAAGTGATTTATATTTACTAAATGTCTGAGCAATGGTAATTTAGATTTACTAAATATTTGGAGGAATCTGATTAATATTTATTAATGATCTGGCTGAAATTGATTTACATGTACTAATTGCCTGGGTGAAATTGATATAAGCTTACTAAATATCTGGTTCAATGATTTGGATTTACTAAATAAAATACTTATATTGAATGTCTGTTGCCATAACATTTATATTTCTAATCCACCCAATAGCATGCCTTCATGGTGCCACAATTCACTTACGTTAAGTCAACCGAGCACCATCAAAAAGATAAGAACTATGAAAAGGAACAGCAGATTGACATGTATTTGTGCAATTTTGTCTCAACATGTTTATCCAACATATTACAAGTACAAAAGAAAGAGGGGCTATGAAAAAACAAAGAGAGAAACCATGTATCTGTACAATAGGGATACAATACCTGAAGTCTATTAATAATTTGTGGGCATTACAGGCACAGATTCCTTTTTTGGATGTGATTCAAGGTTTTAGTCTTGTTAGTGCATTTAAATTACGACAATTAAAAAAAATATATGTAAAGATACTTTCATAATATTTCTTTCTTATGTGCGCAAATTGAAATCCTAAGGGCCAATATGTTTATAAAACAGCTAAAAGAGATTAAAACATCACGTGAATTGATCCACAATCCAGGTGGACCTATCTTTTTTAACATGCACAATTACAAGCATGGCTTCCTAACAAGTAAACTAGCACAGCCTTCAGATGTTCCATGCATCTTACATCTATTCCTTTCGAAACGTCGTGAGAATTTTTATTGTTTTATATATATTTATTATTTTATTGTTTCCCTTCAACGTGACTTTACCGAAAGAGCTAAGAATATGAATTACTGCAGTCACGAAAGCTTTAAATGAAAATTTTACCGCCTCTACGGGGAGGGTTTCCACGTCACTTTAAGATCCTTCAACAAACTCCGGGATAAGAAGGCTCAGCTGATCGAGTCTCTCACCTTTCTGAAGAGATGCCGCGACTCTGGGGTAATTCCAATCGCATTTACACTGACCTCTGCTGCTGTAACTTCTTCTAATGCGAAACGAATTATTTTCAAAACTAGCTTAGCTCTTATCTCAGAGAAAATCAGACTTATACGCACCGAACTAGATCAGTTAGACAAGACACTCTACAAATCACACTTATCATTGACGGCAACAATGTCCAGGTGACCGTCCCTCCCGCCTCTACATGGTGTGTGCGTGCATTCGTGCGAGGGGGGCGCCGCGTCAGCGCCGTCACTCCCAAGTGGCGGCGTCACGGCGGTGGGCACGGCCCCGACGGAGAGGCTCCGCTGCGGCAGCACCACAACTGTGTAGAGGCTAAACAGCGGACGTCTGCGAGAGCACCGGCCTCGGGAGAGTGGCGGGAAATCCGAGGCACCGGTGGCGGCGTCACGGCGGTGGGTATGGCCCCGACGGAGTGGCTCAGCTGTGGCAGCACCACACAGCCCCCCGAGGTGTCAGTCCTCGTCCCGGGTTGACTGGAGCACCTCGCCTGGGTTGCCCCTACAAGGTAGCGCCGCGGGGTCCGCGGGACTCGTCCGGCTCTCGTGGCTGGCCTTGGCGGTGGTGGCTCCACCTCTCGGGGTTCTGGCGGCGGTCTCCTCCTCCACTCCAGTGGTTCTCACCGGTCCTGGGTACGTGCGAGCTGGAAGACAAACTCGGTAGCGGTAGGGTGCAGGGGCCATCGTACCCGTCTCTCCTGGCTCGGGTCGGGACCCCCTGGGGCCCGGGGCTCCGTGGGGCCCATACACTGTGCAAGGCCCCCGGGTATGGGGGGGGGGGGTGTGGGGAACCCGGGGTATCGGGGTCCTCGAACGGCGGGGTTCTCCCTCGCTGGGGCCGCCCTCCATGGTTTTATTCGCCGGACATTGACCACCATCTCCCGGCCTCTCTCCCCCCCTTGAATCAGTACCGTCCAGGGGGAGATCTGTCGCCCCACGGTCCAGGGTCCCCGCCAGTAGGTGGTTAGCTTCCCCATCTGTCCGGCCCCGACGCGAGGGGTGTGCAGCCACACCTTGGAGCCCGCCGAGTAGAAGGGGGCTCCATCCGGGGTCGGGCGCCCTGCTCCTGCCGCTGGTGTGCGGCCTCGCCTTGCAGGTAGGCCCGGACCCTAGCTCCGCATAGGGTCGAACTCACTACCCTGGTCAGTAATGACTCGTTCGGGGATCCCGTGCTTAAGTACGTAGTGTTCCACGAATGTTCGGGCCACTATGAGGGTTGTCTTATCGGGGATGGCCACCGCTATGGGATAGCGTGTGAAGTACAACACCGCTACAAGAATATATCGGTTGCCCCGGTGGGATCGCGGGAATGGCCCCTGCAGGTCGATCCCAACCAGCTGATTCGTCCGACTGACGCGGAACGGTCTCAGGGGGACCTGGTATCGCGCTGGTTTGGGCCCGCATTACTGATACGCGCGGCAGCCCTGCACCCAGGCGGCCACGTCTTGTGCTAACTTGGGCCAGAGATATTGGCGATGCAGGGTCTCCCCGTCGTGGCCCCCGAGCAGGTGGTCATGCACTAGTCTTAGCAGCTGGGGTCGCACCTGGGCGGGAACACAGATGCACCCAGGCTGGCCGGCTTCGGTGAGCTCCCGTACCACCCCGTTCTGCATGCACAACCGGGCGTACAAACCACGCCAGGGTCCTGGTAGGGTGTCCCTCTTCTCCCGTAGGGCCGCTTCCACCGCCGCCAGATCTGGATCCTCGCAGCTGGGTCCGTCTCAGCTACTCGTCGTCCAGGCCTGGGAAGGCGCAGCCGATGTTCTCCTGGATCCGATTGGGTGGGGTTAAGCGACCCGTTGGGCACCGGGGCGTGGGCTCCGCGTCCGCCGGGTGGTCCCCCGGTTCCCTGGTTCCCCCTGCCGGGGTTTCTGTGGCACATATTGCACTCTCCCCCGCGAGGGGGGGTTTTAGTTTCGGCGCGCCCTCGGTGGTCCGCTGTTTGCTGGCAGCGTCCCCCCGTGAAGCACGGGCAGACTTCCTCCGCCCTTGTCTCGGCGCACACCGCGGGTCGCCTCGACAAGGCGTCCGCGTTTGCATGTGTACGCCCAGCTCTGTACTCGATTTGCAATTTGTACTCATGCAACTCCGCTAACCATCGGGCCATCTGCCCCCGTGGTTCCTTGAACGTAAGGAGGAAATGCAGGGCATGATGGTCGGTGCGCACCCGACATTTCCTGCCATACATATACGGTCGGAACTGTTTACACGCGAAGATCACGGCATACAGTTCTTGACGGGTCACGCAATAATTCAGCTCGGCCCCACTCAGGGTCCGACTGGCATATGCGATGACCCGCTCCGTCCCACCCTGCACCTGCGACAGCACCACGCTCAGCCCACTGCTGCAGGCATCGGTGTCTAAAATAAAATTAGTGGTGAAATTGGGGAAAGCTAGAGTGGGGGTGTGGGCGAGGTGGTCTTTGAGGGTGGTGAAGGCCGTCTGGCAGGCCTCCGTCCACTGATAGGGGTTCTTAGGGGAGGTGAGTTGGGTGAGGGGGCATGCAATCTCGCTGAATCCCTTTACAGATCGACGATAATAGGTGGCGAGCCCCAAGAATGATCTCCGTCAGGTTCCTTGGCCGTGGCCATTCCACTACGGCGCGTACCTTCTCCGGATCGGTGCACACCCCGCCTCGCTGACTCGGTGTCCGAGGTATGCCACCTCGCACTGCGCAATGTAGCACTTACGCGGCTTGAGCTTGAGATGGGCTGCTCGCAATCGCTGGAACACCTCTCACAGCCTGGACCAGTGTTCCGACAGATCTACTGAACACTGTCACCTCGTCCAGGTAAATCAGGCACTGTTCCCACTGCAAGCCCCGCATCACCAACTCCATCAATCGCTGGAACGTTGCGGGCGCATTAGTGAGTCCGAACGGAAGCACTCGAAACTCGAACAGTCCAATTGGAGTGGTGAATGCGGTTTTTGGCCGATCCTCCTCTGCCATCTCCACCTGCCAGTACCCGGACCCCAGATCGCGGGTGGAAAAATACTGTGCTATTGCGAGGCTGTCAGAGGTGTCGTCGATGCACGGTATGGGGAAGGCGTCGCCGAGGGTGACTGCGTTCAACTTTCGGTAATCAACACAGAATCGGGTCGACCCATCCTTTTTCGTCACTAGCACTACCGGGGAAGACCAGGGGCTCGCCGAGGGCTGGATTATGTTATCACGTAGCATATCCGCGACTGCCTCTTTGATCTGGGTCCGATCTGGCGCGCCCACTCGGTATGCGGGGAGTTTGATGGGTCGGGCTGCACCTGTGTTAATTTGGTGCTTAACAAGGTCTGTCCGGCCCATATCTGAATCGTGCTCAAAAAACACGTTGGCGTGCTCCTGCAACAATCCGCACAGTTGATCGGCCTCCCCCTTAGGTAAATCTGCCCAAGGCACATGTAACGCATCATGCAAGGGAACGATCTCGGCTCGGGGGGTCGGGCCGACTCGCCAGGCCAGATCCTGGTTGTCCTCGGGGCAGCCAGGGTCTTACGCCCAGAGTGCAAACACCGAGTCGTTAGAATGGCGCGCGTGCAGGGGGTGTATGGTGACTACCGTGGTGCGTCGTCGTAGAATTTCCGGGGTACTGTGTGGGTTAAACACCCGCATAAACAGTCGGCCCTCATCTGCGTTTACCAGTGTGGCTGACCCCACAACTCCGTACCGGTCCGCCAGCTCCGGGTGAGGAGTTAGCATTACCTCGCCCGATGGTCGGTGTGTGGGGTCGGCGGAGGGTGTTGCTACGGGCACCAGCATCTCGGCAAGCGGGCCGATGATGACGGCCGACACCAGGGTGGCGGCCATGGGTGTGAAGTGAGGGCGATTCCGTTCTTGTCCCAGGAGCGGGATCCTCTCCCCGCTGTCCTCCACGGTGGCGCATCGCTGGCCTGGCTAGTCATTGAGCCCCAGTTTCTCCAGGAGGTCCGTACCCGCAATACACTCATGGCACAACACACTCGAGACATAGAATTCCTGTGTACACACCTGGTGTCCGAGACGGACCTCGAGGGAGATCCTTCCTAGCAACCCCATCCCGGCTCTGCTCGCTGTGTGCCTGCAGGCGGCTCACGTCAACCCCGAGCACGCTGCAGTGTGTGGCGCTCACGAGTGAAGCCACTGCCCCCGTGTCGAGTAGGATCCAGGTGCGCTGCCCGTTCACCTGTCCTACCAGTGATGTGGCCCCCGTGATCGCCGCCACCAGCTCCCATAGCCAGTCACCTGTCCTCACCGCGTCCTTGGGTGTTGTGGTCGGAATCTGTGCGGGGGTCACTCGCTCACCATTATTACTATCGTTGTTTTGTTTTGGGACCTCGTCGATTGCACCCTTAGGTGGTCCACTCTCTAGGGGGCGGTGGCGTTTAACCCTGGCGCCTGTCTAGTGCGGGCGATTTGAGGACAGTCTCTCATGAGGTGCCCGCGGCGGTCGCACAGGTAACACGCTCGGGGAAGGGCGGTGGCCCCGTAGGAGCGTCCCCGCACGCTCCCTCTTTCCCCTCCCGTACGCCGCTGCCCAGACTCTGCCTCTAGTCGGGCCACCCTCCCGGCTAGCCCCCCTACCGTGGAGCGCATTTCCCCCATTTCCGACTGAATGGTCTCCACTGTGGACTGTAGTTTGGTGATATGGCCACCAACTTGGGTCACCTGGCCGACTATATCACCCATGCCGGTCTGTAGCCCTGCTACCCATCCCGGGGTTGTCTCGCGGGCTACCGGGGGCTCCCTTTCCCGACCCCTTACCGTCGTGGCGAGCTCCTGTTCCTCCTCTTCCTACTCTAACGACAGGCTTGCAATGGTGCGCTCTCTTCCCAGCCCCCGGAGCTGCGCGCGTTCGCTGGAAATTCCTTCACATTTACGCGCGCGCTCGACAAGGGCGTTAAAGGGGAGACGTGTATAGCTCATGTCTGGCTGCCACCACGACGTGCGAGTCAAGTATCGCTGGATCTTCTCAGCGGCAAGCTCCTCAATCATCTCTGTCGTGTATCCCAGGTGTGCGATCTTTGTTAGCTCGCGCACATCCTCGGCATAATCACGCAGGTCCTCGCCGGGTTGGCGGTAGCGTGCCTCTAAGGCTGCTTTTGCCTACTCCTCATCACGCGTACCGAAACGCAGATCAAGTCGGCGCATCAGTTCCTCTAGCTGTGTCTGCGCGCTTGTGGGTAGGGCTTCCACAAAATTGGCTGCCCGCCCATCCAGGTTCATAATAAGTTGGCGTAACGCCTGCGCGTCCGTCCACCCATTAATCTCTTTAGCCCCTATGACGTTGCGGGCGAATGCCTTCCACCAAGGAGCCCCCCGGCTGGTAAATATATGCCATATTTTTGCGTGGGGTAACGCGGGGGTTCGTACCGCTTCTGACGCCAAACTGTGGGGGCTGCCGTCCCCCGCCATCACTGAATTGTCGGGGCCGTTGCCCCCTGACTCCCCCATTACATTTGTACTACTACCACCTGGCAGTTCTGTAGGGTTCGGGTTAGCGACCTCCAACTCCTCGCCCCCCGGGGCCCCTGACTTTGTTACCGACCGCGTTGGCATGGCTCAATTAGTGGGCTTGTACGCTTTACTCTTGCGGCGCGCTACGCGGGTTCAGTGGCGGCGTGCTGCGGTGAGCGTGCTCGCGAAGCAAGACTCTGTCCCGTACGTAAAAAAATGGGTACGGCGCACCGATGCGTGACTCACGTACGTAAACAAATGGGTACGGTGCGCCGACGCGTGATTTCAGTACATAAACAAATGGGTACGGTATGCTGACGCATGACTCCCTCACACACACGCTCTACGCGCCTAGGCAATAACAAACCCAACACCGCTACCTGCCCAGCCCCATACACCA
The DNA here is from genome assembly GCF_048934315.1 of Petromyzon marinus. NCBI lineage: Eukaryota > Metazoa > Chordata > Hyperoartia > Petromyzontiformes > Petromyzontidae > Petromyzon > Petromyzon marinus. The sequence continues at coordinate 15,409,665 of NC_133689.1, forward strand.
ATCACACGCGAGGGAGTTGGGTTCGGGGGTGAGAGGGCAGGGGTGTCTGCCGTGCGCGCGCCGCTTATTGGAGGGAGTCACTCCGCTCTGATTTAAAAGGGCCGTTTAAACAGCCGCGCGTGTACGCGCACACCAGGCGCTTAGCTCTCTGCTTCGCTAGAAACAACCGCGCATGCACGCAACCGCAAGACACTCCCGTAAATAGTCGCCCAGGTATGCGAACGCTAAGCACTCCCGTAAACAGTCGCACAGGTACGCAAGCGCTAAGCACTCCCATAAACAATCGCCCAGGTACGTGAACGCTAAGCGCTCCCGTAAACAGCCGCACGGGCACGCGAATGCTAAGCACTCCCGTAAACAGTCGCCCAGGTACGCGAACGCTAAGCACTCCCGTAAACAGTCGCCCAGGCACGCGAACGCTAAGCACTCCCGTAAACAGTCGCCCAGGTACGCGAACGCTAAGCACTCCGGTAAACAGTCGCCCAGGTACGCAAACGCTAAGCACTCCCGTAAACAGTCGCCCAGGTACGCGAACGCTAAGCACTCCGGTAAACAGCCGCACGGGCACGCGAACGCTAAGCACTCCCATAAACAGTCGCCCAGGTACGCAAACGCTAAGCACTCCGGTAAACAGCCGCACGGGCACGCGAATGCTAAGCACTCCGCCTTCCTCTTCACACTCACAAAGACCACACGACACAGTTTTATCCCCCTACTAGCTATTTTATTCACCGCGAGTAACCCGCTAAACTACTCGTGATTGTGTGGGTCAGCAGACTTTAGCTTATCCCTCGGGGATCCTGGGCTCAACTTATCCTGCCTGCCTCTCCGCTTTCTTCCTTCTGATCAATTAGCCCGCACTCACCTTAGTCCCAATCTGATGCTGCAGAAGCTGTGGAACGGTGATGTTCCCGCACCCCGTGCCCCCCTGTCCAATCAGAGGTCTGGATTTTCCCGCCCTCGGATCACCGCTCTGGTGACGTCACCGCAGTGGTTTATTGGACGTCCGCTTTTCGTTCTTCCCGCTATCCGCCCACTGACTCGTGTTTGTGTGTGTGTGGTTCCACTCGCGGTGGCTAAACAGCCCCTGCCATGACCATGCCATTACAATCCCAGGTCACAGCACCGCGGTGCTCTTCAGCCTCGGGGGTAGGTCGCCCAATTTCCCGGCTGCAGGAAACCATGAAGCTTGATCTCATTAGGGGCTTCTGGATAAAAACCTGTTGGCCAGGTGACCTTCCCTCCCGGCTCTACGTGGGGTGTGTGTGCATTCGTGTGATGGGCGCGCCACGTCGGCGCCGTCACTCCCCGGTGGCTGCGTCACGGCGGTGGGCACGGCCCCGATGGAGCGTCTCCGCTGCCGCGGCACCACAACCTCTGGGTCACTGAGCCGCTTCCAAACACCCCCCATGTCAAATACATAAGCAGGAACCTGTATCGTGAGCAGCAGCATTATTTGAATACTCTGCCAAAACAATTTGAATTGTGGAGTGGTGGCACAATTCCGCAATAGCTTTATCATATCTCTGGTGATAGGAAGAATTTCTACAAGACCGAGTTCTAGAGAACCCCTTTACGCGATGTTTTGGTCTACTCTTCCACACTGGGCAGATGTTTCAGTAGAGGAAGGAGTACCCACAATTTAACGCACCGCATCCACGGCCCCTCTCCTAAGTGGGCGTCCCCAGCCCGAATGCTCGCAGGAAGCCCTCCCAGCCTCCCTGCTCGACGAACCAGGCCCCGCACACGTTCACCAACAAGGCGGCCACCACGTCCGTCACGGCCGACTTCTCCGCGTCGCTCAGACGTACGCAGTCCACCAGCCTCTTCGCGAGGGAGGAGCGAGCAGAGCACCACCAGGACCACCACGCGGCCCCAGCTCGCAGAGCCATCGCGGATGACTTCCCAGGCCACGTCCATGAGCAGCCGGCGGTGCCCTCGGTGCTCCACCCACTCCGTGTGAGGAACAGGTCCCCCAGGCAGTTGACCACCTCCTGCACCAGCTGTGCTGGCTAAACCTTCTGCAGCTGCTGGACCTGCAGCTGCTCCTGCACCTGCAGCTACTCCGTCTGTGTCACCAGGTGAGCCATGTAGCCGACGATCAGATCCGCTGTCAAGACGGTCAGCAGCTGCAGCACCTCCTTTTCCTCCCCCTCATCTTCTTCCTCCTCCTGCCCGTGTCTCATTCCTCCTCGCCGTGTCCCACTCCCTCCCCCTGTCTCCCTCCACCTCCCTGTGTCTCCCTCCTACTGTAATGTTTTGCTTTTGCAAAACACGTACTAATTTGTCAGTTACTCCCGAGATATATGGTATTTTAATTGTTTTAACAATCTTATCGATTTTGGCATTGTTGCTTTGCCATCGTGATTTGGCATTCAATGCTCTGTTAATTTGAGCATTATTGTAGCCATTCTGTCGTAGTGTTTCTTTAACGTGTTTAATCTCTCTCACGAGACTTTCACCATCTGACACTGCTTTAGCCTGATATATCAGCGTCTTGATAAGAGAGGATGTCTGAGCTGGGTGATGATGTGATTCTGCATTCAAATAGCATCAGTGTGTGCGTTCGCTTTCTGTAAACGCTGTGTGCTATTTTACCATTTAGGCCATGTCCAAGCAAAATATCTAGGAACGGGAATGTGTTATTCACCTCCATTTCCATGGTGAACTGGATGGCCGGGTTTTGTGCATTGAGATGATTTAGAAAATCATTAAGTGTATCTTTACCATGTGGCCAGGCAACCAAAGTGTCATCCACATATCTAAACCAAAAACATGGTTTCAATGTGCTCGAGACAAGTGCTCTTGTTTCAGAGTTTTCCATGTGCATATTTGCTATAGCCGGAGATAAAGGAGAGCCCATTGCTGCTCCTTCCTTTTGTTTAAAGAAATCACCTCCAAAAGAAGTAAGTGTTATTTAAACAATGATGAGCCAGTTTCAGAATATATTTTGGTAAACCTGTATTCTTTACTAGTGTATCAAGTAATTTAAGTGACTCGTTCACTGGAACCTTAGTGAATAGAGAAATCACATCAAAACTCACCAGAATATCATTAGGGTAAAGTTTAATATCTTTATTCACATTCACAAGATGTTCTGAATTTCTTATGTATGAAGATGTCCTCCCGATGTAGGGATGTAATTGTTTAGTTATATGTTTTGCTAATTTATATGTGGCAGAGCCAATTGTACTGACTATGGGTCGTAATGGGATGCCGATTTCATGAATCTTTGGTAGCCCATACAGTCTAGATGGTTTTGAGGCCCTTGGAATTATTCGGTATTGCTCATTCTTAGGGATTAATGAATTTGCAATTATTGCAGTAGTCTGACGTTCTAAAGTATTAATAGGATCTCGTTTAATTTTAATGTGGGTACTTTTCTCTAGTAAATCTTTAATTTTATTATCATAATTGGCTCGTGGCATCACCACAGTAGTGCGGCCTTCATCAGCTGCCAGGATTTTAAAATCTTTATTTAAATGAATCTCTCTTAAGGCTTTTGCTTCGTTCGAGCTAATATTTATTTTTGGTACTTTGCTATTTTCAATTATTTTGGCAACCTCGTGTCTAGTCATCTCTGCCTCATTATGTGGAAGGAGTCTAACTGTTGATTCTACCTCAGCAATTATCTCATCCACTGGAATTGTGCGTGGGGTAACGGCAAAGTTAAGGCCTTTAGAAAGGACAGAGATCATGTCACTGGTTAAAACAGTGTTAGTCAAGTTCATTACGGGTTTGTTTTTAAATTGTTCGTTTTTAGTGGGTATTTGTTTATTATGAAGTCTAGATAATTTATTCATTTGGCTAGTTTTGGTTAGATTAAACACATTATCAGCCGAATGTTGTGTTATGGTCTCGATTATATTCCAATAATGCATTGATCTACTTGCTTATATCTAAGTGCAACTGCCTTAGAGATTCTGAAATGTAAGATAATTCACTCCTGTTGTGCTGTATTCTCTCTATTAATAATCATTTGCTAGCTTTGTGTAGTATTTGGTTAGCTTTAGCAGACTTTGTGATGTGTTATTTTAACTGCGTTTGGTATTAACTTCGAATCTCTGCACCTTTTGAGGAACGCCAGTGAAGATATCAATTCCATCCGCTTGATGCGGAGCTTCTCCAACTTTCTGGTTTTAAGAAAAGTATCCTCCCCATAGAGGTTAGTCAGTTTAACACGTAGGCTTTCGCGACCAATATTATTCATAATAAACGTGTGGGTCAAGGTAAATATGACCCCCACATGCCATGCTGAGGCCTGGTTTGGTGTTTTTATTCATTATTAAAATTAAAAGAAACAATAGAAATATGTATCTATATGTATTGAAAAATTACTTGTTAATATTAAGATGGAAAAGGGGCCTAGATACAACATTCCGCCCTTTTAAAAATGATCGGTGGTCAATTGGCCACGGGTCATTTTTAAAACAAAGAATCTATGCACTTTTCCATCATGAATCATCAATATTACTCAAGTAATTTTTCCTTACAACGCGCGCACGTCACAACTTATGATTACATTTGAAATAAGAAAAGAAATACTAAAAGGAAGGTAAAACAAGGGGAAATTGTTTTACTGGCTACATGTTATAGGAGATGTCGTTATTCCATGTACCCACGTTCAATACTGTCCGCAATCGAAATACATTTTCGGGTTTGACCAGTGGGAAATTCAACAAAAATCCCACCTGTCTGGTCTGGGAGTCCCCATGTATGGGTGTGGCTGTACCCATTTTAAAGGCAATTTGTACCTGTGTTGTACTGATTGTTTCCAGGGATGCTAATGGTATCACATTTTTTTTAGTGTTGGAGTTACCAGATATGAAGGAAATTGTCCTTGGAGAAGATCACTGATGCTGCCGCTGGTGCAATGCAACAAGTCTTTGGATCAACTATTGAATTTGCTGTCGAGTATTCTCTTCTTCGTACAGATCTCGGATTGCGAAACCCAATTCTTGGATTGTTAAGTTAACCATGGCGGAGTGCAGGTTAACGAGAACCACGGTGTCTCTCTGACTTTCTCATGTTACCTCTCTGCCACCTTGTACCAAGTCATTGATAACCTGACTGACTCTTTTAGTCAAGAGTGTATCATATCTCTCATGGCCAGGTATCTTAGAGTTACCGATGACCCTTCCATGCAACATCATCACATCATCGTCCCGGCTCATCGTCGTGATGGCTTTGGCCTAATGAACATGGCTCACTGGTTCGTATCGGTAATTTATTTTATCACTCCCTTTCCATGTGAGATTGTGTGGCGTGAAGTTATGCTGTGCGTAACCAGGATCAACATACACCACGAGTTTCCGTACTCGACTGTTGGGGTCATTTGTATTCTCCGCAGCCCTGTGCACATCTGCTGCCTCTGGGAGTCGATTTGACTCTGGGCCACAATTCCCTTCTGCGCTACGATTCGATTCTGGGTCACGATTCGATTCCGTGCTTTTGAGTATGCTGTGTTTCAACACAATTCCCGATCCGTCACGGATATTCTTCTCCTCCACTTCAACACTCTGATCTCCATCCCTCCTTAGTGTGCCCGAGCACAATTTAACATCCAAAGGCTGATGTCTGCATTCATCTGCCTCTTCCACAGTACACTCACGCACTTCCGCGACACAAGGGATGGCATTTATATTTACCAGACAATCAGGTTTTCCTTCCCCTCCCTGCGGTTGGTTATCATCTCCTGTAGGATCACACTTTAATGCAGTTATGTTTCCCTGCTCGATAGGTGTGTCAATTACGGGAGCAACACTTGCGCTCTCCACCACATTATCAGAACTGGTGCCCGACGCATTTATTGTTTCCCAATCATTGGGACCCTCCTGGTTTACCTTGTCAACCGCAGCCTGCTTAATTTTTTTAACGGGTCCATAATTTCCCTGCAGCTCCACGGACACCACTCTCACTGAAAGCTCCCTCTCAACCAATGTGATTGATTCATCACGTGCCCGTGTCATTTTTTGTGTCTCAGCCAAGCTCACGCCTGTCTCCCTATTCCTCATGCCTCTGCTCTCTCCTGGTAAAACTGGTGGGGGAATCGATCGGAAGTGGGCCGATTGTGTTTGATCCCTCGTGTGTCGTGGCATTGGGACCCGGCATGATTCTGCTCTTGGTCTACACACACCGCGATTCTCGCAAATATGCGTCCCTGCACGCTGCGATCGCTCCCAGCCTGCGGGCCATTGCCTCGCTGGTGGTGCTGTGTTTCTGCTCACGTGATTTCTATTTCCCTCTGAAACGCTGGTTACATCATCCCTCTCTCTGGGTGTCGTAGAACTATTGTCTTTAGCTCTGTACAGCCAAGCTCTGTGCGCCTTATCCTCTATATGGTGTAAGGAGGCTGTTTCTGGATTCAATACCATTCCCACAATTTCTGTAATCTCTGGACTCAAAGACCCGAAAAACATAACTTTGAACCTTTTGTCACCTTCGTGATACTGATCCACATCACCCGCGTAGTACGCTCTTTTAAACCGTAGGAGGTAATCTCGCGGATCCTCGTCTGCGCACTGGGTCATAGATTTTGCAGCATTAAATCCCTCAGACCATGTTAAATATTCTCCAAACTTCCGGCTCACTGCCAGGCTCAGCTTTTTGAAATCGTTCCGAACCTTGTATGAAAGCGACTTTACCCATGGTATAGACTGCTCGTGCAAGCTTCGTCTCAGTAAACTGGCTTTCTCATTCGTTTTCCTCAAACCCCTGATCACTGCTTCTGCTTCTACCGTTGCGATGTGAGCGTGTATGTCTCTGTTCCTATCGTGTGGATCAAAGTAGGGAATTCTGACGAGAGCCTTGTCCATCAATTTCAGAGTTTTACTACTGAATGAGTATTCGGACAGTTGATCATCGTCAGAGGCGTCTGTTCCTGAGGAGTGCTCACTCGAGCTGTCACCATCACGGTGGCGCTGCTTAACATAACTTTTGTAGTGCCTTTTGCACCTGTAACGTGAGTCAACTTTGCTCGGTGACTCCTGCTTATCCCATGGCTCATGCTTGTGTGATGTGCGTCTTTCTGGAAAGTAATCTCTGCCATAGGTTCCACGTCGGTCGTGCTTGCGTGGAATGTGTCTACCAAATGAGCTGTCTCTGTCATGTCGCTCGTCTTGCCCCAGCTCCGCCCTTTTTTGCTCGATCAGTACAGAATATCCTGCTGACTTAGTGTTAATATTTTTTTCCTCTCTACCCTCGAAGTTGTCAGTCCTATGTTTTCCTATTTTCATCCGTATCTCTCCCTCCCCTCTCTCGAGTCGCGAGGGGGAATCTCTGTCAAAACCACTTTGATTGGTAGCCACACCTCCTGTGTGACCTGTCTCTGGTTTACGTCCGCGTGGCTCGGAGTGTGGTAAACTGTTACTCCCGTATGTGTTATGTGTATCAACATCTGGGGGTTTCGCTGGTGCATTCAGCGCCGACTCTTTTTCTCTCACGAGGGCGTGCAGACGCTCAACCTCCTCTATTAGGGACAGTTTCTCCTTCCTTTCCCTGTCAAATTTTTCCCCAGTCCATAATCTTTCTCTGTATGTCTGTGTGAGGAGATACGAGTCTAACCTTGCTATTTCTGCAATTTTTACGTCACGTTTGGCTTTGCTACATTTCATCACATCCTTAAGTAGTTTCCTCCTATGTGCCTTAACATCTTCTATATGTCTCCCCTCCCATACGTCTCTCTGCTCTGTCTGCTGTCTAGCAGTCCGTCCAGTACGTTTTAACACAAATTCACGATATTGTTTTTCCATAGATTCTATCTCCTCCTCGGAGGTCCATTCTGTATCAGTGTTATGCGTTGGGATGTCACCCTCAGAACGTTGCGGGTCATGTGCCATCTCTATTACGTAGTGTAGTTAATAGACCTAAGAGTGTATCTTAACTCTAGTCTCTTATGTGTGGCGTGAGTTACTCTGGAATTCCACTTCAGAGTACATATAAAAACATTCGTATCACAGGATGTGTTGGTTCAACTCGAGCAAATAATCTTACCCCCACTGTCTTTGTTATCCACTGCTACTCTGGTATTTTCCTTCAGAGTGCGTTTTTTTGTTTGTTTACACCGTTTACAGTCACAGGGCAATGTTAGTTCACAATACCTTGATTAATACAACAGTGATTCGTTCCTTAATTTAAGCATAAACTGTCTGCGAGAGATCCCGGATACGAGCCCCCAATTTGTTGTATATGTGGGTGTGTGAAAATTGATGAAAAATAATTAAAATTAAATGAAATTCGAAATTTGCATAATTAATCCGAAATTATGCTAATTTGTGTACTTATGCGTGTAACTATGCTAATTAGAGAGGTAATCGTATTAATTTATACGAGTGGGTGTGGTTGTGTTAATGATAGCCTTTATGATAATCAGGCCCCGTCTCGTTGACGAGGTGGGGTTATCAATCAGGATAACGCAATCAATCGTGTGCCGTTACGCTAGTGTCAATTCGGCCTCGTTGTCTAACTTCGTATTATAGATCAGCATAATACAATGATTCTCGCTTTAACACTCCCCGAGTGTTCATATTTTAGGTCTCATGTTCACATCGTTCGCATTAGTTTAATGAGTGTGGATTGGTGTGTTTATAGTTTAGGTTCCCGAGTTCATATCTCGTCGCAGGATACAGCTCTTATGCAAAAACTTCAGGAAAAAATCACACGACCACTTCTGTATTAATCAATTTATTTTCTAATTAAACCTTAACTATAATATGTATGTGACTCTCAATCTCGGAACTTCAACACGGTATCCACACGGTATCAAGACAGTATCATCAACGACTGTACGATTTCCCTTTGATAACACATGGACCCCGCATAAAGCGATTGCTGTTAGTGAGAGAGAGAGTCAGAACATGCAAATGCTATGTTACACAAAAGCTTATACATTATAATATGAACGATCATTATGCTTGAAATGGTCAGCACATTATCACAGGCGACTGATTAACATGCAACGGTATTCATATAAAAAGACAATCAAACAGTTATTATTTCCAAAGGCATAAATGTAACAACAGATCCACCGGACAGACTATAAGATTACCGAAATGGCTTAGTGTGAGGGTATGCGGCGGAACGTGTTATCTCACGGGATATTAATTAATTAATTCGTGAATAAGAATGTATGATCAGAAAATCGGTTTAGCACGATTCCTCCCCGGGACCGTAGCTCCGTGGCGAAGGTGCCAAGGGTTAATTCGTATTGATGGATCGGTTGGTAACTTATGCGATTAGAAGTACAGTCCAAAACAAAATATTAAAGAGGGAAATTATGAATATACTTATAAATGACGGACTGTTATCACACGATCGATGCTTCCACAGCCAGATGGTTCACGGACTTGAGTGTTCGCTTCTGGTTAAGGACCTGTGTATGTTTGAGTGATATGAATTGTTTTGAATAGTCAGTGTTTGGAATTAATTATTTGCGTTGCCATATGCTGAAGTTGGCATCGCTTGTAGGAGAAGTAGCCTCGCTCCCTTTAGAGCGGTGAGGTGTGTGGGAGTGCATCATACGAATCGCCGCCCTCCTCCACGCAGCAGCCAGCCTCTGTCCACGGGGGAGAGTTGCTTGATCGCTCTCAGTTCTGCTCAGTGGACACCTCTCTCCACTGCTGGATGAGCTGCGCGATCACGCTCGTGCTGGTTCGCTGACAGCAGTTTCTCTCCGCTGTTGGATGAGCTGCATCGGCACGCTCCCTCTCTCTGGGTGGAGAACTCGAACGTGCTCGTTGCTGGTTTGCTGAAAGCAGGTTTTTCTCCACTGCTGGATGACTCAAGTCGCACGTGCTCTTGCTCTGGTTTGCAGAAGCTCTTGCTTGGTGCGTCGGTCGCTCTGCAGCTGGACTCAATGTAGAATAATCTTTCAGCAATACTCTGTCTTTCAGCTCTTGGAAATCACACTAGGTGACGCCTCACTACCTTGCGAGTCTTGCCAACGTCAGTGGGTAGCGACGGGGCCACTTTGGCTTCTGCTCGCCGCCCCCTGCTCTGCAGCTCGCCGGCTGGCGACCTGTTGCTCTCGTTCCCGATTGGAACTGCTCCTGAGCCGGCCCACTGGTCGAACTCCCCGCGTTCCGACCTCCTCCGATTCGAACTCCCCGAGTTCCGACCCCCTGGTAGAACTCCCCGAGTTCCGACCTCTCCGAGTCGAACTGTCTCCCGAGAGTCGACCCCCCCCGGTCGAACTCTGGTGAGCCGACCCCCCCCGGGTCGAACTCTTCCGAGTTGCTCCTCCGAGTCGAACTGTCTCCCGAGAGTCGACCCCCCGGTCGAACTCTGGTGAGCCGACCCCCCCCCCCCAAGTCGAACTGAGGTTTCAATGCTCAGGATCCTCTTTTTATGCCCAAAAATCCCTTCACTCGGATCCTGCCCACAAGGCGAGGTTTCTTTCGATTTTTGCTGTGTAAGGATTTGTCCGTATGTATCTGCGTCCGTGTGTGTGTGTCCGTACATGTGTCAGTGTGTGTCCTTGTGTAGATCACCCACGGTATATTCCGTTGTCATACTCCTACCATAAAACCCACAAGTAAAACAATCAAATGTTATAAATTGTCTCGAAGGCGCCTCTCTGTCTGGGTGCACAACCTGGAGGGAGGGGTGATATTCCCTCCGACTTTCACCGACGCACAAAGAAATGGTTAAAAAGTTTTAAGTTAACATTTCATTTCATCAGAATTCCATAGTTATGATTCTGTATTAATCCAAGGTCTGAGTCAGCTTCTCTTTGTGGTGTTTGACTCGTGTTTCCCCAAGCGTATACACACTCCTACCCCGCGCTGCAGGAATACAAAGACGGCCGGGATTTCCCTTTCTCTCCGACCCTGGGTTTAACATCGCCCTTTGCTTACGTTGCAGTTTTGCTGTCCGCTTGCATTTCTTTTCCTCTCTACTCTTACTTTAACCCTGCTTATTATTTGCGTATGGGTGGAGGCTAGAGCATTTATGTTGACTTAGGAAAACCTGATTGTTATAGGCTTCGGGTCAAGTCGTATAGACATTATTAAAATATGGAAATACATTTCATATTAAATTAATAGACGGGTGATGGTTACATTGACGTAGCTTGTGGCAGGGTTCAATTGAAGTGGGTGTGAAGATCAATAACTTTAGCCTACCCTGTCGTTAAATTCCGACTTTAAGTTGCTTTAATAGTAATACAGCACCAATTAGCTTTTTTGACTTAACTAGATCTAGACTAACGCAACCTCCCAGTGACCCTGGCTTTGTGTTTACGTCAGCCCTTTGCAATCCACTGCGCTCTGCTCTCTATCTGCTCCCTCTGACCCTGGGAGGGCTCTGAACGTCAAAATCGTGTTAGTGGGTCAAGGTAAATATGACCCCCACATGCCATGCTGAGGCCTGGTTTGGTGTTTTTATTCATTATTAAAATTAAAAGAAACAATAGAAATATGTATCTATATGTATTGAAAAATTACTTGTTAATATTAAGATGGAAAAGGGGCCTAGATACAACACCTCCCCCAGGGGCCGTGGCAGGTGGAATGCTACCACACGCCTCTTCCACAGTAGCAGAGCACTCTGCGAGGCTTGCAGTGTGTCCTTATTCTGTCTTTTTAATTCTGGGCCAAAGAGGTCCCATAAACGTAAACGTGTTGTATTTAAAATATAACACAAACATAACAACAATGATGAATGGCTTAGTGGGTAAAGTAAGACGCACCCCAAAACGGGTGAGCTTAATAAATCCGATCTCTCCTATTACCGGATTATAGGATGCAACCCAAACTTTGTTGTATCAGTGTGGTGAGTCTGTGGGTCTTTGTGTGGTGACGATCTCTCTGGGTCTCTGTGTGATGATGGCCGTGTCGGGTGGTGGCGGGTTTAACAACACAACATTATGAGATTCACGAGATCTAACCCAAACAAGACCTGTACTACGGAGTCAACAACAACGACATGAGGGCTCTCCGACGCGCGTCGCGGTTGGGGTCAGGGTGAGGTCGCGCCGTCTCCTCCGTACGGATTGTTTCTTCTTTTCCCAACTGCGACGTTCTCGCTCTCTCCTCTCTTTTTGTCTCCACCGTCGCCAATCGTCGGAGCTCGGCATCCGCGGCCGCTCTCCTAGGTGGGCGACCCCAGCCCGAATTCTCGCCTGAAGCCCTCCCAGCCTCCCTGCTCAACGAGCCAGGCCCCGCACGCGTTCACCAGCAGGGCGGCCACCGCGTCCGTCACGGCCACCGTCTTCTCCGCGTCGCTCAGACGTAAGCAGTCCACCAGCCTCTTCGCGAGGGAGGAGCGAGCAGAGCACCACCAGGACCACCACGCGGCCCCAGCTCGCGGAGCCATCGCGGAGGACCTCCCAGGCCACGTCCACGAGCAGCCGGAGGAGCCCTCGGTGCACCACCCGCTCCTCCGTGTGGCTCACCAAGTCCAGAACGGAGTCTCTGAACCGCACGAGGAACAGGTCTGCCAGGCAGTTGACCACCTCCTGCACCAGCTGTGCTAGCTGAACCTCCTGCAGCTGCTGAACCTTCTGCACCTTCTGCAGCTGTTCCTGCAACTGCAGCCACTCCGTCTGTGTCGCTAGGTGAGCCATGAAACCGGCGATCAGATTCGCTGTCAAGAAGGTCAGCAGCTGCAGCACCTCCTTCTCTTCCTCCCCCTCATTTCCCTCCTCCTCCTCCTCCTCCCCCTGTCTCCCTCCACCTCCCTGTGTCTCCCTCCTCCCCCGGTCTCCTTCCTGCTCCCCGTGTTTCCCTCCTTCCCCCGTCTCCCTCCTCCCTGTGTCTCCCTCCTCCTTTTCCTTTTTTGCTGATGAAGTTTTTCTATTTCCACGAGGTGGTAACACCATATCCCTTATTCTGTAATTGTAATTCTGGGCCAAAGAGGTCCCACATATGTAAACATTTTGTATTTAAAATATAACACAAACATAACAACAATGAATAGCTTAGTGGGTAAAGTAAGACGCACCCCAAAACGGGTGAGTTAAATCAATCCGATCTATCCTACTACCGGATTATAGGACGCAAACCATACTTTGTTGTAACAAGAACATAAAAAAACTGAGTCTCTTAATCAGGTGAATACGGTAAAGGGGCTGAGTCTGTGGTTGACAGTGTGGTGAGTCTGTGGGTCTCTGTGTGGTGACGATGTCTATGGGTCTCTGTGTGGTGATGGCCGTGTCGGGTGGTGGCGAGGTATAACAACACAACATTTATATATTCACGCGATCTAACCCAAACAAAACCTGTACTACGGAGTCAACAACAACGACATGAGGGCTCTCCGACACGCGTCACGGTTGGGGTGAGGTTGCGGTCTGTTGTATATGTAGGTTATGAAAATTTGATGAAAATAATAAAAATTAAATCAAATTTGAAATTTGCATAATTATCCGAAAAAATGTTAATTTGCTGTAATTTATGCGCATAAACTATGCGAATGCGAGAGATAATCGTATTAATTTATGCTAGTGTATGTGTGATTATGCTACTGCGAGCCGTTATGATAATTAGGCCCCGCCTCGTTGACGAGGGTCGGTTTTCAATCGGGATAATGCAATTAATCATATGCAGTTATGCAGGTACTTGAGCATGTCAGATTAAACTCGGCTGTGTTGTTTAACTTTGTACTATCGATCAGTATAATACAATTATTCCCGCTTTAACATTTATTGAGTATGTGGTAGTGTGTTCAGCCAGGTCTCCAAGTTCAGATCTCAGCACAGAATACAGTTCTTATGCATAAATGTCACGAAAGAACACAACACTTCTGTGTTAATCAATTTTAATGACGATAGTAATAATGACGATAATGATGACGATGGTGATAATGATGATAATGATGACAATAATAACAATGGTGATGATGCGTACTTCAACAGCTCCAGCACGAGACAGTTGTGTCCGCGGAAGTGGAACGAGTGCAGGACGCGGATGACGCCGTGCAGCTCAGCACTGCCCTCCCCCTGCAGCTCCGTGATCACCTTCAACTCCATCCTCTGCATCTCCATTTTGGTAGGGCTGTGTGCACACAGCAAGTCTGTGGGTCTCTAGTTCATAGTAGTTTTACGACGGTTATTTTTTTAGTGAGATAGTTTCAGTTTATAGTTAGAGATAGTTTTGCAGAGGTTATTATCATTGTTGTTTACTATTATACTCATTATTTTGTAACCATGTTGTATTTACTTGCATTTATTATCTATTATTGTATTCATTTATAATTATAACCATGGCCGCTGTGTTAAGACCACCAGCACCCACGCACACCACCACCACCACCAACCCCATCACCCCTGCCCCAACCTACTGGATGGGCAGTGCCAGCATCTTGACAGCCACCAGGAATCCCATATTGTGGTCCACGCACCGCAGCACCACTCCCTGCCCTTCCTCGCCAATCTTCTCTCGCACCTCGAAGCGGCATTGGAGCTGCTCCTGGGGTATCTAAGAAGCAGCAGCAGCAGCGCCGCAACGGCCAGTCAGAGTCACAATCACGATGGGAATGTTTTACGCTTAGTGGTAGCAGCAGTGGTAGTACTGAGTAGTAGTTAGTAGCAGTAGTGTCTGTGTGCGCCTGTGTGCCTGTTTGTGTGCGCATCTGCGTGTGTGTGTGTCTGTCTGTGCGAGTTTCACAGGGATATTTCTCATTGCAAGCTTTGACTTTAACATAGCCATTTCTGTGACCAGACACAAGCTAATCACTCAGCAATTTCAATGCTAAATTATCCTGTTTGATTTGTACTAGGTGCCTCTGTGGATGTGTAGGCTTTGACTTTAACATAGCCATTTCCGTGACCAGTCACAAGCTAATCACTCAGCTCTTTCAATGCTAAATTTTATGCTAATTCGTTTGTCAAGGCGCTCTGTTTCTTCTCACACAGCTTAAAGGTCGCGGTCTGAGCTTGGCTGTGTTCACTCCAGCGCTTTCCTCCAGACAGTCTCGTCCCTTCACCTGATGAAGGCCGCTTGTGTTGTGGCCGAAACGTCGTGAGAATTTTATTGTGTTATTTTATTTGATCAATGTATTATTTTATTCTCATTCTACGCTACTTTACCGAAAGAACCAAAGAAGATGAATCCTTGCAGCCAAGAGAGCTTTAAATCGAAATTTAACAGAATGGTATTGAACCTTTTTCTTTACAGGGTGGCCCTGGGGCTTGCCACGTGGCAGGTGTCGTCCATTGTCCATACCAGACCCCTCCAGCTCTCTCACCCTGGGTCAGCTGCCCCTTCCATGTCCTGGAAACCATGGCAAGGTCATCCTATGAGGACTGCCTGGATGAAAACCAGCATGGAAGGGGCCCAGGGTGGGACCGGCTATGCTTTTGGGCTAGTCCCGTTTGTGTGTGGTGTGCGGTGTCTTCGTAGCAATCGTTCTCCACTGTAGTCCTGGCATCTGCTGCTCAGCTTCATTCCACAGCTGTGGTTCCAGTGGCGCGGTCTCTCCGGGGACCCATGTGGTGTGTGTGTGGGTGTGGCATGTATCACGGGGTGGGTGGATAGTATCGTGATAGTGGTCATGGTAGGCACCGATCCACGACCTCCATCACCCCTACTGAGTGGTGGACATGCCACCACAAAGCAGCATGCGGCGGAGGAGTGAGGTGACCGCTCTCGCCTCACGAGCGAGGCCCTCTCGCTTCCTCTTCATTCCCTGCATCACCACCTCCATCTCCTCCTTTGTCTCATCCTCCTCCACCTCCTCTTAATCCTCCACCACCATCTTCTCCCCCTCTTCTGTTTTCTCCATTCTCTCTTCATGCTCCTCAACCTCCGAGGTGGCGTCGGTGGCATCGGTGGTGGCAGCGGAGGTGCTGGAGGTGATGGCCGTGGTGGCGGTGGCAATGGTGGTGATGGTGGCAGCGGAGGTGGCGGTGGCGGCAGCGGTAATGGCGGTGGCGCCAGCGGTGGTGGGGCGGAGGTGGCAGCGTTGGTGGTGGTGATGGTAGTAGTCCTGGCGAGGCACCGCTCTTCCTCCATGAGGCGCTTCTCCTCCTCGACGCTCTTCACGTTGGCGAGACACTTCTCCTCCACCAGACGCTTCTCTTCCGTGAAGCACTTCACTTTAACGAGGCGCTTCTTGAGGAAATAGTCTCTGAAGCAGTTCTCCTCTGTGCGGCGCTTCACCCTGGCAAGGCGCTGCACCTCAAAGAGGTGCTCCTCTACCATGTGGCGTTTCTCTGTCGCATGGTCCTTCTCCTCCTGGAGATGCTTCACCCCGCTGAGATCCTTCAACTCCCCAATTATCCTCTGTTCAAGCAAAGATAATCACATGAATATACAGACATGCAAGCAGAAATTCATTTAAGTTTTTCAGATTCATTTATTTGGTATAACCCTGTGAGCTATGTTGCTCTTGACTCGGGTGCAACCGCAACAAACAAAACATGATCAAGGAACATCTTAAAGCGACTACACGCAACAGAAAAATCCAGGAAAAGACAGCAAAGTCTTCCAGAAAAGCACCGTATATCAACACTGTGTGCAAAAATCCCGGTGGGATGCAAGTCGAATAATAACAATCATAAGACAATTTAGATTAAAGTTATCAGGCTAACTCTGTACTACAAAAAACAAACATGGCTAAACCAAAACGTTTTCAAAATCACCAAAATAAAGCTATAAAAACAATGTAACAGTGATCATAGGAACTGTGATTCAAATTTAACAATTAACGATATATACATAACATGTACGACCAAACTTTGCAGCCATAGCTGGCTGTATGAGTCACTCCATAACAGCAGAATTATGAGTCGCAGTATATAAAAAACATTCAATACACCTTTAAAGATCAGCACACTATTCAAGTGTACATCTATGGTACAATTTATTGAAAATAAGTTTTGGGAACAGAAACTTATTTCTTTTGAACAACAGACAAATATTAGCAAGCACTGTTTATTACATTAACTTTGTTTAACTTTTTTGGTCCCAGTTGAGACATTCAGAACTATGACAAAACAAATAATTGTGCTCTGATCTAATGTGCAATCTGTGGCATATGAATTTGTTAAGGTGATGTTGTCCGGTCCTGTACATATCAAGTACAGTGAGGGAAAAAATTATTTGATCCCCTGCTGATTTTGTACATTTGCCCACTGACAATGAAATGAACAGAATATAATTTTAATGGTAGGTTTATTTGAACAGTGAGAGGCAGAATAACAACAAAAACATCCAGAAAAACATGTCAAAAATGTTATAATTTGATTTCCATTATCCTCCTAGCGAGGCCACGCTAGGAGGATAAAAGGGGACCCCGGGCAAAGGTTTGGGACTGTTGCTTGGAGTGGAATCTCGTCGGACTGCTGGAGTCATTGTCACCATCTGCATCTTCTCGGCGGTGTCAGACAGGCAGTCTGTTAGCTCTCTTGACTGAAAGTGTAGTGACCCCTTGTACCCTGTGAAGGCTATAATAAATAGAGTACCTACTGCTCCTCGTGTCTGCGTGTATCGCTAGACGTGGATCATAACGACAGTAGATGTACGCTCACTCTGAGTTTTTACTCAATGACGTTAAACTTCACATCTACCCTACCTCCATGCTACATGCCGACAACCCACTGCTTTGGTAACCAAACTGCAACGTCTTTTATTAGTAAACCTGCATTTTCTAATTTTACCCAAATCTTAACCTCGGTTGGATGTTGCCATCCTGCCGTGGAAACAACGAATCATTCGTGTCTCGAGCAGAAGATTGCAAGCCTTGTGTTAGAGAATGGCCCACTGAAGCTGTAATCACGGAGATACTTCTGAGTACCTTTCAAGTGCCCTCTCATCCACGTAATAAAGAGCAGGATCCTCCCTCCTGTAACGTTGGTCGTAACAATGTTCTTACTTCTTTGTGCTGTCAAGGACAACCGTGCTCACCTTGGTATGTCTCACTGTCACACTCACCTCTATTCGTACACTCACTCATCTGGGTCTGTCTCACTGTCATACTCACCTCATCCACACGCACTGACGTAGGTCTGTCTCATTGTCACACTCACATCACTAGTCACACTCACCCACCTGGGTCTGTCTCACTGTTACACTCACCTCTCTACCACACTCACCTGGGTCTGTCTTACTTTAACACCACATTCTACAGACACTTACATTGGTCTGTCTCAATGTCACACTCACCTCTACCCACACACACTCACCAGAGTCTGTTTCACTCTCTCACTCATTTGTCTTCCTACACTCACTCACTTGGGTCTGTCTTACTGTCACACTCACCACTCTACCCACACTAACCTGGGTCTCACTGTCTCACCTCCCTTCAAAAACACTGAATTCCTGCTAAACAACACGCGGTTCAACCCACAAGCACTTGGGAGAGCTACAGGGCTCACATGCCATGTCCTTCACAGTCCTGTAATTCGTTTTATTATTATTGCCCTAATTGAGTTTGGCAAAAGCCTGTGCGAGACTTTGAACAATATACACACAGGACCGTCCATAAGGGTGCTAGGCCAGGGGAAAATCCCAGCATGTGGGCCTCCGACGCCTTCAAATTCCACCGCAAGTATTACATCTGACACCCCCGTGACATTGAAGCGCAGGGCCCCTCCAATGCCCGCGGACCTGGGCGGTCGCTCCGATTCTCCGTATCCAAGGGGCGATTCTGTGTGCACAATGCAGACCTCCTTGTAAAAACATGGTTTTACGAGGGCCTCCTCACGCAAATTAAGTAGAGAACCACATTACTGCCATGTGATGGTTTATGTTTCGCAGTCATTGACGACCAGGCTGAGATCATGAACTCGCTAGACTTGACAACCCACTTTGATCACAGGCAACCTGTATCGTGAGCAGCAGCATTCTTTGAATACTCTGCCAAAACAATTTGAATTGTGGAGTGTTGACACAATTTTGCAATTGCTTTATCATACCTCTGGTTGCAGGAATAATTTCTAAAACAACATATATTATGGGGTTGAATGCTTTTTGCTATTCACAAAATAAAACAAAAGCAGTCATGCAAATATCTTATTTAACACAGCACAGCAAAATCAGTTGCACCATTCAATTCCGCTCGTCCAGACGGGGAGAATTCAATCACATTTATTCCATGTGACGTTTCTTATGGGATTTAATGAGCGACAACATTTTGACGCCAAACCGAGAGGATTCTGGGATGTTTGTGGTTTTTTGGTAATAACTCTGGAAGGAAACGTCGCAGACCCATCAATGTGGTACTCGTACTGCTCGCCTCATCGAGAGGAATCCAAAGATATGAGTGTTTAAGCTATGGGATATGAAATAGACGAGCGACCAACAAAACAACATGTATTATGGGGTTGAATGCTTTTTGCTATTCACAAATTAAAACAAAAGCAGTAATGCAAATATCTGATTTAACACAGCACAGCAAAATCAGTTGCACCATTCAATTCCGCTCGTCCAGACGGGGAGAATTCAATCACATTTATTCGATGCAACGTTTCTTACGGGATTGAATGAGCGACAACATTTTGACCCCAAACCGAGAGGATTCTGGGATGTTTGTGGTGTTTTGGTAATAACTCTGGAAGGAAACGTCGCAGACCCACCAAGGTGGTACTCGTACTGCTCGCCTCATCGAGAGGAATCCAAAGATATGAGTGGTTAAGCTATGGGATATAAAATGGACGATCGACCAATAAAACAACATGTATTATGGGGTTGAATGCTTTTTTCTATTCACAAAATAAAACAAAAGCAGTCATGCAAATATCTTATTTAACACAGCACAGCAAAATCTGTTGCACCATTCAATCCCGCTCATCCAGACGGGGAGAATTAAATCGCATTTATTCGATGCGACGTTCCTTTTGGGATTTAATGAACCACAACATATTGACCCCAAACCGAGAGGATTCTGGGATGTTTGTGTTTTTTTGGTAATAACTCTGGAAGACAACGTCGGAGACCCATCAAGGTGGTACTCGTACTGCTCGCCTCATCGAGAGGAATCCAAAGATATGAGTGGTTAAGCTATGGGATATGAAATGGACGAGCGACCAATAAAACAACATGTATTATGGGGTTGAATGCTTTTTGCTATTCACAAATTAAAACAAAAGCAGTAATGCAAATATATTATTTAACACAGCACAGCAAAATCAGTTGCACCATTCAATCCCGCTCGTCCAGACGGGGAGAATTCAATCACATTTATTCGATGCGACGTTTCTTATGGGATTGAATGAGCGACAACATTTTGACCCCAAAACGAGAGGATTCTGGGATGTTTGTGGTTTTTTGGTAATAACTCTGGAAGAAAACGTCGCAGACCCATCATGGTGGTACTCGTACTGCTCGCCTTATCGAGAGGAATCCAAAGATATGAGTGGTTAAGCTATGGGATATAAAATGGACGATCGACCAATAAAACAACATGTATTATGGGGTTGAATGCTTTTTTCTATTCACAAAATAAAACAAAAGCAGTCATGCAAATATCTTATTTAACACAGCACAGCAAAATGTGTTGCACCATTCAATCCCACTCATCTAGTCGGGGAGAATTAAATCGCATTCATTCGATGCGACGTTTCTTATGGGATTTAATGAACGACAACATTTTGACCCCAAACCGAGAGGATTCTGGGATGTTTGTGTTTTTTTTGTAATAACTCTGGAAGGAAACGTCGCAGCCCCATCAAGGTGGTACTCGTACTGCTCGCCTCATCGAGAGGAATCCAAAGATATGAGTGATTAAGCTATGGGATATGAAATGGACGAGCGACCAATAAAACAACATGTATTATGGGGTTGAATGCTTTTTGCTATTCACAAATTAAAACAAAAGCAGTCATGCAAATATCTTATTTAACACAGCACAGCAAAATCTGTTGCACCATTCAATCCCGCTCATCCAGACGGGGAGAATTAAATCGCATTTATTCGATGCGACGTTTCTTTTGGGATTTAATGAACCACAACATATTGACCCCAAACCGAGAGGATTCTGGGATGTTTGTGGTTTTTTGGTAATAACTCTGGAAGACAACGTCGCAGACCCACCAAGGTGGTACTCGTACTGCTCGCCTCATCGAGAGGAATCCAAAGATATGAGTGGTTAAGCTATGGGATATGAAATGGACGAGCGACCAATAAAACAACATGTATTATGGGGTTGAATGCTTTTTGCTATTCACAAATTAAAACAAAAGCAGTCATGCAAATATCTTATTTAACACAGCACAGCAAAATGTGTTGCACCATTCAATCCCACTCATCCAGTCGGGGAGAATTAAATCGCATTCATTCGATGCGACGTTTCTTATGGGATTTAATGAACGACAACATATTGACCCCAAACCGAGAGGATTCTGGGATGTTTGTGGTTTTTTGGTAATAACTCTGGAAGACAACGTCGGAGACCCATCAAGGTGGTACTCGTACTGCTCGCCTCATCGAGAGGAATCCAAAGATATGAGTGGTTAAGCTATGGGATATGAAATGGACGAGCGACCAATAAAACAACATGTATTATGGGGTTGAATGCTTTTTGCTATTCACAAATTAAAACAAAAGCAGTAATGCAAATATATTATTTAACACAGCACAGCAAAATCAGTTGCACCATTCAATCCCGCTCGTCCAGACGGGGAGAATTCAATCACATTTATTCGATGCGACGTTTCTTATGGGATTGAATGAGCGACAACATTTTGACCCCAAAACGAGAGGATTCTGGGATGTTTGTGGTTTTTTGGTAATAACTCTGGAAGAAAACGTCGCAAACCCATCATGGTGGTACTCGTACTACTCGCCTTATCGAGAGGAATCCAAAGATATGAGTGGTTAAGCTATGGGATATAAAATGGACGATCGACCAATAAAACAACATGTATTATGGGGTTGAATGCTTTTTTCTATTCACAAAATTAAACAAAAGCAGTCATGCAAATATCTTATTTAACACAGCACAGCAAAATGTGTTGCACCATTCAATCCCACTCATCTAGTCGGGGAGAATTAAATCGCATTCATTCGATGCGACGTTTCTAATGGGATTTAATGAACGACAACATTTTGACCCCAAACCGAGAGGATTCTGGGATGTTTGTGTTTTTTTTGTAATAACTCTGGAAGGAAACGTCGCAGCCCCATCAAGGTGGTATCGTACTGCTCGCCTCATCGAGAGGAATCCAAAGATATGAGTGATTAAGCTATGGGATATGAAATGGACGAGCGACCAATAAAACAACATGTATTATGGGGTTGAATGCTTTTTGCTATTCACAAATTAAAACAAAAGCAGTCATGCAAATATCTTATTTAACACAGCACAGCAAAATCTGTTGCACCATTCAATCCCGCTCATCCAGACGGGGAGAATTCAATCACATTTATTCGATGCAACGTTTCTTACGGGATTGAATGAGCGACAACATTTTGACCCCAAACCGAGAGGATTCTGGGATGTTTGTGGTTTTTTTGGTAATAACTCTGGAAGGAAACGTCGCAGACCCACCAAGGTGGTACTCGTACTGCTCGCCTCATCGAGAGGAATCCAAAGATATGAGTGGTTAAGCTATGGGATATAAAATGGACGATCGACCAATAAAACAACATGTATTATGGGGTTGAATGCTTTTTTCTATTCACAAAATAAAACAAAAGCAGTCATGCAAATATCTTATTTAACACAGCACAGCAAAATCTGTTGCACCATTCAATCCCGCTCATCCAGACGGGGAGAATTAAATCTCATTTATTCGATGCGACGTTCCTTTTGGGATTTAATGAACCACAACATATTGACCCCAAACCGAGAGGATTCTGGGATGTTTGTGGTTTTTTCGTAATAACTCTGGAAGACAACGTCGGAGACCCATCAAGGTGGTACTCGTACTGCTCGCCTCATTGAGAGGAATCCAAAGATATGAGTGGTTAAGCTATGGGATATGAAATGGACGAGCGACCAATAAAACAACATGTATTATGGGGTTGAATGCTTTTTGCTATTCACAAATTAAAACAAAAGCAGTAATGCAAATATATTATTTAACACAGCACAGCAAAATCAGTTGCACCATTCAATCCCGCTCGTCCAGACGGGGAGAATTCAATCACATTTATTCGATGCGACGTTTCTTATGGGATTTAATGAACGACAACATTTTGACCCCAAACCGAGAGGATTCTGGGATGTTTGTGTTTTTTTTGTAATAACTCTGGAAGGAAACGTCGCAGCCCCATCAAGGTGGTATTCGTATGGCTCGCCTCATCGAGAGGAATCCAAAGATATGAGTGATTAAGCTATGGGATATGAAATGGACGAGCGACCAATAAAACAACATGTATTATGGGGTTGAATGCTTTTTGCTATTCACAAATTAAAACAAAAGCAGTCATGCAAATATCTTATTTAACACAGCACAGCAAAATCTGTTGCACCATTCAATCCCGCTCATCCAGACGGGGAGAATTAAATCGCATTTATTCGATGCGACGTTTCTTTTGGGATTTAATGAACCACAACATATTGACCCAAACCGAGAGGATTCTGGGATGTTTGTGGTTTTTTGGTAATAACTCTGGAAGACAACGTCGCAGACCCATCAAGGTGGTACTCGTACTGCTCGCCTCATCGAGAGGAATCCAAAGATATGAGTGGTTAAGCTATGGGATATGAAATGGACGAGCGACCAATAAAACAACATGTATTATGGGGTTGCATGCTTTTTGCTATTCACAAATTAAAACAAAAGCAGTCATGCAAATATATTATTTAACACAGCACAGCAAAATGTGTTGCACCATTCAATCCCACTCATCCAGTCGGGGAGAATTAAATCGCATTCATTCGATGCGACGTTTTTTATGGGATTTAATGAACGACAACATTTTGACCCCAAACCGAGAGGATTCTGGGATGTTTGTGTTTTTTTTGTAATAACTCTGGAAGGAAACGTCGCAGCCCCATCAAGGTGGTACTCGTACTGCTCGCCTCATCGAGAGGAATCCAAAGATATGAGTGATTAAGCTATGGGATATGAAATGGACGAGCGACCAATAAAACAACATGTATTATGGGGTTGAATGCTTTTTGCTATTCACAAAATAAAACAAAAGCAGTCATGCAAATATCTTATTTAACACAGCACAGCAAAATCTGTTGCAACATTCAATCCCGCTCATCCAGACGGGGAGAATTAAATCGCATTTATTCGATGGACGTTCCTTTTGGGATTTAATGAACCACAACATATTGACCCCAAACCGAGAGGATTCTGGGATGTTTGTGGTTTTTTGGTAATAACTCTGGAAGACAACGTCGGAGACCCATCAAGGTGGTACTCGTACTGCTCGCCTCATCGAGAGGAATCCAAAGATATGAGTGGTTAAGCTATGGGATATGAAATGGACGAGCGACCAATAAAACAACATGTATTATGGGGTTGAATGCTTTTTGCTATTCACAAATTAAAACAAAAGCAGTAATGCAAATATATTATTTAACACAGCACAGCAAAATCAGTTGCACCATTCAATCCCCCTCGTCCAGACGGGGAGAATTCAATCACATTTATTCGATGCGACGTTTCTTATGGGATTGAATGAGCGACAACATTTTGACCCCAAACGAGAGGATTCTGGGATGTTTGTGGTTTTTTGGTAATAACTCTGGAAGAAAACGTCGCAGACCCATCATGGTGGTACTCGTACTGCTCGCCTTATCGAGAGGAATCCAAAGATATGAGTGGTTAAGCTATGGGATATAAAATGGACGATCGACCAATAATACAACATGTATTATGGGGTTGAATGCTTTTTTCTATTCACAAAATAAAACAAAAGCAGTCATGCAAATATCTTATTTAACACAGCACAGCAAAATGTGTTGCACCATTCAATCCCACTCATCCAGTCGGGGAGAATTAAATCGCATTCATTCGATGCGACGTTTCTTATGGGATTTAATGAACGACAACATTTTGACCCCAAACCGAGAGGATTCTGGGATGTTTGTGTTTTTTTTGTAATAACTCTGGAAGGAACCGTCGCAGCCCCATCAAGGTGGTACTCGTACTGCTCGCCTCATCGAGAGGAATCCAAAGATATGAGTGATTAAGCTATGGGATATGAAATGGACGAGCGACCAATAAAACAACATGTATTATGGGGTTGAATGCTTTTTGCTATTCACAAAATAAAACAAAAGCAGTCATGCAAATATCTTATTTAACAAAGCACAGGAAAATCAGTTGCACCATTCAATTCCGCTCGTCCAGACGGGGAGAATTCAATCACATTCATTCGATGCGACGTTTCTTATGGGATTGAATGAGCGACAACATTTTGACCCCAAATCGAGAGGATTCTGGGATGTTTGTGGTTTTTTGGTAATAACTCTGGAAGAAAACGTCGCAGACCCATCATCGTGGTACTCGTACTGCTCGCCTCATCGAGAGGAATCCAAAGATATGAGTGGTTAAGCTATGGGATATAAAATGGACGATCGACCGATAAAACAACATGTATTATGGGGTTGAATGCTTTTTTCTATTCACAAAATAAAACAAAAGCAGTCATGCAAATATCTTATTTAACACAGCACAGCAAAATGTGTTGCACCATTCAATCCCACTCATCCAGTCGGGGAGAATTAAATCGCATTCATTCGATGCGACGTTTCTTATGGGATTTAATGAACGACAACATTTTGACCCCAAACCGAGAGGATTCTGGGATGTTTGTGTTTTTTTTGTAATAACTCTGGAAGGAACCGTCGCAGCCCCATCAAGGTGGTACTCGTACTGCTCGCCTCATCGAGAGGAATCCAAAGATATGAGTGATTAAGCTATGGGATATGAAATGGACGAGCGACCAATAAAACAACATGTATTATGGGGTTGAATGCTTTTTGCTATTCACAAAATAAAACAAAAGCAGTCATGCAAATATCTTATTTAACAAAGCACAGGAAAATCAGTTGCACCATTCAATTCCGCTCGTCCAGACGGGGAGAATTCAATCACATTCATTCGATGCGACGTTTCTTATGGGATTGAATGAGCGACAACATTTTGACCCCAAATCGAGAGGATTCTGGGATGTTTGTGGTTTTTTGGTAATAACTCTGGAAGAAAACGTCGCAGACCCATCATCGTGGTACTCGTACTGCTCGCCTCATCGAGAGGAATCCAAAGATATGAGTGGTTAAGCTATGGGATATAAAATGGACGATCGACCAATAAAACAACATGTATTATGGGGTTGAATGCTTTTTTCTATTCACAAAATAAAACAAAAGCAGTCATGCAAATATCTTATTTAACACAGCACAGCAAAATGTGTTGCACCATTCAATCCCACTCATCCAGTCGGGGAGAATTAAATCGCATTCATTCGATGCGACGTTTTTTATGGGATTTAATGAACGACAACATTTTGACCCCAAACCGAGAGGATTCTGGGATGTTTGTGTTTTTTTTGTAATAACTCTGGAAGGAAACGTCGCAGCCCCATCAAGGTGGTACTCGTACTGCTCGCCTCATCGAGAGGAATCCAAAGATATGAGTGATTAAGCTATGGGATATGAAATGGACGAGCGACCAATAAAACAACATGTATTATGGGGTTGAATGCTTTTTGCTATTCACAAAATAAAACAAAAGCAGTCATGCAAATATCTTATTTAACACAGCACAGCAAAATCTGTTGCAACATTCAATCCCGCTCATCCAGACGGGGAGAATTAAATCGCATTTATTCGATGGACGTTCCTTTTGGGATTTAATGAACCACAACATATTGACCCCAAACCGAGAGGATTCTGGGATGTTTGTGGTTTTTTGGTAATAACTCTGGAAGACAACGTCGGAGACCCATCAAGGTGGTACTCGTACTGCTCGCCTCATCGAGAGGAATCCAAAGATATGAGTGGTTAAGCTATGGGATATGAAATGGACGAGCGACCAATAAAACAACATGTATTATGGGGTTGAATGCTTTTTGCTATTCACAAATTAAAACAAAAGCAGTAATGCAAATATATTATTTAACACAGCACAGCAAAATCAGTTGCACCATTCAATCCCCCTCGTCCAGACGGGGAGAATTCAATCACATTTATTCGATGCGACGTTTCTTATGGGATTGAATGAGCGACAACATTTTGACCCCAAACGAGAGGATTCTGGGATGTTTGTGGTTTTTTGGTAATAACTCTGGAAGAAAACGTCGCAGACCCATCATGGTGGTACTCGTACTGCTCGCCTTATCGAGAGGAATCCAAAGATATGAGTGGTTAAGCTATGGGATATAAAATGGACGATCGACCAATAATACAACATGTATTATGGGGTTGAATGCTTTTTTCTATTCACAAAATAAAACAAAAGCAGTCATGCAAATATCTTATTTAACACAGCACAGCAAAATGTGTTGCACCATTCAATCCCACTCATCCAGTCGGGGAGAATTAAATCGCATTCATTCGATGCGACGTTTCTTATGGGATTTAATGAACGACAACATTTTGACCCCAAACCGAGAGGATTCTGGGATGTTTGTGTTTTTTTTGTAATAACTCTGGAAGGAACCGTCGCAGCCCCATCAAGGTGGTACTCGTACTGCTCGCCTCATCGAGAGGAATCCAAAGATATGAGTGATTAAGCTATGGGATATGAAATGGACGAGCGACCAATAAAACAACATGTATTATGGGGTTGAATGCTTTTTGCTATTCACAAAATAAAACAAAAGCAGTCATGCAAATATCTTATTTAACAAAGCACAGGAAAATCAGTTGCACCATTCAATTCCGCTCGTCCAGACGGGGAGAATTCAATCACATTCATTCGATGCGACGTTTCTTATGGGATTGAATGAGCGACAACATTTTGACCCCAAATCGAGAGGATTCTGGGATGTTTGTGGTTTTTTGGTAATAACTCTGGAAGAAAACGTCGCAGACCCATCATCGTGGTACTCGTACTGCTCGCCTCATCGAGAGGAATCCAAAGATATGAGTGGTTAAGCTATGGGATATAAAATGGACGATCGACCAATAAAACAACATGTATTATGGGGTTGAATGCTTTTTGCTATTCACAAAATAAAACAAAAGCAGTCATGCAAATATCTTATTTAACACAGCACAGCAAAATCAGTTGCACCATTCAATTCCGCTCGTCCAGATGGGGAGAATTCAATCACATTCATTCGATGCGACGTTTCTCATGGGATTTAATGAGCGACAACATTTTGACCCCAAACGAGAGGATTCTGGGATGTTTGTGGTTTTTTGGTAATAACTCTGGAAGAAAACGTCGCAGACCCATCATGGTGGTACTCGTACTGCTCGCCTTATCGAGAGGAATCCAAAGATATGAGTGGTTAAGCTATGGGATATAAAATGGACGATCGACCAATAAAACAACATGTATTATGGGGTTGAATGCTTTTTTCTATTCACAAAATAAAACAAAAGCAGTCATGCAAATATCTTATTTAACACAGCACAGCAAAATGTGTTGCACCATTCAATCCCACTCATCCAGTCGGGGAGAATTAAATCGCATTCATTCGATGCGACGTTTCTTATGGGATTTAATGAACGACAACATTTTGACCCCAAACTGAGAGGATTCTGGGATGTTTGTGTTTTTTTTGTAATAACTCTGAAAGGAACCGTCGCAGCCCCATCAAGGTGGTACTCGTACTGCTCGCCTCATCGAGAGGAATCCAAAGATATGAGTGATTAAGCTATGGGATATGAAATGGACGAGCGACCAATAAAACAACATGTATTATGGGGTTGAATGCTTTTTGCTATTCACAAATTAAAACAAAAGCAGTCATGCAAATATCTTATTTAACAAAGCACAGGAAAATCAGTTGCACCATTCAATCCCGCTCGTCCAGACGGGGAGAATTCAATCACATTTATTCGATGCGACGTTTCTTATGGGATTGAATGAGCGACAACATTTTGACCCCAAATCGAGAGGATTCTGGGATGTTTGTGGTTTTTTGGTAATAACTCTGGAAGAAAACGTCGCAGACCCATCATCGTGGAACTCGTACTGCTCGCCTCATCGAGAGGAATCCAAAAATATGAGTGGTTAAGCTATGGGATATAAAATGGACGATCGACCA
This sequence comes from Petromyzon marinus, assembly GCF_048934315.1. Classification (NCBI taxonomy): domain Eukaryota; kingdom Metazoa; phylum Chordata; class Hyperoartia; order Petromyzontiformes; family Petromyzontidae; genus Petromyzon; species Petromyzon marinus. The sequence continues at coordinate 15,438,725 of NC_133689.1, forward strand.
ATAAAACAACATGTATTATGGGGTTGAATGCTTTTTGCTATTCACAAATTAAAACAAAAGCAGTCATGCAAATATATTATTTAACACAGCACAGCAAAATGTGTTGCACCATTCAATCCCACTCATCCAGTCGGGGAGAATTAAATCGCATTCATTCGATGCGACGTTTCTTATGGGATTTAATGAACGACAACATTTTGACCCCAAACCGAGAGGATTCTGGGATGTTTGTGTTTTTTTTGTAATAACTCTGGAAGGAAACGTCGCAGCCCCATCAAGGTGGTACTCGTACTGCTCGCCTCATCGAGAGGAATCCAAAGATATGAGTGATTAAGCTATGGGATATGAAATGGACGAGCGACCAATAAAACAACATGTATTATGGGGTTGAATGCTTTTTGCTATTCACAAAATAAAACAAAAGCAGTCATGCAAATATCTTATTTAACACAGCACAGCAAAATCTGTTGCAACATTCAATCCCGCTCATCCAGACGGGGAGAATTAAATCGCATTTATTCGATGGACGTTCCTTTTGGGATTTAATGAACCACAACATATTGACCCCAAACCGAGAGGATTCTGGGATGTTTGTGGTTTTTTGGTAATAACTCTGGAAGACAACGTCGGAGACCCATCAAGGTGGTACTCGTACTGCTCGCCTCATCGAGAGGAATCCAAAGATATGAGTGGTTAAGCTATGGGATATGAAATGGACGAGCGACCAATAAAACAACATGTATTATGGGGTTGAATGCTTTTTGCTATTCACAAATTAAAACAAAAGCAGTAATGCAAATATATTATTTAACACAGCACAGCAAAATCAGTTGCACCATTCAATCCCGCTCGTCCAGACGGGGAGAATTCAATCACATTTATTCGATGCGACGTTTCTTATGGGATTGAATGAGCGACAACATTTTGACCCCAAACGAGAGGATTCTGGGATGTTTGTGGTTTTTTGGTAATAACTCTGGAAGAAAACGTCGCAGACCCATCATGGTGGTACTCGTACTGCTCGCCTTATCGAGAGGAATCCAAAGATATGAGTGGTTAAGCTATGGGATATAAAATGGACGATCGACCAATAAAACAACATGTATTATGGGGTTGAATGCTTTTTTCTATTCACAAAATAAAACAAAAGCAGTCATGCAAATATCTTATTTAACACAGCACAGCAAAATGTGTTGCACCATTCAATCCCACTCATTCAGTCGGGGAGAATTAAATCGCATTCATTCGATGCGACGTTTCTTATGGGATTTAATGAACGACAACATTTTGACCCCAAACCGAGAGGATTCTGGGATGTTTGTGTTTTTTTTGTAATAACTCTGGAAGGAACCGTCGCAGCCCCATCAAGGTGGTACTCGTACTGCTCGCCTCATCGAGAGGAATCCAAAGATATGAGTGATTAAGCTATGGGATATGAAATGGACGAGCGACCAATAAAACAACATGTATTATGGGGTTGAATGCTTTTTGCTATTCACAAAATAAAACAAAAGCAGTCATGCAAATATCTTATTTAACAAAGCACAGGAAAATCAGTTGCACCATTCAATTCTGCTCGTCCAGACGGGGAGAATTCAATCACATTTATTCGATGCGACGTTTCTTATGGGATTGAATGAGCGACAACATTTTGACCCCAAATCGAGAGGATTCTGGGATGTTTGTGGTTTTTTGGTAATAACTCTGGAAGAAAACGTCGCAGACCCATCATCGTGGTACTCGTACTGCTCGCCTCATCGAGAGGAATCCAAAGATATGAGTGGTTAAGCTATGGGATATAAAATGGACGATCGACCAATAAAACAACATGTATTATGGGGTTGAATGCTTTTTGCTATTCACAAAATAAAACAAAAGCAGTCATGCAAATATCTTATTTAACAAAGCACAGCAAAATCAGTTGCACCATTCAATTCCGCTCGTCCAGACGGGGAGAATTCAATCACATTTATTCGATGCGACGTTTCTTATGGGATTGAATGAGCGACAACATTTTGACCCCAAATCGAGAGGATTCTGGGATGTTTGTGGTTTTTTGGTAATAACTCTGGAAGAAAACGTCGCAGACCCATCATGGTGGTACTCGTACTGCTCGCCTCATCGAGAGGCATCCAAAGATATAAGTGGTTAAGCTATGGGATATAAAATGGACGATCGACCAATAAAACAACATGTATTTTGGGGTTGAATGCTTTTTTCTATTCACAAAATTAAACAAAAGCAGTCATGCAAATATCTTATTTAACACAGCACAGCAAAATCAGTTGCACCATTCAATTCCGCTCGTCCAGATGGGGAGAATTCAATCACATTCATTCGATGCGACGTTTCTCATGGGATTTAATGAGCGACAACATTTTGACCCCAAACGAGAGGATTCTGGGATGTTTGTGGTTTTTTGGTAATAACTCTGGAAGAAAACGTCGCAGACCCATCATGGTGGTACTCGTACTGCTCGCCTTATCGAGAGGAATCCAAAGATATGAGTGGTTAAGCTATGGGATATAAAATGGACGATCGACCAATAAAACAACATGTATTATGGGGTTGAATGCTTTTTTCTATTCACAAAATAAAACAAAAGCAGTCATGCAAATATCTTATTTAACACAGCACAGCAAAATGTGTTGCACCATTCAATCCCACTCATCCAGTCGGGGAGAATTAAATCGCATTCATTCGATGCGACGTTTCTTATGGGATTTAATGAACGACAACATTTTGACCCCAAACCGAGAGGATTCTGGGATGTTTGTGTTTTTTTTGTAATAACTCTGGAAGGAACCGTCGCAGCCCCATCAAGGTGGTACTCGTACTGCTCGCCTCATCGAGAGGAATCCAAAGATATGAGTGATTAAGCTATGGGATATGAAATGGACGAGCGACCAATAAAACAACATGTATTATGGGGTTGAATGCTTTTTGCTATTCACAAAATAAAACAAAAGCAGTCATGCAAATATCTTATTTAACAAAGCACAGGAAAATCAGTTGCACCATTCAATTCCGCTCGTCCAGACGGGGAGAATTCAATCACATTTATTCGATGCGACGTTTCTTATGGGATTGAATGAGCGACAACATTTTGACCCCAAATCGAGAGGATTCTGGGATGTTTGTGTTTTTTTGGTAATAACTCTGGAAGAAAACGTCGCAGACCCATCATGGTGGTACTCGTACTGCTCGCCTCATCGAGAGGCATCCAAAGATATAAGTGGTTAAGCTATGGGATATAAAATGGACGATCGACCAATAAAACAACATGTATTATGGGGTTGAATGCTTTTTTCTATTCACAAAATTAAACAAAAGCAGTCATGCAAATATCTTATTTAACACAGCACAGCAAAATCAGTTGCACCATTCAATTCCGCTCGTCCAGATGGGGAGAATTCAATCACATTCATTCGATGCGACGTTTCTCATGGGATTTAATGAGCGACAACATTTTGACCCCAAACCGAGAGGATTCTGGGATGTTTGTGGGTTTTTTGTAATAACTCTGGAAGCAAACGTCGCAGACCCATCAAGGTGGTACTCCTACTGCTCGCCTCATCGAGAGGAATCCAAATTTATGAGTGGTTAAGCTATGGGATATGAAATGGACGAGCGACCAATAAAACAACATGTATTATGGGGTTGAATACTTTTTGCTATTCACAAAATAAAACAAAAGCAGTAATGCAAATTTCTTATTTAACACAGCACAGCAAAATCAGTTGCACCATTCAATTCCGCTCGTCCAGACGGGGAGAATTCAATCACATTAATTCGATGCGACGTTTCTTATGGGATTGAATGAGCGACAACATTTTGACGCCAAACCGAGAGGATTCTGGGATGTTTGTGTTTTTTTTGTAATAACTCTGGAAGGAAACGTCGCAGACCCATCAAGGTGGTACTCCTACTGCTCGCCTCATCGAGAGGAATCCAAAGTTATGAGTGGTTAAGCTATGGGATATGAAATGGACGAGCGACCAATAAAACAACATGTATTATGGGGTTGAATACTTTTTGCTATTCACAAAATAAAACAAAAGCAGTAATGCAAATTTCTTATCTATCACAGCACAGCAAAATCAGTTGCACCATTCAATTCCGCTCGTCCTGACGGGGAGAATTCAATCACATTCATTCGATGCGACGTTTCTTATGGGATTGAATGAGCGACAACATTTTGACGCCAAACCGAGAGGATTCTGGGATGTTTGTGGTTTTTTTGTAATAACTCTGGAAGGAAACGTCGCAGACCCATCAAGGTGGTACTCCTACTGCTCGCCTCATCGAGAGGAATCCAAAGTTATGAGTGGTTAAGCTATGGGATATGAAATGGACGAGCGACCAATAAAACAACATGTATTATGGGGTTGAATACTTTTTGCTATTCACAAAATAAAACAAAAGCAGTAATGCAAATTTCTTATTTAACACAGCACAGCAAAATCAGTTGCACCATTCAATTCCGCTCGTCCAGACGGGGAGAATTCAATCACATTCATTCGATGCGACGTTTCTTATGGGATTGAATGAGCGACAACATTTTGACGCCAAACCGAGAGGATTCTTTGATGTTTTTGGTTTTTTTGTAATAACTCTGGAAGGAAACGTCGCAGACCCATCAAGGTGGTACTCGTACTGCTCGCCTCATCGAGAGAAATCCAAAGATATGAGTGATTAAGCTATGGGATATGAAATGGACGAGCGACCAATAAAACAACATGTATTATGGGGTTGAATGCTTTTTGCTATTCACAAAATAAAACAAAAGCAGTCATGCAAATATCTTATTTAACACAGCACAGCAAACTCAGTTGCACCATTCAATTCCGCTCATCCAGACGGGGAGAATTCAATCACATTTATTCGATGCGACGTTTCTTATGGGATTGAATGAGCGACAACATTTTGACCCCAAACCGAGAGGATTCTGGGATGTTTGTGGTTTTTTTGTAATAACTCTGGAAGGAAACGTCGCAGACCCATCAAGGTGGTACTCCTACTGCTCGCCTCATCGAGAGGAATCCAAATTTATGAGTGGTTAAGCTATGGGATATGAAATGGACGAGCGACCAATAAAACAACATGTATTATGGGGTTGAATACTTTTTGCTATTCACAAAATAAAACAAAAGCAGTAATGCAAATTTCTTATTTAACACAGCACAGCAAAATCAGTTGCACCATTCAATTCCGCTCGTCCAGACGGGGAGAATTCAATCACATTTACTCGATGCGACGTTTCTTATGGGATTGAATGAGCGACAACATTTTGACCCCAAACCGAGAGGATTCTGGGATGTTTGTGGTTTTTTTGTAATAACTCTGGAAGCAAATTTCGCAGACCCATCAAGGTGGTACTCCTACTGCTCGCCTCATCGAGAGGAATCCAAATTTATGAGTGGTTAAGCTATGGGATATGAAATGGACGAGCGACCAATAAAACAACATGTATTATGGGGTTAAATACTTTTTGCTATTCACAAAATAAAACAAAAGCAGTAATGCAAATTTCTTATTTAACACAGCACAGCAAAATCAGTTGCACCATTCAATTCCGCTCGTCCAGACGGGGAGAATTCAATCACATTTACTCGATGCGACGTTTCTTATGGGATTGAATGAGCGACAACATTTTGACCCCAAACCGAGAGGATTCTGGGATGTTTGTGGTTTTTTTGTAATAACTCTGGAAGCAAATTTCGCAGACCCATCAAGGTGGTACTCCTACTGCTCGCCTCATCGAGAGGAATCCAAATTTATGAGTGGTTAAGCTATGGGATATGAAATGGACGAGCGACCAATAAAACAACATGTATTATGGGGTTGAATGCTTTTTGCTATTCACAAAATAAAACAAAAGCAGTCATGCAAATATCTTATTTAACACAGCACAGCAAACTCAGTTGCACCATTCAATTCCGCTCATCCAGACGGGGAGAATTCAATCACATTTATTCGATGCGACGTTTCTTATGGGATTGAATGAGCGACAACATTTTGACCCCAAACCGAGAGGATTCTGGGATGTTTGTGGTTTTTTTGTAATAACTCTGGAAGGAAACGTCGCAGACCCATCAAGGTGGTACTCCTACTGCTCGCCTCATCGAGAGGAATCCAAATTTATGAGTGGTTAAGCTATGGGATATGAAATGGACGAGCGACCAATAAAACAACATGTATTATGGGGTTGAATGCTTTTTGCTATTCACAAAATAAAACAAAAGCAGTCATGCAAATATCTTATTTAACACAGCACAGCAAACTCAGTTGCACCATTCAATTCCGCTCATCCAGACGGGGAGAATTCAATCACATTTATTCGATGCGACGTTTCTTATGGGATTGAATGAGCGACAACATTTTGACCCCAAACCGAGAGGATTCTGGGATGTTTGTGGTTTTTTTGTAATAACTCTGGAAGGAAACGTCGCAGACCCATCAAGGTGGTACTCCTACTGCTCGCCTCATCGAGAGGAATCCAAATTTATGAGTGGTTAAGCTATGGGATATGAAATGGACGAGCGACCAATAAAACAACATGTATTATGGGGTTGAATACTTTTTGCTATTCACAAAATAAAACAAAAGCAGTAATGCAAATTTCTTATTTAACACAGCACAGCAAAATCAGTTGCACCATTCAATTCCGCTCGTCCAGACGGGGAGAATTCAATCACATTTACTCGATGCGACGTTTCTTATGGGATTGAATGAGCGACAACATTTTGACCCCAAACCGAGAGGATTCTGGGATGTTTGTGTTTTTTTTGTAATAACTCTGGAAGGAAACGTCGCAGACCCATCAAGGTGGTACTCCTACTGCTCGCCTCATCGAGAGGAATCCAAAGTTATGAGTGGTTAAGCTATGGGATATGAAATGGACGAGCGACCAATAAAACAACATGTATTATGGGGTTGAATACTTTTTGCTATTCACAAAATAAAACAAAAGCAGTAATGCAAATTTCTTATTTAACACAGCACAGCAAAATCAGTTGCACCATTCAATTCCGCTCGTCCAGACGGGGAGAATTCAATCACATTAATTCGATGCGACGTTTCTTATGGGATTGAATGAGCGACAACATTTTGACGCCAAACCGAGAGGATTCTGGGATGTTTGTGTTTTTTTTGTAATAACTCTGGAAGGAAACGTCGCAGACCCATCAAGGTGGTACTCCTACTGCTCGCCTCATCGAGAGGAATCCAAAGTTATGAGTGGTTAAGCTATGGGATATGAAATGGACGAGCGACCAATAAAACAACATGTATTATGGGGTTGAATACTTTTTGCTATTCACAAAATAAAACAAAAGCAGTAATGCAAATTTCTTATCTATCACAGCACAGCAAAATCAGTTGCACCATTCAATTCCGCTCGTCCTGACGGGGAGAATTCAATCACATTCATTCGATGCGACGTTTCTTATGGGATTGAATGAGCGACAACATTTTGACGCCAAACCGAGAGGATTCTGGGATGTTTGTGGTTTTTTTGTAATAACTCTGGAAGGAAACGTCGCAGACCCATCAAGGTGGTACTCCTACTGCTCGCCTCATCGAGAGGAATCCAAAGTTATGAGTGGTTAAGCTATGGGATATGAAATGGACGAGCGACCAATAAAACAACATGTATTATGGGGTTGAATACTTTTTGCTATTCACAAAATAAAACAAAAGCAGTAATGCAAATTTCTTATTTAACACAGCACAGCAAAATCAGTTGCACCATTCAATTCCGCTCGTCCAGACGGGGAGAATTCAATCACATTCATTCGATGCGACGTTTCTTATGGGATTGAATGAGCGACAACATTTTGACGCCAAACCGAGAGGATTCTTTGATGTTTTTGGTTTTTTTGTAATAACTCTGGAAGGAAACGTCGCAGACCCATCAAGGTGGTACTCGTACTGCTCGCCTCATCGAGAGAAATCCAAAGATATGAGTGATTAAGCTATGGGATATGAAATGGACGAGCGACCAATAAAACAACATGTATTATGGGGTTGAATGCTTTTTGCTATTCACAAAATAAAACAAAAGCAGTCATGCAAATATCTTATTTAACACAGCACAGCAAACTCAGTTGCACCATTCAATTCCGCTCATCCAGACGGGGAGAATTCAATCACATTTATTCGATGCGACGTTTCTTATGGGATTGAATGAGCGACAACATTTTGACCCCAAACCGAGAGGATTCTGGGATGTTTGTGGTTTTTTTGTAATAACTCTGGAAGGAAACGTCGCAGACCCATCAAGGTGGTACTCCTACTGCTCGCCTCATCGAGAGGAATCCAAATTTATGAGTGGTTAAGCTATGGGATATGAAATGGACGAGCGACCAATAAAACAACATGTATTATGGGGTTGAATACTTTTTGCTATTCACAAAATAAAACAAAAGCAGTAATGCAAATTTCTTATTTAACACAGCACAGCAAAATCAGTTGCACCATTCAATTCCGCTCGTCCAGACGGGGAGAATTCAATCACATTTACTCGATGCGACGTTTCTTATGGGATTGAATGAGCGACAACATTTTGACCCCAAACCGAGAGGATTCTGGGATGTTTGTGGTTTTTTTGTAATAACTCTGGAAGCAAATTTCGCAGACCCATCAAGGTGGTACTCCTACTGCTCGCCTCATCGAGAGGAATCCAAATTTATGAGTGGTTAAGCTATGGGATATGAAATGGACGAGCGACCAATAAAACAACATGTATTATGGGGTTAAATACTTTTTGCTATTCACAAAATAAAACAAAAGCAGTAATGCAAATTTCTTATTTAACACAGCACAGCAAAATCAGTTGCACCATTCAATTCCGCTCGTCCAGACGGGGAGAATTCAATCACATTTACTCGATGCGACGTTTCTTATGGGATTGAATGAGCGACAACATTTTGACCCCAAACCGAGAGGATTCTGGGATGTTTGTGGTTTTTTTGTAATAACTCTGGAAGCAAATTTCGCAGACCCATCAAGGTGGTACTCCTACTGCTCGCCTCATCGAGAGGAATCCAAATTTATGAGTGGTTAAGCTATGGGATATGAAATGGACGAGCGACCAATAAAACAACATGTATTATGGGGTTGAATGCTTTTTGCTATTCACAAAATAAAACAAAAGCAGTCATGCAAATATCTTATTTAACACAGCACAGCAAACTCAGTTGCACCATTCAATTCCGCTCATCCAGACGGGGAGAATTCAATCACATTTATTCGATGCGACGTTTCTTATGGGATTGAATGAGCGACAACATTTTGACCCCAAACCGAGAGGATTCTGGGATGTTTGTGGTTTTTTTGTAATAACTCTGGAAGGAAACGTCGCAGACCCATCAAGGTGGTACTCCTACTGCTCGCCTCATCGAGAGGAATCCAAATTTATGAGTGGTTAAGCTATGGGATATGAAATGGACGAGCGACCAATAAAACAACATGTATTATGGGGTTGAATGCTTTTTGCTATTCACAAAATAAAACAAAAGCAGTCATGCAAATATCTTATTTAACACAGCACAGCAAACTCAGTTGCACCATTCAATTCCGCTCATCCAGACGGGGAGAATTCAATCACATTTATTCGATGCGACGTTTCTTATGGGATTGAATGAGCGACAACATTTTGACCCCAAACCGAGAGGATTCTGGGATGTTTGTGGTTTTTTTGTAATAACTCTGGAAGGAAACGTCGCAGACCCATCAAGGTGGTACTCCTACTGCTCGCCTCATCGAGAGGAATCCAAATTTATGAGTGGTTAAGCTATGGGATATGAAATGGACGAGCGACCAATAAAACAACATGTATTATGGGGTTGAATACTTTTTGCTATTCACAAAATAAAACAAAAGCAGTAATGCAAATTTCTTATTTAACACAGCACAGCAAAATCAGTTGCACCATTCAATTCCGCTCGTCCAGACGGGGAGAATTCAATCACATTTACTCGATGCGACGTTTCTTATGGGATTGAATGAGCGACAACATTTTGACCCCAAACCGAGAGGATTCTGGGATGTTTGTGTTTTTTTTGTAATAACTCTGGAAGGAAACGTCGCAGACCCATCAAGGTGGTACTCCTACTGCTCGCCTCATCGAGAGGAATCCAAAGTTATGAGTGGTTAAGCTATGGGATATGAAATGGACGAGCGACCAATAAAACAACATGTATTATGGGGTTGAATACTTTTTGCTATTCACAAAATAAAACAAAAGCAGTAATGCAAATTTCTTATCTATCACAGCACAGCAAAATCAGTTGCACCATTCAATTCCGCTCGTCCAGACGGGGAGAATTCAATCACATTCATTCGATGCGACGTTTCTTATGGGATTGAATGAGCGACAACATTTTGACGCCAAACCGAGAGGATTCTGGGATGTTTGTGGTTTTTTTGTAATAACTCTGGAAGGAAACGTCGCAGACCCATCAAGGTGGTACTCCTACTGCTCGCCTCATCGAGAGGAATCCAAAGTTATGAGTGGTTAAGCTATGGGATATGAAATGGACGAGCGACCAATAAAACAACATGTATTATGGGGTTGAATACTTTTTGCTATTCACAAAATAAAACAAAAGCAGTAATGCAAATTTCTTATTTAACACAGCACAGCAAAATCAGTTGCACCATTCAATTCCGCTCGTCCAGACGGGGAGAATTCAATCACATTCATTCGATGCGACGTTTCTTATGGGATTGAATGAGCGACAACATTTTGACGCCAAACCGAGAGGATTCTTTGATGTTTTTGGTTTTTTTGTAATAACTCTGGAAGGAAACGTCGCAGACCCATCAAGGTGGTACTCGTACTGCTCGCCTCATCGAGAGAAATCCAAAGATATGAGTGATTAAGCTATGGGATATGAAATGGACGAGCGACCAATAAAACAACATGTATTATGGGGTTGAATGCTTTTTGCTATTCACAAAATAAAACAAAAGCAGTCATGCAAATATCTTATTTAACACAGCACAGCAAACTCAGTTGCACCATTCAATTCCGCTCATCCAGACGGGGAGAATTCAATCACATTTATTCGATGCGACGTTTCTTATGGGATTGAATGAGCGACAACATTTTGACCCCAAACCGAGAGGATTCTGGGATGTTTGTGGTTTTTTTGTAATAACTCTGGAAGGAAACGTCGCAGACCCATCAAGGTGGTACTCCTACTGCTCGCCTCATCGAGAGGAATCCAAATTTATGAGTGGTTAAGCTATGGGATATGAAATGGACGAGCGACCAATAAAACAACATGTATTATGGGGTTGAATACTTTTTGCTATTCACAAAATAAAACAAAAGCAGTAATGCAAATTTCTTATCTATCACAGCACAGCAAAATCAGTTGCACCATTCAATTCCGCTCGTCCAGACGGGGAGAATTCAATCACATTCATTCGATGCGACGTTTCTTATGGGATTGAATGAGCGACAACATTTTGACGCCAAACCGAGAGGATTCTGGGATGTTTGTGGTTTTTTTGTAATAACTCTGGAAGGAACGTCGCAGACCCATCAAGGTGGTACTCCTACTGCTCGCCTCATCGAGAGGAATCCAAAGTTATGGGTGGTTAAGCTATGGGATATGAAATGGACGAGCGACCAATAAAACAACATGTATTATGGGGTTGAATACTTTTTGCTATTCACAAAATAAAACAAAAGCAGTAATGCAAATTTCTTATTTAACACAGCACAGCAAAATCAGTTGCACCATTCAATTCCGCTCGTCCAGACGGGGAGAATTCAATCACATTTACTCGATGCGACGTTTCTTATGGGATTGAATGAGCGACAACATTTTGACCCCAAACCGAGAGGATTCTGGGATGTTTGTGTTTTTTTTGTAATAACTCTGGAAGGAAACGTCGCAGACCCATCAAGGTGGTACTCCTACTGCTCGCCTCATCGAGAGGAATCCAAAGTTATGAGTGGTTAAGCTATGGGATATGAAATGGACGAGCGACCAATAAAACAACATGTATTATGGGGTTGAATGCTTTTTGCTATTCACAAAATAAAACAAAAGCAGTCATGCAAATATCTTATTTAACACAGCACAGCAAACTCAGTTGCACCATTCAATTCCGCTCATCCAGACGGGGAGAATTCAATCACATTTATTCGATGCGACGTTTCTTATGGGATTGAATGAGCGACAACATTTTGACCCCAAACCGAGAGGATTCTGGGATGTTTGTGGTTTTTTTGTAATAACTCTGGAAGGAAACGTCGCAGACCCATCAAGGTGGTACTCCTACTGCTCGCCTCATCGAGAGGAATCCAAATTTATGAGTGGTTAAGCTATGGGATATGAAATGGACGAGCGACCAATAAAACAACATGTATTATGGGGTTGAATACTTTTTGCTATTCACAAAATAAAACAAAAGCAGTAATGCAAATTTCTTATCTATCACAGCACAGCAAAATCAGTTGCACCATTCAATTCCGCTCGTCCAGACGGGGAGAATTCAATCACATTCATTCGATGCGACGTTTCTTATGGGATTGAATGAGCGACAACATTTTGACGCCAAACCGAGAGGATTCTGGGATGTTTGTGGTTTTTTTGTAATAACTCTGGAAGGAAACGTCGCAGACCCATCAAGGTGGTACTCCTACTGCTCGCCTCATCGAGAGGAATCCAAAGTTATGAGTGGTTAAGCTATGGGATATGAAATGGACGAGCGACCAATAAAACAACATGTATTATGGGGTTGAATACTTTTTGCTATTCACAAAATAAAACAAAAGCAGTAATGCAAATTTCTTATTTAACACAGCACAGCAAAATCAGTTGCACCATTCAATTCCGCTCGTCCAGACGGGGAGAATTCAATCACATTCATTCGATGCGACGTTTCTTATGGGATTGAATGAGCGACAACATTTTGACGCCAAACCGAGAGGATTCTTTGATGTTTTTGGTTTTTTTGTAATAACTCTGGAAGGAAACGTCGCAGACCCATCAAGGTGGTACTCGTACTGCTCGCCTCATCGAGAGAAATCCAAAGATATGAGTGATTAAGCTATGGGATATGAAATGGACGAGCGACCAATAAAAAACATGTATTATGGGGTTGAATGCTTTTTGCTATTCACAAAATAAAACAAAAGCAGTCATGCAAATATCTTATTTAACACAGCACAGCAAACTCAGTTGCACCATTCAATTCCGCTCATCCAGACGGGGAGAATTCAATCACATTTATTCGATGCGACGTTTCTTATGGGATTGAATGAGCGACAACATTTTGACCCCAAACCGAGAGGATTCTGGGATGTTTGTGGTTTTTTTGTAATAACTCTGGAAGGAAACGTCGCAGACCCATCAAGGTGGTACTCCTACTGCTCGCCTCATCGAGAGGAATCCAAATTTATGAGTGGTTAAGCTATGGGATATGAAATGGACGAGCGACCAATAAAACAACATGTATTATGGGGTTGAATACTTTTTGCTATTCACAAAATAAAACAAAAGCAGTAATGCAAATTTCTTATTTAACACAGCACAGCAAAATCAGTTGCACCATTCAATTCCGCTCGTCCAGACGGGGAGAATTCAATCACATTTACTCGATGCGACGTTTCTTATGGGATTGAATGAGCGACAACATTTTGACCCCAAACCGAGAGGATTCTGGGATGTTTGTGTTTTTTTTGTAATAACTCTGGAAGGAAACGTCGCAGACCCATCAAGGTGGTACTCCTACTGCTCGCCTCATCGAGAGGAATCCAAAGTTATGAGTGGTTAAGCTATGGGATATGAAATGGACGAGCGACCAATAAAACAACATGTATTATGGGGTTGAATACTTTTTGCTATTCACAAAATAAAACAAAAGCAGTAATGCAAATTTCTTATCTATCACAGCACAGCAAAATCAGTTGCACCATTCAATTCCGCTCGTCCAGACGGGGAGAATTCAATCACATTCATTCGATGCGACGTTTCTTATGGGATTGAATGAGCGACAACATTTTGACGCCAAACCGAGAGGATTCTGGGATGTTTGTGGTTTTTTTGTAATAACTCTGGAAGGAAACGTCGCAGACCCATCAAGGTGGTACTCCTACTGCTCGCCTCATCGAGAGGAATCCAAAGTTATGAGTGGTTAAGCTATGGGATATGAAATGGACGAGCGACCAATAAAACAACATGTATTATGGGGTTGAATACTTTTTGCTATTCACAAAATAAAACAAAAGCAGTAATGCAAATTTCTTATTTAACACAGCACAGCAAAATCAGTTGCACCATTCAATTCCGCTCGTCCAGACGGGGAGAATTCAATCACATTTACTCGATGCGACGTTTCTTATGGGATTGAATGAGCGACAACATTTTGACCCCAAACCGAGAGGATTCTGGGATGTTTGTGGTTTTTTTGTAATAACTCTGGAAGCAAATTTCGCAGACCCATCAAGGTGGTACTCCTACTGCTCGCCTCATCGAGAGGAATCCAAATTTATGAGTGGTTAAGCTATGGGATATGAAATGGACGAGCGACCAATAAAACAACATGTATTATGGGGTTGAATGCTTTTTGCTATTCACAAAATAAAACAAAAGCAGTCATGCAAATATCTTATTTAACACAGCACAGCAAACTCAGTTGCACCATTCAATTCAGCTCATCCAGACGGGGAGAATTCAATCACATTTATTCGATGCGACGTTTCTTATGGGATTGAATGAGCGACAACATTTTGACCCCAAACCGAGAGGATTCTGGGATGTTTGTGGTTTTTTTGTAATAACTCTGGAAGGAAACGTCGCAGACCCATCAAGGTGGTACTCCTACTGCTCGCCTCATCGAGAGGAATCCAAATTTATGAGTGGTTAAGCTATGGGATATGAAATGGACGAGCGACCAATAAAACAACATGTATTATGGGGTTGAATACTTTTTGCTATTCACAAAATAAAACAAAAGCAGTAATGCAAATTTCTTATCTATCACAGCACAGCAAAATCAGTTGCACCATTCAATTCCGCTCGTCCAGACGGGGAGAATTCAATCACATTCATTCGATGCGACGTTTCTTATGGGATTGAATGAGCGACAACATTTTGACGCCAAACCGAGAGGATTCTGGGATGTTTGTGGTTTTTTTGTAATAACTCTGGAAGGAAACGTCGCAGACCCATCAAGGTGGTACTCCTACTGCTCGCCTCATCGAGAGGAATCCAAAGTTATGAGTGGTTAAGCTATGGGATATGAAATGGACGAGCGACCAATAAAACAACATGTATTATGGGGTTGAATACTTTTTGCTATTCACAAAATAAAACAAAAGCAGTAATGCAAATTTCTTATTTAACACAGCACAGCAAAATCAGTTGCACCATTCAATTCCGCTCGTCCAGACGGGGAGAATTCAATCACATTTACTCGATGCGACGTTTCTTATGGGATTGAATGAGCGACAACATTTTGACCCCAAACCGAGAGGATTCTGGGATGTTTGTGGTTTTTTTGTAATAACTCTGGAAGCAAATTTCGCAGACCCATCAAGGTGGTACTCCTACTGCTCGCCTCATCGAGAGGAATCCAAATTTATGAGTGGTTAAGCTATGGGATATGAAATGGACGAGCGACCAATAAAACAACATGTATTATGGGGTTGAATGCTTTTTGCTATTCACAAAATAAAACAAAAGCAGTCATGCAAATATCTTATTTAACACAGCACAGCAAACTCAGTTGCACCATTCAATTCAGCTCATCCAGACGGGGAGAATTCAATCACATTTATTCGATGCGACGTTTCTTATGGGATTGAATGAGCGACAACATTTTGACCCCAAACCGAGAGGATTCTGGGATGTTTGTGGTTTTTTTGTAATAACTCTGGAAGGAAACGTCGCAGACCCATCAAGGTGGTACTCCTACTGCTCCCCTCATCGAGAGGAATCCAAATTTATGAGTGGTTAAGCTATGGGATATGAAATGGACGAGCGACCAATAAAACAACATGTATTATGGGGTTGAATGCTTTTTGCTATTCACAAAATAAAACAAAAGCAGTCATGCAAATATCTTATTTAACACAGCACAGCAAACTCAGTTGCACCATTCAATTCCGCTCATCCAGACGGGGAGAATTCAATCACATTTATTCGATGCGACGTTTCTTATGGGATTGAATGAGCGACAACATTTTGACCCCAAACCGAGAGGATTCTGGGATGTTTGTGGTTTTTTTGTAATAACTCTGGAAGGAAACGTCGCAGACCCATCAAGGTGGTACTCCTACTGCTCGCCTCATCGAGAGGAATCCAAATTTATGAGTGGTTAAGCTATGGGATATGAAATGGACGAGCGACCAATAAAACAACATGTATTATGGGGTTGAATACTTTTTGCTATTCACAAAATAAAACAAAAGCAGTAATGCAAATTTCTTATTTAACACAGCACAGCAAAATCAGTTGCACCATTCAATTCCGCTCGTCCAGACGGGGAGAATTCAATCACATTTACTCGATGCGACGTTTCTTATGGGATTGAATGAGCGACAACATTTTGACCCCAAACCGAGAGGATTCTGGGATGTTTGTGTTTTTTTTGTAATAACTCTGGAAGGAAACGTCGCAGACCCATCAAGGTGGTACTCCTACTGCTCGCCTCATCGAGAGGAATCCAAAGTTATGAGTGGTTAAGCTATGGGATATGAAATGGACGAGCGACCAATAAAACAACATGTATTATGGGGTTGAATACTTTTTGCTATTCACAAAATAAAACAAAAGCAGTAATGCAAATTTCTTATCTATCACAGCACAGCAAAATCAGTTGCACCATTCAATTCCGCTCGTCCAGACGGGGAGAATTCAATCACATTCATTCGATGCGACGTTTCTTATGGGATTGAATGAGCGACAACATTTTGACGCCAAACCGAGAGGATTCTGGGATGTTTGTGGTTTTTTTGTAATAACTCTGGAAGGAAACGTCGCGGACCCATCAAGGTGGTACTCCTACTGCTCGCCTCATCGAGAGGAATCCAAAGTTATGAGTGGTTAAGCTATGGGATATGAAATGGACGAGCGACCAATAAAACAACATGTATTATGGGGTTGAATACTTTTTGCTATTCACAAAATAAAACAAAAGCAGTAATGCAAATTTCTTATTTAACACAGCACAGCAAAATCAGTTGCACCATTCAATTCCGCTCGTCCAGACGGGGAGAATTCAATCACATTCATTCGATGCAACGTTTCTTATGGGATTGAATGAGCGACAACATTTTGACGCCAAACCGAGAGGATTCTTTGATGTTTTTGGTTTTTTTGTAATAACTCTGGAAGGAAACGTCGCAGACCCATCAAGGTGGTACTCGTACTGCTCGCCTCATCGAGAGAAATCCAAAGATATGAGTGATTAAGCTATGGGATATGAAATGGACGAGCGACCAATAAAACAACATGTATTATGGGGTTGAATGCTTTTTGCTATTCACAAAATAAAACAAAAGCAGTCATGCAAATATCTTATTTAACACAGCACAGCAAACTCAGTTGCACCATTCAATTCCGCTCATCCAGACGGGGAGAATTCAATCACATTTATTCGATGCGACGTTTCTTATGGGATTGAATGAGCGACAACATTTTGACCCCAAACCGAGAGGATTCTGGGATGTTTGTGGTTTTTTTGTAATAACTCTGGAAGGAAACGTCGCAGACCCATCAAGGTGGTACTCCTACTGCTCGCCTCATCGAGAGGAATCCAAATTTATGAGTGGTTAAGCTATGGGATATGAAATGGACGAGCGACCAATAAAACAACATGTATTATGGGGTTGAATACTTTTTGCTATTCACAAAATAAAACAAAAGCAGTAATGCAAATTTCTTATATAACACAGCACAGCAAAATCAGTTGCACCATTCAATTCCGCTCGTCCAGACGGGGAGAATTCAATCACATTTACTCGATGCGACGTTTCTTATGGGATTGAATGAGCGACAACATTTTGACCCCAAACCGAGAGGATTCTGGGATGTTTGTGTTTTTTTTGTAATAACTCTGGAAGGAAACGTCGCAGACCCATCAAGGTGGTACTCCTACTGCTCGCCTCATCGAGAGGAATCCAAATTTATGAGTGGTTAAGCTATGGGATATGAAATGGACGAGCGACCAATAAAACAACATGTATTATGGGGTTGAATACTTTTTGCTATTCACAAAATAAAACAAAAGCAGTAATGCAAATTTCTTATTTAACACAGCACAGCAAAATCAGTTGCACCATTCAATTCCGCTCGTCCAGACGGGGAGAATTCAATCACATTTACTCGATGCGACGTTTCTTATGGGATTGAATGAGCGACAACATTTTGACCCCAAACCGAGAGGATTCTGGGATGTTTGTGGTTTTTTTGTAATAACTCTGGAAGCAAATTTCGCAGACCCATCAAGGTGGTACTCCTACTGCTCGCCTCATCGAGAGGAATCCAAATTTATGAGTGGTTAAGCTATGGGATATGAAATGGACGAGCGACCAATAAAACAACATGTATTATGGGGTTGAATGCTTTTTGCTATTCACAAAATAAAACAAAAGCAGTCATGCAAATATCTTATTTAACACAGCACAGCAAACTCAGTTGCACCATTCAATTCCGCTCATCCAGACGGGGAGAATTCAATCACATTTATTCGATGCGACGTTTCTTATGGGATTGAATGAGCGACAACATTTTGACCCCAAACCTAGAGGATTCTGGGATGTTTGTGGTTTTTTTGTAATAACTCTGGAAGGAAACGTCGCAGACCCATCAAGGTGGTACTCCTACTGCTCGCCTCATCGAGAGGAATCCAAATTTATGAGTGGTTAAGCTATGGGATATGAAATGGACGAGCGACCAATAAAACAACATGTATTATGGGGTTGAATACTTTTTGCTATTCACAAAATAAAACAAAAGCAGTAATGCAAATTTCTTATTTAACACAGCACAGCAAAATCAGTTGCACCATTAAATTCCGCTCGTCCAGACGGGGAGAATTCAATCACATTTACTCGATGCGACGTTTCTTATGGGATTGAATGAGCGACAACATTTTGACCCCAAACCGAGAGGATTCTGGGATGTTTGTGGTTTTTTTTGTAATAACTCTGGAAGCAAATTTCGCAGACCCATCAAGGTGGTACTCCTACTGCTCGCCTCATCGAGAGGAATCCAAATTTATGAGTGGTTAAGCTATGGGATATGAAATGGACGAGCGACCAATAAAACAACATGTATTATGGGGTTGAATACTTTTTGCTATTCACAAAATAAAACAAAAGCAGTAATGCAAATTTCTTATTTAACACAGCACAGCAAAATCAGTTGCACCATTCAATTCCGCTCGTCCAGACGGGGAGAATTCAATCACATTTACTCGATGCGACGTTTCTTATGGGATTGAATGAGCGACAACATTTTGACCCCAAACCGAGAGGATTCTGGGATGTTTGTGGTTTTTTTGTAATAACTCTGGAAGCAAATTTCGCAGACCCATCAAGGTGGTAGTCCTACTGCTCGCCTCATCGAGAGGAATCCAAATTTATGAGTGGTTAAGCTATGGGATATGAAATGGACGAGCGACCAATAAAACAACATGTATTATGGGGTTGAATTATTTTTGCCATTCACAAAATAAAACAAAAGCAGTAATGCAAATTTCTTATTTAACACAGCACAGCAAAATCAGTTGCACCATTCAATTCCGCTCGTCCAGACGGGGAGAATTCAATCACATTCATTCGATGCGACGTTTCTTATGGGATTGAATGAGCGACAACATTTTGACCCCAAACCGAGAGGATTCTGGGATGTTTGTGGTTTTTTGGTAATAACTCTGGAAGACAACGTCGCAGACCCATCAAGGAGGTACTCGTACTGCTCGCCTCATCGAGAGGAATCCAAAGATATGAGTGGTTAAGCTATGGGATATGAAATGGACGAGCGAACAATTAAACAACATTTATTATGGGGTTGAATGCTTTTTGCTATTCACAAATTAAAACAAAAGCAGTCATGCAAATATCTTATTTAACACAGCACAGCAAAATGTGTTGCACCATTCAATCCCACTCATCCAGTCGGGGAGAATTAAATCGCATTCATTCGATGCGACGTTTCTTATGGGATTTAATGAACGACAACATTTTGACCCCAAACCGAGAGGATTCTGGGATGTTTGTGTTTTTTTTTAATAACTCTGGAAGGAAACGTCGCAGCCCCATCAAGGTGGTACTCGTACTGCTCGCCTCATCGAGAGGAATCCAAAGATATGAGTGATTAAGCTATGCGATATGAAATGGACGAGCGACCAATAAAACAACTTGTATTATGGGGTTGAATGCTTTTTGCTATTCACAAAATAAAACAAAAGCAGTCATGCAAATATCTTATTTAACACAGCACAGCAAAATCTGTTGCACCATTCAATCCCGCTCATCCAGACGGGGAGAATTAAATCGCATTTATTCGATGGACGTTCCTTTTGGGATTTAATGAACCACAACATATTGACCCCAAACCGAGAGGATTCTGGGATGTTTGTGGTTTTTTGGTAATAACTCTGGAAGACAACGTCGGAGACCCATCAAGGTGGTACTCGTACTGCTCGCCTCATCGAGAGGAATCCA
Source organism: Petromyzon marinus (assembly GCF_048934315.1). NCBI lineage: Eukaryota > Metazoa > Chordata > Hyperoartia > Petromyzontiformes > Petromyzontidae > Petromyzon > Petromyzon marinus. The sequence goes on from NC_133689.1 coordinate 15,459,420, forward strand.
AAGATATGAGTGGTTAAGCTATGGGATATGAAATGGACGAGCGACCAATAAAACAACATGTATTATGGGGTTGAATGCTTTTTGCTATTCACAAATTAAAACAAAAGCAGTAATGCAAATATATTATTTAACACAGCACAGCAAAATCAGTTGCACCATTCAATCCCGCTCGTCCAGACGGGGAGAATTCAATCACATTTATTCGATGCGACGTTTCTTATGGGATTGAATGAGCGACAACATTTTGACCCCAAACGAGAGGATTCTGGGATGTTTGTGGTTTTTTGGTAATAACTCTGGAAGAAAACGTCGCAGACCCATCATGGTGGTACTCGTACTGCTCGCCTTATCGAGAGGAATCCAAAGATATGAGTGGTTAAGCTATGGGATATAAAATGGACGATCGACCAATAAAACAACATGTATTATGGGGTTGAATGCTTTTTTCTATTCACAAAATAAAACAAAAGCAGTCATGCAAATATCTTATTTAACACAGCACAGCAAAATGTGTTGCACCATTCAATCCCACTCATCCAGTCGGGGAGAATTAAATCGCATTCATTCGATGCGACGTTTCTTATGGGATTTAATGAACGACAACATTTTGACCCCAAACCGAGAGGATTCTGGGATGTTTGTGTTTTTTTGTAATAACTCTGGAAGGAACCGTCGCAGCCCCATCAAGATGGTACTCGTACTGCTCGCCTCATCGAGAGGAATCCAAAGATATGAGTGATTAAGCTATGGGATATGAAATGGACGAGCGACCAATAAAACAACATGTATTATGGGGTTGATTGCTTTTTGCTATTCACAAAATAAAACAAAAGCAGTCATGCAAATATCTTATTTAACAAAGCACAGGAAAATCAGTTGCACCATTCAATCCCGCTCGTCCAGACGGGGAGAATTCAATCACATTTATTCGATGCGACGTTTCTTATGGGATTGAATGAGCGACAACATTTTGACCCCAAATCGAGAGGATTCTGGGATGTTTGTGTTTTTTTTGTAATAACTCTGGAAGGAACCGTCGCAGCCCCATCAAGGTGGTACTCGTACTGCTCGCCTCATCGAGAGGAATCCAAAGATATGAGTGATTAAGCTATGGGATATGAAATGGACGAGCGACCAATAAAACAACATGTATTATGGGGTTGATTGCTTTTTGCTATTCACAAAATAAAACAAAAGCAGTCATGCAAATATCTTATTTAACAAAGCACAGGAAAATCAGTTGCACCATTCAATCCCGCTCGTCCAGACGGGGAGAATTCAATCACATTTATTCGATGCGACGTTTCTTATGGGATTGAATGAGCGACAACATTTTGACCCCAAATCGAGAGGATTCTGGGATGTTTGTGGTTTTTTGGTAATAACTCTGGAAGAAAACGTCGCAGACCCATCATGGTGGTACTCGTACTGCTCGCCTCATCGAGAGGAATCCAAAGATATGAGTGGTTAAGCTATGGGATATAAAATGGACGATCGACCAATAAAACAACATGTATTATGGGGTTGAATGCTTTTTGCTATTCACAAAATAAAACAAAAGCAGTCATGCAAATATCTTATTTAACAAAGCACAGCAAAATCAGTTGCACCATTCAATTCCGCTCGTCCAGACGGGGAGAATTCAATCACATTTATTCGATGCGACGTTTCTTATGGGATTGAATGAGCGACAACATTTTGACCCCAAATCGAGAGGATTCTGGGATGTTTGTGGTTTTTTTGTAATAACTCTGGAAGAAAACGTCGCAGACCCATCAAGGTGGTACTCCTACTGCTCGCCTCATCGAGAGGAATCCAAATTTATGAGTGGTTAAGCTATGGGATATGAAATGGACGAGCGACCAATAAAACAACATGTATTATGGGGTTGAATACTTTTTGCTATTCACAAAATAAAACAAAAGCAGTAATGCAAATTTCTTATTTAACACAGCACAGCAAAATCAGTTGCACCATTCAATTCCGCTCGTCCAGACGGGGAGAATTCAATCACATTCATTCGATGCGACGTTTCTTATGGGATTGAATGAGCGACAACATTTTGACGCCAAACCGAGAGGATTCTGGGATGTTTGTGTTTTTTTTGTAATAACTCTGGAAGGAAACGTCGCAGACCCATCAAGGTGGTACTCCTACTGCTCGCCTCATCGAGAGGAATCCAAAGTTATGAGTGGTTAAGCTATGGGATATGAAATGGACGAGCGACCAATAAAACAACATGTATTATGGGGTTGAATACTTTTTGCTATTCACAAAATAAAACAAAAGCAGTAATGCAAATTTCTTATTTAACACAGCACAGCAAAATCAGTTGCACCATTCAATTCCGCTCGTCCAGACGGGGAGAATTCAATCACATTCATTCGATGCGACGTTTCTTATGGGATTGAATGAGCGACAACATTTTGACGCCAAACCGAGAGGATTCTGGGATGTTTGTGTTTTTTTTGTAATAACTCTGGAAGGAAACGTCGCAGACCCATCAAGGTGGTACTCCTACTGCTCGCCTCATCGAGAGGAATCCAAAGTTATGAGTGGTTAAGCTATGGGATATGAAATGGACGAGCGACCAATAAAACAACATGTATTATGGGGTTGAATACTTTTTGCTATTCACAAAATAAAACAAAAGCAGTAATGCAAATTTCTTATCTATCACAGCACAGCAAAATCAGTTGCACCATTCAATTCCGCTCGTCCAGACGGGGAGAATTCAATCACATTCATTCGATGCGACGTTTCTTATGGGATTGAATGAGCGACAACATTTTGACGCCAAACCGAGAGGATTCTGGGATGTTTGTGGTTTTTTTGTAATAACTCTGGAAGGAAACGTCGCAGACCCATCAAGGTGGTACTCCTACTGCTCGCCTCATCGAGAGGAATCCAAAGTTATGAGTGGTTAAGCTATGGGATATGAAATGGACGAGCGACCAATAAAACAACATGTATTATGGGGTTGAATACTTTTTGCTATTCACAAAATAAAACAAAAGCAGTAATGCAAATTTCTTATTTAACACAGCACAGCAAAATCAGTTGCACCATTCAATTCCGCTCGTCCAGACGGGGAGCATTCAATCACATTCATTCGATGCGACGTTTCTTATGGGATTGAATGAGCGACAACATTTTGACGCCAAACCGAGAGGATTCTGGGATGTTTTTGGTTTTTTTGTAATAACTCTGGAAGGAAACGTCGCAGACCCATCAAGGTGGTACTCCTACTGCTCGCCTCATCGAGAGGAATCCAAAGTTATGAGTGGTTAAGCTATGGGATATGAAATGGACGAGCGACCAATAAAACAACATGTATTATGGGGTTGAATACTTTTTGCTATTCACAAAATAAAACAAAAGCAGTAATGCAAATTTCTTATCTATCACAGCACAGCAAAATCAGTTGCACCATTCAATTCCGCTCGTCCAGACGGGGAGAATTCAATCACATTCATTCGATGCGACGTTTCTTATGGGATTGAATGAGCGACAACATTTTGACGCCAAACCGAGAGGATTCTGGGATGTTTGTGGTTTTTTTGTAATAACTCTGGAATGAAACGTCGCAGACCCATCAAGGTGGTACTCCTACTGCTCGCCTCATCGAGAGGAATCCAAAGTTATGAGTGGTTAAGCTATGGAATATGAAATGGACGAGCGACCAATAAAACAACATGTATTATGGGGTTGAATACTTTTTGCTATTCACAAAATAAAACAAAAGCAGTAATGCAAATTTCTTATTTAACACAGCACAGCAAAATCAGTTGCACCATTCAATTCCGCTCGTCCAGACGGGGAGAATTCAATCACATTCATTCGATGCGACGTTTCTTATGGGATTGAATGAGCGACAACATTTTCACGCCAAACCGAGAGGATTCTGGGATGTTTTTGGTTTTTTTGTAATAACTCTGGAAGGAAACGTCGCAGACCCATCAAGGTGGTACTCCTACTGCTCGCCTCATCGAGAGGAATCCAAATTTATGAGTGGTTAAGCTATGGGATATGAAATGGACGAGCGACCAATAAAACAACATGTATTATGGAGTTGAATACTTTTTGCTATTCACAAAATAAAACAAAAGCAGTAATGCAAATTTCTTATTTAACACAGCACAGCAAAATCAGTTGCACCATTCAATTCCGCTCGTCCAGACGGGGAGAATTCAATCACATTTACTCGATGCGACGTTTCTTATGGGATTGAATGAGCGACAACATTTTGACCCCAAACCGAGAGGATTCTGGGATGTTTGTGGTTTTTTTGTAATAACTCTGGAAGGAAACGTCGCAGACCCATCAAGGTGGTACTCCTACTGCTCGCCTCATCGAGAGGAATCCAAATTTATGAGTGGTTAAGCTATGGGATATGAAATGGACGAGCGACCAATAAAACAACATGTATTATGGGGTTGAATACTTTTTGCTATTCACAAAATAAAACAAAAGCAGTAATGCAAATTTCTTATCTATCACAGCACAGCAAAATCAGTTGCACCATTCAATTCCGCTCGTCCAGACGGGGAGAATTCAATCACATTCATTCGATGCGACGTTTCTTATGGGATTGAATGAGCGACAACATTTTGACGCCAAACCGAGAGGATTCTGGGATGTTTGTGGTTTTTTTGTAATAACTCTGGAATGAAACGTCGCAGACCCATCAAGGTGGTACTCCTACTGCTCGCCTCATCGAGAGGAATCCAAAGTTATGAGTGGTTAAGCTATGGAATATGAAATGGACGAGCGACCAATAAAACAACATGTATTATGGGGTTGAATACTTTTTGCTATTCACAAAATAAAACAAAAGCAGTAATGCAAATTTCTTATTTAACACAGCACAGCAAAATCAGTTGCACCATTCAATTCCGCTCGTCCAGACGGGGAGAATTCAATCACATTCATTCGATGCGACGTTTCTTATGGGATTGAATGAGCGACAACATTTTCACGCCAAACCGAGAGGATTCTGGGATGTTTTTGGTTTTTTTGTAATAACTCTGGAAGGAAACGTCGCAGACCCATCAAGGTGGTACTCCTACTGCTCGCCTCATCGAGAGGAATCCAAATTTATGAGTGGTTAAGCTATGGGATATGAAATGGACGAGCGACCAATAAAACAACATGTATTATGGAGTTGAATACTTTTTGCTATTCACAAAATAAAACAAAAGCAGTAATGCAAATTTCTTATTTAACACAGCACAGCAAAATCAGTTGCACCATTCAATTCCGCTCGTCCAGACGGGGAGAATTCAATCACATTTACTCGATGCGACGTTTCTTATGGGATTGAATGAGCGACAACATTTTGACCCCAAACCGAGAGGATTCTGGGATGTTTGTGGTTTTTTTGTAATAACTCTGGAAGGAAACGTCGCAGACCCATCAAGGTGGTACTCCTACTGCTCGCCTCATCGAGAGGAATCCAAATTTATGAGTGGTTAAGCTATGGGATATGAAATGGACGAGCGACCAATAAAACAACATGTATTATGGGGTTGAATACTTTTTGCTATTCACAAAATAAAACAAAAGCAGTAATGCAAATTTCTTATTTAACACAGCACAGCAAAATCAGTTGCACCATTCAATTCCGCTCGTCCAGACGGGGAGAATTCAATCACATTCATTCGATGCGACGTTTCTTATGGGATTGAATGAGCGACAACATTTTGACGCCAAACCGAGAGGATTCTGGGATGTTTGTGTTTTTTTTGTAATAACTCTGGAAGGAAACGTCGCAGACCCATCAAGGTGGTACTCGTACTGCTCGCCTCATCGAGAGGAATCCAAAGTTATGAGTGGTTAAGCTATGGGATATGAAATGGACGAGCGACCAATAAAACAACATGTATTATGGGGTTGAATACTTTTTGCTATTCACAAAATAAAACAAAAGCAGTAATGCAAATTTCTTATCTATCACAGCACAGCAAAATCAGTTGCACCATTCAATTCCGCTCGTCCAGACGGGGAGAATTCAATCACATTCATTCGATGCGACGTTTCTTATGGGATTGAATGAGCGACAACATTTTGACGCCAAACCGAGAGAATTCTGGGATGTTTTTGGTTTTTTTGTAATAACTCTGGAAGGAAACGTCTCAGACCCATCAAGGTGGTACTCGTACTGCTCGCCTCATCGAGAGAAATCCAAAGATATGAGTGATTAAGCTATGGGATATGAAATGGACGAGCGACCAATAAAACAACATGTATTATGGGGTTGAATACTTTTTGCTATTCACAAAATAAAACAAAAGCAGTAATGCAAATTTCTTATTTAACACAGCACAGCAAAATCAGTTGCACCATTCAATTCCGCTCGTCCAGACGGGGAGAATTCAATCACATTTACTCGATGCGACGTTTCTTATGGGATTGAATGAGCGACAACATTTTGACCCCAAACCGAGAGGATTCTGGGATGTTTGTGGTTTTTTTGTAATAACTCTGGAAGGAAACGTCGCAGACCCATCAAGGTGGTACTCCTACTGCTCGCCTCATCGAGAGGAATCCAAATTTATGAGTGGTTAAGCTATGGGATATGAAATGGACGAGCGACCAATAAAACAACATGTATTATGGGGTTGAATACTTTTTGCTATTCACAAAATAAAACAAAAGCAGTAATGCAAATTTCTTATTTAACACAGCACAGCAAAATCAGTTGCACCATTCAATTCCGCTCGTCCAGACGGGGAGAATTCAATCACATTCATTCGATGCGACGTTTCTTATGGGATTGAATGAGCGACAACATTTTGACGCCAAACCGAGAGGATTCTGGGATGTTTGTGTTTTTTTTGTAATAACTCTGGAAGGAAACGTCGCAAACCCATCAAGGTGGTACTCCTACTGCTCGCCTCATCGAGAGGAATCCAAAGTTATGAGTGGTTAAGCTATGGGATATGAAATGGACGAGCGACCAATAAAACAACATGTATTATGGGGTTGAATACTTTTTGCTATTCACAAAATAAAACAAAAGCAGTAATGCAAATTTCTTATCTATCACAGCACAGCAAAATCAGTTGCACCATTCAATTCCGCTCGTCCAGACGGGGAGAATTCAATCACATTCATTCGATGCGACGTTTCTTATGGGATTGAATGAGCGACAACATTTTGACGCCAAACCGAGAGGATTCTGGGATGTTTGTGGTTTTTTTGTAATAACTCTGGAAGAAAACGTCACAGACCCATCAAGGTGGTACTCCTACTGCTCGCCTCATCGAGAGGAATCCAAAGTTATGAGTGGTTAAGCTATGGGATATGAAATGGACGAGCGACCAATAAAACAACATGTATTATGGGGTTGAATACTTTTTGCTATTCACAAAATAAAACAAAAGCAGTAATGCAAATTTCTTATTTAACACAGCACAGCAAAATCAGTTGCACCATTCAATTCCGCTCGTCCAGACGGGGAGAATTCAATCACATTCATTCGATGCGACGTTTCTTATGGGATTGAATGAGCGACAACATTTTGACGCCAAACCGAGAGAATTCTGGGATGTTTGTGGTTTTTTTGTAATAACTCTGGAAGGAAACGTCGCAGACCCATCAAGGTGGTACTCCTACTGCTCGCCTCATCGAGAGGAATCCAAATTTATGAGTGGTTAAGCTATGGGATATGAAATGGACGAGCGACCAATAAAACAACATGTATTATGGGGTTGAATACTTTTTGCTATTCACAAAATAAAACAAAAGCAGTAATGCAAATTTCTTATTTAACACAGCACAGCAAAATCAGTTGCACCATTCAATTCCGCTCGTCCAGACGGGGAGAATTCAATCACATTCATTCGATGCGACGTTTCTTATGGGATTGAATGAGCGACAACATTTTGACGCCAAACCGAGAGGATTCTGGGATGTTTGTGTTTTTTTTGTAATAACTCTGGAAGGAAACGTCGCAGACCCATCAAGGTGGTACTCGTACTGCTCGCCTCATCGAGAGGAATCCAAAGTTATGAGTGGTTAAGCTATGGGATATGAAATGGACGAGCGACCAATAAAACAACATGTATTATGGGGTTGAATACTTTTTGCTATTCACAAAATAAAACAAAAGCAGTAATGCAAATTTCTTATCTATCACAGCACAGCAAAATCAGTTGCACCATTCAATTCCGCTCGTCCAGACGGGGAGAATTCAATCACATTCATTCGATGCGACGTTTCTTATGGGATTGAATGAGCGACAACATTTTGACGCCAAACCGAGAGGATTCTGGGATGTTTGTGGTTTTTTTGTAATAACTCTGGAAGAAAACGTCGCAGACCCATCAAGGTGGTACTCCTACTGCTCGCCTCATCGAGAGGAATCCAAAGTTATGAGTGGTTAAGCTATGGGATATGAAATGGACGAGCGACCAATAAAACAACATGTATTATGGGGTTGAATACTTTTTGCTATTCACAAAATAAAACAAAAGCAGTAATGCAAATTTCTTATTTAACACAGCACAGCAAAATCAGTTGCACCATTCAATTCCGCTCGTCCAGACGGGGAGAATTCAATCACATTCATTCGATGCGACGTTTCTTATGGGATTGAATGAGCGACAACATTTTGACGCCAAACCGAGAGAATTCTGGGATGTTTTTGGTTTTTTTGTAATAACTCTGGAAGGAAACGTCTCAGACCCATCAAGGTGGTACTCGTACTGCTCGCCTCATCGAGAGAAATCCAAAGATATGAGTGATTAAGCTATGGGATATGAAATGGACGAGCGACCAATAAAACAACATGTATTATGGGGTTGAATACTTTTTGCTATTCACAAAATAAAACAAAAGCAGTAATGCAAATTTCTTATTTAACACAGCACAGCAAAATCAGTTGCACCATTCAATTCCGTTCGTCCAGACGGGGAGAATTCAATCACATTTACTCGATGCGACGTTTCTTATGGGATTGAATGAGCGACAACATTTTGACCCCAAACCGAGAGGATTCTGGGATGTTTGTGGTTTTTTTGTAATAACTCTGGAACGAAACGTCGCAGACCCATCAAGGTGGTAATCCTACTGCTCGCCTCATCGAGAGGAATCCAAAGTTATGAGTGGTTAAGCTATGGGATATGAAATGGACGAGCGACCAATAAAAAAACATGTATTATGGGGTTGAATACTTTTTGCTATTCACAAAATAAAACAAAAGCAGTAATGCAAATTTCTTATTTAACACAGCACAGCAAAATCAGTTGCACCATTCAATTCCGCTCGTCCAGACGGGGAGAATTCAATCACATTCATTCGATGCGACGTTTCTTATGGGATTGAATGAGCGACAACATTTTGATGCCAAACCGAGAGGATTCTGGGATGTTTTTAGTTTTTTTGTAATAACTCTGGAAGGAAACGTCGCAGACCCATCAAGGTGGTACTCATACTGCTCGCCTCATCGAAAGAAATCCAAAGATATGAGTGGTTAAGCTATGGGATATGAAATGGACGAGCGACCAATAAAACAACATGTATTATGGGGTTGAATACTTTTTGCTATTCACAAAATAAAACAAAAGCAGTAATGCAAATTTCTTATCTATCACAGCACAGCAAAATCAGTTGCACCATTCAATTCCGCTTGTCCAGACGGGGAGAATTCAATCACATTCATTCGATGCGACGTTTCTTATGGGATTGAATGAGCGACAACATTTTGACGCCAAACCGAGAGGATTCTGGGATGTTTGTGGTTTTTTTGTAATAACTCTGGAAGGAAACGTCGCAGACCCATCAAGGTGGTACTCCTACTGCTCGCCTCATCGAGAGGAATCCAAAGTTATGAGTGGTTAAGCTATGGGATATGAAATGGACGAGCGACCAATAAAACAACATGTATTATGGGGTTGAATACTTTTTGCTATTCACAAAATAAAACAAAAGCAGTAATGCTAATTTCTTATTTAACACAGCACAGCAAAATCAGTTGCACCATTCAATTCCGCTCGTCCAGACGGGGAGAATTCAATCACATTCATTCGATGCGACGTTTCTTATGGGATTGAATGAGCGACAACATTTTGACGCCAAACCGAGAGGATTCTGGGATGTTTTTGGTTTTTTTGTAATAACTCTGGAAGGAAACGTCGCAGACCCATCAAGGTGGTACTCGTACTGCTCGCCTCATCGAGAGAAATCCAAAGATATGAGTGGTTAAGCTATGGGATATGAAATGGACGAGCGACCAATAAAACAACATGTATTATGGGGTTGAATACTTTTTGCTATTCACAAAATAAAACAAAAGCAGTAATGCAAATTTCTTATTTAACACAGCACAGCAAAATCAGTTGCACCATTCAATTCCGCTCGTCCAGACGGGGAGAATTCAATCACATTCATTCGATGCGACGTTTCTTATGGGATTGAATGAGCGACAACATTTTGACCCCAAACCGAGAGAATTCTGGGATGTTTGTGGTTTTTTTGTAATAACTCTGGAAGGAAACGTCGCAGACCCATCAAGGTGGTACTCCTACTGCTCGCCTCATCGAGAGGAATCCAAATTTATGAGTGGTTAAGCTATGGGATATGAAATGGACGAGCGACCAATAAAACAACATGTATTATGGGGTTGAATACTTTTTGCTATTCACAAAATAAAACAAAAGGAGTAATGCAAATTTCTTATTTAACACAGCACAGCAAAATCATTTGCACCATTCAATTCCGCTCGTCCAGACGGGGAGAATTCAATCACATTTACTCGATGCGACGTTTCTTATGGGATTGAATGAGCGACAACATTTTGACCCCAAACCGAGAGGATTCTGGGATGTTTGTGGTTTTTTTGTAATAACTCTGGAAGGAAACGTCGCAGACCCATCAAGGTGGTAATCCTACTGCTCGCCTCATCGAGAGGAATCCAAAGTTATGAGTGGTTAAGCTATGGGATATGAAATGGACGAGCGACCAATAAAAAAACATGTATTATGGGGTTGAATACTTTTTGCTATTCACAAAATAAAACAAAAGCAGTAATGCAAATTTCTTATTTAACACAGCACAGCAAAATCAGTTGCACCATTCAATTCCGCTCGTCCAGACGGGGAGAATTCAATCACATTCATTCGATGCGACGTTTCTTATGGGATTGAATGAGCGACAACATTTTGATGCCAAACCGAGAGGATTCTGGGATGTTTTTGGTTTTTTTGTAATAACTCTGGAAGGAAACGTCGCAGACCCATCAAGGTGGTACTCATACTGCTCGCCTCATCGAGAGAAATCCAAAGATATGAGTGATTAAGCTATGGGATATGAAATGGACGAGCGACCAATAAAACAACATGTATTATGGGGTTGAATGCTTTTTGCTATTCACAAAATAAAACAAAAGCAGTCATGCAAATATCTTATTTAACACAGCACAGCAAAATCAGTTGCACCATTCAATTCCGCTCGTCCAGACGGGGAGAATTCAATCACATTTACTTGTTGCGACGTTTCTTATGGGATTGAATGAGCGACAACATTTTGACCCCAAACCGAGAGGATTCTGGGATGTTTGTGTTTTTTTTGTAATAACTCTGGAAGGAAACGTCGCAGACCCATCAAGGTGGTAATCCTACTGCTCGCCTCATCGAGAGAAATCCAACGATATGAGTGATTAAGCTATGGGATATGAAATGGACGAGCGACCAATAAAACAACATGTATTATGGGGTTGAATGCTTTTTGCTATTCACAAAATAAAACAAAAGCAGTCATGCAAATATCTTATTTAACACAGCACAGCAAAATCAGTTGCACCATTCAATTCCGCTCGTCCAGACGGGGAGAATTCAATCACATTTACTCGATGCGACGTTTCTTATGGGATTGAATGAGCGACAACATTTTGACCCCAAACCGAGAGGATTCTGGGATGTTTGTGGTTTTTTTGTAATAACTCTGGAAGGAAACGTCGCAGACCCATCAAGGTGGTAATCCTACTGCTCGCCTCATCGAGAGGAATCCAAAGTTATGAGTGGTTAAGCTATGGGATATGAAATGGACGAGCGACCAATAAAACAACATGTATTATGGGGTTGAATACTTTTTGCTATTCACAAAATAAAACAAATGCAGTAATGCAAATTTCTTATTTAACACAGCACAGCAAAATCAGTTGCACCATTCAATTCCGCTCGTCCAGACGGGGAGAATTCAATCACATTCATTCGATGCGACGTTTCTTATGGGATTGAATGAGCGACAACATTTTGACGCCAAACCGAGAGGATTCTGGGATGTTTTTGGTTTTTTTGTAATAACTCTGGAAGGAAACGTCGCAGACCCATCAAGGTGGTACTCGTACTGCTCGCCTCATCGAGAGAAATCCAAAGATATGAGTGATTAAGCTATGGGATATGAAATGGACGAGCGACCAATAAAACAACATGTATTATGGGGTTGAATGCTTTTTGCTATTCACAAAATAAAACAAAAGCAGTCATGCAAATATCTTATTTAACACAGCACAGCAAAATCAGTTGCACCATTCAATTCCGCTCGTCCAGACGGGGAGAATTCAATCACATTTACTTGTTGCGACGTTTCTTATGGGATTGAATGAGCGACAACATTTTGACCCCAAACCGAGAGGATTCTGGGATGTTTGTGTTTTTTTTGTAATAACTCTGGAAGGAAACGTCGCAGACCCATCAAGGTGGTAATCCTACTGCTCGCCTCATCGAGAGAAATCCAACGATATGAGTGATTAAGCTATGGGATATGAAATGGACGAGCGACCAATAAAACAACATGTATTATGGGGTTGAATGCTTTTTGCTATTCACAAAATAAAACAAAAGCAGTCATGCAAATATCTTATTTAACACAGCACAGCAAAATCAGTTGCACCATTCAATTCCGCTCGTCCAGACGTGGAGAATTCAATCACATTTACTCGATGCGACGTTTCTTATGGGATTGAATGAGCGACAACATTTTGACCCCAAACCGAGAGGATTCTGGGATGTTTGTGGTTTTTTTGTAATAACTCTGGAAGGAAACGTCGCAGACCCATCAAGGTGGTAATCCTACTGCTCGCCTCATCGAGAGGAATCCAAAGTTATGAGTGGTTAAGCTATGGGATATGAAATGGACGAGCGACCAATAAAACAACATGTATTATGGGGTTGAATACTTTTTGCTATTCACAAAATAAAACAAATGCAGTAATGCAAATTTCTTATTTAACACAGCACAGCAAAATCAGTTGCACCATTCAATTCCGCTCGTCCAGACGGGGAGAATTCAATCACATTCATTCGATGCGACGTTTCTTATGGGATTGAATGAGCGACAACATTTTGACGCCAAACCGAGAGGATTCTGGGATGTTTTTGGTTTTTTTGTAATAACTCTGGAAGGAAACGTCGCAGACCCATCAAGGTGGTACTCGTACTGCTCGCCTCATCGAGAGAAATCCAAAGATATGAGTGATTAAGCTATGGGATATGAAATGGACGAGCGACCAATAAAACAACATGTATTATGGGGTTGAATGCTTTTTGCTATTCACAAAATAAAACAAAAGCAGTCATGCAAATATCTTATTTAACACAGCACAGCAAAATCAGTTGCACCATTCAATTCCGCTCGTCCAGACGGGGAGAATTCAATCACATTTATTCGATGCGACGTTTCTTATGGGATTGAATGAGCGACAACATTTTGACCCCAAACCGAGAGAATTCTGGGATGTTTGTGTTTTTTTTGTAATAACTCTGGAAGGAAACGTCGCAGACCCATCAAGGTGGTACTCCTACTGCTCGCCTCATCGAGAGGAATCCAAATTTATGAGTGGTTAAGCTATGGGATATGAAATGGACGAGCGACCAATAAAACAACATGTATTATGGGGTTGAATACTTTTTGCTATTCACAAAATAAAACAAATGCAGTAATGCAAATTTCTTATTTAACACAGCACAGCAAAATCAGTTGCACCATTCAATTCCGCTCGTCCAGACGGGGAGAATTCAATCACATTCATTCGATGCGACGTTTCTTATGGGATTGAATGAGCGACAACATTTTGACGCCAAACCGAGAGGATTCTGGGATGTTTTTGGTTTTTTTGTAATAACTCTGGAAGGAAACGTCGCAGACCCATCAAGGTGGTACTCGTACTGCTCGCCTCATCGAGAGAAATCCAAAGATATGAGAGATTAAGCTATGGGATATGAAATGGACGAGCGACCAATAAAACAACATGTATTATGGGGTTGAATGCTTTTTGCTATTCACAAAATAAAACAAAAGCAGTCATGCAAATATCTTATTTAACACAGCACAGCAAAATCAGTTGCACCATTCAATTCCGCTCGTCCAGACGGGGAGAATTCAATCACATTTATTCGATGCGACGTTTCTTATGGGATTGAATGAGCGACAACATTTTGACCCCAAACCGAGAGAATTCTGGGATGTTTGTGTTTTTTTTGTAATAACTCTGGAAGGAAACGTCGCAGACCCATCAAGGTGGTACTCCTACTGCTCGCCTCATCGAGAGTAATCCAAATTTGTGAGTGGTTAAGCTATGGGATATGAAATGGACGAGCGACCAATAAAACAACATGTATTATGGGGTTGAATACTTTTTGCTATTCACAAAATAAAACAAAAGGAGTAATGCAAATTTCTTATTTAACACAGCACAGCAAAATCAGTTGCACCATTCAATTCCGCTCGTCCAGACGGGGAGAATTCAATCACATTTACTCGATGCGACGTTTCTTATGGGATTGAATGAGCGACAACATTTTGACCCCAAACCGAGAGGATTCTGGGATGTTTGTGGTTTTTTTGTAATAACTCTGGAAGGAAACGTCGCAGACCCATCAAGGTGGTAATCCTACTGCTCGCCTCATCGAGAGGAATCCAAAGTTATGAGTGGTTAAGCTATGGGATATGAAATGGACGAGCGACCAATAAAAAAACATGTATTATGGGGTTGAATACTTTTTGCTATTCACAAAATAAAACAAAAGCAGTAATGCAAATTTCTTATTTAACACAGCACAGCAAAATCAGTTGCACCATTCAATTCCGCTCGTCCAGACGGGGAGAATTCAATCACATTCATTCGATGCGACGTTTCTTATGGGATTGAATGAGCGACAACATTTTGATGCCAAACCGAGAGGATTCTGGGATGTTTTTGGTTTTTTTGTAATAACTCTGGAAGGAAACGTCGCAGACACATCAAGGTGGTACTCATACTGCTCGCCTCATCGAGAGAAATCCAAAGATATGAGTGATTAAGCTATGGGATATGAAATGGACGAGCGACCAATAAAACAACATGTATTATGGGGTTGAATGCTTTTTGCTATTCACAAAATAAAACAAAAGCAGTCATGCAAATATCTTATTTAACACAGCACAGCAAAATCAGTTGCACCATTCAATTCCGCTCGTCCAGACGGGGAGAATTCAATCACATTTACTCGATGCGACGTTTCTTATGGGATTGAATGAGCGACAACATTTTGACCCCAAACCGATAGAATTCTGGGATGTTTGTGTTTTTTTTGTAATAACTCTGGAAGGAAACGTCGCAGACTCATCAAGGTGGTACTCCTACTGCTCGCCTCATCGAGAGGAATCCAAATTTATGAGTGGTTAAGCTATGGGATATGAAATGGACGAGCGACCAATAAAACAACATGTATTATGGGGTTGAATACTTTTTGCTATTCACAAAATAAAACAAAAGGAGTAATGCAAATTTCTTATTTAACACAGCACAGCAAAATCAGTTGCACCATTCAATTCCGCTCGTCCAGACGGGGAGAATTCAATCACATTTACTCGATGCGACGTTTCTTATGGGATTGAATGAGCGACAACATTTTGACCCCAAACCGAGAGGATTCTGGGATGTTTGTGGTTTTTTTGTAATAACTCTGGAAGGAAACGTCGCAGACCCATCAAGGTGGTAATCCTACTGCTCGCCTCATCGAGAGGAATCCAAAGGTATGAGTGCTTAAGCTATGGGATATGAAATGGACGAGCGACCAATAAAACAACATGTATTATGGGGTTGAATACTTTTTGCTATTCACAAAATAAAACAAATGCAGTAATGCAAATTTCTTATTTAACACAGCACAGCAAAATCAGTTGCACCATTCAATTCCGCTCGTCCAGACGGGGAGAATTCAATCACATTCATTCGATGCGACGTTTCTTATGGGATTGAATGAGCGACAACATTTTGACGCCAAACCGAGAGGATTCTGGGATGTTTTTGGTTTTTTTGTAATAACTCTGGAAGGAAACGTCGCAGACCCATCAAGGTGGTACTCGTACTGCTCGCCTCATCGAGAGAAATCCAAAGATATGAGTGATTAAGCTATGGGATATGAAATGGACGAGCGACCAATAAAACAACATGTATTATGGGGTTGAATGCTTTTTGATATTCACAAAATAAAACAAAAGCAGTCATGCAAATATCTTATTTAACACAGCACAGCAAAATCAGTTGCACCATTCAATTCCGCTCGTCCAGACGGGGAGAATTCAATCACATTTATTCGATGCGACGTTTCTTATGGGATTGAATGAGCGACAACATTTTGACCCCAAACCGAGAGAATTCTGGGATGTTTGTGTTTTTTTTGTAATAACTCTGGAAGAAAACGTCGCAGACCCATCAAGGTGGTACTCCTACTGCTCGCCTCATCGAGAGGAATCCAAATTTATGAGTGGTTAAGCTATGGGATATGAAATGGACGAGCGACCAATAAAACAACATGTATTATGGGGTTGAATACTTTTTGCTATTCACAAAATAAAACAAAAGGAGTAATGCAAATTTCTTATTTAACACAGCACAGCAAAATCAGTTGTACCATTCAATTCCGCTCGTCCAGACGGGGAGAATTCAATCACATTTACTCGATGCGACGTTTCTTATGGGATTGAATGAGCGACAACATTTTGACCCCAAACCGAGAGGATTCTGGGATGTTTGTGGTTTTTTTGTAATAACTCTGGAAGGAAACGTCGCAGACCCATCAAGGTGGTAATCCTACTGCTCGCCTCATCGAGAGGAATCCAAAGTTATGAGTGGTTAAGCTATGGGATATGAAATGGACGAGCGACCAATAAAAAAACATGTATTATGGGGTTGAATACTTTTTGCTATTCACAAAATAAAACAAAAGCAGTAATGCAAATTTCTTATTTAACACAGCACAGCAAAATCAGTTGCACCATTCAATTCCGCTCGTCCAGACGGGGAGACTTCAATCACATTCATTCGATGCGACGTTTCTTATGGGATTGAATGAGCGACAACATTTTGATGCCAAACCGAGAGGATTCTGGGATGTTTTTGGTTTTTTTGTAATAACTCTGGAAGGAAACGTCGCAGACACATCAAGGTGGTACTCATACTGCTCGCCTCATCGAGAGAAATCCAAAGATATGAGTGATTAAGCTATGGGATATGAAATGGACGAGCGACCAATAAAACAACATGTATTATGGGGTTGAATGCTTTTTGCTATTCACAAAATAAAACAAAAGCAGTCATGCAAATATCTTATTTAACACAGCACAGCAAAATCAGTTGCACCATTCAATTCCGCTCGTCCAGACGGGGAGAATTCAATCACATTTACTCGATGCGACGTTTCTTATGGGATTGAATGAGCGACAACATTTTGACCCCAAACCGAGAGGATTCTGGGATGTTTGTGGTTTTTTTGTAATAACTCTGGAAGGAAACGTCGCAGACCCATCAAGGTGGTAATCCTACTGCTCGCCTCATCGAGAGGAATCCAAAGTTATGAGTGGTTAAGCTATGGGATATGAAATGGACGAGCGACCAATAAAAAAACATGTATTATGGGGTTGAATACTTTTTGCTATTCACAAAATAAAACAAAAGCAGTAATGCAAATTTCTTATTTAACACAGCACAGCAAAATCAGTTGCACCATTCAATTCCGCTCGTCCAGACGGGGAGAATTCAATCACATTCATTCGATGCGACGTTTCTTATGGGATTGAATGAGCGACAACATTTTGATGCCAAACCGAGAGGATTCTGGGATGTTTTTGGTTTTTTTGTAATAACTCTGGAAGGAAACGTCGCAGACCCATCAAGGTGGTACTCATACTGCTCGCCTCATCGAGAGAAATCCAAAGATATGAGTGGTTAAGCTATGGGATATGAAATGGACGAGCGACCAATAAAACAACATGTATTATGGGGTTGAATACTTTTTGCTATTCACAAAATAAAACAAAAGCAGTAATGCAAATTTCTTATCTATCACAGCACAGCAAAATCAGTTGCACCATTCAATTCCGCTCGTCCAGACGGGGAGAATTCAATCACATTCATTCGATGCGACGTTTCTTATGGGATTGAATGAGCGACAACATTTTGACGCCAAACCGAGATGATTCTGGGATGTTTGTGGTTTTTTTGTAATAACTCTGGAAGGAAACGTCGCAGACCCATCAAGGTGGTACTCCTACTGCTCGCCTCATCGAGAGGAATCCAAAGTTATGAGTGGTTAAGCTATGGGATATGAAATGGACGAGCGACCAATAAAACAACATGTATTATGGGGTTGAATACTTTTTGCTATTCACAAAATAAAACAAAAGCAGTAATGCAAATTTCTTATTTAACACAGCACAGCAAAATCAGTTGCACCATTCAATTCCGCTCGTCCAGACGGGGAGAATTCAATCACATTCATTCGATGCGACGTTTCTTATGGGATTGAATGAGCGACAACATTTTGACGCCAAACCGAGAGGATTCTGGGATGTTTTTGGTTTTTTTGTAATAACTCTGGAAGGAAACGTCGCAGACCCATCAAGGTGGTACTCGTACTGCTCGCCTCATCGAGAGAAATCCAAAGATATGAGTGATTAAGCTATGGGATATGAAATGGACGAGCGACCAATAAAACAACATGTATTATGGGGTTGAATACTTTTTGCTATTCACAAAATAAAACAAAAGCAGTAATGCAAATTTCTTATCTATCACAGCACAGCAAAATCAGTTGCACCATTCAATTCCGCTCGTCCAGACGGGGAGAATTCAATCACATTCATTCGATGCGACGTTTCTTATGGGATTGAATGAGCGACAACATTTTGACGCCAAACCGAGAGGATTCTGGGATGTTTGTGGTTTTTTTGTAATAACTCTGGAAGGAAACGTCGCAGACCCATCAAGGTGGTACTCCTACTGCTCGCCTCATCGAGAGGAATCCAAAGTTATGAGTGGTTAAGCTATGGGATATGAAATGGACGAGCGACCAATAAAACAACATGTATTATGGGGTTGAATACTTTTTGCTATTCACAAAATAAAACAAATGCAGTAATGCAAATTTCTTATTTAACACAGCACAGCAAAATCAGTTGCACCATTCAATTCCGCTCGTCCAGACGGGGAGAATTCAATCACATTCATTCGATGCGACGTTTCTTATGGGATTGAATGAGCGACAACATTTTGACGCCAAACCGAGAGGATTCTGGGATGTTTGTGGTTTTTTTGTAATAACTCTGGAAGGAAACGTCGCAGACCCATCAAGGTGGTAATCCTACTGCTCGCCTCATCGAGAGGAATCCAAAGTTACGAGTGGTTAAGCTATGGGATATGAAATGGACGAGCGACCAATAAAAAAACATGTATTATGGGGTTGAATACTTTTTGCTATTCACAAAATAAAACAAAAGCAGTAATGCAAATTTCTTATTTAACACAGCACAGCAAAATCAGTTGCACCATTCAATTCCGCTCGTCCAGACGGGGAGACTTCAATCACATTCATTCGATGCGACGTTTCTTATGGGATTGAATGAGCGACAACATTTTGATGCCAAACCGAGAGGATTCTGGGATGTTTTTGGTTTTTTTGTAATAACTCTGGAAGGAAACGTCGCAGACACATCAAGGTGGTACTCATACTGCTCGCCTCATCGAGAGAAATCCAAAGATATGAGTGATTAAGCTATGGGATATGAAATGGACGAGCGACCAATAAAACAACATGTATTATGGGGTTGAATGCTTTTTGCTATTCACAAAATAAAACAAAAGCAGTCATGCAAATATCTTATTTAACACAGCACAGCAAAATCAGTTGCACCATTCAATTCCGCTCGTCCAGACGGGGAGAATTCAATCACATTTACTCGATGCGACGTTTCTTATGGGATTGAATGAGCGACAACATTTTGACCCCAAACCGAGAGGATTCTGGGATGTTTGTGGTTTTTTTGTAATAACTCTGGAAGGAAACGTCGCAGACCCATCAAGGTGGTAATCCTACTGCTCGCCTCATCGAGAGGAATCCAAAGTTATGAGTGGTTAAGCTATGGGATATGAAATGGACGAGCGACCAATAAAAAAACATGTATTATGGGGTTGAATACTTTTTGCTATTCACAAAATAAAACAAAAGCAGTAATGCAAATTTATTATTTAACACAGCACAGCAAAATCAGTTGCACCATTTAATTCCGCTCGTCCAGACGGGAAGAATTCAATCACATTCATTCGATGCGACGTTTCTTATGGGATTGAATGAGCGACAACATTTTGATGCCAAACCGAGAGGATTCTGGGATGTTTTTGGTTTTTTTGTAATAACTCTGGAAGGAAACGTCGCAGACCCATCAAGGTGGTACTCATACTGCTCGCCTCATCGAGAGAAATCCAAAGATATGAGTGGTTAAGCTATGGCATATGAAATGGACGAGCGACCAATAAAACAACATGTATTATGGGGTTGAATACTTTTTGCTATTCACAAAATAAAACAAAAGCAGTAATGCAAATTTCTTATCTATCACAGCACAGCAAAATCAGTTGCACCATTCAATTCCGCTCGTCCAGACGGGGAGAATTCAATCACATTCATTCGATGCGACGTTTCTTATGGGATTGAATGAGCGACAACATTTTGACGCCAAACCGAGAGGATTCTGGGATGTTTGTAGTTTTTTTGTAATAACTCTGGAAGGAAACGTCGCAGACCCATCAAGGTGGTACTCCTACTGCTCGCCTCATCGAGAGGAATCCAAAGTTATGAGTGGTTAAGCTATGGGATATGAAATGGACGAGCGACCAATAAAACAACATGTATTATGGGGTTGAATACTTTTTGCTATTCACAAAATAAAACAAAAGCAGTAATGCAAATTTCTTATTTAACACAGCACAGCAAAATCAGTTGCACCATTCAATTCCGCTCGTCCAGACGGGGAGAATTCAATCACATTCATTCGATGCGACGTTTCTTATGGGATTGAATGAGCGACAACATTTTGACGCCAAACCGAGAGGATTCTGGGATGTTTTTGGTTTTTTTGTAATAACTCTGGAAGGAAACGTCGCAGACCCATCAAGGTGGTACTCGTACTGCTCGCCTCATCGAGAGAAATCCAAAGATATGAGTGATTAAGCTATGGGATATGAAATGGACGAGCGACCAATAAAACAACATGTATTATGGGGTTGAATACTTTTTGCTATTCACAAAATAAAACAAAAGCAGTAATGCAAATTTCTTATCTATCACAGCACAGCAAAATCAGTTGCACCATTCAATTCCGCTCGTCCAGACGGGGAGAATTCAATCACATTCATTCGATGCGACGTTTCTTATGGGATTGAATGAGCGACAACATTTTGACGCCAAACCGAGAGGATTCTGGGATGTTTGTGGTTTTTTTGTAATAACTCTGGAAGGAAACGTCGCAGACCCATCAAAGTGGTACTCCTACTGCTCGCCTCATCGAGAGGAATCCAAAGTTATGAGTGTTTAAGCTATGGGATATGAAATGGACGAGCGACCAATAAAACAAAATGTATTATGGGGTTGAATACTTTTTGCTATTCACAAAATAAAACAAATGCAGTAATGCAAATTTCTTATTTAACACAGCACAGCAAAATCAGTTGCACCATTCAATTCCGCTCGTCCAGACGGGGAGAATTCAATCACATTCATTCGATGCGACGTTTCTTATGGGATTGAATGAGCGACAACATTTTGACGCCAAACCGAGAGGATTCTGGGATGTTTTTGGTTTTTTTGTAATAACTCTGGAAGGAAACGTCGCAGACCCATCAAGGTGGTACTCGTACTGCTCGCCTCATCGAGAGAAATCCAAAGATATGAGTGATTAAGCTATGGGATATGAAATGGACGAGCGACCAATAAAACAACATGTATTATGGGGTTGAATGCTTTTTGCTATTCACAAAATAAAACAAAAGCAGTCATGCAAATATCTTATTTAACACAGCACAGCAAAATCAGTTGCACCATTCAATTCCGCTCGTCCAGACGGGGAGAATTCAATCACATTCATTCGATGCGACGTTTCTTATGGGATTGAATGAGCGACAACATTTTGATGCCAAACCGAGAGGATTCTGGGATGTTTTTGGTTTTTTTGTAATAACTCTGGAAGGAAACGTCGCAGACCCATCAAGGTGGTACTCATACTGCTCGCCTCATCGAGAGAAATCCAAAGATATGAGTGGTTAAGCTATGGGATATGAAATGGACGAGCGACCAATAAAACAACATGTATTATGGGGTTGAATACTTTTTGCTATTCACAAAATAAAACAAAAGCAGTAATGCAAATTTCTTATCTATCACAGCACAGCAAAATCAGTTGCACCATTCAATTCCGCTCGTCCAGACGGGGAGAATTCAATCACATTCATTCGATGCGACGTTTCTTATGGGATTGAATGAGCGACAACATTTTGACGCCAAACCGAGAGGATTCTGGGATGTTTGTGGTTTTTTTGTAATAACTCTGGAAGGAAACGTCGCAGACCCATCAAGGTGGTACTCCTACTGCTCGCCTCATCGAGAGGAATCCAAAGTTATGAGTGGTTAAGCTATGGGATATGAAATGGACGAGCGACCAATAAAACAACATGTATTATGGGGTTGAATACTTTTTGCTATTCACAAAATAAAACAAAAGCAGTAATGCAAATTTCTTATTTAACACAGCACAGCAAAATCAGTTGCACCATTCAATTCCGCTCGTCCAGACGGGGAGAATTCAATCACATTCATTCGATGCGACGTTTCTTATGGGATTGAATGAGCGACAACATTTTGACGCCAAACCGAGAGGATTCTGGGATGTTTTTGGTTTTTTTGTAATAACTCTGGAAGGAAACGTCGCAGACCCATCAAGGTGGTACTCGTACTGCTCGCCTCATCGAGAGAAATCCAAAGATATGAGTGATTAAGCTATGGGATATGAAATGGACGAGCGACCAATAAAACAACATGTATTATGGGGTTGAATACTTTTTGCTATTCACAAAATAAAACAAAAGCAGTAATGCAAATTTCTTATCTATCACAGCACAGCAAAATCAGTTGCACCATTCAATTCCGCTCGTCCAGACGGGGAGAATTCAATCACATTCATTCGATGCGACGTTTCTTATGGGATTGAATGAGCGACAACATTTTGACGCCAAACCGAGAGGATTCTGGGATGTTTGTGGTTTTTTTGTAATAACTCTGGAAGGAAACGTCGCAGACCCATCAAGGTGGTACTCCTACTGCTCGCCTCATCGAGAGGAATCCAAAGTTTTGAGTGGTTAAGCTATGGGATATGAAATGGACGAGCGACCAATAAAACAACATGTATTATGGGGTTGAATACTTTTTGCTATTCACAAAATAAAACAAATGCAGTAATGCAAATTTCTTATTTAACACAGCACAGCAAAATCAGTTGCACCATTCAATTCCGCTCGTCCAGACGGGGAGAATTCAATCACATTCATTCGATGCGACGTTTCTTATGGGATTGAATGAGCGACAACATTTTGACGCCAAACCGAGAGGATTCTGGGATGTTTTTGGTTTTTTTTGTAATAACTCTGGAAGGAAACGTCGCAGACCCATCAAGGTGGTACTCGTACTGCTCGCCTCATCGAGAGAAATCCAAAGATATGAGTGATTAAGCTATGGGATATGAAATGGACGAGCGACCAATAAAACAACATGTATTATGGGGTTGAATGCTTTTTGCTATTCACAAAATAAAACAAAAGCAGTCATGCAAATATCTTATTTAACACAGCACAGCAAAATCAGTTGCACCATTCAATTCCGCTCGTCCAGACGGGGAGAATTCAATCACATTTATTCGATGCGACGTTTCTTATGGGATTGAATGAGCGACAACATTTTGACCCCAAACCGAGAGAATTCTGGGATGTTTGTGTTTTTTTTGTAATAACTCTGGAAGGAAACGTCGCAGACCCATCAAGGTGGTACTCCTACTGCTCGCCTCATCGAGAGGAATCCAAATTTATGAGTGGTTAAGCTATGGGATATGAAATGGACGAGCGACCAATAAAACAACATGTATTATGGGGTTGAATACTTTTTGCTATTCACAAAATAAAACAAAAGCAGTAATGCAAATTTCTTATCTATCACAGCACAGCAAAATCAGTTGCACCATTCAATTCCGCTCGTCCAGACGGGGAGAATTCAATCACATTCATTCGATGCGACGTTTCTTATGGGATTGAATGAGCGACAACATTTTGACGCCAAACCGAGAGGATTCTGGGATGTTTGTGGTTTTTTTGTAATAACTCTGGAAGGAAACGTCGCAGACCCATCAAGGTGGTACTCCTACTGCTCGCCTCATCGAGAGGAATCCAAAGTTATGAGTGGTTAAGCTATGGGATATGAAATGGACGAGCGACCAATAAAACAACATGTATTATGGGGTTGAATACTTTTTGCTATTCACAAAATAAAACAAAAGCAGTAATGCAAATTTCTTATTTAACACAGCACAGCAAAATCAGTTGCACCATTCAATTCCGCTCGTCCAGACGGGGAGAATTCAATCACATTCATTCGATGCGACGTTTCTTATGGGATTGAATGAGCGACAACATTTTGACGCCAAACCGAGAGGATTCTGGGATGTTTTGGTTTTTTTGTAATAACTCTGGAAGGAAACGTCGCAGACCCATCAAGGTGGTACTCGTACTGCTCGCCTCATCGAGAGAAATCCAAAGATATGAGTGATTAAGCTATGGGATATGAAATGGACGAGCGACCAATAAAACAACATGTATTATGGGGTTGAATACTTTTTGCTATTCACAAAATAAAACAAAAGCAGTAATGCAAATTTCTTATCTATCACAGCACAGCAAAATCAGTTGCACCATTCAATTCCGCTCGTCCAGACGGGGAGAATTCAATCACATTCATTCGATGCGACGTTTCTTATGGGATTGAATGAGCGACAACATTTTGACGCCAAACCGAGAGGATTCTGGGATGTTTGTGGTTTTTTTGTAATAACTCTGGAAGGCAACGTCGCAGACCCATCAAGGTGGTACTCCTACTGCTCGCCTCATCGAGAGGAATCCAAAGTTATGAGTGTTTAAGCTATGGGATATGAAATGGACGAGCGACCAATAAAACAACATGTATTATGGGGTTGAATACTTTTTGCTATTCACAAAATAAAACAAATGCAGTAATGCAAATTTCTTATTTAACACAGCACAGCAAAATCAGTTGCACCATTCAATTCCGCTCGTCCAGACGGGGAGAATTCAATCACATTCATTCGATGCGACGTTTCTTATGGGATTGAATGAGCGACAACATTTTGACGCCAAACCGAGAGGATTCTGGGATGTTTTTGGTTTTTTTGTAATAACTCTGGAAGGAAACGTCGCAGACCCATCAAGGTGGTACTCGTACTGCTCGCCTCATCGAGAGAAATCCAAAGATATGAGTGATTAAGCTATGGGATATGAAATGGACGAGCGACCAATAAAACAACATGTATTATGGGGTTGAATGCTTTTTGCTATTCACAAAATAAAACAAAAGCAGTCATGCAAATATCTTATTTAACACAGCACAGCAAAATCAGTTGCACCATTCAATTCCGCTCGTCCAGACGGGGAGAATTCAATCACATTCATTCGATGCGACGTTTCTTATGGGATTGAATGAGCGACAACATTTTGATGCCAAACCGAGAGGATTCTGGGATGTTTTTGGTTTTTTTGTAATAACTCTGGAAGGAAACGTCGCAGACCCATCAAGGTGGTACTCATACTGCTCGCCTCATCGAGAGAAATCCAAAGATATGAGTGGTTAAGCTATGGGATATGAAATGGACGAGCGACCAATAAAACAACATGTATTATGGGGTTGAATACTTTTTGCTATTCACAAAATAAAACAAAAGCAGTAATGCAAATTTCTTATCTATCACAGCACAGCAAAATCAGTTGCACCATTCAATTCCGCTCGTCCAGACGGGGAGAATTCAATCACATTCATTCGATGCGACGTTTCTTATGGGATTGAATGAGCGACAACATTTTGACGCCAAACCGAGAGGATTCTGGGATGTTTGTGGTTTTTTTGTAATAACTCTGGAAGGAAACGTCGCAGACCCATCAAGGTGGTACTCCTACTGCTCGCCTCATCGAGAGGAATCCAAAGTTATGAGTGGTTAAGCTATGGGATATGAAATGGACGAGCGACCAATAAAACAACATGTATTATGGGGTTGAATACTTTTTGCTATTCACAAAATAAAACAAAAGCAGTAATGCAAATTTCTTATTTAACACAGCACAGCAAAATCAGTTGCACCATTCAATTCCGCTCGTCCAGACGGGGAGAATTCAATCACATTCATTCGATGCGACGTTTCTTATGGGATTGAATGAGCGACAACATTTTGACGCCAAACCGAGAGGATTCTGGGATGTTTTTGGTTTTTTTGTAATAACTCTGGAAGGAAACGTCGCAGACCCATCAAGGTGGTACTCGTACTGCTCGCCTCATCGAGAGAAATCCAAAGATATGAGTGATTAAGCTATGGGATATGAAATGGACGAGCGACCAATAAAACAACATGTATTATGGGGTTGAATACTTTTTGCTATTCACAAAATAAAACAAAAGCAGTAATGCAAATTTCTTATCTATCACAGCACAGCAAAATCAGTTGCACCATTCAATTCCGCTCGTCCAGACGGGGAGAATTCAATCACATTCATTCGATGCGACGTTTCTTATGGGATTGAATGAGCGACAACATTTTGACGCCAAACCGAGAGGATTCTGGGATGTTTGTGGTTTTTTTGTAATAACTCTGGAAGGAAACGTCGCAGACCCATCAAGGTGGTACTCCTACTGCTCGCCTCATCGAGAGGAATCCAAAGTTATGAGTGGTTAAGCTATGGGATATGAAATGGACGAGCGACCAATAAAACAACATGTATTATGGGGTTGAATACTTTTTGCTATTCACAAAATAAAACAAAAGCAGTAATGCAAATTTCTTATTTAACACAGCACAGCAAAATCAGTTGCACCATTCAATTCCGCTCGTCCAGACGGGGAGAATTCAATCACATTCATTCGATGCGACGTTTCTTATGGGATTGAATGAGCGACAACATTTTGACGCCAAACCGAGAGGATTCTGGGATGTTTTTGGTTTTTTTGTAATAACTCTGGAAGGAAACGTCGCAGACCCATCAAGGTGGTACTCGTACTGCTCGCCTCATCGAGAGAAATCCAAAGATATGAGTGATTAAGCTATGGGATATGAAATGGACGAGCGACCAATAAAACAACATGTATTATGGGGTTGAATACTTTTTGCTATTCACAAAATAAAACAAAAGCAGTAATGCAAATTTCTTATCTATCACAGCACAGCAAAATCAGTTGCACCATTCAATTCCGCTCGTCCAGACGGGGAGAATTCAATCACATTCATTCGATGCGACGTTTCTTATGGGATTGAATGAGCGACAACATTTTGACGCCAAACCGAGAGGATTCTGGGATGTTTGTGGTTTTTTTGTAATAACTCTGGAAGGAAACGTCGCAGACCCATCAAGGTGGTACTCCTACTGCTCGCCTCATCGAGAGGAATCCAAAGTTATGAGTGGTTAAGCTATGGGATATGAAATGGACGAGCGACCAATAAAACAACATGTATTATGGGGTTGAATACTTTTTGCTATTCACAAAATAAAACAAATGCAGTAATGCAAATTTCTTATTTAACACAGCACAGCAAAATCAGTTGCACCATTCAATTCCGCTCGTCCAGACGGGGAGAATTCAATCACATTCATTCGATGCGACGTTTCTTATGGGATTGAATGAGCGACAACATTTTGACGCCAAACCGAGAGGATTCTGGGATGTTTTTGGTTTTTTTTGTAATAACTCTGGAAGGAAACGTCGCAGACCCATCAAGGTGGTACTCGTACTGCTCGCCTCATCGAGAGAAATCCAAAGATATGAGTGATTAAGCTATGGGATATGAAATGGACGAGCGACCAATAAAACAACATGTATTATGGGGTTGAATGCTTTTTGCTATTCACAAAATAAAACAAAAGCAGTCATGCAAATATCTTATTTAACACAGCACAGCAAAATCAGTTGCACCATTCAATTCCGCTCGTCCAGACGGGGAGAATTCAATCACATTTATTCGATGCGACGTTTCTTATGGGATTGAATGAGCGACAACATTTTGACCCCAAACCGAGAGAATTCTGGGATGTTTGTGTTTTTTTTGTAATAACTCTGGAAGGAAACGTCGCAGACCCATCAAGGTGGTACTCCTACTGCTCGCCTCATCGAGAGGAATCCAAATTTATGAGTGGTTAAGCTATGGGATATGAAATGGACGAGCGACCAATAAAACAACATGTATTATGGGGTTGAATACTTTTTGCTATTCACAAAATAAAACAAAAGGAGTAATGCAAATTTCTTATTTAACACAGCACAGCAAAATCAGTTGCACCATTCAATTCCGCTCGTCCAGACGGGGAGAATTCAATCACATTTACTCGATGCGACGTTTCTTATGGGATTGAATGAGCGACAACATTTTGACCCCAAACCGAGAGGATTCTGGGATGTTTGTGGTTTTTTTGTAATAACTCTGGAAGGAAACGTCGCAGACCCATCAAGGTGGTAATCCTACTGCTCGCCTCATCGAGAGGAATCCAAAGTTATGAGTGGTTAAGCTATGGGATATGAAATGGACGAGCGACCAATAAAAAAACATGTATTATGGGGTTGAATACTTTTTGCTATTCACAAAATAAAACAAAAGCAGTAATGCAAATTTCTTATTTAACACAGCACAGCAAAATCAGTTGCACCATTCAATTCCGCTCGTCCAGACGGGGAGAATTCAATCACATTCATTCGATGCGACGTTTCTTATGGGATTGAATGAGCGACAACATTTTGACGCCAAACCGAGAGGATTCTGGGATGTTTGTGGTTTTTTTGTAATAACTCTGGAAGGAAACGTCGCAGACCCATCAAGGTGGTACTCTTACTGCTCGCCTCATCGAGAGGAATCCAAAGTTATGAGTGGTTAAGCTATGGGATATGAAATGGACGAGCGACCAATAAAACAACATGTATTATGGGGTTGAATACTTTTTGCTATTCACAAAATAAAACAAAAGCAGTAATGCAAATTTCTTATTTAACACAGCACAGCAAAATCAGTTGCACCATTCAATTCCGCTCGTCCAGACGGGGAGAATTCAATCACATTCATTCGATGCGACGTTTCTTATGGGATTGAATGAGCGACAACATTTTGACGCCAAACCGAGAGGATTCTGGGATGTTTTTGGTTTTTTTGTAATAACTCTGGAAGGAAACGTCGCAGACCCATCAAGGTGGTACTCGTACTGCTCGCCTCATCGAGAGAAATCCAAAGATATGAGTGATTAAGCTATGGGATATGAAATGGACGAGCGACCAATAAAACAACATGTATTATGGGGTTGAATACTTTTTGCTATTCACAAAATAAAACAAAAGCAGTAATGCAAATTTCTTATCTATCACAGCACAGCAAAATCAGTTGCACCATTCAATTCCGCTCGTCCAGACGGGGAGAATTCAATCACATTCATTCGATGCGACGTTTCTTATGGGATTGAATGAGCGACAACATTTTGACGCCAAACCGAGAGGATTCTGGGATGTTTGTGGTTTTTTTGTAATAACTCTGGAAGGAAACGTCGCAGACCCATCAAGGTGGTACTCCTACTGCTCGCCTCATCGAGAGGAATCCAAAGTTATGAGTGGTTAAGCTATGGGATATGAAATGGACGAGCGACCAATAAAACAACATGTATTATGGGGTTGAATACTTTTTGCTATTCACAAAATAAAACAAATGCAGTAATGCAAATTTCTTATTTAACACAGCACAGCAAAATCAGTTGCACCATTCAATTCCGCTCGTCCAGACGGGGAGAATTCAATCACATTCATTCGATGCGACGTTTCTTATGGGATTGAATGAGCGACAACATTTTGACGCCAAACCGAGAGGATTCTGGGATGTTTTTGGTTTTTTTGTAATAACTCTGGAAGGAAACGTCGCAGACCCATCAAGGTGGTACTCGTACTGCTCGCCTCATCGAGAGAAATCCAAAGATATGAGTGATTAAGCTATGGGATATGAAATGGACGAGCGACCAATAAAACAACATGTATTATGGGGTTGAATGCTTTTTGCTATTCACAAAATAAAACAAAAGCAGTCATGCAAATATCTTATTTAACACAGCACAGCAAAATCAGTTACACCATTCAATTCCGCTCGTCCAGACGGGGAGAATTCAATCACATTTATTCGATGCGACGTTTCTTATGGGATTGAATGAGCGACAACATTTTGACCCCAAACCGAGAGAATTCTGGGATGTTTGTGTTTTTTTTGTAATAACTCTGGAAGGAAACGTCGCAGACCCATCAAGGTGGTACTCCTACTGCTCGCCTCATCAAGAGGAATCCAAATTTATGAGTGGTTAAGCTATGGGATATGAAATGGACGAGCGACCAATAAAACAACATGTATTATGGGGTTGAATACTTTTTGCTATTCACAAAATAAAACAAAAGGAGTAATGCAAATTTCTTATTTAACACAGCACAGCAAAATCAGTTGCACCATTCAATTCCTCTCGTCCAGACGGGGAGAATTCAATCACATTTACTCGATGCGACGTTTCTTATGGGATTGAATGAGCCACAACATTTTGACCCCAAACCGAGAGGATTCTGGGATGTTTGTGGTTTTTTTGTAATAACTCTGGAAGGAAACGTCGCAGACCCATCAAGGTGGTAATCCTACTGCTCGCCTCATCGAGAGGAATCCAAAGTTATGAGTGGTTAAGCTATGGGATATGAAATGGACGAGCGACCAATAAAAAAACATGTATTATGGGGTTGAATACTTTTTGCTATTCACAAAATAAAACAAAAGCAGTAATGCAAATTTCTTATTTAACACAGCACAGCAAAATCAGTTGCACCATTCAATTCCGCTCGTCCAGACGGGGAGAATTCAATCACATTCATTCGATGCGACGTTTCTTATGGGATTGAATGAGCGACAACATTTTGATGCCAAACCGAGAGGATTCTGGGATGTTTTTGGTTTTTTTGTAATAACTCTGGAAGGAAACGTCGCAGACACATCAAGGTGGTACTCATACTGCTCGCCTCATCGAGAGAAATCCAAAGATATGAGTGATTAAGCTATGGGATATGAAATGGACGAGCGACCACTAAAACAACATGTATTATGGGGTTGAATGCTTTTTGCTATTCACAAAATAAAACAAAAGCAGTCATGCAAATATCTTATTTAACACATCACAGCAAAATCAGTTGCACCATTCAATTCCGCTCGTCCAGACGGGGAGAATTCAATCACATTTACTCGATGCGACGTTTCTTATGGGATTGAATGAGCGACAACATTTTGACCCCAAACCGAGAGGATTCTGGGATGTTTGTGGTTTTTTGGTAATAACTCTGGAAGGAAACGTCGCAGACCCATCAAGGTGGTACTCCTACTGCTCGCCTCATCGAGAGGAATCCAAAGTTATGAGTGGTTAAGCTATGGGATATGAAATGGACGAGCGACCAATAAAACAACATGTATTATGGGGTTGAATACTTTTTGCTATTCACAAAATAAAACAAAAGCAGTAATGCAAATTTCTTATTTAACACAGCACAGCAAAATCAGTTGCACCATTCAATTCCGCTCGTCAGACGGGGAGAATTCAATCACATTCATTCGATGCGACGTTTATTATGGGATTGAATGAGCGACAACATTTTGACGCCAAACCGAGAGGATTCTGGGATGTTTTTGGTTTTTTTGTAATAACTCTGGAAGGAAACGTCGCAGACCCATCAAGGTGGTACTCGTACTGCTCGCCTCATCGAGAGAAATCCAAAGATATGAGTGATTAAGCTATGAGATATGAAATGGACGAGCGACCAATAAAACAACATGTATTATGGGGTTGAATGCTTTTTGCTATTCACAAAATAAAACAAAAGCAGTCATGCAAATATCCTATTTAACACAGCACAGCAAAATCAGTTGCACCATTCAATTCCGCTCGTCCAGACGGGGAGAATTCAATCACATTTACTCGATGCGACGTTTCTTATGGGATTGAATGAGCGACAACATTTTGACCCCAAACCGAGAGGATTCTGGGATGTTTGTGGTTTTTTGGTAATAACTCTGGAAGAAAACGTCGCAGACCCATCATGGTGGTACTCGTACTGCTCGCCTCATCGAGAGGAATCCAAAGATATGAGTGATTAAGCTATGGGATATGAAATGGACGAGCGACCAATAAAACAACATGTATTATGGGGTTGAATGCTTTTTGCTATTCACAAATTAAAACAAAAGCAGTAATGCAAAGGTAATACCAAACGCAGTTAAAATAACACATCACATAAAGTCTTCTAAAGCTAACCAAATACTACACAAAGCTAGCGAATTATTATTAATAGAGAGAATACAGCACAATAGGAGTGAATTATCTTACATTTCGGAATCGCTAAAGCAGTTACACTTAGATATAAGCAATAGTGTATCTATGCATTATTGGGATATAATCGATAACATAACACAACAATCGGCTGATAATGTGTTTAAACTAACAAAAACTAACCAAATTAATAAATATTCTAGACTACATGATAAACAAATTCCTACTGAAAACCAAAAATGTAAAAACAAAACTGTACTGAACTTGACCAACACTGTATTAACCGGTGACATGGTCTCTGTCCTTTCTAAAGGCCTTAACTTTGCCGTTACCCCACGCACAATTCCAGTGGATGAGATAATTGCTGAGGTAGAATCAGCAGTTAGACTCCTTCCACATAATGAGGCAGAGATGACTAGACATGAGGTTGCTAAAATAATTGAGAATAGCAAAGTTCCAAAAGTAAATATTAGCTCTAACGAGGCAAAAGCCTTAAGAGAGCTGCGTGTAAATAAGGATATCCAAATCCTAGCAGCTGATAAAGGCCGCACTACTGTAGTGATGTCACGAGCCGATTATGATAATAAAATTAGAAATTTACTAGAGGAAAGTACCTACATTAAAATTAAACGAGATCCAACTAATACTTTAGAACGTAAGACCACTGCAATAATTGCAAATTCATTAATCCCTAAAAATGAGCAATACCTAATTAAGCCAAGGGCCTCAAAACCACCTAGACTCTATGGGCTACCAAAGATTCATAAAATCGGCATCCCATTACGACCCATAGTCAGTACAATTGGCTCTGCCACATATCAATTAGCAAAATATATAACCAAACAAATACAGCCCTACATCGGTAAGACATCTTCATTCATAAAAAATTCAGAACATCTTGTGAATGTGATTAAAGATATTAAACTTACTCCTGATGATATTCTGGTAAGTTTTGATGTGATTTCTCTATTCACTAAGGTTCCAGTGGACGAATCGCTTAAATTACTTGATACACTAGTAAAGAATAC
Source organism: Petromyzon marinus (assembly GCF_048934315.1). NCBI lineage: Eukaryota > Metazoa > Chordata > Hyperoartia > Petromyzontiformes > Petromyzontidae > Petromyzon > Petromyzon marinus. Next base: position 15,493,395 of record NC_133689.1, read on the forward strand.
CGGTTTACAAAAAGATATTCCGAAACTTGCTGGCCATTGGTTAAATAACACTTACTTCTTATGGAGAGGGGATTTCTTTAAACAAAAGGAAGGAGCAGCAATGGGTTCTCCTTTATCCCCTGCTATAGCAAATTTGTACATGGAAAACTTTGAAATAAGAGCACTTGCCTCAAGCACATTAAAACCATCCTTTTGGTTTAGGTATGTGGATGACACTTTGGTTGTCTGGCCACATGGTAAAGATACACTTAATGATTTTCTAAATCATCTCAATGCACAAAACCCGGCCATCCAGTTCACCATGGAAATGGAGGTGAATAACACACTCCCATTCCTAGATATTTTGCTTGGACATGGCCTAAACGGTAAAATAACACACAGCGTTTACAGAAAGCAAACGCACACTGATGCCTATCTGAATGCAGAATCACATCATCATCCAGCTCAAAAATCCTCTCTTATCAAGACGCTCGTACATTGGGCGAAAACAGTGTCAGATGGTGAGAGTCTAGTGAGAGAGATTAAACACGTTAAAGACGCACTACGACAGAATGGCTACAATAATGCTCAAATTAACAGAGCACTGAATGCCAAATCACGATCGCAAAGCAATACTACTGAAAGCGACCAGATTGTTAAAACAATAAAAATTCCATATATCTCAGGAGTAACTGACAAATTAGCCCGCGTTTTGCAAAAGCAAAACATTACAGTAAGATTTGGTACAGTACACAAAATTCAAAAACTAGTATCTTGCACTAAAGACACATTACCTAAACTATCAACAGAAGGTGTATATCGGATTAATTGTTCATGTGGCAGCTGCTACATTGGGCAGACGGGACGTAACATCAGCATAAGACTAAAAGAACATCAGAGAAATATTAAATTATCTCAAACACAACTGTCGGCAGTGGCAGAACATGCTTGTCAACAAGGACACTCAATTGATTTTGACAATGTTGCAGTGGTGTGTAAAACTAATTATTACTGGCAAAGACTAATTAGAGAATCTATTGAAATTGAGAGGAACAAGAATAACTTTAATCGCTCTGACAGCTACCGGCTTAGTGCGGCCTGGAAGCGTATTATTAAATAATACACATTACATTTTGATTTAAAGAATTACTAATCTACAACTCATTACTAATCATAACCAATGACTGATTACTAATCGATTATATAATTACATTACCCCCCCCCTCCGCCTCTAATCACTGCACCTGATGAGTTAAGTGATGACGTCACCCTGCTGCTCTATATAAAACCGGGAGCAAGTGAGGGCTTTACCATTCTGGCGAATTGCCCGATGATGCTGGAAGTATTTACCAGCGAAACGTCGTACTCAAACTGTAAATGTGGATTAACTCTTCAACACACCGGTGGGCTGAAGTAGTGAATTATTTGTCTTTTGTCAACGTGACACTTTTTTTGCTGATTGGCCGTGTCGGGTGGTGGAGGGTTACGACACATTTATAAATAAACGCGATCTAACCCAAAAACCTTAACTATGAGTAATGCAAATATCTGATTTAACACAGCACAGCAAAATCAATTGCACCATTCAATTCCGCTCGTCCAGACGGGGAGAATTCAATCACATTTATTCGATGCGACGTTTCTTACGGGATTGAATGAGCGACAACATTTTGACCCCAAACCGAGAGGATTCTGGGATGTTTGTGGTTTTTTGGTAATAACTCTGGAAGGAAACGTCGCAGACCCACCAAGGTGGTACTCGTACTGCTCGCCTCATCGAGAGGAATCCAAAGATATGAGTGGTTAAGCTATGGGATATAAAATGGACGATCGACCAATAAAACAACATGTATTATGGGGTTGAATGCTTTTTGCTATTCACAAAATAAAACAAAAGCAGTCATGCAAATATCTTATTTAACACAGCACAGCAAAATCAGTTCCACCATTCAATTCCGCTCGTCCAGACGGGGAGAATTCAATCACATTTATTCCATGTGACGTTTCTTATGGGATTTAATGAGCGACAACATATTGACCCCAAACCGAGAGGATTCTGGGATGTTTGTGTTTTTTTGGTAATAACTCTGGAAGGAAACGTCGCAGACCCATCAAGGTGGTACTCGTACTGCTCGCCTCATCGAGAGGAATCCAAAGATATGAGTGGATAAGCTATGGGATATGAAATGGATGAGCGACCAATAAAACAACATGTATTATGGGGTTGAATGCTTTTTGCTATTCACAAATTAAAACAAAAGCAGTAATGCAAATATATTATTTAACACAGCACAGCAAAATCAGTTGCACCATTCAATCCCGCTCGTCCAGACGGGGAGAATTCAATCACATTTATTCCATGTGACGTTTCTTATGGGATTTAATGAGCGGCAACATATTGAACCTAAACCGAGAGGATTCTGGGATGTTTGTGGTTTTTTGGTAATAACTCTGGAAGAGAACGTCGCAGACCCATCAAGGTGGTACTCGTACTGCTCGCCTCATCGAGAGGAATCCAAAGGTATGAGTGGTTAAGCTATGGGATATGAAATTGACGAGCGACCAACAAAACAACATGTATTATGGGGTTGAATGCTTTTTGCTATTCACAAATTAAAACAAAAGCAGTAATGCAAATATCTGATTTAACACAGCACAGCAAAATCAGTTGCACCATTCAATTCCACTCGTCCAGACGGGGAGAATTCAATCACATTTATTCCATGTGACGTTTCTTATGGGATTTAATGAGCGACAACATTTTGACGCCAAACCGAGAGGATTCTGGAATGTTTGTGGTTTTTTGGTAATAACTCTGGAAGGAAACGTCGCAGACCCATCAAGGTGGTACTCGTACTGCTCGACTCATTGAGAGGAATCGAAAGATATGAGTGGTTAAGCTATGGGATATTAAATTGACGAGCGACCAACAAAACAACATGTATTATGGGGTTGGATGCTTTTTGCTATTCACAAATTAAAACAAAAGCAGTAATGCAAATATCTGATTTAACACAGCACAGCAAAATCAGTTGCACCATTCAATTTCACTCGTCCAGACGGGGAGAATTCAATCACATTTATTCGATGCGACGTTTCTTACGGGATTGAATGAGCGACAACATTTTGACCCCAAACTGAGAGGATTCTGGGATGTTTGTGGTTTTTTGGTAATAACTCTGGAAGAAAACGTCGCAGACCCACCAAGGTGGTACTGGTACTGCTCGCCTCATCGAGAGGAATCCAAAGATATGAGTGGTTAAGCTATGGGATATAAAATGGACGATCGACCAATAAAACAACATGTATTATGGGGTTGAATGCTTTTTTCTATTCACAAAATAAAACAAAAGCAGTCATGCAAATATCTTATTTAACACAGCACAGCAAAATGTGTTGGACCATTCAATCACGCTCATCCAGACGGGGAGAATTAAATCGCATTCATTCGATGCGACGTTTCTTATGGGATTTAATGAACGACAACATTTTGACCCCAAACCGAGAGGATTCTGGGATGTTTGTGTTTTTTTTTGTAATAACTCTGTAAGGAAACGTCGCAGCCCCATCAAGGTGGTACTCGTACTGCTCGCCTCATCGAGAGGAATCCAACGATATGAGTGATTAAGCTATGGGATATGAAATGGACGAGCGACCAATAAAACAACATGTATTATGGGGATGAATGCTTTTTTCTATTCACAAAATAAAACAAAAGCAGTCATGCAAATATCTTATTTAACACAGCACAGCAAAATCTGTTGCACCATTCAATCCCGCTCATCCAGACGGGGAGAATTAAATCGCATTTATTCGATGCGACGTTTCGTATGGGATTTAATGAACGACAACATATTGACCCCAAACCGAGAGGATTCTGGGATGTTTTGTGGTTTTTTGGTAATAACTCTGGAAGAAAACGTCGCAGACCCATCAAGGTGGTGCTCGTACTGCTCGCCTCATCGAGAGGAATCCAAATATATGAGTGGATAAGCTATGGGATATGAAATGGACGAGCGACCAATAAAACAACATGTATTATGGGGTTGAATGCTTTTTGCTATTCACAAATTAAAACAAAAGCAGTAATGCAAATATATTATTTAACACAGCACAGCAAAATCAGTTGCACCATTCAATCCCGCTCGTCCAGACGGGGAGAATTCAATCACATTTATTCCATGTGACGTTTCTTATGGGATTTAATGAGCGGCAACATATTGACCCTAAACCGAGAGGATTCTGGGATGTTTGTGGTTTTTTGGTAATAACTCTGGAAGGAAACGTCGCAGCCCCATCAAGGTGGTACTCGTACTGCTCGCCTCATCGAGAGGAATCCAAATATATGAGTGGATAAGCTATGGGATATGAAATGGACGAGCGACCAATAAAACAACATGTATTATGGGGTTGAATGCTTTTTGCTATTCACAAATTAAAACAAAAGCAGTAATGCAAATATATTATTTAACACAGCACAGCAAAATCAGTTGCACCATTCAATCCCGCTCGTCCAGACGGGGAGAATTCAATCACATTTATTCCATGTGACGTTTCTTATGGGATTTAATGAGCGGCAACATATTGACCCTAAACCGAGAGGATTCTGGGATGTTTGTGGTTTTTTGGTAATAACTCTGGAAGGAAACGTCGCAGACCCATCAAGGTGGTACTCGTACTGCTCGCCTCATCGAGAGAAATCCAAAGATATGAGTGATTAAGCTATGGGATATGAAATGGACGAGCGACCAATAAAACAACATGTATTATGGGGTTGAATGCTTTTTGCTATTCACAAAATAAAACAAAAGCAGTCATGCAAATATCTTATTTAACACAGCACAGCAAAATCAGTTGCACCATTCAATTCCGCTCGTCCAGACGGGGAGAATTCAATCACATTTATTCGATGCGACGTTTCTTATGGGATTGAATGAGCGACAACATTTTGACCCCAAACCGAGAGAATTCTGGGATGTTTGTGTTTTTTGGTAATAACTCTGGAAGGAAACGTCGCAGACCCATCAAGGTGGTACTCGTACTGCTCGCCTCATCGAGAGGAATCCAAATTTATGAGTGGTTAAGCTATGGGATATGAAATTGACGAGCGACCAACAAAACAACATGTATTATGGGGTTGAATGCTTTTTGCTATTCACAAATTAAAACAAAAGCAGTAATGCAAATATCTGATTTAACACAGCACAGCAAAATCAGTTGCACCATTCAATTCCACTCGTCCAGACGGGGAGAATTCAATCACATTTATTCCATGTGACGTTTCTTATGGGATTTAATGAGCGACAACATTTTGACGCCAAACCGAGAGGATTCTGGAATGTTTGTGGTTTTTTGGTAATAACTCTGGAAGGAAACGTCGCAGACCCATCAAGCTGGTACTCGTACTGCTCGACTCATTGAGAGGAATCGAAAGATATGAGTGGTTAAGCTATGGGATATGAAATTGACGAGCGACCAACAAAACAACATGTATTATGGGGTTGAATGCTTTTTGCTATTCACAAATTAAAACAAAAGCAGTAATGCAAATATCTGATTTAACACAGCACAGCAAAATCAGTTGCACCATTCAATTCCACTCGTCCAGACGGGGAGAATTCAATCACATTTATTCGATGCGACGTTTCTTACGGGATTGAATGAGCGACAACATTTTGACCCCAAACCGAGAGGATTCTGGGATGTTTGTGGTTTTTTGGTAATAACTCTGGAAGGAAACGTCGCAGACCCTCGAAGGTGGTACTCGTACTGCTCGACTCATCGAGAGGAATCCAAAGATATGAGTGGTTAAGCTATGGGATATAAAATTGACGATCGACCAATAAAACAACATGTATTATGGGGTTGAATGCTTTTTTCTATTCACAAAATAAAACAAAAGCAGTCATGCAAATATCTTATTTAACACAGCACAGCAAAATGTGTTGGACCATTCAATCACGCTCATCCAGACGGGGAGAATTAAATCGCATTCATTCGATGCGACGTTTCTTATGGGATTTAATGAACGACAACATTTTGACCCCAAACCGAGAGGATTCTGGGATGTTTGTGTTTTTTTTTGTAATAACTCTGTAAGGAAACGTCGCAGCCCCATCAAGGTGGTACTCGTACTGCTCGCCTCATCGAGAGGAATCCAACGATATGAGTGATTAAGCTATGGGATATGAAATGGACGAGCGACCAACAAAACAACATGTATTATGGGGATGAATGCTTTTTTCTATTCACAAAATAAAACAAAAGCAGTCATGCAAATATCTTATTTAACACAGCACAGCAAAATCTGTTGCACCATTCAATCCCGCTCATCCAGACGGGGAGAATTAAATCACATTTATTCGATGCGACGTTTCTTATGGGATTTAATGAACGACAACATATTGACCCCAAACCGAGAGGATTCTGGGATGTTTGTGGTTTTTTGGTAATAACTCTGGAAGAAAACGTCGCAGACCCATCAAGGTGGTGCTCGTACTGCTCGCCTCATCGAGAGGAATCCAAAGATATGAGTGGTTAAGCTATGGGATATAAAATGGACGATCGACCAATAAAACAACATGTATTATGGGGTTGAATGCTTTTTTCTTTTCACAAAAAAAAACAAAAGCAGTCATGCAAATATCTTATTTAACACAGCACAGCAAAATGTGTTGCACCATTCAATCCCGCTCATCCAGACGGGGAGAATTAAATCGCATTCATTCGATGCGACGTTTCTTATGGGATTTAATGAACGACAACATTTTGACCCCAAACCGAGAGGATTCTGGGATGTTTGTGTTTTTTTTTTAATAACTCTGGAAGGAAACGTCGCAGCCCCATCAAGCTGGTACTCGTACTGCTCGCCTCATCGAGAGGAATCCAAAGATATGAGTAATTAAGCTATGGGATATGAAATGGACGAGCGACCAATAAAACAACATGTATTATGGGGTTGAATGCATTTTGCTATTCACAAAATAAAACAAAAGCAGTCATGCAAATATCTTATTTAACAAAGCACAGCAAAATCAGTTGCACCATTCAATTCCGCTCGACCAGACAGGGAGAATTCAATCACATTTATTCGATGCGACGTTTCTTATGGGATTTAATGAGCGACAACATTTTGACCCCAAATCGAGAGGTTTCTGGGATGTTTGTGGTTTTTTGGTAATAACTCTGGAAGAAAACGTCGCAGACCCATCAAGGTGGTGCTCGTACTGCTCGCCTCATCGAGAGGAATCCAAAGATATGAGTGGATAAGCTATGGGATATGAAATAGACGAGCGACCAATAAAACAACATGTATTATGGGGTTGAATGCTTTTTGCTATTCACAAATTAAAACAAAAGCAGTAATGCAAATATCTGATTTAACACAGCACAGCAAAATCAGTTGCACCATTCAATTCCACTCGTCCAGACGGGGAGAATTCAATCACATTTATTCCATGTGACGTTTCTTATGGGATTTAATGAGCGACAACATTTTGACGCCAAACCGAGAGGATTCTGGAATGTTTGTGGTTTTTTGGTAATAACTCTGGAAGGAAACGTCGCAGACCCATCAAGGTGGTACTCGTACTGCTCGACTCATTGAGAGGAATCGAAAGATATGAGTGGTTAAGCTATGGGATATGAAATTGACGAGCGACCAACAAAACAACATGTATTATGGGGTTGGATGCTTTTTGCTATTCACAAATTAAAACAAAAGCAGTAATGCAAATATCTGATTTAACACAGCACAGCAAAATCAGTTGCACCATTCAATTCCACTCGTCCAGACGGGGAGAATTCAATCACATTTATTCGATGCGACGTTTCTTACGGGATTGAATGAGCGACAACATTTTGACCCCAAACCGAGAGGATTCTGGGATGTTTGTGGTTTTTTGGTAATAACTCTGGAAGGAAACGTCGCAGACCCACGAAGGTGGTACTCGTACTGCTCGACTCATCGAGAGGAATCCAAAGATATGAGTGGTTAAGCTATGGGATATAAAATGGACGATCGACCAATAAAACAACATGTATTATGGGGTTGAATGCTTTTTTCTATTCACAAAATAAAACAAAAGCAGTCATGCAAATATCTTATTTAACACAGCACAGCAAAATGTGTTGGACCATTCAATCACGCTCATCCAGACGGGGAGAATTAAATCGCATTCATTCGATGCGACGTTTCTTATGGAATTTAATGAACGACAACATATTGACCCCAAACCGAGAGGATTCTGGGATGTTTGTGTTTTTTTTTTTAATAACTCTGGAAGGAAACGTCGCAGCCCCATCAAGCTGGTACTCGTACTGCTCGCCTCATCGAGAGGAATCAAAAGATATGAGTAATTAAGCTATGGGATATGAAATGGACGAGCGACCAATAAAACAACATGTATTATGGGGTTGAATGCATTTTGCTATTCACAAAATAAAACAAAAGCAGTCATGCAAATATCTTATTTAACAAAGCACAGCAAAATCAGTTGCACCATTCAATTCCGCTCGACCAGACGGGGAGAATTCAATCACATTTATTCGATGCGACGTTTCTTATGGGATTGAATGAGCGACAACATTTTGACCCCAAATCGAGAGGTTTCTGGTATGTTTGTGGTTTTTTGGTAATAACTCTGGAAGAAAACGTCGCAGACCCATCAAGGTGGTACTCGTACTGCTCGCCTTATCGAGAGGAATCCAACGATATGAGTGGTTAAGCTATGGGATATAAAATGGACGATCGACCAATAAAACAACATGTATTATGGGGTTGAATGCTTTTTTCTATTCACAAAATAAAACAAAAGCAGTCATGCAAATATCTTATTTAACACAGCACAGCAAAATCTGTTGCACCATTCAATCCCGCTCATCCAGACGGGGAGAATTAAATCGCATTTATTCGATGCGACGTTTCTTATGGGATTTAATGAACGACAATATTTTGACCCCAAACCGAGAGGATTCTGGGATGTTTGTGGTTTTTTGGTAATAACTCTGGAAGAAAACGTCGCAGACCCATCAAGGTGGTACTCGTACTGCTCGCCGCATCGAGAGGAATCCAAATATATGAGTGGTTAAGCTATGGGATATAAAATGGACGATCGACCAATAAAACAACATGTATTATGGGGTTGAATGCTTTTTTTCTATTCACAAAATAAAACAAAAGCAGTCATGCAAATATCTTATTTAACAGAGCACAGCAAAATCTGTTGCACCATTCAATCCCGCTCATCCAGACGGGGAGAATTAAATCGCATTTATTCGATGCGACGTTTCTTATGGGATTTAATGAACGACAACATTTTGACCCCAAATCGAGAGGATTCTGGGATGTTTGTGGTTTTTTGGTAATAACTCTGGAAGAAAACGTCTCAGACCCATCAAGGTGGTACTCGTACTGCTCGCCTCATCGAGAGGAATCCAAAGATATGAGTGGTTAAGCTATGGGATATAAAATGGACGATCGACCAATAAAACAATATGTATTATGGGGATGAATGCTTTTTTCTATTCACAAAATAAAACAAAAGCAGTCATGCAAATATCTTATTTAACACAGCACAGCAAAATCTGTTGCACCATTCAATCCCGCTCATCCAGACGGGGAGAATTAAATCGCATTTATTCGATGCGACGTTTCTTATGGGATTTAATGAACGACAACATTTTGACCCCAAACCGAGAGGATTCTGGGATGTTTGTGGTTTTTGGTAATAACTCTGGAAGGAAACGTCGCAGACCCACCAAGGTGGTACTCGTACTGCTCGCCTCATCACGAGGAATCCAAAGATATGAGTGGTTAAGCTATGGGATATAAAATGGACGATAGACCAATAAAACAACATGTATTATGGTGTTGAATACTTTTTTTCTATTCACAAAATTAAACAAAAGCAGTCATGCAAATATCTTATTTAACACAGCACAGCAAAATGTGTTGCACCATTCAATCCCGCTCGTCCAGACGGGGAGAATTCAATCACATTCATTCGATGCGACGTTTCTTATGGGATTTAATGAACGACAACATTTTGACCCCAAATCGAGAGGATTCTGGAATGTTTGTGGTTTTTTGGTAATAACTCTGGAAGAAAACGTCTCAGACCCATCAAGATGGTACTCGTTCTGCTCGCCTCATCGAGAGGAATCCAAAGATATGAGTGGTTAAGCTATGGAATATAAAATGGACGATCGACCAATAAAACAACATGTATTATGGGGATGAATGCTTTTTTCTATTCACAAAATAAAACAAAAGCAGTCATGCAAATATCTTATTTAACACAGCACAGCAAAATCTGTTGCACCACTAAATCCCGCTCATCCAGACGGGGAGAATTAAATCGCATTTATTCGATGCGACGTTTCTTATGGGATTTAATGAACGACAACATTTTGACCCCAAACCGAGAGGATTCTGGGATGTTTGTGGTTTTTTGGTAATAACTCTGGAAGGAAACGTCGCAGACCCACCAAGGTGGTACTCGTACTGCTCGCCTCATCGAGAGGAATCCAAAGATATGAGCGGTTAAGCTATGGGATATAAAATGGACGATCGACCAATAAAACAACATGTATTATGGGGTTGAATACTTTTTTCTATTCACAAAATTAAACAAAAGCAGTCATGCAAATATCTTATTTAACACAGCACAGCAAAATGTGTTGCACCATTCAATCCCGCTCGTCCAGTCGGGGAGAATTCAATCACATTCATTCGATGCGACGTTTCTTATGGGATTTAATGAACGACAACATTTTGACCCCAAATCGAGAGGATTCTGGGATGTTTGTGGTTTTTTGGTAATAACTCTGGAAGAAAACGTCTCAGACCCATCAAGATGGTACTCGTACTGCTCGCCTCATCGAGAGGAATCCAAAGATATGAGTGGTTAAGCTATGGAATATAAAATGGACGATCGACCAATAAAACAACATGTATTATGGGGATGAATGCTTTTTTCTATTCACAAAATAAAACAAAAGCAGTCATGCAAATATCTTATTTAACACAGCACAGCAAAATCTGTTGCACCACTAAATCCCGCTCATCCAGACGGGGAGAATGAAATTGCATTTATTCGATGCGACGTTTCTTATGGGATTTAATGAACGACAACATTTTGACCCCAAACCGAGAGGATTCTGGGATGTTTGTGGTTTTTTGGTAATAACTCTGGAAGGAAACGTCGCAGACCCACCAAGGTGGTACTCGTACTGCTCGCCTCATCGAGAGGAATCCAAAGATATGAGCGGTTAAGCTATGGGATATAAAATGGACGATCGACCAATAAAACAACATGTATTATGGGTGTTGAATACTTTTTTCTATTCACAAAATTAAACAAAAGCAGTCATGCAAATATCTTATTTAACACAGCACAGCAAAATGTGTTGCACCATTCAATCCCGCTCGTCCAGACGGGGAGAATTCAATCACATTCATTCGATGCGACGTTTCTTATGGGATTTAATGAACGACAACATTTTGACCCCAAATCGAGAGGATTCTCGGATGTTTGTGTTTTTTTGGTAATAACTCTGGAAGAAAACGTCTCAGACCCATCAAGGTGGTACTCGTACTGCTCACCTCATCGCGAGGAATCCAAAGATATGAGTGGTTAAGCTAAGGGATATAAAATGGACGATCGACCAATAAAACAACATGTATTATGGGGTTGAATACTTTTTTCTATTCACAAAATTAAACAAAAGCAGTCATGCAAATATCTTATTTAACACAGCACAGCAAAATGTGTTGCACCATTCAATCCCGCTCGTCCAGACGGGGAGAATTCAATCACATTCATTCGATGCGACGTTTCTTATGGGATTTAATGAACGACAACATTTTGACCCCAAATCGAGAGGATTCTGGGATGTTTGTGGTTTTTTGGTAATAACTCTGGAAGAAAACGTCTCAGACCCATCAAGATGGTACTCGTACTGCTTGCCTCATCGAGAGGAATCCAAAGATATGAGTGGTTAAGCTATGGAATATAAAATGGACGATCGACCAATAAAACAACATGTATTATGGGGATGAATGCTTTTTTCTATTCACAAAATAAAACAAAAGCAGTCATGCAAATATCTTATTTAACACAGCACAGCAAAATCTGTTGCACCACTAAATCCCGCTCATCCAGACGGGGAGAATTAAATCGCATTTATTCGATGCGACGTTTCTTATGGGATTTAATGAACGACAACATTTTGACCCCAAACCGAGAGGATTCTGGGATGTTTGTGGTTTTTTGGTAATAACTCTGGAAGGAAACGTCGCAGACCCACCAAGGTGGTACTCGTACTGCTCGCCTCATCGAGAGGAATCCAAAGATATGAGCGGTTAAGCTATGGGATATAAAATGGACGATCGACCAATAAAACAACATGTATTATGGGGTTGAATACTTTTTTCTATTCACAAAATTAAACAAAAGCAGTCATGCAAATATCTTATTTAACACAGCACAGCAAAATGTGTTGCACCATTCAATCCCGCTCGTCCAGACGGGGAGAATTCAATCACATTCATTCGATGCGACGTTTCTTATGGGATTTAATGAACGACAACATTTTGACCCCAAATCGAGCGGATTCTGGGATGTTTGTGGTTTTTTGGTAATAACTCTGGAAGAAAACGTCTCAGACCCATCAAGGTGGTACTCGTACTGCTCGCCTCATCGAGAGGAATCCAAAGATATGAGTGGTTAAGCTATGGAATATAAAATGGACGATCGACCAATAAAACAACATGTATTATGGGGATGAATGCTTTTTTCTATTCACAAAATAAAACAAAAGCAGTCATGCAAATATCTTATTTAACACAGCACAGCAAAATCTGTTGCACCATTAAATCCCGCTCATCCAGACGGGGAGAATTAAATCGCATTTATTCGATGCGACGTTTCTTATGGGATTTAATGAACGACAACATTTTGACCCCAAACCGAGAGGATTCTGGGATGTTTGTGTTTTTTTGGTAATAACTCTGGAAGGAAACGTCGCAGACCCACCAAGGTGGTACTCGTACTGCTCGCCTCATCGAGAGGAATCCAAAGATATGAGTGGTTAAGCTATGGGATATAAAATGGACGATCGACCAATAAAACAACATGTATTATGGGGTTGAATACTTTTTTCTATTCACAAAATTAAACAAAAGCAGTCATGCAAATATCTTATTTAACACAGCACAGCAAAATGTGTTGCACCATTCAATCCCGCTCGTCCAGACGGGGAGAATTCAATCACATTCATTCGATGCGACGTTTCTTATGGGATTTAATGAACGACAACATTTTGACCCCAAATCGAGAGGATTCTGGGATGTTTGTGTTTTTTTGGTAATAACTCTGGAAGAAAACGTCTCAGACCCATCAAGGTGGTACTCGTACTGCTCACCTCATCGCGAGGAATCCAAAGATATGAGTGGTTAAGCTAAGGGATATAAAATGGACGATCGACCAATAAAACAACATGTATTATGGGGATGAATGCTTTTTTCTATTCACAAAATAAAACAAAAGCAGACATGCAAATATCTTATTTAACACAGCACAGCAAAATCTGTTGCACCACTAAATCCCGCTCATCCAGACGGGGAGAATTAAATCGCATTTATTCGATGCGACGTTTCTTATGGGATTTAATGAACGACAACATTTTGACCCCAAACCGAGAGGATTCTGGGATGTTTGTGGTTTTTTGGTAATAACTCTGGAAGGAAACGTCGCAGACCCACCAAGGTGGTACTCGTACTGCTCGCCTCATCGAGAGGAATCCAAAGATATGAGCGGTTAAGCTATGGGATATAAAATGGACGATCGACCAATAAAACAACATGTATTATGGGTGTTGAATACTTTTTTCTATTCACAAAATTAAACAAAAGCAGTCATGCAAATATCTTATTTAACACAGCACAGCAAAATGTGTTGCACCATTCAATCCCGCTCGTCCAGACGGGGAGAATTCAATCACATTCATTCGATGCGACGTTTCTTATGGGATTTAATGAACGACAACATTTTGACCCCAAATCGAGAGGATTCTGGGATGTTTGTGGTTTTTTGGTAATAACTCTGGAAGAAAACGTCTCAGACCCATCAAGATGGTACTCGTACTGCTTGCCTCATCGAGAGGAATCCAAAGATATGAGTGCTTAAGCTATGGAATATAAAATGGACGATCGACCAATAAAACAACATGTATTATGGGGATGAATGCTTTTTTCTATTCACAAAATAAAACAAAAGCAGTCATGCAAATATCTTATTTAACACAGCACAGCAAAATCTGTTGCACCACTAAATCCCGCTCATCCAGACGGGGAGAATTAAATCGCATTTATTCGATGCGACGTTTCTTATGGGATTTAATGAACGACAACATTTTGACCCCAAACCGAGAGGATTCTGGGATGTTTGTGGTTTTAAGGTAATAACTCTGGAAGGAAACGTCGCAGACCCACCAAGGTGGTACTCGTACTGCTCGCCTCATCGAGAGGAATCCAAAGATATGAGCGGTTAAGCTATGGGATATAAAATGGACGATCGACCAATAAAACAACATGTATTATGGGGTTGAATACTTTTTTCTATTCACAAAATTAAACAAAAGCAGTCATGCAAATATCTTATTTAACACAGCACAGCAAAATGTGTTGCACCATTCAATCCCGCTCGTCCAGACGGGGAGAATTCAATCACATTCATTCGATGCGACGTTTCTTATGGGATTTAATGAACGACAACATTTTGACCCCAAATCGAGTGGATTCTGGGATGTTTGTGGTTTTTTGGTAATAACTCTGGAAGAAAACGTCTCAGACCCATCAAGGTGGTACTCGTACTGCTCGCCTCATCGAGAGGAATCCAAAGATATGAGTGGTTAAGCTATGGAATATAAAATGGACGATCGACCAATAAAACAACATGTATTATGGGGATGAATGCTTTTTTCTATTCACAAAATAAAACAAAAGCAGTCATGCAAATATCTTATTTAACACAGCACAGCAAAATCTGTTGCACCATTAAATCCCGCTCATCCAGACGGGGAGAATTAAATCGCATTTATTCGATGCGACGTTTCTTATGGGATTTAATGAACGACAACATTTTGACCCCAAACCGAGAGGATTCTGGGATGTTTGTGTTTTTTTGGTAATAACTCTGGAAGGAAACGTCGCAGACCCACCAAGGTGGTACTCGTACTGCTCGCCTCATCGAGAGGAATCCAAAGATATGAGTGGTTAAGCTATGGGATATAAAATGGACGATCGACCAATAAAACAACATGTATTATGGGGTTGAATACTTTTTTCTATTCACAAAATTAAACAAAAGCAGTCATGCAAATATCTTATTTAACACAGCACAGCAAAATGTGTTGCACCATTCAATCCCGCTCGTCCAGACGGGGAGAATTCAATCACATTCATTCGATGCGACGTTTCTTATGGGATTTAATGAACGACAACATTTTGACCCCAAATCGAGAGGATTCTGGGATGTTTGTGGTTTTTTGGTAATAACTCTGGAAGAAAACGTCTCAGACCCATCAAGATGGTACTCGTACTGCTCGCCTCATCGAGAGGAATCCAAAGATATGAGCGGATAAGCTATGGGATATAAAATGGACGATCGACCAATAAAACAACATGTATTATGGGTGTTGAATACTTTTTTCTATTCACAAAATTGAACAAAAGCAGTCATGCAAATATCTTATTTAACACAGCACAGCAAAATGTGTTGCACCATTCAATCCCGCTCGTCCAGACGGGGAGAATTCAATCACATTCATTCGATGCGACGTTTCTTATGGGATTTAATGAACGACAACATTTTGACCCCAAATCGAGAGGATTCTGGGATGTTTGTGTTTTTTTGGTAATAACTCTGGAAGAAAACGTCTCAGACCCATCAAGGTGGTACTCGTACTGCTCACCTCATCGCGAGGAATCCAAAGATATGAGTGGTTAAGCTAAGGGATATAAAATGGACGATCGACCAATAAAACAACATGTATTATGGGGTTGAATACTTTTTTCTATTCACAAAATTAAACAAAACCAGTCATGCAAATATCTTATTTAACACAGCACAGCAAAATGTGTTGCACCATTCAATCCCGCTCGTCCAGACGGGGAGAATTCAATCACATTCATTCGATGCGACGTTTCTTATGGGATTTAATGAACGACAACATTTTGACCCCAAATCGAGCGGATTCTGGGATGTTTGTGGTTTTTTGGTAATAACTCTGGAAGAAAACGTCTCAGACCCATCAAGGTGGTACTCGTACTGCTCGCCTCATCGAGAGGAATCCAAAGATATGAGCGGATAAGCTATGGGATATAAAATGGACGATCGACCAATAAAACAACATGTATTATGGGTGTTGAATACTTTTTTCTATTCACAAAATTGAACAAAAGCAGTCATGCAAATATCTTATTTAACACAGCACAGCAAAATGTGTTGCACCATTCAATCCCGCTCGTCCAGACGGGGAGAATTCAATCACATTCATTCGATGCGACGATTCTTATGGGATTTAATGAACGACAACATTTTGACCCCAAATCGAGAGGATTCTGGGATGTTTGTGTTTTTTTGGTAATAACTCTGGAAGAAAACGTCTCAGACCCATCAAGGTGGTACTCGTACTGCTCACCTCATCGCGAGGAATCCAAAGATATGAGTGGTTAAGCTAAGGGATATAAAATGGACGATCGACCAATAAAACAACATGTATTATGGGGTTGAATACTTTTTTCTATTCACAAAATTAAACAAAACCAGTCATGCAAATATCTTATTTAACACAGCACAGCAAAATGTGTTGCACCATTCAATCCCGCTCGTCCAGACGGGGAGAATTCAATCACATTCATTCGATGCGACGTTTCTTATGGGATTTAATGAACGACAACATTTTGACCCCAAATCGAGCGGATTCTGGGATGTTTGTGGTTTTTTGGTAATAACTCTGGAAGAAAACGTCTCAGACCCATCAAGATGGTACTCGTACTGCTCGCCTCATCGAGAGGAATCCAAAGATATGAGTGGTTAAGCTATGGAATATAAAATGGACGATCGACCAATAAAACAACATGTATTATGGGGATGAATGCTTTTTTCTATTCACAAAATAAAACAAAAGCAGTCATGCAAATATCTTATTTAACACAGCACAGCAAAATCTGTTGCACCATTAAATCCCGCTCATCCAGACGGGGAGAATTAAATCGCATTTATTCGATGCGACGTTTCTTATGGGATTTAATGAACGACAACATTTTGACCCCAAACCGAGAGGATTCTGGGATGTTTGTGGTTTTTTGGTAATAACTCTGGAAGGAAACGTCGCAGACCCACCAAGGTGGTACTCGTACTGCTCGCCTCATCGAGAGGAATCCAAAGATATGAGTGGTTAAGCTATGGGATATAAAATGGACGATCGAGCAATAAAACAACATGTATTATGGGGTTGAATACTTTTTTCTATTCACAAAATTAAACAAAAGCAGTCATGCAAATATCTTATTTAACACAGCACAGCAAAATGTGTTGCACCATTCAATCCCGCTCGTCCAGACGGGGAGAATTCAATCACATTCATTCGATGCGACGTTTCTTATGGGATTTAATGAACGACAACATTTTGACCCCAAATCGAGAGGATTCTGGGATGTTTGTGGTTTTTTGGTAATAACTCTGGAAGAAAACGTCTCAGACCCATCAAGATGGTACTCGTACTGCTCGCCTCATCGAGAGGAATCCAAAGATATGAGTGGTTAAGCTATGGAATATAAAATGTACGATCGACCAATAAAACAACATGTATTATGGGGATGAATGCTTTTTTCTATTCACAAAATAAAACAAAAGCAGTCATGCAAATATCTTATTTAACACAGCACAGCAAAATCTGTTGCACCACTAAATCCCGCTCATCCAGACGGGGAGAATTAAATCGCATTTATTCGATGCGACGTTTCTTATGGGATTTAATGAACGACAACATTTTGACCCCAAACCGAGAGGATTCTGGGATGTTTGTGGTTTTTTGGTAATAACTCTGGAAGGAAACGTCGCAGACCCACCAAGGTGGTACTCGTACTGCTCGCCTCATCGAGAGGAATCCAAAGATATGAGCGGTTAAGCTATGGGATATAAAATGGACGATCGACCAATAAAACAACATGTATTATGGGTGTTGAATACTTTTTTCTACTCACAAAATTAAACAAAAGCAGTCATGCAAATATCTTATTTAACACAGCACAGCAAAATGTGTTGCACCATTCAATCCCGCTCGTCCAGACGGGGAGAATTCAATCACATTCATTCGATGCGACGTTTCTTATGGGATTTAATGAACGACAACATTTTGACCCCAAATCGAGAGGATTCTGGGATGTTTGTGTTTTTTTGGTAATAACTCTGGAAGAAAACGTCTCAGACCCATCAAGGTGGTACTCGTACTGCTCACCTCATCGCGAGGAATCCAAAGATATGAGTGGTTAAGCTAAGGGATATAAAATGGACGATCGACCAATAAAACAACATGTATTATGGGGTTGAATACTTTTTTCTATTCACAAAATTAAACAAAAGCAGTCATGCAAATATCTTATTTAACACAGCACAGCAAAATGTGTTGCACCATTCAATCCCGCTCGTCCAGACGGGGAGAATTCAATCACATTCATTCGATGCGACGTTTCTTATGGGATTTAATGAACGACAACATTTTGACCCCAAATCGAGAGGATTCTGGGATGTTTGTGGTTTTTTGGTAATAACTCTGGAAGAAAACGTCTCAGACCCATCAAGATGGTACTCGTACTGCTTGCCTCATCGAGAGGAATCCAAAGATATGAGTGCTTAAGCTATGGAATATAAAATGGACGATCGACCAATAAAACAACATGTATTATGGGGATGAATGCTTTTTTCTATTCACAAAATAAAACAAAAGCAGTCATGCAAATATCTTATTTAACACAGCACAGCAAAATCTGTTGCACCACTAAATCCCGCTCATCCAGACGGGGAGAATTAAATCGCATTTATTCGATGCGACGTTTCTTATGGGATTTAATGAACGACAACATTTTGACCCCAAACCGAGAGGATTCTGGGATGTTTGTGGTTTTTTGGTAATAACTCTGGAAGGAAACGTCGCAGACCCACCAAGGTGGTACTCGTACTGCTCGCCTCATCGAGAGGAATCCAAAGATAAGAGCGGTTAAGCTATGGGATATAAAATGGACGATCGACGAATAAAACAACATGTATTATGGGGTTGAATACTTTTTTCTATTCACAAAATTAAACAAAAGCAGTCATGCAAATATCTTATTTAACACAGCACAGCAAAATGTGTTGCACCATTCAATCCCGCTCGTCCAGACGGGGAGAATTCAATCACATTCATTCGATGCAACGTTTCTTATGGGATTTAATGAACGACAACATTTTGACCCCAAATCGAGCAGATTCTGGGATGTTTGTGGTTTTTTGGTAATAACTCTGGAAGAAAACGTCTCAGACCCATCAAGATGGTACTCGTACTGCTTGCCTCATCGAGAGGAATCCAAAGATATGAGTGGTTAAGCTATGGAATATAAAATGGACGATCGACCAATAAAACAACATGTATTATGGGGATGAATGCTTTTTTCTATTCACAAAATAAAACAAAAGCAGTCATGCAAATATCTTATTTAACACAGCACAGCAAAATCTGTTGCACCACTAAATCCCGCTCATCCAGACGGGGAGAATTAAATCGCATTTATTCGATGCGACGTTTCTTATGGGATTTAATGAACGACAACATTTTGACCCCAAACCGAGAGGATTCTGGGATGTTTGTGGTTTTTTGGTAATAACTCTGGAAGGAAACGTCGCAGACCCACCAAGGTGGTACTCGTACTGCTCGCCTCATCGAGAGGAATCCAAAGATAAGAGCGGTTAAGCTATGGGATATAAAATGGACGATCGACCAATAAAACAACATGTATTATGGGGTTGAATACTTTTTTCTATTCACAAAATTAAACAAAAGCAGTCATGCAAATATCTTATTTAACACAGCACAGCAAAATGTGTTGCACCATTCAATCCCGCTCGTCCAGACGGGGAGAATTCAATCACATTTATTCGATGCGACGTTTCTTATGGGATTTAATGAGCGACAACATTTTGACCCCAAACCCGGAGTATTCTGGGATGTTTGTGGTTTTTTTGTAATAACTCTGGAAGGAAACGTCGCAGACCCATCAAGGTGGTACTCGTACTGCTCGCCTCATCGAGAGGAATCCAAAGATATGAGTGGTTAAGCTATGGAATATAAAATGGACGATCGACCAATAAAACAACATGTATTATGGGGATGAATGCTTTTTTCTATTCACAAAATAAAACAAAAGCAGTCATGCAAATATCTTATTTAACACAGCACAGCAAAATCTGTTGCACCATTAAATCCCGCTCATCCAGACGGGGAGAATTCAATCACATTTATTCGATGCGACGTTTCTTATGGGATTTAATGAGCGACAACATTTTGACCCCAAACCGAGAGGATTCTGGGAAGTTTGTGGTTTTTTGGTAATAACTCTGGAAGGAAACGTCGCAGACCCATCAAGGTGTTATTGTACTGCTCGCCTCATCGAGTGGAATCCAAAGATATGAGTGGTTAAGCTATGGGATATAAAATGGACGATCGACCAATAAAACAACATGTATTATGGGTGTTGAATACTTTTTTCTACTCACAAAATTAAACAAAAGCAGTCATGCAAATATCTTATTTAACACAGCACAGCAAAATGTGTTGCACCATTCAATCCCGCTCGTCCAGACGGGGAGAATTCAATCACATTCATTCGATGCGACGTTTCTTATGGGATTTAATGAACGACAACATTTTGACCCCAAATCGAGAGGATTCTGGGATGTTTGTGTTTTTTTGGTAATAACTCTGGAAGAAAACGTCTCAGACCCATCAAGGTGGTACTCGTACTGCTCACCTCATCGCGAGGAATCCAAAGATATGAGTGGTTAAGCTAAGGGATATAAAATGGACGATCGACCAATAAAACAACATGTATTATGGGGTTGAATACTTTTTTCTATTCACAAAATTAAACAAAAGCAGTCATGCAAATATCTTATTTAACACAGCACAGCAAAATGTGTTGCACCATTCAATCCCGCTCGTCCAGACGGGGAGAATTCAATCACATTCATTCGATGCGACGTTTCTTATGGGATTTAATGAACGACAACATTTTGACCCCAAATCGAGAGGATTCTGGGATGTTTGTGGTTTTTTGGTAATAACTCTGGAAGAAAACGTCTCAGACCCATCAAGATGGTACTCGTACTGCTTGCCTCATCGAGAGGAATCCAAAGATATGAGTGGTTAAGCTATGGAATATAAAATGGACGATCGACCAATAAAACAACATGTATTATGGGGATGAATGCTTTTTTCTATTCACAAAATAAAACAAAAGCAGTCATGCAAATATCTTATTTAACACAGCACAGCAAAATCTGTTGCACCACTAAATCCCGCTCATCCAGACGGGGAGAATTAAATCGCATTTATTCGATGCGACGTTTCTTATGGGATTTAATGAACGACAACATTTTGACCCCAAACCGAGAGGATTCTGGGATGTTTGTGGTTTTTTGGTAATAACTCTGGAAGGAAACGTCGCAGACCCACCAAGGTGGTACTCGTACTGCTCGCCTCATCGAGAGGAATCCAAAGATAAGAGCGGTTAAGCTATGGGATATAAAATGGACGATCGACGAATAAAACAACATGTATTATGGGGTTGAATACTTTTTTCTATTCACAAAATTAAACAAAAGCAGTCATGCAAATATCTTATTTAACACAGCACAGCAAAATGTGTTGCACCATTCAATCCCGCTCGTCCAGACGGGGAGAATTCAATCACATTCATTCGATGCGACGTTTCTTATGGGATTTAATGAACGACAACATTTTGACCCCAAATCGAGCAGATTCTGGGATGTTTGTGGTTTTTTGGTAATAACTCTGGAAGAAAACGTCTCAGACCCATCAAGATGGTACTCGTACTGCTTGCCTCATCGAGAGGAATCCAAAGATATGAGTGGTTAAGCTATGGAATATAAAATGGACGATCGACCAATAAAACAACATGTATTATGGGGATGAATGCTTTTTTCTATTCACAAAATAAAACAAAAGCAGTCATGCAAATATCTTATTTAACACAGCACAGCAAAATCTGTTGCACCACTAAATCCCGCTCATCCAGACGGGGAGAATTAAATCGCATTTATTCGATGCGACGTTTCTTATGGGATTTAATGAACGACAACATTTTGACCCCAAACCGAGAGGATTCTGGGATGTTTGTGGTTTTTTGGTAATAACTCTGGAAGGAAACGTCGCAGACCCACCAAGGTGGTACTCGTACTGCTCGCCTCATCGAGAGGAATCCAAAGATAAGAGCGGTTAAGCTATGGGATATAAAATGGACGATCGACCAATAAAACAACATGTATTATGGGGTTGAATACTTTTTTCTATTCACAAAATTAAACAAAAGCAGTCATGCAAATATCTTATTTAACACAGCACAGCAAAATGTGTTGCACCATTCAATCCCGCTCGTCCAGACGGGGAGAATTCAATCACATTTATTCGATGCGACGTTTCTTATGGGATTTAATGAGCGACAACATTTTGACCCCAAACCGAGAGTATTCTGGGATGTTTGTGGTTTTTTTGTAATAACTCTGGAAGGAAACGTCGCAGACCCATCAAGGTGGTACTCGTACTGCTCGCCTCATCGAGAGGAATCCAAAGATATGAGTGGTTAAGCTATGGAATATAAAATGGACGATCGACCAATAAAACAACATGTATTATGGGGATGAATGCTTTTTTCTATTCACAAAATAAAACAAAAGCAGTCATGCAAATATCTTATTTAACACAGCACAGCAAAATCTGTTGCACCATTAAATCCCGCTCATCCAGACGGGGAGAATTCAATCACATTTATTCGATGCGACGTTTCTTATGGGATTTAATGAGCGACAACATTTTGACCCCAAACCGAGAGGATTCTGGGAAGTTTGTGGTTTTTTGGTAATAACTCTGGAAGGAAACGTCGCAGACCCATCAAGGTGTTATTGTACTGCTCGCCTCATCGAGTGGAATCCAAAGATATGAGTGGTTAAGCTATGGGATATAAAATGGACGATCGACCAATAAAACAACATGTATTATGGGGTTGAATACTTTTTTCTATTCACAAAATTAAACAAAAGCAGTCATGCAAATATCTTATTTAACACAGCACAGCAAAATGTGTTGCACCATTCAATCCCGCTCGTCCAGACGGGGAGAATTCAATCACATTCATTCGATGCGACGTTTCTTATGGGATTTAATGAACGACAACATTTTGACCCCAAATCGAGAGGATTCTGGGATGTTTGTGGTTTTTTGGTAATAACTCTGGAAGAAAACGTCTCAGACCTATCAAGATGGTACTCGTACTGCTCGCCTCATCGAGAGGAATCCAAAGATATGAGTGCTTAAGCTATGGAATATAAAATGGACGATCGACCAATAAAACAACATGTATTATGGGGATGAATGCTTTTTTCTATTCACAAAATAAAACAAAAGCAGTCATGCAAATATCTTATTTAACACAGCACAGCAAAATCTGTTGCACCACTAAATTCCGCTCATCCAGACGGGGAGAATTAAATCGCATTTATTCGATGCGACGTTTCTTATGGGATTTAATGAACGACAACATTTTGACCCCAAATCGAGAGGATTCTGGGATGTTTGTGGTTTTTTGGTAATAACTCTGGAAGAAAACGTCGCAGACCCACCAAGGTGGTACTCGTACTGCTCGCCTCATCGAGAGGAATCCAAAGATATGAGCGGTTAAGCTATGGGATATAAAATGGACGATCGACCAATAAAACAACATGTATTATGGGGTTGAATACTTTTTTCTATTCACAAAATTAAACAAAAGCAGTCATGCAAATATCTTATTTAACACAGCACAGCAAAATGTGTTGCACCATTCAATCCCGCTCGTCCAGACGGGGAGAATTCAATCACATTCATTCGATGCGACGTTTCTTATGGGATTTAATGAACGACAACATTTTGACCCCAAATCGAGAGGATTCTGGGATGTTTGTGGTTTTTTGGTAATAACTCTGGAAGAAAACGTCTCAGACCCATCAAGGTGGTACTCGTACTGCTCGCCTCATCGAGAGGAATCCAAAGATATGAGTGGTTAAGCTATGGAATATAAAATGGACGATCGACCAATAAAACAACATGTATTATGGGGATGAATGCTTTTTTCTATTCACAAAATAAAACAAAAGCAGTCATGCAAATATCTTATTTAACACAGCACAGCAAAATCTGTTGCACCATTAAATCCCGCTCATCCAGACGGGAAGAATAAAATCGCATTTATTCGATGGGACGTTTCTTATGGGATTTAATGAACGACAACATTTTGACCCCAAACCGAGAGGATTCTGGGATGTTTGTGGTTTTTTGGTAATAACTCTGGAAGGAAACGTCGCAGACCCACCAAGGTGGTACTCGTACTGCTCGCCTCATCGAGAGGAATCCAAAGATATGAGTGGTTAAGCTATGGGATATAAAATGGACGATCGACCAATAAAACAACATGTATTATGGGGTTGAATACTTTTTTCTATTCACAAAATTAAACAAAAGCAGTCATGCAAATATCTTATTTAACACAGCACAGCAAAATGTGTTGCACCATTCAATCCCGCTCGTCCAGACGGGGAGAATTCAATCACATTCATTCGATGCGACGTTTCTTATGGGATTTAATGAGCGACAACATTTTGACCCCAAACCGAGAGGATTCTGGGAAGTTTGTGGTTTTTTGGTAATAACTCTGGAAGGAAACGTCGCAGACCCATCAAGGTGGTACTCGTACTGCTCGCCTCATCGAGTGGAATCCAAAGATATGAGTGGTTAAGCTATGGGATATGAAATGGACGAGCGACCAATAAAACAACATGTATTATGGGGTTGAATGCTTTTTGCTATTCACAAAATAAAACAAAAGCAGTCATGCAAATATCTGTTTTAACACAGCACAGCAAAATCAGTTGCTCCATTCAATCCCGCTCGTCGAGACGGGGAGAATTCAATCACATTTATTCGATGCGACGTTTCTTATGGGATTTAATGAGCGACAACATTTTGACCCCAAACCGAGAGGATTCTGGGAAGTTTGTGGTTTTTTGGTAATAACTCTGGAAGGAAACGTCGCAGACCCATCAACGTGTTATTGTACTGCTCGCCTCATCGAGTGGAATCCAAAGATATGAGTGGTTAAGCTATGGGATATGAAATGGTCGAGCGACCAATAAAACAACATGTATTTTGGGGTTGAATGCTTTTTGCTATTCACAAAATAAAACAAAAGCAGTCATGCAAATATCTGTTTTAACACAGCACAGCAAAATAGTTACACCATTCAATCCCCCTCGTACAGACGGGGAGAATTCAATCACATTTATTTGATGCGACGTTTCTTATGGGATTTAATGAGCGACAACATTTTGACCCCAAACCGAGAAGATTCTGGGAAGTTTGTGGTTTTTTGGTATTAACTATGGAAGGAAACGTCGCAGACCCATCAAGGTGGTACTCGTACTGCTCACCTCATCGAGTGGAATCCAAAGATATGAGTGGTTAAGCTATGGGATATGAAATTGACGAGCGACCAATAAAACAACATGTATTATGGGGTTGAATGCTTTTTGCTATTCACAAAATAAAACAAAAGCAGTCATGCAAATATCTGTTTTAACACAGCACAGCAAAATAGTTACACCATTCAATCCCCCTCGTCCAGACGGGGAGAATTCAATCACATTTATTTGATGCGACGTTTCTTATGGGATTTAATGAGCGACAACATTTTGACCCCAAACCGAGAGGATTCTGGGATGTTTGTGGTTTTTTTGTAATAACTCTGGAAGGAAACGTCGCACACCCATCAAGGTGATGCTCGTACTGCTCGCCTCATCGAGAGGAATCCAAAGATATGAGTGGTTAAGCTATGGGATATGAAATGGACGAGCGACCAATAAAACAACATGTATTATGGGGTTGAATGCGTTTTGCTATTCACAAAATAAAACAAAAGCAGTCATGCAAATATCTGTTTTAACAGAGCACAGCAAAATCAGTTGCACCATTCAATCCCGCTCGTCCAGAAGGGGAGAATTCAATCACATTTATTCAATGCGACGTTTCTTATGGGATTTAATGAGCGACAACATTTTGACCCCAAACCGAGAGGATTCTGGGAAGTTTGTGGTTTTTTGGTATTAACTCTGGAAGGAAACGTCGCAGACCCATCAAGGTGGTACTCGTACTGCTCGCCTCATCGAGTGGAATCCAAAGATATGAGTGGTTAAGCTATGGGATATGAAATGGACGAGCGACCAATAAAACAACATGTATTATGGGGTTGAATGCTTTTTGCTATTCACAAAATAAAACAAAAGCAGTCATGCAAATATCTGTTTTAACACAGCACAGCAAAATAGTTACACCATTCAATCCCCCTCGTCCAGACGGGGAGAATTCAATCACATTTATTTGATGCGACGTTTCTTATGGGATTTAATGAGCGACAACATTTTGACCCCAAACCGAGAGGATTCTGGGATGTTTGTGGTTTTTTTGTAATAACTCTGGAAGGAAACGTCGCAGACCCATCAAGGTGATGCTCGTACTGCTCGCCTCATCGAGAGGAATCCAAAGATATGAGTGGTTAAGCTATGGGATATGAAATGGACGAGCGACCAATAAAACAACATGTATTATGGGGTTGAATGCGTTTTGCTATTCACAAAATAAAACAAAAGCAGTCATGCAAATATCTGTTTTAACAGAGCACAGCAAAATCAGTTGCACCATTCAATCCCGCTCGTCCAGAAGGGGAGAATTCAATCACATTTATTCAATGCGACGTTTCTTATGGGATTTAATGAGTGACAACATTTTGACCCCAAACCGAGAGGATTCTGGGAAGTTTGTGGTTTTTTGGTATTAACTCTGGAAGGAAACGTCGCAGACCCATCAAGGTGGTACTCGTACTGCTCGCCTCATCGAGTGGAATCCAAAGATATGAGTGGTTAAGCTATGGGATATGAAATGGACGAGCGACCAATAAAACAACATGTATTATGGGGTTGAATGCTTTTTGCTATTCACAAAATAAAACAAAAGCAGTCATGCAAATATCTGTTTTAACACAGCACAGCAAAATAGTTACACCATTCAATCCCCCTCGTCCAGACGGGGAGAATTCAATCACATTTATTTGATGCGACGTTTCTTATGGGATTTAATGAGCGACAACATTTTGACCCCAAACCGAGAGGATTCTGGGATGTTTGTGGTTTTTTTGTAATAACTCTGGAAGGAAACGTCGCAGACCCATCAAGGTGATGCTCGTACTGCTCGCCTCATCGAGAGGAATCCAAAGATATGAGTGGTTAAGCTATGGGATATGAAATGGACGAGCGACCAATAAAACAACATGTATTATGGGGTTGAATGCGTTTTGCTATTCACAAAATAAAACAAAAGCAGTCATGCAAATATCTGTTTTAACAGAGCACAGCAAAATCAGTTGCACCATTCAATCCCGCTCGTCCAGAAGGGGAGAATTCGATCACATTTATTCAATGCGACGTTTCTTATGGGATTTAATGAGCGACAACATTTTGACCCCAAACCGAGAGGATTCTGGGATGTTTGTGGTTTTTTTGTAATAACTCTGGAAGGAACCGTCGCAGACCCATCAAGGTGGTACTCGTACTGCTCGCCTCATCGAGTGGAATCCAAAGATATGAGTGGTTAAGCTATAGGATATGAAATGGACGAGCGACCAATAAAACAACATGTATTATGGGGTTGAATGCTTTTTGCTATTCACAAAATAAAACAAAAGCAGTAATGCAAATATCTGATTTAACACAGCACAGCAAAATCAGTTACACCATTCAATTCCGCTCGTCCAGACGGGGAGAATTCAATCACATTTATTCGATGCGACGTTTCTTATGGGATTTAATGAGCGACAACATTTTGACACCAAACCGAGAGGATTCTGGGAAGTTTGTGGTTTTTTGGTAATAACTCTTGAAGGAAACGTCGCAGACCCATCAAGGTGGTACTCCTACTGCTCGCCTCATCGAGTGGAATCCAAAGATATGAGTGGTTAAGCTATGGGATATGAAATGGACGAGCGACCAATAAAACAACATGTATTATGGGGTTGAATGCTTTTTGCTATTCACAAAATAAAACAAAAGCAGTCATGCAAATATCTGTTTTAACACAGCACAGCAAAATCAGTTGCACCATTCAATCCGGCTCGTCCAGACGGGGAGAATTCAATCACATTTATTCGATGCGACGTTTCTTATGGGATTTAATGAGCGACAACATTTTGACCCCAAACCGAGAGGATTCTGGGATGTTTGTGTTTTTTTTTAATAACTCTGGAAGGAAACGTTGCAGCCCCATCAAGCTGGTACTCGTACTGCTCGCCTCATCGAGAGAAATCCAAAGATATGAGTAATTAAGCTATGGGATATGAAATGGACGAGCGACCAATAAAACAACATGTATTATGGGGTTGAATGCATTTTGCTATTCACAAAATAAAACAAAAGCAGTCATGCAAATATCTTATTTAACAAAGCACAGCAAAATCAGTTGCACCATTCAATTCCGATCGACCAGACGGGGAGAATTCAATCACATTTATTCGATGCGACGTTTCTTATGGGATTGAATGAGCGACAACATTTTGACCCCAAATCGAGAGGTTTCTGGGATGTTTGTGGTTTTTTGGTAATAACTCTGGAAGAAAACGTCGCAGACCCATCAAGGTGGTACTCGTACTGCTCGCCTTATCGAGAGGAATCCAAAGATATGAGTGGTTAAGCTATGGGATATGAAATGGACGAGCGACCAATAAAACAACATGTATTATGGGGTTGAATGCGTTTTGCTATTCACAAAATAAAACAAAAGCAGTCATGCAAATATCTGTTTTAACAGAGCACAGCAAAATCAGTTGCACCATTCAATCCCGCTCGTCCAGAAGGGGAGAATTCAATCACATTTATTCAATGGGACGTTTCTTATGGGATTTAATGAGCGACAACATTTTGACCCCAAACCGAGAGGATTCTGGGAAGTTTGTAGTTTTTTGGTATTAACTCTGGAAGGAAACGTCGCAGACCCATCAAGGTGGTACTCGTACTGCTCGCCTCATCGAGTGGAATCCAAAGATATGAGTGGTTAAGCTATGGGATATGAAATGGACGAGCGACCAATAAAACAACATGTATTATGGGGTTGAATGCTTTTTGCTATTCACAAAATAAAACAAAAGCAGTCATGCAAATATCTGTTTTAACACAGCACAGCAAAATAGTTACACCATTCAATCCCCCTCGTCCAGACGGGGAGAATTCAATCACATTTATTTGATGCGACGTTTCTTATGGGATTTAATGAGCGACAACATTTTGACCCCAAACCGAGAGGATTCTGGGATGTTTGTGGTTTTTTTGTAATAACTCTGGAAGGAAACGTCGCAGACCCATCAAGGTGATGCTCGTACTGCTCGCCTCATCGAGAGGAATCCAAAGATATGAGTGGTTAAGCTATGGGATATGAAATGGACGAGCGACCAATAAAACAACATGTATTATGGGGTTGAATGCGTTTTGCTATTCACAAAATAAAACAAAAGCAGTCATGCAAATATCTGTTTTAACAGAGCACAGCAAAATCAGTTGCACCATTCAATCCCGCTCGTCCAGAAGGGGAGAATTCAATCACATTTATTCAATGCGACGTTTCTTATGGGATTTAATGAGTGACAACATTTTGACCCCAAACCGAGAGGATTCTGGGAAGTTTGTGGTTTTTTGGTATTAACTCTGGAAGGAAACGTCGCAGACCCATCAAGGTGGTACTCGTACTGCTCGCCTCATCGAGTGGAATCCAAAGATATGAGTGGTTAAGCTATGGGATATGAAATGGACGAGCGACCAATAAAACAACATGTATTATGGGGTTGAATGCTTTTTGCTATTCACAAAATAAAACAAAAGCAGTCATGCAAATATCTGTTTTAACACAGCACAGCAAAATAGTTACACCATTCAATCCCCCTCGTCCAGACGGGGAGAATTCAATCACATTTATTTGATGCGACGTTTCTTATGGGATTTAATGAGCGACAACATTTTGACCCCAAACCGAGAGGATTCTGGGATGTTTGTGGTTTTTTTGTAATAACTCTGGAAGGAAACTTCGCAGACCCATCAAGGTGATGCTCGTACTGCTCGCCTCATCGAGAGGAATCCAAAGATATGAGTGGTTAAGCTATGGGATATGAAATGGACGAGCGACCAATAAAACAACATGTATTATGGGGTTGAATGCGTTTTGCTATTCACAAAATAAAACAAAAGCAGTCATGCAAATATCTGTTTTAACAGAGCACAGCAAAATCAGTTGCACCATTCAATCCCGCTCGTCCAGAAGGGGAGAATTCGATCACATTTATTCAATGCGACGTTTCTTATGGGATTTAATGAGCGACAACATTTTGACCCCAAACCGAGAGGATTCTGGGATGTTTGTGGTTTTTTTGTAATAACTCTGGAAGGAACCGTCGCAGACCCATCAAGGTGGTACTCGTACTGCTCGCCTCATCGAGTGGAATCCAAAGATATGAGTGGTTAAGCTATAGGATATGAAATGGACGAGCGACCAATAAAACAACATGTATTATGGGGTTGAATGCTTTTTGCTATTCACAAAATAAAACAAAAGCAGTAATGCAAATATCTGATTTAACACAGCACAGCAAAATCAGTTGCACCATTCAATCCGGCTCGTCCAGACGGGGAGAATTCAATCACATTTATTCGATGCGACGTTTCTTATGGGATTTAATGAGCGACAACATTTTGACCCCAAACCGAGAGGATTCTGGGATGTTTGTGTTTTTTTTTAATAACTCTGGAAGGAAACGTCGCAGCCCCATCAAGCTGGTACTCGTACTGCTCGCCTCATCGAGAGAAATCCAAAGATATGAGTAATTAAGCTATGGGATATGAAATGGACGAGCGACCAATAAAACAACATGTATTATGGGGTTGAATGCATTTTGCTATTCACAAAATAAAACAAAAGCAGTCATGCAAATATCTTATTTAACAAAGCACAGCAAAATCAGTTGCACCATTCAATTCCGATCGACCAGACGGGGAGAATTCAATCACATTTATTCGATGCGACGTTTCTTATGGGATTGAATGAGCGACAACATTTTGACCCCAAATCGAGAGGTTTCTGGGATGTTTGTGGTTTTTTGGTAATAACTCTGGAAGAAAACGTCGCAGACCCATCAAGGTGGTACTCGTACTGCTCGCCTTATCGAGAGGAATCCAAAGATATGAGTGGTTAAGCTATGGGATATAAAATGGACGATCGACCAATAAAACAACATGTATTATGGGGATGAATGCTTTTTTCTATTCACAAAATAAAACAAAAGCAGTCATGCAAATATCTTATTTAACACAGCACAGCAAAATCTGTTGCACCATTCAATCCCGCTCATCCAGACGGGGAGAATTAAATCGCATTTATTCGATGCGACGTTTCTTATGGGATTTAATGAACGACAACATTTTGACCCCAAACCGAGAGGATTCTGGGATGTTTGTGGTTTTTGGTAATAACTCTGGAAGGAAACGTCGCAGACCCACCAAGGTGGTACTCGTACTGCTCGCCTCATCGCGAGGAATCCAAAGATATGAGTGGTTAAGCTATGGGATATAAAATGGACGATCGACCAATAAAACAACATGTATTATGGGGTTGAATACTTTTTTCCATTCACAAAATTAAACAAAAGCAGTCATGCAAATATCTTATTTAACACAGCACAGCAAAATGTGTTGCACCATTCAATCCCGCTCGTCCAGACGGGGAGAATTCAATCACATTCATTCGATGCGACGTTTCTTATGGGATTTAATGAACGACAACATTTTGACCCCAAATCGAGAGGATTCTGGGATGTTTGTGGTTTTTTGGTAATAACTCTGGAAGAAAACGTCTCAGACCCATCAAGATGGTACTCGTACTGCTCGCCTCATCGAGAGGAATCCAAAGATATGAGTGGTTAAGCTATGGAATATAAAATGGACGATCGACCAATAAAACAACATGTATTATGGGGATGGATGCTTTTTTCTATTCACAAAATAAAACAAAAGCAGTCATGCAAATATCTTATTTAACACAGCACAGCAAAATCTGTTGCACCACTAAATCCCGCTCATCCAGACGGGGAGAATTCAATCACATTTATTCGATGCGACGTTTCTTATGGGATTGAATGAGCGACAACATTTTGACCCCAAATCGAGAGGTTTCTGGGATGTTTGTGGTTTTTTGGTAATAACTCTGGAAGAAAACGTCGCAGACCCATCAAGGTGGTACTCCTACTGCTCGCCTTTTCGAGAGGAATCCAAAGATATGAGTGGTTAAGCTATGGGATATAAAATGGACGATCGACCAATAAAACAACATGTATTATGGGGATGAATGCTTTTTTCTATTCACAAAATAAAACAAAAGCAGTCATGCACATATCTTATTTAACACAGCACAGCAAAATCTGTTGCACCATTCAATCCCGCTCATCCAGACGGGGAGAATTAAATCGCATTTATTCGATGCGACGTTTCTTATGGGATTTAATGAACGACAACATTTTGACCCCAAACCGAGAGGATTCTGGGATGTTTGTGGTTTTTGGTAATAACTCTGGAAGGAAACGTCGCAGACCCACCAAGGTTGTACTCGTACTGCTCGCCTCATCGCGAGGAATCCAAAGATATGAGTGGTTAAGCTATGGGATATAAAATGGACGATCGACCAATAAAACAACATGTATTATGGGGTTGAATACTTTTTTCTATTCACAAAATTAAACAAAAGCAGTCATGCAAATATCTTATTTAACACAGCACAGCAAAATGTGTTGCACCATTCAATCCCGCTCGTCCAGACGGGGAGAATTCAATCACATTCATTCGATGCGACGTTTCTTATGGGATTTAATGAACGACAACATTTTGACCCCAAATCGAGAGGATTCTGGGATGTTTGTGGTTTTTTGGTAATAACTCTGGAAGAAAACGTCTCAGACCCATCAAGATGGTACTCGTACTGCTCGCCTTATCGAGAGGAATCCAAAGATATGAGTGGTTAAGCTATGGAATATAAAATGGACGATCGACCAATAAAACAACATGTATTATGGGGATGAATGCTTTTTTCTATTCACAAAATAAAACAAAAGCAGTCATGCAAATATCTTATTTAACACAGCACAGCAAAATCTGTTGCACCACTAAATCCCGCTCATCCAGACGGGGAGAATTAAATCGCATTTATTCGATGCGACGTTTCTTATGGGATTTAATGAACGACAACATTTTGACCCCAAACCGAGAGGATTCTGGGATGTTTGTGGTTTTTTGGTAATAACTCTGGAAGGAAACGTCGCAGACCCACCAAGGTGGTACTCGTACTGCTCGCCTCATCGAGAGGAATCCAAAGATATGAGCGGTTAAGCTATGGGATATAAAATGGACGATCGACCAATAAAACAACATGTATTATGGGGTTGAATACTTTTTTCTATTCACAAAATTAAACAAAAGCAGTCATGCAAATATCTTATTTAACACAGCACAGCAAAATGTGTTGCACCATTCAATCCCGCTCGTCCAGACGGGGAGAATTCAATCACATTCATTCGATGCGACGTTTCTTATGGGATTTAATGAACGACAACATTTTGACCCCAAATCGAGAGGATTCTGGGATGTTTGTGGTTTTTTGGTAATAACTCTGGAAGAAAACGTCTCAGACCAATTAAGATGGTACTCGTACTGCTCGCCTCATCGAGAGGAATCCAAAGATATGAGTGGTTAAGCTATGGAATATAAAATGGACGATCGACCAATAAAACAACATGTATTATGGGGATGAATGCTTTTTTCTATTCACAAAATAAAACAAAAGCAGTCATGCAAATATCTTATTTTACACAGCACAGCAAAATCTGTTGCACCATTAAATCCCGCTCATCCAGACGGGGAGAATTAAATCGCATTTATTCGATGCGACGTTTCTTATGGGATTTAATGAACGACAACATTTTGACCCCAAACCGAGAGGATTCTGGGATGTTTGTGGTTTTTTGGTAATAACTCTGGAAGGAAACGTCGCAGACCCACCAAGGTGGTACTCGTACTGCTCGCCTCATCGAGAGGAATCCAAAGATATGAGTGGTTAAGCTATGGGATATAAAATGGACGATCGACCAATAAAACAACATGTATTATGGGGTTGAATACTTTTTTCTATTCACAAAATTAAACAAAAGCAGTCATGCAAATATCTTATTTAACACAGCACAGCAAAATGTGTTGCACCATTCAATCCCGCTCGTCCAGACGGGGAGAATTCAATCACATTCAT
Organism: Petromyzon marinus; assembly: GCF_048934315.1. Classification (NCBI taxonomy): domain Eukaryota; kingdom Metazoa; phylum Chordata; class Hyperoartia; order Petromyzontiformes; family Petromyzontidae; genus Petromyzon; species Petromyzon marinus. The sequence goes on from NC_133689.1 coordinate 15,528,123, forward strand.
TCGATGCGACGTTTCTTATGGGATTTAATGAGCGACAACATTTTGACCCCAAACCGAGAGGATTCTGGGAAGTTTGTGGTTTTTTGGTAATAACTCTGGAAGGAAACGTCGCAGACCCATCAAGGTGGTACTCGTACTGCTCGCCTCATCGAGTGGAATCCAAAGATATGAGTGGTTAAGCTATGGGATATGAAATGGACGAGCGACCAATAAAACAACATGTATTATGGGGTTGAATGCTTTTTGCTATTCACAAAATAAAACAAAAGCAGTCATGCAAATATCTGAGTTAACACAGCACAGCAAAATCTGTTGCACCATTAAATCCCGCTCATCCAGACGGGGAGAATTAAATCGCATTTATTCGATGCGACGTTTCTTATGGGATTTAATGAACGACAACATTTTGACCCCAAACCGAGAGGATTCTGGGATGTTTGTGGTTTTTTTGTAATAACTCTGGAAGGAAACGTCGAGACCCATGAAGGTGGTACTCGTACTGCTCGCCTCATCGAGTAGAATCCAAAGATATGAGTGGTTAAGCTATCGGTTATGAAATGGACGAGCGACCAATAAAACAACATGTATTATGGGGTTGAATGCGCTTTGCTATTCACAAAATAAAACAAAAGCAGTCATGCAAATATCTGTTTTAACACAGCACAGCAAAATCAGTTGCACCATTCAATCCCGCTCGTCCAGACGGGGAGAATTCAATCACATTCATTCGATGCGACGTTTCTTATGGGATTTAATGAGCGACAACATTTTGACCCCAAACCGAGAGGATTCTGGGAAGTTTGTGGTTTTTTGGTAATAACTCTGGAAGGAAACGTCGCAGACCCATCAAGGTGGTACTCGTACTGCTCGCCTCATCGAGTGGAATCCAAAGATATGAGTGGTTAAGCTATGGGATATGAAATGGACGAGCGACCAATAAAACAACATGTATTATGGGGTTGAATGCGTTTTGCTATTCACAAAATAAAACAAAAGCAGTCATGCAAATATCTGCTTTAACACAGCACAGCAAAATCAGTTGCACCATTCAATCCCGCTCGTCCAGACGGGGAGAATTCAATCACATTTTTTCGATGCGACGTTTCTTATGGGATTGAATGAGCGACAACATTTTGACCCCAAACCGAGAGGATTCTGGGCTGTTTGTGGTTTTTTTGTAATAACTCTGGAAGGAAACGTCGCAGACCCATCAAGGTGGTACGCGTACTGCTCGCCTCATCGAGAGGAATCCAAAGATATGAGTGGTTAAGCTATGGGATATGAAATGGACGAGCGACCAATAAAACAACTTTTATTATGGGGTTGAATGCTTTTTGCTATTCACAAAATAAAACAAATGCAGTCATGCAAATATCTGTTTTAACACAGCACAGCAAAAATCAGTTACACCATTCAATTCCGCTCGTCCAGACGGGGAGAATTCAATCACATTTATTCGATGCGACGTTTCTTATGGGATTTAATGAGCGACAACATTTTGACCCCAAACCGAGAAGATTCTGGGATGTTTGTGGTGTTTTTGTAATAACTCTGGAAGGAAACGTCGCACACCCATCAAGGTGGTACTCGTACTGCTCGCCTCATCGAGAGGAATCCAAAGATATGAGAGGTTAAGCTATGCGATATGAAATGGACGAGCGACCAATAAAACAACATGTATTTTGGGGTTGAATGCTTTTTGCTATTCACAAAATAAAACAAAAGCAGTCATGCAAATATCTGTTTTAACACAGCACAGCAAAATCAGTTGCACCATTCAATCCCGCTCGTCCAGACGGGGAGAATTCAATCACATTTTTTGATGCGACGTTTCTTATGGGATTTAATGAGCGACAACATTTTGACCCCAAACCGAGAGGATTCTGGGATGTTTGTGGTTTTTTTGTAATAACTCTGGAAGGAAACGTCGCAGACCCATCAAGGTGGTACGCGTACTGCTCGCCTCATCGAGAGGAATCCAAAGATATGAGTGGTTAAGCTATGGGATATGAAATGGACGAGCGACCAATAAAACAACTTTTATTATGGGGTTGAATGCTTTTTGCTATTCACAAAATAAAACAAATGCAGTCATGCAAATATCTGTTTTAACACAGCACAGCAAAAATCAGTTACACCATTCAATTCCGCTCGTCCAGACGGGGAGAATTCAATCACATTTATTCGATGCGAGGTTTCTTATGGGATTTAATGAGCGACAACATTTTGACCCCAAACCGAGAGGATTCTGGGATGTTTGTGGTGTTTTTGTAATAACTCTGGAAGGAAACGTCGCACACCCATCAAGGTGGTACTCGTACTGCTCGCCTCATCGAGAGGAATCCAAAGATATGAGTGGTTAAGCTATGGGATATGAAATGGACGAGCGACCAATAAAACAACATGTATTTTGGGGTTGAATGCTTTTTGCTATTCACATAATAAAACAAAAGCAGTCATGCAAATATCTGTTTTAACACAGCACAGCAAAATCAGTTGCACCATTCAATCCCGCTCGTCCAGACGGGGAGAATTCAATCACATTTTTTCGATGCGACGTTTCTTATGGGATTTAATGAGTGACAACATTTTGACCCCAAACCGAGAGGATTCTGGGATGTTTGTGGTTTTTTTGTAATAACTCTGGAAGGAAACGTCGCAGACCCATCAAGGTGGTACTCGTACTGCTCGCCTCATCGAGAGGAATCCAAAGATATGAGTGCTTAAGCTATGGGATATGAAATTTGACGAGCGACCAATAAAACAACATGTATTATGGGGTTGAATGCTTTTTGCTATTCACAAAATAAAACCAAAGCAGTAATGCAAATATCTGGGTTAACACAGCACAGCAAAATCAGTTGCACCATTCAATTCTGCTCGTCCAGACGGGGAGAATTCAATCACATTTTTTCGATGCGACGTTTCTTATGGGATTTAATGAGCGACAACATTTTGACCCCAAACCGAGAGGATTCTGGGATGTTTGTGGTTTTTTTGTAATAACTCTGGAAGGAAACGTCGAGCCCCATCAAGGTGGTACTCGTTCTGCTCGCCTCATCGAGTAGAATCCAAAGATATGAGTGGTTAAGCTATCGGCTATGAAATGGACGAGCGACCAATAAAACAACATGTATTATGGGGTTGAATGCGTTTTGCTATTCACAAAATAAAACAAAAGCAGTCATGCAAATATCTGTTTTAACACAGCACAGCAAAATCAGTTGCACCATTCAATCCCGCTCGTCCATACGGGGAGAATTCAATCACATTTATTCGATGCGACGTTTCTTATGGGATTTAATGAGCGACAACATTTTGACCCCAAACCGAGAGGATTCTGGGATGTTTGTGGTTTTTTTGTAATAACTCTGGAAGGAAACGTCGCAGACCCATCAAGGTGGTACTCGTACTGCTCGCCTCATCGAGAGGAATCCAAAGATATGAGTGATTAAGCTATGGGATATGAAATGGACGAGCGACCAATAAAAAAACATGTATTTTGGGGTTGAATGCTTTTTGCTATTCACAAAATAAAACAAATGCAGTCATGCAAATATCTTATTTTACACAGCACAGCAAAATCTGTTGCACCATTAAATCCCGCTCATCCAGACGGGGAGAATTAAATCGCATTTATTCGATGCGACGTTTCTTATGGGATTTAATGAACGACAACATTTTGACCCCAAACCGAGAGGATTCTGGGATGTTTGTGGTTTTTTGGTAATAACTCTGGAAGGAAACGTCGCAGACCCACCAAGGTGGTACTCGTACTGCTCGCCTCATCGAGAGGAATCCAAAGATATGAGTGGTTAAGCTATGGGATATAAAATGGACGATCGACCAATAAAACAACATGTATTATGGGGTTGAATGCTTTTTGCTATTCACAAAATAAAACAAAAGCAGTCATGCAAATATCTGTTTTAACACAGCACAGCAAAATCAGTTGCACCATTCAATCCCGCTCGTCCAGACGGGGAGAATTCAATCACATTTTTTGATGCGACGTTTCTTATGGGATTTAATGAGCGACAACATTTTGACCCCAAACCGAGAGGATTCTGGGATGTTTGTGGTTTTTTTGTAATAACTCTGGAAGGAAACGTCGCAGACCCATCAAGGTGGTACGCGTACTGCTCGCCTCATCGAGAGGAATCCAAAGATATGAGTGGTTAAGCTATGGGATATGAAATGGACGAGCGACCAATAAAACAACTTTTATTATGGGGTTGAATGCTTTTTGCTATTCACAAAATAAAACAAATGCAGTCATGCAAATATCTGTTTTAACACAGCACAGCAAAAATCAGTTACACCATTCAATTCCGCTCGTCCAGACGGGGAGAATTCAATCACATTTATTCGATGCGAGGTTTCTTATGGGATTTAATGAGCGACAACATTTTGACCCCAAACCGAGAGGATTCTGGGATGTTTGTGGTGTTTTTGTAATAACTCTGGAAGGAAACGTCGCACACCCATCAAGGTGGTACTCGTACTGCTCGCCTCATCGAGAGGAATCCAAAGATATGAGTGGTTAAGCTATGGGATATGAAATGGACGAGCGACCAATAAAACAACATGTATTTTGGGGTTGAATGCTTTTTGCTATTCACATAATAAAACAAAAGCAGTCATGCAAATATCTGTTTTAACACAGCACAGCAAAATCAGTTGCACCATTCAATCCCGCTCGTCCAGACGGGGAGAATTCAATCACATTTTTTCGATGCGACGTTTCTTATGGGATTTAATGAGTGACAACATTTTGACCCCAAACCGAGAGGATTCTGGGATGTTTGTGGTTTTTTTGTAATAACTCTGGAAGGAAACGTCGCAGACCCATCAAGGTGGTACTCGTACTGCTCGCCTCATCGAGAGGAATCCAAAGATATGAGTGCTTAAGCTATGGGATATGAAATTTGACGAGCGACCAATAAAACAACATGTATTATGGGGTTGAATGCTTTTTGCTATTCACAAAATAAAACCAAAGCAGTAATGCAAATATCTGGGTTAACACAGCACAGCAAAATCAGTTGCACCATTCAATTCTGCTCGTCCAGACGGGGAGAATTCAATCACATTTTTTCGATGCGACGTTTCTTATGGGATTTAATGAGCGACAACATTTTGACCCCAAACCGAGAGGATTCTGGGATGTTTGTGGTTTTTTTGTAATAACTCTGGAAGGAAACGTCGAGCCCCATCAAGGTGGTACTCGTTCTGCTCGCCTCATCGAGTAGAATCCAAAGATATGAGTGGTTAAGCTATCGGCTATGAAATGGACGAGCGACCAATAAAACAACATGTATTATGGGGTTGAATGCGTTTTGCTATTCACAAAATAAAACAAAAGCAGTCATGCAAATATCTGTTTTAACACAGCACAGCAAAATCAGTTGCACCATTCAATCCCGCTCGTCCATACGGGGAGAATTCAATCACATTTATTCGATGCGACGTTTCTTATGGGATTTAATGAGCGACAACATTTTGACCCCAAACCGAGAGGATTCTGGGATGTTTGTGGTTTTTTTGTAATAACTCTGGAAGGAAACGTCGCAGACCCATCAAGGTGGTACTCGTACTGCTCGCCTCATCGAGAGGAATCCAAAGATATGAGTGATTAAGCTATGGGATATGAAATGGACGAGCGACCAATAAAAAAACATGTATTTTGGGGTTGAATGCTTTTTGCTATTCACAAAATAAAACAAATGCAGTCATGCAAATATCTGTTTTAACACAGCACAGCAAAAATCAGTTACACCATTCAATTCCGCTCGTCCAGACGGGGAGAATTCAATCACATTTATTCGATGCGACGTTTCTTATGGGATTTAATGAGCGACAACATTTTGACCCCAAACCGAGAGTATTCTGGGATGTTTGTGGTTTTTTTGTAATAACTCTGGAAGGAAACGTCGCAGACCCATCAAGGTGGTACTCGTACTGCTCGCCTCATCGAGAGGAATCCAAAGATATGAGTGGTTAAGCTATGGAATATAAAATGGACGATCGACCAATAAAACAACATGTATTATGGGGATGAATGCTTTTTTCTATTCACAAAATAAAACAAAAACAGTCATGCAAATATCTTATTTAACACAGCACAGCAAAATCTGTTGCACCACTAAATCCCGCTCATCCAGACGGGGAGAATTAAATCGCATTTATTCGATGCGACGTTTCTTATGGGATTTAATGAACGACAACATTTTGACCCCAAACCGAGAGGATTCTGGGATGTTTGTGGTTTTTTGGTAATAACTCTGGAAGGAAACGTCGCAGACCCACCAAGGTGGTACTCGTACTGCTCGCCTCATCGAGAGGAATCCAAAGATATGAGTGGTTAAGCTATGGGATATAAAATGGACGATCGACCAATAAAACAACATGTATTATGGGGTTGAATACTTTTTTCTATTCACAAAATTAAACAAAAGCAGTCATGCAAATATCTTATTTAACACAGCACAGCAAAATGTGTTGCACCATTCAATCCCGCTCGTCCAGACGGGGAGAATTCAATCACATTCATTCGATGCGACGTTTCTTATGGGATTGAATGAGCGACAACATTTTGACCCCAAACCGAGAGGATTCTGGGATGTTTGTGGTTTTTTTGTAATAACTCTGGAAGGAAACGTCGCAGACCCATCAAGGTGGTACGCGTACTGCTCGCCTCATCGAGAGGAATCCAAAGATATGAGTGGTTAAGCTATGGGATATGAAATGGACGAGCGACCAATAAAACAACTTTTATTATGGGGTTGAATGCTTTTTGCTATTCACAAAATAAAACAAATGCAGTCATGCAAATATCTGTTTTAACACAGCACAGCAAAAATCAGTTACACCATTCAATTCCGCTCGTCCAGACGGGGAGAATTCAATCACATTTATTCGATGCGACGTTTCTTATGGGATTTAATGAGCGACAACATTTTGACCCCAAACCGAGAGGATTCTGGGATGTTTGTGGTGTTTTTGTAATAACTCTGGAAGGAAACGTCGCACACCCATCAAGGTGGTACTCGTACTGCTCGCCTCATCGAGAGGAATCCAAAGATATGAGAGGTTAAGCTATGGGATATGAAATGGACGAGCGACCAATAAAACAACATGTATTTTGGGGTTGAATGCTTTTTGCTATTCACAAAATAAAACAAAAGCAGTCATGCAAATATCTGTTTTAACACAGCACAGCAAAATCAGTTGCACCATTCAATCCCGCTCGTCCAGACGGGGAGAATTCAATCACATTTTTTGATGCGACGTTTCTTATAGGATTTAATGAGCGACAACATTTTGACCCCAAACCGAGAGGATTCTGGGATGTTTGTGGTTTTTTTGTAATAACTCTGGAAGGAAACGTCGCAGACCCATCAAGGTGGTACGCGTACTGCTCGCCTCATCGAGAGGAATCCAAAGATATGAGTGGTTAAGCTATGGGATATGAAATGGACGAGCGACCAATAAAACAACATGTATTTTGGGGTTGAATGCTTTTTGCTATTCACAAAATAAAACAAAAGCAGTCATGCAAATATCTGTTTTAACACAGCACAGCAAAATCAGTTGCACCATTCAATCCCGCTCGTCCAGACGGGGAGAATTCAATCACATTTTTTCGATGCGACGTTTCTTATGGGATTTAATGAGCGACAACATTTTGACCCCAAACCGAGAGGATTCTGGGATGTTTGTGGTTTTTTTGTAATAACTCTGGAAGGAAACGTCGCAGACCCATCAAGGTGGTACTCGTACTGCTCGCCTCATCGAGAGGAATCCAAAGATATGAGTGCTTAAGCTATGGGATATGAAATTTGACGAGCGACCAATAAAACAACATGTATTATGGGGTTGAATGCTTTTTGCTATTCACAAAATAAAACCAAAGCAGTAATGCAAATATCTGGGTTAACACAGCACAGCAAAATCAGTTGCACCATTCAATTCTGCTCGTCCAGACGGGGAGAATTCAATCACATTTTTTCGATGCGACGTTTCTTATGGGATTGAATGAGCGACAACATTTTGACCCCAAACCGAGAGGATTCTGGGATGTTTGTGGTTTTTTGGAAACAACTCTGGAAGGAAACGTCGCAGACCCATCAAGGTGTTACTCGTACTGCTCGCCTCATCGAGTGTAATCCAAAGATATGAGTGGTTAAGCTATGCGATATGAAATGGACGAGCGACCAATAAAACAACATGTATTTTGGGGTTGAATGCTTTTTGCTATTCACAAAATAAAACAAATGCAGTCATGCAAATATCTGTTTTAACACAGCACAGCAAAAATCAGTTACACCATTCAATTCCGCTCGTCCAGACGGGGAGAATTCAATCACATTTATTCGATGCGACGTTTCTTATGGGATTTAATGAGCGACAACATTTTGACCCCAAACCGAGAGGATTCTGGGATGTTTGTGGTGTTTTTGTAATAACTATGGAAGGAAACGTCGCAGACCCACCAAGGTGGTACTCGTACTGCTCGCCTCATCGAGAGGAATCCAAAGATATGAGTGCTTAAGCTATGGGATATGAAATGGACGAGCGACCAATAAAACAACATGTATTATGGGGTTGAATGCTTTTTGCTATTCACAAAATTAAACCAAAGCAGTAATGCAAATATCTGATTTAACACAGCACAGCAAAATCAGTTGCACCATTCAGTTCTGCTCGTCCAGACGGGGAGAATTCAATCACATTTTTTCGATGCGACGTTTCTTATGGGATTGAATGAGCGACAACATTTTGACCCCAAACCGAGAGGATTCTGGGATGTTTGTGGTTTTTTTGTAATAACTCTGGAAGGAAACGTCGCAGACCCATCAAGGTGGTACTCGTACTGCTCGCCTCATCGAGTAGAATCCAAAGATATGAGTGGTTAAGCTATCGGTTATGAAATGGACGAGCGACCAATAAAACAACATGTATTATGGGGTTGAATGCGTTTTGCTATTCACAAAATAAAACAAAAGCAGTCATGCAAATATCTGATTTAACACAGCACAGCAAAATCAGTTGCACCATTCAATTCTGCTCGTCCAGACGGGGAGAATTCAATCACATTTTTTCGATGCGACGTTTCTTATGGGATTGAATGAGCGACAACATTTTGACCCCAAACCGAGAGGATTCTGGGATGTTTGTGGTTTATTTGTAATAACTCTGGAAGGAAACGTCGCAGACCCATCAAGGTGGTACGCGTACTGCTCACCTCATCGAGAGGAATCCAAACATATGAGTGCTTAAGCTATGGGATATGAAATGGACGAGCGACCAATAAAACAACATGTATTATGGGGTTGAATGCTTTTTGCTATTCACAAAATAAAACCAAAGCAGTAATGCAAATATCTGATTTAACACAGCACAGCAAAATCAGTTGCACCATTCAATTCTGCTCGTCCAGACGGGGAGAATTCAATCACATTTTTTCGATGCGACGTTTCTTATGGGATTGAATGAGCGACAACATTTTGACCCCAAACCGAGAGGATTCTGGGATGTTTGTGGTTTTTTTGTAATAACTCTGGAAGGAAACGTCGCAGACCCATCAAGGTGGTACGCGTACTGCTCACCTCATCGAGAGGAATCCAAACATATGAGTGCTTAAGCTATGGGATATGAATTGGACGAGCGACCAATAAAACAACATGTATTATGGGGTTGAATGCTTTTTGCTATTCACAAAATAAAACCAAAGCAGTAATGCAAATATCTGATTTAACACAGCACAGCAAAATCAGTTGCACCATTCAATTCTGCTCGTCCAGACGGGGAGAATTCAATCACATTTTTTCGATGCGACGTTTCTTATGGGATTGAATGAGCGACAACATTTTGACCCCAAACCGAGAGGATTCTGGGATGTTTGTGGTTTTTTGGAAACAACTCTGGAAGGAAACGTCGCAGACCCATCAAGGTGTTACTCGTACTGCTCGCCTCATCGAGTGGAATCCAAAGATATGAGTGGTTAAGCTATGCGATATGAAATGGACGAGCGACCAATAAAACAACATGTATTATGGGGTTGAATGCGTTTTGCTATTCACAAAATAAAACAAGACCAGTCATGCAAATATCTGCTTTAACACAGCACAGCAAAATCAGTTGCACCATTCAATCCCGCTCGTCCAGACGGGGAGAATTCAATCACATTTATTCGATGCGACGTTTCTTATGGGATTTAATGAGCGACAACATTTTGACCCCAAACCGAGAGGATTCTGGGATGTTTGTGGTTTTTTTGTAATAACTCTGGAAGGAAACGTCGCAGACCCATCAAGGTGGTACGCGTACTGCTCGCCTCATCGAGAGGAATCCAAAGATATGAGTGGTTAAGCTATGGGATATGAAATGGACGAGCGACCAATAAAACAACTTTTATTATGGGGTTGAATGCTTTTTGCTATTCACAAAATAAAACAAATGCAGTCATGCAAATATCTGTTTTAACACAGCACAGCAAAAATCAGTTACACCATTCAATTCCGCTCGTCCAGACGGGGAGAATTCAATCACATTTATTCGATGCGACGTTTCTTATGGGATTTAATGAGCGACAACATTTTGACCCCAAACCGAGAGGATTCTGGGATGTTTGTGGTGTTTTTGTAATAACTATGGAAGGAAACGTCGCAGACCCACCAAGGTGGTACTCGTACTGCTCGCCTCATCGAGAGGAATCCAAAGATATGAGTGCTTAAGCTATGGGATATGAAATGGACGAGCGACCAATAAAACAACATGTATTATGGGGTTGAATGCTTTTTGCTATTCACAAAATAAAACCAAAGCAGTAATGTAAATATCTGATTTAACAAAGCACAGCAAAATCAGTTGCACCATTCAATTCTGCTCGTCCAGACGGGGAGAATTCAATCACATTTTTTCGATGCGACGTTTCTTATGGGATTGAATGAGCGACAACATTTTGACCCCAAACCGAGAGGATTCTGGGATGTTTGTGGTTTTTTGGTAACAACTCTGGAAGGAAACGTCGCAGACCCATCAAGTTGGTACTCATACTGCTCGCCTCATCGAGTGGAATCCATAGATATGAGTGGTTAAGCTATGGGATATGAAATGGACGAGCGACCAATGAAACAACATGTATTATGGGGTTGAATGCGTTTTGCTATTCACAAAATAAAACAAGACCAGTCATGCAAATATCTGCTTTAACACAGCACAGCAAAATCAGTTGCACCATTCAATCCCGCTCGTCCAGACGGGGAGAATTCAATCACATTTATTCGATGCGACGTTTCTTATGGGATTTAATGAGCGACAACATTTTGACCCCAAACCGAGAGGATTCTGGGATGTTTGTGGTTTTTTTGTAATAACTCTGGAAGGAAACGTCGCAGACCCATCAAGGTGGTACGCGTACTGCTCGCCTCATCGAGAGGAATCCAAAGATATGAGTGGTTAAGCTATGGGATATGAAATGGACGAGCGACCAATAAAACAACTTTTATTATGGGGTTGAATGCTTTTTGCTATTCACAAAATAAAACAAATGCAGTCATGCAAATATCTGTTTTAACACAGCACAGCAAAAATCAGTTACACCATTCAATTCCGCTCGTCCAGACGGGGAGAATTCAATCACATTTATTCGATGCGACGTTTCTTATGGGATTTAATGAGCGACAACATTTTGACCCCAAACCGAGAGGATTCTGGGATGTTTGTGGTGTTTTTGTAATAACTATGGAAGGAAACGTCGCAGACCCACCAAGGTGGTACTCGTACTGCTCGCCTCATCGAGAGGAATCCAAAGATATGAGTGCTTAAGCTATGGGATATGAAATGGACGAGCGACCAATAAAACAACATGTATTATGGGGTTGAATGCTTTTTGCTATTCACAAAATAAAACCAAAGCAGTAATGTAAATATCTGATTTAACACAGCACAGCAAAATCAGTTGCACCATTCAATTCTGCTCGTCCAGACGGGGAGAATTCAATCACATTTTTTCGATGCGACGTTTCTTATGGGATTGAATGAGCGACAACATTTTGACCCCAAACCGAGAGGATTCTGGGATGTTTGTGGTTTTTTGGTAACAACTCTGGAAGGAAACGTCGCAGACCCATCAAGTTGGTACTCATACTGCTCGCCTCATCGAGTGGAATCCATAGATATGAGTGGTTAAGCTATGGGATATGAAATGGACGAGCGACCAATGAAACAACATGTATTATGGGGTTGAATGCGTTTTGCTATTCACAAAATAAAACAAAAGCAGTCATGCAAATATCTGTTTTAACACAGCACAGCAAAATCAGTTGCACCATTAAATCCCGCTCGTCCAGACGGGGAGAATTAAATCACATTTATTCGATGCGACGTTTCTTATGGGATTTAATGAGCGACAACATTTTGACCCCAAACCGAGAGGATTCTGGGATGTTTGTGGTTTTTTTGTAATAACTATGGAAGGAAACGTCGCAGACCCATCAAGGTGGTACTCGTACTGCTCGCCTCATCGAGAGGAATCCAAAGATATGAGTGCTTAAGCTATGGGATATGAAATGGACGAGCGACCAATAAAACAACATGTATTATGGGGTTGAATGCTTTTTGCTATTCACAAAATAAAACCAAAGTAGTAATGCAAATATCTGATTTAACACAGCACAGCAAAATCAGTTGCACCATTCAATTCTGCTCGTCCAGACGGGGAGAATTCAATCACATTTTTTCGATGCGACGTTTCTTATGGGATTGAATGAGCGACAACATTTTGACCCCAAACCGAGAGGATTCTGGGATGTTTGTGGTTTATTTGTAATAACTCTGGAAGGAAACGTCGCAGACCCATCAAGGTGGTACGCGTACTGCTCACCTCATCGAGAGGAATCCAAACATATGAGTGCTTAAGCTATGGGATATGAATTGGACGAGCGACCAATAAAACAACATGTATTATGGGGTTGAATGCTTTTTGCTATTCACAAAATAAAACCAAAGCAGTAATGCAAATATCTGATTTAACACAGCACAGCAAAATCAGTTGCACCATTCAATTCTGCTCGTCCAGACGGGGAGAATTCAATCACATTTTTTCGATGCGACGTTTCTTATGGGATTGAATGAGCGACAACATTTTGACCCCAAACCGAGAGGATTCTGGGATGTTTGTGGTTTTTTGGAAACAACTCTGGAAGGAAACGTCGCAGACCCATCAAGGTGTTACTCGTACTGCTCGCCTCATCGAGTGGAATCCAAAGATATGAGTGGTTAAGCTATGGGATATGAAATGGACGACCGACCAATAAAACAACTTTTATTATGGGGTTGAATGCTTTTTGCTATTCACAAAATAAAACAAATGCAGTCATGCAAATATCTGTTTTAACACAGCACAGCAAAAATCAGTTACACCATTCAATTCCGCTCGTCCAGACGGGGAGAATTCAATCACATTTATTCGATGCGACGTTTCTTATGGGATTTAATGAGCGACAACATTTTGACCCCAAACCGAGAGGATTCTGGGATGTTTGTGGTGTTTTTGTAATAACTATGGAAGGAAACGTCGCAGACCCACCAAGGTGGTACTCGTACTGCTCGCCTCATCGAGAGGAATCCAAAGATATGAGTGCTTAAGCTATGGGATATGAAATGGACGAGCGACCAATAAAACAACATGTATTATGGGGTTGAATGCTTTTTGCTATTCACAAAATTAAACCAAAGCAGTAATGCAAATATCTGATTTAACACAGCACAGCAAAATCAGTTGCACCATTCAGTTCTGCTCGTCCAGACGGGGAGAATTCAATCACATTTTTTCGATGCGACGTTTCTTATGGGATTGAATGAGCGACAACATTTTGACCCCAAACCGAGAGGATTCTGGGATGTTTGTGGTTTTTTTGTAATAACTATGGAAGGAAACGTCGCAGACCCATCAAGGTGGTACTCGTACTGCTCGCCTCATCGAGAGGAATCCAAAGATATGAGTGCTTAAGCTATGGGATATGAAATGGACGAGCGACCAATAAAACAACATGTATTATGGGGTTGAATGCTTTTTGCTATTCACAAAATAAAACCAAAGTAGTAATGCAAATATCTGATTTAACACAGCACAGCAAAATCAGTTGCACCATTCAATTCTGCTCGTCCAGACGGGGAGAATTCAATCACATTTTTTCGATGCGACGTTTCTTATGGGATTGAATGAGCGACAACATTTTGACCCCAAACCGAGAGGATTCTGGGATGTTTGTGGTTTATTTGTAATAACTCTGGAAGGAAACGTCGCAGACCCATCAAGGTGGTACGCGTACTGCTCACCTCATCGAGAGGAATCCAAACATATGAGTGCTTAAGCTATGGGATATGAATTGGACGAGCGACCAATAAAACAACATGTATTATGGGGTTGAATGCTTTTTGCTATTCACAAAATAAAACCAAAGCAGTAATGCAAATATCTGATTTAACACAGCACAGCAAAATCAGTTGCACCATTCAATTCTGCTCGTCCAGACGGGGAGAATTCAATCACATTTTTTCGATGCGACGTTTCTTATGGGATTGAATGAGCGACAACATTTTGACCCCAAACCGAGAGGATTCTGGGATGTTTGTGGTTTATTTGTAATAACTCTGGAAGGAAACGTCGCAGACCCATCAAGGTGGTACGCGTACTGCTCACCTCATCGAGAGGAATCCAAACATATGAGTGCTTAAGCTATGGGATATGAATTGGACGAGCGACCAATAAAACAACATGTATTATGGGGTTGAATGCTTTTTGCTATTCACAAAATAAAACCAAAGCAGTAATGCAAATATCTGATTTAACACAGCACAGCAAAATCAGTTGCACCATTCAATTCTGCTCGTCCAGACGGGGAGAATTCAATCACATTTTTTCGATGCGACGTTTCTTATGGGATTGAATGAGCGACAACATTTTGACCCCAAACCGAGAGGATTCTGGGATGTTTGTGGTTTTTTGGAAACAACTCTGGAAGGAAACGTCGCAGACCCATCAAGGTGTTACTCGTACTGCTCGCCTCATCGAGTGGAATCCAAAGATATGAGTGGTTAAGCTATGCGATATGAAATGGACGAGCGACCAATAAAACAACATGTATTATGGGGTTGAATGCGTTTTGCTATTCACAAAATAAAACAAAAGCAGTCATGCAAATATCTGCTTTAACACAGCACAGCAAAATCAGTTGCACCATTCAATCCCGCTCGTCCAGACGGGGAGAATTCAATCACATTTATTCGATGCGACGTTTCTTATGGGATTTAATGAGCGACAACATTTTGACCCCAAACCGAGAGGATTCTGGGATGTTTGTGGTTTTTTTGTAATAACTCTGGAAGGAAACGTCGCAGACCCATCAAGGTGGTACGCGTACTGCTCGCCTCATCGAGAGGAATCCAAAGATATGAGTGGTTAAGCTATGGGATATGAAATGGACGAGCGACCAATAAAACAACTTTTATTATGGGGTTGAATGCTTTTTGCTATTCACAAAATAAAACAAATGCAGTCATGCAAATATCTGTTTTAACACAGCACAGCAAAAATCAGATACACCATTCAATTCCGCTCGTCCAGACGGGGAGAATTCAATCACATTTATTCGATGCGACGTTTCTTATGGGATTTAATGAGCGACAACATTTTGACCCCAAACCGAGAGGATTCTGGGATGTTTGTGGTGTTTTTGTAATAACTATGGAAGGAAACGTCGCAGACCCACCAAGGTGGTACTCGTACTGCTCGCCTCATCGAGAGGAATCCAAAGATATGAGTGCTTAAGCTATGGGATATGAAATGGACGAGCGACCAATAAAACAACATGTATTATGGGGTTGAATGCTTTTTGCTATTCACAAAATAAAACCAAAGCAGTAATGCAAATATCTGATTTAACACAGCACAGCAAAATCAGTTGCACCATTCAGTTCTGCTCGTCCAGACGGGGAGAATTCAATCACATTTTTTCGATGCGACGTTTCTTATGGGATTGAATGAGCGACAACATTTTGACCCCAAACCGAGAGGATTCTGGGATGTTTGTGGTTTTTTGGTAACAACTCTGGAAGGAAACGTCGCAGACCCATCAAGGTGGTACTCGTACTGCTCGCCTCATCGAGTGGAATCCAAAGATATGAGTGGTTAAGCTATGCGATATGAAATGGACGAGCGACCAATAAAACAACATGTATTATGGGGTTGAATGCGTTTTGCTATTCACAAAATAAAACAAAAGCAGTCATGCAAATATCTGTTTTAACACAGCACAGCAAAATCAGTTGCACCATTCAATCCCGCTCTTCCAGACGGGGAGAATTCAATGACATTTATTCGATGCGACGTTTCTTATGGGATTTAATGAGCGACAACATTTTGACCCCAAACCGAGAGGATTCTGGGATGTTTGTGGTTTTTTTGTAATAACTCTGGAACGAAACGTCGCAGACCCGTCAAGGTGGTACTCGTACTGCTCGCCTCTTCGAGCGGAATCCATAGATATGAGTGGTTAAGCTATGGGATATGAAATGGACGAGCGACCAATAAAACAACATGTATTATGGGGTTGAATGCTTTTTGCTATTCACAAAATAAAACAAATGCAGTCATGCAAATATCTGTTTTAACACAGCACAGCAAAAATCAGTTACACCATTCAATTCCGCTAGTCCAGACGGGGAGAATTCAATCACATTTATTCGATGCGACGTTTCTTATGGGATTTAATGAGCGACAACATTTTGACCCCAAACCGAGAGGATTCTGGAATGTTTGTGGTTTTTTTGTAACAACTCTGGAAGGAAACGTCGCAGACCCATCAAGGTGGTACTCGTACTGCTCGACTCATCGAGTGGAATCCAAAGATATGAGTGGTTAAGCTATGGGATATGAAATGGACGAGCGACCAATAAAACAACATGTATTATGGGGTTGAATGCTTTTTGCTATTCACAATTTAATCGCCTCTACGGGGAGGTTTTTCACATAACTTTAAGATCCTTCAACAAACTCCGGGATAAGAAAGCTCAGCTGATCGAGTTTCTCACCTTCCTGAAGAGATGCCGCGACTCTGGGGTAATACCAATCGCATTTACACTCACCTCTGCTACTGTAACTTCTTCTAATGCGAAACGAATTATTTTCAAAACTATCTTAGCTCTTATCTCAGAAAAAATCAGACTTATACGCACAGAACTAGATCAGTTAGACAAGACACTCTACAAATCACACTTATCATTGACGGCAATAATGTCCACATCGGATTGGGAACATGTAGACAATATGACTGCCTCTTCAGCTGCTACTATGTCGACCAAATGTAAGGAAAACCTGATTTCCAAATTTAACCTCCTCTTCAACAAAAGACCGGACCCACACACCAAAAAGTTAGACGTTAATAAAGTCGTAATTAATCGCAGTAACAGTTCTATTTCCGATGGTCTGAAATCCGTTTTAGCTAAAGGTCTAAACTTTGCAGTCACACCTAAACACATACCAGTTAATGATATAATTGCCCAAGTAGACGTTGCCCTCAGGGGCCTGGGTCACATCGCTGCAGACGTAGCAAGATCTGAAATCGCTGCAACCCTCAAAAACGCTAAGATGCCAGCTAGCAACCTCAGCAAAGATGAGCGTTTTGAATTATATAAATTAAAAAAGAGGAATGATATTGTAGTTCTCTCAGCTGACAAAGGCAATGCTACTGTCATCATGGATAAAATAGAATACAACAACAAAATTAAAGAATTACTCGACGATGGTAGTTATACAAAAATAAAAAGAGATCCCACCAACAGCCTCGTCACACAAACCAACAAAATAATTTCTGATTCAACCGCATTAATTGATCAATCTAAACAGTTTTCGTTGAAACCTTCTGCTGCCAGGCCACCAAGATTATACGGCTTACCAAAAATACATAAAGTTGATACACCTCTTCGTCCCATAGTCTCTACTATCAGCTCCCCCACCTACAAACTAGCTCGTTTTTTATCTGAAATCCTGCGTCCTTTCACTGGAAAGACCACCTCTGCGGTACAAAATTCTACTCACCTGGTATCAACAATCAAGGGTATTTCCCTGTCCCCAGACGACCTGCTTGTCAGTTTTGATGTAGTTTCCTTATTCACCAAGGTTCCTGTACCTGACACCATTGCAATCATTGAAGACTTGGTTCATCAAGGACTAAACACTGAGGTACCCCCCCTGGTGAGACACTGTTTAACCAATACATACTTCACTTGGAATGGAACTTTCTACAAACAAACTGAGGGCATCCAATGGGCTCCCCCCTTTCTCCAGTTATAGCTAACATTTTCATGGAGAAATTTGAGACTGACGCCATCCAGACTGCCACTCTGCGCCCAACCTTATGGAAGAGGTACGTGGATGACACTTTTGTTATCTGGCCACATGGCCGGCCTGCTCTAGACCAATTCTTCGACCACATCAATTCCATACACCCAGCCATGAGATTTACCATGGAAGTCGAAATAGATGGCAAGATACCTTTTTTGGATGTCCTAATTAAAAAGAGACCTGATGGTTCAATGAGCCACTCTGTCTACAGGAAAGCTACCCATACGGATGCTTATCTGAAACCGGATTCCCACCACCATCCATCACAGAAGAATTCTCTCATCAAGACTCTGTATCATAGAGCCCAATGCATATCCGACCAGGAACACATAAGCAGTGAACTCAAGCACGTACACCAAGCTCTTAGGGCTAATGGTTACTCCGACTATACAATCCGCAAAGCTATCACTCAAACCATGAAGAAGAACCCTCTTGAGGAGCCTTTCAAAACCATCACTTTACCCTACATTGCTGGGATCACAAAAAAGATCTCCAAAATCTTGAATAAACACAATATCCAGGTCCGTTTCAACACATTACATAAAATCCGTGATCTGGTTCCGTCTGTAAAAGATGTGATTCCGGACATACAATACCCTGGTGTCTACAAACTAAGTTGCCTCTGTGGTAGTAGTTACATTGGAGAAACCAAACGCCATATCTCGGACCGCATTCGTGAACATAAAGCAGACCTTAAACACGGTAGGACCAACACCTCGGCCGTAGCAGATCATTGTTCTAATTCAGTAGGCTCACATGCCATTGACTTTTCCAAGACGGAGGTTCTTTGTAAGCCATCTGGCTTCCATGAGAGATTCGTTCATGAGGCTATCCACATATACAAGCACAGAGACAATTTCAACCGAGAAGATGGATTCTATCTTAGCAATCATTGGAAAGATTTGATAAATCATTTCAGTTCTTGATTGATTGTTCACGCTTACAGTGGCTTTCAGACAGCATACATAAAAACAAATTTCGTCTCCCCCCTCCTCTTTTCAAAAAATAGATGGACTAGTCCTGGGCAAACTGCCAATCGTTGCGCGTGACGCAAACGTTATTTTTTTATATATAAATAAATAAATATGCCGTTTTCTAAATACATTTATGCAAACCGACACACCTGATGATGACCGTTTGAGTTATGGTCGAAACGTCGTGAGAATTTTTTTTTTATTGTTTTATATATATTTTGTTATTTTGTTGTTTCTCTTCAACGTGACTTTACCGAAAAAACTAAGAATATGAATTACTGCAGTCACGAAAGCTTTAAATCAAAATTTAATCGCCTCTACGGGGAGGGTTTTCACATAACTTTAAGATCCTTCAACAAACTCCGGGATAAGAAAGCTCAGCTGATCGAGTTTCTCACCTTCCTGAAGAGATGCCGCGACTCTGGGGTAATACCAATCGCATTTACACTCACCTCTGCTACTGTAACTTCTTCTAATGCGAAACGAATTCTTTTCAAAACTAGCTTAGCTCTTATCTCAGAAAAAATCAGACTTATACGCACAGAACTAGATCAGTTAGACAAGACACTCTACAAATCACACTTATCATTGACGGCAATAATGTCCACATCGGATTGGGAACATGTAGACAATATGACTGCCTCTTCAGCTGCTACTATGTCGACCAAATGTAAGGAAAACCTGATTTCCAAATTTAACCTCCTCTTCAACAAAAGACCGGACCCACACACCAAAAAGTTAGACGTTAATAAAGTCGTAATTAATCGCAGTAACAGTTCTATTTCCGATGGTCTGAAATCCGTTTTAGCTAAAGGTCTAAACTTTGCAGTCACACCTAAACACATACCAGTTAATGATATAATTACCCAAGTAGACGTTGCTCTCAGGGGCCTGGGTCACATCGCTGCAGACGTAGCAAGATCTGAAATCGCTGCAACCCTCAAAAACGCTAAGATGCCAGCTAGCAACCTCAGCAAAGATGAGCGTTTTGAATTATATAAATTAAAAAAGAGGAATGATATTGTAGTTCTCTCAGCTGACAAAGGCAATGCTACTGTCATCATGGATAAAATAGAATACAACAACAAAATTAAAGAATTACTCGACGATGGTAGTTATACAAAAATAAAAAGAGATCCCACCAACAGCCTCGTCACACAAACCAACAAAATAATTTCTGATTCAACCGCATTAATTGATCAATCTAAACAGTTTTCGTTGAAACCTTCTGCTGCCAGGCCACCAAGATTATACGGCTTACCAAAAATACATAAAGTTGATACACCTCTTCGTCCCATAGTCTCTACTATCAGCTCCCCCACCTACAAACTAGCTCGTTTTTTATCTGAAATCCTGCGTCCTTTCACTGGAAAGACCACCTCTGCGGTACAAAATTCTACTCACCTGGTATCAACAATCAAGGGTATTTCCCTGTCCCCAGACGACCTGCTTGTCAGTTTTGATGTAGTTTCCTTATTCACCAAGGTTCCTGTACCTGACACCATTGCAATCATTGAAGACTTGGTTCATCAAGGACTAAACACTGAGGTACCCCCCCTGGTGAGACACTGTTTAACCAATACATACTTCACTTGGAATGGAACTTTCTACAAACAAACTGAGGGCATCCAATGGGCTCCCCCCTTTCTCCAGTTATAGCTAACATTTTCATGGAGAAATTTGAGACTGACGCCATCCAGACTGCCACTCTGCGCCCAACCTTATGGAAGAGGTACGTGGATGACACTTTTGTTATCTGGCCACATGGCCGGCCTGCTCTAGACCAATTCTTCGACCACATCAATTCCATACACCCAGCCATGAGATTTACCATGGAAGTCGAAATAGATGGCAAGATACCTTTTTTGGATGTCCTAATTAAAAAGAGACCTGATGGTTCAATGAGCCACTCTGTCTACAGGAAAGCTACCCATACGGATGCTTATCTGAAACCGGATTCCCACCACCATCCATCACAGAAGAATTCTCTCATCAAGACTCTGTATCATAGAGCCCAATGCATATCCGACCAGGAACACATAAGCAGTGAACTCAAGCACGTACACCAAGCTCTTAGGGCTAATGGTTACTCCGACTATACAATCCGCAAAGCTATCACTCAAACCATGAAGAAGAACCCTCTTGAGGAGCCTTTCAAAACCATCACTTTACCCTACATTGCTGGGATCACAAAAAAGATCTCCAAAATCTTGAATAAACACAATATCCAGGTCCGTTTCAACACATTACATAAAATCCGTGATCTGGTTCCGTCTGTAAAAGATGTGATTCCGGACATACAATACCCTGGTGTCTACAAACTAAGTTGCCTCTGTGGTAGTAGTTACATTGGAGAAACCAAACGCCATATCTCGGACCGCATTCGTGAACATAAAGCAGACCTTAAACACGGTAGGACCAACACCTCGGCCGTAGCAGATCATTGTTCTAATTCAGTAGGCTCACATGCCATTGACTTTTCCAAGACGGAGGTTCTTTGTAAGCCATCTGGCTTCCATGAGAGATTCGTTCATGAGGCTATCCACATATACAAGCACAGAGACAATTTCAACCAAGAAGATGGATTCTATCTTAGCAATCATTGGAAAGATTTGATAAATCATTTCAGTTCTTGATTGATTGTTCACGCTTACAGTGGCTTTCAGACAGCATACATAAAAACAAATTTCGTCTCCCCCCTCCTCTTTTCAAAAAATAGATGGACTAGTCCTGGGCAAACTGCCAATCGTTGCGCGTGACGCAAACGTTATTTTTTTATATATAAATAAATAAATATGCCGTTTTATAAATACATTTATGCAAACCGACACACCTGATGATGACCGTTTGAGTTATGGTCGAAACGTCGTGAGAATTTTTTTTTTATTGTTTTATATATATTTTGTTATTTTGTTGTTTCTCTTCAACGTGACTTTACCGAAAAAACTAAGAATATGAATTACTGCAGTCACGAAAGCTTTAAATCAAAATTTAATCGCCTCTACGGGGAGGGTTTTCACATAACTTTAAGATCCTTCAACAAACTCCGGGATAAGAAAGCTCAGCTGATCGAGTTTCTCACCTTCCTGAAGAGATGCCGCGACTCTGGGGTAATACCAATCGCATTTACACTCACCTCTGCTACTGTAACTTCTTCTAATGCGAAACGAATTCTTTTCAAAACTAGCTTAGCTCTTATCTCAGAAAAAATCAGACTTATACGCACAGAACTAGATCAGTTAGACAAGACACTCTACAAATCACACTTATCATTGACGGCAATAATGTCCACATCGGATTGGGAACATGTAGACAATATGACTGCCTCTTCAGCTGCTACTATGTCGACCAAATGTAAGGAAAACCTGATTTCCAAATTTAACCTCCTCTTCAACAAAAGACCGGACCCACACACCAAAAAGTTAGACGTTAATAAAGTCGTAATTAATCGCAGTAACAGTTCTATTTCCGATGGTCTGAAATCCGTTTTAGCTAAAGGTCTAAACTTTGCAGTCACACCTAAACACATACCAGTTAATGATATAATTGCCCAAGTAGACGTTGCTCTCAGGGGCCTGGGTCACATCGCTGCAGACGTAGCAAGATCTGAAATCGCTGCAACCCTCAAAAACGCTAAGATGCCAGCTAGCAACCTCAGCAAAGATGAGCGTTTTGAATTATATAAATTAAAAAAGAGGAATGATATTGTAGTTCTCTCAGCTGACAAAGGCAATGCTACTGTCATCATGGATAAAATAGAATACAACAACAAAATTAAAGAATTACTCGACGATGGTAGTTATACAAAAATAAAAAGAGATCCCACCAACAGCCTCGTCACACAAACCAACAAAATAATTTCTGATTCAACCGCATTAATTGATCAATCTAAACAGTTTTCGTTGAAACCTTCTGCTGCCAGGCCACCAAGATTATACGGCTTACCAAAAATACATAAAGTTGATACACCTCTTCGTCCCATAGTCTCTACTATCAGCTCCCCCACCTACAAACTAGCTCGTTTTTTATCTGAAATCCTGCGTCCTTTCACTGGAAAGACCACCTCTGCGGTACAAAATTCTACTCACCTGGTATCAACAATCAAGGGTATTTCCCTGTCCCCAGACGACCTGCTTGTCAGTTTTGATGTAGTTTCCTTATTCACCAAGGTTCCTGTACCTGACACCATTGCAATCATTGAAGACTTGGTTCATCAAGGACTAAACACTGAGGTACCCCCCCTGGTGAGACACTGTTTAACCAATACATACTTCACTTGGAATGGAACTTTCTACAAACAAACTGAGGGCATCCAATGGGCTCCCCCCTTTCTCCAGTTATAGCTAACATTTTCATGGAGAAATTTGAGACTGACGCCATCCAGACTGCCACTCTGCGCCCAACCTTATGGAAGAGGTACGTGGATGACACTTTTGTTATCTGGCCACATGGCCGGCCTGCTCTAGACCAATTCTTCGACCACATCAATTCCATACACCCAGCCATGAGATTTACCATGGAAGTCGAAATAGATGGCAAGATACCTTTTTTGGATGTCCTAATTAAAAAGAGACCTGATGGTTCAATGAGCCACTCTGTCTACAGGAAAGCTACCCATACGGATGCTTATCTGAAACCGGATTCCCACCACCATCCATCACAGAAGAATTCTCTCATCAAGACTCTGTATCATAGAGCCCAATGCATATCCGACCAGGAACACATAAGCAGTGAACTCAAGCACGTACACCAAGCTCTTAGGGCTAATGGTTACTCCGACTATACAATCCGCAAAGCTATCACTCAAACCATGAAGAAGAACCCTCTTGAGGAGCCTTTCAAAACCATCACTTTACCCTACATTGCTGGGATCACAAAAAAGATCTCCAAAATCTTGAATAAACACAATATCCAGGTCCGTTTCAACACATTACATAAAATCCGTGATCTGGTTCCGTCTGTAAAAGATGTGATTCCGGACATACAATACCCTGGTGTCTACAAACTAAGTTGCCTCTGTGGTAGTAGTTACATTGGAGAAACCAAACGCCATATCTCGGACCGCATTCGTGAACATAAAGCAGACCTTAAACACGGTAGGACCAACACCTCGGCCGTAGCAGATCATTGTTCTAATTCAGTAGGCTCACATGCCATTGACTTTTCCAAGACGGAGGTTCTTTGTAAGCCATCTGGCTTCCATGAGAGATTCGTTCATGAGGCTATCCACATATACAAGCACAGAGACAATTTCAACCGAGAAGATGGATTCTATCTTAGCAATCATTGGAAAGATTTGATAAATCATTTCAGTTCTTGATTGATTGTTCACGCTTACAGTGGCTTTCAGACAGCATACATAAAAACAAATTTCGTCTCCCCCCTCCTCTTTTCAAAAAATAGATGGACTAGTCCTGGGCAAACTGCCAATCGTTGCGCGTGACGCAAACGTTATTTTTTTATATATAAATAAATAAATATGCCGTTTTATAAATACATTTATGCAAACCGACACACCTGATGATGACCGTTTGAGTTATGGTCGAAACGTAGTGAGAATTTTTTTTTTATTGTTTTATATATATTTTGTTATTTTGTTGTTTCTCTTCAACGTGACTTTACCGAAAAAACTAAGAATATGAATTACTGCAGTCACGAAAGCTTTAAATCAAAATTTAATCGCCTCTACGGGGAGGGTTTTCACATAACTTTAAGATCCTTCAACAAACTCCGGGATAAGAAAGCTCAGCTGATCGAGTTTCTCACCTTCCTGAAGAGATGCCGCGACTCTGGGGTAATACCAATCGCATTTACACTCACCTCTGCTACTGTAACTTCTTCTAATGCGAAACGAATTCTTTTCAAAACTAGCTTAGCTCTTATCTCAGAAAAAATCAGACTTATACGCACAGAACTAGATCAGTTAGACAAGACACTCTACAAATCACACTTATCATTGACGGCAATAATGTCCACATCGGATTGGGAACATGTAGACAATATGACTGCCTCTTCAGCTGCTACTATGTCGACCAAATGTAAGGAAAACCTGATTTCCAAATTTAACCTCCTCTTCAACAAAAGACCGGACCCACACACCAAAAAGTTAGACGTTAATAAAGTCGTAATTAATCGCAGTAACAGTTCTATTTCCGATGGTCTGAAATCCGTTTTAGCTAAAGGTCTAAACTTTGCAGTCACACCTAAACACATACCAGTTAATGATATAATTGCCCAAGTAGACGTTGCTCTCAGGGGCCTGGGTCACATCGCTGCAGACGTAGCAAGATCTGAAATCGCTGCAACCCTCAAAAACGCTAAGATGCCAGCTAGCAACCTCAGCAAAGATGAGCGTTTTGAATTATATAAATTAAAAAAGAGGAATGATATTGTAGTTCTCTCAGCTGACAAAGGCAATGCTACTGTCATCATGGATAAAATAGAATACAACAACAAAATTAAAGAATTACTCGACGATGGTAGTTATACAAAAATAAAAAGAGATCCCACCAACAGCCTCGTCACACAAACCAACAAAATAATTTCTGATTCAACCGCATTAATTGATCAATCTAAACAGTTTTCGTTGAAACCTTCTGCTGCCAGGCCACCAAGATTATACGGCTTACCAAAAATACATAAAGTTGATACACCTCTTCGTCCCATAGTCTCTACTATCAGCTCCCCCACCTACAAACTAGCTCGTTTTTTATCTGAAATCCTGCGTCCTTTCACTGGAAAGACCACCTCTGCGGTACAAAATTCTACTCACCTGGTATCAACAATCAAGGGTATTTCCCTGTCCCCAGACGACCTGCTTGTCAGTTTTGATGTAGTTTCCTTATTCACCAAGGTTCCTGTACCTGACACCATTGCAATCATTGAAGACTTGGTTCATCAAGGACTAAACACTGAGGTACCCCCCCTGGTGAGACACTGTTTAACCAATACATACTTCACTTGGAATGGAACTTTCTACAAACAAACTGAGGGCATCCAATGGGCTCCCCCCTTTCTCCAGTTATAGCTAACATTTTCATGGAGAAATTTGAGACTGACGCCATCCAGACTGCCACTCTGCGCCCAACCTTATGGAAGAGGTACGTGGATGACACTTTTGTTATCTGGCCACATGGCCGGCCTGCTCTAGACCAATTCTTCGACCACATCAATTCCATACACCCAGCCATGAGATTTACCATGGAAGTCGAAATAGATGGCAAGATACCTTTTTTGGATGTCCTAATTAAAAAGAGACCTGATGGTTCAATGAGCCACTCTGTCTACAGGAAAGCTACCCATACGGATGCTTATCTGAAACCGGATTCCCACCACCATCCATCACAGAAGAATTCTCTCATCAAGACTCTGTATCATAGAGCCCAATGCATATCCGACCAGGAACACATAAGCAGTGAACTCAAGCACGTACACCAAGCTCTTAGGGCTAATGGTTACTCCGACTATACAATCCGCAAAGCTATCACTCAAACCATGAAGAAGAACCCTCTTGAGGAGCCTTTCAAAACCATCACTTTACCCTACATTGCTGGGATCACAAAAAAGATCTCCAAAATCTTGAATAAACACAATATCCAGGTCCGTTTCAACACATTACATAAAATCCGTGATCTGGTTCCGTCTGTAAAAGATGTGATTCCGGACATACAATACCCTGGTGTCTACAAACTAAGTTGCCTCTGTGGTAGTAGTTACATTGGAGAAACCAAACGCCATATCTCGGACCGCATTCGTGAACATAAAGCAGACCTTAAACACGGTAGGACCAACACCTCGGCCGTAGCAGATCATTGTTCTAATTCAGTAGGCTCACATGCCATTGACTTTTCCAAGACGGAGGTTCTTTGTAAGCCATCTGGCTTCCATGAGAGATTCGTTCATGAGGCTATCCACATATACAAGCACAGAGACAATTTCAACCGAGAAGATGGATTCTATCTTAGCAATCATTGGAAAGATTTGATAAATCATTTCAGTTCTTGATTGATTGTTCACGCTTACAGTGGCTTTCAGACAGCATACATAAAAACAAATTTCGTCTCCCCCCTCCTCTTTTCAAAAAATAGATGGACTAGTCCTGGGCAAACTGCCAATCGTTGCGCGTGACGCAAACGTTATTTATATATATATATATCTATATAAATAAATATGCCGTTTTAAAAATAAATTTATGCAAACCGACACACCTGATGATGACCGTTTGAGTTATGGTCGAAACGTCGTGAGAATTTTTTTTTATTGTTTTATATATATTTTGTTATTTTGTTGTTTCTCTTCAACGTGACTTTACCGAAAAAACTAAGAATATAAAAACAAAAGCAGTCATGCAAATATCTGTTTTAACACAGCACAGCAAAATCAGTTGCACCATTCAATCCCGCTCGTCCAGAGGGGGAGAATTCAATCACATTTATTCGATGCGACGTTTCTTATGGGATTTAATGAGCGACAACATTTTGACCCCAAACCGAGAGGATTCTGGGATGTTTGTGGTGTTTTTGTAATAACTCTGGAAGGAAACGTCGCAGACCCATCAAGGTGATACTGGTACTGCTCGACTCATCGAGAGGAATCCAAAGATATGAGTGCTTAAGCTATGGGATATGAAATGGACGAGCGACCAATAAAACAACATGTATTATGGGGTTGAATGCTTTTTGCTATTCACAAAATAAAACCAAAGCAGTAATGCAAATATCTGATTTAACACAGCACAGCAAAATCAGTTGCACCATTCAATTCTGCTCGTCCAGACGGGGAGAATTCAATCACATTTTTTCGATGCGACGTTTCTTATGGGATTGAATGAGCGACAACATTTTGACCCCAAACCGAGAGGATTCTGGGATGTTTGTGGTTTTTTGGTAACAACTCTGGAAGGAAACGTCCCAGACCCATCAAGGTGGTACTCGTACTGCTCGCCTCATAGAGAGGAATCCAAACATATGAGTGCTTAAGCTATGGGATATGAATTGGACGAGCGACCAATAAAACAACATGTATTATGGGGTTGAATGCTTTTTGCTATTCACAAAATAAAACCAAAGCAGTAATGCAAATATCTGATTTAACACAGCACAGCAAAATCAGTTGCACCATTCAATTCTGCTCGTCCAGACGGGGAGAATTCAATCACATTTTTTCGATGCGACGTTTCTTATGGGATTTAATGAGCGACGACATTTTGACCCCAAACCGAGAGGATTCTGGGATGTTTGTGGTTTTTTTGTAATAACTCTGGAAGGAAACGTCCCAGACCCATCAAGGTGGTACTCGTACTGCTCGCCTCATAGAGAGGAATCCAAAGATATGAGTGCTTAAGCTATGGGATATGAAATGGACGAGCGACCAATAAAACAACATGTATTATGGGGTTGAATGCTTTTTGCTATTCACAAAATAAAACCAAAGCAGTAATGCAAATATCTGACTTAACACAGCATAGCAAAATCAGTTGCACCATTCAATTCTGCTCGTCCAGACGGGGAGAATTCAATCACATTTTTTCGATGCGACGTTTCTTATGGGATTGAATGAGCGACAACATTTTGACCCCAAACCGAGAGTATTCTGGGATGTTTGTGGTTTTTTGGTAACAACTCTGGAAGGAAACGTCCCAGACCCATCAAGGTGGTACTCGTACTGCTCGCCTCATCGAGTGGAATCCAAAGATATGAGTGGTTAAGCTATGCGATATGAAATGGACGAGCGACCAATAAAACAACAAGTATTATGTGGTTGAATGCTTTTAGCTATTCACAAAATAAAACAAAAGCAGTCATGCAAATATCTGCTTTAACACAGCTCAGCAAAATCAGTTGCACCATTGAATCCCGCTCGTCCAGACGGGGAGAATTCAATCACATTTATTCGATGCGACGTTTCTTATGGGATTTAATGAGCGACAACATTTTGACCCCAAACCGAGAGGATTCTGGGATGTTTGTGGTTTTTTTGTAATAACTCTGGAAGAAAACGTCGCAGACCCATCAAGGTGGTACTCGTACTGCTCGCCTCATCTAGAGGAATCCAAAGATATCAGTGCTTAAGCTATGGGATATGAAATGGACGAGCGACCAATAAAACAACTTTTATTATGGGGTTGAATGCTTTTTGCTATTCACAAAATAAAACAAATGCAGTCATGCAAATATCTGTTTTAACACAGCACAGCAAAAATCAGTTACACCATTCAATTCCGCTCGTCCAGACGGGGAGAATTCAATCACATTTATTCGATGCGACGTTTCTTATGGGATTTAATGAGCGACAACATTTTGACCCCAAACCGAGAGGATTCTGGGATGTTTGTGGTGTTTTTGTAATAACTCTGGAAGGAAACGTCGGAGACCCATCAAGGTGGTAATCGTACTGCTCGACTCATCGAGAGGAATCCAAAGATATGAGTGCTTAAGCTATGGGATATGAAATGGACGAGCGACCAATAAAACAACTTTTATTATGGGGTTGAATGCTTTTTGCTATTCACAAAATAAAACAAATGCAGTCATGCAAATATCTGTTTTAACACAGCACAGCAAAAATCAGTTACACCATTCAATTCCGCTCGTCCAGACGGGGAGAATTCAATCACATTTATTCGATGCGACGTTTCTTATGGGATTTAATGAGCGACAACATTTTGACCCCAAACCGAGAGGATTCTGGGATGTTTGTGGTGTTTTTGTAATAACTCTGGAAGGAAACGTCGCAGACCCATCAAGGTGGTACTCGTACTGCTCGCCTCATCGAGAGGAATCCAAAGATATGAGTGCTTAAGCTATGGGATATGAAATGGACGAGCGACCAATAAAACAACATGTTTTATGGGGTTGAATGCTTTTTGCTATTCACAAAATAAAACCAAAGCAGTAATGCAAATATCTGATTTAACACAGCACAGCAAAATCAGTTGCACCATTCAATTCTGCTCGTGCAGACGGGGAGAATTCAATCACATTTTTTCGATGCGACGTTTCTTATGGGATTGAATGAGCGACAACATTTTGACCCCAAACCGAGAGGATTTTGGGATGTTTGTGGTTTTTTGGTAACAACTCTGGAAGGAAACGTCGCAGACCCATCAAGGTGGTACTCATACTGCTCGCCTCATCGAGTGGAATCTAAAGATATGAGTGGTTAAGCTATGGGATATGAAATGGACGAGCGACCAATAAAACAACTTTTATTATGGGGTTGAATGCTTTTTGCTATTCACAAAATAAAACAAATGCAGTCATGCAAATATCTGTTTTAACACAGCACAGCAAAAATCAGTTACACCATTCAATTCCGCTCGTCCAGACGGGGAGAATTCAATCACATTTATTCGATGCGACGTTTCTTATGGGATTTAATGAGCGACAACATTTTGACCCCAATCCGAGAGGATTCTGGGATGTTTGTGGTGTTTTTGTAATAACTCTGGAAGGAAACGTCGCAGACCCATCAAGGTGGTACTCGTACTGCTCGCCTCATAGAGAGAAATCCAAAGATATGAGTGCTTAAGCTATGGGATATGAAATGGACGAGCGACCAATAAAACAACATGTATTATGGGGTTGAATGCTTTTTGCTATTCACAAAATAAAACCAAAGCAGTAATGCAAATATCTGATTTAACACAGCACAGCAAAATCAGTTGCACCATTCAATTCTGCTCGTCCAGACGGGGAGAATTCAATCACATTTTTTCGATGCGACGTTTCTTATGGGATTGAATGAGCGACAACATTTTGACCCCAAACCGAGAGGATTCTGGGATGTTTGTGGTTTTTTGGTAACAACTCTGGAAGGAAACGTCCCAGACCCATCAAGGTGGTACTCGTACTGCTCGCCTCATCGAGTGGAATCCAAAGATATGAGTGGTTAAGCTATGCGATATGAAATGGACGAGCGACCAATAAAACAACATGTATTATGTGGTTGAATGCTTTTTGCTATTCACAAAATAAAACAAAAGCAGTCATGCAAATATCTGCTTTAACACAGCACAGCAAAATCAGTTGCACCATTCAATCCCGCTCGTCCAGACGGGGAGAATTCAATGACATTTATTCGATGCGACGTTTCTTATGGGATTTAATGAGCGACAACATTTTGACCCCAAACCGAGAGGATTCTGGGATGTTTGTGGTTTTTTTGTAATAACTCTGGAAGGAAACGTCGCAGACCCATCAAGGTGGTACTCGTACTGCTCGCCTCATCGAGCGGAATCCAAAGATATGAGTGCTTAAGCTATGGGATATGAAATGGACGAGCGACCAATAAAACAACTTTTATTATGGGGTTGAATGCTTTTTGCTATTCACAAAATAAAACAAATGCAGTCATGCAAATATCTGTTTTAACACAGCACAGCAAAAATCAGTTACACCATTCAATTCCGCTCGTCCAGACGGGGAGAATTCAATCACATTTATTCGATGCGACGTTTCTTATGGGATTTAATGAGCGACAACATTTTGACCCCAAACCGAGAGGATTCTGGGATGTTTGTGGTGTTTTTGTAATAACTCTGGAAGGAAACGTCGCAGACCCATCAAGGTGGTAATCGTACTGCTCGACTCATCGAGAGGAATCCAAAGATATGAGTGCTTAAGCTATGGGATATGAAATGGACGAGCGACCAATAAAACAACTTTTATTATGGGGTTGAATGCTTTTTGCTATTCACAAAATAAAACAAATGCAGTCATGCAAATATCTGTTTTAACACAGCACAGCAAAAATCAGTTACACCATTCAATTCCGCTCGTCCAGACGGGGAGAATTCAATCACATTTATTCGATGCGACGTTTCTTATGGGATTTAATGAGCGACAACATTTTGACCCCAATCCGAGAGGATTCTGGGATGTTTGTGGTGTTTTTGTAATAACTCTGGAAGGAAACGTCGCAGACCCATCAAGGTGGTACTCGTACTGCTCGCCTCATAGAGAGGAATCCAAAGATATGAGTGCTTAAGCTATGGGATATGAAATGGACGAGCGACCAATAAAACAACATGTATTATGGGGTTGAATGCTTTTTGCTATTCACAAAATAAAACCAAAGCAGTAATGCAAATATCTGATTTAACACAGCACAGCAAAATCAGTTGCACCATTCAATTCTGCTCGTCCAGACGGGGAGAATTCAATCACATTTTTTCGATGCGACGTTTCTTATGGGATTGAATGAGCGACAACATTTTGACCCCAAACCGAGAGGATTCTGGGATGTTTGTGGTTTTTTGGTAACAACTCTGGAAGGAAACGTCCCAGACCCATCAAGGTGGTACTCGTACTGCTCGCCTCATCGAGTGGAATCCAAAGATATGAGTGGTTAAGCTATGCGATATGAAATGGACGAGCGACCAATAAAACAACATGTATTATGTGGTTGAATGCTTTTTGCTATTCACAAAATAAAACAAAAGCAGTCATGCAAATATCTGCTTTAACACAGCACAGCAAAATCAGTTGCACCATTCAATCCCGCTCGTCCAGACGGGGAGAATTCAATGACATTTATTCGATGCGACGTTTCTTATGGGATTTAATGAGCGACAACATTTTGACCCCAAACCGAGAGGATTCTGGGATGTTTGTGGTTTTTTTGTAATAACTCTGGAAGGAAACGTCGCAGACCCATCAAGGTGGTACTCGTACTGCTCGCCTCATCGAGCGGAATCCAAAGATATGAGTGCTTAAGCTATGGGATATGAAATGGACGAGCGACCAATAAAACAACTTTTATTATGGGGTTGAATGCTTTTTGCTATTCACAAAATAAAACAAATGCAGTCATGCAAATATCTGTTTTAACACAGCACAGCAAAAATCAGTTACACCATTCAATTCCGCTCGTCCAGACGGGGAGAATTCAATCACATTTATTCGATGCGACGTTTCTTATGGGATTTAATGAGCGACAACATTTTGACCCCAAACCGAGAGGATTCTGGGATGTTTGTGGTGTTTTTGTAATAACTCTGGAAGGAAACGTCGCAGACCCATCAAGGTGGTAATCGTACTGCTCGACTCATCGAGAGGAATCCAAAGATATGAGTGCTTAAGCTATGGGATATGAAATGGACGAGCGACCAATAAAACAACTTTTATTATGGGGTTGAATGCTTTTTGCTATTCACAAAATAAAACAAATGCAGTCATGCAAATATCTGTTTTAACACAGCACAGCAAAAATC
Source organism: Petromyzon marinus (assembly GCF_048934315.1). Classification (NCBI taxonomy): domain Eukaryota; kingdom Metazoa; phylum Chordata; class Hyperoartia; order Petromyzontiformes; family Petromyzontidae; genus Petromyzon; species Petromyzon marinus. The sequence goes on from NC_133689.1 coordinate 15,561,721, forward strand.
AGTTACACCATTCAATTCCGCTCGTCCAGACGGGGAGAATTCAATCACATTTATTCGATGCGACGTTTCTTATGGGATTTAATGAGCGACAACATTTTGACCCCAATCCGAGAGGATTCTGGGATGTTTGTGGTGTTTTTGTAATAACTCTGGAAGGAAACGTCGCAGACCCATCAAGGTGGTACTCGTACTGCTCGCCTCATCGAGAGGAATCCAAAGATATGAGTGCTTAAGCTATGGGATATGAAATGGACGAGCGACCAATAAAACAACATGTTTTATGGGGTTGAATGCTTTTTGCTATTCACAAAATAAAACCAAAGCAGTAATGCAAATATCTGATTTAACACAGCACAGCAAAATCAGTTGCACCATTCAATTCTGCTCGTCCAGACGGGGAGAATTCAATCACATTTTTTCGATGCGACGTTTCTTATGGGATTGAATGAGCGACAACATTTTGACCCCAAACCGAGAGGATTTTGGGATGTTTGTGGTTTTTTGGTAACAACTCTGGAAGGAAACGTCGCAGACCCATCAAGGTGGTACTCATACTGCTCGCCTCATCGAGTGGAATCCAAAGATATGAGTGGTTAAGCTATGGGATATGAAATGGACGAGCGACCAATAAAACAACTTTTATTATGGGGTTGAATGCTTTTTGCTATTCACAAAATAAAACAAATGCAGTCATGCAAATATCTGTTTTAACACAGCACAGCAAAAATCAGTTACACCATTCAATTCCGCTCGTCCAGACGGGGAGAATTCAATCACATTTATTCGATGCGACGTTTCTTATGGGATTTAATGAGCGACAACATTTTGACCCCAAACCGAGAGGATTCTGGGATGTTTGTGGTGTTTTTGTAATAACTCTGGAAGGAAACGTCGCAGACCCATCAAGGTGGTACTCGTACTGCTCGCCTCATCGAGAGGAATCCAAAGATATGAGTGCTTAAGCTATGGGATATGAAATGGACGAGCGACCAATAAAACAACATGTTTTATGGGGTTGAATGCTTTTTGCTATTCACAAAATAAAACCAAAGCAGTAATGCAAATATCTGATTTAACACAGCACAGCAAAATCAGTTGCACCATTCAATTCTGCTCGTCCAGACGGGGAGAATTCAATCACATTTTTTCGATGCGACGTTTCTTATGGGATTGAATGAGCGACAACATTTTGACCCCAAACCGAGAGGATTTTGGGATGTTTGTGGTTTTTTGGTAACAACTCTGGAAGGAAACGTCGCAGACCCATCAAGGTGGTACTCATACTGCTCGCCTCATCGAGTGGAATCCAAAGATATGAGTGGTTAAGCTATGGGATATGAAATGGACGAGCGACCAATAAAACAACATGTATTATGGGGTTGAATGCGTTTTGCAATTCACAAAATAAAACAAAAGCAGTCATGCAAATATCTGTTTTAACACAGCACAGCAAAATCAGTTGCACCATTCAATCCCGCTCGTGCAGACGGGGAGAATTCAATCATATTTATTCGATGCGACGTTTCTTATGGGATTTAATGAGCGACAACATTTTGACCCCAAACCGAGAGGATTCTGGGATGTTTGTGGTTTTTTTGTAATAACTCTGGAAGGAAACGTCGCAGACCCATCAAGGTGGTACTCGTACTGCTCGCCTCATCGAGAGGAATCCAAAGATATGAGTGCTTAAGCTATGGGATATGAAATGGACGAGCGACCAATAAAACAACATGTATTATGGGGTTGAATGCTTTTTGCTATTCACAAAATAAAACCAAAGCAGTAATGCAAATATCTGATTTAACACAGCACAGCAAAATCAGTTGCACCATTCAATTCTGCTCGTCCAGACGCGGAGAATTCAATCACATTTTTTCGATGCGACGTTTCTTATGGGATTTAATGAGCGACAACATTTTGACCCCAAACCGAGAGGATTCTGGGATGTTTGTGTTTTTTTGGTAACAACTCTGGAAGGAAACGTCGCAGACCCATCAAGGTGGTACTCGTACTGCTCGCCTCATCGAGTGGAATCCAAAGATATGAGTGGTTAAGCTATGCGATATGAAATGGACGAGCGACCAATAAAACAACATGTATTATGCGGTTGAATGCGTTTTGCTATTCACAAAATAAAACAAAAACAGTCATGCAAATATCTGTTTTAACACAGCACAGCAAAATCAGTTGCACCATTCAATTCTGCTCGTCCAGACGGGGAGAATTCAATCACATTTTTTCGATGCGACGTTTCTTATGGGATTGAATGAGGGACAACATTTTGACCCCAAACCGAGAGGATTCTGGGATGTTTGTGGTTTTTTGTAACAACTCTGGAAGGAAACGTCGCAGACCCATCAAGGTGGTACTCGTACTGCTCGCCTCATCGAGTGGAATCCAAAGATATGAGTGCTTAAGCTATGGGATATGAAATGGACGAGCGACCAATAAAACAACATGTATTATGGGGTTGAATGCTTTTTGCTATTCACAAAATAAAACCAAAGCAGTAATGCAAATATCTGATTTAACACAGCACAGCAAAATCAGTTGCACCATTCAATTCTGCTCGTCCAGACGGGGAGAATTCAATCACATTTTTTCGATGCGACGTTTCTTATGGGATTGAATGAGCGACAACATTTTGACCCCAAACCGAGAGGATTCTGGGATGTTTGTGTTTTTTTGGTAACAACTCTGGAAGGAAACGTCGCAGACCCATCAAGGTGGTACTCGTACTGCTCGCCTCATCGAGTGGAATCCAAAGATATGAGTGGTTAAGCTATGCGATATGAAATGGACGAGCGACCAATAAAACAACATGTATTATGGGGTTGAATGCGTTTTGCTATTCACAAAATAAAACAAAAGCAGTCATGCAAATATCTGTTTTAACACAGCACAGCAAAATCAGTTGCACCATTCAATTCTGCTCGTCCAGACGGGGAGAATTCAATCACATTTTTTCGATGCGACGTTTCTTATGGGATTTAATGAGCGACGACATTTTGACCCCAAACCGAGAGGATTCTGGGATGTTTGTGGTTTTTTTGTAATAACTCTGGAAGGAAACGTCCCAGACCCATCAAGGTGGTACTCGTACTGCTCGCCTCATAGAGAGGAATCCAAAGATATGAGTGCTTAAGCTATGGGATATGAAATGGACGAGCGACCAATAAAACAACATGTATTATGGGGTTGAATGCTTTTTGCTATTCACAAAATAAAACCAAAGCAGTAATGCAAATATCTGATTTAACACAGCATAGCAAAATCAGTTGCACCATTCAATTCTGCTCGTCCAGACGGGGAGAATTCAATCACATTTTTTCGATGCGACGTTTCTTATGGGATTGAATGAGCGACAACATTTTGACCCCAAACCGAGAGGATTCTGGGATGTTTGTGGTTTTTTGGTAACAACTCTGGAAGGAAACGTCCCAGACCCATCAAGGTGGTACTCGTACTGCTCGACTCATCGAGTGGAATCCAAAGATATGAGTGGTTAAGCTATGCGATATGAAATGGACGAGCGACCAATAAAACAACATGTATTATGTGGTTGAATGCTTTTAGCTATTCACAAAATAAAACAAAAGCAGTCATGCAAATATCTGCTTTAACACAGCACAGCAAAATCAGTTGCACCATTGAATCCCGCTCGTCCAGACGGGGAGAATTCAATCACATTTATTCGATGCGACGTTTCTTATGGGATTTAATGAGCGACAACATTTTGACCCCAAACCGAGAGGATTCTGGGATGTTTGTGGTTTTTTTGTAATAACTCTGGAAGGAAACGTCGCAGACCCATCAAGGTGGTACTCGTACTGCTCGCCTCATCTAGAGGAATCCAAAGATATCAGTGCTTAAGCTATGGGATATGAAATGGACGAGCGACCAATAAAACAACTTTTATTATGGGGTTGAATGCTTTTTGCTATTCACAAAATAAAACAAATGCAGTCATGCAAATATCTGTTTTAACACAGCACAGCAAAAATCAGTTACACCATTCAATTCCGCTCGTCCAGACGGGGAGAATTCAATCACATTTATTCGATGCGACGTTTCTTATGGGATTTAATGAGCGACAACATTTTGACCCCAAACCGAGAGGATTCTGGGATGTTTGTGGTGTTTTTGTAATAACTCTGGAAGGAAACGTCGCAGACCCATCAAGGTGGTACTCGTACTGCTCGCCTCATCGAGAGGAATCCAAAGATATGAGTGCTTAAGCTATGGGATATGAAATGGACGAGCGACCAATAAAACAACATGTTTTATGGGGTTGAATGCTTTTTGCTATTCACAAAATAAAACCAAAGCAGTAATGCAAATATCTGATTTAACACAGCACAGCAAAATCAGTTGCACCATTCAATTCTGCTCGTCCAGACGGGGAGAATTCAATCACATTTTTTCGATGCGACGTTTCTTATGGGATTGAATGAGCGACAACATTTTGACCCCAAACCGAGAGGATTTTGGGATGTTTGTGGTTTTTTGGTAACAACTCTGGAAGGAAACGTCGCAGACCCATCAAGGTGGTACTCATACTGCTCGCCTCATCGAGTGGAATCCAAAGATATGAGTGGTTAAGCTATGGGATATGAAATGGACGAGCGACCAATAAAACAACATGTATTATGGGGTTGAATGCCTTTTGCAATTCACAAAATAAAACAAAAGCAGTCATGCAAATATCTGTTTTAACACAGCACAGCAAAATCAGTTGCACCATTCAATCCCGCTCGTGCAGACGGGGAGAATTCAATCATATTTATTCGATGCGACGTTTCTTATGGGATTTAATGAGCGACAACATTTTGACCCCAAACCGAGAGGATTCTGGGATGTTTGTGGTTTTTTTGTAATAACTCTGGAAGGAAACGTCGCAGACCCATCAAGGTGGTACTCGTACTGCTCGCCTCATCGAGAGGAATCCAAAGATATGAGTGCTTAAGCTATGGGATATGAAATGGACGAGCGACCAATAAAACAACATGTATTATGGGGTTGAATGCTTTTTGCTATTCACAAAATAAAACCAAAGCAGTAATGCAAATATCTGATTTAACACAGCACAGCAAAATCAGTTGCACCATTCAATTCTGCTCGTCCAGACGGGGAGAATTCAATCACATTTTTTCGATGCGACGTTTCTTATGGGATTTAATGAGCGACAACATTTTGACCCCAAACCGAGAGGATTCTGGGATGTTTGTGTTTTTTTGGTAACAACTCTGGAAGGAAACGTCGCAGACCCATCAAGGTGGTACTCGTACTGCTCGCCTCATCGAGTGGAATCCAAAGATATGAGTGGTTAAGCTATGCGATATGAAATGGACGAGCGACCAATAAAACAACATGTATTATGCGGTTGAATGCGTTTTGCTATTCACAAAATAAAACAAAAACAGTCATGCAAATATCTGTTTTAACACAGCACAGCAAAATCAGTTGCACCATTCAATTCTGCTCGTCCAGACGGGGAGAATTCAATCACATTTTTTCGATGCGACGTTTCTTATGGGATTGAATGAGGGACAACATTTTGACCCCAAACCGAGAGGATTCTGGGATGTTTGTGGTTTTTTGTAACAACTCTGGAAGGAAACGTCGCAGAACCATCAAGGTGGTACTCGTACTGCTCGCCTCATCGAGTGGAATCCAAAGATATGAGTGCTTAAGCTATGGGATATGAAATGGACGAGCGACCAATAAAACAACATGTATTATGGGGTTGAATGCTTTTTGCTATTCACAAAATAAAACCAAAGCAGTAATGCAAATATCTGATTTAACACAGCACAGCAAAATCAGTTGCACCATTCAATTCTGCTCGTCCAGACGGGGAGAATTCAATCACATTTTTTCGATGCGACGTTTCTTATGGGATTGAATGAGCGACAACATTTTGACCCCAAACCGAGAGGATTCTGGGATGTTTGTGGTTTTTTGGTAACAACTCTGGAAGGAAACGTCGCAGACCCATCAAGGTGGTACTCGTACTGCTCGCCTCATCGAGTGGAATCCAAAGATATGAGTGGTTAAGCTATGCGATATGAAATGGACGAGCGACCAATAAAACAACTTTTATTATGGGGTTGAATGCTTTTTGCTATTCACAAAATAAAACAAATGCAGTCATGCAAATATCTGTTTTAACACAGCACAGCAAAAATCAGTTACACCATTCAATTCCGCTCGTCCAGACGGGGAGAATTCAATCACATTTATTCGATGCGACGTTTCTTATGGGATTTAATGAGCGACAACATTTTGACCCCAAACCGAGAGGATTCTGGGATGTTTGTGGTGTTTTTGTAATAACTCTGGAAGGAAACGTCGCAGACCCATCAAGGTGGTACTCGTACTGCTCGCCTCATCGAGAGGAATCCAAAGATATGAGTGCTTAAGCTATGGGATATGAAATGGACGAGCGACCAATAAAACAACATGTTTTATGGGGTTGAATGCTTTTTGCTATTCACAAAATAAAACCAAAGCAGTAATGCAAATATCTGATTTAACACAGCACAGCAAAATCAGTTGCACCATTCAATTCTGCTCGTCCAGACGGGGAGAATTCAATCACATTTTTTCGATGCGACGTTTCTTATGGGATTGAATGAGCGACAACATTTTGACCCCAAACCGAGAGGATTTTGGGATGTTTGTGGTTTTTTGGTAACAACTCTGGAAGGAAACGTCGCAGACCCATCAAGGTGGTACTCATACTGCTCGCCTCATCGAGTGGAATCCAAAGATATGAGTGGTTAAGCTATGGGATATGAAATGGACGAGCGACCAATAAAACAACATGTATTATGGGGTTGAATGCGTTTTGCAATTCACAAAATAAAACAAAAGCAGTCATGCAAATATCTGTTTTAACACAGCACAGCAAAATCAGTTGCACCATTCAATCCCGCTCGTGCAGACGGGGAGAATTCAATCATATTTATTCGATGCGACGTTTCTTATGGGATTTAATGAGCGACAACATTTTGACCCCAAACCGAGAGGATTCTGGGATGTTTGTGGTTTTTTTGTAATAACTCTGGAAGGAAACGTCGCAGACCCATCAAGGTGGTACTCGTACTGCTCGCCTCATCGAGAGGAATCCAAAGATATGAGTGCTTAAGCTATGGGATATGAAATGGACGAGCGACCAATAAAACAACATGTATTATGGGGTTGAATGCTTTTTGCTATTCACAAAATAAAACCAAAGCAGTAATGCAAATATCTGATTTAACACAGCACAGCAAAATCAGTTGCACCATTCAATTCTGCTCGTCCAGACGGGGAGAATTCAATCACATTTTTTCGATGCGACGTTTCTTATGGGATTTAATGAGCGACAACATTTTGACCCCAAACCGAGAGGATTCTGGGATGTTTGTGTTTTTTTGGTAACAACTCTGGAAGGAAACGTCGCAGACCCATCAAGGTGGTACTCGTACTGCTCGCCTCATCGAGTGGAATCCAAAGATATGAGTGGTTAAGCTATGCGATATGAAATGGACGAGCGACCAATAAAACAACATGTATTATGCGGTTGAATGCGTTTTGCTATTCACAAAATAAAACAAAAACAGTCATGAAAATATCTGTTTTAACACAGCACAGCAAAATCAGTTGCACCATTCAATTATGCTCGTCCAGACGGGGAGAATTCAATCACATTTTTTCGATGCGACGTTTCTTATGGGATTGAATGAGGGACAACATTTTGACCCCAAACCGAGAGGATTCTGGGATGTTTGTGGTTTTTTGTAACAACTCTGGAAGGAAACGTCGCAGACCCATCAAGGTGGTACTCGTACTGCTCGCCTCATCGAGTGGAATCCAAAGATATGAGTGCTTAAGCTATGGGATATGAAATGGACGAGCGACCAATAAAACAACATGTATTATGGGGTTGAATGCTTTTTGCTATTCACAAAATAAAACCAAAGCAGTAATGCAAATATCTGATTTAACACAGCACAGCAAAATCAGTTGCACCATTCAATTCTGCTCGTCCAGACGGGGAGAATTCAATCACATTTTTTCGATGCGACGTTTCTTATGGGATTGAATGAGCGACAACATTTTGACCCCAAACCGAGAGGATTCTGGGATGTTTGTGGTTTTTTGGTAACAACTCTGGAAGGAAACGTCGCAGACCCATCAAGGTGGTACTCGTACTGCTCGCCTCATCGAGTGGAATCCAAAGATATGAGTGGTTAAGCTATGCGATATGAAATGGACGAGCGACCAATAAAACAACATGTATTATGGGGTTGAATGCGTTTTGCTATTCACAAAATAAAACAAAAGCAGTCATGCAAATATCTGTTTTAACACAGCACAGCAAAATCAGTTGCACCATTCAATTCTGCTCGTCCAGACGGGGAGAATTCAATCACATTTTTTCGATGCGACGTTTCTTATGGGATTTAATGAGCGACGACATTTTGACCCCAAACCGAGAGGATTCTGGGATGTTTGTGGTTTTTTTGTAATAACTCTGGAAGGAAACGTCCCAGACCCATCAAGGTGGTACTCGTACTGCTCGCCTCATAGAGAGGAATCCAAAGATATGAGTGCTTAAGCTATGGGATATGAAATGGACGAGCGACCAATAAAACAACATGTATTATGGGGTTGAATGCTTTTTGCTATTCACAAAATAAAACCAAAGCAGTAATGCAAATATCTGATTTAACACAGCATAGCAAAATCAGTTGCACCATTCAATTCTGCTCGTCCAGACGGGGAGAATTCAATCACATTTTTTCGATGCGACGTTTCTTATGGGATTGAATGAGCGACAACATTTTGACCCCAAACCGAGAGGATTCTGGGATGTTTGTGGTTTTTTGGTAACAACTCTGGAAGGAAACGTCCCAGACCCATCAAGGTGGTACTCGTACTGCTCGCCTCATCGAGTGGAATCCAAAGATATGAGTGGTTAAGCTATGCGATATGAAATGGACGAGCGACCAATAAAACAACATGTATTATGTGGTTGAATGCTTTTAGCTATTCACAAAATAAAACAAAAGCAGTCATGCAAATATCTGCTTTAACACAGCACAGCAAAATCAGTTGCACCATTGAATCCCGCTCGTCCAGACGGGGAGAATTCAATCACATTTATTCGATGCGACGTTTCTTATGGGATTTAATGAGCGACAACATTTTGACCCCAAACCGAGAGGATTCTGGGATGTTTGTGGTTTTTTTGTAATAACTCTGGAAGGAAACGTCGCAGACCCATCAAGGTGGTACTCGTACTGCTCGCCTCATCTAGAGGAATCCAAAGATATCAGTGCTTAAGCTATGGGATATGAAATGGACGAGCGACCAATAAAACAACTTTTATTATGGGGTTGAATGCTTTTTGCTATTCACAAAATAAAACAAATGCAGTCATGCAAATATCTGTTTTAACACAGCACAGCAAAAATCAGTTACACCATTCAATTCCGCTCGTCCAGACGGGGAGAATTCAATCACATTTATTCGATGCGACGTTTCTTATGGGATTTAATGAGCGACAACATTTTGACCCCAAACCGAGAGGATTCTGGGATGTTTGTGGTGTTTTTGTAATAACTCTGGAAGGAAACGTCGCAGACCCATCAAGGTGGTACTCGTACTGCTCGCCTCATCGAGAGGAATCCAAAGATATGAGTGCTTAAGCTATGGGATATGAAATGGACGAGCGACCAATAAAACAACATGTTTTATGGGGTTGAATGCTTTTTGCTATTCACAAAATAAAACCAAAGCAGTAATGCAAATATCTGATTTAACACAGCACAGCAAAATCAGTTGCACCATTCAATTCTGCTCGTCCAGACGGGGAGAATTCAATCACATTTTTTCGATGCGACGTTTCTTATGGGATTGAATGAGCGACAACATTTTGACCCCAAACCGAGAGGATTTTGGGATGTTTGTGGTTTTTTGGTAACAACTCTGGAAGGAAACGTCGCAGACCCATCAAGGTGGTACTCATACTGCTCGCCTCATCGAGTGGAATCCAAAGATATGAGTGGTTAAGCTATGGGATATGAAATGGACGAGCGACCAATAAAACAACATGTATTATGGGGTTGAATGCCTTTTGCAATTCACAAAATAAAACAAAAGCAGTCATGCAAATATCTGTTTTAACACAGCACAGCAAAATCAGTTGCACCATTCAATCCCGCTCGTGCAGACGGGGAGAATTCAATCATATTTATTCGATGCGACGTTTCTTATGGGATTTAATGAGCGACAACATTTTGACCCCAAACCGAGAGGATTCTGGGATGTTTGTGGTTTTTTTGTAATAACTCTGGAAGGAAACGTCGCAGACCCATCAAGGTGGTACTCGTACTGCTCGCCTCATCGAGAGGAATCCAAAGATATGAGTGCTTAAGCTATGGGATATGAAATGGACGAGCGACCAATAAAACAACATGTATTATGGGGTTGAATGCTTTTTGCTATTCACAAAATAAAACCAAAGCAGTAATGCAAATATCTGATTTAACACAGCACAGCAAAATCAGTTGCACCATTCAATTCTGCTCGTCCAGACGGGGAGAATTCAATCACATTTTTTCGATGCGACGTTTCTTATGGGATTTAATGAGCGACAACATTTTGACCCCAAACCGAGAGGATTCTGGGATGTTTGTGTTTTTTTGGTAACAACTCTGGAAGGAAACGTCGCAGACCCATCAAGGTGGTACTCGTACTGCTCGCCTCATCGAGTGGAATCCAAAGATATGAGTGGTTAAGCTATGCGATATGAAATGGACGAGCGACCAATAAAACAACATGTATTATGCGGTTGAATGCGTTTTGCTATTCACAAAATAAAACAAAAACAGTCATGCAAATATCTGTTTTAACACAGCACAGCAAAATCAGTTGCACCATTCAATTCTGCTCGTCCAGACGGGGAGAATTCAATCACATTTTTTCGATGCGACGTTTCTTATGGGATTGAATGAGGGACAACATTTTGACCCCAAACCGAGAGGATTCTGGGATGTTTGTGGTTTTTTGTAACAACTCTGGAAGGAAACGTCGCAGACCCATCAAGGTGGTACTCGTACTGCTCGCCTCATCGAGTGGAATCCAAAGATATGAGTGCTTAAGCTATGGGATATGAAATGGACGAGCGACCAATAAAACAACATGTATTATGGGGTTGAATGCTTTTTGCTATTCACAAAATAAAACCAAAGCAGTAATGCAAATATCTGATTTAACACAGCACAGCAAAATCAGTTGCACCATTCAATTCTGCTCGTCCAGACGGGGAGAATTCAATCACATTTTTTCGATGCGACGTTTCTTATGGGATTGAATGAGCGACAACATTTTGACCCCAAACCGAGAGGATTCTGGGATGTTTGTGGTTTTTTGGTAACAACTCTGGAAGGAAACGTCGCAGACCCATCAAGGTGGTACTCGTACTGCTCGCCTCATCGAGTGGAATCCAAAGATATGAGTGGTTAAGCTATGCGATATGAAATGGACGAGCGACCAATAAAACAACATGTATTATGGGGTTGAATGCGTTTTGCTATTCACAAAATAAAACAAAAGCAGTCATGCAAATATCTGTTTTAACACAGCACAGCAAAATCAGTTGCACCATTCAATTCTGCTCGTCCAGACGGGGAGAATTCAATCACATTTTTTCGATGCGACGTTTCTTATGGGATTTAATGAGCGACGACATTTTGACCCCAAACCGAGAGGATTCTGGGATGTTTGTGGTTTTTTTGTAATAACTCTGGAAGGAAACGTCCCAGACCCATCAAGGTGGTACTCGTACTGCTCGCCTCATAGAGAGGAATCCAAAGATATGAGTGCTTAAGCTATGGGATATGAAATGGACGAGCGACCAATAAAACAACATGTATTATGGGGTTGAATGCTTTTTGCTATTCACAAAATAAAACCAAAGCAGTAATGCAAATATCTGATTTAACACAGCATAGCAAAATCAGTTGCACCATTCAATTCTGCTCGTCCAGACGGGGAGAATTCAATCACATTTTTTCGATGCGACGTTTCTTATGGGATTGAATGAGCGACAACATTTTGACCCCAAACCGAGAGGATTCTGGGATGTTTGTGGTTTTTTGGTAACAACTCTGGAAGGAAACGTCCCAGACCCATCAAGGTGGTACTCGTACTGCTCGCCTCATCGAGTGGAATCCAAAGATATGAGTGGTTAAGCTATGCGATATGAAATGGACGAGCGACCAATAAAACAAACATGTATTATGTGGTTGAATGCTTTTAGCTATTCACAAAATAAAACAAAAGCAGTCATGCAAATATCTGCTTTAACACAGCACAGCAAAATCAGTTGCACCATTGAATCCCGCTCGTCCAGACGGGGAGAATTCAATCACATTTATTCGATGCGACGTTTCTTATGGGATTTAATGAGCGACAACATTTTGACCCCAAACCGAGAGGATTCTGGGATGTTTGTGGTTTTTTTGTAATAACTCTGGAAGGAAACGTCGCAGACCCATCAAGGTGGTACTCGTACTGCTCGCCTCATCTAGAGGAATCCAAAGATATCAGTGCTTAAGCTATGGGATATGAAATGGACGAGCGACCAATAAAACAACTTTTATTATGGGGTTGAATGCTTTTTGCTATTCACAAAATAAAACAAATGCAGTCATGCAAATATCTGTTTTAACACAGCACAGCAAAAATCAGTTACACCATTCAATTCCGCTCGTCCAGACGGGGAGAATTCAATCACATTTATTCGATGCGACGTTTCTTATGGGATTTAATGAGCGACAACATTTTGACCCCAAACCGAGAGGATTCTGGGATGTTTGTGGTGTTTTTGTAATAACTCTGGAAGGAAACGTCGCAGACCCATCAAGGTGGTAATCGTACTGCTCGACTCATCGAGAGGAATCCAAAGATATGAGTGCTTAAGCTATGGGATATGAAATGGACGAGCGACCAATAAAACAACTTTTATTATGGGGTTGAATGCTTTTTGCTATTCACAAAATAAAACAAATGCAGTCATGCAAATATCTGTTTTAACACAGCACAGCAAAAATCAGTTACACCATTCAATTCCGCTCGTCCAGACGGGGAGAATTCAATCACATTTATTCGATGCGACGTTTCTTATGGGATTTAATGAGCGACAACATTTTGACCCCAAACCGAGAGGATTCTGGGATGTTTGTGGTGTTTTTGTAATAACTCTGGAAGGAAACGTCGCAGACCCATCAAGGTGGTACTCGTACTGCTCGCCTCATCGAGAGGAATCCAAAGATATGAGTGCTTAAGCTATGGGATATGAAATGGACGAGCGACCAATAAAACAACATGTTTTATGGGGTTGAATGCTTTTTGCTATTCACAAAATAAAACCAAAGCAGTAATGCAAATATCTGATTTAACACAGCACAGCAAAATCAGTTGCACCATTCAATTCTGCTCGTCCAGACGGGGAGAATTCAATCACATTTTTTCGATGCGACGTTTCTTATGGGATTGAATGAGCGACAACATTTTGACCCCAAACCGAGAGGATTTTGGGATGTTTGTGGTTTTTTGGTAACAACTCTGGAAGGAAACGTCGCAGACCCATCAAGGTGGTACTCATACTGCTCGCCTCATCGAGTGGAATCCAAAGATATGAGTGGTTAAGCTATGGGATATGAAATGGACGAGCGACCAATAAAACAACTTTTATTATGGGGTTGAATGCTTTTTGCTATTCACAAAATAAAACAAATGCAGTCATGCAAATATCTGTTTTAACACAGCACAGCAAAAATCAGTTACACCATTCAATTCCGCTCGTCCAGACGGGGAGAATTCAATCACATTTATTCGATGCGACGTTTCTTATGGGATTTAATGAGCGACAACATTTTGACCCCAAACCGAGAGGATTCTGGGATGTTTGTGGTGTTTTTGTAATAACTCTGGAAGGAAACGTCGCAGACCCATCAAGGTGGTAATCGTACTGCTCGACTCATCGAGAGGAATCCAAAGATATGAGTGCTTAAGCTATGGGATATGAAATGGACGAGCGACCAATAAAACAACTTTTATTATGGGGTTGAATGCTTTTTGCTATTCACAAAATAAAACAAATGCAGTCATGCAAATATCTGTTTTAACACAGCACAGCAAAAATCAGTTACACCATTCAATTCCGCTCGTCCAGACGGGGAGAATTCAATCACATTTATTCGATGCGACGTTTCTTATGGGATTTAATGAGCGACAACATTTTGACCCCAAACCGAGAGGATTCTGGGATGTTTGTGGTGTTTTTGTAATAACTCTGGAAGGAAACGTCGCAGACCCATCAAGGTGGTACTCGTACTGCTCGCCTCATCGAGAGGAATCCAAAGATATGAGTGCTTAAGCTATGGGATATGAAATGGACGAGCGACCAATAAAACAACATGTTTTATGGGGTTGAATGCTTTTTGCTATTCACAAAATAAAACCAAAGCAGTAATGCAAATATCTGATTTAACACAGCACAGCAAAATCAGTTGCACCATTCAATTCTGCTCGTCCAGACGGGGAGAATTCAATCACATTTTTTCGATGCGACGTTTCTTATGGGATTGAATGAGCGACAACATTTTGACCCCAAACCGAGAGGATTTTGGGATGTTTGTGGTTTTTTGGTAACAACTCTGGAAGGAAACGTCGCAGACCCATCAAGGTGGTACTCGTACTGCTCGCCTCATAGAGAGGAATCCAAAGATATGAGTGCTTAAGCTATGGGATATGAAATGGACGAGCGACCAATAAAACAACATGTATTATGGGGTTGAATGCTTTTTGCTATTCACAAAATAAAACCAAAGCAGTAATGCAAATATCTGATTTAACACAGCACAGCAAAATCAGTTGCACCATTCAATTCTGCTCGTCCAGACGGGGAGAATTCAATCACATTTTTTCGATGCGACGTTTCTTATGGGATTGAATGAGCGACAACATTTTGACCCCAAACCGAGAGGATTCTGGGATGTTTGTGGTTTTTTGGTAACAACTCTGGAAGGAAACGTCCCAGACCCATCAAGGTGGTACTCGTACTGCTCGCCTCATCGAGTGGAATCCAAAGATATGAGTGGTTAAGCTATGCGATATGAAATGGACGAGCGACCAATAAAACAACATGTATTATGTGGTTGAATGCTTTTTGCTATTCACAAAATAAAACAAAAGCAGTCATGCAAATATCTGCTTTAACACAGCACAGCAAAATCAGTTGCACCATTCAATCCCGCTCGTCCAGACGGGGAGAATTCAATCACATTTATTCGATGCGACGTTTCTTATGGGATTTAATGAGCGACAACATTTTGACCCCAAACCGAGAGGATTCTGGGATGTTTGTGGTTTTTTTGTAATAACTCTGGAAGGAAACGTCGCAGACCCATCAAGGTGGTACTCGTACTGCTCGCCTCATCGAGCGGAATCCAAAGATATGAGTGCTTAAGCTATGGGATATGAAATGGACGAGCGACCAATAAAACAACTTTTATTATGGGGTTGAATGCTTTTTGCTATTCACAAAATAAAACAAATGCAGTCATGCAAATATCTGTTTTAACACAGCACAGCAAAAATCAGTTACACCATTCAATTCCGCTCGTCCAGACGGGGAGAATTCAATCACATTTATTCGATGCGACGTTTCTTATGGGATTTAATGAGCGACAACATTTTGACCCCAAACCGAGAGGATTCTGGGATGTTTGTGGTGTTTTTGTAATAACTCTTGAAGGAAACGTCGCAGACCCATCAAGGTGGTAATCGTACTGCTCGACTCATCGAGAGGAATCCAAAGATATGAGTGCTTAAGCTATGGGATATGAAATGGACGAGCGACCAATAAAACAACTTTTATTATGGGGTTGAATGCTTTTTGCTATTCACAAAATAAAACAAATGCAGTCATGCAAATATCTGTTTTAACACAGCACAGCAAAAATCAGTTACACCATTCAATTCCGCTCGTCCAGACGGGGAGAATTCAATCACATTTATTCGATGCGACGTTTCTTATGGGATTTAATGAGCGACAACATTTTGACCCCAATCCGAGAGGATTCTGGGATGTTTGTGGTGTTTTTGTAATAACTCTGGAAGGAAACGTCGCAGACCCATCAAGGTGGTACTCGTACTGCTCGCCTCATCGAGAGGAATCCAAAGATATGAGTGCTTAAGCTATGGGATATGAAATGGACGAGCGACCAATAAAACAACATGTTTTATGGGGTTGAATGCTTTTTGCTATTCACAAAATAAAACCAAAGCAGTAATGCAAATATCTGATTTAACACAGCACAGCAAAATCAGTTGCACCATTCAATTCTGCTCGTCCAGACGGGGAGAATTCAATCACATTTTTTCGATGCGACGTTTCTTATGGGATTGAATGAGCGACAACATTTTGACCCCAAACCGAGAGGATTTTGGGATGTTTGTGGTTTTTTGGTAACAACTCTGGAAGGAAACGTCGCAGACCCATCAAGGTGGTACTCATACTGCTCGCCTCATCGAGTGGAATCCAAAGATATGAGTGGTTAAGCTATGGGATATGAAATGGACGAGCGACCAATAAAACAACTTTTATTATGGGGTTGAATGCTTTTTGCTATTCACAAAATAAAACAAATGCAGTCATGCAAATATCTGTTTTAACACAGCACAGCAAAAATCAGTTACACCATTCAATTCCGCTCGTCCAGACGGGGAGAATTCAATCACATTTATTCGATGCGACGTTTCTTATGGGATTTAATGAGCGACAACATTTTGACCCCAAACCGAGAGGATTCTGGGATGTTTGTGGTGTTTTTGTAATAACTCTGGAAGGAAACGTCGCAGACCCATCAAGGTGGTACTCGTACTGCTCGCCTCATCGAGAGGAATCCAAAGATATGAGTGCTTAAGCTATGGGATATGAAATGGACGAGCGACCAATAAAACAACATGTTTTATGGGGTTGAATGCTTTTTGCTATTCACAAAATAAAACCAAAGCAGTAATGCAAATATCTGATTTAACACAGCACAGCAAAATCAGTTGCACCATTCAATTCTGCTCGTCCAGACGGGGAGAATTCAATCACATTTTTTCGATGCGACGTTTCTTATGGGATTGAATGAGCGACAACATTTTGACCCCAAACCGAGAGGATTTTGGGATGTTTGTGGTTTTTTGGTAACAACTCTGGAAGGAAACGTCGCAGACCCATCAAGGTGGTACTCATACTGCTCGCCTCATCGAGTGGAATCCAAAGATATGAGTGGTTAAGCTATGGGATATGAAATGGACGAGCGACCAATAAAACAACATGTATTATGGGGTTGAATGCGTTTTGCTATTCACAAAATAAAACAAAAGCAGTCATGCAAATATCTGTTTTAACACAGCACAGCAAAATCAGTTGCACCATTCAATCCCGCTCGTGCAGACGGGGAGAATTCAATCATATTTATTCGATGCGACGTTTCTTATGGGATTTAATGAGCGACAACATTTTGACCCCAAACCGAGAGGATTCTGGGATGTTTGTGGTTTTTTTGTAATAACTCTGGAAGGAAACGTCGCAGACCCATCAAGGTGGTACTCGTACTGCTCGCCTCATCGAAAGGAATCCAAAGATATGAGTGCTTAAGCTATGGGATATGAAATGGACGAGCGACCAATAAAACAACATGTATTATGGGGTTGAATGCTTTTTGCTATTCACAAAATAAAACCAAAGCAGTAATGTAAATATCTGATTTAACACAGCACAGCAAAATCAGTTGCACCATTCAATTCTGCTCGTCCAGACGGGGAGAATTCAATCACATTTTTTCGATGCGACGTTTCTTATGGGATTTAATGAGCGACAACATTTTGACCCCAAACCGAGAGGATTCTGGGATGTTTGTGTTTTTTTGGTAACAACTCTGGAAGGAAACGTCGCAGACCCATCAAGGTGGTACTCGTACTGCTCGCCTCATCGAGTGGAATCCAAAGATATGAGTGGTTAAGCTATGCGATATGAAATGGACGAGCGACCAATAAAACAACATGTATTATGGGGTTGAATGCGTTTTGCTATTCACAAAATAAAACAAAAACAGGGATATGAAATGGACGAGCGACCAATAAAACAACATGTATTATGGGGTTGAATGCTTTTTGCTATTCACAAAATAAAACCAAAGCAGTAATGCAAATATCTGATTTAACACAGCACAGCAAAATCAGTTGCACCATTCAATTCTGCTCGTCCAGACGGGGAGAATTCAATCACATTTTTTCGATGCGACGTTTCTTATGGGATTTAATGAGCGACAACATTTTGACCCCAAACCGAGAGGATTCTGGGATGTTTGTGTTTTTTTGGTAACAACTCTGGAAGGAAACGTCGCAGACCCATCAAGGTGGTACTCGTACTGCTCGCCTCATCGAGTGGAATCCAAAGATATGAGTGGTTAAGCTATGCGATATGAAATGGACGAGCGACCAATAAAACAACATGTATTATGGGGTTGAATGCGTTTTGCTATTCACAAAATAAAACAAAAACAGTCATGCAAATATCTGTTTTAACACAGCACAGCAAAATCAGTTGCACCATTCAATCCCGCTCGTGCAGACGGGGAGAATTCAATCATATTTATTCGATGCGACGTTTCTTATGGGATTTAATGAGCGACAACATTTTGACCCCAAACCGAGAGGATTCTGGGATGTTTGTGGTTTTTTTGTAATAACTCTGGAAGGAAACGTCGCAGACCCATCAAGGTGGTACTCGTACTGCTCGCCTCATCGAGAGGAATCCAAAGATATGAGTGCTTAAGCTATGGGATATGAAATGGACGAGCGACCAATAAAACAACATGTATTATGGGGTTGAATGCTTTTTGCTATTCACAAAATAAAACCAAAGCAGTAATGCAAATATCTGATTTAACACAGCACAGCAAAATCAGTTGCACCATTCAATTCTGCTCGTCCAGACGGGGAGAATTCAATCACATTTTTTCGATGCGACGTTTCTTATGGGATTTAATGAGCGACAACATTTTGACCCCAAACCGAGAGGATTCTGGGATGTTTGTGTTTTATTGGTAACAACTCTGGAAGGAAACGTCGCAGACCCATCAAGGTGGTACTCGTACTGCTCGCCTCATCGAGTGGAATCCAAAGATATGAGTGGTTAAGCTATGCGATATGAAATGGACGAGCGACCAATAAAACAACATGTATTATGGGGTTGAATGCGTTTTGCTATTCACAAAATAAAACAAAAACAGTCATGCAAATATCTGTTTTAACACAGCACAGCAAAATCAGTTGCACCATTCAATCCCGCTCGTGCAGACGGGGAGAATTCAATCATATTTATTCGATGCGACGTTTCTTATGGGATTTAATGAGCGACAACATTTTGACCCCAAACCGAGAGGATTCTGGGATGTTTGTGGTTTTTTTGTAATAACTCTGGAAGGAAACGTCGCAGACCCATCAAGGTGGTACTCGTACTGCTCGCCTCATCGAGAGGAATCCAAAGATATGAGTGCTTAAGCTATGGGATATGAAATGGACGAGCGACCAATAAAACAACATGTATTATGGGGTTGAATGCTTTTTGCTATTCACAAAATAAAACCAAAGCAGTAATGCAAATATCTGATTTAACACAGCACAGCAAAATCAGTTGCACCATTCAATTCTGCTCGTCCAGACGGGGAGAATTCAATCACATTTTTTCGATGCGACGTTTCTTATGGGATTTAATGAGCGACAACATTTTGACCCCAACCGAGAGGATTCTGGGATGTTTGTGTTTTTTTGGTAACAACTCTGGAAGGAAACGTCGCAGACCCATCAAGGTGGTACTCGTACTGCTCGCCTCATCGAGTGGAATCCAAAGATATGAGTGGTTAAGCTATGCGATATGAAATGGACGAGCGACCAATAAAACAACATGTATTATGGGGTTGAATGCGTTTTGCTATTCACAAAATAAAACAAAAACAGTCATGCAAATATCTGTTTTAACACAGCACAGCAAAATCAGTTGCACCATTCAATCCCGCTCGTGCAGACGGGGAGAATTCAATCATATTTATTCGATGCGACGTTTCTTATGGGATTTAATGAGCGACAACATTTTGACCCCAAACCGAGAGGATTCTGGGATGTTTGTGGTTTTTTTGTAATAACTCTGGAAGGAAACGTCGCAGACCCATCAAGGTGGTACTCGTACTGCTCGCCTCATCGAGAGGAATCCAAAGATATGAGTGCTTAAGCTATGGGATATGAAATGGACGAGCGACCAATAAAACAACATGTATTATGGGGTTGAATGCTTTTTGCTATTCACAAAATAAAACCAAAGCAGTAATGCAAATATCTGATTTAACACAGCACAGCAAAATCAGTTGCACCATTCAATTCTGCTCGTCCAGACGGGGAGAATTCAATCACATTTTTTCGATGCGACGTTTCTTATGGGATTTAATGAGCGACAACATTTTGACCCCAAACCGAGAGGATTCTGGGATGTTTGTGTTTTTTTGGTAACAACTCTGGAAGGAAACGTCGCAGACCCATCAAGGTGATACTCGTACTGCTCGCCTCATCGAGTGGAATCCAAAGATATGAGTGGTTAAGCTATGGGATATGAAATGGACGAGCGACCAATAAAACAACATGTATTATGGGGTTGAATGCGTTTTGCTATTCACAAAATAAAACAAAAACAGTCATGCAAATATCTTTTTTAACACAGCACAGCAAAATCAGTTGCACCATTCAATTCTGCTCGTCCAGACGGGGAGAATTCAATCACATTTTTTCGATGCGACGTTTCTTATGGGATTGAATGAGGGACAACATTTTGACCCCAAACCGAGAGGATTCTGGGATGTTTGTGGTTTTTTGTAACAACTCTGGAAGGAAACGTCGCAGACCCATCAAGGTGGTACTCGTACTGCTCGCCTCATCGAGTGGAATCCAAAGATATGAGTGCTTAAGCTATGGGATATGAAATGGACGAGCGACCAATAAAACAACATGTATTATGGGGTTGAATGCTTTTTGCTATTCACAAAATAAAACCAAAGCAGTAATGCAAATATCTGATTTAACACAGCACAGCAAAATCAGTTGCACCATTCAATTCTGCTCGTCCAGACGGGGAGAATTCAATCACATTTTTTCGATGCGACGTTTCTTATGGGATTGAATGAGCGACAACATTTTGACCCCAAACCGAGAGGATTCTGGGATGTTTGTGGTTTTTTGGTAACAACTCTGGAAGGAAACGTCGCAGACCCATCAAGGTGGTAATCGTACTGCTCGACTCATCGAGAGGAATCCAAAGATATGAGTGCTTAAGCTATGGGATATGAAATGGACGAGCGACCAATAAAACAACTTTTATTATGGGGTTGAATGCTTTTTGCTATTCACAAAATAAAACAAATGCAGTCATGCAAATATCTGTTTTAACACAGCACAGCAAAAATCAGTTACACCATTCAATTCCGCTCGTCCAGACGGGGAGAATTCAATCACATTTATTCGATGCGACGTTTCTTATGGGATTTAATGAGCGACAACATTTTGACCCCAATCCGAGAGGATTCTGGGATGTTTGTGGTGTTTTTGTAATAACTCTGGAAGGAAACGTCGCAGACCCATCAAGGTGGTACTCGTACTGCTCGCCTCATCGAGAGGAATCCAAAGATATGAGTGCTTAAGCTATGGGATATGAAATGGACGAGCGACCAATAAAACAACATGTTTTATGGGGTTGAATGCTTTTTGCTATTCACAAAATAAAACCAAAGCAGTAATGCAAATATCTGATTTAACACAGCACAGCAAAATCAGTTGCACCATTCAATTCTGCTCGTCCAGACGGGGAGAATTCAATCACATTTTTTCGATGCGACGTTTCTTATGGGATTGAATGAGCGACAACATTTTGACCCCAAACCGAGAGGATTTTGGGATGTTTGTGGTTTTTTGGTAACAACTCTGGAAGGAAACGTCGCAGACCCATCAAGGTGGTACTCATACTGCTCGCCTCATCGAGTGGAATCCAAAGATATGAGTGGTTAAGCTATGGGATATGAAATGGACGAGCGACCAATAAAACAACTTTTATTATGGGGTTGAATGCTTTTTGCTATTCACAAAATAAAACAAATGCAGTCATGCAAATATCTGTTTTAACACAGCACAGCAAAAATCAGTTACACCATTCAATTCCGCTCGTCCAGACGGGGAGAATTCAATCACATTTATTCGATGCGACGTTTCTTATGGGATTTAATGAGCGACAACATTTTGACCCCAAACCGAGAGGATTCTGGGATGTTTGTGGTGTTTTTGTAATAACTCTGGAAGGAAACGTCGCAGACCCATCAAGGTGGTACTCGTACTGCTCGCCTCATCGAGAGGAATCCAAAGATATGAGTGCTTAAGCTATGGGATATGAAATGGACGAGCGACCAATAAAACAACATGTTTTATGGGGTTGAATGCTTTTTGCTATTCACAAAATAAAACCAAAGCAGTAATGCAAATATCTGATTTAACACAGCACAGCAAAATCAGTTGCACCATTCAATTCTGCTCGTCCAGACGGGGAGAATTCAATCACATTTTTTCGATGCGACGTTTCTTATGGGATTGAATGAGCGACAACATTTTGACCCCAAACCGAGAGGATTTTGGGATGTTTGTGGTTTTTTGGTAACAACTCTGGAAGGAAACGTCGCAGACCCATCAAGGTGGTACTCATACTGCTCGCCTCATCGAGTGGAATCCAAAGATATGAGTGGTTAAGCTATGGGATATGAAATGGACGAGCGACCAATAAAACAACATGTATTATGGGGTTGAATGCGTTTTGCTATTCACAAAATAAAACAAAAGCAGTCATGCAAATATCTGTTTTAACACAGCACAGCAAAATCAGTTGCACCATTCAATCCCGCTCGTGCAGACGGGGAGAATTCAATCATATTTATTCGATGCGACGTTTCTTATGGGATTTAATGAGCGACAACATTTTGACCCCAAACCGAGAGGATTCTGGGATGTTTGTGGTTTTTTTGTAATAACTCTGGAAGGAAACGTCGCAGACCCATCAAGGTGGTACTCGTACTGCTCGCCTCATCGAGAGGAATCCAAAGATATGAGTGCTTAAGCTATGGGATATGAAATGGACGAGCGACCAATAAAACAACATGTATTATGGGGTTGAATGCTTTTTGCTATTCACAAAATAAAACCAAAGCAGTAATGTAAATATCTGATTTAACACAGCACAGCAAAATCAGTTGCACCATTCAATTCTGCTCGTCCAGACGGGGAGAATTCAATCACATTTTTTCGATGCGACGTTTCTTATGGGATTTAATGAGCGACAACATTTTGACCCCAAACCGAGAGGATTCTGGGATGTTTGTGTTTTTTTGGTAACAACTCTGGAAGGAAACGTCGCAGACCCATCAAGGTGGTACTCGTACTGCTCGCCTCATCGAGTGGAATCCAAAGATATGAGTGGTTAAGCTATGCGATATGAAATGGACGAGCGACCAATAAAACAACATGTATTATGGGGTTGAATGCGTTTTGCTATTCACAAAATAAAACAAAAACAGGGATATGAAATGGACGAGCGACCAATAAAACAACATGTATTATGGGGTTGAATGCTTTTTGCTATTCACAAAATAAAACCAAAGCAGTAATGCAAATATCTGATTTAACACAGCACAGCAAAATCAGTTGCACCATTCAATTCTGCTCGTCCAGACGGGGAGAATTCAATCACATTTTTTCGATGCGACGTTTCTTATGGGATTTAATGAGCGACAACATTTTGACCCCAAACCGAGAGGATTCTGGGATGTTTGTGTTTTTTTGGTAACAACTCTGGAAGGAAACGTCGCAGACCCATCAAGGTGGTACTCGTACTGCTCGCCTCATCGAGTGGAATCCAAAGATATGAGTGGTTAAGCTATGCGATATGAAATGGACGAGCGACCAATAAAACAACATGTATTATGGGGTTGAATGCGTTTTGCTATTCACAAAATAAAACAAAAACAGTCATGCAAATATCTGTTTTAACACAGCACAGCAAAATCAGTTGCACCATTCAATCCCGCTCGTGCAGACGGGGAGAATTCAATCATATTTATTCGATGCGACGTTTCTTATGGGATTTAATGAGCGACAACATTTTGACCCCAAACCGAGAGGATTCTGGGATGTTTGTGGTTTTTTTGTAATAACTCTGGAAGGAAACGTCGCAGACCCATCAAGGTGGTACTCGTACTGCTCGCCTCATCGAGAGGAATCCAAAGATATGAGTGCTTAAGCTATGGGATATGAAATGGACGAGCGACCAATAAAACAACATGTATTATGGGGTTGAATGCTTTTTGCTATTCACAAAATAAAACCAAAGCAGTAATGCAAATATCTGATTTAACACAGCACAGCAAAATCAGTTGCACCATTCAATTCTGCTCGTCCAGACGGGGAGAATTCAATCACATTTTTTCGATGCGACGTTTCTTATGGGATTTAATGAGCGACAACATTTTGACCCCAAACCGAGAGGATTCTGGGATGTTTGTGTTTTTTTGGTAACAACTCTGGAAGGAAACGTCGCAGACCCATCAAGGTGGTACTCGTACTGCTCGCCTCATCGAGTGGAATCCAAAGATATGAGTGGTTAAGCTATGCGATATGAAATGGACGAGCGACCAATAAAACAACATGTATTATGGGGTTGAATGCGTTTTGCTATTCACAAAATAAAACAAAAACAGTCATGCAAATATCTGTTTTAACACAGCACAGCAAAATCAGTTGCACCATTCAATCCCGCTCGTGCAGACGGGGAGAATTCAATCATATTTATTCGATGCGACGTTTCTTATGGGATTTAATGAGCGACAACATTTTGACCCCAAACCGAGAGGATTCTGGGATGTTTGTGGTTTTTTTGTAATAACTCTGGAAGGAAACGTCGCAGACCCATCAAGGTGGTACTCGTACTGCTCGCCTCATCGAGAGGAATCCAAAGATATGAGTGCTTAAGCTATGGGATATGAAATGGACGAGCGACCAATAAAACAACATGTATTATGGGGTTGAATGCTTTTTGCTATTCACAAAATAAAACCAAAGCAGTAATGCAAATATCTGATTTAACACAGCACAGCAAAATCAGTTGCACCATTCAATTCTGCTCGTCCAGACGGGGAGAATTCAATCACATTTTTTCGATGCGACGTTTCTTATGGGATTTAATGAGCGACAACATTTTGACCCCAAACCGAGAGGATTCTGGGATGTTTGTGTTTTTTTGGTAACAACTCTGGAAGGAAACGTCGCAGACCCATCAAGGTGGTACTCGTACTGCTCGCCTCATCGAGTGGAATCCAAAGATATGAGTGGTTAAGCTATGCGATATGAAATGGACGAGCGACCAATAAAACAACATGTATTATGGGGTTGAATGCGTTTTGGTATTCACAAAATAAAACAAAAACAGTCATGCAAATATCTTTTTTAACACAGCACAGCAAAATCAGTTGCACCATTCAATTCTGCTCGTCCAGACGGGGAGAATTCAATCACATTTTTTCGATGCGACGTTTCTTATGGGATTGAATGAGGGACAACATTTTGACCCCAAACCGAGAGGATTCTGGGATGTTTGTGGTTTTTTGTAACAACTCTGGAAGGAAACGTCGCAGACCCATCAAGGTGGTACTCGTACTGCTCGCCTCATCGAGTGGAATCCAAAGATATGAGTGCTTAAGCTATGGGATATGAAATGGACGAGCGACCAATAAAACAACATGTATTATGGGGTTGAATGCTTTTTGCTATTCACAAAATAAAACCAAAGCAGTAATGCAAATATCTGATTTAACACAGCACAGCAAAATCAGTTGCACCATTCAATTCTGCTCGTCCAGACGGGGAGAATTCAATCACATTTTTTCGATGCGACGTTTCTTATGGGATTGAATGAGCGACAACATTTTGACCCCAAACCGAGAGGATTCTGGGATGTTTGTGGTTTTTTGGTAACAACTCTGGAAGGAAACGTCGCAGACCCATCAAGGTGGTACTCGTACTGCTCGCCTCATCGAGTGGAATCCAAAGATATGAGTGCTTAAGCTATGGGATATGAAATGGACGAGCGACCAATAAAACAACATGTATTATGGGGTTGAATGCTTTTTGCTATTCACAAAATAAAACCAAAGCAGTAATGCAAATATCTGATTTAACACAGCACAGCAAAATCAGTTGCACCATTCAATTCTGCTCGTCCAGACGGGGAGAATTCAATCACATTTTTTCGATGCGACGTTTCTTATGGGATTGAATGAGCGACAACATTTTGACCCCAAACCGAGAGGATTCTGGGATGTTTGTGGTTTTTTGGAAACAACTCTGGAAGGAAACGTCGCAGACCCATCAAGGTGGTACTCGTACTGCTCGCCTCATCGAGTGGAATCCAAAGATATGAGTGCTTAAGCTATGGGATATGAAATGGACGAGCGACCAATAAAACAACATGTATTATGGGGTTGAATGCTTTTTGCTATTCACAAAATAAAACCAAAGCAGTAATGCAAATATCTGATTTAACACAGCACAGCAAAATCAGTTGCACCATTCAATTCTGCTCGTCCAGACGGGGAGAATTCAATCACATTTTTTCGATGCGACGTTTCTTATGGGATTGAATGAGCGACAACATTTTGACCCCAAACCGAGAGGATTCTGGGATGTTTGTGGTTTTTTGGTAACAACTCTGGAAGGAAACGTCGCAGACCCATCAAGGTGGTACTCGTACTGCTCGCCTCATCGAGTGGAATCCAAAGATATGAGGGGTTAAGCTATGCGATATGAAATGGACGAGCGACCAATAAAACAACATGTATTATGGGGTTGAATGCGTTTTGCTATTCACAAAATAAAACAAAAGCAGTCATGCAAATATCTGTTTTAACACAGCACAGCAAAATCAGTTGCACCATTCAATCCCGCTCGTGCAGACGGGGAGAATTCAATCATATTTATTCGATGCGACGTTTCTTATGGGATTTAATGAGCGACAACATTTTGACCCCAAACCGAGAGGATTCTGGGATGTTTGTGGTTTTTTTGTAATAACTCTGGAAGGAAACGTCGCAGACCCATCAAGGTGGTACTCGTACTGCTCGCCTCATCGAGAGGAATCCAAAGATATGAGTGCTTAAGCTATGGGATATGAAATGGACGAGCGACCAATAAAACAACATGTATTATGGGGTTGAATGCTTTTTGCTATTCACAAAATAAAACCAAAGCAGTAATGCAAATATCTGATTTAACACAGCACAGCAAAATCAGTTGCACCATTCAATTCTGCTCGTCCAGACGGGGAGAATTCAATCACATTTTTTCGATGCGACGTTTCTTATGGGATTTAATGAGCGACAACATTTTGACCCCAAACCGAGAGGATTCTGGGATGTTTGTGTTTTTTTGGTAACAACTCTGGAAGGAAACGTCGCAGACCCATCAAGGTGGTACTCGTACTGCTCGCCTCATCGAGTGGAATCCAAAGATATGAGTGGTTAAGCTATGCGATATGAAATGGACGAGCGACCAATAAAACAACATGTATTATGGGGTTGAATGCGTTTTGCTATTCACAAAATAAAACAAAAACAGTCATGCAAATATCTGTTTTAACACAGCACAGCAAAATCAGTTGCACCATTCAATTCTGCTCGTCCAGACGGGGAGAATTCAATCACAATTTTTCGATGCGACGTTTCTTATGGGATTGAATGAGGGACAACATTTTGACCCCAAACCGAGAGGATTCTGGGATGTTTGTGGTTTTTTGTAACAACTCTGGAAGGAAACGTCGCAGACCCATCAAGGTGGTACTCGTACTGCTCGCCTCATCGAGTGGAATCCAAAGATATGAGTGCTTAAGCTATGGGATATGAAATGGACGAGCGACCAATAAAACAACATGTATTATGGGGTTGAATGCTTTTTGCTATTCACAAAATAAAACCAAAGCAGTAATGCAAATATCTGATTTAACACAGCACAGCAAAATCAGTTGCACCATTCAATTCTGCTCGTCCAGACGGGGAGAATTCAATCACATTTTTTCGATGCGACGTTTCTTATGGGATTTAATGAGCGACAACATTTTGACCCCAAACCGAGAGGATTCTGGGATGTTTGTGGTTTTTTGGTAACAACTCTGGAAGGAAACGTCGCAGACCCATCAAGGTGGTACTCGTACTGCTCGCCTCATCGAGTGGAATCCAAAGATATGAGTGGTTAAGCTATGCGATATGAAATGGACGAGCGACCAATAAAACAACATGTATTATGGGGTTGAATGCGTTTTGCTATTCACAAAATAAAACAAAAACAGTCATGCAAATATCTGTTTTAACACAGCACAGCAAAATCAGTTGCACCATTCAATTCTGCTCGTCCAGACGGGGAGAATTCAATCACAATTTTTCGATGCGACGTTTCTTATGGGATTGAATGAGGGACAACATTTTGACCCCAAACCGAGAGGATTCTGGGATGTTTGTGGTTTTTTGTAACAACTCTGGAAGGAAACGTCGCAGACCCATCAAGGTGGTACTCGTACTGCTCGCCTCATCGAGTGGAATCCAAAGATATGAGTGCTTAAGCTATGGGATATGAAATGGACGAGCGACCAATAAAACAACATGTATTATGGGGTTGAATGCTTTTTGCTATTCACAAAATAAAACCAAAGCAGTAATGCAAATATCTGATTTAACACAGCACAGCAAAATCAGTTGCACCATTCAATTCTGCTCGTCCAGACGGGGAGAATTCAATCACATTTATTCGATGCGACGTTTCTTATGGGATTTAATGAGCGACAACATTTTGACCCCAAACCGGGAGGATTCTGGGATGTTTGTGGTTTTTTTGTAATAACTCTGGAAGGAAACGTCGCAGACCCATCAAGGTGGTACTCGTACTGCTCGCCTCATAGAGTGGAATCCAAAGATATGAGTGCTTAAGCTATGGGATATGAAATGGACGAGCGACCAATAAAAAAACATGTATTATGGGGTTGAATGCTTTTTGCTATTCACAAAATAAAACCAAAGCAGTAATGCAAATATCTGATTTAACACAGCACAGCAAAATCAGTTGCACCATTCAATTCTGCTCGTCCAGACGGGGAGAATTCAATCACATTTTTTCGATGCGACGTTTCTTATGGGATTGAATGAGCGACAACATTTTGACCCCAAACCGAGAGGATTCTGGGATGTTTGTGGTTTTTTGGTAACAACTCTGGAAGGAAACGTCGCAGACCCATCAAGGTGGTACTCGTACTGCTCGCCTCATCGAGTGGAATCCAAAGATATGAGTGGTTAAGCTATGCGATATGAAATGGACGAGCGACCAATAAAACAACATGTATTATGGGGTTGAATGCGTTTTGCTATTCACAAAATAAAACAAAAGCAGTCATGCAAATATCTGTTTTAACACAGCACAGCAAAATCAGTTGCACCATTCAATCCCGCTCGTGCAGACGGGGAGAATTCAATCATATTTATTCGATGCGACGTTTCTTATGGGATTTAATGAGCGACAACATTTTGACCCCAAACCGAGAGGATTCTGGGATGTTTGTGGTTTTTTTGTAATAACTCTGGAAGGAAACGTCGCAAACCCATCAAGGTGGTACTCGTACTGCTCGCCTCATCGAGAGAAATCCAAAGATATGAGTGCTTAAGCTATGGGATATGAAATGGACGAGCGACCAATAAAACAACATGTATTATGGGGTTGAATGCTTTTTGCTATTCACAAAATAAAACCAAAGCAGTAATGCAAATATCTGATTTAACACAGCACAGCAAAATCAGTTGCACCATTCAATTCTGCTCGTCCAGACGGGGAGAATTCAATCACATTTTTTCGATGCGACGTTTCTTATGGGATTTAATGAGCGACAACATTTTGACCCCAAACCGAGAGGATTCTGGGATGTTTGTGTTTTTTTGGTAACAACTCTGGAAGGAAACGTCGCAGACCCATCAAGGTGGTACTCGTACTGCTCGCCTCATCGAGTGGAATCCAAAGATATGAGTGGTTAAGCTATGCGATATGAAATGGACGAGCGACCAATAAAACAACATGTATTATGGGGTTGAATGCGTTTTGCTATTCACAAAATAAAACAAAAACAGTCATGCAAATATCTTTTTTAACACAGCACAGCAAAATCAGTTGCACCATTCAATTCTGCTCGTCCAGACGGGGAGAATTCAATCACATTTTTTCGATGCGACGTTTCTTATGGGATTGAATGAGGGACAACATTTTGACCCCAAACCGAGAGGATTCTGGGATGTTTGTGGTTTTTTGTAACAACTCTGGAAGGAAACGTCGCAGACCCATCAAGGTGGTACTCGTACTGCTCGCCTCATAGAGTGGAATCCAAAGATATGAGTGCTTAAGCTATGGGATATGAAATGGACGAGCGACCAATAAAACAACATGTATTATGGGGTTGAATGCTTTTTGCTATTCACAAAATAAAACCAAAGCAGTAATGCAAATATCTGATTTAACACAGCACAGCAAAATCAGTTGCACCATTCAATTCTGCTCGTCCAGACGGGGAGAATTCAATCACATTTTTTCGATGCGACGTTTCTTATGGGATTGAATGAGCGACAACATTTTGACCCCAAACCGAGAGGATTCTGGGATGTTTGTGGTTTTTTGGAAACAACTCTGGAAGGAAACGTCGCAGACCCATCAAGGTGGTACTCGTACTGCTCGCCTCATCGAGTGGAATCCAAAGATATGAGTGCTTAAGCTATGGGATATGAAATGGACGAGCGACCAATAAAACAACATGTATTATGGGGTTGAATGCTTTTTGCTATTCACAAAATAAAACCAAAGCAGTAATGCAAATATCTGATTTAACACAGCACAGCAAAATCAGTTGCACCATTCAATTCTGCTCGTCCAGACGGGGAGAATTCAATCACATTTTTTCGATGCGACGTTTCTTATGGGATTGAATGAGGGACAACATTTTGACCCCAAACCGAGAGGATTCTGGGATGTTTGTGGTTTTTTGTAACAACTCTGGAAGGAAACGTCGCAGACCCATCAAGGTGGTACTCGTACTGCTCGCCTCATCGAGTGGAATCCAAAGATATGAGTGCTTAAGCTATGGGATATGAAATGGACGAGCGACCAATAAAACAACATGTATTATGGGGTTGAATGCTTTTTGCTATTCACAAAATAAAACCAAAGCAGTAATGCAAATATCTGATTTAACACAGCACAGCAAAATCAGTTGCACCATTCAATTCTGCTCGTCCAGACGGGGAGAATTCAACCACATTTTTTCGATGCGACGTTTCTTATGGGATTGAATGAGCGACAACATTTTGACCCCAAACCGAGAGGATTCTGGGATGTTTGTGGTTTTTTGGTAACAACTCTGGAAGGAAACGTCGCAGACCCATCAAGGTGGTACTCGTACTGCTCGCCTCATCGAGTGGAATCCAAAGATATGAGTGGTTAAGCTATGCGATATGAAATGGACGAGCGACCAATAAAACAACATGTATTATGGGGTTGAATGCGTTTTGCTATTCACAAAATAAAACAAAAGCAGTCATGCAAATATCTGTTTTAACACAGCACAGCAAAATCAGTTGCACCATTCAATCCCGCTCGTGCAGACGGGGAGAATTCAATCATATTTATTCGATGCGACGTTTCTTATGGGATTTAATGAGCGACAACATTTTGACCCCAAACCGAGAGGATTCTGGGATGTTTGTGGTTTTTTTGTAATAACTCTGGAAGGAAACGTCGCAAACCCATCAAGGTGGTACTCGTACTGCTCGCCTCATCGAGAGAAATCCAAAGATATGAGTGCTTAAGCTATGGGATATGAAATGGACGAGCGACCAATAAAACAACATGTATTATGGGGTTGAATGCTTTTTGCTATTCACAAAATAAAACCAAAGCAGTAATGCAAATATCTGATTTAACACAGCACAGCAAAATCAGTTGCACCATTCAATTCTGCTCGTCCAGACGGGGAGAATTCAATCACATTTTTTCGATGCGACGTTTCTTATGGGATTTAATGAGCGACAACATTTTGACCCCAAACCGAGAGGATTCTGGGATGTTTGTGTTTTTTTGGTAACAACTCTGGAAGGAAACGTCGCAGACCCATCAAGGTGGTACTCGTACTGCTCGCCTCATCGAGTGGAATCCAAAGATATGAGTGGTTAAGCTATGCGATATGAAATGGACGAGCGACCAATAAAACAACATGTATTATGGGGTTGAATGCGTTTTGCTATTCACAAAATAAAACAAAAACAGTCATGCAAATATCTTTTTTAACACAGCACAGCAAAATCAGTTGCACCATTCAATTCTGCTCGTCCAGACGGGGAGAATTCAATCACATTTTTTCGATGCGACGTTTCTTATGGGATTGAATGAGGGACAACATTTTGACCCCAAACCGAGAGGATTCTGGGATGTTTGTGGTTTTTTGTAACAACTCTGGAAGGAAACGTCGCAGACCCATCAAGGTGGTACTCGTACTGCTCGCCTCATCGAGTGGAATCCAAAGATATGAGTGCTTAAGCTATGGGATATGAAATGGACGAGCGACCAATAAAACAACATGTATTATGGGGTTGAATGCTTTTTGCTATTCACAAAATAAAACCAAAGCAGTAATGCAAATATCTGATTTAACACAGCACAGCAAAATCAGTTGCACCATTCAATTCTGCTCGTCCAGACGGGGAGAATTCAATCACATTTTTTCGATGCGACGTTTCTTATGGGATTGAATGAGCGACAACATTTTGACCCCAAACCGAGAGGATTCTGGGATGTTTGTGGTTTTTTGGTAACAACTCTGGAAGGAAACGTCGCAGACCCATCAAGGTGGTACTCGTACTGCTCGCCTCATCGAGTGGAATCCAAAGATATGAGTGGTTAAGCTATGCGATATGAAATGGACGAGCGACCAATAAAACAACATGTATTATGGGGTTGAATGCGTTTTGCTATTCACAAAATAAAACAAAAGCAGTCATGCAAATATCTGTTTTAACACAGCACAGCAAAATCAGTTGCACCATTCAATCCCGCTCGTCCAGACGGGGAGAATTCAATCACATTTATTCGATGCGACGTTTCTTATGGGATTTAATGAGCGACAACATTTTGACCCCAAACCGGGAGGATTCTGGGATGTTTGTGGTTTTTTTGTAATAACTCTGGAAGGAAACGTCGCAGACCCATCAAGGTGGTACTCGTACTGCTCGCCTCATAGAGTGGAATCCAAAGATATGAGTGCTTAAGCTATGGGATATGAAATGGACGAGCGACCAATAAAACAACATGTATTATGGGGTTGAATGCTTTTTGCTATTCACAAAATAAAACCAAAGCAGTAATGCAAATATCTGATTTAACACAGCACAGCAAAATCAGTTGCACCATTCAATTCTGCTCGTCCAGACGGGGAGAATTCAATCACATTTTTTCGATGCGACGTTTCTTATGGGATTGAATGAGCGACAACATTTTGACCCCAAACCGAGAGGATTCTGGGATGTTTGTGGTTTTTTGGAAACAACTCTGGAAGGAAACGTCGCAGACCCATCAAGGTGGTACTCGTACTGCTCGCCTCATCGAGTGGAATCCAAAGATATGAGTGCTTAAGCTATGGGATATGAAATGGACGAGCGACCAATAAAACAACATGTATTATGGGGTTGAATGCTTTTTGCTATTCACAAAATAAAACCAAAGCAGTAATGCAAATATCTGATTTAACACAGCACAGCAAAATCAGTTGCACCATTCAATTCTGCTCGTCCAGACGGGGAGAATTCAATCACATTTTTTCGATGCGACGTTTCTTATGGGATTGAATGAGGGACAACATTTTGACCCCAAACCGAGAGGATTCTGGGATGTTTGTGGTTTTTTGTAACAACTCTGGAAGGAAACGTCGCAGACCCATCACGGTGGTACTCGTACTGCTCGCCTCATCGAGTGGAATCCAAAGATATGAGTGCTTAAGCTATGGGATATGAAATGGACGAGCGACCAATAAAACAACATGTATTATGGGGTTGAATGCTTTTTGCTATTCACAAAATAAAACCAAAGCAGTAATGCAAATATCTGATTTAACACAGCACAGCAAAATCAGTTGCACCATTCAATTCTGCTCGTCCAGACGGGGAGAATTCAATCACATTTTTTCGATGCGACGTTTCTTATGGGATTGAATGAGCGACAACATTTTGACCCCAAACCGAGAGGATTCTGGGATGTTTGTGGTTTTTTGGTAACAACTCTGGAAGGAAACGTCGCAGACCCATCAAGGTGGTACTCGTACTGCTCGCCTCATCGAGTGGAATCCAAAGATATGAGTGGTTAAGCTATGCGATATGAAATGGACGAGCGACCAATAAAACAACATGTATTATGGGGTTGAATGCGTTTTGCTATTCACAAAATAAAACAAAAGCAGTCATGCAAATATCTGTTTTAACACAGCACAGCAAAATCAGTTGCACCAATCAATCCCGCTCGTCCAGACGGGGAGAATTCAATCACATTTATTCGATGCGACGTTTCTTATGGGATTTAATGAGCGACAACATTTTGACCCCAAACCGGGAGGATTCTGGGATGTTTGTGGTTTTTTTGTAATAACTCTGGAAGGAAACGTCGCAGACCCATCAAGGTGGTACTCGTACTGCTCGCCTCATAGAGTGGAATCCAAAGATATGAGTGCTTAAGCTATGGGATATGAAATGGACGAGCGACCAATAAAACAACATGTATTATGGGGTTGAATGCTTTTTGCTATTCACAAAATAAAACCAAAGCAGTAATGCAAATATCTGATTTAACACAGCACAGCAAAATCAGTTGCACCATTCAATTCTGCTCGTCCAGACGGGGAGAATTCAATCACATTTTTTCGATGCGACGTTTCTTATGGGATTGAATGAGCGACAACATTTTGACCCCAAACCGAGAGGATTCTGGGATGTTTGTGGTTTTTTGGAAACAACTCTGGAAGGAAACGTCGCAGACCCATCAAGGTGGTACTCGTACTGCTCGCCTCATCGAGTGGAATCCAAAGATATGAGTGCTTAAGCTATGGGATATGAAATGGACGAGCGACCAATAAAACAACATGTATTATGGGGTTGAATGCTTTTTGCTATTCACAAAATAAAACCAAAGCAGTAATGCAAATATCTGATTTAACACAGCACAGCAAAATCAGTTGCACCATTCAATTCTGCTCGTCCAGACGGGGAGAATTCAATCACATTTTTTCGATGCGACGTTTCTTATGGGATTGAATGAGCGACAACATTTTGACCCCAAACCGAGAGGATTCTGGTATGTTTGTGGTTTTTTGGTAACAACTCTGGAAGGAAACGTCGCAGACCCATCAAGGTGGTACTCGTACTGCTCGCCTCATCGAGTGGAATCCAAAGATATGAGGGGTTAAGCTATGCGATATGAAATGGACGAGCGACCAATAAAACAACATGTATTATGGGGTTGAATGCGTTTTGCTATTCACAAAATAAAACAAAAGCAGTCATGCAAATATCTGTTTTAACACAGCACAGCAAAATCAGTTGCACCATTCAATCCCGCTCGTGCAGACGGGGAGAATTCAATCATATTTATTCGATGCGACGTTTCTTATGGGATTTAATGAGCGACAACATTTTGACCCCAAACCGAGAGGATTCTGGGATGTTTGTGGTTTTTTTGTAATAACTCTGGAAGGAAACGTCGCAGACCCATCAAGGTGGTACTCGTACTGCTCGCCTCATCGAGAGGAATCCAAAGATATGAGTGCTTAAGCTATGGGATATGAAATGGACGAGCGACCAATAAAACAACATGTATTATGGGGTTGAATGCTTTTTGCTATTCACAAAATAAAACCAAAGCAGTAATGCAAATATCTGATTTAACACAGCACAGCAAAATCAGTTGCACCATTCAATTCTGCTCGTCCAGACGGGGAGAATTCAATCACATTTTTTCGATGCGACGTTTCTTATGGGATTTAATGAGCGACAACATTTTGACCCCAAACCGAGAGGATTCTGGGATGTTTGTGTTTTTTTGGTAACAACTCTGGAAGGAAACGTCGCAGACCCATCAAGGTGGTACTCGTACTGCTCGCCTCATCGAGTGGAATCCAAAGATATGAGTGGTTAAGCTATGCGATATGAAATGGACGAGCGACCAATAAAACAACATGTATTATGGGGTTGAATGCGTTTTGCTATTCACAAAATAAAACAAAAACAGTCATGCAAATATCTGTTTTAACACAGCACAGCAAAATCAGTTGCACCATTCAATTCTGCTCGTCCAGACGGGGAGAATTCAATCACAATTTTTCGATGCGACGTTTCTTATGGGATTGAATGAGGGACAACATTTTGACCCCAAACCGAGAGGATTCTGGGATGTTTGTGGTTTTTTGTAACAACTCTGGAAGGAAACGTCGCAGACCCATCAAGGTGGTACTCGTACTGCTCGCCTCATCGAGTGGAATCCAAAGATATGAGTGGTTAAGCTATGCGATATGAAATGGACGAGCGACCAATAAAACAACATGTATTATGGGGTTGAATGCGTTTTGCTATTCACAAAATAAAACAAAAGCAGTCATGCAAATATCTGTTTTAACACAGCACAGCAAAATCAGTTGCACCATTCAATCCCGCTCGTCCAGACGGGGAGAATTCAATCACATTTATTCGATGCGACGTTTCTTATGGGATTTAATGAGCGACAACATTTTGACCCCAAACCGGGAGGATTCTGGGATGTTTGTGGTTTTTTTGTAATAACTCTGGAAGGAAACGTCGCAGACCCATCAAGGTGGTACTCGTACTGCTCGCCTCATAGAGTGGAATCCAAAGATATGAGTGCTTAAGCTATGGGATATGAAATGGACGAGCGACCAATAAAACAACATGTATTATGGGGTTGAATGCTTTTTGCTATTCACAAAATAAAACCAAAGCAGTAATGCAAATATCTGATTTAACACAGAACAGCAAAATCAGTTGCACCATTCAATTCTGCTCGTCCAGACGGGGAGAATTCAATCACATTTTTTCGATGCGACGTTTCTTATGGGATTGAATGAGCGACAACATTTTGACCCCAAACCGAGAGGATTCTGGGATGTTTGTGGTTTTTTGGAAACAACTCTGGAAGGAAACGTCGCAGACCCATCAAGGTGGTACTCGTACTGCTCGCCTCATCGAGTGGAATCCAAAGATATGAGTGCTTAAGCTATGGGATATGAAATGGACGAGCGACCAATAAAACAACATGTATTATGGGGTTGAATGCTTTTTGCTATTCACAAAATAAAACCAAAGCAGTAATGCAAATATCTGATTTAACACAGCACAGCAAAATCAGTTGCACCATTCAATTCTGCTCGTCCAGACGGGGAGAATTCAATCACATTTTTTCGATGCGACGTTTCTTATGGGATTGAATGAGCGACAACATTTTGACCCCAAACCGAGAGGATTCTGGGATGTTTGTGGTTTTTTGGTAACAACTCTGGAAGGAAACGTCGCAGACCCATCAAGGTGGTACTCGTACTGCTCGCCTCATCGAGTGGAATCCAAAGATATGAGGGGTTAAGCTATGCGATATGAAATGGACGAGCGACCAATAAAACAACATGTATTATGGGGTTGAATGCGTTTTGCTATTCACAAAATAAAACAAAAGCAGTCATGCAAATATCTGTTTTAACACAGCACAGCAAAATCAGTTGCACCATTCAATCCCGCTCGTGCAGACGGGGAGAATTCAATCATATTTATTCGATGCGACGTTTCTTAT
The DNA here is from genome assembly GCF_048934315.1 of Petromyzon marinus. Lineage (NCBI taxonomy): Eukaryota > Metazoa > Chordata > Hyperoartia > Petromyzontiformes > Petromyzontidae > Petromyzon > Petromyzon marinus. Next base: position 15,599,824 of record NC_133689.1, read on the forward strand.
GGGATTTAATGAGCGACAACATTTTGACCCCAAACCGAGAGGATTCTGGGATGTTTGTGGTTTTTTTGTAATAACTCTGGAAGGAAACGTCGCAGACCCATCAAGGTGGTACTCGTACTGCTCGCCTCATCGAGAGGAATCCAAAGATATGAGTGCTTAAGCTATGGGATATGAAATGGACGAGCGACCAATAAAACAACATGTATTATGGGGTTGAATGCTTTTTGCTATTCACAAAATAAAACCAAAGCAGTAATGCAAATATCTGATTTAACACAGCACAGCAAAATCAGTTGCACCATTCAATTCTGCTCGTCCAGACGGGGAGAATTCAATCACATTTTTTCGATGCGACGTTTCTTATGGGATTTAATGAGCGACAACATTTTGACCCCAAACCGAGAGGATTCTGGGATGTTTGTGTTTTTTTGGTAACAACTCTGGAAGGAAACGTCGCAGACCCATCAAGGTGGTACTCGCACTGCTCGCCTCATCGAGTGGAATCCAAAGATATGAGTGGTTAAGCTATGCGATATGAAATGGACGAGCGACCAATAAAACAACATGTATTATGGGGTTGAATGCGTTTTGCTATTCACAAAATAAAACAAAAACAGTCATGCAAATATCTGTTTTAACACAGCACAGCAAAATCAGTTGCACCATTCAATTCTGCTCGTCCAGACGGGGAGAATTCAATCACAATTTTTCGATGCGACGTTTCTTATGGGATTGAATGAGGGACAACATTTTGACCCCAAACCGAGAGGATTCTGGGATGTTTGTGGTTTTTTGTAACAACTCTGGAAGGAAACGTCGCAGACCCATCAAGGTGGTACTCGTACTGCTCGCCTCATCGAGTGGAATCCAAAGATATGAGTGCTTAAGCTATGGGATATGAAATGGACGAGCGACCAATAAAACAACATGTATTATGGGGTTGAATGCTTTTTGCTATTCACAAAATAAAACCAAAGCAGTAATGCAAATATCTGATTTAACACAGCACAGCAAAATCAGTTGCACCATTCAATTCTGCTCGTCCAGACGGGGAGAATTCAATCACATTTATTCGATGCGACGTTTCTTATGGGATTTAATGAGCGACAACATTTTGACCCCAAACCGGGAGGATTCTGGGATGTTTGTGGTTTTTTTGTAATAACTCTGGAAGGAAACGTCGCAGACCCATCAAGGTGGTACTCGTACTGCTCGCCTCATAGAGTGGAATCCAAAGATATGAGTGCTTAAGCTATGGGATATGAAATGGACGAGCGACCAATAAAACAACATGTATTATGGGGTTGAATGCGTTTTGCTATTCACAAAATAAAACCAAAGCAGTAATGCAAATATCTGATTTAACACAGCACAGCAAAATCAGTTGCACCATTCAATTCTGCTCGTCCAGACGGGGAGAATTCAATCACATTTTTTCGATGCGACGTTTCTTATGGGATTGAATGAGCGACAACATTTTGACCCCAAACCGAGAGGATTCTGGGATGTTTGTGGTTTTTTGGAAACAACTCTGGAAGGAAACGTCGCAGACCCATCAAGGTGGTACTCGTACTGCTCGCCTCATCGAGTGGAATCCAAAGATATGAGTGCTTAAGCTATGGGATATGAAATGGACGAGCGACCAATAAAACAACATGTATTATGGGGTTGAATGCTTTTTGCTATTCACAAAATAAAACCAAAGCAGTAATGCAAATATCTGATTTAACACAGCACAGCAAAATCAGTTGCACCATTCAATTCTGCTCGTCCAGACGGGGAGAATTCAATCACATTTTTTCGATGCGACGTTTCTTATGGGATTTAATGAGCGACAACATTTTGACCCCAAACCGAGAGGATTCTGGGATGTTTGTGTTTTTTTGGTAACAACTCTGGAAGGAAACGTCGCAGACCCATCAAGGTGGTACTCGTACTGCTCGCCTCATCGAGTGGAATCCAAAGATATGAGTGGTTAAGCTATGCGATATGAAATGGACGAGCGACCAATAAAACAACATGTATTATGGGGTTGAATGCGTTTTGCTATTCACAAAATAAAACAAAAGCAGTCATGCAAATATCTGTTTTAACACAGCACAGCAAAATCAGTTGCACCATTCAATCCCGCTCGTGCAGACGGGGAGAATTCAATCATATTTATTCGATGCGACGTTTCTTATGGGATTTAATGAGCGACAACATTTTGACCCCAAACCGAGAGGATTCTGGGATGTTTGTGGTTTTTTTGTAATAACTCTGGAAGGAAACGTCGCAGACCCATCAAGGTGGTACTCGTACTGCTCGCCTCATCGAGAGGAATCCAAAGATATGAGTGCTTAAGCTATGGGATATGAAATGGACGAGCGACCAATAAAACAACATGTATTATGGGGTTGAATGCTTTTTGCTATTCACAAAATAAAACCAAAGCAGTAATGCAAATATCTGATTTAACACAGCACAGCAAAATCAGTTGCACCATTCAATTCTGCTCGTCCAGACGGGGAGAATTCAATCACATTTTTTCGATGCGACGTTTCTTATGGGATTTAATGAGCGACAACATTTTGACCCCAAACCGAGAGGATTCTGGGATGTTTGTGTTTTTTTGGTAACAACTCTGGAAGGAAACGTCGCAGACCCATCAAGGTGGTACTCGTACTGCTCGCCTCATCGAGTGGAATCCAAAGATATGAGTGGTTAAGCTATGCGATATGAAATGGACGAGCGACCAATAAAACAACATGTATTATGGGGTTGAATGCGTTTTGCTATTCACAAAATAAAACAAAAACAGTCATGCAAATATCTGTTTTAACACAGCACAGCAAAATCAGTTGCACCATTCAATTCTGCTCGTCCAGACGGGGAGAATTCAATCACAATTTTTCGATGCGACGTTTCTTATGGGATTGAATGAGGGACAACATTTTGACCCCAAACCGAGAGGATTCTGGGATGTTTGTGGTTTTTTGTAACAACTCTGGAAGGAAACGTCGCAGACCCATCAAGGTGGTACTCGTACTGCTCGCCTCATCGAGTGGAATCCAAAGATATGAGTGGTTAAGCTATGCGATATGAAATGGACGAGCGACCAATAAAACAACATGTATTATGGGGTTGAATGCGTTTTGCTATTCACAAAATAAAACAAAAGCAGTCATGCAAATATCTGTTTTAACACAGCACAGCAAAATCAGTTGCACCATTCAATCCCGCTCGTCCAGACGGGGAGAATTCAATCACATTTATTCGATGCGACGTTTCTTATGGGATTTAATGAGCGACAACATTTTGACCCCAAACCGGGAGGATTCTGGGATGTTTGTGGTTTTTTTGTAATAACTCTGGAAGGAAACGTCGCAGACCCATCAAGGTGGTACTCGTACTGCTCGCCTCATCGAGAGGAATCCAAAGATATGAGTGCTTAAGCTATGGGATATGAAATGGACGAGCGACCAATAAAACAACATGTATTATGGGGTTGAATGCTTTTTGCTATTCACAAAATAAAACCAAAGCAGTAATGCAAATATCTGATTTAACACAGCACAGCAAAATCAGTTGCACCATTCAATTCTGCTCGTCCAGACGGGGAGAATTCAATCACATTTTTTCGATGCGACGTTTCTTATGGGATTTAATGAGCGACAACATTTTGACCCCAAACCGAGAGGATTCTGGGATGTTTGTGTTTTTTTGGTAACAACTCTGGAAGGAAACGTCGCAGACCCATCAAGGTGGTACTCGTACTGCTCGCCTCATCGAGTGGAATCCAAAGATATGAGTGGTTAAGCTATGCGATATGAAATGGACGAGCGACCAATAAAACAACATGTATTATGGGGTTGAATGCGTTTTGCTATTCACAAAATAAAACAAAAACAGTCATGCAAATATCTGTTTTAACACAGCACAGCAAAATCAGTTGCACCATTCAATTCTGCTCGTCCAGACGGGGAGAATTCAATCACAATTTTTCGATGCGACGTTTCTTATGGGATTGAATGAGGGACAACATTTTGACCCCAAACCGAGAGGATTCTGGGATGTTTGTGGTTTTTTGTAACAACTCTGGAAGGAAACGTCGCAGACCCATCAAGGTGGTACTCGTACTGCTCGCCTCATCGAGTGGAATCCAAAGATATGAGTGGTTAAGCTATGCGATATGAAATGGACGAGCGACCAATAAAACAACATGTATTATGGGGTTGAATGCGTTTTGCTATTCACAAAATAAAACAAAAGCAGTCATGCAAATATCTGTTTTAACACAGCACAGCAAAATCAGTTGCACCATTCAATCCCGCTCGTCCAGACGGGGAGAATTCAATCACATTTATTCGATGCGACGTTTCTTATGGGATTTAATGAGCGACAACATTTTGACCCCAAACCGAGAGGATTCTGGGATGTTTGTGGTTTTTTTGTAATAACTCTGGAAGGAAACGTCGCAGACCCATCAAGGTGGTACTCGTACTGCTCGCCTCATCGAGAGGAATCCAAAGATATGAGTGCTTAAGCTATGGGATATGAAATGGACGAGCGACCAATAAAACAACATGTATTATGGGGTTGAATGCTTTTTGCTATTCACAAAATAAAACCAAAGCAGTAATGCAAATATCTGATTTAACACAGCACAGCAAAATCAGTTGCACCATTCAATTCTGCTCGTCCAGACGGGGAGAATTCAATCACATTTTTTCGATGCGACGTTTCTTATGGGATTTAATGAGCGACAACATTTTGACCCCAAACCGAGAGGATTCTGGGATGTTTGTGTTTTTTTGGTAACAACTCTGGAAGGAAACGTCGCAGACCCATCAAGGTGGTACTCGTACTGCTCGCCTCATCGAGTGGAATCCAAAGATATGAGTGGTTAAGCTATGCGATATGAAATGGACGAGCGACCAATAAAACAACATGTATTATGGGGTTGAATGCGTTTTGCTATTCACAAAATAAAACAAAAACAGTCATGCAAATATCTGTTTTAACACAGCACAGCAAAATCAGTTGCACCATTCAATTCTGCTCGTCCAGACGGGGAGAATTCAATCACAATTTTTCGATGCGACGTTTCTTATGGGATTGAATGAGGGACAACATTTTGACCCCAAACCGAGAGGATTCTGGGATGTTTGTGGTTTTTTGTAACAACTCTGGAAGGAAACGTCGCAGACCCATCAAGGTGGTACTCGTACTGCTCGCCTCATCGAGTGGAATCCAAAGATATGAGTGGTTAAGCTATGCGATATGAAATGGACGAGCGACCAATAAAACAACATGTATTATGGGGTTGAATGCGTTTTGCTATTCACAAAATAAAACAAAAGCAGTCATGCAAATATCTGTTTTAACACAGCACAGCAAAATCAGTTGCACCATTCAATCCCGCTCGTCCAGACGGGGAGAATTCAATCACATTTATTCGATGCGACGTTTCTTATGGGATTTAATGAGCGACAACATTTTGACCCCAAACCGGGAGGATTCTGGGATGTTTGTGGTTTTTTTGTAATAACTCTGGAAGGAAACGTCGCAGACCCATCAAGGTGGTACTCGTACTGCTCGCCTCATAGAGTGGAATCCAAAGATATGAGTGCTTAAGCTATGGGATATGAAATGGACGAGCGACCAATAAAACAACATGTATTATGGGGTTGAATGCTTTTTGCTATTCACAAAATAAAACCAAAGCAGTAATGCAAATATCTGATTTAACACAGAACAGCAAAATCAGTTGCACCATTCAATTCTGCTCGTCCAGACGGGGAGAATTCAATCACATTTTTTCGATGCGACGTTTCTTATGGGATTGAATGAGCGACAACATTTTGACCCCAAACCGAGAGGATTCTGGGATGTTTGTGGTTTTTTGGAAACAACTCTGGAAGGAAACGTCGCAGACCCATCAAGGTGGTACTCGTACTGCTCGCCTCATCGAGTGGAATCCAAAGATATGAGTGCTTAAGCTATGGGATATGAAATGGACGAGCGACCAATAAAACAACATGTATTATGGGGTTGAATGCTTTTTGCTATTCACAAAATAAAACCAAAGCAGTAATGCAAATATCTGATTTAACACAGCACAGCAAAATCAGTTGCACCATTCAATTCTGCTCGTCCAGACGGGGAGAATTCAATCACATTTTTTCGATGCGACGTTTCTTATGGGATTGAATGAGCGACAACATTTTGACCCCAAACCGAGAGGATTCTGGGATGTTTGTGGTTTTTTGGTAACAACTCTGGAAGGAAACGTCGCAGACCCATCAAGGTGGTACTCGTACTGCTCGCCTCATCGAGTGGAATCCAAAGATATGAGGGGTTAAGCTATGCGATATGAAATGGACGAGCGACCAATAAAACAACATGTATTATGGGGTTGAATGCGTTTTGCTATTCACAAAATAAAACAAAAGCAGTCATGCAAATATCTGTTTTAACACAGCACAGCAAAATCAGTTGCACCATTCAATCCCGCTCGTGCAGACGGGGAGAATTCAATCATATTTATTCGATGCGACGTTTCTTATGGGATTTAATGAGCGACAACATTTTGACCCCAAACCGAGAGGATTCTGGGATGTTTGTGGTTTTTTTGTAATAACTCTGGAAGGAAACGTCGCAGACCCATCAAGGTGGTACTCGTACTGCTCGCCTCATCGAGAGGAATCCAAAGATATGAGTGCTTAAGCTATGGGATATGAAATGGACGAGCGACCAATAAAACAACATGTATTATGGGGTTGAATGCTTTTTGCTATTCACAAAATAAAACCAAAGCAGTAATGCAAATATCTGATTTAACACAGCACAGCAAAATCAGTTGCACCATTCAATTCTGCTCGTCCAGACGGGGAGAATTCAATCACATTTTTTCGATGCGACGTTTCTTATGGGATTTAATGAGCGACAACATTTTGACCCCAAACCGAGAGGATTCTGGGATGTTTGTGTTTTTTTGGTAACAACTCTGGAAGGAAACGTCGCAGACCCATCAAGGTGGTACTCGCACTGCTCGCCTCATCGAGTGGAATCCAAAGATATGAGTGGTTAAGCTATGCGATATGAAATGGACGAGCGACCAATAAAACAACATGTATTATGGGGTTGAATGCGTTTTGCTATTCACAAAATAAAACAAAAACAGTCATGCAAATATCTGTTTTAACACAGCACAGCAAAATCAGTTGCACCATTCAATTCTGCTCGTCCAGACGGGGAGAATTCAATCACAATTTTTCGATGCGACGTTTCTTATGGGATTGAATGAGGGACAACATTTTGACCCCAAACCGAGAGGATTCTGGGATGTTTGTGGTTTTTTGTAACAACTCTGGAAGGAAACGTCGCAGACCCATCAAGGTGGTACTCGTACTGCTCGCCTCATCGAGTGGAATCCAAAGATATGAGTGCTTAAGCTATGGGATATGAAATGGACGAGCGACCAATAAAACAACATGTATTATGGGGTTGAATGCTTTTTGCTATTCACAAAATAAAACCAAAGCAGTAATGCAAATATCTGATTTAACACAGCACAGCAAAATCAGTTGCACCATTCAATTCTGCTCGTCCAGACGGGGAGAATTCAATCACATTTATTCGATGCGACGTTTCTTATGGGATTTAATGAGCGACAACATTTTGACCCCAAACCGGGAGGATTCTGGGATGTTTGTGGTTTTTTTGTAATAACTCTGGAAGGAAACGTCGCAGACCCATCAAGGTGGTACTCGTACTGCTCGCCTCATAGAGTGGAATCCAAAGATATGAGTGCTTAAGCTATGGGATATGAAATGGACGAGCGACCAATAAAACAACATGTATTATGGGGTTGAATGCTTTTTGCTATTCACAAAATAAAACCAAAGCAGTAATGCAAATATCTGATTTAACACAGCACAGCAAAATCAGTTGCACCATTCAATTCTGCTCGTCCAGACGGGGAGAATTCAATCACATTTTTTCGATGCGACGTTTCTTATGGGATTGAATGAGCGACAACATTTTGACCCCAAACCGAGAGGATTCTGGGATGTTTGTGGTTTTTTGGAAACAACTCTGGAAGGAAACGTCGCAGACCCATCAAGGTGGTACTCGTACTGCTCGCCTCATCGAGTGGAATCCAAAGATATGAGTGCTTAAGCTATGGGATATGAAATGGACGAGCGACCAATAAAACAACATGTATTATGGGGTTGAATGCTTTTTGCTATTCACAAAATAAAACCAAAGCAGTAATGCAAATATCTGATTTAACACAGCACAGCAAAATCAGTTGCACCATTCAATTCTGCTCGTCCAGACGGGGAGAATTCAATCACATTTTTTCGATGCGACGTTTCTTATGGGATTGAATGAGCGACAACATTTTGACCCCAAACCGAGAGGATTCTGGGAGGTTTGTGGTTTTTTGGTAACAACTCTGGAAGGAAACGTCGCAGACCCATCAAGGTGGTACTCGTACTGCTCGCCTCATCGAGTGGAATCCAAAGATATGAGGGGTTAAGCTATGCGATATGAAATGGACGAGCGACCAATAAAACAACATGTATTATGGGGTTGAATGCGTTTTGCTATTCACAAAATAAAACAAAAGCAGTCATGCAAATATCTGTTTTAACACAGCACAGCAAAATCAGTTGCACCATTCAATCCCGCTCGTGCAGACGGGGAGAATTCAATCATATTTATTCGATGCGACGTTTCTTATGGGATTTAATGAGCGACAACATTTTGACCCCAAACCGAGAGGATTCTGGGATGTTTGTGTTTTTTTGGTAACAACTCTGGAAGGAAACGTCGCAGACCCATCAAGGTGGTACTCGTACTGCTCGCCTCATCGAGTGGAATCCAAAGATATGAGTGGTTAAGCTATGCGATATGAAATGGACGAGCGACCAATAAAACAACATGTATTATGGGGTTGAATGCGTTTTGCTATTCACAAAATAAAACAAAAACAGTCATGCAAATATCTGTTTTAACACAGCACAGCAAAATCAGTTGCACCATTCAATTCTGCTCGTCCAGACGGGGAGAATTCAATCACAATTTTTCGATGCGACGTTTCTTATGGGATTGAATGAGGGACAACATTTTGACCCCAAACCGAGAGGATTCTGGGATGTTTGTGGTTTTTTGTAACAACTCTGGAAGGAAACGTCGCAGACCCATCAAGGTGGTACTCGTACTGCTCGCCTCATCGAGTGGAATCCAAAGATATGAGTGCTTAAGCTATGGGATATGAAATGGACGAGCGACCAATAAAACAACATGTATTATGGGGTTGAATGCTTTTTGCTATTCACAAAATAAAACCAAAGCAGTAATGCAAATATCTGATTTAACACAGCACAGCAAAATCAGTTGCACCATTCAATTCTGCTCGTCCAGACGGGGAGAATTCAATCACATTTTTTCGATGCGACGTTTCTTATGGGATTGAATGAGCGACAACATTTTGACCCCAAACCGAGAGGATTCTGGGATGTTTGTGGTTTTTTGGTAACAACTCTGGAAGGAAACGTCGCAGACCCATCAAGGTGGTACTCGTACTGCTCGCCTCATCGAGTGGAATCCAAAGATATGAGTGGTTAAGCTATGCGATATGAAATGGACGAGCGACCAATAAAACAACATGTATTATGGGGTTGAATGCGTTTTGCTATTCACAAAATAAAACAAAAGCAGTCATGCAAATATCTGTTTTAACACAGCACAGCAAAATCAGTTGCACCATTCAATCCCGCTCGTCCAGACGGGGAGAATTCAATCACATTTATTCGATGCGACGTTTCTTATGGGATTTAATGAGCGACAACATTTTGACCCCAAACCGGGAGGATTCTGGGATGTTTGTGGTTTTTTTGTAATAACTCTGGAAGGAAACGTCGCAGACCCATCAAGGTGGTACTCGTACTGCTCGCCTCATAGAGTGGAATCCAAAGATATGAGTGCTTAAGCTATGGGATATGAAATGGACGAGCGACCAATAAAACAACATGTATTATGGGGTTGAATGCTTTTTGCTATTCACAAAATAAAACCAAAGCAGTAATGCAAATATCTGATTTAACACAGCACAGCAAAATCAGTTGCACCATTCAATTCTGCTCGTCCAGACGGGGAGAATTCAATCACATTTTTTCGATGCGACGTTTCTTATGGGATTGAATGAGCGACAACATTTTGACCCCAAACCGAGAGGATTCTGGGATGTTTGTGGTTTTTTGGAAACAACTCTGGAAGGAAACGTCGCAGACCCATCAAGGTGGTACTCGTACTGCTGGCCTCATCGAGTGGAATCCAAAGATATGAGTGCTTAAGCTATGGGATATGAAATGGACGAGCGACCAATAAAACAACATGTATTATGGGGTTGAATGCTTTTTGCTATTCACAAAATAAAACCAAAGCAGTAATGCAAATATCTGATTTAACACAGCACAGCAAAATCAGTTGCACCATTCAATTCTGCTCGTCCAGACGGGGAGAATTCAATCACATTTTTTCGATGCGACGTTTCTTATGGGATTGAATGAGCGACAACATTTTGACCCCAAACCGAGAGGATTCTGGGATGTTTGTGGTTTTTTGGAAACAACTCTGGAAGGAAACGTCGCAGACCCATCAAGGTGGTACTCGTACTGCTCGCCTCATCGAGTGGAATCCAAAGATATGAGGGGTTAAGCTATGCGATATGAAATGGACGAGCGACCAATAAAACAACATGTATTATGGGGTTGAATGCGTTTTGCTATTCACAAAATAAAACAAAAGCAGTCATGCAAATATCTGTTTTAACACAGCACAGCAAAATCAGTTGCACCATTCAATCCCGCTCGTGCAGACGGGGAGAATTCAATCATATTTATTCGATGCGACGTTTCTTATGGGATTTAATGAGCGACAACATTTTGACCCCAAACCGAGAGGATTCTGGGATGTTTGTGGTTTTTTTGTAATAACTCTGGAAGGAAACGTCGCAGACCCATCAAGGTGGTACTCGTACTGCTCGCCTCATCGAGAGGAATCCAAAGATATGAGTGCTTAAGCTATGGGATATGAAATGGACGAGCGACCAATAAAACAACATGTATTATGGGGTTGAATGCTTTTTGCTATTCACAAAATAAAACCAAAGCAGTAATGCAAATATCTGATTTAACACAGCACAGCAAAATCAGTTGCACCATTCAATTCTGCTCGTCCAGACGGGGAGAATTCAATCACATTTTTTCGATGCGACGTTTCTTATGGGATTTAATGAGCGACAACATTTTGACCCCAAACCGAGAGGATTCTGGGATGTTTGTGTTTTTTTGGTAACAACTCTGGAAGGAAACGTCGCAGACCCATCAAGGTGGTACTCGTACTGCTCGCCTCATCGAGTGGAATCCAAAGATATGAGTGGTTAAGCTATGCGATATGAAATGGACGAGCGACCAATAAAACAACATGTATTATGGGGTTGAATGCGTTTTGCTATTCACAAAATAAAACAAAAACAGTCATGCAAATATCTGTTTTAACACAGCACAGCAAAATCAGTTGCACCATTCAATTCTGCTCGTCCAGACGGGGAGAATTCAATCACAATTTTTCGATGCGACGTTTCTTATGGGATTGAATGAGGGACAACATTTTGACCCCAAACCGAGAGGATTCTGGGATGTTTGTGGTTTTTTGTAACAACTCTGGAAGGAAACGTCGCAGACCCATCAAGGTGGTACTCGTACTGCTCGCCTCATCGAGTGGAATCCAAAGATATGAGTGCTTAAGCTATGGGATATGAAATGGACGAGCGACCAATAAAACAACATGTATTATGGGGTTGAATGCTTTTTGCTATTCACAAAATAAAACCAAAGCAGTAATGCAAATATCTGATTTAACACAGCACAGCAAAATCAGTTGCACCATTCAATTCTGCTCGTCCAGACGGGGAGAATTCAATCACATTTTTTCGATGCGACGTTTCTTATGGGATTGAATGAGCGACAACATTTTGACCCCAAACCGAGAGGATTCTGGGATGTTTGTGGTTTTTTGGTAACAACTCTGGAAGGAAACGTCGCAGACCCATCAAGGTGGTACTCGTACTGCTCGCCTCATCGAGTGGAATCCAAAGATATGAGTGGTTAAGCTATGCGATATGAAATGGACGAGCGACCAATAAAACAACATGTATTATGGGGTTGAATGCGTTTTGCTATTCACAAAATAAAACAAAAGCAGTCATGCAAATATCTGTTTTAACACAGCACAGCAAAATCAGTTGCACCATTCAATCCCGCTCGTCCAGACGGGGAGAATTCAATCACATTTATTCGATGCGACGTTTCTTATGGGATTTAATGAGCGACAACATTTTGACCCCAAACCGGGAGGATTCTGGGATGTTTGTGGTTTTTTTGTAATAACTCTGGAAGGAAACGTCGCAGACCCATGAAGGTGGTACTCGTACTGCTCGCCTCATAGAGTGGAATCCAAAGATATGAGTGCTTAAGCTATGGGATATGAAATGGACGAGCGACCAATAAAACAACATGTATTATGGGGTTGAATGCTTTTTGCTATTCACAAAATAAAACCAAAGCAGTAATGCAAATATCTGATTTAACACAGAACAGCAAAATCAGTTGCACCATTCAATTCTGCTCGTCCAGACGGGGAGAATTCAATCACATTTTTTCGATGCGACGTTTCTTATGGGATTGAATGAGCGACAACATTTTGACCCCAAACCGAGAGGATTCTGGGATGTTTGTGGTTTTTTGGTAACAACTCTGGAAGGAAACGTCGCAGACCCATCAAGGTGGTACTCGTACTACTCGCCTCATCGAGTGGAATCCAAAGATATGAGGCGTTAAGCTATGCGATATGAAATGGACGAGCGACCAATAAAACAACATGTATTATGGGGTTGAATGCGTTTTGCTATTCACAAAATAAAACAAAAGCAGTCATGCAAATATCTGTTTTAACACAGCACAGCAAAATCAGTTGCACCATTCAATCCCGCTCGTGCAGACGGGGAGAATTCAATCATATTTATTCGATGCGACGTTTCTTATGGGATTTAATGAGCGACAACATTTTGACCCCAAACCGAGAGGATTCTGGGATGTTTGTGGTTTTTTTGTAATAACTCTGGAAGGAAACGTCGCAGACCCATCAAGGTGGTACTCGTACTGCTCGCCTCATCGAGAGGAATCCAAAGATATGAGTGCTTAAGCTATGGGATATGAAATGGACGAGCGACCAATAAAACAACATGTATTATGGGGTTGAATGCTTTTTGCTATTCACAAAATAAAACCAAAGCAGTAATGCAAATATCTGATTTAACACAGCACAGCAAAATCAGTTGCACCATTAAATTCTGCTCGTCCAGACGGGGAGAATTCAATCACATTTTTTCGATGCGACGTTTCTTATGGGATTTAATGAGCGACAACATTTTGACCCCAAACCGAGAGGATTCTGGGATGTTTGTGTTTTTTTGGTAACAACTCTGGAAGGAAACGTCGCAGACCCATCAAGGTGGTACTCGTACTGCTCGCCTCATCGAGTGGAATCCAAAGATATGAGTGGTTAAGCTATGCGATATGAAATGGACGAGCGACCAATAAAACAACATGTATTATGGGGTTGAATGCGTTTTGCTATTCACAAAATAAAACAAAAACAGTCATGCAAATATCTGTTTTAACACAGCACAGCAAAATCAGTTGCACCATTCAATTCTGCTCGTCCAGACGGGGAGAATTCAATCACAATTTTTCGATGCGACGTTTCTTATGGGATTGAATGAGGGACAACATTTTGACCCCAAACCGAGAGGATTCTGGGATGTTTGTGGTTTTTTGTAACAACTCTGGAAGGAAACGTCGCAGACCCATCAAGGTGGTACTCGTACTGCTCGCCTCATCGAGTGGAATCCAAAGATATGAGTGCTTAAGCTATGGGATATGAAATGGACGAGCGACCAATAAAACAACATGTATTATGGGGTTGAATGCTTTTTGCTATTCACAAAATAAAACCAAAGCAGTAATGCAAATATCTGATTTAACACAGCACAGCAAAATCAGTTGCACCATTCAATTCTGCTCGTCCAGACGGGGAGAATTCAATCACATTTTTTCGATGCGACGTTTCTTATGGGATTGAATGAGCGACAACATTTTGACCCCAAACCGAGAGGATTCTGGGATGTTTGTGGTTTTTTGGTAACAACTCTGGAAGGAAACGTCGCAGACCCATCAAGGTGGTACTCGTACTGCTCGCCTCATCGAGTGGAATCCAAAGATATGAGGGGTTAAGCTATGCGATATGAAATGGACGAGCGACCAATAAAACAACATGTATTATGGGGTTGAATGCGTTTTGCTATTCACAAAATAAAACAAAAGCAGTCATGCAAATATCTGTTTTAACACAGCACAGCAAAATCAGTTGCACCATTCAATCCCGCTCGTGCAGACGGGGAGAATTCAATCATATTTATTCGATGCGACGTTTCTTATGGGATTTAATGAGCGACAACATTTTGACCCCAAACCGAGAGGATTCTGGGATGTTTGTGGTTTTTTTGTAATAACTCTGGAAGGAAACGTCGCAGACCCATCAAGGTGGTACTCGTACTGCTCGCCTCATCGAGAGGAATCCAAAGATATGAGTGCTTAAGCTATGGGATATGAAATGGACGAGCGACCAATAAAACAACATGTATTATGGGGTTGAATGCTTTTTGCTATTCACAAAATAAAACCAAAGCAGTAATGCAAATATCTGATTTAACACAGCACAGCAAAATCAGTTGCACCATTCAATTCTGCTCGTCCAGACGGGGAGAATTCAATCACATTTTTTCGATGCGACGTTTCTTATGGGATTTAATGAGCGACAACATTTTGACCCCAAACCGAGAGGATTCTGGGATGTTTGTGTTTTTTTGGTAACAACTCTGGAAGGAAACGTCGCAGACCCATCAAGGTGGTACTCGTACTGCTCGCCTCATCGAGTGGAATCCAAAGATATGAGTGGTTAAGCTATGCGATATGAAATGGACGAGCGACCAATAAAACAACATGTATTATGGGGTTGAATGCGTTTTGCTATTCACAAAATAAAACAAAAACAGTCATGCAAATATCTGTTTTAACACAGCACAGCAAAATCAGTTGCACCATTCAATTCTGCTCGTCCAGACGGGGAGAATTCAATCACATTTTTTCGATGCGACGTTTCTTATGGGATTGAATGAGGGACAACATTTTGACCCCAAACCGAGAGGATTCTGGGATGTTTGTGGTTTTTTGTAACAACTCTGGAAGGAAACGTCGCAGACCCATCAAGGTGGTACTCGTACTGCTCGCCTCATCGAGTGGAATCCAAAGATATGAGTGCTTAAGCTATGGGATATGAAATGGACGAGCGACCAATAAAACAACATGTATTATGGGGTTGAATGCTTTTTGCTATTCACAAAATAAAACCAAAGCAGTAATGCAAATATCTGATTTAACACAGCACAGCAAAATCAGTTGCACCATTCAATTCTGCTCGTCCAGACGGGGAGAATTCAATCACATTTTTTCGATGCGACGTTTCTTATGGGATTGAATGAGCGACAACATTTTGACCCCAAACCGAGAGGATTCTGGGATGTTTGTGGTTTTTTGGTAACAACTCTGGAAGGAAACGTCGCAGACCCATCAAGGTGGTACTCGTACTGCTCGCCTCATCGAGTGGAATCCAAAGATATGAGTGGTTAAGCTATGCGATATGAAATGGACGAGCGACCAATAAAACAACATGTATTATGGGGTTGAATGCGTTTTGCTATTCACAAAATAAAACAAAAGCAGTCATGCAAATATCTGTTTTAACACAGCACAGCAAAATCAGTTGCACCATTCAATCCCGCTCGTCCAGACGGGGAGAATTCAATCACATTTATTCGATGCGACGTTTCTTATGGGATTTAATGAGCGACAACATTTTGACCCCAAACCGGGAGGATTCTGGGATGTTTGTGGTTTTTTTGTAATAACTCTGGAAGGAAACGTCGCAGACCCATCAAGGTGGTACTCGTACTGCTCGCCTCATAGAGTGGAATCCAAAGATATGAGTGCTTAAGCTATGGGATATGAAATGGACGAGCGACCAATAAAACAACATGTATTATGGGGTTGAATGCTTTTTGCTATTCACAAAATAAAACCAAAGCAGTAATGCAAATATCTGATTTAACACAGCACAGCAAAATCAGTTGCACCATTCAATTCTGCTCGTCCAGACGGGGAGAATTCAATCACATTTTTTCGATGCGACGTTTCTTATGGGATTGAATGAGCGACAACATTTTGACCCCAAACCGAGAGGATTCTGGGATGTTTGTGGTTTTTTGTAACAACTCTGGAAGGAAACGTCGCAGACCCATCAAGGTGGTACTCGTACTGCTCGCCTCATCGAGTGGAATCCAAAGATATGAGTGCTTAAGCTATGGGATATGAAATGGACGAGCGACCAATAAAACAACATGTATTATGGGGTTGAATGCTTTTTGCTATTCACAAAATAAAACCAAAGCAGTAATGCAAATATCTGATTTAACACAGCACAGCAAAATCAGTTGCACCATTCAATTCTGCTCGTCCAGACGGGGAGAATTCAATCACATTTTTTCGATGCGACGTTTCTTATGGGATTGAATGAGCGACAACATTTTGACCCCAAACCGAGAGGATTCTGGGATGTTTGTGGTTTTTTGGTAACAACTCTGGAAGGAAACGTCGCAGACCCATCAAGGTGGTACTCGTACTGCTCGCCTCATCGAGTGGAATCCAAAGATATGAGGGGTTAAGCTATGCGATATGAAATGGACGAGCGACCAATAAAACAACATGTATTATGGGGTTGAATGCGTTTTGCTATTCACAAAATAAAACAAAAGCAGTCATGCAAATATCTGTTTTAACACAGCACAGCAAAATCAGTTGCACCATTCAATCCCGCTCGTCCAGACGGGGAGAATTCAATCACATTTATTCGATGCGACGTTTCTTATGGGATTTAATGAGCGACAACATTTTGACCCCAAACCGGGAGGATTCTGGGATGTTTGTGGTTTTTTTGTAATAACTCTGGAAGGAAACGTCGCAGACCCATCAAGGTGGTACTCGTACTGCTCGCCTCATCGAGTGGAATCCAAAGATATGAGTGCTTAAGCTATGGGATATGAAATGGACGAGCGACCAATAAAACAACATGTATTATGGGGTTGAATGCTTTTTGCTATTCACAAAATAAAACCAAAGCAGTAATGCAAATATCTGATTTAACACAGCACAGCAAAATCAGTTGCACCATTCAATTCTGCTCGTCCAGACGGGGAGAATTCAATCACATTTTTTCGATGCGACGTTTCTTATGGGATTGAATGAGCGACAACATTTTGACCCCAAACCGAGAGGATTTTGGGATGTTTGTGGTTTTTTGGTAACAACTCTGGAAGGAAACGTCGCAGACCCATCAAGGTGGTACTCATACTGCTCGCCTCATCGAGTGGAATCCAAAGATATGAGTGGTTAAGCTATGGGATATGAAATGGACGAGCGACCAATAAAACAACATGTATTATGGGGTTGAATGCGTTTTGCTATTCACAAAATAAAACAAAAGCAGTCATGCAAATATCTGTTTTAACACAGCACAGCAAAATCAGTTGCACCATTCAATCCCGCTCGTGCAGACGGGGAGAATTCAATCATATTTATTCTATGCGACGTTTCTTATGGGATTTAATGAGCGACAACATTTTGACCCCAAACCGAGAGGATTCTGGGATGTTTGTGGTTTTTTTGTAATAACTCTGGAAGGAAACGTCGCAGTCCCATCAAGGTGGTACTCGTACTGCTCGCCTCATCGAGAGGAATCCAAAGATATGAGTGGTTAAGCTATGGGATATGAAATGGACGAGCGATCAATAAAACAACTTTTATTATGGGGTTGAATGCTTTTTGCTATTCACAAAATAAAACCAAAGCAGTAATGCAAATATCTGATTTAACACAGCACAGCAAAATCAGTTGCACCATTCAATTCTGCTCGTCCAGACGGGGAGAATTCAATCACATTTTTTCGATGCGACGTTTCTTATGGGATTGAATGAGCGACAACATTTTGACCCCAAACCGAGAGGATTCTGGGATGTTTGTGGTTTTTTTGTAATAACTCTGGAAGGAAACGTCGCAGACCCATCAAGGTGGTACTCATACTGCTCGCCTCATCGAGAGGAATCCAAAGATATGAGTGGTTAAGCTATGGGATATGAAATGGACGAGCGATCAATAAAACAACTTTTATTATGGGGTTGAATGCTTTTTGCTATTCACAAAATAAAACAAATGCAGTCATGCAAATATCTGTTTTAACACAGCACAGCAAAAATCAGTTACACCATTCAATTCCGCTCGTCCAGACGGGGAGAATTCAATCACATTTATTCGATGCGATGTTTCTTATGGGATTTAATGAGCGACAACATTTTGACCCCAAACCGAGAGGATTCTGGGATGTTTGTGGTGTTTTTGTAATAACTCTGGAAGGAAACGTCGCAGACCCATCAAGGTGGTACTCGTACTGCTCGACTCATCGAGAGGAATCCAAAGATATGAGTGCTTAAGCTATGGGATATGAAATGGACGAGCGACCAATAAAACAACATGTTTTATGGGGTTGAATGCTTTTTGCTATTCACAAAATAAAACCAAAGCAGTAATGCAAATATCTGATTTAACACAGCACAGCAAAATCAGTTGCACCATTCAATTCTGCTCGTCCAGACGGGGAGAATTCAATCACATTTTTTCGATGCGACGTTTCTTATGGGATTGAATGAGCGACAACATTTTGACCCCAAACCGAGAGGATTTTGGGATGTTTGTGGTTTTTTGGTAACAACTCTGGAAGGAAACGTCGCAGACCCATCAAGGTGGTACTCATACTGCTCGCCTCATCGAGTGGAATCCAAAGATATGAGTGGTTAAGCTATGGGATATGAAATGGACGAGCGACCAATAAAACAACATGTATTATGGGGTTGAATGCGTTTTGCTATTCACAAAATAAAACAAAAGCAGTCATGCAAATATCTGTTTTAACACAGCACAGCAAAATCAGTTGCACCATTCAATCCCGCTCGTGCAGACGGGGAGAATTCAATCATATTTATTCGATGCGACGTTTCTTATGGGATTTAATGAGCGACAACATTTTGACCCCAAACCGAGAGGATTCTGGGATGTTTGTGGTTTTTTTGTAATAACTCTGGAAGGAAACGTCGCAGACCCATCAAGGTGGTACTCGTACTGCTCGCCTCATCGAGAGGAATCCAAAGATATGAGTGGTTAAGCTATGGGATATGAAATGGACGAGCGATCAATAAAACAACTTTTATTATGGGGTTGAATGCTTTTTGCTATTCACAAAATAAAACCAAAGCAGTAATGCAAATATCTGATTTAACACAGCACAGCAAAATCAGTTGCACCATTCAATTCTGCTCGTCCAGACGGGGAGAATTCAATCACATTTTTTCGATGCGACGTTTCTTATGGGATTGAATGAGCGACAACATTTTGACCCCAAACCGAGAGGATTTTGGGATGTTTGTGGTTTTTTGGTAACAACTCTGGAAGGAAACGTCGCAGACCCATCAAGGTGGTACTCATACTGCTCGCCTCATCGAGTGGAATCCAAAGATATGAGTGGTTAAGCTATGGGATATGAAATGGACGAGCGACCAATAAAACAACATGTATTATGGGGTTGAATGCGTTTTGCTATTCACAAAATAAAACAAAAGCAGTCATGCAAATATCTGTTTTAACACAGCACAGCAAAATCAGTTGCACCATTCAATCCCGCTCGTGCAGACGGGGAGAATTCAATCATATTTATTCGATGCGACGTTTCTTATGGGATTTAATGAGCGACAACATTTTGACCCCAAACCGAGAGGATTCTGGGATGTTTGTGGTTTTTTTGTAATAACTCTGGAAGGAAACGTCGCAGACCCATCAAGGTGGTACTCGTACTGCTCGCCTCATCGAGAGGAATCCAAAGATATGAGTGGTTAAGCTATGGGATATGAAATGGACGAGCGATCAATAAAACAACTTTTATTATGGGGTTGAATGCTTTTTGCTATTCACAAAATAAAACCAAAGCAGTAATGCAAATATCTGATTTAACACAGCACAGCAAAATCAGTTGCACCATTCAATTCTGCTCGTCCAGACGGGGAGAATTCAATCACATTTTTTCGATGCGACGTTTCTTATGGGATTGAATGAGCGACAACATTTTGACCCCAAACCGAGAGGATTCTGGGATGTTTGTGGTTTTTTTGTAATAACTCTGGAAGGAAACGTCGCAGACCCATCAAGGTGGTACTCATACTGCTCGCCTCATCGAGAGGAATCCAAAGATATGAGTGGTTAAGCTATGGGATATGAAATGGACGAGCGATCAATAAAACAACTTTTATTATGGGGTTGAATGCTTTTTGCTATTCACAAAATAAAACAAATGCAGTCATGCAAATATCTGTTTTAACACAGCACAGCAAAAATCAGTTACACCATTCAATTCCGCTCGTCCAGACGGGGAGAATTCAATCACATTTATTCGATGCGATGTTTCTTATGGGATTTAATGAGCGACAACATTTTGACCCCAAACCGAGAGGATTCTGGGATGTTTGTGGTGTTTTTGTAATAACTCTGGAAGGAAACGTCGCAGACCCATCAAGGTGGTACTCGTACTGCTCGACTCATCGAGAGGAATCCAAAGATATGAGTGCTTAAGCTATGGGATATGAAATGGACGAGCGACCAATAAAACAACATGTTTTATGGGGTTGAATGCTTTTTGCTATTCACAAAATAAAACCAAAGCAGTAATGCAAATATCTGATTTAACACAGCACAGCAAAATCAGTTGCACCATTCAATTCTGCTCGTCCAGACGGGGAGAATTCAATCACATTTTTTCGATGCGACGTTTCTTATGGGATTGAATGAGCGACAACATTTTGACCCCAAACCGAGAGGATTTTGGGATGTTTGTGGTTTTTTGGTAACAACTCTGGAAGGAAACGTCGCAGAACCATCAAGGTGGTACTCATACTGCTCGCCTCATCGAGTGGAATCCAAAGATATGAGTGGTTAAGCTATGGGATATGAAATGGACGAGCGACCAATAAAACAACATGTATTATGGGGTTGAATGCGTTTTGCTATTCACAAAATAAAACAAAAGCAGTCATGCAAATATCTGTTTTAACACAGCACAGCAAAATCAGTTGCACCATTCAATCCCGCTCGTCCAGACGGGGAGAATTCAATCATATTTATTCGATGCGACGTTTCTTATGGGATTTAATGAGCGACAACATTTTGACCCCAAACCGAGAGGATTCTGGGATGTTTGTGGTTTTTTTGTAATAACTCTGGAAGGAAACGTCGCAGACCCATCAAGGTGGTACTCGTACTGCTCGCCTCATCGAGAGGAATCCAAAGATATGAGTGCTTAAGCTATGGGATATGAAATGGACGAGCGACCAATAAAACAACATGTATTATGGGGTTGAATGCTTTTTGCTATTCACAAAATAAAACCAAAGCAGTAATGCAAATATCTGATTTAACACAGCACAGCAAAATCAGTTACACCATTCAATTCTGCTCGTCCAGACGGGGAGAATTCAATCACATTTTTTCGATGCGACGTTTCTTATGGGATTGAATGAGCGACAACATTTTGACCCCAAACCGAGAGGATTCTGGGATGTTTGTGGTTTTTTGGTAACAACTCTGGAAGGAAACGTCGCAGACCCATCAAGGTGGTACTCGTACTGCTCGCCTCATCGAGTGCAATCCAAAGATATGAGTGGTTAAGCTATGCGATATGAAATGGACGGGCGACCAATAAAACAACATGTATTATGGGGTTGAATGCGTTTTGCTATTCACAAAATAAAACAAAAGCAGTCATGCAAATATCTGTTTTAACACAGCACAGCAAAATCAGTTGCACCATTCAATCCCGCTCGTCCAGACGGGGAGAATTCAATCACATTTATTCGATGCGACGTTTCTTATGGGATTTAATGAGCGACAACATTTTGACACCAAACCGAGAGGATTCTGGGATGTTTGTGGTTTTTTTGTAATAACTCTGGAAGGAAACGTCGCAAACCCATCAAGGTGGTACTCGTACTGCTCGCCTCATCGAGTGGAATCCAAAGATATGAGTGCTTAAGCTATGGGATATGAAATGGACGAGCGACCAATGAAACAACATGTATTATGGGGTTGAATGCTTTATGCTATTCACAAAATAAAACCAAAGCAGTAATGCAAATATCTGATTTAACACAGCACAGCAAAATCAGTTGCACCATTCAATTCTGCTCGTCCAGACGGGGAGAATTCAATCACATTTTTTCGATGCGACGTTTCTTATGGGATTGAATGAGCGACAACATTTTGACCCCAAACCGAGAGGATTCTGGGATGTTTGTGGTTTTTTGGTAACAACTCTGGAAGGAAACGTCGCAGACCCATCAAGGTGGTACTCGTACTGCTCGCCTCATCGAGTGGAATCCAAACATATGAGTGGTTAAGCTATGCGATATGAAATGGACGAGCGACCAATAAAACAACATGTATTATGGGGTTGAATGCGTTTTGCTATTCACAAAATAAAACAAAAGCAGTCATGCAAATATCTGTTTTAACACAGCACAGCAAAATCAGTTGCACCATTCAATCCCGCTCGTCCAGACGGGGAGAATTCAATCACATTTATTCGATGCGACGTTTCTTATGGGATTTAATGAGCGACAACATTTTGACCCCAAACCGGGAGGATTCTGGGATGTTTGTGGTTTTTTTGTAATAACTCTGGAAGGAAACGTCGCAGAACCATCAAGGTGGTACTCATACTGCTCGCCTCATCGAGTGGAATCCAAAGATATGAGTGGTTAAGCTATGGGATATGAAATGGACGAGCGACCAATAAAACAACATGTATTATGGGGTTGAATCCGTTTTGCTATTCACAAAATAAAACAAAAGCAGTCATGCAAATATCTGTTTTAACACAGCACAGCAAAATCAGTTGCACCATTCAATCCCGCTCGTCCAGACGGGGAGAATTCAATCATATTTATTCGATGCGACGTTTCTTATGGGATTTAATGAGCGACAACATTTTGACCCCAAACCGAGAGGATTCTGGGATGTTTGTGGTTTTTTTGTAATAACTCTGGAAGGAAACGTCGCAGACCCATCAAGGTGGTACTCGTACTGCTCGCCTCATCGAGTGGAATCCAAAGATATGAGTGGTTAAGCTATGCGATATGAAATGGACGAGCGACCAATAAAACAACATGTATTATGGGGTTGAATGCTTTTTGCTATTCACAAAATAAAACCAAAGCAGTAATGCAAATATCTGATTTAACACAGCACAGCAAAATCAGTTTCACCATTCAATTCTGCTCGTCCAGACGGGGAGAATTCAATCACATTTTTTCGATGCGACGTTTCTTATGGGATTGAATGAGCGACAACATTTTGACCCCAAACCGAGAGGATTCTGGGATGTTTGTGGTTTTTTGGTAACAACTCTGGAAGGAAACGTCGCAGACCCATCAAGGTGGTACTCGTACTGCTCGCCTCATCGAGTGCAATCCAAAGATATGAGTGGTTAAGCTATGCGATATGAAATGGACGGGCGACCAATAAAACAACATGTATTATGGGGTTGAATGCGTTTTGCTATTCACAAAATAAAACAAAAGCAGTCATGCAAATATCTGTTTTAACACAGCACAGCAAAATCAGTTGCACCATTCAATCCCGCTCGTCCAGACGGGGAGAATTCAATCACATTTATTCGATGCGACGTTTCTTATGGGATTTAATGAGCGACAACATTTTGACACCAAACCGAGAGGATTCTGGGATGTTTGTGGTTTTTTGGTAACAACTCTGGAAGGAAACGTCGCAGACCCATCAAGGTGGTACTCGTACTGCTCGCCTCATCGAGTGGAATCCAAAGATATGAGTGGTTAAGCTATGGGATATGAAATGGACGAGCGACCAATGAAACAACATGTATTATGGGGTTGAATGCTTTATGCTATTCACAAAATAAAACCAAAGCAGTAATGCAAATATCTGATTTAACACAGCACAGCAAAATCAGTTGCACCATTCAATTCTGCTCGTCCAGACGGGGAGAATTCAATCACATTTTTTCGATGCGACGTTTCTTATGGGATTGAATGAGCGACAACATTTTGACCCCAAACCGAGAGGATTCTGGGATGTTTGTGGTTTTTTGGTAACAACTCTGGAAGGAAACGTCGCAGACCCATCAAGGTGGTACTCGTACTGCTCGCCTCATCGAGTGGAATCCAAAGATATGAGTGGTTAAGCTATGCGATATGAAATGGACGAGCGACCAATAAAACAACATGTATTATGGGGTTGAATGCGTTTTGCTATTCACAAAATAAAACAAAAGCAGTCATGCAAATATCTGTTTTAACACAGCACAGCAAAATCAGTTGCACCATTCAATTCTGCTCGTCCAGACGGGGAGAATTCAATCACATTTTTTCGATGCGACGTTTCTTATGGGATTTAATGAACGACAACATTTTGACCCCAACCGAGAGGATTCTGGGATGTTTGTGTTTTTTTTGTAATAACTCTGGAAGGAAACGTCGCAGACCCATCAAGGTGGTACTCGTACTGCTCGCCTCATCGAGTGGAATCCAAAGATATGAGTGGTTAAGCTATGCGATATGAAATGGACGAGCGACCAATAAAACAACATGTATTATGGGGTTGAATGTGTTTTGCTATTCACAAAATAAAACAAAAGCAGTCATGCAAATATCTGCTTTAACACAGCACAGCAAAATCAGTTGCACCATTCAATCCCGCTCGTCCAGACGGGGAGAATTCAATCACATTTATTCGATGCGACGTTTCTTATGGGATTTAATGAGCGACAACATTTTGACCCCAAACCGAGAGGATTCTGGGATGTTTGTGGTTTTTTTGTAATAACTCTGGAAGGAAACGTCGCAGACCCATCAAGGTGGTACTAGTACTGCTCGCCTCATCGAGAGGAATCCAAAGATATGAGTGCTTAAGCTATGGGATATGAAATGGACGAGCGACCAATAAAACAACTTTTATTATGGGGTTGAATGCTTTTTGCTATTCACAAAATAAAACCAAAGCAGTAATGCAAATATCTGATTTAACACAGCACAGCAAAATCAGTTGCACCATTCAATTCTGCTCGTCCAGACGGGGAGAATTCAATCACATTTTTTCGATGCGACGTTTCTTATGGGATTTAATGAACGACAACATTTTGACCCCAACCGAGAGGATTCTGGGATGTTTGTGTTTTTTTTGTAATAACTCTGGAAGGAAACGTCGCAGACCCATCAAGGTGATACTCGTACTGCTCGCCTCATCGAGTGGAATCCAAAGATATGAGTGGTTAAGCTATGGGATATGAAATGGACGAGCGACCAATAAAACAACATGTATTATGGGGTTGAATGCTTTTTGCTATTCACAAAATAAAACCAAAGCAGTAATGCAAATATCTGATTTAACACAGCACAGCAAAATCAGTTGCACCATTCAATTCTGCTCGTCCAGACGGGGAGAATTCAATCACATTTTTTCGATGCGACGTTTCTTATGGGATTGAATGAGCGACAACATTTTGACCCCAAACCGAGAGGATTCTGGGATGTTTGTGGTTTTTTGGTAACAACTCTGGAAGGAAACGTCGCAGACCCATCAAGGTGGTACTCGTACTGCTCGCCTCATCGAGTGGAATCCAAAGATATGAGTGGTTAAGCTATGCGATATGAAATGGACGAGCGACCAATAAAACAACATGTATTATGGGGTTGAATGCGTTTTGCTATTCACAAAATAAAACAAAAGCAGTCATGCAAATATCTGTTTTA
The DNA here is from genome assembly GCF_048934315.1 of Petromyzon marinus. NCBI lineage: Eukaryota > Metazoa > Chordata > Hyperoartia > Petromyzontiformes > Petromyzontidae > Petromyzon > Petromyzon marinus. Next base: position 15,625,931 of record NC_133689.1, read on the forward strand.
ACACAGCACAGCAAAATCAGTTGCACCATTCAATCCCGCTCGTCCAGACGGGGAGAATTCAATAACATTTATTCGATGCGACGTTTCTTATGGGATTTAATGAGCGACAACATTTTGACCCCAAACCGGGAGGATTCTGGGATGTTTGTGGTTTTTTTGTAATAACTCTGGAAGGAAACGTCGCAGACCCATCAAGGTGGTACTAGTACTGCTCGCCTCATCGAGAGGAATCCAAAGATATGAGTGCTTAAGCTATGGGATATGAAATGGACGAGCGACCAATAAAACAACTTTTATTATGGGGTTGAATGCTTTTTGCTATTCACAAAATAAAACCAAAGCAGTAATGCAAATATCTGATTTAACACAGCACAGCAAAATCAGTTGCACCATTCAATTCTGCTCGTCCAGACGGGGAGAATTCAATCACATTTTTTCGATGCGACGTTTCTTATGGGATTTAATGAACGACAACATTTTGACCCCAACCGAGAGGATTCTGGGATGTTTGTGTTTTTTTTGTAATAACTCTGGAAGGAAACGTCGCAGACCCATCAAGGTGATACTCGTACTGCTCGCCTCATCGAGTGGAATCCAAAGATATGAGTGGTTAAGCTATGCGATATGAAATGGACGAGCGACCAATAAAACAACATGTATTATGGGGTTGAATGTGTTTTGCTATTCACAAAATAAAACAAAAGCAGTCATGCAAATATCTGCTTTAACACAGCACAGCAAAATCAGTTGCACCATTCAATCCCGCTCGTCCAGACGGGGAGAATTCAATCACATTTATTCGATGCGACGTTTCTTATGGGATTTAATGAGCGACAACATTTTGACCCCAAACCGAGAGGATTCTGGGATGTTTGTGGTTTTTTTGTAATAACTCTGGAAGGAAACGTCGCAGACCCATCAAGGTGGTACTCGTACTGCTCGCCTCATCGAGAGGAATCCAAAGATATGAGTGCTTAAGCTATGGGATATGAAATGGACGAGCGACCAATAAAACAACTTTTATTATGGGGTTGAATGCTTTTTGCTATTCACAAAATAAAACAAATGCAGTCATGCAAATATCTGTTTTAACACAGCACAGCAAAAATCAGTTACACCATTCAATTCCGCTCGTCCAGACGGGGAGAATTCAATCACATTTATTCGATGCGACGTTTCTTATGGGATTGAATGAGCGACAACATTTTGACCCCAAACCGAGAGGATTCTGGGATGTTTGTGGTGTTTTTGTAATAACTCTGGAAGGAAACGTCGCAGACCCATCAAGGTGGTACTCGTACTGCTCGCCTCATCGTGAGGAATCCAAAGATATGAGTGGTTAAGCTATGGGATATGAAATGGACGAGCGACCAATAAAACAACTTTTATTATGGGGTTGAATGCTTTTTGCTATTCACAAAATAAAACAAATGCATTCATGCAAATATCTGTTTTAACACAGCACAGCAAAAATCAGTTACACCGTTCAATTCCGCTCGTCCAGACGGGGAGAATTCAATCACATTTTTTCGATGTGACGTTTCTTATGGGATTTAATGAACGACAACATTTTGACCCCAACCGAGAGGATTCTGGGATGTTTGTGGTGTTTTTGTAATAACTCTGGAAGGAAACGTCGCAGACCCATCAAGGTGGTACTCGTACTGCTCGCCTCATCGAGTGGAATCCAAAGATATGAGTGGTTAAGCTATGCGATATGAAATGGACGAGCGACCAATAAAACAACATGTATTATGGGGTTGAATGTGTTTTGCTATTCACAAAATAAAACAAAAGCAGTCATGCAAATATCTGCTTTAACACAGCACAGCAAAATCAGTTGCACCATTCAATCCCGCTCGTCCAGACGGGGAGAATTCAATCACATTTATTCGATGCGACGTTTCTTATGGGATTTAATGAGCGACAACATTTTGACCCCAAACCGAGAGGATTCTGGGATGTTTGTGGTTTTTTTGTAATAACTCTGGAAGGAAACGTCGCAGACCCATCAAGGTGGTACTCGTACTGCTCGCCTCATCGAGAGGAATCCAAAGATATGAGTGCTTAAGCTATGGGATATGAAATGGACGAGCGACCAATAAAACAACTTTTATTATGGGGTTGAATGCTTTTTGCTATTCACAAAATAAAACAAATGCAGTCATGCAAATATCTGTTTTAACACAGCACAGCAAAAATCAGTTACACCATTCAATTCCGCTCGTCCAGACGGGGAGAATTCAATCACATTTATTCGATGCGACGTTTCTTATGGGATTTAATGAGCGACAACATTTTGACCCCAAACCGAGAGGATTCTGGGATGTTTGTGGTGTTTTTGTAATAACTCTGGAAGGAAACGTCGCAGACCCATCAAGATGGTACTCGTACTGCTCGCCTCATCGAGAGGAATCCAAAGATATGAGTGGTTAAGCTATGGGATATGAAATGGACGAGCGACCAATAAAACAACTTTTATTATGGGGTTGAATGCTTTTTGCTATTCACAAAATAAAACAAATGCAGTCATGCAAATATCTGTTTTAACACAGCACAGCAAAAATCAGTTACACCATTCAATTCCGCTCGTCCAGACGGGGAGAATTCAATCACATTTATTCGATGCGACGTTTCTTATGGGATTGAATGAGCGACAACATTTTGACCCCAAACCGAGAGGATTAAGGGATGTTTGTGGTGTTTTTGTAATAACTCTGGAAGGAAACGTCGCAGACCCATCAAGGTGGTACTCGTACTGCTCGCCTCATCGAGAGGAATCCAAAGATATGAGTGGTTAAGCTATGGGATATGAAATGGACGAGCGACCAATAAAACAACTTTTATTATGGGGTTGAATGCTTTTTGCTATTCACAAAATAAAACAAATGCATTCATGCAAATATCTGTTTTAACACAGCACAGCAAAAATCAGTTACACCGTTCAATTCCGCTCGTCCAGACGGGGAGAATTCAATCACATTTTTTCGATGCGACGTTTCTTATGGGATTTAATGAACGACAACATTTTGACCCCAACCGAGAGGATTCTGGGATGTTTGTGGTGTTTTTGTAATAACTTTGGAAGGTTAACGTCGCAGACCCATCAAGGTGGTACTCGTACTGCTCGCCTCATCGAGTGGAATCCAAAGATATGAGTGGTTAAGCTATGCGATATGAAATGGACGAGCGTCCAATAAAACAACATGTATTATGGGGTTGAATGTGTTTTGCTATTCACAAAATAAAACAAAAGCAGTCATGCAAATATCTGCTTTAACACAGCACAGCAAAATCAGTTGCACCATTCAATCCCGCTCGTCCAGACGGGGAGAATTCAATCACATTTATTCGATGCGACGTTTCTTATGGGATTTAATTAACGACAACATTTTGACCCCAACCGAGAGGATTCTGGGATGTTTGTGTTTTTTTTGTAATAACTCTGGAAGGAAACGTCGCAGACCCATCAAGGTGATACTCGTACTGCTCGCCTCATCGAGTGGAATCCAAAGATATGAGTGGTTAAGCTATGCGATATGAAATGGACGAGCGACCAATAAAACAACATGTATTATGGGGTTGAATGTGTTTTGCTATTCACAAAATAAAACAAAAGCAGTCATGCAAATATCTGCTTTAACACAGCACAGCAAAATCAGTTGCACCATTCAATCCCGCTCGTCCAGACGGGGAGAATTCAATCACATTTATTCGATGCGACGTTTCTTATGGGATTTAATGAGCGACAACATTTTGACCCCAAACCGAGAGGATTCTGGGATGTTTGTGGTTTTTTTTGTAATAACTCTGGAAGGAAACGTCGCAGACCCATCAAGGTGGTACTCGTACTGCTCGCCTCATCGAGAGGAATCCAAAGATATGAGTGGTTAAGCTATGGGATATGAAATGGACGAGCGACCAATAAAACAACTTTTATTATGGGGTTGAATGCTTTTTGCTATTCACAAAATAAAACAAATGCAGTCATGCAAATATCTGTTTTAACACAGCACAGCAAAAATCAGTTACACCATTCAATTCCGCTCGTCCAGACGGGGAGAATTCAATCACATTTATTCGATGCGACGTTTCTTATGGGATTGAATGAGCGACAACATTTTGACCCCAAACCGAGAGGATTCTGGGATGTTTGTGGTGTTTTTGTAATAACTCTGGAAGGAAACGTCGCAGACCCATCAAGGTGGTACTCGTACTGCTCGCCTCATCGAGAGGAATCCAAAGATATGAGTGGTTAAGCTATGGGATATGAAATGGACGAGCGACCAATAAAACAACTTTTATTATGGGGTTGAATGCTTTTTGCTATTCACAAAATAAAACAAATGCATTCATGCAAATATCTGTTTTAACACAGCACAGCAAAAATCAGTTACACCGTTCAATTCCGCTCGTCCAGACGGGGAGAATTCAATCACATTTTTTCGATGTGACGTTTCTTATGGGATTTAATGAACGACAACATTTTGACCCCAACCGAGAGGATTCTGGGATGTTTGTGGTGTTTTTGTAATAACTCTGGAAGGAAACGTCGCAGACCCATCAAGGTGGTACTCGTACTGCTCGCCCCATCGAGTGGAATCCAAAGATATGAGTGGTTAAGCTATGCGATATGAAATGGACGAGCGACCAATAAAACAACATGTATTATGGGGTTGAATGTGTTTTGCTATTCACAAAATAAAACAAAAGCAGTCATGCAAATATCTGCTTTAACACAGCACAGCAAAATCAGTTGCACCATTCAATCCCGCTCGTCCAGACGGGGAGAATTCAATCACATTTATTCGATGCGACGTTTCTTATGGGATTTAATGAGCGACAACATTTTGACCCCAAACCGAGAGGATTCTGGGATGTTTGTGGTTTTTTTGTAATAACTCTGGAAGGAAACGTCGCAGACCCATCAAGGTGGTACTCGTACTGCTCGCCTCATCGAGAGGAATCCAAAGATATGAGTGCTTAAGCTATGGGATATGAAATGGACGAGCGACCAATAAAACAACTGTTATTATGGGGTTGAATGCTTTTTGCTATTCACAAAATAAAACAAATGCAGTCATGCAAATATCTGTTTTAACACAGCACAGCAAAAATCAGTTACACCATTCAATTCCGCTCGTCCAGACGGGGAGAATTCAATCACATTTATTCGATGCGACGTTTCTTATGGGATTGAATGAGCGACAACATTTTGACCCCAAACCGAGAGGATTCTGGGATGTTTGTGGTGTTTTTGTAATAACTCTGGAAGGAAACGTCGCAGACCCATCAAGGTGGTACTCGTACTGCTCGCCTCATCGAGAGGAATCCAAAGATATGAGTGGTTAAGCTATGGGATATGAAATGGACGAGCGACCAATAAAACAACTTTTATTATGGGGTTGAATGCTTTTTGCTATTCACAAAATAAAACAAATGCATTCATGCAAATATCTGTTTTAACACAGCACAGCAAAAATCAGTTACACCGTTCAATTCCGCTCGTCCAGACGGGGAGAATTCAATCACATTTTTTCGATGTGACGTTTCTTATGGGATTTAATGAACGACAACATTTTGACCCCAACCGAGAGGATTCTGGGATGTTTGTGGTGTTTTTGTAATAACTCTGGAAGGAAACGTCGCAGACCCATCAAGGTGGTACTCGTACTGCTCGCCTCATCGAGTGGAATCCAAAGATATGAGTGGTTAAGCTATGCGATATGAAATGGACGAGCGACCAATAAAACAACATGTATTATGGGGTTGAATGTGTTTTGCTATTCACAAAATAAAACAAAAGCAGTCATGCAAATATCTGCTTTAACACAGCACAGCAAAATCAGTTGCACCATTCAATCCCGCTCGTCCAGACGGGGAGAATTCAATCACATTTATTCGATGCGACGTTTCTTATGGGATTGAATGAGCGACAACATTTTGACCCCAAACCGAGAGGATTCTGGGATGTTTGTGGTTTTTTTGTAATAACTCTGGAAGCAAACGTCGCAGACCCATCAAGGTGGTACTCGTACTGCTCGCCTCATCGAGAGGAATCCAAAGATATGAGTGCTTAAGCTATGGGATATGAAATGGACGAGCGACCAATAAAACAACTTTTATTATGGGGTTGAATGCTTTTTGCTATTCACAAAATAAAACAAATGCATTCATGCAAATATCTGTTTTAACACAGCACAGCAAAAATCAGTTACACCGTTCAATTCCGCTCGTCCAGACGGGGAGAATTCAATCACATTTTTTCGATGTGACGTTTCTTATGGGATTTAATGAACGACAACATTTTGACCCCAACCGAGAGGATTCTGGGATGTTTGTGGTGTTTTTGTAATAACTCTGGAAGGAAACGTCGCAGACCCATCAAGGTGGTACTCGTACTGCTCGCCTCATCGAGTGGAATCCAAAGATATGAGTGGTTAAGCTATGCGATATGAAATGGACGAGCGTCCAATAAAACAACATGTATTATGGGGTTGAATGTGTTTTGCTATTCACAAAATAAAACAAAAGCAGTCATGCAAATATCTGCTTTAACACAGCACAGCAAAATCAGTTGCACCATTCAATCCCGCTCGTCCAGACGGGGAGAATTCAATCACATTTATTCGATGCGACGTTTCTTATGGGATTTAATTAACGACAACATTTTGACCCCAACCGAGAGGATTCTGGGATGTTTGTGTTTTTTTTGTAATAACTCTGGAAGGAAACGTCGCAGACCCATCAAGGTGATACTCGTACTGCTTGCCTCATCGAGTGGAATCCAAAGATATGAGTGGTTAAGCTATGCGATATGAAATGGACGAGCGACCAATAAAACAACATGTATTATGGGGTTGAATGTGTTTTGCTATTCACAAAATAAAACAAAAGCAGTCATGCAAATATCTGCTTTAACACAGCACAGCAAAATCAGTTGCACCATTCAATCCCGCTCGTCCAGACGGGGAGAATTCAATCACATTTATTCGATGCGACGTTTCTTATGGGATTTAATGAGCGACAACATTTTGACCCCAAACCGAGAGGATTCTGGGATGTTTGTGGTTTTTTTTGTAATAACTCTGGAAGGAAACGTCGCAGACCCATCAAGGTGGTACTCGTACTGCTCGCCTCATCGAGAGGAATCCAAAGATATGAGTGGTTAAGCTATGGGATATGAAATGGACGAGCGACCAATAAAACAACTTTTATTATGGGGTTGAATGCTTTTTGCTATTCACAAAATAAAACAAATGCAGTCATGCAAATATCTGTTTTAACACAGCACAGCAAAAATCAGTTACACCATTCAATTCCGCTCGTCCAGACGGGGAGAATTCAATCACATTTATTCGATGCGACGTTTCTTATGGGATTGAATGAGCGACAACATTTTGACCCCAAACCGAGAGGATTCTGGGATGTTTGTGGTGTTTTTGTAATAACTCTGGAAGGAAACGTCGCAGACCCATCAAGGTGGTACTCGTACTGCTCGCCTCATCGAGAGGAATCCAAAGATATGAGTGGTTAAGCTATGGGATATGAAATGGACGAGCGACCAATAAAACAACTTTTATTATGGGGTTGAATGCTTTTTGCTATTCACAAAATAAAACAAATGCAGTCATGCAAATATCTGTTTTAACACAGCACAGCAAAAATCAGTTACACCATTCAATTCCGCTCGTCCAGACGGGGAGAATTCAATCACATTTATTCGATGCGACGTTTCTTATGGGATTGAATGAGCGACAACATTTTGACCCCAAACCGAGAGGATTCTGGGATGTTTGTGGTGTTTTTGTAATAACTCTGGAAGGAAACGTCGCAGACCCATCAAGGTGGTACTCGTACTGCTCGCCTCATCGAGAGGAATCCAAAGATATGAGTGGTTAAGCTATGGGATATGAAATGGACGAGCGACCAATAAAACAACTTTTATTATGGGGTTGAATGCTTTTTGCTATTCACAAAATAAAACAAATGCATTCATGCAAATATCTGTTTTAACACAGCACAGCAAAAATCAGTTACACCGTTCAATTCCGCTCGTCCAGACGGGGAGAATTCAATCACATTTTTTCGATGTGACGTTTCTTATGGGATTTAATGAACGACAACATTTTGACCCCAACCGAGAGGATTCTGGGATGTTTGTGGTGTTTTTGTAATAACTCTGGAAGGAAACGTCGCAGACCCATCAAGGTGGTACTCGTACTGCTCGCCCCATCGAGTGGAATCCAAAGATATGAGTGGTTAAGCTATGCGATATGAAATGGACGAGCGACCAATAAAACAACATGTATTATGGGGTTGAATGTGTTTTGCTATTCACAAAATAAAACAAAAGCAGTCATGCAAATATCTGCTTTAACACAGCACAGCAAAATCAGTTGCACCATTCAATCCCGCTCGTCCAGACGGGGAGAATTCAATCACATTTATTCGATGCGACGTTTCTTATGGGATTTAATGAGCGACAACATTTTGACCCCAAACCGAGAGGATTCTGGGATGTTTGTGGTTTTTTTGTAATAACTCTGGAAGGAAACGTCGCAGACCCATCAAGGTGGTACTCGTACTGCTCGCCTCATCGAGAGGAATCCAAAGATATGAGTGCTTAAGCTATGGGATATGAAATGGACGAGCGACCAATAAAACAACTGTTATTATGGGGTTGAATGCTTTTTGCTATTCACAAAATAAAACAAATGCAGTCATGCAAATATCTGTTTTAACACAGCACAGCAAAAATCAGTTACACCATTCAATTCCGCTCGTCCAGACGGGGAGAATTCAATCACATTTATTCGATGCGACGTTTCTTATGGGATTGAATGAGCGACAACATTTTGACCCCAAACCGAGAGGATTCTGGGATGTTTGTGGTGTTTTTGTAATAACTCTGGAAGGAAACGTCGCAGACCCATCAAGATGGTACTCGTACTGCTCGCCTCATCGAGAGGAATCCAAAGATATGAGTGGTTAAGCTATGGGATATGAAATGGACGAGCGACCAATAAAACAACTTTTATTATGGGGTTGAATGCTTTTTGCTATTCACAAAATAAAACAAATGCATTCATGCAAATATCTGTTTTAACACAGCACAGCAAAAATCAGTTACACCGTTCAATTCCGCTCGTCCAGACGGGGAGAATTCAATCACATTTTTTCGATGTGACGTTTCTTATGGGATTTAATGAACGACAACATTTTGACCCCAACCGAGAGGATTCTGGGATGTTTGTGGTGTTTTTGTAATAACTCTGGAAGGAAACGTCGCAGACCCATCAAGGTGGTACTCGTACTGCTCGCCCCATCGAGTGGAATCCAAAGATATGAGTGGTTAAGCTATGCGATATGAAATGGACGAGCGACCAATAAAACAACATGTATTATGGGGTTGAATGTGTTTTGCTATTCACAAAATAAAACAAAAGCAGTCATGCAAATATCTGCTTTAACACAGCACAGCAAAATCAGTTGCACCATTCAATCCCGCTCGTCCAGACGGGGAGAATTCAATCACATTTATTCGATGCGACGTTTCTTATGGGATTTAATGAGCGACAACATTTTGACCCCAAACCGAGAGGATTCTGGGATGTTTGTGGTTTTTTTGTAATAACTCTGGAAGGAAACGTCGCAGACCCATCAAGGTGGTACTCGTACTGCTCGCCTCATCGAGAGGAATCCAAAGATATGAGTGCTTAAGCTATGGGATATGAAATGGACGAGCGACCAATAAAACAACTGTTATTATGGGGTTGAATGCTTTTTGCTATTCACAAAATAAAACAAATGCAGTCATGCAAATATCTGTTTTAACACAGCACAGCAAAAATCAGTTACACCATTCAATTCCGCTCGTCCAGACGGGGAGAATTCAATCACATTTATTCGATGCGACGTTTCTTATGGGATTGAATGAGCGACAACATTTTGACCCCAAACCGAGAGGATTCTGGGATGTTTGTGGTGTTTTTGTAATAACTCTGGAAGGAAACGTCGCAGACCCATCAAGATGGTACTCGTACTGCTCGCCTCATCGAGAGGAATCCAAAGATATGAGTGGTTAAGCTATGGGATATGAAATGGACGAGCGACCAATAAAACAACTTTTATTATGGGGTTGAATGCTTTTTGCTATTCACAAAATAAAACAAATGCAGTCATGCAAATATCTGTTTTAACACAGCACAGCAAAAATCAGTTACACCATTCAATTCCGCTCGTCCAGACGGGGAGAATTCAATCACATTTATTCGATGCGACGTTTCTTATGGGATTGAATGAGCGACAACATTTTGACCCCAAACCGAGAGGATTCTGGGATGTTTGTGGTGTTTTTGTAATAACTCTGGAAGGAAACGTCGCAGACCCATCAAGGTGGTACTCGTACTGCTCGCCTCATCGAGTGGAATCCAAAGATATGAGTGGTTAAGCTATGCGATATGAAATGGACGAGCGTCCAATAAAACAACATGTATTATGGGGTTGAATGTGTTTTGCTATTCACAAAATAAAACAAAAGCAGTCATGCAAATATCTGCTTTAACACAGCACAGCAAAATCAGTTGCACCATTCAATCCCGCTCGTCCAGACGGGGAGAATTCAATCACATTTATTCGATGCGACGTTTCTTATGGGATTTAATGAGCGACAACATTTTGACCCCAAACCGAGAGGATTCTGGGATGTTTGTGGTTTTTTTGTAATAACTCTGGAAGGAAACGTCGCAGACCCATCAAGGTGGTACTAGTACTGCTCGCCTCATCGAGAGGAATCCAAAGATATGAGTGCTTAAGCTATGGGATATGAAATGGACGAGCGACCAATAAAACAACTTTTATTATGGGGTTGAATGCTTTTTGCTATTCACAAAATAAAACCAAAGCAGTAATGCAAATATCTGATTTAACACAGCACAGCAAAATCAGTTGCACCATTCAATTCTGCTCGTCCAGACGGGGAGAATTCAATCACATTTTTTCGATGCGACGTTTCTTATGGGATTTAATGAACGACAACATTTTGACCCCAACCGAGAGGATTCTGGGATGTTTGTGTTTTTTTTGTAATAACTCTGGAAGGAAACGTCGCAGACCCATCAAGGTGATACTCGTACTGCTCGCCTCATCGAGTGGAATCCAAAGATATGAGTGGTTAAGCTATGCGATATGAAATGGACGAGCGACCAATAAAACAACATGTATTATGGGGTTGAATGTGTTTTGCTATTCACAAAATAAAACAAAAGCAGTCATGCAAATATCTGCTTTAACACAGCACAGCAAAATCAGCTGCACCATTCAATCCCGCTCGTCCAGACGGGGAGAATTCAATCACATTTATTCGATGCGACGTTTCTTATGGGATTTAATGAGCGACAACATTTTGACCCCAAACCGAGAGGATTCTGGGATGTTTGTGGTTTTTTTGTAATAACTCTGGAAGGAAACGTCGCAGACCCATCAAGGTGGTACTCGTACTGCTCGCCTCATCGAGAGGAATCCAAAGATATGAGTGCTTAAGCTATGGGATATGAAATGGACGAGCGACCAATAAAACAACTGTTATTATGGGGTTGAATGCTTTTTGCTATTCACAAAATAAAACAAATGCAGTCATGCAAATATCTGTTTTAACACAGCACAGCAAAAATCAGTTACACCATTCAATTCCGCTCGTCCAGACGGGGAGAATTCAATCACATTTATTCGATGCGACGTTTCTTATGGGATTGAATGAGCGACAACATTTTGACCCCAAACCGAGAGGATTCTGGGATGTTTGTGGTGTTTTTGTAATAACTCTGGAAGGAAACGTCGCAGACCCATCAAGGTGGTACTCGTACTGCTCGCCTCATCGAGAGGAATCCAAAGATATGAGTGGTTAAGCTATGGGATATGAAATGGACGAGCGACCAATAAAACAACTTTTATTATGGGGTTGAATGCTTTTTGCTATTCACAAAATAAAACAAATGCATTCATGCAAATATCTGTTTTAACACAGCACAGCAAAAATCAGTTACACCGTTCAATTCCGCTCGTCCAGACGGGGAGAATTCAATCACATTTTTTCGATGTGACGTTTCTTATGGGATTTAATGAACGACAACATTTTGACCCCAACCGAGAGGATTCTGGGATGTTTGTGGTGTTTTTGTAATAACTCTGGAAGGAAACGTCGCAGACCCATCAAGGTGGTACTCGTACTGCTCGCCTCATCGAGTGGAATCCAAAGATATGAGTGGTTAAGCTATGCGATATGAAATGGACGAGCGACCAATAAAACAACATGTATTATGGGGTTGAATGTGTTTTGCTATTCACAAAATAAAACAAAAGCAGTCATGCAAATATCTGCTTTAACACAGCACAGCAAAATCAGTTGCACCATTCAATCCCGCTCGTCCAGACGGGGAGAATTCAATCACATTTATTCGATGCGACGTTTCTTATGGGATTGAATGAGCGACAACATTTTGACCCCAAACCGAGAGGATTCTGGGATGTTTGTGGTTTTTTTGTAATAACTCTGGAAGCAAACGTCGCAGACCCATCAAGGTGGTACTCGTACTGCTCGCCTCATCGAGAGGAATCCAAAGATATGAGTGCTTAAGCTATGGGATATGAAATGGACGAGCGACCAATAAAACAACTTTTATTATGGGGTTGAATGCTTTTTGCTATTCACAAAATAAAACAAATGCATTCATGCAAATATCTGTTTTAACACAGCACAGCAAAAATCAGTTACACCGTTCAATTCCGCTCGTCCAGACGGGGAGAATTCAATCACATTTTTTCGATGTGACGTTTCTTATGGGATTTAATGAACGACAACATTTTGACCCCAACCGAGAGGATTCTGGGATGTTTGTGGTGTTTTTGTAATAACTCTGGAAGGAAACGTCGCAGACCCATCAAGGTGGTACTCGTACTGCTCGCCTCATCGAGTGGAATCCAAAGATATGAGTGGTTAAGCTATGCGATATGAAATGGACGAGCGTCCAATAAAACAACATGTATTATGGGGTTGAATGTGTTTTGCTATTCACAAAATAAAACAAAAGCAGTCATGCAAATATCTGCTTTAACACAGCACAGCAAAATCAGTTGCACCATTCAATCCCGCTCGTCCAGACGGGGAGAATTCAATCACATTTATTCGATGCGACGTTTCTTATGGGATTGAATGAGCGACAACATTTTGACCCCAAACCGAGAGGATTCTGGGATGTTTGTGGTGTTTTTGTAATAACTCTGGAAGGAAACGTCGCAGACCCATCAAGGTGGTACTCGTACTGCTCGCCTCATCGAGAGGAATCCAAAGATATGAGTGGTTAAGCTATGGGATATGAAATGGACGAGCGACCAATAAAACAACTTTTATTATGGGGTTGAATGCTTTTTGCTATTCACAAAATAAAACAAATGCATTCATGCAAATATCTGTTTTAACACAGCACAGCAAAAATCAGTTACACCGTTCAATTCCGCTCGTCCAGACGGGGAGAATTCAATCACATTTTTTCGATGCGACGTTTCTTATGGGATTTAATGAACGACAACATTTTGACCCCAACCGAGAGGATTCTGGGATGTTTGTGGTGTTTTTGTAATAACTCTGGAAGGAAACGTCGCAGACCCATCAAGGTGGTACTCGTACTGCTCGCCTCATCGAGTGGAATCCAAAGATATGAGTGGTTAAGCTATGCGATATGAAATGGACGAGCGTCCAATAAAACAACATGTATTATGGGGTTGAATGTGTTTTGCTATTCACAAAATAAAACAAAAGCAGTCATGCAAATATCTGCTTTAACACAGCACAGCAAAATCAGTTGCACCATTCAATCCCGCTCGTCCAGACGGGGAGAATTCAATCACATTTATTCGATGCGACGTTTCTTATGGGATTTAATGAGCGACAACATTTTGACCCCAAACCGAGAGGATTCTGGGATGTTTGTGGTTTTTTTGTAATAACTCTGGAAGGAAACGTCGCAGACCCATCAAGGTGGTACTCGTACTGCTCGCCTCATCGAGAGGAATCCAAAGATATGAGTGCTTAAGCTATGGGATATGAAATGGACGAGCGACCAATAAAACAACTTTTATTATGGGGTTGAATGCTTTTTGCTATTCACAAAATAAAACAAATGCAGTCATGCAAATATCTGTTTTAACACAGCACAGCAAAAATCAGTTACACCATTCAATTCCGCTCGTCCAGACGGGGAGAATTCAATCACATTTATTCGATGCGACGTTTCTTATGGGATTGAATGAGCGACAACATTTTGACCCCAAACCGAGAGGATTCTGGGATGTTTGTGGTGTTTTTGTAATAACTCTGGAAGGAAACGTCGCAGACCCATCAAGGTGGTACTCGTACTGCTCGCCTCATCGAGAGGAATCCAAAGATATGAGTGGTTAAGCTATGGGATATGAAATGGACGAGCGACCAATAAAACAACTTTTATTATGGGGTTGAATGCTTTTTGCTATTCACAAAATAAAACAAATGCATTCATGCAAATATCTGTTTTAACACAGCACAGCAAAAATCAGTTACACCGTTCAATTCCGCTCGTCCAGACGGGGAGAATTCAATCACATTTATTCGATGCGACGTTTCTTATGGGATTTAATGAGCGACAACATTTTGACCCCAAACCGAGAGGATTCTGGGATGTTTGTGGTGTTTTTGTAATAACTCTGGAAGGAAACGTCGCAGACCCATCAAGGTGGTACTCGTACTGCTCGCCTCATCGAGCAGAATCCAAAGATATGAGTGCATAAGCTATGGGATATGAAATGGACGAGCGACCAATAAAACAACATGTTTTATGGGGTTGAATGCTTTTTGCTATTCACAAAATAAAACCAAAGCAGTAATGCAAATATCTGATTTAACACAGCACAGCAAAATCAGTTGCACCATTCAATTCTGCTCGTCCAGACGGGGAGAATTCAATCACATTTTTCCGATGCGACGTTTCTTATGGGATTGAATGAGCGACAACATTTTGACCCCAAACCGAGAGGATTCTGGGATGTTTGTGGTTTTTTGGTAACAACTCTGGAAGGAAACGTCGCAGACCCATCAAGGTGGTACTCGTACTGCTCGCCTCATCGAGTGGAATCCAAAGATATGAGTGGTTAAGCTATGCGATATGAAATGGACGAGCGACCAATAAAACAACATGTATTATGGGGTTGAATGCGTTTTGCTATTCACAAAATAAAACAAAAGCAGTCATGCAAATATCTGTTTTAACACAGCACAGCAAAATCAGTTGCACCATTCAATCCCGCTCGTCCAGACGGGGAGAATTCAATCACATTTATTCGATGCGACGTTTCTTATGGGATTTAATGAGCGACAACATTTTGACCCCAAACCGGGAGGATTCTGGGATGTTTGTGGTTTTTTTGTAATAACTCTGGAAGGAAACGTCGCAGACCCATCAAGGTCGTACTCGTACTGCTCGCCTCATCGAGTGGAATCCAAAGATATGAGTGCTTAAGCTATGGGATATGAAATGGACGAGCGACCAATAAAACAACATGTATTATGGGGTTGAATGCTTTTTGCTATTCACAAAATAAAACCAAAGCAGTAATGCAAATATCTGATTTAACACAGCACAGCAAAATCAGTTGCACCATTCAATTCTGCTCGTCCAGACGGGGAGAATTCAATCACATTTTTTCGATGCGACGTTTCTTATGGGATTGAATGAGCGACAACATTTTGACCCCAAACCGAGAGGATTCTGGGATGTTTGTGGTTTTTTGGTAACAACTCTGGAAGGAAACGTCGCAGACCCATCAAGGTGGTACTCGTACTGCTCGCCTCATCGAGTGGAATCCAAAGATATGAGTGGTTAAGCTATGCGATATGAAATGGACGAGCGACCAATAAAACAACATGTATTATGGGGTTGAATGCGTTTTGCTATTCACAAAATAAAACAAAAGCAGTCATGCAAATATCTGTTTTAACACAGCACAGCAAAATCAGTTGCACCATTCAATCCCGCTCGTCCAGACGGGGAGAATTCAATCACATTTATTCGATGCGACGTTTCTTATGGGATTAAATGAGCGACAACATTTTGACCCCAAACCGGGAGGATTCTGGGATGTTTGTGGTTTTTTTGTAATAACTCTGGAAGGAAACGTCGCAGACCCATCAAGGTGGTACTCGTACTGCTCGCCTCATCGAGTGGAATCCAAAGATATGAGTGCTTAAGCTATGGGTTATGAAATGGACGAGCGACCAATAAAACAACATGTATTATGGGGTTGAATGCTTTTTGCTATTCACAAAATAAAACCAAAGCAGTAATGCAAATATCTGATTTAACACAGCACAGCAAAATCAGTTGCACCATTCAATTCTGCTCGTCCAGACGGGGAGAATTCAATCACATTTTTTCGATGCGACGTTTCTTATGGGATTTAATGAACGACAACATTTTGACCCCAACCGAGAGGATTCTGGGATGTTTGTGTTTTTTTTGTAATAACTCTGGAAGGAAACGTCGCAGACCCATCAAGGTGGTACTCGTACTGCTCGCCTCATCGAGTGGAATCCAAAGATATGAGTGGTTAAGCTATGCGATATGAAATGGACGAGCGACCAATAAAACAACATGTATTATGGGGTTGAATGTGTTTTGCTATTCACAAAATAAAACAAAAGCAGTCATGCAAATATCTGCTTTAACACAGCACAGCAAAATCAGTTGCACCATTCAATCCCGCTCGTCCAGACGGGGAGAATTCAATCACATTTATTCGATGCGACGTTTCTTATGGGATTTAATGAGCGACAACATTTTGACCCCAAACCGAGAGGATTCTGGGATGTTTGTGGTTTTTTTGTAATAACTCTGGAAGGAAACGTCGCAGACCCATCAAGGTGGTACTCGTACTGCTCGCCTCATCGAGAGGAATCCAAAGATATGAGTGCTTAAGCTATGGGATATGAAATGGACGAGCGACCAATAAAACAACTTTTATTATGGGGTTGAATGCTTTTTGCTATTCACAAAATAAAACAAATGCAGTCATGCAAATATCTGTTTTAACACAGCACAGCAAAAATCAGTTACACCATTCAATTCTGCTCGTCCAGACGGGGAGAATTCAATCACGTTTTTTCGATGCGACGTTTCTTATGGGATTGAATGAGCGACAACATTTTGACCCCAAACCGAGAGGATTTTGGGATGTTTGTGGTTTTTTGGTAACAACTCTGGAAGGAAACGTCGCAGACCCATCAAGGTGGTACTCATACTGCTCGCCTCATCGAGTGGAATCTAAAGATATGAGTGGTTAAGCTATGGGATATGAAATGGACGAGTGACCAATAAAACAACATGTATTATGGGGTTGAATGCATTTTGCTATTCACAAAATAAAACAAAAGCAGTCATGCAAATATCTGTTTTAACACAGCACAGCAAAATCAGTTGCACCATTCAATCCCGCTCGTCCAGACGGGGAGAATTCAATCATATTTATTCGATGCGACGTTTCTTATGGGATTTAATGAGCGACAACATTTTGACCCCAAACCGAGAGGATTCTGGGATGTTTGTGGTTTTTTTGTAATAACTCTGGAAGGAAACGTCGCAGACCCATCAAGGTGGTACTCGTACTGCTCGCCTCATCGAGAGGAATCCAAAGATATGAGTGCTTAAGCTATGGGATATGAAATGGACGAGCGACCAATAAAACAACATGTATTATGGGGTTGAATGCTTTTTGCTATTCACAAAATAAAACCAAAGCAGTAATGCAAATATCTGATTTAACACAGCACAGCAAAATCAGTTGCACCATTCAATTCTGCTCGTCCAGACGGGGAGAATTCAATCACATTTTTTCGATGCGACGTTTCTTATGGGATTGAATGAGCGACAACATTTTGACCCCAAACCGAGAGGATTCTGGGATGTTTGTGGTTTTTTGGTAATAACTCTGGAAGGAAACGTCGCAGACCCATCAAGGTGGTACTCGTACTGCTCGCCTCATCGAGAGGAATCCAAAGATATGAGTGCTTAAGCTATGGGATATGAAATGGACGAGCGACCAATAAAACAACTTTTATTATGGGGTTGAATGCTTTTTGCTATTCACAAAATAAAACAAATGCAGTCATGCAAATATCTGTTTTAACACAGCACAGCAAAAATCAGTTACACCATTCAATTCCGCTCGTCCAGACGGGGAGAATTCAATCACATTTATTCGATGCGACGTTTCTTATGGGATTTAATGAGCGACAACATTTTGACCCCAAACCGAGAGGATTCTGGGATGTTTGTGGTGTTTTTGTAATAACTCTGGAAGGAAACGTCGCAGACCCATCAAGGTGGTACTCGTACTGCTCGCCTCATCGAGAGGAATCCAAAGATATGAGTGCTTAAGCTATGGGATATGAAATGGACGAGCGACCAATAAAACAACATGTATTATGGTGTTGAATGCTTTTTGCTATTCACAAAATAAAACCAAAGCAGTAATGCAAATATCTGATTTAACACAGCACAGCAAAATCAGTTGCACCATTCAATTCTGCTCGTCCAGACGGGGAGAATTCAATCACGTTTTTTCGATGCGACGTTTCTTATGGGATTGAATGAGCGACAACATTTTGACCCCAAACCGAGAGGATTTTGGGATGTTTGTGGTTTTTTGGTAACAACTCTGGAAGGAAACGTCGCAGACCCATCAAGGTGGTACTCATGCTGCTCGCCTCATCGAGTGGAATCTAAAGATATGAGTGGTTAAGCTATGGGATATGAAATGGACGAGCGACCAATAAAACAACATGTATTATGGGGTTGAATGTATTTTGCTATTCACAAAATAAAACAAAAGCAGTCATGCAAATATCTGTTTTAACACAGCACAGCAAAATCAGTTGCACCATTCAATCCCGCTCGTCCAGACGGGGAGAATTCAATCATATTTATTCGATGCGACGTTTCTTATGGGATTTAATGAGCGACAACATTTTGACCCCAAACCGAGAGGATTCTGGGATGTTTGTGGTTTTTTTGTAATAACTCTGGAAGGAAACGTCGCAGACCCATCAAGGTGGTACTCGTACTGCTCGCCTCATCGAGAGGAATCCAAAGATATGAGTGCTTAAGCTATGGGATATGAAATGGACGAGCGACCAATAAAACAACATGTATTATGGGGTTGAATGCTTTTTGCTATTCACAAAATAAAACCAAAGCAGTAATGCAAATATTTGATTTAACACAGCACAGCAAAATCAGTTGCACCATTCAATTCTGCTCGTCCAGACGGGGAGAATTCAATCACATTTTTTCGATGCGACGTTTCTTATGGGATTTAATGAGCGACAACATTTTGACCCCAAACCGGGAGGATTCTGGGAAGTTTGTGGTTTTTTGGTAATAACTCTGGAAGGAAACGTCGCAGACCCATCAAGGTGGTACTCGTACTGCTCGCCTCATCGAGAGGAATCCAAAGATATGAGTGGTTAAGCTATGGGATATAAAATGGACGAGCAACCAATCAAACAACATGTTGTTGTATATGTGGGTGTGTGAAAATTGATGAAAAATAATTAAAATTAAATGAAATTCGAAATTTGCGTATAACTATGCTAATTAGAGAGGTAATAGTATTAATTTATACGAGTGGGTGTAGTTGTGTTCATGATAGCCTTTATGATAATCAGGCCCCGCCTCGTTGACGAGGTGGGGTTATCAATCAGGATAACGCAATCAATCGTGTGCAGTTACGCTAGTGTCAATTCGGCCTCGTTGTCTAACTTCGTATTATTGATCAGCATAATACAATGATTCTCGCTTTAACACTCTCCGAGTGTTCATATTTTAGGTCCCAAGTTCATATCATTCGCTTTAAAGTTTAATGAGTGTGGATTGGTGTCTTTATAGTTTAGGTTCCCATGTTCATATCGTTCGCTTTAGTTTAATGAGTGTGTATTGGTGTGTTTATAGTTTAGGTTCCCGAGTTCCTATCTCGTCGCAGGATACAGATCTTATGCAAAAATTTCAGGAAAGAATCACACGACCACTTCTGTATTAATCAATTTATTTTCTAATTAAACCTTAACTATAATATGTATGTGAACTCTCAATCTCGGAACTTCAACACAGTATCCACACGGTATCAAGACAGTATCATCAACGACTGTACGATTTCACTTTGATAACACATGGACCCCGCATAAAGCGATTGCTGTTAGTGAGAGAGAGAGTCAGGACATACAAATACTATGCTACACAAAAGCTTATACATTATAATATGAACGATCATTATGCTTGAAATGGTCAGCACATTATCACAGGCGATTGATTAACATGCAACGGTATTCATATAAAAAGACAATCAAACAGTTATTATTTCCAAAGGCATAAATGTAACAACAGATCCACCGGACAGACTATAAGATTACCGAAATGGCTTAGTGTGAGGGTATGCGGCGGAACATGTTATCTCACGGGAGATTAATTAATTACTTAATTCGTGAATAAGATTGTATGATCAGAAAATCGGTTTAGCACGATTCCTCCCCGGGAGCGTAGCTCCGTGGCGAAGGTGCCAAGGGTTAATTAGTATTGATGGATCGGTTGGTAACTTATGCGATTAGAAGCACAGTCCAAAACAAAATATTAAAGAGGGAAATTATGAATATACTTATAAACGACGGACTGTTGTCACACGGTTGATGCTTCCACAGCCAGATGGTTCACGGACTTGAGTGTTCGCTTCTGGTTAAGGACCCGTGTAGGTTTGAGTGATATGAATTGTTTTGAATAGTCAGTGTTTGGAATTAATTATTTGTGTTGCCATACGCTGAAGTTGGCATCGCTTGTAGGAGAAGTAGCCTCGCTCCCTTTAGAGCGGTGAGGTGTGTGGGAGTGCATCATACGTATCGCCGCCCTCCTCCACGCAGCAGCTAGCCTCTGTCCACGGGGGAGAGTTGCTTGATCGCTCTCAGTTCTACTCAGTGGACACCTCTCTCCACTGCTGGATGAGCTGCGCGATCACGCTCGTGCTGGTTCGCTGACAGCAGTTTATCTCCGCTGTTGGATGATCTGCATCGACACGCTCCCTCTCTCTCTCTGTGTGGAGAACTCGAACGTACTCGCTGCTGGTTTGCTGAAAGCAGGTTTCTCTCCGCTGCTGGATGACTCAGGTCGCACGCGCTCGTACTGGTTCTCTAACAGCAGGTTTTTCTCCACTGCTGGATGACTCCAGTCGCACGTACTCTTGCTCTGGTTTGCAGAAGCTCTTGCTTGGTGCATCGGTCGATCTGCAGCTGGACTCAATGTAAATTAAACTTTCAGCAATGCTCTGTCTTTCAGCTCTTGGAAATCGCACTAGGTGACGCCTCACTACCCTGCGAGTCTTGCCAACGTCAGTGGGTAGCGACGGGGCCACTTTGGCTTCTGCTCGCCGCCCCCTGCTCTGCAGCTCGCCGGCTGGCGACCTGTTGCTCTCGTTCCCGATTGGAACTGCTCCTGAACCGACTCGCTGGTCGAACTCCCCGCGTTCCGACCTCCTCCGAGTCGAAGTCCCCGAGTTCCGACCCCCCTGGTCGAACTCTTCCGAGTTGCTCCTCCGAGTCGAACTGTCTCCCGAGAGTCGACCCCCCGGTCGAACTCTGGTGAGCCGACCCCCCCCCCCCCCCCCCCCCGGTCTAACTCTGGTAAGTTGCTCCTCCGAGTTCCTCTTTTTATGCCCAAAAATCCCTTCACTCGGATCCTGCCCACAAGGCGGGGTTTCTTTCGATTTTTGCTGTGTCAGGATTTGTCCGTATGTATCTGCGTCCGTGTGTGTGTCCGTACGTGTGTCAGTGTGTGTCCTTGTGCATCACCCACGGTATATTCCGTTGTCATACTCCTACCATAAAACCCACAAGTAAAACAATCAAATGTTATCAATTGTCTTGAAGGCGCTTCTCTGTCTGGGTGCACAACCTGGAGGGAGGGCTGATATTCCCTCCGACTTTCACCGACGCACAGAGAAATGGTTAAAAAGTTTTAAGTTAACATTTCACTTCATCAGAGTTCCACAGTTATGATTCTGTATTAGTCCAAGGTCTGGGTCAGCTTCCCGTTGTGGTGTTTGACTCGTGTTTCCCCGAGCGTATACACACTCCTACCCCGCGCTGCGGGGATACAAAGACGGCCGGGATCTTCCTTTCTCTCCGACCCTGGGTTTAACATCGCCCTTTGCTTACGTTGCAGTTTTGCTGTGCGCTTGCATTTCTTTTCCTCTCTACTCTTACTTTAACCCGGCTTATTATTTGCGTATGGGTGGATTAGAGCACTCATGTTGACTTAGGAAAACCTGAGTGTTAGGCTTCGGGTCAAGTCGTATAGAAATTATTAAAATATGTATATACATTTCATATTAAATTAATAGACGGGTGATGGTTACATTGACGTAGCTTGTGGCAGGGTTCAATTGAAGTGGGTATGAAGATCAATAACTTTAGCCTACCCTGTCGTTAAATTCCGACTTTAAGTTACTTTAATAGTAATGCAGAACCAATTAGCTTTTTTGACTTAACTAGATCTAGGCTAACGCAACCTCCCAGTGACCCTGGCTTTGTGTTTACGTCAGCCCCTTGCAATCCGCTGCGCTCGGCTCTCTATCTGCTCCCTCTGACCCTGGGAGGGCTCTGAACGTCAAAATCGTGTTAGTGGGTCAAGGTAAATATGACCTCCACATGCCATGCTGAGGCCTGGTTTGGTGTTTTTATTCATTATTAAAATTAAAAGAAACAATAGAAATATGTATCTATATGTATTGAAAAATTACTTGTTAATATTAAGATGGAAAGGGGGGCATATACAACAGGTGTGGCGGGGGGTGGAGGGTGGTGTGGTGGGGTGGAGGGTGGTGAGGCGGGGTGGGGTGGAGGGTGGTGTGGCAGGGTCGGGTGGAGGGTGGTGTGGCGAAGTGGGGTGGAGGGTGGTGTGGCGGGGTGGAGGGTGGTGTGGTGGAGGGTGGTGGGGTGGAGGGTGGAGGGGTGGAGGGTGGTGGGGTGGAGGGGTGGAGGGTGGTGGGGTGGAGGGTGGTGTGGTGGTGGGTGGTGGGGTGGTGGGTGGTGGGGTGGAGGGTGGTGGGGTGGAGGGTGGTGGGGTGGTGGGGTGGTGGGGTGGAGGGTGGTGGGGAGTGGGGCACATCGTAATGGTGTGGGGTGAGGAGGATCGTGTTGGTTGAGGATGAGGAGTATAGTGATGGTGGAGAGTTATGCGGATAGTGATGGTGTTTCAAGTTTCAAGTTTCATTTATTTAGGTATAGCCCTGTGAGCCATGCGGCTCTTAAGTCGGGTGCAACCGCAACCAACAAAATATGAATACAGAACATCCCAAAGCGACGACGCGCAACAGAAACATCCTGGAATAAACCAGGACATATTCCACACACACAAAAAACGTATTAAAACGCTGTGTGCAAAAATCACAATGTGGTGCAAGCCAACAACAACAACTATAAGACAAATTTTGATTTTGATTGTTTATATATATTTTATTATTTTGTTGTTTCCCTTCAACGTGACTTTACCGAAAGAGCTAAGAATATGAACTATAAGACAATTTAGATTAACCATATGTTTTTAAATCACCAAAAAAAGCTATAAAAAACAATGTAACAACAGTAATCTTAGGAACTGTAATTTTAAATTTAACAATAAACGATATACATAACACTGACGACAAAAACCTGCAGCCATAACTGGCAGCACGACACTCCCAGTGTATGATGTGTGAGTGAGTCAGCAGCAGCGTGAGTGAGTGTATGATGTGCGAGTCACTGTATGATGGTTGAGTCCGTATTAGGTTGAGTGAGTGTATGATGTGTGAGTCAGCGTACGATGTGTTAGTCAGCACATGATGAGTGAGTCAGTGTATGATGTGCGAGTCAGTGTATGATGTGTGAGTGAGTCAGCAGCAGCGTGAGTGTATGATGTGTGAGTCAGCGCACAATGTGTTAGTCAGCGCATGATGAGTGAGTCAGTGTATGATGTGTGAGTGAGTCAGTGGCAGTGTGAGTGAGTGAATAATGTGCTAGTGAGCCAGCACACGATGAGTGAACCTGTGTATGATGAGTGAATGGGTCAGTGGTTGTGCGAGTGTATGATGTGTGAGTGAGTAAGCGCATGATGAGCGAGTCAGTGCATGATGTGTGAGGGAGTCAGTGTATGATGTATGAGAAAGTCAGTGTCGGCTCCCTCTGCTCGCGCGTTGCCCCCCCCCTCCGGCTCCGTCGCCCCCCTCCCCCAGCTCCATCGGCCCTCCCTTGGCTCCGTCGCCCCCCCCTGGCTCCGTCGCCCCCCCCCGGCTCCGTCGCCCCCCCCGGCTCCGTCGCCCCCCCCCCCGGCTCCTTCGCCCCCCCCCCGGCTCCGTCGCCCCCCCCCGGCTCCGTCGCCCCCCCCGGCTCCGTCGCCCCCCCCCCGGCTCCGTCGCCCCCCCCCCGGCTCCGTCGCCCCCCCCCCGGCTCCGTCGCCCCCCCCCCACCCCCGTCGCCCCCCCCCCCGGCCCCCTCGGCTCCATCGGATCCTTCTGTCGGCTCCCTCGGCCCCTCACAAACGGCCCCACCAGCCCCTGCTCGGAGTGCGGCCCGGGAACGCCCCGGGAGCGCACGCGCGCCTCAGGCGGCCATCTTGGATTCGTTTTCTTGGTCTTTGTCGAGGATGGGTTGGATAGTGATGGTAAGGGGTGGGGCGAAAAGCGATTGTTGTGGGTGGGGAAGATAGTGATGGTGGGGGGGATGGGCATATAGTAATATTTGGGCGTGTGGCGGATCGTGATGGTGCAGGTTCAGGTGGATAGTGATGGTGAGGGGTGGGTGGATTGTGATGGGGGAGATTGAGGAGGGTAGTGATGGTGAAGGGTGAGGCGGATAGGAATGGTAAGGGGTGGGGTTAATAGTGATTGTGGTGGGTGGGGCAGATCGTGATGGCGGTGGGATGGGCGTATAGTAATGACGGTGGGTGGGGCAGATTGTGATGTTGGGGGGTTGGGTGGATCGTGATGTTGCGGCGTTTGTTGGATAGTGATTGTGGGGTTTGGGGCGGATAGTGATGGTAGGGGGTCGGGCGGATTGTGATGGTAGTGGCTGGGTTGGATAGTGATGGTGAGGGGTGGTGAATAGTGATGTTAGGGGGGGGGGGGCGGATAGTGATGGTGAGGAGTGAGGCGGATCGTGATGGGGAAGGGTGAGGCGGATTGTATTGGTAAGGGGTGGGGCTAATAGTGATTGTAGTTGGTCGGGCAGATCGTGATGGTGGGGGGATGGGTGTATAGTAATGGTGGTGGGGGGGGATAGTGGGGATGAGGCGTTCGTTGATGGTGGTGGATGGGGCAGATTGTGATGGTGGGGGATGGGTGGATAGTGATGTTGCGGGGCTGGTTGGATGGTGATTGTGGGGTTTGGGGCGGATAGTGATGGTGGAGGGCACACCGAATAGTGATGATGGGGGTTGGGGCTTACTGTGAAGGTGGGGGGTGAGTGGATGGTGATGGTGGAGGGTGGTTTGGAGAGTGATGGTGGGGGGTGAGATGGTCGGGCAGGATGGAGGGGAGGCGGGGAGAAGATTTTCAGACGAAAATCTTCTCCCCGTGGCAGCGCCTCTTCTTGCTGAGTGAAGGCCTCCCGCAAAAGTCATTATAATATGAGAGGTTGACTCTCAGGTGGCCTCCCACTTCGTAGCCCTGCTCCTCGGCCACGAAGGAGGGGCAAGTCCTCTGGGCCCGCGTCATCACCCCCACCGGAGCTCGGGGACGCTTTGTGGGACGAGCCAAGCAGCTGCTGCTGTTGGGTCCAGCTGCTTTTTTCTGCCGGCGTCGTTGAGGTGACTTCTTGGCTGCTTCCATCTCGAGCCAGATGTCCTTAACAGCCGCCGCCTCCCAGAACCCGACTGTAGGAACTGGCGCAGGGTCGACCTGAGATAACTGAGGCCCGCACAGGCCCAGGCAGCAACAGCAGCTGCACAGCTGTTCATATCCCAGCAGGGGATTCTCGGCTGTCAGGAGGCAGGCGTCGTGGAGGAGGTGGTGGTACTCTGTTGACTCCGCTCCTTCACAGGATTCTGGGGGATGAGTGAGACCTAGGGCACAGTAGGGGGATGTCATCAGCACTGGGCAGTACCTGGACCGTACCCTTAATTATCATCATGCAAGTACTCACATTCGTCATTCAGTCATCCACGTCAACATTCTATGATCATTGTACTTAAACGTCGGCTGCACCCTTAGAATTGCATGGAAAGCTTGTGGGAGGAGCACACGGACCTTGGAATATGTACGTCCCAAATACATCATTGCGAGGGTGACCTTGGCTAGGCAACGCATCTAGACGGCCATGTCATCAATGTTTTTATTGTAATTATATACTAATTATATTTTATATCAAAGTAATTGTAGTGTAAATTTTGATTTAAAGCTTTCGTGACTGCAGTAATTCATATTCTTAGCACTTTCGGTAAAGTCACATTGAAGGGAACATAACACAAACGGTCGAAACGTCGTGAGAATTTTTATTGTTTTATATATATTTTATTATTTTATTGTTTCCCTTCAACGTGACTTTACCGAAAGAGCTAAGATTATAATTGTAGTGTTCTACGATGGGGGCGGAGCCTGCAGAAGACGGGGGCGGGGCCACATAGGCCGTGGCAGTGACGTCACCAGAGGGCGGGGCTCGAGGCCTGGACCGTTGGCGACAGTTGGAGCGGGGAGGCCGTTGCCATGGCTACCCGGGTTTGTTGTTGCCCACCGACATCGCTATAATAAAGACTTTACTTGTTTACTTAGCGCTCGTTTATCATTGATTTACTTATTTATCGTTACCGAGACTATCCTTATGACTTAATTACTTGTTAAATAGATAGCAACTCGTCACGTTCTTTAGAAGGAAAACCAAAGAGGCAAATTTACACATAAGTGCTTCTGGCAGATGTGGCCACAGGCCAAAGAGACACGCACATTGATGTACTCATCGTCGGTATTAAATTATTGTTTACTATCGATCAAGGACGGGCACGTTAAAGCTATTTGAGGAAAGTGAGTGGTGGTGCTGATTGGTACTTGCTATGAGCACCTGCCCCTAGTCAGAATCAGAATCTCAATCTATATTCATACTGGAGGAATACGATGAACTATACAGCTCGTTTTCAAAGATGTTCAGTACCTTGGTTCGCCTCGTAGTCTGCGACCACTTCGGCCCAAGCGGCTGTGGAGGGGGACTTCGCAGGCTTCTCAGAATCCGGAGTCGAAAGGGAGGGAACGGGGGGGAGGCGGAGGAAGAAAATCGTGAAGCGTGCCGCTAAGCATGCTCCTCATATACAGCTACAGAGACGAAGATCCCCCTGGCAGCCTTGGACCAGTGCTGTGCTGAAGAGCAGCACGGCACACCACGCCTGGCCACCTTTGTCTCCCCTATGCTGATGTTTTCAACGGGGGCTCTTTACATAGGTGATGTTTTAACACGTTGAATCAGATACTGTAATCGTTTTGAGTCTGAGTAGACAAAGAGGAGGCCCATGACTTTTTCACTAAATACCAACCACCGTGGAATATAAATTCGCGCTACTCCTCTAGCGACACAACAGCCCTGCCTACTCCCCACACAGGAATCTACACACACACACAGCAACACTCGCTCCACTCACCATGTCAATATCTTTTCGTGCAATATTCTCGTATGAGGTCATCATTTGGAAATCTTGAGCAACGCAAGAACGCAGCTCTCTGCTCAACGCCTCTGCTCAATATGGCAGTTAGGACCACGTGACATCGGTTAGGGCCTCGTGACGGCGCGTCGGACAACTCGTTGCGAGGCAACTGGCGATTTGGGTGACGCCACGGCGAGTCACGTGCTCCTTGGTACACGAATCAGAGAGGAACCCAGCACACGAACCACTCACACGCGCCTCGCGCACCCTTCTGAACAGACTGTTGGTAGAAGGTGCACACACACACCCCAACAAATACACTTCGTATAACAACGCGTGAATACGAATGTAAATAGATGTTCCATTGTCCGAATATTTATTTAAGATACCTACGTACAAATTAATTAGAATATGTATTTATACTGGAGAAATCCAATCAATAACTCACAAACCACCCACCCACCCTCTCAAGTTCTCAAGCATACAATAACCCATTCGCCAAGCCGTGCTGGCCTTCACAGGTGCTTGCTCACAGCACCTGCCCTAATAATCTGTTAGGGCTGTTGGGGGGTAGGTGCTGCGGGATCTGTGTCTTTGTGTGAGCTGGTGAATGTGGGGAGCGGTAGTGTTGTGATTAACGCACTTCGCCACGAAGCCGGCCAATCAGTTCGATTCCCGCTCACGGCAAAGACAAGTGACGATTGTCTGAATCGGTTATTGGCCTCGCTAATTCAGCCTGAAATCAACACGTTGTGTAAACATCACGACTAGGGAGACAAATGCGGCCGGGGATGGTGTTGGTCACTTATGCCCTCGTGTACCGTGCCGTTCTTCATAGGTAGTCGCTAACAGTACCTGCCCCAACATTCTGTTAAGGCTACACGGGGGATCTTTGTCTTTGTTTGTGAAAGTGTGGGGAGCGGTGGTGCAACGGTTAGCGCGCTGCGAACCTGGAGATCAGAGATCTCTGGCGCAGAGCGCGCTCTCATTGGTCCGTGGAGTCGTGACGTGATGCTAAGGGAGCGTGTTGATTGGGGTCGTCAGCTTGCAAAGGACTCGATGGGGAAGCCGTTTTCATAACAAACTCGACGCTCGTGGTTTGTATCATTGCAGAATGCCGCATCAAAGTCAAGTGGCTATGAGCTGCTTTGGTGTCCTTAAGCGCTGCTCCTTTCTCAAGAAAATACCCTTCCAAAAAAAGATACTCGATTAAAACCACGAGAGACCGTGCAGTGGTTGTTTTGGCACCATTCAGTATACATCATCTAAATAAGATGTTAATCTTTGAAACTGCACATTTTTTAAGATGTAATAACGAGGTCATAACAAGTGTCAGATGTAAAACCTCTTTCCATTGTTTGGATTTCACTTCCCCATAATTCGGGTGAAAATTATCGCAACATTCAAATATCGTGTATAGAATATGCTCTTTGTTGAGACCACCACGAATGAAATAGATTTTACTGCATGGTTGTTCAAAACCATGACTCTGAAATCGTTTTGGTACACAACTATGCACTGCGAAAACCTACCGACAGAAAACATGTTTTTGTAACCAAACGCTCAATGCTGAGAGCGTTTGGTTATGAAAATATTCGTGCGAGTGTGCTGCACGGGACTTTGCCTTGGCTCGAGATTAACCACCGGTCTTGCCACGTCCAGACATGGTGAGGACGACGAGGACACATTGAAAAGGAGACTCGGGCTGGTGTACTTCAACTTATTTATTTCGTTGTCACCGCTCGTACATTACAGCAACACTCATCATCAAACCAACCCAGTTCCACGTTTTTCAGTCACTTTGAAACCTCTTCTCCACCAATTACCTTTCTCCCACTTCTCGCTCTTTACCGATCCGCTCTCCGCACCAATCCGATCCGAGTGTCAACCACTCACTCATCGGATTGCGTTTCGTGCACGTCGTGCTCACACCCCGATCTCTCTTCCCCGCCCGAGCGTGCCGCGTGCGTGACGTGGTGATCCCTGACCTCCGACCCTTGATGCGTTAGGCATGCGTGATGTCGAGTGCGGAAGGTATGCGTGCTGTTTGTGTTGTGCGAGTGTGTGAGGATGGGTGACACATCCTCTATATCACCGCTTTCTCGGTTGAGACAGAGCCCTCCTCGGCTACTGCAGCTGCTGCAGTAGCAGCAGACAGCGCCTCACGCAACCGCGCGTCGCTCGCGACTCCCGAGCAGAGCGCGTGGCTGCGATTCTACGAGAATAAGAGCCCGGTCCACTCTCACGAGGAACTGGCGCGCAACATCAAAACACGTTTCGGGCAATTACCCTTCCCAAAGCACTATAATCAGATCGGCACAGCCGCAGAGAACGCAGGAGGGACGCGATATTGTGAGGGACGTGGGCCCCTGGCTCCCCCTCCGGGGGAGGGTTGATCTCGGGAGAGCTGCAGGTTCCGGACTCCTCGCTCATGTGAGAGCCACCGCTATCCAACTGCTCACTCGTGGGGAGAGGGCTACTGCTCCCCAGCTCCTCTCCTCGCGCCGGAGCCCCTCGGGTCCGCAGGTTCTGTTTGGGGGGCATAGCTCGGGGCTGGCGCATGGCTGCCTGGAATCAATCTGTCGCTTCTCAGCCACTCAAACGCGACGTATCCGTTCACACAACCCCACGCACCACTCTCACGCGCTGAACCGGGGGTCAGAGGGCAATTACGTCCTTCGCACACGCGTTGCCACCGAGGGCGGGCAATGGAGATTGTTTAAAGGGCTGTAGGGATAATCCCACGTGTACCCAGGCGAGTCCACCGTCGCTCACCGCGGGCACAGGCTAAACAAAGGCAGTATGGATAATTTTGCGTGTACGCCGCCTGTCTACCTGACGCACACGTTAAACACAAGGGCGGATGAGTAACCTCACGTGCCCCTGTACGAGTCCGCCGCCGCTCGCCACACACACACGCTAATCACGAGCTACGCGCAGGGGCGAGCGCAAACACGTGGGTAAATACACACTCGCGCACAAACACAGGGTACGACGCAGGAACCCCGGTCGGGCCCGCACACAATGGCCGCCTCAACAGAGTTACCCACGTGCAAATCCCCGTACCACGACGAGCGGACTCACACCACCATGTGCCCGTTCCACACTCGCAGAAACCACACAAGGTTTGTTGATCACTGACGATTTATTCCTGGCGTGTCTGTGGGCTACTATTACCCAAGTCAGTCCGGGTCAGCAGGGCAGGTTTAACCTATCTCTCGATGGTCTAAACCTGATCTACCTCGTCCCCTTGGAGTGAAACTCCCCACTCTCGCTTTCGTACTCACATTTCGCCTCCGATGCGTGGGCCGTCGCGGAGAGACGAGGCTGCACGAGGTTCTTGCGGGGAGCGGGGCCTGGCTTCGCTGATACTCGTCCCACGGACGACCCAGTGGCCGGCAAGCTGACTGCTCCGATCGCTCATTTGAGGAGAACGCGAACCCCCATCGTCGCTCTCCTCTCCCATTTTATCCCTCTCTACATCAAAGGTCTGCCCGGCTAAGCCGCGATACCCCACCGCCATTGGTGCGCCCACCTCGGTGCCTTCACAGACGTCCGCTTCCCTCTCTACCCATCAACAGGGGCCGCCGTTGGGCCGTTGCCATTGGCCACGGCGTGCAAGCGTACTTTGCCGGCCAATCGGATGCTTCCCCTGGTGCTCGTGTGGACCTAACCGCGGTGACTGAGTAGCCTTGTCGTGAGCATGCAATTGCACGTCAATTCACGGCTCTGTGGTGTAATTCAACCTGGGGGAAGTCGGACAATTCCCTGGCCCCAGGAAACCGTGAGGGATGTCCCTACGAAGAAGGCCCCTGGGTGAAAACCTGGAGGCCAGGTGACTTCCCCACGAGGTCCTACGTGGGGGGTGTGTGTGTTGTGTGTGCTCATTTTGGGGATGGTGAGGGAGAAGCAGCTTCGGCCTGCACGCTCTCCCGTGGTGGCGTTGCAGGCATGGCTCCGACGGAGTGGCTTCGCTGCTATGGCACCACATAGCCCGCCGAGGTGCCAGTCTCCGTCCCGGGTTGACTGGAGCATCTCGCCTGGGTTGCCCCCACGAGGTAGCGCCGCGGGGTCCGCGGGACTCGCCCGGCCCTCGTGGCTGGCCTCGGGGGTGGTGGCTCCGTCTTTTGGGCTTTTAGCGGCGGTCTCTTCCTCCATTCCAATGGCTCCTCTCGTCCCTCGGCACCTGTGGGCTGGGGAACAAACTCAGAGGCAGCAGGGTTTAGGTGCCATCGTCCCCGCCCCCCCCGGCCTGGGCCGTGACCCCTCGGGGCCGAGCATGGAGGGTGTTGGGACCCCGGGATTTCGGGGTACCCAAACTGCGGGGTTCTCCCTTGCTGGGGCTGCCTTCCATGGTTTTAATTGGCGGACGTTGACCACCATCTCTCGGCCCCTGTCTCCGCCCTGAATCAGCACCGTCCAGGGGGAGATCTGCCGCCCCACGGTCCAGGGTCCGCGCCAGTAGGTGGTCAGTTTCCCCAGCTGTCCAGCCCCGACACGAGGGGTGTATAGCCACACGTTAGAGCCCGCCGAGTAGAAGGGGGGCTCCATAAGGGGCCGGGCGCCCTGCTCTTGGTGCCGATGCGCGGCCTCTCCTTGTGGGTAGGCCCGGCCCCGGGCCCCTCGCAGAGTCTCCATCAGGTGCTCCACGGGGCGGCTCCCCTCATCCCGTTGCAGTGGGGGAACGCCGTAGACGAGACTCACGGCCACACATCATTAGGAACAGGGTCTGTCCCGTAGACGTGTGTACTGTGGTGGCGTAGGAGAACAGGGCATAGGGGAGGTGTTCGTCCCAGTCCTGCTGAGTTGCGGCCACCATGCATTTGAGCTTCCCAGCTAAGGTCTGGTTCATACGCTCCACCATACCGTTCACCTGGGGGTGGTACGCCGTGGTTCGGTCCTTCTGGATTCCGAACTCGCGGCACAGCACCTGAAACAGCTCTGCCTCGAACTCACTACCTTGCTCGGTAATGACCCATTCGGAGATCCCGTGCTTAAGTACGTAGTGCTCCACGAATGCCCAGGCCACCACAAGGGCCGTCTTATCGGGGATGGCCACCGCCACGGGATAGCGTGCGAAATACTCCACCGGTGGGATCGCGGAAATGGCCCCTGTAGGTCGATCCCAACCAGCTGGTTTGTCCGACTGACGCGGAACGGCCTCAGGGGTACCTGATATTGCGCCGCTTTCGGCCCACATTGCTGACACGCGCGGCAGCCCTGTACCCAGGCGGCCACGTCTTGCGCCAATTTGGGCCAGAGATATTGGCGACGCAGGGTCTCCCTAGTGCGCCGTTCCCCATCATGGCCCCCGAGCAGGTGGTCGTGCACCAGCCATAGCAGCTGGGGTCGCACCTGGGCGGGAACACAGATGCACCCTCTTACCACCCCGTTCTGCACACACAACCGGGCATACAAACCACTCCAGGGTCCTGGTAGGGTGCTCTTCTTTTCCCGCAGGGCCGCTTCCACTGCCGCCAGATCCGGGTCCCGTTGCTGGGTCTGTCTCAACTGCTCGTCGTCCAGGCCCGGGAAGGCGCAGCTGACGTCCTCTTGGATCCGCCCGGTCAGGGTGGGGCAGTCCGTCGGCTCCTTCTGTAGGGGTCTCCGCGGCGCATACTGCACTCTCTCTCGTGAGAGGGGGGTCTCAGTGCGCTCCCGGGGGGGCGTTGCCTGTTGGCAGCGTCCCCCATGAAGCATGGGCAGGCCTCCTCCGCCCTCGTCTCGGCGCACACCATGGGCTGCCTCGACAAGGTGTCCACATTTTCGTGCATCCGCCCAGCCCGGTACTCGATCTGCAGGTTGTATTCCTGCAGCTGCGCCAGCCATCGGGTCATCTGCCCCCGCGGTTTCTTGAATGTGAGA
Organism: Petromyzon marinus; assembly: GCF_048934315.1. NCBI lineage: Eukaryota > Metazoa > Chordata > Hyperoartia > Petromyzontiformes > Petromyzontidae > Petromyzon > Petromyzon marinus. The sequence continues at coordinate 15,659,527 of NC_133689.1, forward strand.
TGGAGCTGCAGAGCATAATGGTCACTCCGCACCCGACATTTTCTGCCATACAAATACGGCCAGAACTGTTTACATGTGAAGATCACGGCATACAGTTCCTGACGGGTCACGCAATAGTTCAGCTCGGCCCTGCTCAGGGTCCAGCTGGCGTATGCGATGGCCCGCTCCATCCCATCCTGCACCTGTGACAACACCGCGCCCAGCTCATAGCTGCAGGCGTCGGTGTCCAAAATCAAATCGGTGGAAAAATCCGGGAAAGCCAGGGTGGGGGTATGGGTGAGGTGGTCTTTGAGGGTGGTGAAGGCCGTCAGGCGGCCTCCGTCCACTGATAAGGGTTCTTAGGGGAAGTGAGTTGGGTGAGGGGGCGTGCAATCTCGCTGAATCCCTTTACAAATCGATGATAATAGGTGGCGAGCCCCAAGAATGACCTGATCTCCATCAGGTTCCTTGGCCATGGCCATTCCACTATGGCGCGTACCTTCTCCGGATCGGTGCGCAACCCTGCCTCGCTGATTCGGTGTCCAAGGTACCCCACCTTGTGCTGCGCAACATAACACTTACGTGGCTTGAGTTTGAGATGGGCGGCTCGCAGTCGCTGGAACACCTCTCATAACCTGGACCAGTCCTCAGACAGAGATATACTGAACACTATCACGTCATCCAGGTAAATTAGGCACTGTTCCCACTGCAAGCCCCGCATCACCAGCTCCATCAACCACTGGAACGTCGCAGGCACATTAGTGAGTCCGAACGGGAGTATCCGAAACTCAAACAGTCCCATCGGTTTGGTAAATGCAGTCATTGGCCGATCCTCCTCCGCCATATCCACCTGCCAGTACCCGGATGCTAGATCGAGGGTGGAAAAATACCGCGCCACCGCGAGGCTGTCAAAGGTGTCATCGATGCGGGGGATGGGGAAGGCATCGCCGAGGGTGACTGCGTTCAACTTTCGGTAATCAACACAAAACCGGGTCGACCCATCCTTTTTCATCACCAGTACCACCGGGGCAGACCAGGGGCTAGCTGAGGGCTGGATTATGTTATCTCGGAGCATTTCCACGATGGCATCTTTAATCTGGGCCCGTTCAGGCGCGCCCACTCGGTATGTGGGGAGTTTAATTGGTTGGGCGGCACCGGTGCCAATTTGGTGCTTAACAAGGTCAGTCCGGCCCACATCCGAATCGTGCTCACTGAACACGTCGGCGTCATCGCTCATGAAAACGTTTATTCTGAGCTCCTGGTTTAGCCCCGAATGAGTAGCATCAAACAGTATTTTACAATAAAATATTGATCCCAATGCAGTACACCATATCGACGTGAAATTGGCAGGTGCACTCACTGGATGAGTCGAAGTGTAAAAAGCGACCCATCCAGATACAACAATGCAAAAGCCTACAACACCTGGTATTCCCAGGCAGTCTCCCATCCAAGTACTAACCAGGCTCGACTCTGCTTAGCTTCCGAGATTAGACGAGATCGGGCGCATTCAGGGTGATATGGTCGTAGGCCATGCTTGGAAAGACCTGTCGCACATTCAGATGTATAAAACAATCAACATTCAACTATACTTCTGGAGGTCATCGCTCATAAAACCTTTATTCTGAGCTCCTGGTTGAGCCCCGAAAGAGTGGCATCAAACATTATTTTACGATAAAATATTGATCCCAATGCAGTACACCATATCGACGTGAAATTGGCACGTGCACTCACTGGATGAGTCGAAGTGTAAAAAGCGACCCATCCAGATCCAAAAATACAAAATCCTACAACACCTGGTGTTCCTAGGCAGTCTGCCATCCAAGTACTCACCATGCTCGACCCTGCTTAGCTTCCGAGATCAGACAAGATTGGGCGCATTCAGGGTGATATGGTCGTAGGCCATGCTTGCACACACCTGTCGCACATTCAGATGTATGAAACAATTAAAGTTCAACTATATTTCTGGAAATCATCGTTCATGAATACTTATATTCTGAGCTCCTGGTTGAGCCCCGAAAGAGTGGCATCAAACAGTCTGGATGAGTCGAAGTGTAAAAAGCGACCCATCCAGATATAACAATGCAAAAGCCTACAACACCAGGTATTCCCAGGCAGTCTCGCATCCAAGTACTAACCAGGCTCGACCCTGCTTAGCTTCCGAGATCAGACGAGTTCGGGCGCATTCAGGGTGATATGGACGTAGGCCGTGCTTGCAGAGACCTGTCGAACACTCATATGTATAAAACAATCAACATTCAACTATACTACTGGAGGTTATCGCTCATGAAAACGTTTATTCTGAGCTCCTGGTTTAGCCTCGAAAGAGTGGTATCAAACAGTATTTTACGAGAAAATATTGATCCCAATGCAGTACACCATATCGATGTGAAATTGGCAGGTGCACTCACTGGATGAGTGGAAGTGTAAAAAGCGACCCATCCAGATCCAAATATACAAAAGCCTACAACACCTGGTATTCCCAGGCAGTCTCCTATCCAAGTACTAACCAGACTCGACCGTGCTTAGCTTCCGAGATCAGACGAGATCGGGCGCATTCAGGGTGATATGGTCGTAGGCCATGCTTGGAAAGACCTGTCGCACATTCAGATGTATAAAACAATCAACATTCAACTTTACTTCTGGAGGTCATCGCTCAAAAAACCTTTATACTGGTAGGAACGAAGTTGTAAACTGAGTGTACCAGCCTGCAATAGATTAATGTGTCCGTACGTCCGTCCGTCCCCTTTCAATACTTTAACGAAGTGAAATCTCGTGCTGTTGGGTGTATAAAATCAGTAATAGACAGCGCAGAGACTTGTCCTACCAGCCCACCCTGCAGGGACCTGTTTCTGAGCTCCTGGTTGAGCCCCAAAAGAGTGGCATCAAACATTATTTTACAAGAAAATATTGATCCCAATGCAGTACACCATATCGACGTGAAATTGGCAGGTGCACTCACTGGATGAGTCGAAGTGTAAAAAGCGAGCCATCCAGATCCAAGTAAACAAAAGCATACAACACCTGCTATTCCCAGGCAGTCTCCCATCCAAGTACTAACCAGACTCGACCCTGCTTAGTTTCCGAGATCAGACGAGATCGGGCGCATTCAGGGTGATATGGTCGTAGGCCATGCTTGGAAAGACCTGTCGCACATTCAGATGTATAAAACAATCAACATTCAACTATACTTTTGGAGGTCATCGCTCATAAAACCTTTATTCTGTGCTCCTGGTTGATCCCCAAAAGAGTGGCATCAAACAGTCTGGATGACTTGATTCGAAGCTTTCGTGACTGCAAGAATTACTCTTTGTTTTTTTCGGTAAAGTCACGTATAAATAAAAAATAATAAAATAACAATAGCGTACGACGTTTCGGTTGCAACACAAGCAGTCATCATCAGGTACAGAAGAGCTAAATTTACGAGAGAGAGGAAACACATAACCCCAGATGTATATACAGACACCCAAGAAGGGGGCGTGGATGGAGTGGGGTGTGAGAGTGGATGGTGTCGCGGTGAGAGTGGATGGTGTCGGGGTGAGTATGGATGTTGGAGAGGTGAGAGTGGCTGGTGTAGGAGTGAGCGTGGATGGTGTAGGGGTGAGCGTGGCTGGTGTAGGGGTGAGCGTGGATATTGTAGGGGCGAGAGTGGATGTTGCAGGAGTGAGCGAAGATGGTGTAGGGGGTGAGCGTGGAGGTTGTAAAGGCGAGCGTGGAGGTTGTAAAGGTGAGCGTGGATGGTGTAGGAGTGAGCGTGGATGGTGTCGCGGTGAGAGTGGATGGTGTCGGGGTGAGTATGGATGTTGGAGAGGTGAGCATGGATGGTGTAGGAGTGAGCGTGGATGTTGCAGGAGTGAGCGTGGATGTTGTAGGGGTGAGCGTGGATGGTGTAGGGTTGAGAGTGGATGTTGTAAAGGTGAGCGTGGATGGTGTAGGGGTGAGAGTGGATGTTGTATGAGTGAGCATGGACAGTGTAGATGTGAGTGTGGATGGTATAGGGGAAAGCGTGGATGGCGTAGTGGTGAGCGTGGATGGTGTAGGGGTGAGCGTGGATGTTGTAGAGGTGAGCGTGGATGGTGTAAGGGTGAGCGTGGCTATTGTAGGGGTGAGCGTGGATGTTGTAGGGGTGAGTGTGGATGGTGTAGGGGTGAGCGTGGATGTTGCCGGAGTGAGCGTGGGTGTTGTAGGAGTAAACGTGGATGGTGTAGGAGTGAGCGTGGATGGTGTAGGGATGAGCGTGGATGGTGTAGGGATGAGCGTGGATGGTGTAGGGGTGAGGGTGGATGTTGTAGGGATGAGAATGGATGGGGTTGGGTGTGGCGTGGATGGTGTTGGGGTGAGAGTGGATGGTGTCGGGGTGAGAGTGGATGATGTCGGGGTGAGAGTGGATGGTGTCGGGGTGAGTATGGATGTTGGAGAAGTGATCGTGGATGGTGTAGGGGTGAGCGTGGATGTTGCAGGAGTGAGCTTGGATGTTGTAGGGGTGAGAGTGGATGTTGTATGAGTGAGCATGGACGGTGTAGATGTGAGAGTAGATGGTGTAGGAGTGAGGTTGGATGTTGTAGCGGTGAGCGTGGATGGTGTTGGGGTGATGGTGGATGTGGTAGGGGTGAGCGTGGATGTTGTAGGGGTGAGAGTTGATGGGGTTGGGGTGGGCGTGGATGGTGTTGGGGTGAGAATGGATGGTGTCGGGGTGAGAATGGATGTTGGAGAGGTGAGCGTGGATGTTGCAGGAGTGAGCGTGGATGTTGTAGGGGTGAGAGTGGATGGTGTAGGGGTGAGAGTGGATGTTGTAAAGGTGAGCGTGGATGGTGTAGGGGTGAGAGTGGATGTTGTATGAGTGAGCATGGACGGTGTAGATGTGTGGATGGTATAGAGGAAAGCGTGGATGGTGTAGAGGTGAGCGTGAATGGTGTAGGGGTGAGCGTGGCTATTGTAGGGGTGAGCGTGGATGGTGTTGGGGTGAGCGTGGAAGTTGCAGGAGTGAGCGTGGATTTTGTATGAGAGAGCGTGGATGTTGAAGGGGTGAGGTAGGATGGTGTAGGGGTGAGCGTGGATGTTGCAGGAGTGAGCGTGGGTGTTGTAGGAGAAAACGTGGATGGCGTAGGGGTGAGCGTGGATGGTGTAGGGGTGAGCATGGACGTTGTAAAAGTGAGCATGGATGATGTAGGAGTGAGTGTAGATGGTGTAGGGGGTGAGCGTGGAGGTTGTAAAGGTGAGCATGGATGGTGTAGGAGTGAGCGTGGATGTTGTAGGGGTGAGAGTGAATGGGGTTGGGGTGGGCGTGGATGGTGTTAGGGTGAGTGTGGATGTTGGCGAGGTGAGCGTTGATGTTGCAGGGGTGAGCGTGAATGTTGCAGGAGTGAGCGTGAATGTTGTAGGGGTGAGCGTGGATGGTGTAGGGGTGAGAGTGGATGTTGTAAAGGTGAGCGTGGATGGTGTAGTGGTGAGAGTGGATGTTGTATGAGTGAGCATGCACGGTGTAGAGGTGAGTGTGCATGGTATAGGGGAAAGCATGGATGGTGTAGTGGTGAGCGTGGATGGTGTAGGGGTGAGAGTGGATGTGGTGGGGGTGAGCGTGGATGTGGTAGGGGTGAGCGTGGATGGTGTAGGGGTGAGCGTGGATGGTGTAGGAGTGAGCGTGGATGGTGTAGGGGTGAGCGTGGATGGTGTAGGCGTGAGCGTGGATGGTATAGGAGTGAGCGTGGACATTGTAAAGGTGAGCGTGGATGGTGTTGGGGTGAGCGTGGATGTTGCAGGAGTGAGCGTGGATGTTGTAGGGGTGAGCGTGGATGGTGTAGGGGTGAGAGTGGATGTTATAAAGGTGAGCGTGGATGGTGTAGGGGTGAGAGTGGATGTTGTGGGGTGAGGGTGGATGGTGTAGGAGTGAGCGTGGATGTTGTAGAAGTGAGAGTAGATGGTGTAGGAGTGAGGTTGGATGTTGTAGCGGTGAGCGTGGATGGTGTTGGGGTGATGGTGGATGTGGTAGGGGTGAGCGTGGATGTTGTAGGGGTGAGAGTTGATGGGGTTGGGGTGGGCGTGGATGGTGTTGGGGTGAGAATGGATGGTGTCGGGGTGAGAATGGATGTTGGAGAGGTGAGCGTGGATGTTGCAGGAGTGAGCGTGGATGTTGTAGGGGTGAGAGTGGATGGTGTAGGGGTGAGAGTGGATGTTGTAAAGGTGAGCGTGGATGGTGTAGGGGTGAGAGTGGATGTTGTATGAGTGAGCATGGACGGTGTAGATGTGTGGATGGTATAGGGGAAAGCGTGGATGGTGTAGAGGTGAGCGTGAATGGTGTAGGGGTGAGCGTGGCTATTGTAGGGGTGAGCGTGGATGGTGTTGGGGTGAGCGTGGAAGTTGCAGGAGTGAGCGTGGATTTTGTATGAGAGAGCGTGGATGTTGAAGGGGTGAGGGTGGATGGTGTAGGGGTGAGCGTGGATGTTGCAGGAGTGAGCGTGGGTGTTGTAGGAGAAAACGTGGATGGTGTAGGGGTGAGTGTGGATGGTGTAGGGGTGAGCATGGACGTTGTAAAAGTGAGCATGGATGATGTAGGAGTGAGTGTAGATGGTGTAGGGGGTGAGCGTGGAGGTTGTAAAGGTGAGCATGGATGGTGTAGGAGTGAGCGTGGATGTTGTAGGGGTGAGAGTGAATGGGGTTGGGGTGGGCGTGGATGGTGTTAGGGTGAGTGTGGATGTTGGCGAGGTGAGCGTTGATGTTGCAGGGGTGAGCGTGAATGTTGCAGGAGTGAGCGTGAATGTTGTAGGGGTGAGCGTGGATGGTGTAGGGGTGAGAGTGGATGTTGTAAAGGTGAGCGTGGATGGTGTAGTGGTGAGAGTGGATGTTGTATGAGTGAGCATGCACGGTGTAGAGGTGAGTGTGCATGGTATAGGGGAAAGCATGGATGGTGTAGTGGTGAGCGTGGATGGTGTAGGGGTGAGAGTGGATGTGGTGGGGGTGAGCGTGGATGTGGTAGGGGTGAGCGTGAATGGTGTAGGGGTGAGCGTGGATGGTGTAGGAGTGAGCGTGGATGGTGTAGGGGTGAGCGTGGATGGTGTAGGCGTGAGCTTGGATGGTATAGGAGTGAGAGTGGACATTGTAAAGGTGAGCGTGGATGGTGTTGGGGTGAGCGTGGATGTTGCAGGAGTGAGCGTGGATGTTGTAGGGGTGAGCGTGGATGGTGTAGGGGTGAGAGTGGATGTTATAAAGGTGAGCGTGGATGGTGTAGGGGTGAGAGTGGATGTTGTGGGGTGAGGGTGGATGGTGTAGGGGTGAGCGTGCATGTTGTAGAAGTGAGAGTAGATGGTGTAGGAGTGAGGTTGGATGTTGTAGCGGTGAGCGTGGATGGTGTTGGGGTGATGGTGGATGTGGTAGGGGTGAGCGTGGATGTTGTAGGGGTGAGAGTGGATGGGGTTGGGGTGGGCGTGGATGGTGTTGGGTTGAGAGTGGATGGTGTCGGGGTGAGAATGGATGTTGGAGAGGTGAGCGTGGATGTTGCAGGAGTGAGCGTGGATGTTGTAGGGGTGAGAGTGGATGGTGTAGGGGTGAGAGTGGATGTTGTAAAGGTGAGCGTGGATGGTGTAGGGGTGAGAGTGGATGTGGTATGAGTGAGCATGGACGGTGTAGATGTGTGGATGGTATAGGGGAAAGCGTGGATGGTGTAGTGGTGAGCGTGGATTGTGTAGGGGTGAGCGTGGATGTTGTAGAGGTGAGCGTGAATGGTGTAGGGGTGAGCGTGGCTATTGTAGGGGTGAGCGTGGATGGTGTAGGGGTGAGCGTGGCTATTGTAGGGGTGAGCGTGGATGGTGTAGGGGTGAGCTTGGATGGTGTAGGAGTGAGCGTGGATGGTGTAGGGGTGAGCGTGGATGGTGTAGGGGTGAGCGTAAATGGTGTAGGGGGTGAGCGTGGAGGTTGTAAAGGTGAGCGTGGATGTTGTAGGGGTGAGAGTGGATGGGGTTGGGGTGGTCGTGGATGGTGTGGGGGGTGAGAGTGGATGGTGTCGGGGTGAGAGTGGATGGTGCCGGGGTGAGTATGGATGTTGGAGAGGTGAGCGTGGATGGTGTAGGGGTGAGCGTGGATGGTGTAGGGGTGAGCGTGGATGTTGCAGGAGTGAGCGTGGATGTTGTAGGGGTGAGCGTGGATGGTGTAGGGGTGAGAGTGGCTATTGTAGGGGTGAGCGTGGATGGTGTAGTGGTGAGAGTGGATGTTGTATGAGTGAGCATGCACGGTGTAGAGGTGAGTGTGCATGGTATAGGGGAAAGCATGGATGGTGTAGTGGTGAGCGTGGATGGTGTAGGGGTGAGAGTGGATGTGGTGGGGGTGAGCGTGGATGTGGTAGGGGTGAGCGTGAATGGTGTAGGGGTGAGCGTGGATGGTGTAGGAGTGAGCGTGGATGGTGTAGGGGTGAGCGTGGATGGTGTAGGCGTGAGCTTGGATGGTATAGGAGTGAGAGTGGACATTGTAAAGGTGAGCGTGGATGGTGTTGGGGTGAGCGTGGATGTTGCAGGAGTGAGCGTGGATGTTGTAGGGGTGAGCGTGGATGGTGTAGGGGTGAGAGTGGATGTTATAAAGGTGAGCGTGGATGGTGTAGGGGTGAGAGTGGATGTTGTGGGGTGAGGGTGGATGGTGTAGGGGTGAGCGTGGATGTTGTAGAAGTGAGAGTAGATGGTGTAGGAGTGAGGTTGGATGTTGTAGCGGTGAGCGTGGATGGTGTTGGGGTGATGGTGGATGTGGTAAGGGTGAGCGTGGATGTTGTAGGGGTGAGAGTGGATGGGGTTGGGGTGGGCGTGGATGGTGTTGGGTTGAGAGTGGATGGTGTCGGGGTGAGAATGGATGTTGGAGAGGTGAGCGTGGATGTTGCAGGAGTGAGCGTGGATGTTGTAGGGGTGAGAGTGGATGGTGTAGGGGTGAGAGTGGATGTTGTAAAGGTGAGCGTGGATGGTGTAGGGGTGAGAGTGGATGTTGTATGAGTGAGCATGGACGGTGTAGATGTGTGGATGGTATAGGGGAAAGCGTGGATGGTGTAGTGGTGAGCGTGGATTGTCTAGGGGTGAGCGTGGATGTTGTAGAGGTGAGCGTGAATGGTGTAGGGGTGAGCGTGGCTATTGTAGGGGTGAGCGTGGATGGTGTAGGGGTGAGCGTGGCTATTGTAGGGGTGAGCGTGGATGGTGTAGGGGTGAGCTTGGATGGTGTAGGAGTGAGCGTGGATGGTGTAGGGGTGAGCGTGGATGGTGTAGGGGTGAGCGTAAATGGTGTAGGGGGTGAGCGTGGAGGTTGTAAAGGTGAGCGTGGATGTTGTAGGGGTGAGAGTGGATGAGGTTGGGGTGGTCGTGGATGGTGTGGGGGGTGAGAGTGGATGGTGTCGGGGTGAGAGTGGATGGTGCCGGGGTGAGTATGGATGTTGGAGAGGTGAGCGTGGATGGTGTAGGGGTGAGCGTGGATGGTGTAGGGGTGAGCGTGGATGTTGCAGGAGTGAGCGTGGATGTTGTAGGGGTGAGCGTGGATGGTGTAGGGGTGAGAGTGGCTATTGTAGGGGTGAGCGTGGATGGTGTAGGGGTGAGTGTGGATGTTGCAGGAGTGAGCGTGTATTTTGTATGAGAGAGCGTGGATGTTGCAGGAGTGAGCGTGGGTGTTGTAGGAGTAAACGTGGATGGTGTAGGGGTGAGTGTGGATGGTGTAGGGGTGAGCGTGGACATTGTAAAGGTGAGCATGGATGATGTAGGAGTGAGCGTAGATGGTTAGGGGGTGAGCGTGGATGTTGCAGGGGTGAGCGTGGATATTGCAGGAGTGAGCGTGAATGTTGTAGGGGTGAGCGTGGATGGTGTAGGGGTGAGCGTGGCTATTGTAGGGGTGAGCGTGGATGGTGTAGGGGTGAGCTTGGATGGTGTAGGAGTGAGCGTGGACGTTGTAAAGGTGAGCATGGATGATGTAGGAGTGAGCATAGATGGTGTAGGGCGTGAGAGTGGGGGTTGTAAAGGTGAGCATGGATGGTGGAGTGAGCGTGGATGTTGTAGGGGTGAGAGTGAATGGGGTTGGGGTGAGTGTGGATGGTGTTGGGGTGAGTGTGGATGTTGGCGAGGTGAGCGTGGATGTTGCAGGAGTGAGCGTGGGTGTTGTAGGAGTAAACGTGGATGGTGTAGGGGTGAGCGTGGATGGTGTAGGGGTGAGCGTGGATGGTGTAGGCGTGAGCGTGGATGGTATAGGAGTGAGCGTGGACATTGTAAAGGTGAGCGTGGATGGTGTTGGGGTGAGCGTGGATGTTGCAGGAGTGAGCGTGGATGTTGTAGGGGTGAGCGTGGATGGTGTAGGGGTGAGAGTGGATGTTATAAAGGTGAGCGTGGAAGGTGTAGGGGTGAGAGTGGATGTTGTGGGGTGAGGGTGGATGGTGTAGGGGTGAGCGTGGATGTTGTAGAAGTGAGAGTAGATGGTGTAGGAGTGAGGTTGGATGTTGTAGCGGTGAGCGTGGATGGTGTTGGGGTGATGGTGGATGTGGTAGGGGTGAGCGTGGATGTTGTAGGGGTGAGAGTGGATGGGGTTGGGGTGGGCGTGGATGGTGTTGGGTTGAGAGTGGATGGTGTCGGGGTGAGAATGGATGTTGGAGAGGTGAGCGTGGATGTTGAAGGAGTGAGCGTGGATGTTGTAGGGGTGAGAGTGGATGGTGTAGGGGTGAGAGTGGATGTTGTAAAGGTGAGCGTGGATGGTGTAGGGGTGAGAGTGGATGTTGTATGAGTGAGCATGGACGGTGTAGATGTGTGGATGGTATAGGGGAAAAGCGTGGATGGTGTAGTGGTGAGCGTGGATTGTGTAGGGGTGAGCGTGGATGTTGTAGAGGTGAGCGTGAATGGTGTAGGGGTGAGCGTGGCTATTGTAGGGGTGAGCGTGGATGGTGTAGGGGTGAGCGTGGCTATTGTAGGGGTGAGCGTGGATGGTGTAGGGGTGAGCTTGGATGGTGTAGGAGTGAGCGTGGATGGTGTAGGGGTGAGCGTGGATGGTGTAGAGGTGAGCGTAGATGGTGTAGGGGGTGAGCGTGGAGGTTGTAAAGGTGAGCGTGGATGTTGTAGGGGTGAGAGTGGATGGGGTTGGGGTGGTCGTGGATGGTGTGGGGGGTGAGAGTGGATGGTGTCGGGGTGAGAGTGGATGGTGTCGGGGTGAGTATGGATGTTGGAGAGGTGAGCGTGGATGGTGTAGGGGTGAGCGTGGATGGTGTAGGGGTGAGCGTGGATGTTGCAGGAGTGAGCGTGGATGTTGTAGGGGTGAGCGTGGATGGTGTAGGGGTGAGAGTGGATGTTGTAAAGGTGAGAGTGGAAGGTGTAGGGGTGAGAGTGGATGTTGTATGAGTGAGCATGGACGGTGTAGATGTGAGTGTGCATGGTATAGGGGAAAGCGTGGATGGTGTAGTGGTGAGCGTGGATGGTGTAGGGGTGAGCGTGGATGTTGTAGAGGCGAGCGTGGATGGTGTAAAGGTGAGCGTGGCTATTGTAGGGGTGAGCGTGGATGGTGTAGGGGTGAGTGTGGATGTTGCAGGAGTGAGCGTGTATTTTGTATGAGAGAGCGTGGATGTTGAAGGAGTGAGCGTGGGTGTTGTAGGAGTAAACGTGGATGGTGTAGGGGTGAGTGTGGATGGTGTAGGGGTGAGCGTGGACATTGTAAAGGTGAGCATGGATGATGTAGGAGTGAGCGTAGATGGTTAGGGGGTGAGCGTGGATGTTGCAGGGGTGAGCGTGGATATTGCAGGAGTGAGCGTGAATGTTGTAGGGGTGAGCGTGGATGGTGTAGAAGTGAGAGCAGATGGTGTAGGAGTGAGGTTGGATGTTGTAGCGGTGAGCGTGGATGGTGTTGGGGTGATGGTGGATGTGGTAGGGGTGAGCGTGGATGTTGTAGAGGTGAGAGTGGATGGGGTTGGGGTGGGCATGGATGGTGTTGGGGTGAGAGTGGATGGTGTCGGGGTGAGAATGGATGTTGGAGAGGTGAGCGTGGATGTTGCAGGAGTGAGTGTGAATGTTGTATGGGTGAGCGTGGATGGTATAGGGGTGAGAGTGGATGTTGCAAAGGTGAGCGTGGATGGTGTAGCGGTGAGAGTGGATGTTGTATGAGTGAGGATGCACGGTGTAGAGGTGAGTGTGGATGGTATAGGGGAAAGCGTGGATGGTGTAGTGGTGAGCGTGGATGGTGTAGGGGTGAGCGTGGATGTTGTAGAGGCGAGCGTGGATGGTGTAAGGGTGAGCGTGGCTATTGTAGGGGTGAGCGTGGATGGTGTAGGGGTGAGCGTGGATGTTGCAGGAGTGAGCGTGGATTTTGTATGAGAGAGCGTGGACGTTGCAGGAGTGAGCGTGGGTGTTGTAGGAGTAAACGTGGATGGTGTAGGAGTGAGTGTGGATGGTGTAGGGGTGAGCGTGGCTATTGTAGGGGTGAGCGTGGATGGTGTAGGGGTGAGCTTGGATGGTGTAGGAGTGAGCGTGGACGTTGTAAAGGTGAGCATGGATGATGTAGGAGTGAGCATAGATGGTGTAGGGCGTGAGAGTGGGGGTTGTAAAGGTGAGCATGGATGGTGGAGTGAGCGTGGATGTTGTAGGGGTGAGAGTGAATGGGGTTGGGGTGAGCGTGGATGGTGTTGGGGTGAGTGTGGATGTTGGCGAGGTGAGCGTGGATGTTGCAGGAGTGAGCGTGGGTGTTGTAGGAGTAAACGTGGATGGTGTAGGGGTGAGCGTGGATGGTGTAGGGGTGAGCATGGACTTTGTAAAGGTGAGCATGGATGGTGTAGGAGTGAGCGTGGATGTTGTAGGGGTTAGAGTGGATGGGGTTGGGGTGGGCGTGGATGGTGTTGGGGTGAGAGTGGATGGTGTCGGGGTGAGTATGGATGTTGGAGAGGTGAGCGTGGATTGTGTAGGGGTGAGCGTGGATGTTGTAGGAGTGAGCGTGGATGTTGTAGGGGTGGGCGTGGATGGTGTAGGGGTGAGAGTGGATGTTGTAAAGGTGAGGGTGGATGGTGTAGGGGTGAGCGTGGATGTTGTAGAAGTGAGCGTAGATGGTGTAGGAGTGAGGGTGGATGTTGTAGCGGTGAGCGTGGATGGTGTTGGGGTGTGGGTGGATGTTGTAGGGGTGAGCGTGGATGTTGTCGGGGTGAGGGTGGATGGTGTAGAGGTGAGTGTGGATGTTGTAGAGGTGAGCGTGGATGGTGTAGGGGTGAGCGTGGCTATTGTAGGGGTGAGCGTGGATGGTGTAGGGGTGAGCGTGGATGTTGCAGGAGTGAACGTGGGTGTTGTAGGAGTAAACGTGGATGGTGTAGGGGTGAGCGTGGATGGTGTAGGGGTGAGCGTGGACGTTGTAAAGGTGAGCATTGATGATGTAGGAGTGAGCGTAGATGGTGTAGGGGGTGAGCGTGGATGTTGCAGGGGTGAGTGTGGATATTGCAGGAGTGAGCGTGAATGTTGTAGGCGTGAGCGTGGATGGTGTAGGGGTGAGCGTGGCTATTGTAGGGGGTGAGCGTGGATGGTGTAGGGGTGAGCTTGGATGGTGTAGGATTGAGCGTGGATGGTGTAGGGGTGAGCGTGGATGGTGTAGGGGTGAGCGTAGATGGTGTAGGGGGTGAGCGTGGAGGTTGTAAAGGTGAGCGTGGAGGTTGTAAAGGTGAGCGTGGATGGTGTACGAGTGAGCGTGGATGTTGTAGGGGTGAGAGTGGATGGGGTTGGGGTGGGCGTGGATGGTGTGGGGGGTGAGAGTGGATGGTGTCGGGGTGAGAGTGGATGGTGTCGGGGTGAGTATGGATGTTGGAGAGGTGAGCGTGGATGGTGTAGGGGTGAGCGTGGATGGTGTAGGGGTGAGCGTGGATGTTGCAGGAGTGAGCGTGGATGTTGTAGGGGTGAGCGTGGATGGTGTAGGGGTGAGAGTGGATGTTGTAAAGGTGAGCGTGGATGGTGTAGGGGTGAGAGTGGATGTTGTATGAGTGAGCATGGACGGTGTAGATGTGAGTGTGGATGGTATAGGGGAAAGCGTGGACGGTGTAGGGGAAAGCGTGGATGGTGTAGGGTGAGCGTGGATGTTGTAGAAGTGAGAGCAGATGGTGTAGGAGTGAGGTTGGATGTTGTAGCGGTGAGCGTGGATGGTGTTGGGGTGATGGTGGATGTGGTAGGGGTGAGCGTGGATGTTGTAGAGGTGAGAGTGGATGGGGTTGGGGTGGGCATGGATGGTGTTGGGGTGAGAGTGGATGGTGTCGGGGTGAGAATGGATGTTGGAGAGGTGAGCGTGGATGTTGCAGGAGTGAGTGTGAATGTTGTATGGGTGAGCGTGGATGGTATAGGGGTGAGAGTGGATGTTGTAAAGGTGAGCGTGGATGGTGTAGCGGTGAGAGTGGATGTTGTATGAGTGAGGATGCACGGTGTAGAGGTGAGTGTGGATGGTATAGGGGAAAGCGTGGATGGTGTAGTGGTGAGCGTGGATGGTGTAGGGGTGAGCGTGGATGTTGTAGAGGCGAGCGTGGATGGTGTAAGGGTGAGCGTGGCTATTGTAGGGGTGAGCGTGGATGGTGTAGGGGTGAGCGTGGATGTTGCAGGAGTGAGCGTGGATTTTGTATGAGAGAGCGTGGACGTTGCAGGAGTGAGCGTGGGTGTTGTAGGAGTAAACGTGGATGGTGTAGGGGTGAGTGTGGATGGTGTAGGGGTGAGCGTGGACGTTGTAAAGGTGAGCATGGATGATGTAGGAGTGAGCGTAGATGGTTAGGGGGTGAGCGTGGATGTTGCAGGGGTGAGCGTGGATATTGCAGGAGTGAGCGTGAATGTTGTAGGGGTGAGCGTGGATGGTGTAGGGGTGAGCGTGGCTATTGTAGGGGTGAGCGTGGATGGTGTAGGGGTGAGCTTGGATGGTGTAGGAGTGAGCGTGGACGTTGTAAAGGTGAGCATGAATGATGTAGGAGTGAGCGTAGATGGTGTAGGGGGTGAGCGTGGGGGTTGTAAAGGTGAGCATGGATGGTGTAGGAGTGAGCGTGGATGTTGTAGGGGTGAGAGTGAATGGGGTTGGGGTGAGCGTGGATGGTGTTGGGGTGAGTGTGGATGTTGGCGAGGTGAGCGTGGATGTTGCAGGAGTGAGCGTGGGTGTTGTAGGAGTAAACGTGGATGGTGTAGGGGTGAGCGTGGATGGTGTAGGGGTGAGCATGGACTTTGTAAAGGTGAGCATGGATGGTGTAGGAGTGAGCGTGGATGTTGTAGGGGTTAGAGTGGATGGGGTTGGGGTGGGCGTGGATGGTGTTGGGGTGAGAGTGGATGGTGTCGGGGTGAGTATGGATGTTGGAGAGGTGAGCATGGATGGTGTAGGGGTGAGCGTGGATGTTGTAGGAGTGAGCGTGGATGTTGTAGGGGTGGGCGTGGATGGTGTAGGGGTGAGAGTGGATGTTGTAAAGGTGAGGGTGGATGGTGTAGGGGTGAGCGTGGATGTTGTAGAAGTGAGCGTAGATGGTGTAGGAGTGAGGGTGGATGTTGTAGCGGTGAGCGTGGATGGTGTTGGGGTGTGGGTGGATGTTGTAGGGGTGAGCGTGGATGTTGTCGGGGTGAGGGTGGATGGTGTAGAGGTGAGTGTGGATGTTGTAGAGGTGAGCGTGGATGGTGTAGGGGTGAGCGTGGCTATTGTAGGGGTGAGCGTGGATGGTGTAGGGGTGAGCGTGGATGTTGCAGGAGTGAACGTGGGTGTTGTAGGAGTAAACGTGGATGGTGTAGGGGTGAGCGTGGACGTTGTAAAGGTGAGCATTGATGATGTAGGAGTGAGCGTAGATGGTGTAGGGGGTGAGCGTGGATGTTGCAGGGGTGAGTGTGGATATTGCAGGAGTGAGCGTGAATGTTGTAGGCGTGAGCGTGGATGGTGTAGGGGTGAGCGTGGCTATTGTAGGGGGTGAGCGTGGATGGTGTAGGGGTGAGATTGGATGGTGTAGGATTGAGCGTGGATGGTGTAGGGGTGAGCATGGATGGTGTAGGGGTGAGAGTAGATGGTGTAGGGGGTGAGCGTGGAGGTTGTAAAGGTGAGCGTGGATGGTGTACGAGTGAGCGTGGATGTTGTAGGGGTGAGAGTGGATGGGGTTGGGGTGGGCGTGGTTGGTGTGGGGGGTGAGAGTGGATGGTGTCGGGGTGAGAGTGGATGGTGTCGGGGTGAGTATGGAAGTTGGAGAGGTGAGCGTGGATGGTGTAGGGGTGAGCGTGGATGGTGTAGGGGTGAGCGTGGATGTTGCAGGAGTGAGCGTGGATGTTGTAGGGGTGAGCGTGGATGGTGTAGGGGTGAGAGTGGATGTTGTAAAGGTGAGCGTGGATGGTGTAGGGGTGAGAGTGGATGTTGTATGAGTGAGCATGGACGGTGTAGATTTGAGTGTGGATGGTATACGGGAAAGCGTGGATGGTGTAGTGGTGAGCGTGGATGTTGTAGAAATGAGAGTAGATGGTGTAGGAGTGAGGTTGGATGTTGTAGCGGTGAGCGTGGATGGTGTTGGGGTGATGGTGGATGTGGTAGGGGTGAGTGTGGATGTTGTAGAGGTGAGAGTGGATGGGGTTGGGGTGGGCGTGGATGGTGTTGGGGTGAGAGTGGATGGTGTCGGGGTGAGTATGGATGTTGGAGAGGTGAGCATGGATGGTGTAGGGGTGAGCGTGGATGTTGTAGGAGTGAGCGTGGATGTTGTAGGGGTGGGCGTGGATGGTGTAGGGGTGAGAGTGGATGTTGTAAAGGTGAGGGTGGATGGTGTAGGGGTGAGCGTGGATGTTGTAGAAGTGAGCGTAGATGGTGTAGGAGTGAGGGTGGATGTTGTAGCGGTGAGCGTGGATGGTGTTGGGGTGTGGGTGGATGTTGTAGGGGTGAGCGTGGATGTTGTCGGGGTGAGGGTGGATGGTGTAGAGGTGAGTGTGGATGTTGTAGAGGTGAGCGTGGATGGTGTAGGGGTGAGCGTGGCTATTGTAGGGGTGAGCGTGGATGGTGTAGGGGTGAGCGTGGATGTTGCAGGAGTGAACGTGGGTGTTGTAGGAGTAAACGTGGATGGTGTAGGGGTGAGCGTGGATGGTGTAGGGGTGAGCGTGGACGTTGTAAAGGTGAGCATTGATGATGTAGGAGTGAGCGTAGATGGTGTAGGGGGTGAGCGTGGATGTTGTAGGGGTGAGAGTGGATGGGGTTGGGGTGGGCGTGGATGGTGTGGGGGGTGAGAGTGGATGGTGTAGGGGTGAGCGTGGATTTTGTATGAGAGAGCGTGGATGTTGCAGGAGTGAGCGTGGATTTTGTATGAGAGAGCGTGGATGTTGCAGGAGTGAGCGTGGGTGTTGTAGGAGTAAACGTGGATGGTGTAGGGGTGAGTGTGGATGGTGTAGGGGGTGATCGTGGAGGTTGTGAAGGTGAGCATGGATGGTGTAGGAGTGAGCGTGGATGTTGTAGGGGTGAGAGTGAATGGGGTTGGTGTGGGCGTGGATGGTGTTGGGGTGAGTGTGGATGTTGGCGAGGTGAGCGTGGATGTTGCAGGGGTGAGCGTGGATGTTGCAGGAGTGAGCGTGAATGTTGTAAGGGTGAGGGTGGGTGTTGCAGGAGTGAGCGTGGGTGTTTGTAGGCGTAAACGTGGATGGTGTAGGGGTGAGCGTGGATGGTGTAGGGGTGAGAGTGGATGTTGTAAAGGTGAGCGTGGATGGTGTAGGGGTGAGAGTGGATGTTGTATGAGTGAGCATGGACGGTGTAGATGTGAGTGTGGATGGTATAGGGGAAAGCGTGGATGGTCTAGTGGTGAGCGTAGATGGTCTAGCGGTGAGCGTGGATGGTGTAGGGGTGAGCGTGGATGTTGTAGAGGTGAGCGTGGATGGTGTAGGGGTGAGTGTGGATGTTGTATGAGTGAGCATGGACGTTGTAGATGTGAGTGTAGATGGTATAGGGGAAAGCGTGGATGGTGTAGTTGTGAGTGTGGATGGTGTAGGGGTGAGCGTGGATGTTGTAGGGGTGAGCGTGGCTATTGTAGGGGTGAGCGTGGATGGTGTAGGGGTGAGCGTGGATGTTGCAGGAGTGAGCGTGGGTGTTGTAGGAGTAAACGTGGATGGTGTAGGGGTGAGCGTGGATGGTGTAGGGGTGAGCGTGGACGTTGTAAAAGTGAGCATGGATGATGTAGGAGTGAGTGTAGATGGTGTAGGGCGTGAGCGTGGAGGTTGTAAAGGTGAGCATGGATGGTGTATGAGTGTGCGTGGATGTTGTAGGGGTGAGAGTGAATGGGGTTGGGGTGGGCGTGGATGGTGTTGGGGTGAGTATGGATGTTGGCGAGGTGAGCATTGATGTTACAGGGGTGAGCGTGGATGTTGCAGGAGTGATCGTGAATGTTGTAGGGATGAGAGTGGATGTTGTAAAGGTGAGCGTGGATGGTGTAGGGGTGAGAGTGGATGTTGTATGAGTGAGCATGGAAGGTGTAGAGGTGAGTGTGGATGGTATAGGGGAAAGCATGGATGGTGTAGTGGTGAGCGTGGATGGTGTAGGGGTGAGAGTGGATTTGGTGGGTGTGAGCGTGGATGTGGTAGGGGTGAGCGTTGAAGGTGTAGGGGTGAGCGTGGATGGTGTAGGAGTGAGCGTGGATGGTGTAGGAGTGAGCGTGGGTGGTGTAGGGGTGAGCGTGGATGGTGTAGGGGTGAGCGTGGATGGTGTAGGAGTGAGCGTGGACATTGTAAAGGTGAGCGTGGACGGTGTAGGGGTGAGCGTGGACGTTGTAGGGGTGAACGTAGATGTTGTAGGGGTGAGCGGGGATGTTGTAGGGGTGAGGGTGGATGTTGTAGCGGTGAGCGTGGATGGTGTTGGGGTGAGGGTGGATGTTGTAGGGGTGAGCGTGGATGTTGTAGGGGTGAGCGTGGATGGTGCAGGGGTGAGCGTGGATGTTGCAGGAGTGAGCATGGATTTTGTATGAGAGAGCGTGGATGTTGTAGGGGTGAGTGTGGATGGTGAAGGGGTGAGCGTGGATGTTGCAGGAGTGAGCGTGGGTGTTGTAGGCGTAAACGTGGATGGTGTAGGGGTGAGCGTGGAAGTTGTAAAGGTGAGCATGGATGATGTAGGAGTGAGCGTAGATGGTGTAGGGGGTGAGCGTGGAGGTTGTAAATGTGAGCGTGGAGGTTGTAAAGGTGAGCGTGGATGGTGTAGGAGTGAGCGTGGATGTTGTAGGAGTGAGAGTGGATGGGGTTGCAGTGGGAGTGGATGTTGTCGGGGTGAGTATGGATGTTGGAGAGGTGAGCGTGGATGGTGTAGGGGTGAGAGTGGATGTTGTATGAGTGAGCATGGACGGTGTAGATGTGAGTGTGGATGGTATAGGGGAAAGCGTGGATGGTGTAGGGGTGAGCGTGGCTATTGTAGGGGTGAGCGTGGATGGCGTAGGTGTGAGCGTGGATGTTGCAGGAGTGAGCGTGGATTTTGTATGAGAGAGCGTGGATGTTTAAGGAGCGAGTGTGGATGGTGTAGGGGTGAGCGTGGATGGTGTAGGGGTGAGCGTGGATGTTGCAGGAGTGAACGTGGGTGTTGTAGGAGTAAACGTGGATGGTGTAGGGGTGAGCGTGGATGGTGTAGGGGTGAGTGTGGACGTTGTAAAGGTGAGCATTGATGATGTAGGAGTGAGCGTAGATGGTGTAGGGGGTGAGCGTGGATGTTGCAGGGGTGAGCGTGGAAATTGCAGGAGTGAGCGTGAATGTTGTAGGCGTGAGCGTGGATGGTGTAGGGGTGAGCGTGGCTATTGTAGGGGTGAGCGTGGAAGGTGTAGGGGTGAGCTTGGATGGTGTAGGAGTGAGCGTGGATGGTGTAGGGGTGAGCGTGGATGGTGTAGGGGTGAGCGTAGATGGTGTAGGGGGTGAGCGTGGAGGTTGTAAAGGTGAGCGTGGATGTTGTAGGGGTGAGAGTGGATGGGGTTGGGGTGGGCGTGGATGGTGTGGGGGGTGAGAGTGGATGGTGTCGGGGTGAGAGTGGATGGTGTCGGGGTGAGTATGGATGTTGGAGAGGTGAGCGTGGATGGTGTAGGGGTGAGCGTGGATGGTATAGGGGTGAGCGTGGATGTTGCAGGAGTGAGCGTGGATGTTGTAGGGGTGAGCGTGGATGGTGTAGGGGTGAGAGTGGATGTTGTAAAGGTGAGCGTGGATGGTGTAGGGGTGAGAGTGGATGTTGTATGAGTGAGCATGGACGGTGTAGATATGAGTGTGGATGGCATAGGGGAAAGCGTGGATGGTCTAGTGGTGAGCGTGGATGGTCTAGTGGTGAGAGTGGATGGTGTAGGGGTGAGCGTGGATGTTGTAGAGGTGAGCGTGGATGGTGTAGGGGTGAGTGTAGATGTTGTATGAGTGAGCATGGACGTTGTAGATGTGAGTGTAGATGGTATAGGGGAAAGCGTGGATGGTGTAGTGGTGAGTGTGGATGGTGTAGGGGTGAGCGTGGATGTTGCAGGAGTGAGCGTGGGTGTTGTAGGAGAAAACGTGGATGGTGTAGGGGTGAGCGTGGATGGTGTAGGGGTGAGCGTGGATGTTGCAGGAGTGAACGTGGGTGTTGTAGGAGTAAACGTGGATGGTGTAGGGGTGAGCGTGGATGGTGTAGGGGTGAGTGTGGACGTTGTAAAGGTGAGCATTGATGATGTAGGAGTGAGCGTAGATGGTGTAGGGGGTGAGCGTGGATGTTGCAGGGATGAGCGTAGATATTGCAGGAGTGAGCGTGAATGTTGTAGGCGTGAGCGTGGATGGTGTAGGGGTGAGCGTGGCTATTGTAGGGGTGAGCGTGGATGGTGTAGGGGTGAGCTTGGATGGTGTAGGAGTGAGCGTGGATGGTGTAGGGGTGAGCGTGGATGGTGTAGGGGTGAGCGTAGATGGTGTAGGGGGTGAGCGTGGAGGTTGTAAAGGTGATCGTGGATGTTGTAGGGGTGAGAGTGGATGGGGTTGGGGTGGGCATGGATGGTGTGGGGGGTGAGAGTGGATGGTGTCGGGGTGAGAGTGGATGGTGTCGGGGAGAGTATGGATGTTAGAGAGGTGAGCGTGGATGGTGTAGGGGTGAGCGTGGATGGTATAGGGGTGAGCGTGGATGTTGCAGGAGTGAGCGTGGATGTTGTAGGGGTGAGCGTGGATGGTGTAGGGGTGAAAGTGGATGTTGTAAAGGTGAGCGTGGATGGTGTAGGGGTGAGCGTGGCTATTGTAGGGGTGAGCGTGGATGGCGTAGGTGTGAGCGTGGATGTTGCAGGAGTGAGCGTGGATTTTGTATGAGAGAGCGTGGATGTTTAAGGAGCGAGTGTGGATGGTGTAGGGGTGAGCGTGGATGGTGTAGGGGTGAGCGTGCATGTTGCAGGAGTGAACGTGGGTGTTGTAGGAGTAAACGTGGATGGTGTAGGGGTGAGCGTGGATGGTGTAGGGGTGAGTGTGGACGTTGTAAAGGTGAGCATTGATGATGTAGGAGTGAGCGTAGATGGTGTAGGGGGTGAGCGTGGATGTTGCAGGGGTGAGCGTGGATATTGCAGGAGTGAGCGTGAATGTTGTAGGCGTGAGCGTGGATGGTGTAGGGGTGAGCGTGGCTATTGTAGGGGTGAGCGTGGAAGGTGTAGGGGTGAGCTTGGATGGTGTAGGAGTGAGCGTGGATGGTGTAGGGGTGAGCGTGGATGGTGTAGGGGTGAGCGTAGATGGTGTAGGGGGTGAGCGTGGAGGTTGTAAAGGTGAGCGTGGATGTTGTAGGGGTGAGAGTGGATGGGGTTGGGGTGGGCGTGGATGGTGTGGGGGGTGAGAGTGGATGGTGTCGGGGTGAGAGTGGATGGTGTCGGGGTGAGTATGGATGTTGGAGAGGTGAGCGTGGATGGTGTAGGGGTGAGCGTGGATGGTATAGGGGTGAGCATGGATGTTGCAGGAGTGAGCGTGGATGTTGTAGGGGTGAGCGTGGATGGTGTAGGGGTGAGAGGGGATGTTGTAAAGGTGAGCGTGGATGGTGTAGGGGTGACAGTGGATGTTGTATGAGTGAGCATGGACGGTGTAGATGTGAGTGTGGATGGTATAGGGGAAAGCGTGGATGGTGTAGTGGTGAGCGTGGATGGTGTAGGGGTGAGCGTGGATGTTGTAGAGGCGAGCGTGGATGGTGTAAGGGTGAGCGTGGCTATTGTAGGGGTGAGCGTGGATGGTGTAGGGGTGAGCGTGGATGGTGTAGGGGTGAGAGTGGATGTTGTAAAGGTGAGCGTGGATGGTGTAGGGGTGAGAGTGGATGTTGTATGAGTGAGCATGGACGGTGTAGATGTGAGTGTGGATGGTATAGGGGAAAGCGTGGATGGTGTAGTGGTGAGCGTGGATGGTGTAGGGGTGAGCGTGGATGTTGTAGAGGCGAGCGTGGATGGTGTAAGGGTGAGCGTGGCTATTGTAGGGGTGAGCGTGGATGGTGTAGGGGTGAGCGTGGATGGTGTAGGGGTGAGAGTGGATGTTGTAAAGGTGAGCGTGGATGGTGTAGGGGTGAGAGTGGATGTTGTATGAGTGAGCATGGACGGTGTAGATGTGAGTGTGGATGGTATAGGGGAAAGCGTGGATGGTGTAGTGGTGAGCGTGGATGGTGTAGGGGTGAGCGTGGATGTTGTAGAGGCGAGCGTGGATGGTGTAAGGGTGAGCGTGGCTATTGTAGGGGTGAGCGTGGATGGTGTAGGGGTGAGCGTGGATGTTGCAGGAGTGAGCGTGGATTTTGTATGAGAGAGCGTGGATGTTGCAGGAGTGAGTGTGGGTGTTGTAGGAGTAAACGTGGATGGTGTAGGGGTGAGTGTGGATGGTGTAGGGGTGAGCGTGGACGTTGTAAAGGTGAGCATGGATGATGTAGGAGTGAGCGTAGATGGTTAGGGGGTGAGCGTGGATGTTGCAGGGGTGAGCGTGGATATTGCAGGAGTGAGCGTGAATGTTGTAGGGGTGAGCGTGGATGGTGTAGGGGTGAGCGTGGCTATTGTAGGGGTGAGCGTGGATGGTGTAGGGGTGAGCTTGGATGGTGTAGGAGTGAGCGTGGATGTTGTAAAGGTGAGCATGGATGATGTAGGAGTGAGCGTAGATGGTGTAGGGGGTGAGCGTGGGGGTTGTAAAGGTGAGCATGGATGGTGTAGGAGTGAGCGTGGATGTTGTATAGGTGAGCATGGATGGTGTAGGAGTGAGCGTGGATGTTGTAGGGGTGAGAGTGAATGGGGTTGGGGTGAGCGTGGATGGTGTTGGGGTGAGTGTGGATGTTGCCGAGGTGAGCGTGGATGTTGCAGGGGTGAGCGTGGATGTTGCAGGAGTGAGCGTGAATGTTGTAAGGGTGAGGGTGGGTGTTGCAGGAGTGAGCGTGGGTGTTTGTAGGCGTAAACGTGGATGGTGTAGGGGTGAGCGTGGATGGTGTAGGGGTGAGAGTGGATGTTGTAAAGGTGAGCGTGGATGGTGTAGGGGTGAGAGTGGATGTTGTATGAGTGAGCATGGACGGTGTAGATGTGAGTGTGGATGGTATAGGGGAAAGCGTGGATGGTCTAGTGGTGAGTGTGGATGGTCTAGTGGTGAGAGTGGATGGTGTAGGGGTGAGCGTGGATGTTGTAGAGGTGAGCGTGGATGGTGTAGGGGTGAGTGTGGATGTTGTATGAGTGAGCATGGACGTTGTAGATGTGAGTGTAGATGTTATAGGGGAAAGCGTGGATGGTGTAGTGGTGAGTGTGGATGGTGTAGGGGTGAGCGTGGATGTTGCAGGAGTGAGCGTGGTTGTTGTAGGAGAAAACGTGGATGGTGTAGGGGTGAGCGTGGATGGTGTAGGGCTGAGCGTGGACGTTGTAAAGGTGAGCATGGATGATGTAGGAGTGAGTGTAGATGGTGTAGGGGGTGAGCGTGGAGGTTGTAAAGGTGAGCATGGATGGTGTATGAGTGAGCGTGGATGTTGTAGGGGTGAGAGTGAATGGGGTTGGGGTGGGCGTGGATGGTGTTGGGGTGAGTATGGATGTTGGCGTGGTGAGCATTGATGTTACAGGGGTGAGCGTGGATGTTGCAGGAGTGAGCGTGAATGTTGTAGGGGTGAGAGTGGATGTTGGAAAGGTGAGCGTGGATGGTGGAGGGGTGAGAGTGGATGTTGTATGAGTGAGCATGGAAGGTGTAGAGGTGAGTGTCGATGGTATAGGGGAAAGCATGGATGGTGTAGTGGTGAGCGTGGATGGTGTAGGGGTGAGAGTGGATTTGGTGGGGGTGAGCGTGGATGTGGTAGGGGTGAGCGTGGAAGGTGTAGGGGTGAGCGTGGATGGTGTAGGAGTGAGCATGGATGGTGTAGGGGTGAGCGTGGGTGGTGGAGTGGTGAGCGTGGATGGTGTAGGGGTGAGCGTGGATGGTCTAGGAGTGAGCGTGGACATTGTAAAGGTGAGCGTGGACGGTGTAGGGGTGAGCGTGGACGTTGTAGGGGTGAACGTAGATGTTGTAGGGGTGAGCGGGGATGTTGTAGGGGTGAGGGTGGATGTTGTAGCGATGAGCGTGGATGGTGTTGGGGTGAGGGTGGATGTTGTAGGGGTGAGCGTGGATGTTGTAGGGGTGAGCGTGGATGGTGCAGGGGTGAGCGTGGATGGTGCAGGGGTGAGCGTGAATGTTGCAGGAGTGAGCATGGATTTTGTATGAGAGAGCGTGGATGTTGTAGGGGTGAGTGTGGGTGTTGTATGCGTAAACGTGGATGGTGTAGGGGTGAGCGTGGACGTTGTAAAGGTGAGCATGGATGATGTAGGAGTGAGCGTAGATGGTGTAGGGGGTGAGCGTGGAGGTTGTAAATGTGAGCGTGGAGGTTGTAAAGGTGAGCGTGGATGGTGTAGGAGTGAGCGTGGATGTTGTATGGGTGAGAGTGGATGGTGTCGGGGTGAGAGTGGATGGTGTCGGGGTGAGTATGGATGTTGGAGAGGTGAGCGTGGATGGTGTAGGGGTGAGCGTGGATGGTATAGGGGTGAGCGTGGATGTTGCAGGAGTGAGCGTGGATGTTGTAGGGGTGAGCGTGGATGGTGTAGGGGTGAAAGTGGATGTTGTAAAGGTGAGCGTGGATGGTGTAGGGGTGAGCGTGGCTATTGTAGGGGTGAGCGTGGATGGCGTAGGTGTGAGCGTGGATGTTGCAGGAGTGAGCGTGGATTTTGTATGAGAGAGCGTGGATGTTTAAGGAGCGAGTGTGGATGGTGTAGGGGTGAGCGTGGATGGTGTAGGGGTGAGCGTGGATGTTGCAGGAGTGAACGTGGGTGTTGTAGGAGTAAACGTGGATGGTGTAGGGGTGAGCGTGGATGGTGTAGGGGTGAGTGTGGACGTTGTAAAGGTGAGCATTGATGATGTAGGAGTGAGCGTAGATGGTGTAGGGGGTGAGCGTGGATGTTGCAGGGGTGAGCGTGGATATTGCAGGAGTGAGCGTGAATGTTGTAGGCGTGAGCGTGGATGGTGTAGGGGTGAGCGTGGCTATTGTAGGGGTGAGCGTGGATGGTGTAGGGGTGAGCGTGGATGGTGTAGGGGTGAGCGTAGATGGTGTAGGGGGTGAGCGTGGAGGTTGTAAAGGTGAGCGTGGATGTTGTAGGGGTGAGAGTGGATGGGGTTGGGGTGAGCGTGGATGGTGTGGGGGGTGAGAGTGGATGGTGTCGGGGTGAGAGTGGATGGTGTCGGGGTGAGTATGGATGTTGGAGAGGTGAGCGTGGATGGTGTAGGGGTGAGCGTGGATGGTATAGGGGTGA
Source organism: Petromyzon marinus (assembly GCF_048934315.1). NCBI lineage: Eukaryota > Metazoa > Chordata > Hyperoartia > Petromyzontiformes > Petromyzontidae > Petromyzon > Petromyzon marinus. Next base: position 15,685,148 of record NC_133689.1, read on the forward strand.
GCGTGGATGTTGCAGGAGTGAGCGTGGATGTTGTAGGGGTGAGCGTGGATGGTGTAGGGGTGAGAGTGGATGTTGTAAAGGTGAGCGTGGATGGTGTAGGGGTGAGAGTGGATCTTGTATGAGTGAGCATGGACGGTGTAGATGTGAGTGTGGATGGTATAGGGGAAAGCGTGGATGGTGTAGTGGTGAGCGTGGATGGTGTAGGGGTGAGCGTGGATGTTGTAGAGGCGAGCGTGGATGGTGTAAGGGTGAGCGTGGCTATTGTAGGGGTGAGCGTGGATGGTGTAGGGGTGAGCGTGGATGGTGTAGGGGTGAGAGTGGATGTTGTAAAGGTGAGCGTGGATGGTGTAGGGGTGAGAGTGGATGTTGTATGAGTGAGCATGGACGGTGTAGATGTGAGTGTGGATGGTATAGGGGAAAGCGTGGATGGTGTAGTGGTGAGCGTGGATGGTGTAGGGGTGAGCGTGGATGTTGTAGAGGCGAGCGTGGATGGTGTAAGGGTGAGCGTGGCTATTGTAGGGGTGAGCGTGGATGTTGTAGGGGTGAGCGTGGATGGTGTAGGGGTGAGAGTGGATGTTGTAAAGGTGAGCGTGGATGGTGTAGGGGTGAGAGTGGATGTTGTATGAGTGAGCATGGACGGTGTAGATGTGAGTGTGGATGGTATAGGGGAAAGCGTGGATGGTGTAGTGGTGAGCGTGGATGGTGTAGGGGTGAGCGTGGATGTTGTAGAGGCGAGCGTGGATGGTGTAAGTGTGAGCGTGGCTATTGTAGGGGTGAGCGTGGATGGTGTAGGGGTGAGCGTGGATGTTGCAGGAGTGAGCGTGGATTTTGTATGAGAGAGCGTGGATGTTGCAGGAGTGAGCGTGGGTGTTGTAGGAGTAAACGTGGATGGTGTAGGGGTGAGTGTGGATGGTGTAGGGGTGAGCGTGGACGTTGTAAAGGTGAGCATGGATGATGTAGGAGTGAGCGTAGATGGTTAGGGGGTGAGCGTGGATGTTGCAGGGGTGAGCGTGGATATTGCAGGAGTGAGCGTGAATGTTGTAGGGGTGAGCGTGGATGGTGTAGGGGTGAGCGTGGCTATTGTAGGGGTGAGCGTGGATGGTGTAGGGGTGAGCTTGGATGGTGTAGGAGTGAGCGTGGATGTTGTAAAGGTGAGCATGGATGATGTAGGAGTGAGCGTAGATGGTGTAGGGGGTGAGCGTGGGGGTTGTAAAGGTGAGCATGGATGGTGTAGGAGTGAGCGTGGATGTTGTATAGGTGAGCATGGATGGTGTAGGAGTGAGCGTGGATGTTGTAGGGGTGAGAGTGAATGGGGTTGGGGTGAGCGTGGATGGTGTTGGGGTGAGTGTGGATGTTGGCGAGGTGAGCGTGGATGTTGCAGGGGTGAGCGTGGATGTTGCAGGAGTGAGCGTGAATGTTGTAAGGGTGAGGGTGGGTGTTGCAGGAGTTAGCGTGGGTGTTTGTAGGCGTAAACGTGGATGGTGTAGGGGTGAGCGTGGATGGTGTAGGGGTGAGAGTGGATGTTGTAAAGGTGAGCGCGGCTGGTGTAGGGGTGAGAGTGGATGTTGTATGAGTGAGCATGGACGGTGTAGATGTGAGTGTGGATGGTATAGGGGAAAGCGTGGATGGTCTAGTGGTGAGCGTGGATGGTCTAGTGGTGAGAGTGGATGGTGTAGGGGTGAGCGTGGATGTTGTAGAGGTGAGCGTGGATGGTGTAGGGGTGAGTGTGGATGTTGTATGAGTGAGCATGGACGTTGTAGATGTGAGTGTAGATGGTATAGGGGAAAGCGTGGATGGTGTAGTGGTGAGTGTGGATGGTGTAGGGGTGAGCGTGGATGTTGCAGGAGTGAGCGTGGGTGTTGTAGGAGAAAACGAGGATGGTGTAGGGGTGAGCGTGGATGGTGTAGGGGTGAGCGTGGACGTTGTAAAGGTGAGCATGGATGATGTAGGAGTGAGTGTAGATGGTGTAGGGGGTGAGCGTGGAGGTTGTAAAGGTGAGCATGGATGGTGTATGAGTGAGCGTGGATGTTGTAGGGGTGAGAGTGAATGGGGTTGGGGTGGGCGTGGATGGTGTTGGGGTGAGTATGGATGTTGGCGTGGTGAGCATTGATGTTACAGGGGTGAGCGTGGATGTTGCAGGAGTGAGCGTGAATGTTGTAGGGGTGAGAGTGGATGTTGGAAAGGTGAGCGTGGATGGTGTAGGGGTGAGAGTGGATGTTGTATGAGTGAGCATGGAAGGTGTAGAGGTGAGTGTGGATGGTATAGGGGAAAGCATGGATGGTGTAGTGGTGAGCGTGGATGGTGTAGGGGTGAGAGTGGATTTGGTGGGGGTGAGCGTGGATGTGGTAGGGGTGAGCGTGGAAGGTGTAGGGGTGAACGTGGATGGTGTAGGAGTGAGCGTGGATGGTGTAGGGGTGAGCGTGGGTGGTGGAGGGGTGAACGTGGATGGTGTAGGGGTGAGCGTGGATGGTGTAGGAGTGAGCGTGGACATTGTAAAGGTGAGCGTGGACGGTGTAGGGGTGAGCGTGGACTTTGTAGGGGTGAACGTAGATGTTGTAGGGGTGAGCGGGGATGTTGTAGGGGTGAGGGTGGATGTTGTAGCGGTGAGCGTGGATGGTGTTGGGGTGAGGGTGGATGTTGTAGGGGTGAGCGTGGATGTTGTAGGGGTGAGCGTGGATGGTGCAGGGGTGAGCGTGGATGGTGCAGGGGTGAGCGTGGATGTTGCAGGAATGAGCATGGATTTTGTATGAGAGAGCGTGGATGTTGTAGGGGTGAGTGTGGATGGTGAAGGGGTGAGCGTGGATGTTGCAGGAGTGAGCGTGGGTGTTGTATGCGTAAACGTGGATGGTGTAAGGGTGAGCGTGGACGTTGTAAAGGTGAGCATGGATGATGTAGGAGTGAGCGTAGATGGTGTAGGGGGTGAGCGTGGAGGTTGTAAATGTGAGCGTGGAGGTTGTAAAGGTGAGCGTGGATGGTGTAGGAGTGAGCGTGGATGTTGTAGGGGTGAGAGTGGATGGGGTTGGAGTGGGCGTGGATGTTGTCGGGGTGAGTATGGATGTTGGAGAGGTGAGCGTGGATGGTGAAGGGGTGAGAGTGGATGTTGTATGAGTGAGCATGGACGGTGTAGATGTGAGTGTGGATGGTATAGGGGAAAGCGTGGATGGTGTAGGGGTGAACGTGGCTATTGTAGGGGTGAGCGTGGATGGTGTAGGGGTGAGCGTGGATGGTGTAGGGGTGAGCGTGGATGTTGCAGGAGTGAACATGGGTGTTGTAGGAGTAAACGTGGATGGTGTAGGGGTGAGCGTGGATGGTGTAGGGGTGAGTGTGGACGTTGTAAAGGAGAGCATTGATGATGTAGGAGTGAGCGTAGATGGTGTAGGGGGTGAGCGTGGATGTTGCAGGGGTGAGCGTGGATATTGCAGGAGTGAGCGTGAATGTTGTAGGCGTGAGTGTGGATGGTGTAGGGGTGAGCGTGGCTATTGTAGGGGTGAGCGTGGATGGTGTAGGGGTGAGCTTGGATGGTGTAGGAGTGAGCGTGGATGGTGTAGGGGTGAGCGTGGATGGTGTAGGGGTGAGCGTAGATGGTGTAGGGGGTGAGCGTGGAGGTTGTAAAGGTGAGCGTGGATGTTGTAGGGGTGAGAGTGGATGGGGTTGGGGTGGGCGTGGATGGTGGGGGGGTGAGAGTGGATGGTGTCGGGGTGAGAGTGGATGGTGTCGGGGTGAGTATGGATGTTGGAGAGGTGAGCGTGGATGGTGTAGGGGTGAGCGTGGATGGTATAGGGGTGAGCGTGGATGGTGTAGGGGTGAGAGTGGATGTTGTAAAGGTGAGCGTGGATGGTGTAGGGGTGAGAGTGGATGTTGTATGAGTGAGCATGGACGGTGTAGATGTGAGTGTGGATGGTATAGGGGAAAGCGTGGATGTTGCAGTGGTGAGCGTGGATGGTGTAGGGGTGAGCGTGGATGTTGTAGAGGCGAGCGTGGATGGTGTAAGGGTGAGCGTGGCTATTGTAGGGGTGAGCGTGGATGGTGTAAGGGTGAGCGTGGATGTTGCAGGAGTGAGCGTGGATTTTGTATGAGAGAGCGTGGATGTTGCAGGATTGAGCGTGGGTGTTGTAGGAGTAAACGTGGATGGTGTAGGGGTGAGTGTGGATGGTGTAGGGGTGAGCGTGGACGTTGTAAAGGTGAGCATGGATGATGTAGGAGTGAGCGTAGATGGTTAGGGGGTGAGCGTGGATGTTGCAGGGGTGAGCGTGGATATTGCAGGAGTGAGCGTGAATGTTGTAGGGGTGAGCGTGGATGGTGTAGGGGTGAGCGTGGCTATTGTAGGGGTGAGCGTGGATGGTGTAGGGGTGAGCTTGGATGGTGTAGGAGTGAGCGTGGATGTTGTAAAGGTGAGCATGGATGATGTAGGAGTGGGCGTAGATGGTGTAGGGGGTGAGCGTGGGGGTTGTAGGGGTGAGAGTGAATGGGGTTGGGGTGAGCGTGGATGGTGTTGGGGTGAGTGTGGATGTTGGCGAGGTGAGCGTGGATGTTGCAGGAGTGAGCGTGGGTGTTGTAGGAGTAAACGTGGATGGTGTAGGGGTGAGCGTGGATGGTGTAGGGGTGAGCATGGACGTTGTAAAGGTGAGCATGGATGGTGTAGGAGTGAGCGTGGATGTTGTAGGGGTTAGAGTGGATGGGGTTGGGGTGGGCGTGGATGGTGTTGGGGTGAGAGTGGATGGTGTCGGGGTGAGTATGGATGTTGGAGAGGTGAGCGTGGATGGTGTAGGGGTGAGCGTGGATGTTGTAGAAGTGAGCGTGGATGTTGTAGGGGTGGGCGTGGATGGTGTAGGGGTGAGAGTGGATGTTGTAAAGGTGAGGGTGGATGGTGTAGGGGTGAGCGTGGATGTTGTATAAGTGAGCATAGATGGTGTAGGAGTGAGGGTGGATGTTGTAGCGGTGAGCGTGGATGGTGTTGGGGTGAGGGTGGATGATGTAGGGGTGAGCGTGGATGTTGTCGGGGTGAGGGTGGATGGTGTAGAGGTGAGTGTGGATGTTGTAGAGGTGAGCGTGGATGGTGTAGGGGTGAGCGTGGCTATTGTAGGGGTGAGCGTGGATGGTGTAGGGGTGAGCGTGGATGTTGCAGGAGTGAACGTGGGTGTTGTAGGAGTAAACGTGGATGGTGTAGGAGTGAGCGTTGATAGTGTAGGGGTGAGCGTGGATGTTGTTGGGGTGAGAGTGGATGTTGTATGAGTGAGCATGGACGGTGTAGATGTGAGTGTGGATGGTATAGGGGAAAGCGTGGATGGTCTAGTGGCGAGCGTGGATGGTCTAGTGGCGAGCGTGGATGGTGTAGGGGTGAGCGTGGATGTTGTAGAGGTGAGCGTGGATGGTGTAGGGGTGAGCGTGGATGTTGTATGAGTGAGCATGGACGTTGTAGATGTGAGTGTAGATGGTATAGGGGAAAGCGTGGATGGTGTAGTGGTGAGTGTGGATGGTGTAGGGGTGAGCGTGGATGTTGTAGGGGTGAGCGTGGCTATTGTAGGGGTGAGCGTGGATGGTGTAGGGGTGAGCGTGGATGTTGCAGGAGTGAGCGTGGGTGTTGTAGGAGTAAACGTGGATGGTGTAGGGGTGAGCGTGGATGGTGTAGGGGTGAGCGTGGACGTTGTAAAGGTGAGCATGGATGATGTAGGAGTGAGTGTAGATGGTGTAGGGGGTGAGCGTGGAGGTTGTAAAGGTGAGCATGGATGGTGTAGGAGTGAGCGTGGATGTTGTAGGGGTGAGAGTGAATGGGGTTGGGGTGGGCGTGGAAGGTGTTGGGGTGAGTATGGATGTTGGCGAGGTGAGCATTGATGTTGCAGGGGTGAGCGTGGATGTTGCAGGAGTGAGCGTGAATGTTGCAGGGGTGAGAGTGGATGTTGTAAAGGTGAGCGTGGATGGTGTAGGGGTGAGAGTGGATGTTGTATGAGTGAGCATGGAAGGTGTAGAGGTGAGTGTGGATGGTATAGGGGAAAGCATGGATGGTGTAGTGGTGAGCGTGGATGGTGTAGGGGTGAGAGTGGATTTGGTGGGGGTGAGCGTGGATGTGGTAGGGGTGAGCGTGGAAGGTGTAGGGGTGAGCGTGGATGGTGTAGGAGTGAGCGTGGATGGTGTAGGGGTGAGCGTGGGTGGTGTAGGGGTGAGCGTGGATGGTGTAGGGGTGAGCGTGGATGGTGTAGGAGTGAGCGTGGACATTGTAAAGGTGAGCGTGGACGGTGTAGGGGTGAGCGTGGACGTTGTAGGGGTGAACGTAGACGTTGTAGGGGTGAGCGGGAATGTTGTAGGGGTGAGGGTGGATGTTGTAGCGGTGAGCGTGGATGGTGTTGGGGTGAGGGTGGATGTTGTAGGGGTGAGCGTGGATGTTGTAGGGGTGAGCGTGGATGGTGTAAGGGTGAGCGTGGATGTTGCAGGAGTTAGCATGGATTTTGTATGAGAGAGCGTGGATGTTGTAGGGGTGAGTGTGGATGGTGAAGGGGTGAGCGTGGATGTTGCCGGAGTGAGCGTGGGTGTTGTAGGCGTAAACGTGGATGGTGTAGGGCTGAGCGTGAATGGTGTAGGGGTCAGCGTGGACGTTGTAAAGGTGAGCATGGATGATGTAGGAGTGAGCGTAGATGGTGTAGGGGGTGAGCGTGGAGGTTGTAAATGTGAGCGTGGAGGTTGTAAAGGTGAGCGTGGATGGTGTAGGAGTGAGCGTGGATGTTGTAGGGGTGAGAGTGGATGGGGTTGGAGTGGGCGTGGATGTTGTCAGGGTGAGTATGGATGTTGGAGAGGTGAGCGTGGATGGTGTAGGGGTGAGAGTGGATGTTGTATGAGTGAGCATGGACGGTGTAGATGTGAGTGTGGATGGTATAGGGGAAAGCGTGGATGGTGTAGTGGTGAGCGTGGATGGTGTAGGGGTGAGCGTGGATGTTGTAGAGGTGAGCGTGGATGGTGTAGGGATGAGCGTGGCTATTGTAGGGGTGAGCGTGGATGGCGTAGGTGTGAGCGTGGATGTTGCAGGAGTGAGCGTGGATTTTGTATGAGAGAGCGTGGATGTTTAAGGAGCGAGTATGGTGTAGGGGTGAGCGTGGATGGTGTAGGGGTGAGCGTGGATGTTGCAGGAGTGAACGTGGGTGTTGTAGGAGTAAACGTGGATGGGGTAGGGGTGAGCGTGGATGGTGTAGGGGTGAGCGTGGACGTTGCAAAGGTGAGCATTGATGATGTAGGAGTGAGCGTAGATGGTGTAGGGGGTGAGTGTGGATGTTGCAGGGGTGAGCGTGGATATTGCAGGAGTGAGCGTGAATGTTGTAGGCATGAGCGTGGATGGTGTAGGGGTGAGCGTGGCTATTTTAGGGGTGAGCGTGGATGGTGTAAGGGTGAGCTTGGATGGTGTAGGAGTGAGCGTGGATGGTGTAGGGGTGAGCGTGGATGGTGTAGGGGTGAGTGTAGATGGTGTAGGGGGTGAGCGTGGAGGTTGTAAAGGTGAGCGTGGAGGTTGTAAAGGTGAGCGTGGATGGTGTAGGAGTGAGCGTGGATGTTGTAGGGGTGAGAGTGGATGGGGATGGGGTGGGCGTGGATGGTGTGGGGGTGAGAGTGGATGGTGTCGGGGTGAGAATGGATGTAGGAGAGGTGAGCGTGGATGGTGTAGGGGTGAGCGTGGATGGTGTAGGGGTGAGCGTGGATGTTGCAGGAGTGAGCGTGGATGTTGTAGGAGTGAGCGTGGATGGTGTAGGGGTGAGCGTGGATGTTGTAGGAGTGAGAGTGGATGTTGTAGGGGTGGGCGTGGATGGTGTAGGGGTGAGAGTGGATGTTGTAAAGGTGAGGGTGGATGGTGTAGGGGTGAGCGTGGATGTTGTAGAAGTGAGCGTAGATGGTGTAGGAGTGAGGGTGGATGTTGTAGCGGTGAGAGTGGATGGCGTTGGGGTGAGGGTGGATGTTGTAGGGGTGAGCGTGGATGTTGTCGGGGTGAGGGTGGATGGTGTAGAGGTGAGTGTGGATGTTGTAGAGGTGAGCGTGGATGGTGTAGGGGTGAGCGTGGCTATTGTAGGGGTGAACGTGGATGGTGTAGGGGTGGGCTTGGATGGTGAAGGTGTGAGCGTGGCTGGTGTAGGAGTGAGCGTGGCTGGTGTAGGAATGAGCGTGGATGGTGTAGGGGTGAGCGTGGATGTTGTAGGGGTGAGAGTGGATGTTGTATGAGTGAGCATGGACGGTGTAGATGTGAGTGTGGATGGTATAGGCCGGGAAAGCGTGGATGGTCTAGTGGCGAGCGTGGATGGTCTAGTGGTGAGCGTGGATGGTGTAGGGGTGAGCGTGGATGTTGTAGAGGTGAGCGTGGATGGTGTAGGGGTGAGCGTTGATGGTGTAGGGGTGAGCGTGGATGTTGCAGGAGTGAGCGTGGGTGTTGTAGGAGTAAACGTGGATGGTGTAGGGGTGAGCGTGGATGGTGTAGGTGTGAGCGTGGACGTTGCAAACGTGAGCATGGATGATGTAGGAGTGAGTGTAGATGGTGTAGGGGGTGAGCGTGGAGGTTGTAAAGGTGAGCATGGATGGTGTAGGAGTGAGCGTGGATGTTGTAGGGGTGAGAGTGAATGGGGTTGGGGTGGGCGTGGATGGTGTTGGGGTGAGTATGGATGTTGGCGAGGTGAGCATTGATGCTGCAGGGGTGAGCGTGGATGTTGCAGGAGTGAGCGTGAATGTTGTAGGGGTGAGAGTGGATGTTGTAAAGGTGAGCATGGATGGTGTAGGGGTGAGAGTGGATGTTGTATGAGTGAGCATGGAAGGTGTAGAGGTGAGTGTGGATGGTATAGGGGAAAGCATGGATGGTGTAGTGGTGAGCGTGGATGGTGTAGGGGTGAGAGTGGATTTGGTGGGGGTGAGCGTGGATGTGGTATGGGGTGAGCGTGGAAGGTGTAGGGGTGAGCGTGGATGGTGTAGGAGTGAGCGTGGATGGTGTAGGGGTGAGCGTGGGTGGTGGAGGGGTGAGCATGGATGGTGTAGGGGTGAGCGTGGATGGTGTAGGAGTGAGCGTGGACATTGTAAAGGTGAGCGTGGACGGTGTAGGGGTGAGCGTGGACGTTGTAGGGGTGAACGTAGATGTTGTAGGGGTGAGCGGGGATGTTGTGGGGGTGAGGGTGGATGTTGTAGCGGTGAGCGTGGATGGTGTTGGGGTGAGGGTGGATGTTGTAGGGGTGAGCGTGGATGTTGTAGGGGTGAGCGTGGATGGTGCAGGGGTGAGCGTGGATGGTGCAGGGGTGAGCGTGGATGTTGCAGGAGTGAGCATGGATTTTGTATGAGAGAGCGTGGATGTTGTAGGGGTGAGTGTGGATGGTGAAGGGGTGAGCGTGGATGTTGCAGGAGTGAGCGTGGGTGTTGTATGCGTAAACGTGGATGGTGTAGGGGTGAGCGTGGACGTTGTAAAGGTGAGCATGGATGATGTAGGAGTGAGCGTAGATGGTGTAGGGGGTGAGCGTGGAGGTTGTAAATGTGAGCGTGGAGGTTGTAAAGGTGAGCGTGGATGGTGTAGGAGTGAGCGTGGATGTTGTAGGGGTGAGAGTGGATGGGGTTGGAGTGGGCGTGGATGTTGTCGGGGTGAGTATGGATGTTGGAGAGGTGAGCGTGGATGGTGTAGGGGTGAGAGTGGATGTTGTATGAGTGAGCATGGACGGTGTAGATGTGAGTGTGGATGGTATAGGGGAAAGCGTGGATGGTGTAGGGGTGAGCGTGGCTATTGTAGGGGTGAGCGTGGATGGCGTAGGTGTGAGCGTGGATGTTGCAGGAGTGAGCGTGGATTTTGTATGAGAGAGCGTGGATGTTTAAGGAGCGAGTGTGGATGGTGTAGGGGTGAGCGTGGATGGTGTAGGGGTGAGCGTGGATGTTGCAGGAGTGAACATGGGTGTTGTAGGAGTAAACGTGGATGGTGTAGGGGTGAGCGTGGATGGTGTAGGGGTGAGTGTGGATGGTGTAGGGGTGAGCGTGGATGTTGCAGGAGTGAGCGTGGGTGTTGTAAGAGAAAACGTGGATGGTGTAGGGGTGAGCGTGGATGGTGTAGGGGTGAGAGTGGACGTTGTAAAGGTGAGCATGGATGATGTAGGAGTGAGTGTAGATGGTGTAGGGGGTGAGCGTGGAGGTTGTAAAGGTGAGCATGAATGGTGTATGAGTGAGCGTGGATGTTGTAGGGGTGAGAGTGAATGGGGTTGGGGTGGGCGTGGATGGTGTTGGGGTGAGTATGGATGTTGGCGTGGTGAGCATTGATGTTACAGGGGTGAGCGTGGATGTTGCAGGAGTGAGCGTGAATGTTGTAGGGGTGAGAGTGGATGTTGTAAAGGTGAGCGTGGATGGTGTAGGGGTGAGAGTGGATGTTGTATGAGTGAGCATGGAAGGTGTAGAGGTGAGTGTGGATGGTATAGGGGAAAGCATGGATGGTGTAGTGGTGAGCGTGGATGGTGTAGGGGTGAGAGTGGATTTGGTGGGGGTGAGCGTGGATGTGGTAGGGGTGAGCGTGGAAGGTGTAGGGGTGAGCGTGGATGGTGTAGGAGTGAGCGTGGATGGTGTAGGGGTGAGCGTGGGTGGTGGAGGGGTGAGCATGGATGGTGTAGGGGTGAGCGTGGATGGTGTAGGAGTGAGCGTGGACGTTGTAGGGGTGAACGTAGATGTTGTAGGGGTGAGCGGGGATGTTGTAGGGGTGAGGGTGGATGTTGTAGCGGTGAGCGTGGATGGTGTTGGGGTGAGGGTGGATGTTGTATGGGTGAGCGTGGATGTTGTAGGGGTGAGCGTGGATGGTGCAGGGGTGAGCGTGGATGGTGCAGGGGTGAGCGTGGATGTTGCAGGAGTGAGCATGGATTTTGTATGAGAGAGCGTGGATGTTGTAGGGGTGAGTGTGGATGGTGAAGGGGTGAGCGTGGATGTTGCAGGAGTGAGCGTGGGTGTTGTATGCGTAAACGTGGATGGTGTAGGGGTGAGCGTGGACGTTGTAAAGGTGAGCATGGATGATGTAGGAGTGAGCGTAGATGGTGTAGGGGGTGAGCGTGGAGGTTGTAAATGTGAGCGTGGAGGTTGTAAAGGTGAGCGTGGATGGTGTAGGAGTGAGCGTGGATGTTGTAGGGGTGAGAGTGGATGGGGTTGGAGTGGGCGTGGATGTTGTCGGGGTGAGTATGGATGTTGGAGAGGTGAGCGTGGATGGTGTAGGGGTGAGAGTGGATGTTGTATGAGTGAGCATGGACGGTGTAGATGTGAGTGTGGATGGTATAGGGGAAAGCGTGGATGGTGTAGGGGTGAGCGTGGCTATTGTAGGGGTGAGCGTGGATGGCGTAGGTGTGAGCGTGGATGTTGCAGGAGTGAGCGTGGATTTTGTATGAGAGAGCGTGGATGTTTAAGGAGCGAGTGTGGATGGTGTAGGGGTGAGCGTGGATGGTGTAGGGGTGAGCGTGGATGTTGCAGGAGTGAACATGGGTGTTGTAGGAGTAAACGTGGATGGTGTAGGGGTGAGCGTGGATGGTGTAGGGGTGAGTGTGGATGGTGTAGGGGTGAGCGTGGATGTTGCAGGAGTGAGCGTGGGTGTTGTAGGAGAAAACGTGGATGGTGTAGGGGTGAGCGTGGATGGTGTAGGGGTGAGCGTGGACGTTGTAAAGGTGAGCATGGATGATGTAGGAGTGAGTGTAGATGGTGTAGGGGGTGAGCGTGGAGGTTGTAAAGGTGAGCATGGATGGTGTATGAGTGAGCGTGGATGTTGTAGGGGTGAGAGTGAATGGGGTTGGGGTGGGCGTGGATGGTGTTGGGGTGAGTATGGATGTTGGCATGGTGAGCATTGATGTTACAGGGGTGAGCGTGGATGTTGCAGGAGTGAGCGTGAATGTTGTAGGGGTGAGAGTGGATGTTGTAAAGGTGAGCGTGGATGGTGTAGGGGTGAGAGTGGATGTTGTATGAGTGAGCATGGAAGGTGTAGAGGTGAGTGTGGATGGTATAGGGGAAAGCTTGGATGGTGTAGTGGTGAGCGTGGATGGTGTAGGGGTGAGAGTGGATTTGGTGGGGGTGAGCGTGGATGTGGTAGGGGTGAGCGTGGAAGGTGTAGGGGTGAGCGTGGATGGTGTAGGAGTGAGCATGGATGGTGTAGGGGTGAGCGTGGATGGTGTAGGGGTGAGCGTGGATGGTGTAGGAGTGAGCGTGGACATTGTAAAGGTGAGCGTGGACGGTGTAGGGGTGAGCGTGGACGTTGTAGGGGTGAACGTAGATGTTGTAGGGGTGAGCGGGATGTTGTAGGGGTGAGGGTGGATGTTGTAGCGGTGAGCGTGGATGGTGTTGGGGTGAGGGTGGATGTTGTAGGGGTGAGCGTGGATGTTGTAGGGGTGAGCCTGGATGGTGCAGGGGTGAGCGTGGATGGTGCAGGGGTGAGCGTGGATGTTGCAGGAGTGAGCATGGATTTTGTATGAGAGAGCGTGGATGTTGTAGGGGTGAGTGTGGATGGTGAAGGGGTGAGCGTGGATGTTGCAGGAGTGAGCGTGGGTGTTGTATGCGTAAACGTGGATGGTGTAGGGGTGAGCGTGGACGTTGTAAAGGTGAGCATGGATGATGTAGGAGTGAGCGTAGATGGTGTAGGGGGTGAGCGTGGAGGTTGTAAATGTGAGCGTGGAGGTTGTAAAGGTGAGCGTGGATGGTGTAGGAGTGAGCGTGGATGTTGTAGGGGTGAGAGTGGATGGGGTTGGAGTGGGCGTGGATGTTGTCGGGGTGAGTATGGATGTTGGAGAGGTGAGCGTGGATGGTGTAGGGGTGAGAGTGGATGTTGTATGAGTGAGCATGTACGGTGTAGATGTGAGTGTGGATGGTATAGGGGAAAGCGTGGATGGTGTAGGGGTGAGCGTGGCTATTGTAGGGGTGAGCGTGGATGGCGTAGGTGTGAGCGTGGATGTTGCAGGAGTGAGCGTGGATTTTGTATGAGAGAGCGTGGATGTTTAAGGAGCGAGTGTGGATGGTGTAGGGGTGAGCGTGGATGGTGTAGGGGTGAGCGTGGATGTTGCAGGAGTGAACATGGGTGTTGTAGGAGTAAACGTGGATGGTGTAGGGGTGAGCGTGGATGGTGTAGGGGTGAGTGTGGATGGTGTAGGGGTGAGCGTGGATGTTGCAGGAGTGAGCGTGGGTGTTGTAAGAGAAAACGTGGATGGTGTAGGGGTGAGCGTGGATGGTGTAGGGGTGAGCGTGGACGTTGTAAAGGTGAGCATGGATGGTGTAGGAGTGAGTGTAGATGGTGTAGGGGGTGAGCGTGGAGGTTGTAAAGGTGAGCATGGATGGTGTATGAGTGAGCGTGGATGTTGTAGGGGTGAGAGTGAATGGGGTTGGGGTGGGCGTGGATGGTGTTGGGGTGAGTATGGATGTTGGCGTGGTGAGCATTGATGTTACAGGGGTGAGCGTGGATGTTGCAGGAGTGAGCGTGAATGTTGTAGGGGTGAGAGTGGATGTTGTAAAGGTGAGCGTGGATGGTGTAGGGGTGAGAGTGGATGTTGTATGAGTGAGCATGGAAGGTGTAGAGGTGAGTGTGGATGGTATAGGGGAAAGCATGGATGGTGTAGTGGTGAGCGTGGATGGTGTAGGGGTGAGAGTGGATTTGGTGGGGGTGAGCGTGGATGTGGTAGGGGTGAGCGTGGAAGGTGTAGGGGTGAGCGTGGATGGTGTAGGAGTGAGCGTGGATGGTGTAGGGGTGAGCGTGGGTGGTGGAGGGGTGAGCGTGGATGGTGTAGGGGTGAGCGTGGATGGTGTAGGAGTGAGCGTGGACGTTGTAGGGGTGAACGTAGATGTTGTAGGGGTGAGCGGGGATGTTGTAGGGGTGAGGGTGGATGTTGTAGCGGTGAGCGTGGATGGTGTTGGGGTGAGGGTGGATGTTGTAGGGGTGAGCGTGGATGTTGTAGGGGTGAGCGTGGATGGTGCAGGGGTGAGCGTGGATGGTGCAGGGGTGAGCGTGGATGTTGCAGGAGTGAGCATGGATTTTGTATGAGAGAGCGTGGATGTTGTAGGGGTGAGTGTGGATGGTGAAGGGGTGAGCGTGGATGTTGCAGGAGTGAGCGTGGGTGTTGTATGCGTAAACGTGGATGGTGTAGGGGTGAGCGTGGACGTTGTAAAGGTGAGCATGGATGATGTAGGAGTGAGCGTAGATGGTGTAGGGGGTGAGCGTGGAGGTTGTAAATGTGAGCGTGGAGGTTGTAAAGGTGAGCGTGGATGGTGTAGGAGTGAGCGTGGATGTTGTAGGGGTGAGAGTGGATGGGGTTGGAGTGGGCGTGGATGTTGTCGGGGTGAGTATGGATGTTGGAGAGGTGAGCGTGGATGGTGTAGGGGTGAGAGTGGATGTTGTATGAGTGAGCATGGACGGTGTAGATGTGAGTGTGGATGGTATAGGGGAAAGCGTGGATGGTGTAGGGGTGAGCGTGGCTATTGTAGGGGTGAGCGTGGATGGCGTAGGTGTGAGCGTGGATGTTGCAGGAGTGAGCGTGGATTTTGTATGAGAGAGCGTGGATGTTTAAGGAGCGAGTGTGGATGGTGTAGGGGTGAGCGTGGATGGTGTAGGGGTGAGCGTGGATGTTGCAGGAGTGAACATGGGTGTTGTAGGAGTAAACGTGGATGGTGTAGGGGTGAGCGTGGATGGTGTAGGGGTGAGTGTGGATGGTGTAGGGGTGAGCGTGGATGTTGCAGGAGTGAGCGTGGGTGTTGTAGGAGAAAACGTGGATGGTGTAGGGGTGAGCGTGGATGGTGTAGGGGTGAGCGTGGACGTTGTAAAGGTGAGCATGGATGATGTAGGAGTGAGTGTAGATGGTGTAGGGGGTGAGCGTGGAGGTTGTAAAGGTGAGCATGGATGGTGTATGAGTGAGCGTGGATGTTGTAGGGGTGAGAGTGAATGGGGTTGGGGTGGGCGTGGATGGTGTTGGGGTGAGTATGGATGTTGGCGTGGTGAGCATTGATGTTACAGGGGTGAGCGTGGATGTTGCAGGAGTGAGCGTGAATGTTGTAGGGGTGAGAGTGGATGTTGTAAAGGTGAGCGTGGATGGTGTAGGGGTGAGAGTGGATGTTGTATGAGTGAGCATGGAAGGTGTAGAGGTGAGTGTGGATGGTATAGGGGAAAGCATGGATGGTGTAGTGGTGAGCGTGGATGGTGTAGGGGTGAGAGTGGATTTGGTGGGGGTGAGCGTGGATGTGGTAGGGGTGAGCGTGGAAGGTGTAGGGGTGAGCGTGGATGGTGTAGGAGTGAGCGTGGATGGTGTAGGGGTGAGCGTGGGTGGTGGAGGGGTGAGCGTGGATGGTGTAGGGGTGAGCGTGGATGGTGTAGGAGTGAGCGTGGACATTGTAAAGGTGAGCGTGGACGGTGTAGGGGTGAGCGTGGACGTTGTAGGGGTGAACGTAGATGTTGTAGGGGTGAGCGGGGATGTTGTAGGGGTGAGGGTGGATGTTGTAGCGGTGAGCGTGGATGGTGTTGGGGTGAGGGTGGATGTTGTAGGGGTGAGCGTGGATGTTGTAGGGGTGAGCGTGGATGGTGCAGGGGTGAGCGTGGATGGTGCAGGGGTGAGCGTGGATGTTGCAGGAGTGAGCATGGATTTTGTATGAGAGAGCGTGGATGTTGTAGGGGTGAGTGTGGATGGTGAAGGGGTGAGCGTGGATGTTGCAGGAGTGAGCGTGGGTGTTATATGCGTAAACGTGGATGGTGTAGGGGTGAGCGTGGACGTTGTAAAGGTGAGCATGGATGATGTAGGAGTGAGCGTAGATGGTGTAGGGGGTGAGCGTGGAGGTTGTAAATGTGAGCGTGGAGGTTGTAAAGGTGAGCGTGGATGGTGTAGGAGTGAGCGTGGATGTTGTAGGGGTGAGAGTGGATGGGGTTGGAGTGGGCGTGGATGTTGTCGGGGTGAGTATGGATGTTGGAGAGGTGAGCGTGGATGGTGTAGGGGTGAGAGTGGATGTTGTATGAGTGAGCATGGACGGTGTAGATGTGAGTGTGGATGGTATAGGGGAAAGCGTGGATGGTGTAGGGGTGAGCGTGGCTATTGTAGGGGTGAGCGTGGATGGCGTAGGTGTGAGCGTGGATGTTGCAGGAGTGAGCGTGGATTTTGTATGAGAGAGCGTGGATGTTTAAGGAGCGAGTGTGGATGGTGTAGGGGTGAGCGTGGATGGTGTAGGGGTGAGCGTGGATGTTGCAGGAGTGAACATGGGTGTTGTAGGAGTAAACGTGGATGGTGTAGGGGTGAGCGTGGATGGTGTAGGGGTGAGTGTGGACGTTGTAAAGGTGAGCATTGATGATGTAGGAGTGAGCGTAGATGGTGTAGGGGGTGAGCGTGGATGTTGCAGGGGTGAGCGTGAATGTTGTAGGCGTGAGCGTGGATGGTGTAGGGGTGAGCGTGGCTATTGTAGGGGTGAGCGTGGATGGTGTAGGGGTGAGCTTGGATGGTGTAGGAGTGAGCGTGGATGGTGTAGGGGTGAGCGTGGATGGTGTAGGGGTGAGCGTAGATGGTGTAGGGGGTGAGCGTGGAGGTTGTAAAGGTGAGCGTGGATGTTGTAGGGGTGAGAGTGGATGGGGTTGGGGTGGGCGTGGATGGTGTGGGGGGTGAGAGTGGATGGTGTCGGGGTGAGAGTGGATGGTGTCGGGGTGAGTATGGATGTTGGAGAGGTGAGCGTGGATGGTGTAGGGGTGAGCGTGGATGGTATAGGGGTGAGCGTGGATGGTGTAGGGGTGAGAGTGGATGTTGTAAAGGTGAGCGTGGATGGTGTAGGGGTGAGAGTGGATGTTGTATGAGTGAGCATGGACGGTGTAGATGTGAGTGTGGATGGTATAGGGGAAAGCGTGGATGTTGTAGTGGTGAGCGTGGATGGTGTAGGGGTGAGCGTGGATGTTGTAGAGGCGAGCGTGGATGGTGTAAGGGTGAGCGTGGCTATTGTAGGGGTGAGCGTGGATGGTGTAGGGGTGAGCGTGGATGTTGCAGGAGTGAGCGTGGATTTTGTATGAGAGAGCGTGGATGTTGCAGGAGTGAGCGTGGGTGTTGTAGGAGTAAACGTGGATGGTGTAGGGGTGAGTGTGGATGGTGTAGGGGTGAGCGTGGACGTTGTAAAGGTGAGCATGGAAGATGTAAGAGTGAGCGTAGATGGTTAGGGGGTGAGCGTGGATGTTGCAGGGGTGAGCGTGGATATTGCAGGAGTGAGCGTGAATGTTGTAGGGGTGAGCGTGGATGGTGTAGGGGTGAGCGTGGCTATTGTAGGGGTGAGCGTGGATGGTGTAGGGGTGAGCTTGGATGGTGTAGGAGTGAGCGTGGATGTTGTAAAGGTGAGCATGGATGATGTAGGAGTGGGCGTAGATGGTGTAGGGGGTGAGCGTGGGGGTTGTAGGGGTGAGAGTGAATGGGGTTGGGGTGAGCGTGGATGGTGTTGGGGTGAGTGTGGATGTTGGCGAGGTGAGCGTGGATGTTGCAGGAGTGAGCGTGGGTGTTGTAGGAGTAAACGTGGATGGTGTAGGGGTGAGCGTGGATGGTGTAGGGGTGAGCATGGACGTTGTAAAGGTGAGCATGGATGGTGTAGGAGTGAGCGTGGATGTTGTAGGGGTTAGAGTGGATGGGGTTTGGGTGGGCGTGGATGGTGTTGGGGTGAGAGTGGATGGTGTCGGGGTGAGTATGGATGTTGGAGAGGTGAGCGTGGATGGTGTAGGGATGAGCGTGGATGTTGTAGGAGTGAGCGTGGATGTTGTAGGGGTGGGCGTGGATGGTGTAGGGGTGAGAGTGGATGTTGTAAAGGTGAGGGTGGATGGTGTAGGGGTGAGCGTGGATGTTGTAGAAGTGAGCATAGATGGTGTAGGAGTGAGGGTGGATGTTGTAGCGGTGAGCGTGGATGGTGTTGGGGTGAGGGTGGATGATGTAGGGGTGAGCGTGGATGTTGTCGGGGTGAGGGTGGATGGTGTAGAGGTGAGTGTGGATGTTGTAGAGGTGAGCGTGGATGGTGTAGCGGTGAGCGTGGCTATTGTAGGGGTGAGCGTGGATGGTGTAGGGGTGAGCGTGGATGTTGCAGGAGTGAACGTGGGTGTTGTAGGAGTAAACGTGGATGGTGTAGGAGTGAGCGTTGATGGTGTAGGGGTGAGCGTGGATGTTGTTGGGGTGAGAGTGGATGTTGTATGAGTGAGCATGGACGGTGTAGATGTGAGTGTGGATGGTATAGGGGAAAGCGTGGATGGTCTAGTGGCGAGCGTGGATGGTCTAGTGGTGAGCGTGGATGGTGTAGGGTTGAGCGTGGATGTTGTAGAGGTGAGCGTGGATGGTGTAGGGGTGAGCGTGGATGTTGTATGAGTGAGCATGGACGTTGTAGATGTGAGTGTAGGTGGTATAGGGGAAAGCGTGGATGGTGTAGTGGTGAGTGTGGATGGTGTAGGGGTGAGCGTGGATGTTGTAGGGGTGAGCGTGGCTATTGTAGGGGTGAGCGTGGATGGTGTATGGGTGAGGGTGGATGTTGCAGGAGTAAGCGTGGGTGTTGTAGGAGTAAACGTGGATGGTGTAGGGGTGAGCGTGGATGGTGTAGGGGTGAGCGTGGACGTTGTAAAGGTGAGCATGGATGATGTAGGAGTGAGTGTAGATGGTGTAGGGGGTGAGCGTGGAGGTTGTAAAGGTGAGCATGGATGGTGTAGGAGTGAGCGTGGATGTTGTAGGGGTGAGAGTGAATGGGGTTGGGGTGGGCGTGGATGGTGTTGGGGTGAGTATGGATGTTGGCGAGGTGAGCATTGATGTTGCAGGGGTGAGCGTGGATGTTGCAGGAGTGAGCGTGAATGTTGTAGGGGTGAGAGTGGATGTTGTAAAGGTGAGCGTGGATGGTGTAGGGGTGAGAGTGGATGTTGTATGAGTGAGCATGGAAGGTGTAGAGGTGAGTGTGGATGGTATAGGGGAAAGCATGGATGGTGTAGTGGTGAGCGCGGATGGTGTAGGGGTGAGAGTGGATTTGGTGGGGGTGAGCGTGGATGTGGTAGGGGTGAGCGTGGAAGGTGTAGGGGTGAGCGTGGATGGTGTAGGAGTGAGCGTGGATGGTGTAGGGGTGAGCGTGGGTGGTGTAGGGGTGAGCGTGGATGGTGTAGGGGTGAGCGTGGATGGTGTAGGAGTGAGCGTGGACATTGTAAAGGTGAGCGTGGACGGTGTAGGGGTGAGCGTGGACGTTGTAGGGGTGAACGTAGATGTTGTAGGGGTGAGCGGGGATGTTGTAGGGGTGAGGGTGGATGTTGTAGCGGTGAGCGTGGATGGTGTTGGGGTGAGGGTGGATGTTGTAGGGGTGAGCGTGGATGTTGTAGGGGTGAGCGTGGATGGTGTAAGGGTGAGCGTGGATGTTGCAGGAGTTAGCATGGATTTTGTATGAGAGAGCGTGGATGTTGTAGGGGTGAGTGTGGATGGTGAAGGGGTGAGCGTGGATGTTGCCGGAGTGAGCGTGGGTGTTGTAGGCGTAAACGTGGATGGTGTAGGGCTGAGCGTGGATGGTGTAGGGGTCAGCGTGGACGTTGTAAAGGTGAGCATGGATGATGTAGGAGTGAGCGTAGATGGTGTAGGGGGTGAGCGTGCAGGTTGTAAATGTGAGCGTGGAGGTTGTAAAGGTGAGCGTGGATGGTGTAGGAGTGAGCGTGGATGTTGTAGGGGTGAGAGTGGATGGGGTTGGAGTGGGCGTGGATGTTGTCAGGGTGAGTATGGATGTTGGAGAGGTGAGCGTGGATGGTGTAGGGGTGAGAGTGGATGTTGTATGAGTGAGCATGGACGGTGTAGATGTGAGTGTGGATGGTATAGGGGAAAGCGTGGATGGTGTAGTGGTGAGCGTGGATGGTGTAGGGGTGAGCGTGGATGTTGTAGAGGTGAGCGTGGATGGTGTAGGGGTGAGCGTGGCTATTGTAGGGGTGAGCGTGGATGGCGTAGGTGTGAGCGTGGATGTTGCAGGAGTGAGCGTGGATTTTGTATGAGAGAGCGTGGATGTTTAAGGAGCGAGTATGGTGTAGGGGTGAGCGTGGATGGTGTAGGGGTGAGCGTGGATGGTGTAGGAGTGAGCGTGGATGGTGTAGGTGTGAGCGTGGGTGGTGTAGGGGTGAGCGTGGATGGTGTAGGGGTGAGCGTGGATGGTGTAGGAGTGAGCGTGGACATTGTAAAGGTGAGCGTGGACGGTGTAGGGGTGAGCGTGGACGTTGTAGGGGTGAACGTAGATGTTGTAGGGGTGAGCGGGGATGTTGTAGGGGTGAGGGTGGATGTTGTAGCGGTGAGCGTGGATGGTGTTGGGGTGAGGGTGGATGTTGTAGGGGTGAGCGTGGATGTTGTAGGGGTGAGCGTGGATGGTGTAAGGGTGAGCGTGGATGTTGCAGGAGTTAGCATGGATTTTGTATGAGAGAGCGTGGATGTTGTAGGGGTGAGTGTGGATGGTGAAGGGGTGAGCGTGGATGTTGCCGGAGTGAGCGTGGGTGTTGTAGGCGTAAACGTGGATGGTGTAGGGCTGAGCGTGGATGGTGTAGGGGTCAGCGTGGACGTTGTAAAGGTGAGCATGGATGATGTAGGAGTGAGCGTAGATGGTGTAGGGGGTGAGCGTGGAGGTTGTAAATGTGAGCGTGGAGGTTGTAAAGGTGAGCGTGGATGGTGTAGGAGTGAGCGTGGATGTTGTAGGGGTGAGAGTGGATGGGGTTGGAGTGGGCGTGGATGTTGTCAGGGTGAGTATGGATGTTGGAGAGGTGAGCGTGGATGGTGTAGGGGTGAGAGTGGATGTTGTATGAGTGAGCATGGACGGTGTAGATGTGAGTGTGGATGGTATAGGGGAAAGCGTGGATGGTGTAGTGGTGAGCGTAGATGGTGTAGGGGTGAGCGTGGATGTTGTAGAGGTGAGCGTGGATGGTGTAGGGGTGAGCGTGGCTATTGTAGGGGTGAGCGTGGATGGCGTAGGTGTGAGCGTGGATGTTGCAGGAGTGAGCGTGGATTTTGTATGAGAGAGCGTGGATGTTTAAGGAGCGAGTATGGTGTAGGGGTGAGCGTGGATGGTGTAGGGGTGAGCGTGGATGGTGTAGGAGTGAGCGTGGATGGTGTAGGGGTGAGCGTGGGTGGTGTAGGGGTGAGCGTGGATGGTGTAGGGGTGAGCGTGGATGGTGTAGGAGTGAGCGTGGACATTGTAAAGGTGAGCGTGGACGGTGTAGCGGTGAGCGTGGACGTTGTAGGGGTGAACGTAGATGTTGTAGGGGTGAGCGGGGATGTTGTAGGGGTGAGGGTGGATGTTGTAGCGGTGAGCGTGGATGGTGTTGGGGTGAGGGTGGATGTTGTAGGGGTGAGCGTGGATGTTGTAGGGGTGAGCGTGGATGGTGTAAGGGTGAGCGTGGATGTTGCAGGAGTTAGCATGGATTTTGTATGAGAGAGCGTGGATGTTGTAGGGGTGAGTGTGGATGGTGAAGGGGTGAGCGTGGATGTTGCCGGAGTGAGCGTGGGTGTTGTAGGCGTAAACGTGGATGGTGTAGGGGTGAGCGTGGATGGTGTAGGGGTCAGCGTGAACGTTGTAAAGGTGAGCATGGATGATGTAGGAGTGAGCGTAGATGGTGTAGGGGGTGAGCGTGGAGGTTGTAAATGTGAGCGTGGAGGTTGTAAAGGTGAGCGTGGATGGTGTAGGAGTGAGCGTGGATGTTGTAGGGGTGAGAGTGGATGGGGTTGGAGTGGGCGTGGATGTTGTCAGGGTGAGTATGGATGTTGGAGAGGTGAGCGTGGATGGTGTAGGGGTGAGAGTGGATGTTGTATGAGTGAGCATGGACGGTGTAGATTTGAGTGTGGATGGTATAGGGGAAAGCGTGGATGGTGTAGTGGTGAGCGTGGATGGTGTAGGGGTGAGCGTGGATGTTGTAGAGGTGAGCGTGGATGGTGTAGGGGTGAGCGTGGCTATTGTAGGGGTGAGCGTGGATGCCGTAGGTGTGAGCGTGGATGTTGCAGGAGTGAGCGTGGATTTTGTATCAGAGAGCGTGGATGTTTAAGGAGCGAGTATGGTGTAGGGGTGAGCGTGGATGGTGTAGGGGTGAGCGTGGATGTTGCAGGAGTGAACGTGGGTCTTGTAGGAGTAAACGTGGATGGGGTAGGGGTGAGCGTGGATGTTGCAGGGGTGAGCGTGGATATTGCAGGAGTGAGCGTGAATGTTGTAGGCGTGAGCGTGGATGGTGTAGGGGTGAGCGTGCTATTTTAGGGGTGAGCGTGGATGGTGTAAGGGTGAGCTTGGATGGTGTAGGAGTGAGCGTGGATGGTGTAGGGGTGAGCGTGGATGGTGTAGGGGTGAGTGTAGATGGTGTAGGGGGTGAGCGTGGAGGTTGTAAAGGTGAGCGTGGAGGTTGTAAAGGTGAGCGTGGATGGTGTAGGAGTGAGCGTGGATGTTGTAGGGGTGAGAGTGGATGGGGATGGGGTGGGCGTGGATGGTGTGGGGGGTGAGAGTGGATGGTGTCGGGGTGAGTATGGGTGTAGGAGAGGTGAGCGTGGATGGTGTAGGGGTGAGCGTGGATGGTGTAGGGGTGAG
Source organism: Petromyzon marinus (assembly GCF_048934315.1). NCBI lineage: Eukaryota > Metazoa > Chordata > Hyperoartia > Petromyzontiformes > Petromyzontidae > Petromyzon > Petromyzon marinus. The sequence continues at coordinate 15,707,636 of NC_133689.1, forward strand.
CGTGGATGTTGCAGGAGTGAGCGTGGATGTTGTAGGAGTGAGCGTGGATGGTGTAGGGGTGAGCGTGGATGTTGTAGGAGTGAGAGTGGATGTTGTAGGGGTGGGCGTGGATGGTGTAGGGGTGAGAGTGGATGTTGTAAAGGTGAGGGTGGATGGTGTAGGGGTGAGCGTGGATGTTGTAGAAGTGAGCGTAGATGGTGTAGGAGTGAGGGTGGATGTTGTAGCGGTGAGAGTGGATGGTGTTGGGGTGAGGGTGGATGTTGTAGGGGTGAGCGTGGATGTTGTCGGGGTGAGGGTGGATGGTGTAGAGGTGAGTGTGGATGTTGTAGAGGTGAGCGTGGATGGTGTAGGGGTGAGCATGGCTATTGTAGGGGTGAACGTGGATGGTGTAGGGGTGGGCTTGGATGGTGAAGGTGTGAGCGTGGCTGGTGTAGGAGTGAGCGTGGATGGTGTAGGAATGAGCGTGGATGGTGTAGGGGTGAGCGTGGATGTTGTAGGGGTGAGAGTGGATGTTGTATGAGTGAGCATGGACGGTGTAGATGTGAGTGTGGATGGTATAGGGGAAAGCGTGGATGGTCTAGTGGCGAGCGTGGATGGTCTAGTGGTGAGCGTGGATGGTGTAGGGGTGAGCGTGGATGTTGTAGAGGTGAGCGTGGATGGTGTAGGGGTGAGCGTGGATGTTGTATGAGTGAGCATGGACGTTGTAGATGTGAGTGTAGATGGTATAGGGGAAAGCGTGGATGGTGTAGTGGTGAGTGTGGATGGTGTAGGGGTGAGCGTGGATGTTGTAGGGGTGAGCGTGGCTATTGTAGGGGTGAGCGTTGATGGTGTAGGGGTGAGCGTGGATGTTGCAGGAGTGAGCGTGGGTGTTGTAGGAGTAAACGTGGATGGTGTAGGGGTGAGCGTGGATGGTGTAGGGGTGAGCGTGGACGTTGTAAACGTGAGCATGGATGATGTAGGAGTGAGTGTAGATGGTGTAGGGGGTGAGCGTGGAGGTTGTAAAGGTGAGCATGGATGGTGTAGGAGTCAGCGTGGATGTTGTAGGGGTGAGAGTGAATGGGGTTGGGGTGGGCGTGGATGGTGTTGGGGTGAGTATGGATGTTGGCGAGGTGAGCATTGATGTTGCAGGTGTGAGCGTGGATGTTGCAGGAGTGAGCGTGAATGTTGTAGGGGTGAGAGTGGATGTTGTAAAGGTGAGCGTGGATGGTGTAGGGGTGAGAGTGGATGTTGTATGAGTGAGCATGGAAGGTGTAGAGGTGAGTGTGGATGGTATAGGGGAAAGCATGGATGGTGTAGTGGTGAGCGTGGATGGTGTAGGGGTGAGAGTGGATTTGGTGGGGGTGAGCGTGGATGTGGTAGGGGTGAGCGTGGAAGGTGTAGGGGTGAGCGTGGATGGTGTAGGAGTGAGCGTGGATGGTGTAGGGGTGAGCGTGGGTGGTGTAGGGGTGAGCGTGGATGGTGTAGGGGTGAGCGTGGATGGTGTAGGAGTGAGCGTGGACATTGTAAAGGTGAGCGTGGACGGTGTAGGGGTGAGCGTGGACGTTGTAGGGGTGAACGTAGATGTTGTAGGGGTGAGCGGGGATGTTGTAGGGGTGAGGGTGGATGTTGTAGCGGTGAGCGTGGATGGTGTTGGGGTGAGGGTGGATGTTGTAGGGGTGAGCGTGGATGTTGTAGGGGTGAGCGTGGATGGTGTAAGGGTGAGCGTGGATGTTGCAGGAGTTAGCATGGATTTTGTATGAGAGAGCGTGGATGTTGTAGGGGTGAGTGTGGATGGTGAAGGGGTGAGCGTGGATGTTGCCGGAGTGAGCGTGGGTGTTGTAGGCGTAAACGTGGATGGTGTAGGGGTGAGCGTGGATGGTGTAGGGGTCAGCGTGGACGTTGTAAAGGTGAGCATGGATGATGTAGGAGTGAGCGTAGATGGTGTAGGGGGTGAGCGTGGAGGTTGTAAATGTGAGCGTGGAGGTTGTAAAGGTGAGCGTGGATGGTGTAGGAGTGAGCGTGGATGTTGTAGGGGTGAGAGTGGATGGGGTTGGAGTGGGCGTGGATGTTGTCGGGGTGAGTATGGATGTTGGAGAGGTGAGCGTGGATGGTGTAGGGGTGAGAGTGGATGTTGTATGAGTGAGCATGGACGGTGTAGATCTGAGTGTGGATGGTATAGGGGAAAGCGTGGATCGTGTAGTGGTGAGCGTGGATGGTGTAGGGGTGAGCGTGGATGTTGTAGAGGTGAGCGTGGATGGTGTAGGGGTGAGCGTGGCTATTGTAGGGGTGAGCGTGGATGGCGTAGGTGTGAGCGTGGATGTTGCAGGAGTGAGCGTGGATTTTGTATGAGAGAGCGTGGATGTTTAAGGAGCGAGTATGGTGTAGGGGTGAGCGTGGATGGTGTAGGGGTGAGCGTGGATGTTGCAGGAGTGAACGTGGGTGTTGTAGGAGTAAACGTGGATGGGGTAGGGGTGAGCGTGGATGGTGTAGGGGTCAGCGTGAACGTTGTAAAGGTGAGCATGGATGATATAGGAGTGAGCGTAGATGGTGTAGGGGGTGAGCGTGGATGTTGCAGGGGTGAGCGTGGATATTGCAGGAGTGAGCGTGAATGTTGTAGGCGTGAGCGTGGATGGTGTAGGGGTGAGCGTGGCAATTTTAGGGGTGAGCGTGGATGGTGTAGGGGTGAGCTTGGATGGTGTAGGAGTGAGCGTGGATGGTGTACGGGTGAGCGTGGATGGTGTAGGGGTGAGTGTAGATGGTGTAGGGGGTGAGCGTGGAGGTTGTAAAGGTGAGCGTGGAGGTTGTAAAGGTGAGCGTGGATGGTGTAGGAGTGAGCGTGGATGTTGTAGGGGTGAGAGTGGATGGGGATGGGGTGGGCGTGAATGGTGTGGGGGGTGAGAGTGGATGGTGTCGGGGTGAGAGTGGATGGTGTCGGGGTGAGTATGGAAGGTGTAGAGGTGAGTGTGGATGGTGTAGGGGTGAGAGTGGATGTTGTATGAGTGAGCATGGAAGGTGTAGAGGTGAGTGTGGATGGTATAGGGGAAAGCATGGATGGTGTAGTGGTGAGCGTGGATGGTGTAGGGGTGAGAGTGGATTTGGTGGGGGTGAGCGTGGATGTGGTAGGGGTGAGCGTGGAAGGTGTAGGGGTGAGCGTGGATGGTGTAGGAGTGAGCGTGGATGGTGTAGGGGTGAGCGTGGGTGGTGTAGGGGTGAGCGTGGATGGTGTAGGGGTGAGCGTGGATGGTGTAGGAGTGAGCGTGGACATTGTAAAGGTGAGCGTGGACGGTGTAGGGGTGAGCGTGGACGTTGTAGGGGTGAACGTAGATGTTGTAGGGGTGAGCGGCGATGTTGTAGGGGTGAGGGTGGATGTTGTAGCGGTGAGCGTGGATGGTGTTGGGGTGAGGGTGGATGTTGTAGGGGTGAGCGTGGATGTTGTAGGGGTGAGCGTGGATGGTGTAAGGGTGAGCGTGGATGTTGCAGGAGTTAGCATGGATTTTGTATGAGAGAGCGTGGATGTTGTAGAGGTGAGTGTGGATGGTGAAGGGGTGAGCGTGGATGTTGCCGGAGTAAGCGTGGGTGTTGTAGGCGTAAACGTGGATGGTGTAGGGGTGAGCGTGGATGGTGTAGGGGTGAGCGTGGACGTTGCAAAGGTGAGCATTGATGATGTAGGAGTGAGTGTAGATGGTGTAGGGGGTGAGCGTGGATGTTGCAGGGGTGAGCGTGGATATTGCAGGAGTGAGCGTGAATGTTGTAGGCGTGAGCGTGGATGGTGTAGGGGTGAGCGTGGCTATTTTAGGGGTGAGCGTGGATGGTGTAAGGGTGAGCTTGGATGGTGTAGGAGTGAGCGTGGATGGTGTAGGGGTGAGCGTGGATGGTGTAGGGGTGAGTGTAGATGGTGTAGGGGGTGAGCGTGGAGGTTGTAAAGGTGAGCGTGGAGGTTGTAAAGGTGAGCGTGGATGGTGTAGGAGTGAGCGTGGATGTTGTAGGGGTGAGAGTGGATGGGGATGGGGTGGGCGTGGATGGTGTGGGGGGTGAGAGTGGATGGTGTCGGGGTGAGAGTGGATGGTGTCGGGGTGAGTATGGATGTAGGAGAGGTGAGCGTGGATGGTGTAGGGGTGAGCGTGGATGGTGTAGGGGTGAGCGTGGATGTTGCAGGAGTGAGCGTGGATGTTGTAGGAGTGAGCGTGGATGGTGTAGGGGTGAGCGTGGATGTTGTAGGAGTGAGAGTGGATGTTGTAGGGGTGGGCGTGGATGGTGTAGGGGTGAGAGTGGATGTTGTAAAGGTGAGGGTGGATGGTGTAGGGGTGAGCGTGGATGTTGTAGAAGTGAGCGTAGATGGTGTAGGAGTGAGGGTGGATGTTGTAGCGGTGAGAGTGGATGGTGTTGGGGTGAGGGTGGATGTTGTAGGGGTGAGCGTGGATGTTGTCGGGGTGAGGGTGGATGGTGTAGAGGTGAGTGTGGATGTTGTAGAGGTGAGCGTGGATGGTGTAGGGGTGAGCGTGGCTATTGTAGGGGTGAACGTGGATGGTGTAGGGGTGGGCTTGGATGGTGAAGGTGTGAGCGTGGCTGGTGTAGGAGTGAGCGTGGATGGTGTAGGAATGAGCGTGGATGGTGTAGAGGTGAGCGTGGATGTTGTAGGGGTGAGAGTGGATGTTGTATGAGTGAGCATGGACGGTGTAGATGTGAGTGTGGATGGTATAGGGGAAAGCGTGGATGGTCTAGTGGCGAGCGTGGATGGTCTAGTGGTGAGCGTGGATGGTGTAGGGGTGAGCGTGGATGTTGTAGAGGTGAGCGTGGATGGTGTAGGGGTGAGCGTGGATGTTGTATGAGTGAGCATGGACGTTGTAGATGTGAGTGTAGATGGTATAGGGGAAAGCGTGGATGGTGTAGTGGTGAGTGTGGATGGTGTAGGGGTGAGCGTGGATGTTGTAGGGGTGAGCGTGGCTATTGTAGGGGTGAGCGTTGATGGTGTAGGGGTGAGAGTGGATGTTGCAGGAGTGAGCGTGGGTGTTGTAGGAGTAAACGTGGATGGTGTAGGGGTGAGCGTGGATGGTGTAGGGGTGAGCGTGGACGTTGTAAACGTGAGCATGGATGATGTAGGAGTGAGTGTAGATGGTGTAGGGGGTGAGCGTGGAGGTTGTAAAGGTGAGCATGGATGGTGTAGGAGTGAGCGTGGATGTTGTAGGGGTGAGAGTGAATGGGGTTGGGGTGGGCGTGGATGGTGTTGGGGTGAGTATGGATGTTGGCGAGGTGAGCATTGATGTTGCAGGTGTGAGCATGGATGTTGCAGGAGTGAGCGTGAATGTTGTAGGGGTGAGAGTGGATGTTGTAAAGGTGAGCGAGGATGGTGTAGGGGTGATAGTGGATGTTGTATGAGTGAGCATGGAAGGTGTAGAGGTGAGTGTGGATGGTATAGGGGAAAGCATGGATGGTGTAGTGGTGAGCGTGGATGGTGTAGGGGTGAGAGTGGATTTGGTGGGGGTGAGCGTGGATGTGGTAGGGGTGAGCGTGGAAGGTGTAGGGGTGAGCGTGGATGGTGTAGGAGTGAGCGTGGATGGTGTAGGGGTGAGCGTGGGTGGTGTAGGGGTGAGCGTGGATGGTGTAGGGGTGAGCGTGGATGGTGTAGGAGTGAGCGTGGATGGTGTAAGGGTGAGCGTGGATGTTGCAGGAGTTAGCATGGATTTTGTATGAGAGAGCGTGGATGTTGCCGGAGTGAGCGTGGGTGTTGTAGGCGTAAACGTGGATGGTGTAGGGGTGAGCGTGGATGGTGTAGGGGTCAGCGTGGACGTTGTAAAGGTGAGCATGGATGATGTAGGAGTGAGCGTAGATGGTGTAGGGGGTGAGCGTGGAGGTTGTAAATGTGAGCGTGGAGGTTGTAAAGGTGAGCGTGGATGGTGTAGGAGTGAGCGTGGATGTTGTAGGGGTGAGAGTGGATGGGGTTGGAGTGGGCGTGGATGTTGTCGGGGTGAGTATGGATGTTGGAGAGGTGAGCGTGGATGGTGTAGGGGTGAGAATGGATGTTGTATGAGTGAGCATGGACGGTGTAGATCTGAGTGTGGATGGTATAGGGGAAAGCGTGGATCGTGTAGTGGTGAGCGTGGATGGTGTAGGGGTGAGCGTGGATGTTGTAGAGGTGAGCGTGGATGGTGTAGGGGTGAGCGTGGCTATTGTAGGGGTGAGCGTGGATGGCGTAGGTGTGAGCGTGGATGTTGCAGGAGTGAGCGTGGATTTTGTATGAGAGAGCGTGGATGTTTAAGGAGCGAGTATGGTGTAGGGGTGAGCGTGGATGGTGTAGGGGTGAGCGTGGATGTTGCAGGAGTGAACGTGGGTGTTGTAGGAGTAAACGTGGATGGGGTAGGGGTGAGCGTGGATGGTGTAGGGGTCAGCGTGAACGTTGTAAAGGTGAGCATGGATGATGTAGGAGTGAGCGTAGATGGTGTAGGGGGTGAGCGTGGATGTTGCAGGGGTGAGCGTGGATATTGCAGGAGTGAGCGTGAATGTTGTAGGCGTGAGCGTGGATGGTGTAGGGGTGAGCGTGGCTATTTTAGGGGTGAGCGTGGATGGTGTAGGGGTGAGCTTGGATGGTGTAGGAGTGAGCGTGGATGGTGTACGGGTGAGCGTGGATGGTGTAGGGGTGAGTGTAGATGGTGTAGGGGGTGAGCGTGGAGGTTGTAAAGGTGAGCGTGGAGGTTGTAAAGGTGAGCGTGGATGGTGTAGGAGTGAGCGTGGATGTTGTAGGGGTGAAAGTGGATGGGGATGGGGTGGGCGTGGATGGTGTGGGGGGTGAGAGTGGATGGTGTCGGGGTGAGAGTGGATGGTGTCGGGGTGAGTATGGATGTAGGAGAGGTGAGCGTGGATGGTGTAGGGGTGAGCGTGGATGGTGTAGGGGTGAGCGTGGATGTTGCAGGAGTGAATGTGGATGGTGTAGGGGTGAGAGTGGATGTTGTAAAGGTGAGCGTGGATGGTGTAGGGGTGAGAGTGGATGTTGTATGAGTGAGCATGGACGGTGTAGATGTGAGTGTGGATGGTATAGGGGAAAGCGTGGATGGTGTAGTGGTGAGCGTGGATGGTGTAGGGGTGAGCGTGGATGTTGTAGAGGCGAGCGTGGATGGTGTAAGGGTGAGCGTGGCTATTGTAGGGGTGAGCGTGGATGGTGTAGGGGTGAGCGTGGATGTTGCAGGAGTGAGCGTGGATTTTGTATGAGAGAGCGTGGATGTTGCAGGAGTGAGCGTGGCTGTTGTAGGAGTAAACGTGGATAGTGTAGGGGTGAGTGTGGATGGTGTAGGGGTGAGCGTGGATGTTGTAAAGGTGAGCATGGATGATGTAGGAGTGAGCGTAGATGGTTAGGGGGTGAGCGTGGATGTTGCAGGGGTGAGCGTGGATATTGCAGGAGTGAGCGTGAATGTTGTAGGGGTGAGCGTGGATGGTGTAGGGGTGAGCGTGGCTATTGTAGGGGTGAGCGTGGATGGTGTAGCGGTGAGCTTGGATGGTGTAGGAGTGAGCGTGGACGTTGTAAAGGTGAGCATGGATGATGTAGGAGTGAGCGTAGATGGTGTAGGGGGTGAGCGTGGGGGTTGTAAAGGTGAGCATGGATGGTGTAGGAGTGAGCGTGGATGTTGTAGGGGTGAGAGTGAATGGGGTTGGGTTGAGCGTGGATGGTGTTAGGGTGAGTGTGGATGTTGGCGAGGTGAGCGTGGATGTTGCAGGAGTGAGCGTGGGTGTTGTAGGAGTAAACGTGGATGGTGTAGGGGTGAGCGTGGATGGTGTAGGGGTGAGCATGGACTTTGTAAAGGTGAGCATGGATGGTGTAGGAGTGAGCGTGGACGTTCTGGGGGTTAGAGTGGATGGGGTTGGGGTGGGCGTGGATGGTGTTGGGGTGAGAGTGGATGGTGTCGGGGTGAGTATGGATGTTGGAGAGGCGAGCGTGGATGGTGTAGGGGTGAGAGTGGATGTTGTAAAGGTGAGGGTGGATGGTGTAGGGGTGAGCGTGGATGTTGTAGAAGTGAGCGTAGATGGTGTAGAAGTGAGGGTGGATGTTGTAGCGGTGAGCGTGGATGGTGTTGGGGTGAGGGTGGATGTTGTAGGGGTGAGCGTGGATGTTGTCGGGGTGAGGGTGGATGGTGTAGAGGTGAGTGTGGATGTTGTAGAGGTGAGCGTGGATGGTGTAGGGGTGAGCGTGGCTATTGTAGGGGTGAGCGTGGATGGTGTAGGGGTGAGCGTGGATGTTGCAGGAGTGAGCATGGATTTTGTATGAGAGAGCGTGGATGTTGAAGGCGTGAGTGTGGTTGGTGTAGGGGTGAGCGTGGATGTTGCCGGAGTGAGCGTGGGTGTTGTAGGAGAAAACGTGGATGGTGTAGGGGTGAGCGTGGATGGTGTAGGGGTGAGCGTGGACGTTGTAAAGGTGAGCATGGATGATGTAGGAGTGAGCGTAGATGGTGTAGGGGGTGAGTGTGGAGGTTGTAAAGGTGAGCGTGGAGGTTGTAAAGGTGAGCGTGGATGGTGTAGGAGTGAGCGTGGATGTTGTAGGGGTGAGAGTGGATGGGGTTGGAGTGGGCGTGGATGGTGTCGGGGTGAGTATGGATGTGGAGAGGTGAGCGTGGATGGTGTAGGGGTGAGAGTGGATGTTGTATGAGTGAGCATGGACGGTGTAGATGTGAGTGTGGATGGTATAGGGGAAAGCGTGGATGGTGTAGTGGTGAGCGTGGCTATTGTAGGGGTGAGCGTGGATGGTGTAGGTGTGAGCGTGGATGGTGTAGGGGTGAGCGTGGATGTTGCAGGAGTGAGCGTGGATTTTGTATGAGAGAGCGTGGATGTTTAAGGGGTGAGTGTGGATGGTGTAGGGGTGAGCGTGGATGGTGTAGGGGTGAGCGTGGATGTTGCAGGAGTGAGCGTGGATTTTGTATGAGAGAGCGTGGATGTTGCAGGAGTGAGCGTGGGTGTTGTAGGAGTAAACGTGGATGGTGTAGGGGTGAGCGTGGATGGTGTAGGGGTGAGCGTGGACGTTGTAAAGGTGAGCATGGATGATGTAGGAGTGAGTGTAGATGGTTAGGGGGTGAGCGTGGATGTTGCAGGGGTGAGCGTGGATATTGCAGGAGTGAGCGTGAATGTTGTAGGGGTGAGCATGGATGGTGTAGGGGTGAGCGTGGCTATTGTAGGGGTGAGCGTGGATGGTGTAGGGGTGAGCTTGGATGGTGTAGGAGTGAGCGTGGACGTTGTAAAGGTGAGCATGGATGATGTAGGAGTGAGCGTAGATGGTGTAGGGGGTGAGCGTGGGGGTTGTAAAGGTGAGCATGGATGGTGTAGGAGTGAGCGTGGATGTTGTAGGGGTGAGAGTGAATGGGGTTGGGGTGAGCGTGGATGGTGTTAGGGTGAGTGTGGATGTTGGCGAGGTGAGCGTGGATGTTGCAGGAGTGAGCGTGGGTGTTGTAGGAGTAAACGTGGATGGTGTAGGGGTGAGCGTGGATGGTGTAGGGGTGAGCATTGACTTTGTAAAGGTGAGCATGGATGGTGTAGGAGTGAGCGTGGATGTTGTAGGGGTTAGAGTGGATGGGTTTGGGGTGGGCGTGGATGGTGTTGGGGTGAGAGTGGATGGTGTCGGGGTGAGTATGGATGTTGGAGAGGCGAGCGTGGATGGTGTAGGGGTGAGAGTGGATGTTGTAAAGGTGAGGGTGGATGGTGTAGGGGTGAGCGTGGATGTTGTAGAAGTGAGCGTAGATGGTGTAGGAATGAGGGTGGATGTTGTAGCGGTGAGCGTGGATGGTGTTGGGGTGAGAGTGGATGTTGTAGGGGTGAGCGTGGATGTTGTCGGGGTGAGGGTGGATGGTGTAGAGGTGAGTGTGGATGTTGTAGAGGTGAGCGTGGATGGTGTAGGGGTGAGCGTGGCTATTGTAGGGGTGAGCGTGGATGGTGTAGGGGTGAGCGTGGATGTTGCAGGAGTGAGCATGGATTTTGTATGAGAGAGCGCGGATGTTGAAGGGGTGAGTGTGGTTGGTGTAGAGGTGAGCGTGGATGTTGCCGGAGTGAGCGTGGGTGTTGTAGGAGAAAACGTGGATGGTGTAGGGGTGAGCGTGGATGGTGTAGGGGTGAGCGTGGACGTTGTAAAGGTGAGCATGGATGATGTAGGAGTGAGCGTAGATGGTGTAGGGGGTGAGCGTGGAGGATGTAAAGGTGAGCGTGGAGGTTGTAAAGGTGAGCGTCGATGGTGTAGGAGTGAGCGTGGATGTTGTAGGGGTGAGAGTGGATGGGGTTGGAGTGGTCGTGGATGGTGTCGGGGTGAGTATGGATGTGGAGAGGTGAGCGTGGCTATTGTAGGGGTGAGCGTGGATGGTGTAGGTGTGAGAGTGGATGGTGTAGGGGTGAGCGTGAATGTTGCAGGAGTGAGCGTGGATTTTGTATGAGAGAGCGTGGATGTTTAAGGGGTGAGCGTGGATGGTGTAGGGGTGAGCGTGGATGTTGCAGGAGTGAGCGTGGATTTTGTATGAGAGAGCGTGGATGTTGCAGGAGTGAGCGTGGGTGTTGTAGGAGTAAACGTGGATGGTGTAGGGGTGAGTGTGGATGGTGTAGGGGTGAGCGCTGGACGTTGTAAAGGTGAGCATGGATGATGTAGGAGTGAGCGTAGATGGTTAGGGGGTGAGCGTGGATGTTGCAGGGGTGAGCGTGGATATTGCAGGAGTGAGCGTGAATGTTGTAGGGGTGAGCGTGGATGGTGTAGGGGTGAGCGTGGCTATTGTAGGGGTGAGCGTGGATGGTGTAGGGGTGAGCTTGGATGGTGTAGGAGTGAGCGTGGACGTTGTAAAGGTGAGCATGGATGATGCAGGAGTGAGCGTAGATGGTGTAGGGGGTGAGCGTGGGGGTTGTAAAGGTGAGCATGGATGGTGTAGGAGTGAGCGTGGATGTTGTAGGGGTGAGAGTGAATGGGGTTGGGGTGAGCGTGGATGGTGTTAGGGTGAGTGTGGATGTTGGCGAGGTGAGCGTGGATGTTGCAGGAGTGAGCGTGGGTGTTGTAGGAGTAAACGTGGATGGTGTAGGGGTGAGCGTGGATGGTGTAGGGGTGAGCATTGACTTTGTAAAGGTGAGCATGGATGGTGTAGGAGTGAGCGTGGATATTGTAGGGGTTAGAGTGGATGGGGTTGGGGTGGGCGTGGATGGTGTTGGGGTGAGAGTGGATGGTGTCGGGGTGAGTATGGATGTTGGAGAGGCGAGCGTGGATGGTGTAGGGGTGAGAGTGGATGTTGGAAAGGTGAGGGTGGATGGTGTAGGGGTGAGCGTGGATGTTGTAGAAGTGAGCGTAGATGGTGTAGGAGTGAGGGTGGATGTTGTAGCGGTGAGCGTGGATGGTGTAGGAGTGAGCGTGGATGTTGTAGGGGTGAGAGTGGATGGGGTTGGAGTGGTCGTGGATGGTGTCGGGGTGAGTATGGATGTCGAGAGGTGAGCGTGGCTATTGTAGGGGTGAGCGTGGATGGTGTAGGTGTGAGAGTGGATGGTGTAGGGGTGAGCGTGAATGTTGCAGGAGTGAGCGTGGATTTTGTATGAGAGAGCGTGGATGTTTAAGGGGTGAGCGTGGATGGTGTAGGGGTGAGCGTGGATGTTGCAGGAGTGAGCGTGGATTTTGTATGAGAGAGCGTGGATGTTGCAGGAGTGAGCGTGGGTGTTGTAGGAGTAAACGTGGATGGTGTAGGGGTGAGTGTGGATGGTGTAGGGGTGAGCGCTGGACGTTGTAAAGGTGAGCATGGATGATGTAGGAGTGAGCGTAGATGGTTAGGGGGTGAGCGTGGATGTTGCAGGGGTGAGCGTGGATATTGCAGGAGTGAGCGTGAATGTTGTAGGGGTGAGCGTGGATGGTGTAGGGGTGAGCGTGGCTATTGTAGGGGTGAGCGTGGATGGTGTAGGGGTGAGCTTGGATGGTGTAGGAGTGAGCGTGGACGTTGTAAAGGTGAGCATGGATGATGCAGGAGTGAGCGTAGATGGTGTAGGGGGTGAGCGTGGGGGTTGTAAAGGTGAGCATGGATGGTGTAGGAGTGAGCGTGGATGTTGTAGGGGTGAGAGTGAATGGGGTTGGGGTGAGCGTGGATGGTGTTAGGGTGAGTGTGGATGTTGGCGAGGTGAGCGTGGATGTTGCAGGAGTGAGCGTGGGTGTTGTAGGAGTAAACGTGGATGGTGTAGGGGTGAGCGTGGATGGTGTAGGGGTGAGCATTGACTTTGTAAAGGTGAGCATGGATGGTGTAGGAGTGAGCGTGGATGTTGTAGGGGTTAGAGTGGATGGGGTTGCGGTGGGCGTGGATGGTGTTGGGGTGAGAGTGGATGGTGTCGGGGTGAGTATGGATGTTGGAGAGGCGAGCGTGGATGGTGTAGGGGTGAGAGTGGATGTTGTAAAGGTGAGGGTGGATGGTGTAGGGGTGAGCGTGGATGTTGTAGAAGTGAGCGTAGATGGTGTAGGAGTGAGGGTGGATGTTGTAGCGGTGAGCGTGGATGGTGTTGGGGTGAGGGTGGATGTTGTAGGGGTGAGCGTGGATGTTGTCGGGGTGAGGGTGGATGGTGTAGAGGTGAGTGTGGATGTTGTAGAGGTGAGCGTGGATGGTGTAGGGGTGAGCGTGGCTATTGTAAGGGTGAGCGTGGATGGTGTAGGGGTGAGCGTGGATGTTGCAGGAGTGAGCATGGATTTTGTATGAGAGAGCGTGGATGTTGAAGGGGTGAGTGTGGTTGGTGTAGGGGTGAGCGTGGATGTTGCCGGAGTGAGCGTGGGTGTTGTAGGAGAAAACGTGGATGGTGTAGGGGTGAGCGTGGATGGTGTAGCGGTGAGCGTGGACGTTGTAAAGGTGAGCATGGATGATGTAGGAGTGAGCGTAGATGGTGTAGGGGGTGAGTGTGGAGGTTGTAAAGGTGAGCGTGGAGGTTGTAAAGGTGAGCGTGGATGGTGTAGGAGTGAGCGTGGATGTTGTAGGGGTGAGAGTGGATGGGGTTGGAGTGGGCATGGATGGTGTCGGGGCGAGTATGGATGTTGGCGAGGTGAGCATTGATGTTGCAGGGGTGAGCGTGGATGTTGCAGGAGTGAGCGTGAATGTTGTAGGGGTGAGAGTGGATGTTGTAAAGGTGAGCGTGGATGGTGTAGGGGTGAGAGTGGATGTTGTATGAGTGAGCATGGAAGGTGTAGAGGTGAGTGTGGATGGTATAGGGGAAAGCATGGATGGTGTAGTGGTGAGCGTGGATGGTGTAGGGGTGAGAGTGGATTTGGTGGGGGTGAGCGTGGATGTGGTAGGGGTGAGCGTGGAAGGTGTAGGGGTGAGCGTGGATGGTGTAGGAGTGAGCGTGGATGGTGTAGGGGTGAGCGTGGGTGGTGTAGGGGTGAGCGTGGATGGTGTAGGGGTGAGCGTGGATGGTGTAGGAGTGAGCGTGGACATTGTAAAGGTGAGCGTGGACGGTGTAGGGGTGAGCGTGGACGTTGTAGGGGTGAACGTAGATGTTGTAGGGGTGAGCGGGGATGTTGTAGGGGTGAGGGTGGATGTTGTAGCGGTGAGCGTGGATGGTGTTGGGGTGAGGGTGGATGTTGTAGGGGTGAGCGTGGATGTTGTAGGGGTGAGCGTGGATGGTGTAAGGGTGAGCGTGGATGTTGCAGGAGTTAGCATGGATTTTGTATGAGAGAGCGTGGATGTTGTAGGGGTGAGTGTGGATGGTGAAGGGGTGAGCGTGGATGTTGCCGGAGTGAGCGTGGGTGTTGTAGGCGTAAACGTGGATGGTGTAGGGCTGAGCGTGGATGGTGTAGGGGTCAGCGTGGACGTTGTAAAGGTGAGCATGGATGATGTAGGAGTGAGCGTAGATGGTGTAGGGGGTGAGCGTGGAGGTTGTAAATGTGAGCGTGGAGGTTGTAAAGGTGAGCGTGGATGGTGTAGGAGTGAGCGTGGATGTTGTAAGGGTGAGAGTGGATGGGGTTGGAGTGGGCGTGGATGTTGTCAGGGTGAGTATGGATGTTGGAGAGGTGAGCGTGGATGGTGTAGGGGTGAGAGTGGATGTTGTATGAGTGAGCATGGACGGTGTAGATGTGAGTGTGGATGGTATAGGGGAAAGCGTGGATGGTGTAGTGGTGAGCGTGGATGGTGTAGGGGTGAGCGTGGATGTTGTAGAGGTGAGCGTGGATGGTGTAGGGGTGAGCGTGGCTATTGTAGGGGTGAGCGTGGATGGCGTAGGTGTGAGCGTGGATGTTGCAGGAGTGAGCGTGGATTTTGTATGAGAGAGCGTGGATGTTTAAGGAGCGAGTATGGTGTAGGGGTGAGCGTGGATGGTGTAGGGGTGAGCGTGGATGGTGTAGGAATGAGCGTGGATGGTGTAGGGGTGAGCGTGGGTGGTGTAGGGGTGAGCGTGGATGGTGTAGGGGTGAGCGTGGATGGTGTAGGAGTGAGCGTGGACATTGTAAAGGTGAGCGTGGACGGTGTAGGGGTGAGCGTGGACGTTGTAGGGGTGAACGTAGATGTTGTAGGGGTGAGCGGGGATGTTGTAGGGGTGAGGGTGGATGTTGTAGCGGTGAGCGTGGATGGTGTTGGGGTGAGGGTGGATGTTGTAGGGGTGAGCGTGGATGTTGTAGGGGTGAGCGTGGATGGTGTAAGGGTGAGCGTGGATGTTGCAGGAGTTAGCATGGATTTTGTATGAGAGAGCGTGGATGTTGTAGGGGTGAGTGTGGATGGTGAAGGGGTGAGCGTGGATGTTGCCGGAGTGAGCGTGGGTGTTGTAGGCGTAAACGTGGATGGTGTAGGGCTGAGCGTGGATGGTGTAGGGGTCAGCGTGGACGTTGTAAAGGTGAGCATGGATGATGTAGGAGTGAGCGTAGATGGTGTAGGGGGTGAGCGTGGAGGTTGTAAATGTGAGCGTGGAGGTTGTAAAGGTGAGCGTGGATGGTGTAGGAGTGAGCGTGGATGTTGTAGGGGTGAGAGTGGATGGGGTTGGAGTGGGCGTGGATGTTGTCAGGGTGAGTATGGATGTTGGAGAGGTGAGCGTGGATGGTGTAGGGGTGAGAGTGGATGTTGTATGAGTGAGCATGGACGGTGTAGATGTGAGTGTGGATGGTATAGGGGAAAGCGTGGATGGTGTAGTGGTGAGCGTGGATGGTGTAGGGGTGAGCGTGGATGTTGTAGAGGTGAGCGTGGATGGTGCAGGGGTGAGCGTGGCTATTGTAGGGGTGAGCGTGGATGGCGTAGGTGTGAGCGTGGATGTTGCAGGAGTGAGCGTGGATTTTGTATGAGAGAGCGTGGATGTTTAAGGAGCGAGTATGGTGTAGGGGTGAGCGTGGATGGTGTAGGGGTGAGCGTGGATGGTGTAGGAGTGAGCGTGGATGGTGTAGGGGTGAGCGTGGGTGGTGTAGGGGTGAGCGTGGATGGTGTAGGGGTGAGCGTGGATGGTGTAGGAGTGAGCGTGGACATTGTAAAGGTGAGCGTGGACGGTGTAGGGGTGAGCGTGGACGTTGTAGGGGTGAACGTAGATGTTGTAGGGGTGAGCGGGGATGTTGTAGGGGTGAGGGTGGATGTTGTAGCGGTGAGCGTGGATGGTGTTGGGGTGAGGGTGGATGTTGTAGGGGTGAGCGTGGATATTGCAGGAGTGAGCGTGAATGTTGTAGGCGTGAGCGTGGATGGTGTAGGGGTGAGCGTGGATGTTGCAGGGGTGAGCGTGGATATTGCAGGAGTGAGCGTGAATGTTGTAGGCGTGAGCGTGGATGGTGTAGGGGTGAGCGTGGCTATATTAGGGGTGAGCGTGGATGGTGTAAGGGTGAGCTTGGATGGTGTAGGAGTGAGCTTGGATGGTGTAGGGGTGAGCGTGGATGGTGTAGGGGTGAGTGTAGATGGTGTAGGGGGTGAGCGTGGAGGTTGTAAAGGTGAGCGTGGAGGTTGTAAAGGTGAGCGTGGATGGTGTAGGAGTGAGCGTGGATGTTGTAGGGGTGAGAGTGGATGGGGATGGGGTGGGCGTGGATGGTGTGGGGGGTGAGAGTGGATGGTGTCGGGGTGAGAGTGGATGGTGTCGGGGTGAGTATGGATGTAAGAGAGGTGAGCGTGGATGGTGTAGGGGTGAGCGTGGATGGTGTAGGGGTGAGCGTGGATGTTGCAGGAGTGAGCGTGGATGTTGTAGGAGTGAGCGTGGATGGTGTAGGGGTGAGCGTGGATGTTGTAGGAGTGAGAGTGGATGTTGTAGGGGTGGGCGTGGATGGTGTAGGGGTGAGAGTGGATGTTGTAAAGGTGAGGGTGGATGGTGTAGGGGTGAGCGTGGATGTTGTAGAAGTGAGCATAGATGGTGTAGGAGTGAGGGTGGATGTTGTAGCGGTGAGAGTGGATGGTGTTGGGGTGAGGGTGGATGTTGTAGGGGTGAGCGTGGATGTTGTCGGGGTGAGGGTGGATGGTGTAGAGGTGAGTGTGGATGTTGTAGAGGTGAGCGTGGATGGTGTAGGGGTGAGCGTGGCTATTGTAGGGGTGAACGTGGATGGTGTAGGGGTGGGCTTGGATGGTGAAGGTGTGAGCGTGGCTGGTGTAGGAGTGAGCGTGGCTGGTGTAGGAATGAGCGTGGATGGTGTAGGGGTGAGCGTGGATGTTGTAGGGGTGAGAGTGGATGTTGTATGAGTGAGCATGGACGGTGTAGATGTGAGTGTGGATGGTATAGGGGAAAGCGTGGATGGTCTAGTGGCGAGCATGGATGGTCTAGTGGTGAGCGTGGATGGTGTAGGGGTGAGCGTGGATGTTGTAGAGGTGAGCGTGGATGGTGTAGGGGTGAGCGTGGATGTTGTATGAGTGAGCATGGACGTTGTAGATGTGAGTGTAGATGGTATAGGGGAAAGCGTGGATGGTGTAGTGGTGAGTGTGGATGGTGTAGGGGTGAGCGTGGATGTTGTAGGGGTGAGCGTGGCTATTGTAGGGGTGAGCGTTGATGGTGTAGGGGTGAGCGTGGATGTTGCAGGAGTGAGCGTGGGTGTTGTAGGAGTAAACGTGGATGGTGTAGGGGTGAGCGTGGATGGTGTAGGGGTGAGCGTGGACGTTGTAAACGTGAGCATGGATGATGTAGGAGTGAGTGTAGATGGTGTAGGGGGTGAGCGTGGAGGTTGTAAAGGTGAGCATGGATGGTGTAGGAGTGAGCGTGGATGTTGTAGGGGTGAGAGTGAATGGGGTTGGGGTGGGCGTGGATGGTGTTGGGGTGAGTATGGATGTTGGCGAGGTGAGCATTGATGTTGCAGGTGTGAGCGTGGATGTTGCAGGAGTGAGCGTGAATGTTGTAGGGGTGAGAGTGGATGTTGTAAAGGTGAGCGTGGATGGTGTAGGGGTGAGAGTGGATGTTGTATGAGTGAGCATGGAAGGTGTAGAGGTGAGTGTGGATGGTATAGGGGAAAGCATGGATGGTGTAGTGGTGAGCGTGGATGGTGTAGGGGTGAGAGTGGATTTGGTGGGGGTGAGCGTGGATGTGGTAGGGGTGAGCGTGGAAGGTGTAGGGGTGAGCGTGGATGGTGTAGGAGTGAGCGTGGATGGTGTAGGGGTGAGCGTGGGTGGTGTAGGGGTGAGCGTGGATGGTGTAGGGGTGAGCGTGGATGGTGTAGGAGTGAGCGTGGACATTGTAAAGGTGAGCGTGGACGGTGTAGGGGTGAGCGTGGACGTTGTAGGGGTGAACGTAGATGTTGTAGGGGTGAGCGGGGATGTTGTAGGGGTGAGGGTGGATGTTGTAGCGGTGAGCGTGGATGGTGTTGGGGTGAGGGTGGATGTTGTAGGGGTGAGCGTGGATGTTGTAGGGGTGAGCGTGGATGGTGTAAGGGTGAGCGTGGATGTTGCAGGAGTTAGCATGGATTTTGTATGAGAGAGCGTGGATGTTGTAGAGGTGAGTGTGGATGGTGAAGGGGTGAGCGTGGATGTTGCCGGAGTGAGCGTGGGTGTTGTAGGCGTAAACGTGGATGGTGTAGGGGTGAGCGTGGATGGTGTAGGGGTGAGCGTGGACGTTGCAAAGGTGAGCATTGATGATGTAGGATTGAGCGTAGATGGTGTAGGGGGTGAGCGTGGATGTTGCAGGGGTGAGCGTGGATATTGCAGGAGTGAGCGTGAATGTTGTAGGCGTGAGCGTGGATGGTGTAGGGGTGAGCGTGGCTATTTTAGGGGTGAGCGTGGATGGTGTAAGGGTGAGCTTGGATGGTGTAGGAGTGAGCGTGGATGGTGTAGGGGTGAGCGTGGATGGTGTAGTGGTGAGTGTAGATGGTGTAGGGGGTGAGCGTGGAGGTTGTAAAGGTGAGCGTGGAGGTTGTAAAGGTGAGCGTGGATGGTGTAGGAGTGAGCGTGGATGTTGTAGGGGTGAGAGTGGATGGGGATGGGGTGGGCGTGGATGGTGTGGGGGGTGAGAGTGGATGGTGTCGGGGTGAGAGTGGATGGTGTCGGGGTGAGTATGGATGTAGGAGAGGTGAGCGTGGATGGTGTAGGGGTGAGCGTGGATGGTGTAGGGGTGAGCGTGGATGTTGCAGGAGTGAGCGTGGATGTTGTAGGAGTGAGCGTGGATGGTGTAGGGGTGAGCGTGGATGTTGTAGGAGTGAGAGTGGATGTTGTAGGGGTGGGCGTGGATGGTGTAGGGGTGAGAGTGGATGTTGTAAAGGTGAGGGTGGATGGTGTAGGGGTGAGCGTGGATGTTGTAGAAGTGAGCGTAGATGGTGTAGGAGTGAGGGTGGATGTTGTAGCGGTGAGAGTGGATGGTGTTGGGGTGAGGGTGGATGTTGTAGGGGTGAGCGTGGATGTTGTCGGGGTGAGGGTGGATGGTGTAGAGGTGAGTGTGGATGTTGTAGAGGTGAGCGTGGATGGTGTAGGGGTGAGCGTGGCTATTGTAGGGGTGAACGTGGATGGTGTAGGGGTGGGCTTGGATGGTGAAGGTGTGAGCGTGGCTGGTGTAGGAGTGAGCGTGGATGGTGTAGGAATGAGCGTGGATGGTGTAGGGGTGAGCGTGGATGTTGTAGGGGTGAGAGTGGATGTTGTATGAGTGAGCATGGACGGTGTAGATGTGAGTGTGGATGGTATAGGGGAAAGCGTGGATGGTCTAGTGGCGAGCGTGGATGGTCTAGTGGTGAGCGTGTATGGTGTAGGGGTGAGCGTGGATGTTGTAGAGGTGAGCGTGGATGGTGTAGGGGTGAGCGTGGATGTTGTATGAGTGAGCATGGACGTTGTAGATGTGAGTGTAGATGGTATAGGGGAAAGCGTGGATGGTGTAGTGGTGAGTGTGGATGGTGTAGGGGTGAGCGTGGATGTTGTAGGGGTGAGCGTGGCTATTGTAGGGGTGAGCGTTGATGGTGTAGGGGTGAGCGTGGATGTTGCAGGAGTGAGCGTGGGTGTTGTAGGAGTAAACGTGGATGGTGTAGGGGTGAGCGTGGATGGTGTAGGGGTGAGCGTGGACGTTGTAAACGTGAGCATGGATGATGTAGGAGTGAGTGTAGATGGTGTAGGGGGTGAGCATGGAGGTTGTAAAGGTGAGCATGGATGGTGTAGGAGTGAGCGTGGATGTTGTAGGGGTGAGAGTGAATGGGGTTGGGGTGGGCGTGGATGGTGTTGGGGTGAGTATGGATGTTGGCGAGGTGAGCATTGATGTTGCAGGTGTGAGCGTGGATGTTGCAGGAGTGAGCGTGAATGTTGTAGGGGTGAGAGTGGATGTTGTAAAGGTGAGCGTGGATGGTGTAGGGGTGAGAGTGGATGTTGTATGAGTGAGCATGGAAGGTGTAGAGGTGAGTGTGGATGGTATAGGGGAAAGCATGGATGGTGTAGTGGTGAGCGTGGATGGTGTAGGGGTGAGAGTGGATTTGGTGGGGGTGAGCGTGGATGTGGTAGGGGTGAGCGTGGAAGGTGTAGGGGTGAGCGTGGATGGTGTAGGAGTGAGCGTGGATGGTGTAGGGGTGAGCGTGGGTGGTGTAGGGGTGAGCGTGGATGGTGTAGGGGTGAGCGTGGATGGTGTAGGAGTGAGCGTGGACATTGTAAAGGTGAGCGTGGACGGTGTAGGGGTGAGCGTGGACGTTGTAGGGGTGAACGTAGATGTTGTAGGGGTGAGCGGGGATGTTGTAGGGGTGAGGGTGGATGTTGTAGCGGTGAGCGTGGATGGTGTTGGGGTGAGGGTGGATGTTGTAGGGGTGAGCGTGGATGTTGTAGGGGTGAGCGTGGATGGTGTAAGGGTGAGCGTGGCTATTTTAGGGGTGAGCGTGGATGGTGTAAGGGTGAGCTTGGATGGTGTAGGAGTGAGCGTGGATGGTGTAGGGGTGAGCGTGGATGGTGTAGTGGTGAGTGTAGATGGTGTAGGGGGTGAGCGTGGAGGTTGTAAAGGTGAGCGTGGAGGTTGTAAAGGTGAGCGTGGATGGTGTAGGAGTGAGCGTGGATGTTGTAGGGGTGAGAGTGGATGGGGATGGGGTGGGCGTGGATGGTGTGGGGGGTGAGAGTGGATGGTGTCGGGGTGAGAGTGGATGGTGTCGGGGTGAGTATGGATGTAGGAGAGGTGAGCGTGGATGGTGTAGGGGTGAGCGTGGATGGTGTAGGGGTGAGCGTGGATGTTGCAGGAGTGAGCGTGGATGTTGTAGGAGTGAGCGTGGATGGTGTAGGGGTGAGCGTGGATGTTGTAGGAGTGAGAGTGGATGTTGTAGGGGTGGGCGTGGATGGTGTAGGGGTGAGAGTGGATGTTGTAAAGGTGAGGGTGGATGGTGTAGGGGTGAGCGTGGATGTTGTAGAAGTGAGCGTAGATGGTGTAGGAGTGAGGGTGGATGTTGTAGCGGTGAGAGTGGATGGTGTTGGGGTGAGGGTGGATGTTGTAGGGGTGAGCGTGGATGTTGTCGGGGTGAGGGTGGATGGTGTAGAGGTGAGTGTGGATGTTGTTGAGGTGAGCGTGGATGGTGTAGGGGTGAGCGTGGCTATTGTAGGGGTGAACGTGGATGGTGTAGGGGTGGGCTTGGATGGTGAAGGTGTGAGCGTGGCTGGTGTAGGAGTGAGCGTGGATGGTGTAGGAATGAGCGTGGATGGTGTAGGGGTGAGCGTGGATGTTGTAGGGGTGAGAGTGGATGTTGTATGAGTGAGCATGGACGGTGTAGATGTGAGTGTGGATGGTATAGGGGAAAGCGTGGATGGTCTAGTGGCGAGCGTGGATGGTCTAGTGGTGAGCGTGGATGGTGTAGGGGTGAGCGTGGATGTTGTAGAGGTGAGCGTGGATGGTGTAGGGGTGAGCGTGGATGTTGTATGAGTGAGCATGGACGTTGTAGATGTGAGTGTAGATGGTATAGGGGAAAGCGTGGATGGTGTAGTGGTGAGTGTGGATGGTGTAGGGGTGAGCGTGGATGTTGTAGGGGTGAGCGTGGCTATTGTAGGGGTGAGCGTTGATGGTGTAGGGGTGAGCGTGGATGTTGCAGGAGTGAGCGTGGGTGTTGTAGGAGTAAACGTGGATGGTGTAGGGGTGAGCGTGGATGGTGTAGGGGTGAGCGTGGACGTTGTAAACGTGAGCATGGATGATGTAGGAGTGAGTGTAGATGGTGTAGGGGGTGAGCATGGAGGTTGTAAAGGTGAGCATGGATGGTGTAGGAGTGAGCGTGGATGTTGTAGGGGTGAGAGTGAATGGGGTTGGGGTGGGCGTGGATGGTGTTGGGGTGAGTATGGATGTTGGCGAGGTGAGCATTGATGTTGCAGGTGTGAGCGTGGATGTTGCAGGAGTGAGCGTGAATGTTGTAGGGGTGAGAGTGGATGTTGTAAAGGTGAGCGTGGATGGTGTAGGGGTGAGAGTGGATGTTGTATGAGTGAGCATGGAAGGTGTAGAGGTGAGTGTGGATGGTATAGGGGAAAGCATGGATGGTGTAGTGGTGAGCGTGGATGGTGTAGGGGTGAGAGTGGATTTGGTGGGGGTGAGCGTGGATGTGGTAGGGGTGAGCGTGGAAGGTGTAGGGGTGAGCGTGGATGGTGTAGGAGTGAGCGTGGATGGTGTAGGGGTGAGCGTGGGTGGTGTAGGGGTGAGCGTGGATGGTGTAGGGGTGAGCGTGGATGGTGTAGGAGTGAGCGTGGACATTGTAAAGGTGAGCGTGGACGGTGTAGGGGTGAGCGTGGACGTTGTAGGGGTGAACGTAGATGTTGTAGGGGTGAGCGGGGATGTTGTAGGGGTGAGGGTGGATGTTGTAGCGGTGAGCGTGGATGGTGATGGGGTGAGGGTGGATGTTGTAGGGGTGAGCGTGGATGTTGTAGGGGTGAGCGTGGATGGTGTAAGGGTGAGCGTGGATGTTGCAGGAGTTAGCATGGATTTTGTATGAGAGAGCGTGGATGTTGTAGGGGTGAGTGTGGATGGTGAAGGGGTGAGCGTGGATGTTGCCGGAGTGAGCGTGGGTGTTGTAGGCGTAAACGTGGATGGTGTAGGGGTGAGCGTGGATGGTGTAGGGGTCAGCGTGGACGTTGTAAAGGTGAGCATGGATGATGTAGGAGTGAGCGTAGATGGTGTAGGGGGTGAGCGTGGAGGTTGTAAATGTGAGCGTGGAGGTTGTAAAGGTGAGCGTGGATGGTGTAGGAGTGAGCGTGGATGTTGTAGGGGTGAGAGTGGATGGGGTTGGAGTGGGCGTGGATGTTGTCGGGGTGAGTATGGATGTTGGAGAGGTGAGCGTGGATGGTGTAGGGGTGAGAGTGGATGTTGTATGAGTGAGCATGGACGGTGTAGATCTGAGTGTGGATGGTATAGGGGAAAGCGTGGATCGTGTAGTGGTGAGCGTGGATGGTGTAGGGGTGAGCGTGGATGTTGTAGAGGTGAGCGTGGATGGTGTAGGGGTGAGCGTGGCTATTGTAGGGGTGAGCGTGGATGGCGTAGGTGTGAGCGTGGATGTTGCAGGAGTGAGCGTGGATTTTGTATGAGAGAGCGTGGATGTTTAAGGAGCGAGTATGGTGTAGGGGTGAGCGTGGATGGTGTAGGGGTGAGCGTGGATGTTGCAGGAGTGAACGTGGGTGTTGTAGGAGTAAACGTGGATGGGGTAGGGGTGAGCGTGGATGGTGTAGGGGTCAGCGTGAACGTTGTAAAGGTGAGCATGGATGATGTAGGAGTGAGCGTAGATGGTGTAGGGGGTGAGCGTGGATGTTGCAGGGGTGAGCGTGGATATTGCAGGAGTGAGCGTGAATGTTGTAGGCGTGAGCGTGGATGGTGTAGGGGTGAGCGTGGCTATTTTAGGGGTGAGCGTGGATGGTGTAGGGGTGAGCTTGGATGGTGTAGGAGTGAGCGTGGATGGTGTACGGGTGAGCGTGGATGGTGTAGGGGTGAGTGTAGATGGTGTAGGGGGTGAGCGTGGAGGTTGTAAAGGTGAGCGTGGAGGTTGTAAAGGTGAGCGTGGATGGTGTAGGAGTGAGCGTGGATGTTGTAGGGGTGAGAGTGGATGGGGATGGGGTGGGCGTGGATGGTGTGGGGGGTGAGAGTGGATGGTGTCTGGGTGAGAGTGGATGGTGTCGGGGTGAGTATGGATGTAGGAGAGGTGAGCGTGGATGGTGTAGGGGTGAGCGTGGATGGTGTAGGGGTGAGCGTGGATGTTGCAGGAGTGAGCGTGGATGTTGTAGGAGTGAGCGTGGATGGTGTAGGGGTGAGAGTGGATGTTGTAAAGGTGAGTGTGGATGGTGTAGGGGTGAGAGTGGATGTTGTATGAGTGAGCATGGACGGTGTAGATGTGAGTGTGGATGGTATAGGGGAAAGCGTGGATGGTGTAGTGGTGAGCGTGGATGGTGTAGGGGTGAGCGTGGATTTTGTAGAGGCGAGCGTGGATGGTGTAAGGGTGAGCGTGGATTTTGTAGAGGCGAGCGTGGACGGTGTAGGGGTGAGCGTGGACGTTGTAGGGGTGAACGTGGATGGTGTTGGGGTGAGGGTGGATGTTGTAGGGGTGAGCGTGGATGTTGTAGGGGTGAGCGTGGATGGTGTAAGGGTGAGCGTGGATGTTGCAGGAGTTAGCATGGATTTTGTATGAGAGAGCGTGGATGTTGTAGAGGTGAGTGTGGATGGTGAAGGGGTGAGCGTGGATGTTGCCGGAGTGAGCGTGGGTGTTGTAGGCGTAAACGTGGATGGTGTAGGGGTGAGCGTGGATGGTGTAGGGGTGAGCGTGGACGTTGCAAAGGTGAGCATTGATGATGTAGGATTGAGCGTAGATGGTGTAGGGGGTGAGCGTGGATGTTGCAGGGGTGAGCGTGGATATTGCAGGAGTGAGCGTGAATGTTGTAGGCGTGAGCGTGGATGGTGTAGGGGTGAGCGTGGCTATTTTAGGGGTGAGCGTGGATGGTGTAAGGGTGAGCTTGGATGGTGTAGGAGTGAGCGTGGATGGTGTAGGGGTGAGCGTGGATGGTGTAGTGGTGAGTGTAGATGGTGTAGGGGGTGAGCGTGGAGGTTGTAAAGGTGAGCGTGGAGGTTGTAAAGGTGAGCGTGGATGGTGTAGGAGTGAGCGTGGATGTTGTAGGGGTGAGAGTGGATGGGGATGGGG
The DNA here is from genome assembly GCF_048934315.1 of Petromyzon marinus. Lineage (NCBI taxonomy): Eukaryota > Metazoa > Chordata > Hyperoartia > Petromyzontiformes > Petromyzontidae > Petromyzon > Petromyzon marinus. Next base: position 15,732,051 of record NC_133689.1, read on the forward strand.
TGGGCGTGGATGGTGTGGGGGGTGAGAGTGGATGGTGTCGGGGTGAGAGTGGATGGTGTCGGGGTGAGTATGGATGTAGGAGAGGTGAGCGTGGATGGTGTAGGGGTGAGCGTGGATGGTGTAGGGGTGAGCGTGGATGTTGCAGGAGTGAGCGTGGATGTTGTAGGAGTGAGCGTGGATGGTGTAGGGGTGAGCGTGGATGTTGTAGGAGTGAGAGTGGATGTTGTAGGGGTGGGCGTGGATGGTGTAGGGGTGAGAGTGGATGTTGTAAAGGTGAGGGTGGATGGTGTAGGGGTGAGCGTGGATGTTGTAGAAGTGAGCGTAGATGGTGTAGGAGTGAGGGTGGATGTTGTAGCGGTGAGAGTGGATGGTGTTGGGGTGAGGGTGGATGTTGTAGGGGTGAGCGTGGATGTTGTCGGGGTGAGGGTGGATGGTGTAGAGGTGAGTGTGGATGTTGTAGAGGTGAGCGTGGATGGTGTAGGGGTGAGCGTGGCTATTGTAGGGGTGAACGTGGATGGTGTAGGGGTGGGCTTGGATGGTGAAGGTGTGAGCGTGGCTGGTGTAGGAGTGAGCGTGGATGGTGTAGGAATGAGCGTGGATGGTGTAGGGGTGAGCGTGGATGTTGTAGGGGTGAGAGTGGATGTTGTATGAGTGAGCATGGACGGTGTAGATGTGAGTGTGGATGGTATAGGGGAAAGCGTGGATGGTCTAGTGGCGAGCGTGGATGGTCTAGTGGTGAGCGTGGATGGTGTAGGGGTGAGCGTGGATGTTGTAGAGGTGAGCGTGGATGGTGTAGGGGTGAGCGTGGATGTTGTATGAGTGAGCATGGACGTTGTAGATGTGAGTGTAGATGGTATAGGGGAAAGCGTGGATGGTGTAGTGGTGAGTGTGGATGGTGTAGGGGTGAGCGTGGATGTTGTAGGGGTGAGCGTGGCTATTGTAGGGGTGAGCGTTGATGGTGTAGGGGTGAGCGTGGATGTTGCAGGAGTGAGCGTGGGTGTTGTAGGAGTAAACGTGGATGGTGTAGGGGTGAGCGTGGATGGTGTAGGGGTGAGCGTGGACGTTGTAAACGTGAGCATGGATGATGTAGGAGTGAGTGTAGATGGTGTAGGGGGTGAGCATGGAGGTTGTAAAGGTGAGCATGGATGGTGTAGGAGTGAGCGTGGATGTTGTAGGGGTGAGAGTGAATGGGGTTGGGGTGGGCGTGGATGGTGTTGGGGTGAGTATGGATGTTGGCGAGGTGAGCATTGATGTTGCAGGTGTGAGCGTGGATGTTGCAGGAGTGAGCGTGAATGTTGTAGGGGTGAGAGTGGATGTTGTAAAGGTGAGCGTGGATGGTGTAGGGGTGAGAGTGGATGTTGTATGAGTGAGCATGGAAGGTGTAGAGGTGAGTGTGGATGGTATAGGGGAAAGCATGGATGGTGTAGTGGTGAGCGTGGATGGTGTAGGGGTGAGAGTGGATTTGGTGGGGGTGAGCGTGGATGTGGTAGGGGTGAGCGTGGAAGGTGTAGGGGTGAGCGTGGATGGTGTAGGAGTGAGCGTGGATGGTGTAGGGGTGAGCGTGGGTGGTGTAGGGGTGAGCGTGGATGGTGTAGGGGTGAGCGTGGATGGTGTAGGAGTGAGCGTGGACATTGTAAAGGTGAGCGTGGACGGTGTAGGGGTGAGCGTGGACGTTGTAGGGGTGAACGTAGATGTTGTAGGGGTGAGCGGGGATGTTGTAGGGGTGAGGGTGGATGTTGTAGCGGTGAGCGTGGATGGTGATGGGGTGAGGGTGGATGTTGTAGGGGTGAGCGTGGATGTTGTAGGGGTGAGCGTGGATGGTGTAAGGGTGAGCGTGGATGTTGCAGGAGTTAGCATGGATTTTGTATGAGAGAGCGTGGATGTTGTAGGGGTGAGTGTGGATGGTGAAGGGGTGAGCGTGGATGTTGCCGGAGTGAGCGTGGGTGTTGTAGGCGTAAACGTGGATGGTGTAGGGGTGAGCGTGGATGGTGTAGGGGTCAGCGTGGACGTTGTAAAGGTGAGCATGGATGATGTAGGAGTGAGCGTAGATGGTGTAGGGGGTGAGCGTGGAGGTTGTAAATGTGAGCGTGGAGGTTGTAAAGGTGAGCGTGGATGGTGTAGGAGTGAGCGTGGATGTTGTAGGGGTGAGAGTGGATGGGGTTGGAGTGGGCGTGGATGTTGTCGGGGTGAGTATGGATGTTGGAGAGGTGAGCGTGGATGGTGTAGGGGTGAGAGTGGATGTTGTATGAGTGAGCATGGACGGTGTAGATCTGAGTGTGGATAGTATAGGGGAAAGCGTGGATCGTGTAGTGGTGAGCGTGGATGGTGTAGGGGTGAGCGTGGATGTTGTAGAGGTGAGCGTGGATGGTGTAAGGGTGTGCGTGGATTTTGTAGAGGCGAGCGTGGACGGTGTAGGGGTGAGCGTGGACGTTGTAGGGGTGAACGTAGATGTTGTAGGGGTGAGCGGGTATGTTGTAGGGGGGAGGGTGGATGTTGTAGCGGTGAGCGTGGATGGTGTTGGGGTGAGGGTGGATGTTGTAGGGGTGACCGTGGATGTTGTAGGGGTGAGCGTGGATGGTGTAAGGGTGAGCGTGGATGTTGCAGGAGTTAGCATGGATTTTGTATGAGAGAGCGTGGATGTTGTAGAGGTGAGTGTGGATGGTGAAGGGGTGAGCGTGGATGTTGCCGGAGTGAGCGTGGGTGTTGTAGGCGTAAACGTGGATGGTGTAGGGGTGAGCGTGGATGGTGTAGGGGTGAGCGTGGACGTTGCAAAGGTGAGCATTGATGATGTAGGATTGAGCGTAGATGGTGTAGGGGGTGAGCGTGGATGTTGCAGGGGTGAGCGTGGATATTGCAGGAGTGAGCGTGAATGTTGTAGGCGTGAGCGTGGATGGTGTAGGGGTGAGCGTGGCTATTTTAGGGGTGAGCGTGGATGGTGTAAGGGTGAGCTTGGATGGTGTAGGAGTGAGCGTGGATGGTGTAGGGGTGAGCGTGGATGGTGTAGTGGTGAGTGTAGATGGTGTAGGGGGTGAGCGTGGAGGTTGTAAAGGTGAGCGTGGAGGTTGTAAAGGTGAGCGTGGATGGTGTAGGAGTGAGCGTGGATGTTGTAGGGGTGAGAGTGGATGGGGATGGGGTGGGCGTGGATGGTGTGGGGGGTGAGAGTGGATGGTGTCGGGGTGAGAGTGGATGGTGTCGGGGTGAGTATGGATGTAGGAGAGGTGAGCGTGGATGGTGTAGGGGTGAGCGTGGATGGTGTAGGGGTGAGCGTGGATGTTGCAGGAGTGAGCGTGGATGTTGTAGGAGTGAGCGTGGATGGTGTAGGGGTGAGCGTGGATGTTGTAGGAGTGAGAGTGGATGTTGTAGGGGTGGGCGTGGATGGTGTAGGGGTGAGAGTGGATGTTGTAAAGGTGAGGGTGGATGGTGTAGGGGTGAGCGTGGATGTTGTAGAAGTGAGCGTAGATGGTGTAGGAGTGAGGGTGGATGTTGTAGCGGTGAGAGTGGATGGTGTTGGGGTGAGGGTGGATGTTGTAGGGGTGAGCGTGGATGTTGTCGGGGTGAGGGTGGATGGTGTAGAGGTGAGTGTGGATGTTGTAGAGGTGAGCGTGGATGGTGTAGGGGTGAGCGTGGCTATTGTAGGGGTGAACGTGGATGGTGTAGGGGTGGGCTTGGATGGTGAAGGTGTGAGCGTGGCTGGTGTAGGAGTGAGCGTGGATGGTGTAGGAATGAGCGTGGATGGTGTAGGGGTGAGCGTGGATGTTGTAGGGGTGAGAGTGGATGTTGTATGAGTGAGCATGGACGGTGTAGATGTGAGTGTGGATGGTATAGGGGAAAGCGTGGATGGTCTAGTGGCGAGCGTGGATGGTCTAGTGGTGAGCGTGGATGGTGTAGGGGTGAGCGTGGATGTTGTAGAGGTGAGCGTGGATGGTGTAGGGGTGAGCGTGGATGTTGTATGAGTGAGCATGGACGTTGTAGATGTGAGTGTAGATGGTATAGGGGAAAGCGTGGATGGTGTAGTGGTGAGTGTGGATGGTGTAGGGGTGAGCGTGGATGTTGTAGGGGTGAGCGTGGCTATTGTAGGGGTGAGCGTTGATGGTGTAGGGGTGAGCGTGGATGTTGCAGGAGTGAGCGTGGGTGTTGTAGGAGTAAACGTGGATGGTGTAGGGGTGAGCGTGGATGGTGTAGGGGTGAGCGTGGACGTTGTAAACGTGAGCATGGATGATGTAGGAGTGAGTGTAGATGGTGTAGGGGGTGAGCATGGAGGTTGTAAAGGTGAGCATGGATGGTGTAGGAGTGAGCGTGGATGTTGTAGGGGTGAGAGTGAATGGGGTTGGGGTGGGCGTGGATGGTGTTGGGGTGAGTATGGATGTTGGCGAGGTGAGCATTGATGTTGCAGGTGTGAGCGTGGATGTTGCAGGAGTGAGCGTGAATGTTGTAGGGGTGAGAGTGGATGTTGTAAAGGTGAGCGTGGATGGTGTAGGGGTGAGAGTGGATGTTGTATGAGTGAGCATGGAAGGTGTAGAGGTGAGTGTGGATGGTATAGGGGAAAGCATGGATGGTGTAGTGGTGAGCGTGGATGGTGTAGGGGTGAGAGTGGATTTGGTGGGGGTGAGCGTGGATGTGGTAGGGGTGAGCGTGGAAGGTGTAGGGGTGAGCGTGGATGGTGTAGGAGTGAGCGTGGATGGTGTAGGGGTGAGCGTGGGTGGTGTAGGGGTGAGCGTGGATGGTGTAGGGGTGAGCGTGGATGGTGTAGGAGTGAGCGTGGACATTGTAAAGGTGAGCGTGGACGGTGTAGGGGTGAGCGTGGACGTTGTAGGGGTGAACGTAGATGTTGTAGGGGTGAGCGGGGATGTTGTAGGGGTGAGGGTGGATGTTGTAGCGGTGAGCGTGGATGGTGATGGGGTGAGGGTGGATGTTGTAGGGGTGAGCGTGGATGTTGTAGGGGTGAGCGTGGATGGTGTAAGGGTGAGCGTGGATGTTGCAGGAGTTAGCATGGATTTTGTATGAGAGAGCGTGGATGTTGTAGGGGTGAGTGTGGATGGTGAAGGGGTGAGCGTGGATGTTGCCGGAGTGAGCGTGGGTGTTGTAGGCGTAAACGTGGATGGTGTAGGGGTGAGCGTGGATGGTGTAGGGGTCAGCGTGGACGTTGTAAAGGTGAGCATGGATGATGTAGGAGTGAGCGTAGATGGTGTAGGGGGTGAGCGTGGAGGTTGTAAATGTGAGCGTGGAGGTTGTAAAGGTGAGCGTGGATGGTGTAGGAGTGAGCGTGGATGTTGTAGGGGTGAGAGTGGATGGGGTTGGAGTGGGCGTGGATGTTGTCGGGGTGAGTATGGATGTTGGAGAGGTGAGCGTGGATGGTGTAGGGGTGAGAGTGGATGTTGTATGAGTGAGCATGGACGGTGTAGATCTGAGTGTGGATGGTATAGGGGAAAGCGTGGATCGTGTAGTGGTGAGCGTGGATGGTGTAGGGGTGAGCGTGGATGTTGTAGAGGTGAGCGTGGATGGTGTAGGGGTGAGCGTGGCTATTGTAGGGGTGAGCGTGGATGGCGTAGGTGTGAGCGTGGATGTTGCAGGAGTGAGCGTGGATTTTGTATGAGAGAGCGTGGATGTTTAAGGAGCGAGTATGGTGTAGGGGTGAGCGTGGATGGTGTAGGGGTGAGCGTGGATGTTGCAGGAGTGAACGTGGGTGTTGTAGGAGTAAACGTGGATGGGGTAGGGGTGAGCGTGGATGGTGTAGGGGTCAGCGTGAACGTTGTAAAGGTGAGCATGGATGATGTAGGAGTGAGCGTAGATGGTGTAGGGGGTGAGCGTGGATGTTGCAGGGGTGAGCGTGGATATTGCAGGAGTGAGCGTGAATGTTGTAGGCGTGAGCGTGGATGGTGTAGGGGTGAGCGTGGCTATTTTAGGGGTGAGCGTGGATGGTGTAGGGGTGAGCTTGGATGGTGTAGGAGTGAGCGTGGATGGTGTACGGGTGAGCGTGGATGGTGTAGGGGTGAGTGTAGATGGTGTAGGGGGTGAGCGTGGAGGTTGTAAAGGTGAGCGTGGAGGTTGTAAAGGTGAGCGTGGATGGTGTAGGAGTGAGCGTGGATGTTGTAGGGGTGAGAGTGGATGGGGATGGGGTGGGCGTGGATGGTGTGGGGGGTGAGAGTGGATGGTGTCGGGGTGAGAGTGGATGGTGTCGGGGTGAGTATGGATGTAGGAGAGGTGAGCGTGGATGGTGTAGGGGTGAGCGTGGATGGTGTAGGGGTGAGCGTGGATGTTGCAGGAGTGAGCGTGGATGTTGTAGGAGTGAGCGTGGATGGTGTAGGGGTGAGAGTGGATGTTGTATGAGTGAGCATGGACGGTGTAGATGTGAGTGTGGATGGTATAGGGGAAAGCGTGGATGGTGTAGTGGTGAGCGTGGATGGTGTAGGGGTGAGCGTGGATTTTGTAGAGGCGAGCGTGGATGGTGTAAGGGTGAGCGTGGCTATTGTAGGGGTGAGCGTGGATGGTGTAGGGGTGAGCGTGGATGTTGCAGGAGTGAGCGTGGATTTTGTATGAGAGAGCGTGGATGTTGCAGGAGTGAGCGTGGCTGTTGTAGGAGTAAACGTGGATGGTGTAGGGGTGAGTGTGGATGGTGTAGGGGTGAGCGTGGATGTTGTAAAGGTGAGCATGGATGATGTAGGAGTGAGCGTAGATGGTTAGGGGGTGATCGTGGATGTTGCAGGGGTGAGCGTGGATATTGCAGGAGTGAGCGTGAATGTTGTAGGGGTGAGCGTGGATGGTGTAGGGGTGAGCGTGGCTATTGTAGGGGTGAGCGTGGATGGTGTAGCGGTGAGCTTGGATGGTGTAGGAGTGAGCGTGGACGTTGTAAAGGTGAGCATGGATGATCTAGGAGTGAGCGTAGATGGTGTAGGGGGTGAGCGTGGGGGTTGTAAAGGTGAGCATGGATGGTGTAGGAGTGAGCGTGGATGTTGTAGGGGTGAGAGTGAATGGGGTTGGGGTGAGCGTGGATGGTGTTAGGGTGAGTGTGGATGTTGGCGAGGTGAGCGTGGATGTTGCAGGAGTGAGCGTGGGTGTTGTAGGAGTAAACGTGGATGGTGTAGGGGTGAGCGTGGATGGTGTAGGGGTGAGCATGGACTTTGTAAAGGTGAGCATGGATGGTGTAGGAGTGAGCGTGGATGTTCTAGGGGTGAGAGTGGATGGGGTTGGGGTGGGCGTGGATGGTGTTGGGGTGAGAGTGGATGGTGTCGGGGTGAGTATGGATGTTGGAGAGGCGAGCGTGGATGGTGTAGGGGTGAGAGTGGATGTTGTAAAGGTGAGGGTGGATGGTGTAGGGGTGAGCGTGGATGTTGTAGAAGTGAGCGTAGATGGTGTAGAAGTGAGGGTGGATGTTGTAGCGGTGAGCGTGGATGGTGTTGGGGTGAGGGTGGATGTTGTAGGGGTGAGCGTGGATGTTGTCGGGGTGAGGGTGGATGGTGTAGAGGTGAGTGTGGATGTTGTAGAGGTGAGCGTGGATGGTGTAGGGGTGAGCGTGGCTATTGTAGGGGTGAGCGTGGATGGTGTAGGGGTGAGCGTGGATGTTGCAGGAGTGAGCATGGATTTTGTATGAGAGAGCGTGGATGTTGAAGGCGTGAGTGTGGTTGGTGTAGGGGTGAGCGTGGATGTTGCCGGAGTGAGCGTGGGTGTTGTAGGAGAAAACGTGGATGGTGTAGGGGTGAGCGTGGATGGTGTAGGGGTGAGCGTGGACGTTGTAAAGGTGAGCATGGATGATGTAGGAGTGAGCGTAGATGGTGTAGGGGGTGAGCGTGGAGGTTGTAAAGGTGAGCGAGGAGGTTGTAAAGGTGAGCGTGGATGGTGTAGGAGTGAGCGTGGATGTTGTAGGGGTGAGAGTGGATGGGGTTGGAGTGGGCGTGGATGGTGTCGGGGTGAGTATGGATGTGGAGAGGTGAGCGTGGATGGTGTAGGGGTGAGAGTGGATGTTGTATGAGTGAGCATGGACGGTGTAGATGTGAGTGTGGATGGTATAGGGGAAAGCGTGGATGGTGTAGTGGTGAGCGTGGCTATTGTAGGGGTGAGCGTGGATGGTGTAGGTGTGAGCGTGGATGGTGTAGGGGTGAGCGTGGATGTTGCAGGAGTGAGCGTGGATTTTGTATGAGAGAGCGTGGATGTTTAAGGGGTGAGTGTGGATGGTGTAGGGGTGAGCGTGGATGGTGTAGGGGTGAGCGTGGATGTTGCAGGAGTGAGCGTGGATTTTGTATGAGAGAGCGTGGATGTTGCAGGAGTGAGCGTGGGTGTTGTAGGAGTAAACGTGGATGGTGTAGGGGTGAGCGTGGATGGTGTAGGGGTGAGCGTGGACGTTGTAAAGGTGAGCATGGATGATGTAGGAGTGAGTGTAGATGGTTAGGGGGTGAGCGTGGATGTTGCAGGGGTGAGCGTGGATATTGCAGGAGTGAGCGTGAATGTTGTAGGGGTGAGCATGGATGGTGTAGGGGTGAGCGTGGCTATTGTAGGGGTGAGCGTGGATGGTGTAGGGGTGAGCTTGGATGGTGTAGGAGTGAGCGTGGACGTTGTAAAGGTGAGCATGGATGATGTAGGAGTGAGCGTAGATGGTGTAGGGGGTGAGCGTGGGGGTTGTAAAGGTGAGCATGGATGGTGTAGGAGTGAGCGTGGATGTTGTAGGGGTGAGAGTGAATGGGGTTGGGGTGAGCGTGGATGGTGTTAGGGTGAGTGTGGATGTTGGCGAGGTGAGCGTGGATGTTGCAGGAGTGAGCGTGGGTGTTGTAGGAGTAAACGTGGATGGTGTAGGGGTGAGCGTGGATGGTGTAGGGGTGAGCATTGACTTTGTAAAGGTGAGCATGGATGGTGTAGGAGTTTGCGTGGATGTTGTAGGGGTTAGAGTGGATAGGTTTGGGGTGGGCGTGGATGGTGTTGGGGTGAGAGTGGATGGTGTCGGGGTGAGTATGGATGTTGGAGAGGCGAGCGTGGATGGTGTAGGGGTGAGAGTGGATGTTGTAAAGGTGAAGGTGGATGGTGTAGGGGTGAGCGTGGATGTTGTAGAAGTGAGCGTAGATGGTGTAGGAGTGAGGGTGGATGTTGTAGCGGTGAGCGTGGATGGTGTTGGGGTGAGGGTGGATGTTGTAGGGGTGAGCGTGGATGTTGTCGGGGTGAGGGTGGATGGTGTAGAGGTGAGTGTGGATGTTGTAGAGGTGAGCGTGGATGGTGTAGGGGTGAGCGTGGCTATTGTAAGGGTGAGCGTGGATGGTGTAGGAGTGAGCGTGGATGTTGTAGGGGTGAGAGTGGATGGGGTTGGAGTGGGCATGGATGGTGTCGGGGTGAGTATGGATGTTGGCGAGGTGAGCATTGATGTTGCAGGGGTGAGCGTGGATGTTGCAGGAGTGAGCGTGAATGTTGTAGGGGTGAGAGTGGATGTTGTAAAGGTGAGCGTGGATGGTGTAGGGGTGAGAGTGGATGTTGTATGAGTGAGCATGGAAGGTGTAGAGGTGAGTGTGGATGGTATAGGGGAAAGCATGGATGGTGTAGTGGTGAGCGTGGATGATGTAGGGGTGAGAGTGGATTTGGTGGGGGTGAGCGTGGATGTGGTAGGGGTGAGCGTGGAAGGTGTAGGGGTGAGCGTGGATGGTGTAGGAGTGAGCGTGGATGGTGTAGGGGTGAGCGTGGGTGGTGTAGGGGTGAGCGTGGATGGTGTAGGAGTGAGCGTGGACATTGTAAAGGTGAGCGTGGACGGTGTAGGGGTGAGCGTGGACGTTGTAGGGGTGAACGTAGATGTTGTAGGGGTGAGCGGGGATGTTGTAGGGGTGAGGGTGGATGTTGTAGCGGTGAGCGTGGATGGTGTTGGGGTGAGGGTGGATGTTATAGGGGTGAGCGTGGATGTTGTAGGGGTGAGGGTGGATGGTGTAAGGGTGAGCGTGGATGTTGCAGGAGTTAGCATGGATTTTGTATGAGAGAGCGTGGATGTTGTAGGGGTGAGTGTGGATGGTGAAGGGGTGAGCGTGGATGTTGCCGGAGTGAGCGTGGGTGTTGTAGGCGTAAACGTGGATGGTGTAGGGGTGAGCGTGGATGGTGTAGGGGTCAGCGTGGACGTTGTAAAGGTGAGCATGGATGATGTAGGAGTGAGCGTAGATGGTGTAGGGGGTGAGCGTGGAGGTTGTAAATGTGAGCGTGGAGGTTGTAAAGGTGAGCGTGGATGGTGGAGGAGTGAGCGTGGATGTTGTAGGGGTGAGAGTGGATGGGGTTGGGGTGGGCGTGGATGGTGTGGGGGGTGAGAGTGGATGGTGTCGGGGTGAGAGTGGATGGTGTCGGGGTGAGTATGGATGTAGGAGAGGTGAGCGTGGATCGTGTAGGGGTGAGCGTGGATGGTGTAGGGGTGAGCGTGGATGTTGCAGGAGTGAGCGTGGATGTTGTAGGAGTGAGCGTGGATGGTGTAGGGGTGAGAGTGGATGTTGTAGGAGTAAACGTGGATGGTGTAGGGGTGAGTGTGGATGGTGTAGGGGTGAGCGTGGACGTTGTAAAGGTGAGCATGGATGATGTAGGAGTGAGCGTAGATGGTTAGGGGGTGAGCGTGGATGTTGCATGGGTGAGCGTGGATATTGCAGGAGTGAGCGTGAATGTTGTAGGGGTGAGCGTGGATGGTGTAGGGGTGAGCGTGGCTATTGTAGGGGTGAGCGTGGATGGTGTAGGGGTGAGCTTGGATGGTGTAGGAGTGAGCGTGGACGTTGTAAAGGTGAGCATGGATGATGTAGGAGTGAGCGTAGATGGTGTAGGGGGTGAGCGTGGGGGTTGTAAAGGTGAGCATGGATGGTGTAGGAGTGAGCGTGGATGTTGTAGGGGTGAGAGTGAATGGGGTTGGGGTGAGCGTGGATGGTGTTAGGGTGAGTGTGGATGTTGGCGAGGTGAGCGTGGATGTTGCAGGAGTGAGCGTGGGTGTTGTAGGAGTAAACGTGGATGGTATAGGGGTGAGCGTGGATGGTGTAGGGGTGAGCATGGACTTTGTAAAGGTGAGCATGGATGGTGTAGGAGTGAGCGTGGATGTTGTAGGGGTTAGAGTGGATGGGGTTGCGGTGGGCATGGATGGTGTTGGGGTGAGAGTGGATGGTGTCGGGGTGAGTATGGATGTTGGAGAGGCGAGCGTGGATGGTGTAGGGGTGAGAGTGGATGATGTAAAGGTGAGGGTGGATGGTGTAGGGGTGAGCGTGGATGTTGTAGAAGTGAGCGCAGATGGTGTAGGAATGAGGGTGGATGTTGTAGCGGTGAGCGTGGATGGTGTTGGGGTGAGGGTGGATGTTGTAGGGGTGAGCGTGGATGTTGTCGGGGTGAGGGTGGATGGTGTAGAGGTGAATGTGGATGTTGTAGAGGTGAGCGTGGATGGTGTAGGGGTGAGCGTGGCTATTGTAGGGGTGAGCGTGGATGGTGTAGGGGTGAGCGTGGATGTTGCAGGAGTGAGCATGGATTTTGTATGAGAGAGCGTGGATGTTGAAGGTGTGAGTGTGGTTGGTGTAGGGGTGAGCGTGGATGTTGCCGGAGTGAGCGTGGGTGTTGTAGGAGAAAACGTGGATGGTGTAGGGGTGAGCGTGGATGGTGTAGGGGTGAGCGTGGACGTTGTAAAGGTGAGCATGGATGATGTAGGAGTGAGCGTAGATGGTGTAGGGGGTGAGCGTGGAGGATGTAAAGGTGAGCGTGGAGGTTGTAAAGGTGAGCGTCGATGGTGTAGGAGTGAGCGTGGATGTTGTAGGGGTGAGAGTGGATGGTGTAGGGGTGAGCGTGAATGTTGCAGGAGTGAGCGTGGATTTTGTATGAGAGAGCGTGGATGTTTAAGGGGTGAGCGTGGATGGTGTAGGGGTGAGCGTGGATGTTGCAGGAGTGAGCGTGGATTTTGTATGAGAGAGCGTGGATGTTGCAGGAGTGAGCGTGGGTGTTGTAGGAGTAAACGTGGATGGTGTAGGGGTGAGTGTGGATGGTGTAGGGGTGAGCGCTGGACGTTGTAAAGGTGAGCATGGATGATGTAGGAGTGAGCGTAGATGGTTAGGGGGTGAGCGTGGATGTTGCAGGGGTGAGCGTGGATATTGCAGGAGTGAGCGTGAATGTTGTAGGGGTGAGCGTGGATGGTGTAGGGGTGAGCGTGGCTATTGTAGGGGTGAGCGTGGATAGTGTAGGGGTGAGCTTGGATGGTGTAGGAGTGAGCGTGGATGTTGTAAAGGTGAGCATGGATGATGTAGGAGTGAGCGTAGATGGTGTAGGGGGTGAGCGTGGGGGTTGTAAAGGTGAGCATGGATGGTGTAGGAGTGAGCGTGGATGTTGTAGGGGTGAGAGTGAATGGGGTTGGGGTGAGCGTGGATGGTGTTAGGGTGAGTGTGGATGTTGGCGAGGTGAGCGTGGATGTTGCAGGAGTGAGCGTGGGTGTTGTAGGAGTAAACGTGGATGGTGTAGGGGTGAGCGTGGATGGTGTAGGGGTGAGCATTGACTTTGTAAAGGTGAGCATGGATGGTGTAGGAGTGAGCGTGGATGTTGTAGGGGTTAGAGTGGATGGGGTTGGGGTGGGCGTGGATGGTGTTGGGGTGAGAGTGGATGGTGTCGGGGTGAGTATGGATGTTGGAGAGGCGAGCGTGGATGGTGTAGGGGTGAGAGTGGATGTTGTAAAGGTGAGGGTGGATGGTGTAGGGGTGAGCGTGGATGTTGTAGAAGTGAGCGTAGATGGTGTAGGAGTGAGGGTGGATGTTGTAGCGGTGAGCGTGGATGGTGTTGGGGTGAGGGTGGATGTTGTAGGGGTGAGCGTGGATGTTGTCGGGGTGAGGGTGGATGGTGTAGAGGTGAGTGTGGATGTTGTAGAGGTGAGCGTGGATGGTGTAGGGGTGAGCGTGGCTAATGTAAGGGTGAGCGTGGATGGTGTAGGGGTGAGCGTGGATGTTGCAGGAGTGAGCATGGATTTTGTATGAGAGAGCGTGGATGTTGAAGGGGTGAGTGTGGTTGGTGTAGGGGTGAGCGTGGATGTTGCCGGAGTGAGCGTGGGTGTTGTAGGAGAAAACGTGGATGGTGTAGGGGTGAGCGTGGATGGTGTAGCGGTGAGCGTGGACGTTGTAAAGGTGAGCATGGATGATGTAGGAGTGAGCGTAGATGGTGTAGGGGGTGAGTGTGGAGGTTGTAAAGGTGAGCGTGGAGGTTGTAAAGGTGAGCGTGGATGGTGTAGGAGTGAGCGTGGATGTTGTAGGGATGAGAGTGGATGGGGTTGGAGTGGGCATGGATGGTGTCGGGGCGAGTATGGATGTTGGCGAGGTGAGCATTGATGTTGCAGGGGTGAGCGTGGATGTTGCAGGAGTGAGCGTGAATGTTGTAGGGGTGAGAGTGGATGTTGTAAAGGTGAGCGTGGATGGTGTAGGGGTGAGAGTGGATGTTGTATGAGTGAGCATGGAAGGTGTAGAGGTGAGTGTGGATGGTATAGGGGAAAGCATGGATGGTGTAGTGGTGAGCGTGGATGGTGTAGGGGTGAGAGTGGATTTGGTGGGGGTGAGCGTGGATGTGGTAGGGGTGAGCGTGGAAGGTGTAGGGGTGAGCGTGGATGGTGTAGGGGTGAGCGTGGGTGGTGTAGGGGTGAGCGTGGATGGTGTAGGGGTGAGCGTGGATGGTGTAGGAGTGAGCGTGGACATTGTAAAGGTGAGCGTGGACGGTGTAGGGGTGAGCGTGGACGTTGTAGGGGTGAACGTAGATGTTGTAGGGGTGAGCGGGGATGTTGTAGGGGTGAGGGTGGATGTTGTAGCGGTGAGCGTGGATGGTGTTGGGGTGAGGGTGGATGTTGTAGGGGTGAGCGTGGATGTTGTAGGGGTGAGCGTGGATGGTGTAAGGGTGAGCGTGGATGTTGCAGGAGTTAGCATGGATTTTGTATGAGAGAGCGTGGATGTTGTAGGGGTGAGTGTGGATGGTGAAGGGGTGAGCGTGGATGTTGCCGGAGTGAGCGTGGGTGTTGTAGGCGTAAACGTGGATGGTGTAGGGGTGAGCGTGGATGGTGTAGGTGTCAGCGTGGACGTTGTAAAGGTGAGCATGGATGATGTAGGAGTGAGCGTAGATGGTGTAGGGGGTGAGCATGGAGGTTGTAAATGTGAGCGTGGAGGTTGTAAAGGTGAGCGTGGATGGTGTAGGAGTGAGCGTGGATGTTGTAGGGGTGAGAGTGGATGGGGTTGGAGTGGGCGTGGATGTTGTCGGGGTGAGTATGGATGTTGGAGAGGTGAGCGTGGATGGTGTAGGGGTGAGAGTGGATGTTGTATGAGTGAGCATGGACGGTGTAGATGTGAGTGTGGATGGTATAGGGGAAAGCGTGGATGGTGTAGTGGTGAGCGTGGATGGTGTAGGGGTGAGCGTGGATGTTGTAGAGGTGAGCGTGGATGGTGTAGGGGTGAGCGTGGCTATTGTAGCGGTGAGCGTGGATGGCGTAGGTGTGAGCGTGGATGTTGCAGGAGTGAGCGTGGATTTTGTATGAGAGAGCGTGGATGTTTAAGGAGCGAGTATGGTGTAGGGGTGAGCGTGGATGGTGTAGGGGTGAGCGTGGATGTTGCAGGAGTGAACGTGGGTGTTGTAGGAGTAAACGTGGATGGGGTAGGGGTGAGCGTGGATGGTGTAGGGGTGAGCGTGGACGTTGTAAAGGTGAGCATTGATGATGTAGGAGTGAGCGTAGATGGTGTAGGGGGTGAGCGTGGATGTTGCAGGGGTGAGCGTGGATATTGCAGGAGTGAGCGTGAATGTTGTAGGCGTGAGCGTGGATGGTGGAGGGGTGAGCGTGGCTATTTTAGGGGTGAGCGTGGATGGTGTAGGGTGAGCTTGGATGGTGTAGGAGTGAGCGTGGATGGTGTTGGGGTGAGCGTGGATGGTGTAGGGGTGAGTGTAGATGGTGTAGGGGGTGAGCGTGGAGGTTGTAAAGGTGAGCGTGGAGGTTGTAACGGTGAGCGTGGATGGTGTAGGAGTGAGCGTGGATGTTGTAGGGGTGAGAGTGGATGGGGTTGGGGTGGGCGTGGATGGTGTGGGGGGTGAGAGTGGATGGTGTCGGGGTGAGAGTGGATGGTGTCGGGGTGAGTATGGATGTAGGAGAGGTGAGCGTGGATGGTGTAGGGGTGAGCGTGGATGGTGTAGGGGTGAGCGTGGATGTTGCAGGAGTGAGCGTGGATGTTGTAGGAGTGAGCGTGGATGGTGTAGGGGTGAGAGTGGATGTTGTAAAGGTGAGCGTGGATGGTGTAGGGGTGAGAGTGGATGTTGTATGAGTGAGCATGGACGGTGTAGATGTGAGTGTGGATGGTATAGGGGAAAGCGTGGATGGTGTAGTGGTGAGCGTGGATGGTGTAGGGGTGAGCGTGGATGTTGTAGAGGCGAGCGTGGATGGTGTAAGGGTGAGCGTGGCTATTGTAGGGGTGAGCGTGGATGGTGTAGGGGTGAGCGTGGATGTTGCAGGAGTGAGCGTGGATTTTGTATGAGAGAGCGTGGATGTTGCAGGAGTGAGCGTGGGTGTTGTAGGAGTAAACGTGGATGGTGTAGGGGTGAGTGTGGATGGTGTAGGGGTGAGCGTGGACGTTGTAAAGGTGAGCATGGATGATGTAGGAGTGAGCGTAGATGGTGTAGGGGGTGAGCGGGGAGGTTGTGAAGGTGAGCATCCATCCACGCTTTCCCCTATACCATCCACGCTCACCCCTACACCATCCACGCTCACCCCTACACCATCCACGCTCACTCCTACACCATCCACGCTCACCCCTACCACATCCACGCTCACCCCCACCAAATCCACTCTCACCCCTACACCATCCACGCTCACCACTACACCATCCATGCTTTCCCCTATACCATCCACACTCACCTCTACACCGTCCATGCTCACTCATACAATATCCACTCTCACCCCTACACCATCCACGCTCACCTTTACAACATCCACTCTCACCCATACAACATCCACGCTCACCCCTGCAACATCAATGCTCACCTCGCCAACATCCACACTCACCCCAACACCATCCACGAACACCCCAACCCCATTCACTCTCACCCCTACAACATCCACGCTCACTCCTACACCATCCACGCTCACCCCTACACCATCCACGCTCACCCCTACAATAGCCACGCTCACCCCTACAACATCCACGCTCACCCCTACACCATCCACACTCACCACTACACCATCCACGCTTTCCCCTATACCATCCACACTCACATCTACACCGTCCATGCTCACTCATACAACATCCACTCTCACCCCTACACCATCCACGCTCACCTTTACAACATCCACTCTCACCCCTACACCATCCACGCTCACCCCTACAACATCCACGCTCACTCCTACAACATCCACGTTCACCCCTACACCATCCACGCTCACCTCTCCAACATCCATACTCACCCCGACACCATCCACTCTCACCCCTACAACCTCCACGCTCACTCCTACATCATCCATGCTCACTCCTACACCATCCACGCTCACTCCTACACCATCCACGCTCACTCCTACATCATCCATGCTCACTTTTACAAAGTCCACGCATAAACGTGGATGGTCTAGGGGTGAGCATGGACGGTGTAGAGGTGAGTGTGGATGGTATAGGGGAAAGCATGGGTGGTGTAGGGATGAGTGTGGACGTTGTAAAGGTGAGCATAGATGATGTAGGAGTGAGCGTAGATGGTGTAGGGGGTGAGCATGGAGGTTGTAAAGGTGAGCGTGGATGTTGCAGGGGTGAGCGTGGATGTTGCAGGGGTGAGCGTGGATGGTGTAGGGGTAAGAGTGGATGGTATAGGGGAAAGTATGGATGGTGTAGTGGTGAGCGTGGATGGTGAAGTGGTGAGCGTGGATGGTGTAGGGGAGAGCGTGGATGATGTAGGGGTGAGCGTGCAGCTCCAAAGCTTTGGAATGCTTTGCCTTTGCTAAAAAGATCATCAGAGTCGTTGGGTATATTTAAGTGTCTTGAAAACTCACCTCTTTAAACTGGCCTTTACCCCTTAGTTCTGGCCGTTTACTCAGCTGGTTCTGTTAATTTCCTGCTTTCCATACACATGACACATTGGGATCTATGGATGAAATGCACCTTACAAATGTAAATTATGACTGCCTACAGATACAGTATCACCAAATACATTGTATAATAGCCATAATAATCATAACCATAGTAATGAAGATGATGATGACAACAATTTAAGTCAACCACTGTAGGACATCGTATTCTGTAGGGTCCTCCCGACTCTACACACACAGCCCACACACCCAAGCGTGTGCCCCCCACTCTACAAGCAGCCTGCAGGGTGCCCCCCACTCTACACAGCCTGCAGGGTGCCCCCCACTCTCAGTGAGTATAAAAGTGTAGGTGTGAATCAAAATGAAATACCGCTAATCCACGTGAACGAGTTGGTAATCCACTGCGCGAGGTTTTAACTTCACCACGCGTCGCTACCTCGCGACACGAGGCCAGCACCCACAATGTCGAGAACGGCACACGGAGCCTGATCACGGGGCGGAGTGATTCTCGGCAGTGCGCACTCGCGAACGTGCGGGGCGGTTTACTCCGACAAATAGTCCGGTCTACCGCGCGTGGTCCTCGGGAGCGGTGGGGCGGAGTCGGTCAGAGGGGGGGTTGGGGGTTGTTGCGTTGTTGCCGATGTTTGTGTGCACACACACACACACGTGTATGTATATATACATACACGTGTGTGTGTGTATTTTACGTGTGAAAGCTTGGGTAATCCATCATCCAACAGTGGATTGAACATGGCAGCTGCGAATGATGATCTGTGGCGGTCGGTGAATAAGGACACCCGCTGAAGTTAGCGGTGGCCGGATATTGAACTCATGTCACTGGATTCATGGTGCAGTGTTGCTATCCGCTGCGCCACCAGTCCACCTCATACAAAGACTTTCGGCTCGCAGTAACGATTATCTGAAACAATTCCGGGCGTCCCCTAGGTCGACTCTGCCTCAAGTGGGTACCTGGTGCGGTGTGTAAACATCGCCAATAGGAAGACAAAGGTGTCCAGGCGTGGTCCTGGCCACAACATACCCTCGTGCGCCGCTCCGGCCTTCAGAGCTGCTCGCTAGTAACACTTCCCCGAACAGTCTGTTAAGGCTATGCAGGGGGGCCTTTGTGTTTGTGGTTACAGTGCCATCGATGAGCTCCTCCGACAGGCGAGGCTGCGTTGCCCAAGCAGCTTCTGTTTGGCCGGATAGAAGGGGGCTAAACGAACGCGGCACAGCCTCGAGAAGAGCCGGGCCAATGTGGTACAGGAGGATGTGGAGCTGAGACTTGACGATAACCGCTACCAGCAGGGGTGTCAAGATCGTGAAGGAGGCGACTGGGAACTTGGAGGCGTTCGCTCTTCAGCAACAATGGAGGGCAGAGAGGCGACGCTCACAACAACGCACGGAGCGCCGCGTGGATAAAACGCAGACAATTGGCCCAATCACGTGACCTCGAAGTGCACCAAGCCTGGCACAAGCGTGGTGGTAACGTCACCTCTTTTTGCGCATATGAAGTTTGAATGATCACCATCTGTTCTTCAGAGACTGAGTAAGTAAGTACCTGGTGCG
This sequence comes from Petromyzon marinus, assembly GCF_048934315.1. NCBI lineage: Eukaryota > Metazoa > Chordata > Hyperoartia > Petromyzontiformes > Petromyzontidae > Petromyzon > Petromyzon marinus. Next base: position 15,750,601 of record NC_133689.1, read on the forward strand.
GTGTGTAACCACTGGGCCACCGTTCCACTCACACATTCATACAAATCTGGCATCACAGGCACCAGAATGTAAGACGCACCCTAGATGGGTGGTGTGTCACATGGTGGGGAGATGGTTGGGTAGGTGTGTGTGAGTGAGTGTCGTGCTGCGCTATGAACCCGGCGACCGCGTTCGATTCTCACGGTCAACACCTGTGACGATTATTTAATCGGTGCTAGGCCTCGCATAGGTCGACTCAGCCTCAAATGAGTACGTGGTGTTTTCTGTAAATATCGACACTTTTTACACATCGTTACTGGGAGACAAAGGGGGTCGGGCGTGGTGCTACCCACCTACCCCTACTGTACCGTGCCGGTATTCATAGGTGCTCGCTAACAGTACCTACCCCAACATTCTGTTGAGGCTACACGGGGGATCTTTGTCTTTGTTTGTCAGTGTGGGAAGCAGTGGTGCAACGGTTGGCGCGCAACGATCCCGGCGATCCGAGATCGCTCATTGGTCAGTGGAGTCGTGACGTTGCACTAAGGGAGCGCGCTGATTGGTCGGCAGCGTGCACTGGGCTCGATGGCTGGGGACGTGGATTGTATCATTGCAGAATGCCGCGTCACGGTCATGTGGCGATGAGCTGCTTTGGTGTCCTGAAGCGATGCTGCTTCCTCAAGCAAATTGAGTGAAGCTGCCTGGAATCAATGTATCATTGTAATGAATACGGTATTATATTTGGCACATTCAACATTATGATGAAATTAGGAGACGCAACAAATAATTAAAAGTGTGAGGTTCCTCAATAATCTGGATTTTGATTAAATAAATATGTATTGTACTTTGTCACTGGAGATTTCCCACGTCAGTCCTTTGTTGAAAATGTTTAAACATGTTTGACTTACAATATGTGACATGCATTTGTAGGGGATGTCCGAGCCATCCTCACACACTCGCACCACACAGACACACAATCTCCGCACTCAACATCGCACACACCAATCACACGCTAAGGAATACACGAGAAAGGGGTCAAGGGTTAAAGGGCGCTGACGTCACACGCACGCGGCGTGCTCGACAGAGACGTGGATTAGGAAGGGGGTGGAGTTGGAGGGTTTAAAGGGGGCGCGGTGAGACGCGTGTTCGGGGTTGGTTTGAGGAACGAGTGTGGCTGTGGTTTGAAGAATAAAGAAGTGCTTTACCAGTCTCCGACTCCTCTTCACATTCAACATCAAAGCAATACACTGTAATTATTCTGTTTGGTTACGAATCATTAATTTAAACGCAGCAGCCTTTGTTTCACTTTTTGCACTAAGTGGGTGGCTCTGAAAAGAGCCTTTGTGGTGGAGTGAATCGCGCGTGGCCCGAGCGGATTCACTTCTTTGACTTCGTAGCATTGGACTTGGCCGGACTCTTCAGCACCTTCTTGGTCTCGACAGCTAACTTCAACTTATTGGGACTCTTGGACGCCTTGGCAGCTTTTTTGCTTCCATGGGAGAGTTCCAGGAAAGCAAAGAAGCAGCGGAAGTGGGGTCGAAAGTGATGGTTGGGGGTGAGGCGGATAGTGATGGTGCAGGTTCAGGCGGATAGTGACGGTGGGTTTGGGTGGATAGTGAAAGTAGGGGGTGGGGTGGAGGGTGGTGTGGTGGAGGGTGGGGTGGCGGGGTGGGGTGGAGGGTGGTGTGGTGGGGTGGCGGAGTGGTGTGGTGGGGTGGAGTGTTGTGGTGGGGTGAAGGGTGGTGTGGTGGCATGGAGGGTGGTGTGGCGTGGTGGAGTGGAGGGTAGTGTGGTGGGGTGGAGGCTGGTGTGGTGGGGTGGAGGGTGGTGTGGCGGGGTGGAGGGTGGTGTGGCGGATGGGGTGGAGGGTGGTGTGGCGTGGTGGAGTGGAGGGTGGTGTGGTGGGGTGGGGTGGAGGGTGGTGTGGTGGGGTGGGGTGGAGGGTGGTGTGGCGTGGTGGAGTGGAGGGTGGTGTGGCGTGGTGGAGTGGAGGGTGGTGTGGCGTGGTGGAGTGGAGGGTAGTGTGGAGGGGTGGGGTGGAGGGTGGTGTGGTGGGGTGGGGTGGAGGGTGGTGTGGCGGAATGGAGGGTGGTGTGGCGAGGTGGAGGGTGGTGGGGTGGGGTGGAGGGTGGTGTGGCGAGGTGGGGTGGAGGGTGGTGTGGCGGGGTGGGGCGGAGGGTGGTGTGGCGGGGTGGGGCGGAGGGTGGTGTGGCGGGGTGGGGTGGAGGGTGGTGTGGCAAAGTGGGGCGGAGGGTGGTGTGGCGGAGTGGGGTGGAGTGTGGTGTCGCGTGGTGGGGTGGAGGGTGGTGTGGTGGTGGGGTGGAGGGTGGTGGGGTGGAGGGTGGTGGGGTGGAGGGTGGTGGTGTGGAGGGTGGTGGGGAGTGGGGCACATCGTCATGGTGTGGGGTGAGGAGCATCGTGTTGGTTGAGGATGAGGAGTATAGTGATGGTGGAGAGTTAGGCGGATAGTGATGGTGTTTCAAGTTTCATTTATTTAGGTATAGCCCTGTGAGCCATGCGGCTCTTAAGTCGGGTGCAACCGCAACCAACAAAATATGAATACAGAACATCCCAAAGCGACGACGCGCAACAGAAACATCCTGGAACAGTGGTTCTTAACCTGGGTTCGATCGAACCCCAGGGGTTCGGTGAGTCGATCTCAGGGGTTCGGCAGAGCCCCCGCCACGGAGGTCCGGACACACTTGAATTATTGTGTAAATTTGTGATGACACACACGGCCCGCTTGGCCATCACTGGCTGCAGATGATCATGCTACACTGCTTGGCCAATCAGCGCTGCGGGGAATTTAGTGCGTACTCAGTAGTCAACGTGTGACTGTTGTTGTCGTACGTCGTGTGATTTCTTTAATATTTTATCCATACTAACTATGTCGGGCAAAAGAAAAAAGTGGTCGGACGAATATGTACAACATGGATTCTCATGTATCACGGAACGTGATGGGAGTGAGCGTCCTATCTGCATGATTTGCAACGCAAGTTGAGCAACTCTAGTCTTGCACCGGCAAAACTAAAGGAACACTTCTTGAAGCTGCATGGAGACGGGGAATACAAGAACACAACACTTGCTGAATTCAGGGTGAAGAGAGCCAGATTCGATGAAAGGGCCACTCTGCCTGCTCTTGGATTTGTACCTGTTAACAAACCGATCCTGACAGCATCGTACGAAGTTGCTTACCTGATCGCAAAGCAGGGCAAGCCACACACCATTGGTGAAACACTTGTGAAACCAGCTGCATTAAAGATGGCGAATCTGATACTCGGAACAGCGGCCGAAGGTAAATTATCCCAAATTCCCCTTTCAAATGACCCCGTCAGTGACAGAATAGAAGACATGAGTAAAGACATCTTGGCTCAAGTAGTCGCGGATCTGATTTCAAGCCCGGCAAAATTCAGCCTTCAACTCGACGAAACCACAGACGTTTCTGATCTAAGCCAGCTTGCTGTTTTTGTACGCTATGTGAAAGACGACATGATAAAAGAAGAGTTTTTATTTTGTAAGCCTCTTACAACAACAACGAAGGCAGCCGATGTGAAGAAGCTTGTGGATGACTTCTTCAGAGACAACAATCTTTCATGGGATATGGTTTCTGCAGTTTGTACGGACGGAGCTCCAGTCATGCTGGGAAGAAAGTCTGGTTTTGGTGCGCTAGTAAAGGCCGATGCACCACACATCATTGTGACGCATTGTATTCTGCACAGGCATGCGTTGGCAACAAAAACCTTACCTCCAAAAATGACAGAAGTATTAAAAACTGTGGTGGAATGTGTGAACTATGTGCGAAAAAGTGCTCTGAGGCACCGCATCTTCAGTGAGCTGTGTAAAGAAATGGGCTCTGAATTTGAGGTACTTCTGCTCCATTCTAATATTCGGTGGTTATCCCGGGGACAGGTGCTGAATCGTGTTTTTGCCATGCGTGTGGAATTAGCCCTGTTTTTGCAAGAGCACCAACACTGCCATGCAGATTGCTTCAAAAATCCTGAGTTCATTCTCATTTTAGCGTACATGGCTGATATATTCGCAGCTCTCAATCATCTCAATCAGCAGATGCAGGGTGGTGGAGTCAATATCATGGAAGCGGAAGAACACCTGAAGGCTTTTCAAAAAAAGCTACCGTTATGGAAACGACGAACAGAGAACAATAACTTCGCAAACTTCCCGCTTCTGGACGACTGTGCAAGTAAGATCGAAGATGTGTCTGGAATCGGAGATATTTCTGTATCCACAGAACTGAAGCAAACAATTGCCACGCACTTAGATGAGCTTGCAAAGTCTCTCGACGGATATTTCCCTACAAGAGAGTCATATCCAGCATGGGTGAGACAGCCGTTCACGTTTGCTGTTGAAACAGCAGATGTCAATGATGAATTCCTCGACGAAATCATTGATATTCAGCAGAGCCAGGTTCAACAGCAACTCTTCAGAACAACAACGCTCTCAACGTTTTGGTGTCGACAAATGAACAAGTATCCAGTTATTGCTAAGAAAGCCCTGGATTTTTTATACCATTTGTTACAACATATCTTTGTGAGCAATCCTTTTCGAGGATGCTGGACATAAAAACGAAGAAAAGGAACAGACTTTGCTGTGAAAATGACATGAGAGTGGCACTTGCCAAGGTGAAGCCACGCATATCTGAACTGATCTCTCAAAGGCAACAGCAGAAGTCACATTGATTTCCAGGTATGTAATTTGTTGTGAGTTTATGCATTGTGTTGGTTTTATTCTTTGAACAAGGTAATGTTCATGCACGGCTCATTTTGTGTACCAGTAAAAAACATATCTATGTCTTGAATTTGAAAAAAATCACATTTTATTTTTCACTAAACAGGGGTTCGGTGAATGCGCATATGAAACTGGTGGGGTTCGGTACCTCCAACAAGGTTAAGAACCACTGTCCTGGAATAAACCAGGAAATATTCCACACACACAAAAAACGTATTAAAACGCTGTGTGCAAAAATCACAATGTGGTGCAAGCCAACAACAACAACTATAAGACAAATTTTGATTTTTATTGTTTCATATATTTTTTATTATTTTGTTGTTTCCCTTCAACGCGACTTTACCGAAAGAACTAAGAATATGAACTATAAGACAATTTAGATTAACCATATGTTTTTGAATCACCAAAATAAAGCTATAAAAAACAATGTAACAACAGTAATCTTAGGAACTGTAATTTTAAATTTAACAATAAACGATATACATAACACTGATGACAAAAACCTGCAGCCATAACTGGCAGCACGACACTCCCAGTGTATGATGTGTGAGTGAGTCAGCAGCAGCGTGAGTGAGTGTATGATGTGCGAGTCACTGTATGATGGTTGAGTCCGTATTAGGTTGAGTGAGTGTATGATGTGTGAGTCAGCGTACGATGTGTTAGTCAGCACATGATGAGTGAGTCAGTGTATGATGTGCGAGTCAGTGTATGATGTGTGAGTGAGTCAGCAGCAGCGTGAGTGTATGATGTGTGAGTCAGCGCACAATGTGTTAGTCAGCGCATGATGAGTGAGTCAGTGTATGATGTGTGAGTGAGTCAGCGGCAGTGTGAGTGAGTTTATGATGTGCGAGTGAGCCAGCACACGATGAGTGAACCTGTGTATGATGAGTGAATGGGTCAGTGGTTGTGCGAGTGTATGATGTGTGAGTGAGTAAGCACATGATGAGCGAGTCAGTGCATGATGTGTGAGGGAGTCAGTGTATGATGTATGATAAAGTCAGTGTCGGCTCCCTCTGCTCGCGCGTCGCCCCCCCCCCTCCCCCCCCCCCTCCGGCTCCGTCGGCCCTCCCTTGGCTCCGTCGGCCCCCCCCCGGCTCCGTCGCCCCGCCCCCCCCGGCTCCGTCGCCCCCCCCGGCTCCGTCGCCCCCCCCCCGGCTCCGTCGCCCCCCCCCCGGCTCCGTCGCCCCCCCCCGGCTCCGTCGCCCCCCCCCCGGCTCCGTCGCCCCCCCCCCGGCTCCGTCGCCCCCCCCCCGGCTCCGTCGCCCCCCCCCGGCTCCGTCGTCCCCCCCCGGCTCCGTCGCCCCCCACGGCTCCGTCACCCCCCCCCCCGGCTCCGTCGCCCCCCCTCCGGCTCCGTCGCCCCCCCCCCCGGCTCCGTCGCCCCCCCCCCGGCTCCGTCGACCCCCCCCCCGGCTCCGTCGTCCCCCCCCGGCTCCGTCGCCCCCCCCGGCTCCGTCGCCCCCCCCCCCGGCTCCGTCGCCCCCCCCCCCCGCCCCCGTCGCCCCCCCCCCCGGCCCCCTCGGCTCCATCGGATCCTTCTGTCGGCTCCCTCGGCCCCTCACAAACGGCCCCACCAGCCCCTGCTCGGAGTGCGGCCCGGGAACGCCCCGGGAGCGCACGCGCGCCTCAGGCGGCCATCTTGGATTCGTCTTCTTGGTCTTTGTCGAGGATGGGTTGGATAGTGATGGTAAGGGGTGGGGCGAAAAGCGATTGTTGTGGGTGGGGAAGATAGTGATGGTGGGGGGGATGGGCATATAGTAATATTTGGGCGTGTGGCGGATCGTGATGGTGCAGGTTCAGGTGGATAGTGATGGTGAGGGGTGGGTGGATTGTGATGGGGGAGATTGAGGAGGGTAGTGATGGTGAAGGGTGAGGCGGATAGGAATGGTAAGGGGTGGGGTTAATAGTGATTGTGGTGGGTGGGGCAGATCGTGATGGCGGTGGGATGGGCGTATAGTAATGACGGTGGGTGGGGCAGATTGTGATGTTGGGGGGTTGGGTGGATCGTGATGTTGCGGCGTTTGTTGGATAGTGATTGTGGGGTTTGGGGCGGATAGTGATGGTAGGGGGTCGGGCGGATTGTGATGGTAGTGGCTGGGTTGGATAGTGATGGTGAGGGGTGGTGAATAGTGATGTTAGGGGGGGGGGGGCGGATAGTGATGGTGAGGAGTGAGGCGGATCGTGATGGGGAAGGGTGAGGCGGATTGTATTGGTAAGGGGTGGGGCTAATAGTGATTGTAGTTGGTCGGGCAGATCGTGATGGTGGGGGGATGGGTGTATAGTAATGGTGGTGGGGGGGGATAGTGGGGATGAGGCGTTCGTTGATGGTGGTGGATGGGGCAGATTGTGATGGTGGGGGATGGGTGGATAGTGATGTTGCGGGGCTGGTTGGATGGTGATTGTGGGGTTTGGGGCGGATAGTGATGGTGGAGGGCACACCGAATAGTGATGATGGGGGTTGGGGCTTACTGTGAAGGTGGGGGGTGAGTGGATGGTGATGGTGGAGGGTGGTTTGGAGAGTGATGGTGGGGGGTGAGATGGTCGGGCAGGATGGAGGGGAGGCGGGGAGAAGATTTTCAGACGAAAATCTTCTCCCCGTGGCAGCGCCTCTTCTTGCTGAGTGAAGGCCTCCCGCAAAAGTCATTATAATATGAGAGGTTGACTCTCAGGTGGCCTCCCACTTCGTAGCCCTGCTCCTCGGCCACGAAGGAGGGGCAAGTCCTCTGGGCCCGCGTCATCACCCCCACCGGAGCTCGGGGACGCTTTGTGGGACGAGCCAAGCAGCTGCTGCTGTTGGGTCCAGCTGCTTTTTTCTGCCGGCGTCGTTGAGGTGACTTCTTGGCTGCTTCCATCTCGAGCCAGATGTCCTTAACAGCCGCCGCCTCCCAGAACCCGACTGTAGGAACTGGCGCAGGGTCGACCTGAGATAACTGAGGCCCGCACAGGCCCAGGCAGCAACAGCAGCTGCACAGCTGTTCATATCCCAGCAGGGGATTCTCGGCTGTCAGGAGGCAGGCGTCGTGGAGGAGGTGGTGGTACTCTGTTGACTCCGCTCCTTCACAGGATTCTGGGGGATGAGTGAGACCTAGGGCACAGTAGGGGGATGTCATCAGCACTGGGCAGTACCTGGACCGTACCCTTAATTATCATCATGCAAGTACTCACATTCGTCATTCAGTCATCCACGTCAACATTCTATGATCATTGTACTTAAACGTCGGCTGCACCCTTAGAATTGCATGGAAAGCTTGTGGGAGGAGCACACGGACCTTGGAATATGTACGACCCAAATACATCATTGCGAGGGTGACCTTGGCTAGGCAACGCATCTAGACGGCCATGTCATCAATGTTTTTATTGTAATTATATACTAATTATATTTTATATCAAAGTAATTGTAGTGTAAATTTTGATTTAAAGCTTTCGTGACTGCAGTAATTCATATTCTTAGCACTTTCGGTAAAGTCACATTGAAGGGAACATAACACAAATGGTCGAAACGTCGTGAGAATTTTTATTGTTTTATATATATTTTATTATTTTATTGTTTCCCTTCAACGTGACTTTACCGAAAGAGCTAAGATTATAATTGTAGTGTTCTACGATGGGGGCGGAGCCTGCAGAAGACGGGGGCGGGGCCACATAGGCCGTGGCAGTGACGTCACCAGAGGGCGGGGCTCGAGGCCTGGACCGTTGGCGACAGTTGGAGCGGGGAGGCCGTTGCCATGGCTACCCGGGTTTGTTGTTGCCCACCGACATCGCTATAATAAAGACTTTACTTGTTTACTTAGCGCTCGTTTATCATTGATTTACTTATTTATCGTTACCGAGACTATCCTTATGACTTAATTACTTGTTAAATAGATAGCAACTCGTCACGTTCTTTAGAAGGAAAACCAAAGAGGCAAATTTACACATAAGTGCTTCTGGCAGATGTGGCCACAGGCCAAAGAGACACGCACATTGATGTACTCATCGTCGGTATTAAATTATTGTTTACTATCGATCAAGGACGGGCACGTCAAAGCTATTTGAGGAAAGTGAGTGGTGGTGCTGATTGGTACTTGCTATGAGCACCTGCCCCTAGTCAGAATCAGAATCTCAATCTATATTCATACTGGAGGAATACGATGAACTATACAGCTCGTTTTCAAAGATGTTCAGTACCTTGGTTCGCCTCGTAGTCTGCGACCACTTCGGCCCAAGCGGCTGTGGAGGGGGACTTCGCAGGCTTCTCAGAATCCGGAGTCGAAAGGGAGGGAACGGGGGGGAGGCGGAGGAAGAAAATCGTGAAGCGTGCCGCTAAGCATGCTCCTCATATACAGCTACAGAGACGAAGATCCCCCTGGCAGCCTTGGACCAGTGCTGTGCTGAAGAGCAGCACGGCACACCACGCCTGGCCACCTTTGTCTCCCCTATGCTGATGTTTTCAACGGGGGCTCTTTACATAGGTGATGTTTTAACACGTTGAATCAGATACTGTAATCGTTTTGAGTCTGAGTAGACAAAGAGGAGGCCCATGACTTTTTCACTAAATACCAACCACCGTGGAATATAAATTCGCGCTACTCCTCTAGCGACACAACAGCCCTGCCTACTCCCCACACAGGAATCTACACACACACACAGCAACACTCGCTCCACTCACCATGTCAATATCTTTTCGTGCAATATTCTCGTATGAGGTCATCATTTGGAAATCTTGAGCATCGCAAGAACGCAGCTCTCTGCTCAACGCCTCTGCTCAAAATGGCAGTTAGGACCACGTGACATCGGTTAGGGCCTCGTGACGGCGCGTCGGACAACTCGTTGCGAGGCAACTGGCGATTTGGGTGACGTCACGGCGAGTCACGTGCTCCTTGGTACACGAATCAGAGAGGAACCCAGCACACGAACCACTCACACGCGCCTCGCGCACCCTTCTGAACAGACTCTTGGTAGGAGGTGCACACACACACCCCAACAAATACACTTCGTATAACACGCGTGAATACGAATGTAAATAGATGTTCCATTGTCCGAATATTTATTTCAGATACCGACGTACAAATTAATTAGAATATGTATTTATACTGGAGAAATCCAATCAATAACTCACAAACCACCCACCCACCCTCTCAAGTTCTCAAGCATACAATAACCCATTCGCCAAGCCGTGCTGGCCTTCACAGATGCTTGCTCACAGCACCTGCCCTAATAATCTGTTAGGGCTGTTGGGGGGTAGGTGCTGCGGGATCTGTGTCTTTGTGTGGGCTGGTGAATGTGGGGAGCGGTAGTGTCGTGATTAACGCACTTCGCCACGAAGCCGGCCAATCAGTTCGATTCCCGCTCACGGCAAAGACAAGTGACGATTGTCTGAATCGGTTATTGGCCTCGCTAATTCAGCCTGAAATCAACACGTTGTGTAAACATCACGACTAGGGAAACAAATGCGGCCGGGGATGGTGTTGGTCACTTATGCCCTCGTGTACCGTGCCGTTCTTCATAGGTAGTCGCTAACAGTACCTGCCCCAACATTCTGTTAAGGCTACACGGGGGATCTTTGTCTTTGTTTGTGAAAGTGTGGGGAGCGGTGGTGCAACGGTTAGCGCGCTGCGAACCTGGAGATCAGAGATCTCTGGCGCAGAGCGCGCTCTCATTGGTCAGTGGAGTCGTGACGTGATGCTAAGAGAGCGTGTTGATTGGGGTCGTCAGCTTGCAAAGGGCTCGATGCTGGAGCCGTGTTCATAACAAACTCGACGCTCGTGGTTTGTATCATTGCAGAATGCCGCATCAAAGTCAAGTGGCTATGAGCTGCTTTGGTGTCCTTAAGTGCTGCTCCTTTCTCAAGAAAATACCCTTCCAAAAAAAGATACTCGATTAAAACCACGAGAGACCGTGCAGTGGTTGTTTTGGCACCATTCAGTATACATCATCTAAATAAGATGTTAATCTTTGAAACTGCACATTTTTAAAGATGTAATAACGAGGTCATAACAAGTGTCAGATGTAAAACCTCTTTCCATTGTTTGGATTTCACTTCCCCATAATTCGGGTGCAAATTATCGCAACATTCAAATATCGTGTACAGAATATGCTCTTTGTTGAGACCACGAATGAAATAGATTTTACTGCATGGTTGTTCGAAAGCATGACTCTGAAATCGTTTTGGTACACAACTATGCACTGCGAAAACCTACCGACAGAAAACATGTTTTTGTAACCAAACGCTCAATGCTGAGAGCGTTTGGTTATGAAAATATTTGTGCGAGTGTGCTGCACGGGACTTTGCCTTGGCTCGAGATTAACCACCGGTCTTGCCACGTCCAGACATGGTGAGGACGACGAGGACACATTGAAAAGGAGACTCGGGCTGGTGTACTTCAACTTATTTATTTCGTTGTCACCGCTCGTACATTACAGCAACACTCATCATCAAACCAACCCAGTTCCACGTTTTTCAGCCACTTTTAAACCTCTTCTCCACCAATTACCTTTCTCCCACTTCTCGCTCTTTCCCGATCCGCTCTCCGCACCAATCCGATCCGAGTGTCAACCACTCACTCATCAGATTGCGTTTCGTGCACGTCGTGCTCACACCCCGATCTCTCTTCCCCGCCCGAGCGTGCCGCGTGCGTGACGTGGTGATCCCTGACCTCCGACCCTTGATGCGTTAGGCATGCGTGATGTCGAGTGCGGAAGGTATGCGTGCTGTTTGTGTTGTGCGAGTGTGTGAGGATGGGTGACACATCCTCTATATCACCGCTTTCTCGGTTGAGACCAGAGCCCTCCTCGGCTACTGCAGCTGCTGCAGTAGCAGCAGACGGCGCCTCACGCAACCGCGCGTCGCTCGCGACTCCCGAGCAGAGCGCGCGGCTGCGATTCTACGAGAAGAAGAGCCCGGTCCACTCTCACGAGGAACTGGCGCGCAACATCAAAACACGTTTCGGGCAATTACCCTTCCCAAAGCACTCTATAATCAGATCGGCACAGCCGCAGAGAACGTAGGAGGGACGCGATATTGTGAAGGACGTGGGCCCCTGGCTCCCCCTCCGGGGGAGGGTTGATCTCGGGAGAGCTGCAGGTTCCGGACTCCTCGCTCATGTGAGAGTCGCCGCTATCCAACTGCTCACTCGTGGGGAGAGGGCTGCCGCTCCCCAGCTCCTCTCCTCGCGCTGGAGCCCCTCGGGTCCGCAGGTTCTGTTTGGGGGGCATAGCTCGGGGCTGGCGCATGGCTGCCTGGAATCAATATGTCGCTTCTCAGCCACTCAAACGCGACGTATCCGTTCACACAACCCCACGCACCACTCGCACGCGCTGAAGAGGGGGTCAGAGGGCAATGACGTCCTTCGCACACGCGTTGCCACCGAGGGCGGGCAATGGAGATTGTTTAAAGGGCTGTAGGGATAATCCCACGTGTACCCAGGCGAGTCCACCGTCGCTCACCGCGGGCACACGCTAAACAAAGGCAGTATGGATAATTGTGCGTGTACGCCGCCTGTCTACCTAACGCACACATTAAACACAAGGGCGGATGAGTAACCTCCCGTGCCCCTGTACGAGTCCGCCGCCGCTCGCCACACACACACGCTAATCACGAGCTATGCGCAGGGGCGAGCGCAAACACGTGGGTAAATACACACTCGCGCACAAACACAGGGTACGACGCAGGAACCCCGGTCGGGCCCGCACACAATGGCCGCCTCAACAGAGTTACCCACGTGCAAATCCCCGTACCACGACGAGCGGACTCACACCACCATGTGCCCGTTCCACACTCGCAGAAACCACATAACAAGGTTTGTTGATCACTGACGATTTATTCCTGGCGTGTCTGTGGGCTACTATTACCCGAGTCAGTCCGAGTCAGCAGGGCAGGTTTAACCTATCTCCCGATGGTCTAAAGCTGATCTACCTCGTCCCCTTGGAGTGAAACTCCCCACTCTCGCTTTCGTACTCACGTTCCGCCTGCGATGCGTGGGCCGTCGCGGAGAGACGAGGCTGCACGAGGTTCTTGCGGGGAGCGGGGCCTGGCTTCGCTGAGACTCGTCCCACGGACGACCCAGTGGCCGGCAAGCTGACTGCTCCGATCGCTCATTTGAGGAGAACGCGAACCCCCATCGTCGCTCTCCTCTCCCATTTTATCCCTCTCTACATCAAAGGTCTGCCCGGCTAACCCGCGATACCCCACCGCCATTGGTGCGCCCACCTCGGTGCCTTCACAGACGTCTGCTTCCCTCTCTACCCATCAACAGGGGCCGCCGTTGGGCCATTGCCATTGGCCACGGCGTGCAAGCGTACTTTTCCGGCCAATCGGATGCTTCCCCTGGTGCTCGTGTGGACCTAACCGCGGTGACTGAGTAGCCTTATCGTGAGCATGCAATTGCACGTCAATTCACGGCTCTGTGGTGTAATTCAACCTGGGGGAAGTCGGCCAATTCCCTGGCCCCAGGAAACCGTGAGGGATGTCCCTACGAAGAAGGCCCCTGGGTGAAAACCTGGAGGCCAGGTGACTTCCCCACGAGGTCCTACGTGGGGGGTGTGTGTGTTGTGTGTGCTCATTTTGGGGATGGTGAGGGAGAAGCAGCTTCGGCCTGCACGCTCTCCCGTGGTGGCGTTGCAGGCATGGCCCCGACGGAGCGGCTTCGCTGCTATGGCACCACATAGCCCGCCGAGGTGCCAGTCTCCGTCCTGGGTTGACTGGAGCATCTCGCCTGGGTTGCCCCCACGAGGTAGCGCCGCGGGGTCGGCGGGACTCGCCCGGCCCTCGTGGCTGGCCTCGGGGGTGGTGGCTCCGTCTTTTGGGCTTTTAGCGGCGGTCTCTTCCTCCATTCCAATGGCTCCTCTCGTCCCTCGGCACCTGTGGGCTGGGGAACAAACTCAGAGGCAGCAGGGTTTAGGTGCCATCGTCCCCGCCCCCCCTGGCCTGGGCCGTGACCCCTCGGGGCCGAGCATGGAGGGTGTTGGGACCCCGGGATTTCGGGGTACCCAAACTGCGGGGTTCTCCCTCGCTGGGGCTGCCTTCCATGGTTTTAATTGGCGGACGTTGACCACCATCTCTCGGCCCCTGTCTCCGCCGTGAATCAGCACCGTCCAGGGGGAGATCAGCCGCCCCACGGTCCAGGGTCCGCGCCAGTAGGTGGTCAGTTTCCCCAGCTGTCCAGCCCCGACACGAGGGGTGTATAGCCACACCTTAGAGCCCGCCGAGTAGAAGGGGGGCTCCATAAGGGGTCGGGCGCCCTGCTCTTGGTGCCGATGCACGGCCTCTCCTTGTGGGTAGGCCCCGCCCCGGGCCCCTCGCAGAGTCTCCATCAGGTGCTCCACGGGGCGGCTCCCCTCATCCCGTTGCAGTGGGGGAACGCCGAACAGCAGATCTGCAGGTAGACGAGACTCACGGCCACACATCATTAGGAACAGGGTCTGTCCCGTAGACGTGTGTACTGTGGTGGCGTAGGAGAACAGGGCATAGGGGAGGTGTTCGTCCCAGTCCTGCTGAGTTGCGGCCACCATGCATTTGAGCTTCCCAGCTAAGGTCTGGTTCATACGCTCCACCATACCGTTCACCTGGGGGTGCTACGCCGTGGTTCGGTCCTTCTGGATTCCGAACTCGCGGCACAGCGCCTGAAACAGCTCTGCCTCGAACTCACTACCTTGCTCGGTAATGACCCATTCGGAGATCCCGTGCTTAAGTACGTAGTGCTCCACGAATGCCCAGACCACCACAAGAGCCGTCTTATCGGGGATGGCCACCGCCACGGGATAGCGTGCGAAATACTCCACCGGTGGGATCGCGGAAATTGCCCCTGTAGGTCGATCCCAACCAGCTGGTTTGTCCGACTGACGCGGAACGGCCTCAGGGGTACCTGATATTGTGCCGGTTTCGGCCCGCATTGCTGACACGCGCGGTAGTCCTGTACCCAGGCGGCCACGTCTTGCACCAATTTGGGCCAGAGATATTGGCGACGCAGGGTCTCCCGAGTGCGCCGTTCCCCATCATGGCCCCCGAGCAGGTGGTCGTGCACCAGCCATAGCAGCTGGGGTCGCACCTGGGAGGGAACACAGATGCACCCTCTTACCACCCCGTTCTGCACACACAACCGGGCATACAAACCACTCCAGGGTCCTGGTAGGGTGCTCTTCTTCTCCCGCAGGGCCACTTCCACTGCCGCCAGATCCGGGTCCCGTTGCTGGGTCTGTCTCAACTGCTCGTCGTCCAGGCCCGGGAAGACGCAGCCGACGTCCTCTTGGATCCGCCCGGTCAGGGTGGGGCAGTCCGTCGGCTCCTTCTGTAGGGGTCTCCGCGGCGCATACTGCACTCTCTCTCGCGAGAGGGGGGTTAGTCTCAGTGCGCTCCCGGGGGGGCGTTGCCTGTTGGCAGCGTCCCCCATGAAGCATGGGCAGGCCTCCTCTGCCCTCGTCTCGGCGCACACCATGGGCTGCCTCGACAAGGTGTCCACATTTTCGTGCATCCGCCCAGCCCGGTACTCGATCTGCAGGTTGTATTCCTGCAGCTGCGCCAGCCATCGGGCCATCTGCCCCTGCGATTTCTTGAATGTGAGATGGAGCTGCAGAGCATAATGGTCACTCCGCACCCGACATTTTCTGCCATACAAATACGGCCAGAACTGTTTACATGTGAAGATCACGGCGTACAGTTCCTGACGGGTCACGCAATAGTTCAGCTCGGCCCTGCTCAGGGTCCAGCTGGCGTATGCGATGGCCCGTTCCATCCCATCCTGCACCTGTGACAACACCGTGCCCAGCTCATAGCTGCAGGCGTCGGTGTCCAAAATCAAATCAGTGGAAAAATCCGGGAAAGCCAGGGTGGGGGTATGGGTGAGGTGGTCTTTGAGGGTGGTGAAGGCCGTCAGGCGGCCTCCGTCCACTGATAAGGGTTCTTAGGGGAAGTGAGTTGGGTGAGGGGGCGTGCAATCTCGCTGAATCCCTTTACAAATCGACGATAATAGGTGGCGTGCCCCAAGAATGACCTGATCTCCGTCAGGTTCCTTGGCCATGGCCATTCCACTATGGCGCGTACCTTCTCCGGATCGGTGCGCAACCCTGCCTCGCTGATTCGGTGTCCAAGGTACCCCACCTCGTGCTGCGCAACATAACACTTACGTGGCTTGAGTTTGAGATGGGCTGCTCGCAGTCACTGGAACACCTCTCATAACCTGGACCAGTCCTCAGACAGAGATATACTGAACACTATCACGTCAACCAGGTAAATTAGGCACTGTTCCCACTGCAAGCCCCGCATCACCAGCTCCATCAACCACTGGAACGTCGCAGGCACATTAGTGAGTCCGAACGGGAGTATCCGAAACTCAAACAGTCCCATCGGTTTGGTAAATGCAGTCTTTGGCCGATCCTCCTCCGCCATATCCACCTGCCAGTACCCGGATGCTAGATCGAGGGTGGAAAAATACCACGCCACCGCGAGGCTGTCAAAGGTGTCATCGATGCGGGGGATGGGGAAGGCATCGCCGAGGGTGACTGCGTTCAACTTTCGGTAATCAACACAAAATCGGGTCGACCCATCCTTTTTCATCACCAGTACCACCGGGGCAGACCAGGGGCTCGCTGAGGGTAGGATTATGTTATCTCGGAGCATTTCCACGATGGCCTCTTTAATCTGGGCCCGTTCAGGCGCGCCCACTCGGTATGCGGGGAGTTTAATTGGTCGGGCGGCACCGGTGTCAATTTGGTGCTTAACAAGGTCAGTCCGGCCCACATCCGAATCGTGCTCACTGAACACGTCGGCGTCATCGCTCATGAAAACGTTTATTCTGAGCTCCTGGTTTAGCCCCGAATGAGTGGCATCAAACAGTATTTTACAATAAAATATTGATCCCAATGCAGTACACCATATCGACGTGAAATTGGCAGGTGCACTCACTGGATGAGACGAAGTGTAAAAAGCGACCCATCCAGATACAACAATGCAAAAGCCTACAATACCTGGTATTCCCAGGCAGTCTCCCATCCAAGTACTAACCAGGCTCGACTCTGCTTAGCTTCCGAGATCAGACGAGATCGGGCGCATTCAGGGTGATATGGTCGTAGGCCATGCTTGGAAAGACCTGTCGCACATTCAGATGTATAAAACAATCAACATTCAACTATACTTCTGGAGGTCATCGCTCATAAAACCTTTATTCTGAGCTCCTGGTTGAGCCCCGAAAGAGTGGCATCAAACATTATTTTACGATAAAATATTGATCCCAATGCAGTACACCATATCGACGTGAAATTGGCACGTGCACTCACTGGATGAGTCGAAGTGTAAAAAGCGACCCATCCAGATCCAAAAATACAAAATCCTACAACACCTGGTGTTCCTAGGCAGTCTGCCATCCAAGTACTCACCATGCTCAACCCTGCTTAGCTTCCGAGATCAGACGAGATTGGGCGCATTCAGGGTGATATGGTCGTAGGCCATGCTTGCACACACCTGTCACACATTCAGATGTATAAAACAATTAAAGTTCAACTATATTTCTGGAAATCATCGCTCATGAATACGTATATTCTGAGCTCCTGGTTGAGCCCCGAATAAGTGGCATCAAACAGTCTGGATGAGTCGAAGTGTAAAAAGCGACCCATCCAGATATAACAATGCAAAAGCCTACAACACCAGGTATTCCCAGGCAGTCTCGCATCCAAGTACTAACCAGGCTCGACCCTGCTTAGCTTCCGAGATCAGATGAGTTCGGGCGCATTCAGGGTGATATGGACGTAGGCCGTGCTTGCAGAGACCTGTCCAACACTCATATGTATAAAACAATCAACATTCAACTATACTACTGGAGGTCATCGCTCATGAAAACGTTTATTCTGAGCTCCTGGTTTAGCCCCGAAAGAGTGGCATCAAACAGTATTTTACGAGAAAATATTGATCCCAATGCAGTACACCATATCGACGTGAAATTGGCAGATGCACTCACTGGATGAGTGGAAGTGTAAAAAGCGACCCATCCAGATCCAAATATACAAAAGCCTACAACACCTGGTATTCCCAGGCAGTCTCCCATCCAAGTACTAACCAGACTCGACCGTGCTTAGCTTCCGAGATCAGACGAGATCGGGCGCATTCAGGGTGATATGGTTGTAGGCCATGCTTGGAAAGACCTGTCGCACATTCAGATGTATAAAACAATCAACATTCAACATAACTTCTGGAGGTCATCGCTCAAAAAATCTTTATACTGGTAGGAACGAAGTTGTAAACTGAGTGTACCAGCCTGCAATAGATTAATGTGTCCGTACGTCCGTCCGTCCCCTTTCAATACTTTAACGAAGTGAAATCTCGTGCTGTTGGGTGTATAAAATCAGTAATAGACAGCGCAGAGACTTGTCCTACCAGCCCACCCTGCAGGGACCTGTTTCTGAGCTCCTGGTTGAGCCCCGAAAGAGTGGCATCAAACATTATTTTACAAGAAAATATTGATCCCAATGCAGTACACCATATCGACGTGAAATTGGCAGGGGCACTCACTGGATGAGTCGAAGTGTAAAAAGCGAGCCATCCAGATCCAAGTAAACAAGAGCCTACAACACCTGGTATTCCCAGGCAGTCTCCCATCCAAGTACTAACCAGACTCGACCCTGCTTAGTTTCCGAGATCAGACGAGATCGGGCGCATTCAGGGTGATATGGTCGTAGGCCATGCTTGCAAAGACCTGTCGCACATTCAGATGTATAAAACAATCAACATTCAACTATACTTTTGGAGGTCATCGCTCATAAAACCTTTATTCTGTGCTCCTGGTTGATCCCCAAAAGAGTGGCATCAAACAGTCTGGATGACTTGATTCGAAGCTTTCGTGACTGCAAGAATTACTCTTTGTTTTTTTCGGTAAAGTCACGTATAAATAAAAAATAATAAAATAACAATAGCATACGACGTTTCGGTTGCAACACAAGCAGCCATCATCAGGTACAGAAGAGCTAAATTTACGAGAGAGAGGAAACACATAACCCCAGATGTATATACAGACACCCAAGTAGGGGGGAACTAATACAGATACAACAGGGTACAACAGAGAGAGAAGCATACCAAACAATCAGGGTTTAGCATAATTTGGAAACCATATAAAGCAACACAGACGGTCGGTCAAAACACAATTAACGCATAGTCTGGTTGATTACGCTATTTCAAAGATTGTTAAATTGCAAGTTAAGTATGAAATTTAAAATACAGACTGCGCACACACACACATAGACATCCAAGTAGAGTGAACCAGCACAGACACGCACACAGTGAAGTCGCCTTAAATAGGCAGAGAAGGTGAGGCTGAGAGACAATGGGACAAATTAGCATGAGGTATGCATGGAACAAAGGGGGCACGGCAGCACACACTCGGAAACACCAAGGCCCACACACAGGCAGAGACAGCACAGAGACACAAATCCAAGCCAAGACACAAAGGCAGATGCACAAGCAGAGACAACACAAAGACACAGACCTAATACCTCCCTTAGAGGTGGTTCAGACTTGATTCGAAGCTTTCGTGACTGCAAGAATTACTCTTTGTTTTTTTCGGTAAAGTCACGTATAAATAAAAAATAATAAAATAACAATAGCGTACGACGTTTCGGTTGCAACACAAGCAGCCATCATCAGGTACAGAAGAGCTAAATTTACGAGAGAGAGGAAACACATAACCCCAGATGTATATACAGACACCCAAGTAGGGGGCGTGGATGGAGTGGGGGGTGAGAGTGGATGGTGTCGCGGTGAGAGTGGATGGTGTCGGGGTGAGTATGGATGTTGGAGAGGTGATCGTGGCTGGTGTACGAGTGAGCGTGGATGGTGTAGGGGTGAGCGTGGCTGGTGTAGGGGTGAGCGTGGATGTTGTAGGGGTGAGAGTGGATGTTGCAGGAGTGAGCGTAGATGGTGTAGGGGGTGAGCGTGGAGGTTGTAAAGGTGAGCGTGGAGGTTGTAAAGGTGAGCGTGGATGGTGTAGGAGTGAGCGTGGATGTTGTAGGGGTGAGAGTGGATGGTGTCGCGGTGAGAGTGGATGGTGTCGGGGTGAGTATGGATGTTGGAGAGGTGAGCGTGGATGGTGTAGGAGTGAGCGTGAATGTTGCAGGAGTGAGCGTGGATGTTGTAGGGGTGAGCGTGGATGGTGTAGGGGTGAGAGTGGATGTTATATGAGTGAGCATGGACATTGTAGATGTGAGTGTGGATGGTATAGGGGAAAGCGTGGATGGCGTAGTGGTGAGCGTGGATGGTGTAGGGGTGAGCGTGGATGTTGTAGAGGTGAGCGTGGATGGTGTAAGGGTGAGCGTGGCTATTGTAGGGGTGAGCGTGGATGTTGTAGGGGTGAGTGTGGATGGTGTAGGGGTGAGCGTGGATGTTGCCGGAGTGAGCGTGGGTGTTGTAGGCGTAAACGTGGATGGTGTAGTGGTGAGCGTGGATGGCGTAGTGGTGAGCGTGGATGGTGTAGGGGTGAGCGTGGATGTTGTAGAGGTGAGCGTGGATGGTGTAAGGGTGAGCGTGGCTATTGTAGGGGTGAGCGTGGATGGTGTATTGGTGAGCGTGGATGGTGTAGGGGTGAGCGTGGATGGTGTAGTGGTGAGCGTGGATGGCGTAGTGGTGAGCGTGGATGGTGTAGGGGTGAGCGTGGATGTTGTAGAGGTGAGCGTGGATGGTGTAAGGGTGAGCGTGGCTATTGTAGGGGTGAGCGTGGATGGTGTAGGGGGTGAGCGTGGGGGTTGTAAAGGTGAGCATGGATGGTGTAGGAGTGAGCGTGGATGTTGTAGGGGTGAGAGTGAATGGGGTTGGGGTGGGCGTGGATGGTGTTGGGGTGAGTGTGGATGTTGGAGAGGTGAGCGTGGCTGGTGTAGGAGTGAGCGTGGATGGTGTAGGGGTGAGCGTGGATGGTATAGGGGTGAGCGTGGATGTTGTAGGGGTGAGAGTGGATGTTGCAAGAGTGAGCGTAGATGGTGTAGGGGGTGAGCGTGGAGGTTGTAAAGGTGAGCGTGGATGGTGTAGGAGTGAGCGTGGGTGTTGTAGGGGTGAGAGTGGATGGGGTTGGGTGTGGCGTGGATAGTGTTGGGGTGAGAGTGGATGGTGTCGGGGTGAGAGTGGATGGTGTCGGGGTGAGTATGGATGTTGGAGAGGTGAGCGTGGATGGTGTAGGGGTGAGCGTGGATGTTGCAGGAGTGAGCGTGGATGTTGTAGGGGTGAGCTTCGATGGTGTAGGGGTGAGAGTGGATGTTGTAAAGGTGAGCGTGGATGGTGTAGGGGTGAGAGTGGATGTTGTATGAGTGAGCATGGACGGTGTAGATGTGAGTGTGGATGGTATAGGGGAAAGCGTGGATGGTGTAGTGGTGAGCGTGGATGGTGTAGGGGTGAGCGTGGATGTTGTAGAGGTGAGCGTGGATGGTGTAGGGGTGAGCGTGGCTATTGTAGGGGTGAGCGTGGATGTTGCAGGAGTGAGCGTGGATATTGCATGAGAGAGCGTGGATGTTGAAGGGGTGAGTGTGGATGGTGTAGGGGTGAGAGTGGATGTTGTATGAGTGAGCATGGACAGTGTAGATGTGAGTGTGGATGGTATAGGGGAAAGCGTGGATGGTGTAGTGGTGAGCGTGGATGGTGTAGGGGTGAGCGTGGATGTTGTAGAGGTGAGCGTGGATGGTGTAGGGGTGAGCGTGGCTATTGTAGGGGTGAGCGTGGATGTTGCAGGAGTGAGGTGGATTTTGTATGAGAGAGCGTGGATGTTGAAGGGGTGAGTGTGGATGGTGTAGGGGTGAGCGTGGATGTTGGAGGAGTGAGCGTGGATGATGTAGGAGTGAGCGTAGATGGTGTAGGGGGTGAGCGTGGAGGTTGTAAAGGTGAGCATGGATGGTGTAGGAGTGAGCGTAGATGGTGTAGGGGGTGAGCGTGGAGGTTGTAAAGGTGAGCATGGATGGTGTAGGAGTGAGCGTGGATGTTGTAGGGGTGAGAGTGAATGGGGTTGGGGTGGGCGTGGATGGTGTTGGGGTGGGCGTGGATGGTGTTGGGGTGAGTGTGGATGTTGGCGAGGTGAGCGTTGATGTTGCAGGGGTGAGCGTGGATGTTGCAGGAGTGAGCGTGGATGTTGTAGGGGTGAGCGTGGATGGTGTAGGGGTGAGAGTGGATGTTGTAATGGTGAGCGTGGATGGTGTTGGGGTGAGAGTGGATGTTGTATGAGTGAGCATGGACGGTGTAGAGGTGAGTGTGGATAGTATAGGGGAAAGCATGGATGGTGTAGTGGTGAGCGTGGATGGTGTAGGGGTGAGCGTGGATGGTATAGGGGTGAGCGTGGATGGTGTAGGTGTGAGCGTGGATGGTGTAGTAGTGAGCGTGGACATTGTAAAGGTGAGCGTGGACAGTGTAGCGGTGAGCGTGGACGTTGTAGAGGTGAACGTGGATGTTGTAGGGGTGAGCGTGGATGTTGTAGGGGTGAGGGTGGATGGTGTAGGGGTGAGCGTGGATGTTGTAGAAGTGAGCGTAGATGGTGTAGGAGTGAGGGTGGATGTTGTAGCGGTGAGCGTGGATGGTGTTGGGGTGAGGGTGGATGTTGTAGGGGTGAGCGTGGATGTTGTCGGGGTGAGGGTGGATCGTGTAGGGGTGAGTGTGGATGTTGTAGAGGTGAGCGTGCATTGTGTAGGAGTGAGCGTGGATGGTGTAGGGGTGAGCGTCGATGGTATAGGGGTGAGCGTGGATGTTGTAGGGGTGAGAGTGGATGTTGCAGGAGTGAGCGTAGATGGTGTAGGGGGTGAGCGTGGAGGTTGTAAAGGTGAGCGTGGAGGTTGTAAAGGTGAGCGTGGATGGTGTAGGAGTGAGCGTGGATGTTGTAGGGGTGAGAGTGGATGGGGTTGGGTGGGGCGTGGATGGTGTTGGGGTGAGAGTGGATTGTGTTGGGGTGAGAGTGGATGGTGTTGGGGTGAGAGTGGATGGTGTCGGGGTGAGAGTGGATGTTGGAGAGGTGAGCGTGGATGGTATAGGGGTGAGCGTGGATGTTGCAGGAGTGAGCGTGGATGTTGTAGGGGTGAGCGTGGATGGTGTAGGGGTGAGAGTGGATGTTGTAAAGGTGAGCGTGGATGGTGTGGGGGTGAGAGTGGATGTTGTATGAGTGAGCATGGACGGTGTAGATGTGTGGATGGTATAGGGGAAAGCGTGGATGGTGTAGTGGTGAGCGTGGATGGTGTAGGGGTGAGCGTGGATGTTGTAGAGGTGAGCGTGAATGGTGTAGGGGTGAGCGTGACTATTGTAGGGGTGAGCATGGATGGTGTAGGGGTGAGCGTGGATGTTGCAGGAGTGAGCGTGGATTTTGTATGAGAGAGCGTGGATGTTGAAGGGGTGAGTGTGGATGGTGTAGGGGTGAGCGTGGATGTTGCAGGAGTGAGCGTGAGTGTTGTAGGAGAAAACGTGGATGGTGTAGGGGTGAGCATGGATGATGTAGGGGTGAGCATGGACGTTGTAAAGGTGAGCATGGATGATGTAGGAGTAAGCGTAGATGGTGTAGGGGGTGAGCGTGGAGGTTGTAAAGGTGAGCATGGATGGTGTAGGAGTGAGCGTGGATTGTGTAGGGGTGAGAGTGAATGGGGTTGGGGTGGGCGTGGATGGTGTTGGGGTGGGCGTGGATGGTGTTGGGGTGAGTGTGGATGTTGGCGAGGTGAGCGTTGATGTTGCAGGGGTGAGCGTGGATGTTGCAGGAGTGAGCGTGGATGTTGTAGGGGTGAGCGTGGATGGTGTAGGGGTGAGAGTGGATGTTGTAAAGGTGAGCGTGGATGGTGTAGCGGTGAGAGTGGATGTTGTATGAGTGAGCATGCACGGTGTAGAGGTGAGTGTGGATGGTATAGGGGAAAGCATGGATGGTGTAGTGGTGAGCGTGGATGGTGTAGGGGTGAGAGTGGATGTGGTGGGGGTGAGCGTGGATGTGGTAGGGGTGAGCGTGGATGTTGCAGGAGTGAGCGTGGATTTTGTATGAGAGAGCGTGGATGTTGAAGGGGTGAGTGTGAATAGTGTAAGGGTGAGCGTGGATGTTGGAGGAGTGAGCGTGGATGATGTGGGAGTGAGCGTAGATGGTGTAGGGGGTGAGCATGAGGGTTGTAAAGGTGAGCATGGATGGTGTAGGAGTGAGCGTAGATGGTGTAGGGGGTGAGCGTGGAGGTTGTAAAGGTGAGCATGGATGGTGTAGGAGTGAGCGTGGATGTTGTAGGGGTGAGAGTGAATGGGGTTGGGGTGGGCGTGGATGGTGTTGGTGTGAGTGTAGATGTTGGCGAGGTGAGCGTTGATGTTGCAGGGGTGCGCGTGGATGTTGCAGGAGTGAGCGTGAATGTTGTAGGGGTGAGCGTGGATGGTGTAGGGGTGAGAGTGGATATTGTAAAGGTGAGCGTGGATGGTGTTGGGGTGAGAGTGGATGTTGTATGAGTGAGCATGGACGGTGTAGAGGTGAGTGTGGATGGTATAGGGGAAAGCATGGATGGTGTAGTGGTGATCGTGGATGGTGTAGGGGTGAGAGTGGATGTGGTGGGGGTGAGCGTGGATGTGGTAGGGGTGAGCGTGGACAGTGTAGGGGTGAGCGTGGATGGTGTAGGAGTGAGCGTGGTTGGTGTAGGGGTGAGCGTGGATGGTGTAGGTGTGAGCGTGGATGGTGTAGGAGTGAGCGTGGACATTGTAAAGGTGAGCGTGGACAGTGTAGCGGTGAGCGTGGACGTTGTAGGGGTGAACGTGGATGTTGTAGGGGTGAGCGTGGATGTTGTAGGCGTGAGGGTGGATGGTGTAGGGGTGAGCGTGGATGTTGTAGAAGTGAGCGTAGATGGTGTAGGAGTGAGGGTGGATGTTGTAGCGGTGAGCGTGGATGGTGTTGGGGTGAGGGTGGATGTTGTAGGGGTGAGCGTGGATGTTGTCGGGGTGAGGGTGGATGGTGTAAGGGTGAGTGTGGATGTTGTAGAGGTGAGCGTGCATGGTGTAGGGGTGAGCTTGGATGGTGAAGGTGTGAGCGTGGCTGGTGTAGGAGTGAGCGTGGATGGTGTAGGGGTGAGCGTGGATGGTGTAGGGGTGAGCGTGCATGGTGTAGGGGTGAGCTTGGATGGTGAAGGTGTGAGTGTGGCTGGTGTAGGAGTGAGCGTGGATGTTGTAGGGGTGAGAGTGGATGTTGCAGGAGTGAGCGTAGATGGTGTAGGGGGTGAGCGTGGAGGTTGTAAAGGTGAGCGTGGAGGTTGTAAAGGTGAGCGTGGATGGTGTAGGAGTGAGCGTGGATGTTGTAGGGGTGAGAGTGGATGGGGTTGGGGTGGGCGTGGATGGTGTGGGGGGTGAGAGTGGATGGTGTCGCGGTGAGCGTGGATGGTGTAGGGGTGAGCTTGGATGGTGAAGGTGTGAGCGTGGATGGTGTAGGAGTGAGCGTGGATGGTGTAGGGGTGAGCGTGGATGGTGTAGAGGTGAGAGTGGATGGGGTTGGGTGTGGCGTGGATGGTGTTGGGGTGAGAGTGGATGGTGTTGGGGTGAGAGTGGATGGTGTTGGGGTGAGAGTGGATGGTGTCGGGGTGAGACTGGATGTTGCAGAGGTGAGCGTGGATGGTGTAGGGGTGAGCGTGGATGTTGCAGGAGTGAGCGTGGATGTTGTAGGGGTGAGCGTGGATGGTGTAGGGGTGAGAGTGGATGTTGTAAAGGTGAGCCTGGATGGTGTGGGGGTGAGAGTGGATGTTGTATGAGTGAGCATGGACGGTGTAGATGTGTGGATGGTATAGGGGAAAGCGTGGATGGTGTAGTGGTGAGCGTGGATGGTGTAGGGGTGAGCGTGGATGTTGTAGAGGTGAGCGTGAATGGTGTAGGGGTGAGCGTGACTATTATGGGGGTGAGCGTGGATGGTGTAGGGGTGAGCGTGGATGTTGCAGGAGTGAGCGTGGATTTTGTATGAGAGAGCGTGGATGTTGAAGGGGTGAATGTGGATGGTGTAGGGGTGAGCGTGGATGTTGCAGGAGTGAGCGTGAGTGGTGTAGGAGAAAACGTGGATGGTGTAGGGGTGAGCGTGGATGATGTAGGGGTGAGCATGAACGTTGTAAAGGTGAGCATGGATGATGTAGGAGTGAGCGTAGATGGTGTAGGGGGTGAGCGTGGAGGTTGTAAAGGTGAGCATGGATGGTGTAGGAGTGAGCGTGGATGTTGTAGGGGTGAGAGTGAATGGGGTTGGGGTGGGCGTGGATGGTGTTGGGGTGGGCGTGGATGGTGTTGGGGTGAGTGTGGATGTTGGCGAGGTGAGCGTTGATGTTGCAGGGGTGAGCGTGGATGTTGCAGGAGTGAGCGTGGATGTTGTAGGGGTGAGCGTGGATGTTGTAGGGGTGAGAGTGGATGGGGTTGGGGTGGGCGTGGATGGTGTGGGGGGTGAGAGTGGATGGTGTCGCGGTGAGCGTGGATGTTGTAGGGGTGAGCTTGGATGGTGAAGGTGTGAGCGTGGATGGTGTAGGAATGAGCGTGGATGGTGTAGGGGTGAGCGTGGATGGTGTAGAGGTGAGCGTGGATGTTGTAGGGGTGAGAGTGGATGTTGCAGGAGTGAGCGTAGATGGTGTAGGGGGTGAGCGTGGAGGTTGTAAAGGTGAGCGTGGAGGTTGTAAAGGTGAGCGTGGATGGTGTAGGAGTGAGCGTGGATGTTGTAGGGGTGAGAGTGGATGGGGTTGGGTGTGGCGTGGATGGTGTTGGGGTGAGAGTGGATGGTGTTGGGGTGAGAGTGGATGGTGTTGGGGTGAGAGTGGATGGTGTCGGGGTGAGACTGGATGTTGCAGAGGTGAGCGTGGATGGTGTAGGGGTGAGCGTGGATGTTGCAGGAGTGAGCGTGGATGTTGTAGGGGTGAGCGTGGATGGTGTAGGGGTGAGAGTGGATGTTGTAAAGGTGAGCCTGGATGGTGTGGGGGTGAGAGTGGATGTTGTATGAGTGAGCATGGACGGTGTAGATGTGTGGATGGTATAGGGGAAAGCGTGGATGGTGTAGTGGTGAGCGTGGATGGTGTAGGGTTGAGCGTGGATGTTGTAGAGGTGAGCGTGAATGGTGTAGGGGTGAGCGTGACTATTGTGGCGGTGAGCGTGGATGGTGTAGGGGTGAGCGTGGATGTTGCAGGAGTGAGCGTGGATTTTGTATGAGAGAGCGTGGATGTTGAAGGGGTGAATGTGGATGGTGTAGGGGTGAGCGTGGATGTTGCAGGAGTGAGCGTGAGTGGTGTAGGAGAAAACGTGGATGGTGTAGGGGTGAGCGTGGATGATGTAGGGGTGAGCATGAACGTTGTAAAGGTGAGCATGGATGATGTAGGAGTGAGCGTAGATGGTGTAGGGGGTGAGCGTGGAGGTTGTAAAGGTGAGCATGGATGGTGTAGGAGTGAGCGTGGATGTTGTAGGGGTGAGAGTGAATGGTGTAGGGGTGAGCGTGGATGGTGTAGAGGTGAGCGTGGATGTTGTAGGAGTGAGTGTGGATGTTGGCGAGGTGAGCGTAGATGTTGCAGGGGTGAGCGTGGAGGTTGTAAAGGTGAGCGTGGAGGTTGTAAAGGTGAGCGTGGATGGTGTAGGAGTGAGCGTGGATGTTGTAGGGGTGAGAGTGGATGGGGTTGGGTGTGGCGTGGATGGTGTTGGGGTGAGAGTGGATGGTGTTGGGGTGAGAGTGGATGGTGTTGGGGTGAGAGTGGATGGTGTCGGGGTGAGACTGGATGTTGCAGAGGTGAGCGTGGATGGTGTAGGGGTGAGCGTGGATGTTGCAGGAGTGAGCGTGGATGTTGTAGGGGTGAGCGTGGATGATGTAGGGGTGAGAGTGGATGTTGTAAAGGTGAGCCTGGATGGTGTGGGGGTGAGAGTGGATGTTGTATGAGTGAGCATGGACGGTGTAGATGTGTGGATGGTATAGGGGAAAGCGTGGATGGTGTAGTGGTGAGCGTGGATGGTGTAGGGGTGAGCGTGGATGTTGTAGAGGTGAGCGTGAATGGTGTAGGGGTGAGCGTGACTATTATGGGGGTGAGCGTGGATGGTGTAGGGGTGAGCGTGGATGTTGCAGGAGTGAGCGTGGATTTTGTATGAGAGAGCGTGGATGTTGAAGGGGTGAATGTGGATGGTGTAGCGGTGAGCGTGGATGTTGCAGGAGTGAGCGTGAGTGGTGTAGGAGAAAGCGTGGATGGTGTAGGGGTGAGCGTGGATGATGTAGGGGTGAGCATGAACGTTGTAAAGGTGAGCATGGATGATGTAGGAGTGAGCGTAGATGGTGTAGGGGGTGAGCGTGGAGGTTGTAAAGGTGAGCATGGATGGTGTAGGAGTGAGCGTGGATGTTGTAGGGGTGAGAGTGAATGGGGTTGGGGTGGGCGTGGATGGTGTTGGGGTGGGCGTGGATGGTGTTGGGGTGAGTGTGGATGTTCGCGAGGTGAGCGTTGATGTTGCAGGGGTGAGCGTGGATGTTGCAGGAGTGAGCGTGGATGTTGTAGGGGTGAGCGTGGATGGTGTAGGGGTGAGAGTGGATGTTGTAAAGGTGAGAGTGGATGGTGTAGCGGTGAGAGTGGATGTTGTATGAGTGAGCATGCACGGTGTAGAGGTGAGTGTGGATGGTATAGGGGAAAGCATGGATGGTGTAGTGGTGAGCGTGGATGGTGTAGGGGTGAGAGTGGATGTGGTGGGGGTGAGCGTGGATGTGGTAGGGGTGAGCGTGGATGTTGCAGGAGTGAGCGTGGATTTTGTATGAGAGAGCGTGGATGTTGAAGGGGTGAGTGTGGATGGTGTAAGGGTGAGCGTGGATGTTGGAGGAGTGACCGTGGATGATGTAGGAGTGAGCGTAGATGGTGTAGGGGGTGAGCGTGGAGGTTGTAAAGGTGAGCATGGATGGTGTAGGAGTGAGCGTGGATGTTGTAGGGGTGAGAGTGAATGGGGTTGGGGTGGGCGTAGATGGTATTGGGGTGAGTGTAGATGGTGGCGAGGTGAGCGTTGATGTTGCAGGGGTGCGCGTGGATGTTGCAGGAGTGAGCGTGAATGTTGTAGGGGTGAGCGTGGATGGTGTAGGGGTGAGAGTGGATGTTGTAAAGGTGAGCATGGATGGTGTTGGGGTGAGAATGGATGTTGTATGAGTGAGCATGGACGGTGTAGAGGTGAGTGTGGATGGTATAGGGGAAAGCATGGATGGTGTAGTGGTGAGCGTGGATGGTATAGGGGTGAGAGTGGATGTGGTGGGGGTGAGCGTGGATGTGGTAGGGGTGAGCGTGGACAGTGTAGGGGTGAGCGTGGATGGTGTAGGAGTGAGCATGGATGGTGTAGGGGTGAGCGTGGATGGTGTAGGTGTGAGCGTGGATGGTGTAGGAGTGAGCGTGGACATTGTAAAGGTGAGCGTGGACAGTGTAGAGGTGAGCGTGGACGTTGTAGGGGTGAACGTGGATGTTGTAGGGGTGAGCATGGATGTTGTAGGCGTGAGGGTGGATGGTGTAGGAGTGAGGGTGGATGTTGTAGCGGTGAGCGTGGATGGTGTTGGGGTGAGGGTGGATGTTGTAGGGGTGAGCGTGGATGTTGTCGGGGTGAGGGTGGATGGTGTAGGGGTGAGTGTGGATGTTGTAGAGGTGAGCGTGCATGGTGTAGGGGTGAGCTTGGATGGTGAAGGTGTGAGCGTGGCTGGTGAAGGTGTGAGTGTGGCTGGTGTAGGAGTGAGAGTGGATGTTGTAGGGGTGAGAGTGGATGTTGCAGGAGTGAGCGTAGATGGTGTAGGGGGTGAGCGTGGAGGTTGTAAAGGTGAGCGTGGAGGTTGTAAAGGTGAGCGTGGATGGTGTAGGAGTGAGCGTGGATGTTGTAGGGGTGAGAGTGGATGGGGTTGGGGTGGGCGTGGATGGTGTGGGGGGTGAGAGTGGATGGTGTAGCGGTGAGAGTGGATGGTGTCGGGGTGAGTATGGATGTTGGAGAGGTGAGCGTGGATGGTGTAGGGGTGAGCGTTGATGTTGTCGGGGTGAGGGTGGATGGTGTAGGGGTGAGTGTGGATGTTGTAGAGGTGAGCGTGGATGGTGTAGGGGTGAGTGTGGCTATTGTAGGGGTGAGCGTGGATGGTGCAGGGGTGAGCTTGGATGGTGAAGGTGTGAGCGTGGATGGTGTAGGAGTGAGCGTGGATGGTGCAGGGGTGAGCGTGGATGGTGTAGGGGTGAGCGTGGATGTTGTAGGGGTGAGAGTGGATGTTGCAGGAGTGAGCGTAGATGGTGTAGGGGGTGAGCGTGGAGGTTGTAAAGGTGAGCGTGGAGGTTGTAAAGGTGAGCGTGGATGGTGTAGGAGTGAGCGTGGATGTTGTAGGGGTGAGAGTGGATGGGGTTGGGTGTGGCCCGGAAGGTGTTGGGGTGAGAGTGGATGGTGTTGGGGTGAGAGTGGATGGTGTCGGGGTGAGAGTGGATGGTGTCGGGGTGAGTATGGATGTTGGAGAGGTGAGCGTGGATAGTGTAGGGGTGAGCGTGGATGTTGCAGGAGTGAGCGTGGATGTTGTAGGGGTGAGCGTGGATGGTGTAGAGGTGAGCGTGACTATTGTAGGGGTGAGCGTGACTATTGTAGGGGTGAGCGTGGATGGTGTAGGGGTGAGCGTGGATGTTGCAGGAGTGAGCGTGAGTGTTGTAGGAGAAAACGTGGATGGTGTAGGGGTGAGCGTGGATGGTGTAGGGGTGAGCATGGACGTTGTAAAGGTGAGCATGGATGATGTAGGCGTGAGCGTAGATGGTGTAGGGGGTGAGCGTGGAGGTTGTAAAGGTGAGCATGGATGGTGTAGGAGTGAGCGTGGATGTTGTAGGGGTGAGAGTGAATGGGGTTGGGGTGGGCGTGGATGGTGTTGGGGTGAGTGTGGATGTTGGCGGGGTGAGCGTTGATGTTGCAGGGGTGAGCGTGGATGTTGCAGGAGTGAGCGTGAATGTTGTAGGGGTGAGCGTGGATGGTGTAGGGGTGAGAGTGGATGTTGTAAAGGCGAGCGTGGATGGTGTAGCGGTGAGAGTGGATGTTGTATGAGTGAGCATGCACGGTGTAGAGGTGAGTGTGGATGGTATAGGGGAAAGCATGGATGGTGTAGTGGTGAGCGTGGATGGTGTAGGGGTGAAAGTGGATGTGGTGGGGGTGAGCGTGGATGTGGTAGGGGTGAGCGTGGATGATGTAGGGGTGAGCGTGGATGGTGTAAAGGTGAGCATGGATGATGTAGGAGTGAGCGTAGATGGTGTAGGGGGTGAGCGTGGAGGTTGTAAAGGTGAGCATGGATTGTGTAGGAGTGAGCGTGGATGTTGTAGGGGTGAGAGTGAATGGGGTTGGGGTGGGCGTGGATGGTGTTGGGGTGGGCGTGGATGGTGTTCGGGTGAGTGTGGATGTTGGCGAGGTGAGCGTTGATGTTGCAGGGGTGAGCGTGGATGTTGCAGGAGTGAGCGTGGATGATGTAGGGGTGAGCGTGGATGGTGTAGGGGTGAGAGTGGATGTTGTAAAGGTGAGCGTGGATGGTGTAGCGGTGAGAGTGGATGTGGTGGGGGTGAGCGTGGATGTGGTAGGGGTGAGCGTGGATGTTGCAGGAGTGACCGTGGATTTTGTATGAGAGCGTGGATGTTGAAGGGGTGAGTGTGGATGGTGTAAGGGTGAGCGTGGATGTTGGAGGAGTGAGCGTGGATGATGTAGGAGTGAGCGTAGATGGTGTAGGGGGTGAGCGTGGAGGTTGTAAAGGTGAGAATGGATGGTGTAGGAGTGAGCGTAGATGGTGTAGGGGGTGAGCGTGGAGGTTCTAAAGGTGAGCATGGATGGTGTAGGAGTGAGCGTGGATGTTGTAGGAGTGAGAGTGAATGGGGTTGGGGTGGGCGTGGATGGTGTTGGGGTGAGTGTAGATGTTGGCGAGTATTGAGTGTTGATGTTGCAGGGGTGCGCGTGGATGTTGCAGGAGTGAGCGTGAATGTTGTAGGGGTAAGCGTGGATGGTGTAGGGGTGAGAGTGGATGTTGTAAAGGTGAGCGTGGATGGTGTTGGGGTGAGAGTGGATGTTGTATGAGTGAGCATGGACGGTGTAGAGGTGAGTGTGGATGGTATAGGTGAAAGCATGGATGGTGTAGTGGTGAGCGTGGATGGTGTAGGGGTGAGAGTGGATGTGGTGGGGGTGAGCGTGGATGTGGTAGGGGTGAGCGTGGACAGTGTAGGGGTGAGCGTGGATGGTGTAGGAGTGAGCGTGGATGGTGTAGCGGTGAGCGTGGATGATGTAGGTGTGAGCGTGGATGGTGTAGGAGTGAGCGTGGACATTGTAAAGGTGAGCGTGGACAGTGTAGCCGTGAGCGTAGACGTTGTAGGGGTGAACGTGGATGTTGTAGGGGTGAGCGTGGATGTTGTCAGGGTGAGGGTGTATGGTGTAGGGGTGAGTGTGGATGTTGTAGAGGTGAGCGTGGATGGTGTAGGGGTGAGTGTGGCTATTGTAGGGGTGAGCGTGGATGGTGTAGGGGTGAGCGTGGAGGTTGTAAAGGTGAGCATGGATGGTGTAGGAGTGAGCGTGGATGTTGTAGGGGTGAGAGTGAATGGGGTAGGGGTGGGCGTGGATGGTGTTGGGGTGAGTGTGGATGTTGGCGGGGTGAGCGTTGATGTTGCAGGGGTGAGCGTGGATGTTGCAGGAGTGAGCGTGAATGTTGTAGGGGTGAGCGTGGATGGTGTAGGGGTGAGAGTGGATGTGGTGAGGGTGAGCGTGGATGTGGTAGGGGTGAGCGTGGATGTTGCAGGAGTGAGTGTGGATTTTGTATGAGAGCGTGGATGTTGAAGGGGTGAGTGTGGATGGTGTAAGGGTGAGCGTGGATGTTGGAGGAGTGAGCGTGGATGATGTAGGAGTGAGCGTAGATGGTGTAGGGGGTGAGCGTGGAGGTTGTAAAGGTGAGCATGGATGGTGTAGGAGTGAGCGTAGATGGTGTAGGAGTGAGCGTGGACATTGTAAAGGTGAGCGTGGACAGTGTAGCCGTGAGCGTAGACGTTGTAGGGGTGAACGTGGATGTTGTAGGGGTGAGCGTGGATGTTGTAGGCGTGAGGGTGGATGGTGTAGGGGTGAGCGTGGATGTTGTAGAAGTGAGCGTAGATGGTGTAGGAGTGAGGGTGGATGTTGTAGCGGTGAGCGTGGATGGTGTTGGGGTGAGGGTGGATGTTGTAGGGGTGAGCGTGGATGTTGTCGGGGTGAGGGTGGATGGTGTAGGGGTGAGTGTGGATGTTGTAGAGGTGAGCGTGCATGGTGTAGGGGTGAGCGTGGCTATTGTAGGGGTGAGCGTGGATGGTGTAGGGGTGAGCGTGGATGGTGTAGGGGTGAGCGTGGATGGTGTAGGGGTGAGCGTGGATGTTGTAGGGGTGAGCGTGGATGTTGCAGGAGTGAGCGTGCATGGTGTAGGGGTGAGCGTGGCTATTGTAGGGGTGAGCGTGGATGGTGTAGGGGTGAGCGTGGATGGTGTAGGGGTGAGCGTGGATGGTGTAGGGCTGAGCGTGGATGTTGGAGGAGTGAGCGTGGATGATGTAGGAGTGAGCGTAGATGGTGTAGGGGGTGAGCGTGGAGGTTGTAAAGGTGAGCATGGATGGTGTAGGAGTGAGCGTAGATGGTGTAGGAGTGAGCGTGGACATTGTAAAGGTGAGCGTGGACAGTGTAGCCGTGAGCGTAGACGTTGTAGGGGTGAACGTGGATGTTGTAGGGGTGAGCGTGGATGTTGTAGGCGTGAGGGTGGATGGTGTAGGGGTGAGCGTGGATGTTGTAGAAGTGAGCGTAGATGGTGTAGGAGTGAGGGTGGATGTTGTAGCGGTGAGCGTGGATGGTGTTGGGGTGAGGGTGGATGTTGTAGGGGTGAGCGTGGATGTTGTCGGGGTGAGGGTGGATGGTGTAGGGGTGAGTGTGGATGTTGTAGAGGTGAGCGTGCATGGTGTAGGGGTGAGCGTGGCTATTGTAGGGGTGAGCGTGGATGGTGTAGGGGTGAGCGTGGATGGTGTAGGGGTGAGCGTGGATGGTGTAGGGGTGAGCGTGGATGTTGTAGGGGTGAGCGTGGATGTTGCAGGAGTGAGCGTAGATGGTGTAGGGGGTGAGCGTGGAGGTTGTAAAGGTGAGGGTGGAGGTTGTAAAGGTGAGCGTGGATGGTGTAGGAGTGAGCGTGGATGTTGCAGGGGTGAGAGTGGATGGGGTTGGGTGTGGCGTGGATGGTGTTGGGGTGAGAGTGGATGGTGTCAGGGTGAGAGTGGATAGTGTCGGGGTGAGAGTGGATGGTGTCGGGGTGAGTATGGATGTTGGAGAGGTGAGCGTGGATGGTGTAGTGGTGAGCGTGGATATTGCAGGAGTGAGCGTGGATGGTGTAGGGGTGAGAGTGGATGTTGTAAAGGTGAGCGTGGATGGTGTAGGGGTGAGAGTGGATGTTGTATGACTGAGCATGGATGGTGTAGATGTGTGGATGGTATAGGGGAAAGCGTGGATGGTGTAGTGGTGAGCGTGGATGGTGTAGGGGTGAGCGTGGATGTTGTAGGGGTGAGCGTGGATGGTGTAGGAGTGAGCGTGGACATTATAAAGGTGAGCGTGGACGGTGTAGCGATGAGCGTGGACGTTGTAGGGGTGAACGTGGATGTTGTAGGGGTGAGCGTGGATGTTGTCGGGGTGAGGGTGGATGGTGTAGGGGTGAGCGTGGATGTTGTAGAAGTGAGCGTAGATGGTGTAGGAGTGAGGGTGCATGTTGTAGCGGTGAGCGTGGATGGTGTTGGGGTGATGCTGGATGTTGTAGGGGTGAGCGTGGATGTTGTCAGGGTGAGGGTGTATGGTGTAGGGGTGAGTGTGGATGTTGTAGAGGTGAGCGTGGATGGTGTAGGGGTGAGCGTGGCTATTGTAGGGGTGAGCGTGGATGGTGTAGGGGTGAGCGTGGAGGTTGTAAAGGTGAGCATGGATGGTGTAGGAGTGAGCGTGGATGTTGTAGGGGTGAGAGTGAATGGGGTTGGGGTGGGCGTGGATGGTGTTGGGGTGAGTGTGGATGTTGGCGGGGTGAGCGTTGATGTTGCAGGGGTGAGCGTGGATGTTGCAGGAGTGAGCGTGAATGTTGTAGGGGTGAGCGTGGATGGTGTAGGGGTGAGAGTGGATGTGGTGAGGGTGAGCGTGGATGTGGTAGGGGTGAGCGTGGATGTTGCAGGAGTGAGCGTGGATTTTGTATGAGAGCGTGGATGTTGAAGGGGTGAGTGTGGATGGTGTAAGGGTGAGCGTGGATGTTGGAGGAGTGAGCGTGGATGATGTAGGAGTGAGCGTAGATGGTGTAGGGGGTGAGCGTGGAGGTTGTAAAGGTGAGCATGGATGGTGTAGGAGTGAGCGTAGATGGTGTAGGAGTGAGCGTGGACATTGTAAAGGTGAGCGTGGACAGTGTAGCCGTGAGCGTAGACGTTGTAGGGGTGAACGTGGATGTTGTAGGGGTGAGCGTGGATGTTGTAGGCGTGAGGGTGGATGGTGTAGGGGTGAGCGTGGATGTTGTAGAAGTGAGCGTAGATGGTGTAGGAGTGAGGGTGGATGTTGTAGCGGTGAGCGTGGATGGTGTTGTGGTGAGGGTGGATGTTGTAGGGGTGAGCGTGGATGTTGTCGGGGTGAGGGTGGATGGTGTAGGGGTGAGTGTGGATGTTGTAGAGGTGAGCGTGCATGGTGTAGGGGTGAGCGTGGCTATTGTAGGGGTGAGCGTGGATGGTGTAGGGGTGAGCGTGGATGGTGTAGGGGTGAGCGTGGATGGTGTAGGGGTGAGCGTGGATGTTGTAGGGGTGAGCGTGGATGTTGCAGGAGTGAGCGTAGATGGTGTAGGGGGTGAGCGTGGAGGTTGTAAAGGTGAGGGTGGAGGTTGTAAAGGTGAGCGTGGATGGTGTAGGAGTGAGCGTGGATGTTGCAGGGGTGAGAGTGGATGGGGTTGGGTGTGGCGTGGATGGTGTTGGGGTGAGAGTGGATGGTGTCAGGGTGAGAGTGGATAGTGTCGGGGTGAGAGTGGATGGTGTCGGGGTGAGTATGGATGTTGGAGAGGTGAGCGTGGATGGTGTAGGGGTGAGCGTGGATATTGCAGGAGTGAGCGTGGATGGTGTAGTGGTGAGAGTGGATGTTGTAAAGGTGAGCGTGGATGGTGTAGGGGTGAGAGTCGATGTTGTATGAGTGAGCATGGATGGTGTAGATGTGTGGATGGTATAGGGGAAAGCGTGGATGGTGTAGTGGTGAGCGCGGATGGTGTAGGGGTGAGCGTGGATGGTGTAGGAGTGAGCGTGGACATTATAAAGGTGAGCGTGGACGGTGTAGCGGTGAGCGTGGACGTTGTAGGGGTGAACGTGGATGTTGTAGGGGTGAGCGTGGATGTTGTCGGGGTGAGGGTGGATGGTGTAGGGGTGAGCGTGGATGTTGTAGAAGTGAGCGTAGATGGTGTAGGAGTGAGGGTGCATGTTGTAGCGGTGAGCGTGGATGGTGTTGGGGTGATGCTGGATGTTGTAGGGGTGAGCGTGGATGTTGTCAGGGTGAGGGTGTATGGTGTAGGGGTGAGTGTGGATGTTGTAGAGGTGAGCGTGGATGGTGTAGGGGTGAGCGTGGCTATTGTAGGGGTGAGCGTGGATGGTGTAGGGGTGAGCGTGGAGGTTGTAAAGGTGAGCATGGATGGTGTAGGAGTGAGCGTGGATGTTGTAGGGGTGAGAGTGAATGGGGTTGGGGTGGGCGTGGATGGTGTTGGGGTGAGTGTGGATGTTGGCGGGGTGAGCGTTGATGTTGCAGGGGTGAGCGTGGATGTTGCAGGAGTGAGCGTGAATGTTGTAGGGGTGAGCGTGGATGGTGTAGGGGTGAGAGTGGATGTGGTGAGGGTGAGCGTGGATGTGGTAGGGGTGAGCGTGGATGTTGCAGGAGTGAGCGTGGATTTTGTATGAGAGCGTGGATGTTGAAGGGGTGAGTGTGGATGGTGTAAGGGTGAGCGTGGATGTTGGAGGAGTGAGCGTGGATGATGTAGGAGTGAGCGTAGATGGTGTAGGGGGTGAGCGTGGAGGTTGTAAAGGTGAGCATGGATGGTGTAGGAGTGAGCGTAGATGGTGTAGGGAGTGAGCGTGGAGGTTCTAAAGGTGAGCATGGATGGTGTAGGAGTGAGCGTGGATGTTGTAGGAGTGAGAGTGAATGGGGTTGGGGTGGGCGTGGATGGTGTTGGGGTGAGTGTAGATGTTGGCGAGGTGAGCGTTGATGTTGCAGGGGTGCGCATGGATGTTGCAGGAGTGAGCGTGAATGTTGTAGGGGTGAGCGTGGATGGTGTAGGGGTGAGAGTGGATGTTGTAAAGGTGAGCGTGGATGGTGTTGGGGTGAGAGAGGATGTTGTATGAGTGAGCATGGACGGTGTAGAGGTGAGTGCGGATGGTATAGGTGAAAGCATGGATGGTGTAGTGGTGAGCGTGGATGGTGTAGGGGTGAGAGTGGATGTGGTGGGGGTGAGCGTGGATGTGGTAGGGGTGAGCGTGGACAGTGTAGGGGTGAGCGTGGATGGTGTAGGAGTGAGCGTGGATGGTGTAGGGGTGAGCGTGGATGGTGTAGGTGTGAGCGTGGATGGTGTAGGAGTGGGCGTGGACATTGTAAAGGTGAGCGTGGACAGTGTAGCGGTGAGCGTGGACGTTGTAGGGAAGAACGTGGATGTTGTAGGGGTGAGCGTGGATGTTGTAGGCGTGAGGGTGGATGGTGTAGGGGTGAGCGTGGATGTTGTAGAAGTGAGCGTAGATGGTGTAGGAGTGAGGGTGGATGTTGTAGCGGTGAGCGTGGATGGTGTTGGGGTGAGGGTGGATGTTGTAGGGGTGAGCGTGGATGTTGTCGGGGTGAGGGTGGATGGTGTAGGGGTGAGTGTGGATGTTGTAGAGGTGAGCGTGCATGGTGTAGGGGTGAGCGTGGATGGTGTAGGGGTGAGCATCGATGGTGTAGGGGTGAGCGTGGATGGTGTAGGGGTGAGCGTGGATGGTGTAGGGGTGAGCGTGGATGTTGTAGGGGTGAGCGTGGATGTTGCAGGAGTGAGCGTAGATGGTGTAGGGGGTGAGCTTGGAAGTTGTATAGGTGAGCGTGGAGGTTGTAAAGGTGAGCGTGGATGGTGTAGGAGTGAGCGTGGATGTTGCAGGGGTGAGAGTGGATGGGGTTGGGTGTGGCGTGGATGGTGTTGGGGTGAGAGTGGATGGTGTCGGGGTGAGAGTGGATAGTGTCGGGGTGAGAGTGGATGGTGTCGGGGTGAGTATGGATGTTGGAGAGGTGAGCGTGGATGGTGTAGGGGTGAGCGTGGATATTGCAGGAGTGAGCGTGGATGGTGTAGGGGTGAGAGTGGATGTTGTAAAGGTGAGCGTGGATGGTGTAGGGGTGAGAGTGGATGTTGTATGAGTGAGCATGGATGGTGTAGATGTGTGGATGGTATAGGGGAAAGCGTGGATGGTGTAGTGGTGAGCGCGGATGGTGTAGGGGTGAGCGTGGATGGTGTAGGGGTGAGCGTGGATGGTGTAGGAGTGAGCGTGGACATTATAAAGGTGAGCGTGGACGGTGTAGCGGTGAGCGTGGACGTTGTAGGGGTGAACGTGGATGTTGTAGGGGTGAGCGTGGATGTTGTCGGGGTGAGGGTGGATGGTGTAGGGGTGAGCGTGGATGTTGTAGAAGTGAGCGTAGATGGTGTAGGAGTGAGGGTGCATGTTGTAGCGGTGAGCGTGGATGGTGTTGGGGTGATGCTGGATGTTGTAGGGGTGAGCGTGGATGTTGTCAGGGTGAGGGTGTATGGTGTAGGGGTGAGTGTGGATGTTGTAGAGGTGAGCGTGGATGGTGTAGGGGTGAGCGTGGCTATTGTAGGGGTGAGCGTGGATGGTGTAGGGGTGAGCGTGGAGGTTGCAAAGGTGAGCATGGATGGTGTAGGAGTGAGCGTGGATGTTGTAGGGGTGAGAGTGAATGGGGTTGGGGTGGGCGTGGATGGTGTTGGGGTGAGTGTGGATGTTGGCGGGGTGAGCGTTGATGTTGCCGGGGTGAGCGTGGATGTTGAAGGAGTGAGCGTGAATGTTGTAGGGGTGAGCGTGGATGGTGTAGGGGTGAGAGTGGATGTGGTGAGGGTGAGCGTGGATGTGGTAGGGGTGAGCGTGGATGTTGCAGGAGTGAGCGTGGATTTTGTATGAGAGCGTGGATGTTGAAGGGGTGAGTGTGGATGGTGTAAGGGTGAGCGTGGATGTTGGAGGAGTGAGCGTGGATGATGTAGGAGTGAGCGTAGATGGTGTAGGGGGTGAGCGTGGAGGTTGTAAAGGTGAGCATGGATGGTGTAAGAGTGAGCGTAGATGGTGTAGGGGGTGAGCGTGGAGGTTCTAAAGGTGAGCATGGATGGTGTAGGAGTGAGCGTGGATGTTGTAGGAGTGAGAGTGAATGGGGTTGGGGTGGGCGTGGATGGTGTTGGGGTGAGTGTAGATGTTGGCGAGGTGAGCGTTGATGTTGCAGGGGTGCGCGTGGATGTTGCAGGAGTGAGCGTGAATGTTGTAGGGGTGAGCGTGGATGGTGTAGGGGTGAGAGTGGATGTTGTAAAGGTGAGCGTGGATGGTGTTGGGGTGAGAGTGGATGTTGTATGAGTGAGCATGGACGGTGTAGAGGTGAGTGTGGATGGTATAGGTGAAAGCATGGATGGTGTAGTGGTGAGCGTGGATGGTGTAGGGGTGAGAGTGGATGTGGTGGGGGTGAGCGTGGATGTGGTAGGGGTGAGCGTGGACAGTGTAGGGGTGAGCGTGGATGGTGTAGGAGTGAGCGTGGATGGTGTAGGGGTGAGCGTGGATGGTGTAGGTGTGAGCGTGGATGGTGTAGGAGTGAGCGTGGACATTGTAAAGGTGAGCGTGGACAGTGTAGCGGTGAGCGTGGACGTTGTAGGCGTGAACGTGGATGTTGTAGGGGTGAGCGTGGATGTTGTAGGCGTGAGGGTGGATGGTGTAGGGGTGAGCGTGGATGTTGTAGAAGTGAGCGTAGATGGTGTAGGAGTGAGGGTGGATGTTGTAGCGGTGAGCGTGGATGGTGTTGGGGTGAGGGTGGATGTTGTAGGGGTGAGCGGGGATGTTGTCGGGGTGAGGGTGGATGGTGTAGGGGTGAGTGTGGATGTTGTAGAGGTGAGCGTGCATGGTGTAGGGGTGAGCGTGGAGGTTGCAAAGGTGAGCATGGATGGTGTAGGAGTGAGCGTGGATGTTGTAGGGGTGAGAGTGAATGGGGTTGGGGTGGGCGTGGATGGTGTTGGGGTGAGTGTGGATGTTGGCGGGGTGAGCGTTGATGTTGCAGGGGTGAGCGTGGATGTTGAAGGAGTGAGCGTGAATGTTGTAGGGGTGAGCGTGGATGGTGTAGGGGTGAGAGTGGATGTGGTGAGGGTGAGCGTGGATGTGGTAGGGGTGAGCGTGGATGTTGCAGGAGTGAGCGTGGATTTTGTATGAGAGCGTGGATGTTGAAGGGGTGAGTGTGGATGGTGTAAGGGTGAGCGTGGATGTTGGAGGAGTGAGCGTGGATGATGTAGGAGTGAGCGTAGATGGTGTAGGGGGTGAGCGTGGAGGTTGTAAAGGTGAGCATGGATGGTGTAAGAGTGAGCGTAGATGGTGTAGGGGGTGAGCGTGGAGGTTCTAAAGGTGAGCATGGATGGTGTAGGAGTGAGCGTGGATGTTGTAGGAGTGAGAGTGAATGGGGTTGGGGTGGGCGTGGATGGTGTTGGGGTGAGTGTAGATGTTGGCGAGGTGAGCGTTGATGTTGCAGGGGTGCGTGTGGATGTTGCAGGAGTGAGCGTGAATGTTGTAGGGGTGAGCGTGGATGGTGTAGGGGTGAGAGTGGATGTTGTAAAGGTGAGCGTGGATGGTGTTGGGGTGAGAGTGGATGTTGTATGAGTGAGCATGGACGGTGTAGAGGTGAGTGTGGATGGTATAGGTGAAAGCATGGATGGTGTAGTGGTGAGCGTGGATGGTGTAGGGGTGAGAGTGGATGTGGTGGGGGTGAGCGTGGATGTGGTAGGGGTGAGCGTGGACAGTGTAGGGGTGAGCGTGGATGGTGTAGGAGTGAGCGTGGATGGTGTAGGGGTGAGCGTGGATGGTGTAGGTGTGAGCGTGGATGGTGTAGGAGTGAGCGTGGACATTGTAAAGGTGAGCGTGGACAGTGTAGCGGTGAGCGTGGACGTTGTAGGCGTGAACGTGGATGTTGTAGGGGTGAGCGTGGATGTTGTAGGCGTGAGGGTGGATGGTGTAGGGGTGAGCGTGGATGTTGTAGAAGTGAGCGTAGATGGTGTAGGAGTGAGGGTGGATGTTGTAGCGGTGAGCGTGGATGGTGTTGGGGTGAGGGTGGATGTTGTAGGGGTGAGCGGGGATGTTGTCGGGGTGAGGGTGGATGGTGTAGGGGTGAGTGTGGATGTTGTAGAGGTGAGCGTGCATGGTGTAGGGGTGAGCGTGGCTATTGTAGGGGTGAGCGTGGATGGTGTAGGGGTGAGCGTCGATGGTGTAGGGGTGAGCGTGGATGGTGTAGGGGTGAGCGTGGATGGTGTAGGGGTGAGCGTGGATGTTGTAGGGGTGAGCGTGGATGTTGCAGGAGTGAGCGTAGATGGTGTAGGGGGTGAGCGTGGAGGTTGTAAAGGTGAGCGTGGAGGTTGTAAAGGTGAGCGTGGATGGTGTAGGAGTGAGCGTGGATGTTGCAGGGGTGAGAGTGGATGGGGTTGGGTGTGGCGTGGATGGTGTTGGGGTGAGAGTGGATGGTGTCGGGGTGAGTATGGATGTTGGAGAGGTGAGCGTGGATGGTGTAGGGGTGAGCGTGGATATTGCAGGAGTGAGCGTGGTTGGTGTAGGGGTGAGAGTGGATGTTGTATGAGTGAGCATGGATGGTGTAGATGTGTGGATGGTATAGGGGAAAGCGTGGATGGTGTAGTGGTGAGCGCGGATGGTGTAGGGGTGAGCGTGGATGGTGTAGGGGTGAGCGTGGATGGTGTAGGAGTGAGCGTGGACATTATAAAGGTGAGCGTGGACGGTGTAGCGGTGAGCGTGGACGTTGTAGGGGTGAACGTGGATGTTGTAGGGGTGAGCGTGGATGTTGTCGGGGTGAGGGTGGATGGTGTAGGGGTGAGCGTGGATGTTATAGAAGTGAGCGTAGATGGTGTAGGAGTGAGGGTGCATGTTGTAGCGGTGAGCGTGGATGGTGTTGGGGTGATGGTGGATGCTGTAGGGGTGAGCGTGGATGTTGTCAGGGTGAGGGTGTATGGTGTAGGGGTGAGTGTGGATGTTGTAGAGGTGAGCGTGGATGGTGTAGGGGTGAGCGTGGCTATTGTAGGGGTGAGCGTGGATGGTGTAGGGGTGAGCGTGGAGGTTGTAAAGGTGAGCATGGATGGTGTAGGAGTGAGCGTGGATGTTGTAGGGGTGAGAGTGAATGGGGTTGGGGTGGGCGTGGATGGTGTTGGGGTGAGTGTGGATGTTGGCGGGGTGAGCGTTGATGTTGCAGGGGTGAGCGTGGATGTTGCAGGAGTGAGCGTGAATGTTGTAGGGGTGAGCGTGGATGGTGTAGGGGTGAGAGTGGATGTTGTATGAGTGAGCATGGACGGTGTAGAGGTGAGTGTGGATGGTATAGGTGAAAGCATGGATGGTGTAGTGGTGAGCGTGGATGGTGTAGGGGTGAGAGTGGATGTGGTGGGGGTGAGCGTGGATGTGGTAGGGGTGAGCGTGGACAGTGTAGGGGTGAGCGTGGATGGTGTAGGAGTGAGCGTGGATGGTGTAGGGGTGAGCGTGGATGGTGTAGGTGTGAGCGTGGATGGTGTAGGAGTGAGCGTGGACATTGTAAAGGTGAGCGTGGACAGTGTAGCCGTGAGCGTAGACGTTGTAGGGGTGAACGTGGATGTTGTAGGGGTGAGCGTGGATGTTGTAGGCGTGAGGGTGGATGGTGTAGGGGTGAGCGTGGATGTTGTAAAAGTGAGCGTAGATGGTGTAGGAGTGAGGGTGGATGTTGTATCGGTGAGCGTGGATGGTGTTGGGGTGAGGGTGGATGTTGTAGGGGTGAGCGTGGATGTTGTCGGGGTGAGGGTGGATGGTGTAGGGGTGAGTGTGGATGTTGTAGAGGTGAGCGTGCATGGTGTAGGGGTGAGCGTGGCTATTGTAGGGGTGAGCGTGGATGGTGTAGGGGTGAGCGTGGATGGTGTAGGTGAGCGTGGATGGTGTAGGGGTGAGCGTGGATGGTGTAGGGGTGAGCGTGGATGTTTTAGGGGTGAGCGTGGATGTTGCAGGAGTGAGCGTAGATGGTGTAGGGGGTGAGCGTGGAGGTTGTAAAGGTGAGGGTGGAGGTTGTAAAGGTGAGCGTGGATGGTGTAGGAGTGAGCGTGGATGTTGCAGGGGTGAGAGTGGATGGGGTTGGGTGTGGCGTGGATGGTGTTGGGGTGAGAGTGGATGGTGTCGGGGTGAGAGTGGATAGTGTCGGGGTGAGAGTGGATGGTGTCGGGGTGAGTATGGATGTTGGAGAGGTGAGCGTGGATGGTGTAGGGGTGAGCGTGGATATTGCAGGAGTGAGCGTGGATGGTGTAGGGGTGAGAGTGGATGTTGTAAAGGTGAGCGTGGATGGTGTAGGGGTGAGAGTGGATGTTGTATGAGTGAGCATGGATGGTGTAGATGTGTGGATGGTATAGGGGAAAGCGTGGATGGTGTAGTGGTGAGCGTGGATGGTGTAGGGGTGAGCGTGGATGGTGTAGGGGTGAGCGTGGATGGTGTAGGAGTGAGCGTGGACATTATAAAGGTGAGCGTGGATGGTGTAGCGGTGAGCGTGGACGTTGTAGGGGTGAACGTGGATGTTGTAGGGGTGAGCGTGGATGTTGTCGGGGTGAGGGTGGATGGTGTAGGGGTGAGCGTGGATGTTGTAGGGGTGAGCGTGGATGGTGTAGGTGTGAGCGTGGATGGTGTAGGAGTGAGCATGGACATTGTAAAGGTGAGCGTGGACAGTGTAGCCGTGAGCGTAGACGTTGTAGGGGTGAACGTGGATGTTGTAGGGGTGAGCGTGGATGTTGTAGGCGTGAGGGTGGATGGTGTAGGGGTGAGCGTGGATGTTGTAGAGGTGAGCGTGCATGGTGTAGGGGTGAGCGTGGCTATTGTAGGGGTGAGCGTGGATGGTGTAGGGGTGAGCGTCGATGGTGTAGGGGTGAGCGTGGATGGTGTAGGGGTGAGCGTGGATGGTGTAGGGGTGAGCGTGGATGTTGTAGGGGTGAGCGTGGATGTTGCAGGAGTGAGCGTAGATGGTGTAGGGGGTGAGCGTGGAGGTTGTAAAGGTGAGCGTGGAGGTTGTAAAGGTGAGCGTGGATGGTGTAGGAGTGAGCGTGGATGTTGCAGGGGTGAGCGTGGATGGGGTTGGGTGTGGCGTGGATGGTGTTGGGGTGAGAGTGGATGGTGTCGGGGTGAGAGTGGATAGTGTCGGGGTGAGAGTGGATGGTGTCGGGGTGAGTATGGATGTTGGAGAGGTGAGCGTGGATGGTGTAGGGGTGAGCGTGGATATTGCAGGAGTGAGCGTGGATGGTGTAGGGGTGAGAGTGGATGTTGTATGAGTGAGCATGGATGGTGTAGATGTGTGGATGGTATAGGGGAAAGCGTGGATGGTGTAGTGGTGAGCGCGGATGGTGTAGGGGTGAGCGTGGATGGTGTAGGGGTGAGCGTGGATGGTGTAGGAGTGAGCGTGGAC
This sequence comes from Petromyzon marinus, assembly GCF_048934315.1. Lineage (NCBI taxonomy): Eukaryota > Metazoa > Chordata > Hyperoartia > Petromyzontiformes > Petromyzontidae > Petromyzon > Petromyzon marinus. Next base: position 15,794,903 of record NC_133689.1, read on the forward strand.
ATTATAAAGGTGAGCGTGGACGGTGTAGCGGTGAGCGTGGACGTTGTAGGGGTGAACGTGGATGTTGTAGGGGTGAGCGTGGATGTTGTCGGGGTGAGGGTGGATGGTGTAGGGGTGAGCGTGGATGTTGTAGAAGTGAGCGTAGATGGTGTAGGAGTGAGGGTGCATGTTGTAGCGGTGAGCGTGGATGGTGTTGGGGTGATGGTGGATGCTGTAGGGGTGAGCGTGGATGTTGTCAGGGTGAGGGTGTATGGTGTAGGGGTGAGTGTGGATGTTGTAGAGGTGAGCGTGGATGGTGTAGGGGTGAGCGTGGCTATTGTAGGGGTGAGCGTGGATGGTGTAGGGGTGAGCGTGGAGGTTGTAAAGGTGAGCATGGATGGTGTAGGAGTGAGCGTGGATGTTGTAGGGGTGAGAGTGAATGGGGTTGGGGTGGGCGTGGATGGTGTTGGGGTGAGTGTGGATGTTGGCGGGGTGAGCGTTGATGTTGCAGGGGTGAGCGTGGATGTTGCAGGAGTGAGCGTGAATGTTGTAGGGGTGAGCGTGGATGGTGTAGGGGTGAGAGTGGATGTTGTATGAGTGAGCATGGACGGTGTAGAGGTGAGTGTGGATGGTATAGGTGAAAGCATGGATGGTGTAGTGGTGAGCGTGGATGGTGTAGGGGTGAGAGTGGATGTGGTGGGGGTGAGCGTGGATGTGGTAGGGGTGAGCGTGGACAGTGTAGGGGTGAGCGTGGATGGTGTAGGAGTGAGCGTGGATGGTGTAGGGGTGAGCGTGGATGGTGTAGGTGTGAGCGTGGATGGTGTAGGAGTGAGCGTGGACATTGTAAAGGTGAGCGTGGACAGTGTAGCCGTGAGCGTAGACGTTGTAGGGGTGAACGTGGATGTTGTAGGGGTGAGCGTGGATGTTGTAGGCGTGAGGGTGGATGGTGTAGGGGTGAGCGTGGATGTTGTAAAAGTGAGCGTAGATGGTGTAGGAGTGAGGGTGGATGTTGTATCGGTGAGCGTGGATGGTGTTGGGGTGAGGGTGGATGTTGTAGGGGTGAGCGTGGATGTTGTCGGGGTGAGGGTGGATGGTGTAGGGGTGAGTGTGGATGTTGTAGAGGTGAGCGTGCATGGTGTAGGGGTGAGCGTGGCTATTGTAGGGGTGAGCGTGGATGGTGTAGGGGTGAGCGTGGATGGTGTAGGTGAGCGTGGATGGTGTAGGGGTGAGCGTGGATGGTGTAGGGGTGAGCGTGGATGTTTTAGGGGTGAGCGTGGATGTTGCAGGAGTGAGCGTAGATGGTGTAGGGGGTGAGCGTGGAGGTTGTAAAGGTGAGGGTGGAGGTTGTAAAGGTGAGCGTGGATGGTGTAGGAGTGAGCGTGGATGTTGCAGGGGTGAGAGTGGATGGGGTTGGGTGTGGCGTGGATGGTGTTGGGGTGAGAGTGGATGGTGTCGGGGTGAGAGTGGATAGTGTCGGGGTGAGAGTGGATGGTGTCGGGGTGAGTATGGATGTTGGAGAGGTGAGCGTGGATGGTGTAGGGGTGAGCGTGGATATTGCAGGAGTGAGCGTGGATGGTGTAGGGGTGAGAGTGGATGTTGTAAAGGTGAGCGTGGATGGTGTAGGGGTGAGAGTGGATGTTGTATGAGTGAGCATGGATGGTGTAGATGTGTGGATGGTATAGGGGAAAGCGTGGATGGTGTAGTGGTGAGCGTGGATGGTGTAGGGGTGAGCGTGGATGGTGTAGGGGTGAGCGTGGATGGTGTAGGAGTGAGCGTGGACATTATAAAGGTGAGCGTGGATGGTGTAGCGGTGAGCGTGGACGTTGTAGGGGTGAACGTGGATGTTGTAGGGGTGAGCGTGGATGTTGTCGGGGTGAGGGTGGATGGTGTAGGGGTGAGCGTGGATGTTGTAGGGGTGAGCGTGGATGGTGTAGGTGTGAGCGTGGATGGTGTAGGAGTGAGCATGGACATTGTAAAGGTGAGCGTGGACAGTGTAGCCGTGAGCGTAGACGTTGTAGGGGTGAACGTGGATGTTGTAGGGGTGAGCGTGGATGTTGTAGGCGTGAGGGTGGATGGTGTAGGGGTGAGCGTGGATGTTGTAGAGGTGAGCGTGCATGGTGTAGGGGTGAGCGTGGCTATTGTAGGGGTGAGCGTGGATGGTGTAGGGGTGAGCGTCGATGGTGTAGGGGTGAGCGTGGATGGTGTAGGGGTGAGCGTGGATGGTGTAGGGGTGAGCGTGGATGTTGTAGGGGTGAGCGTGGATGTTGCAGGAGTGAGCGTAGATGGTGTAGGGGGTGAGCGTGGAGGTTGTAAAGGTGAGCGTGGAGGTTGTAAAGGTGAGCGTGGATGGTGTAGGAGTGAGCGTGGATGTTGCAGGGGTGAGCGTGGATGGGGTTGGGTGTGGCGTGGATGGTGTTGGGGTGAGAGTGGATGGTGTCGGGGTGAGAGTGGATAGTGTCGGGGTGAGAGTGGATGGTGTCGGGGTGAGTATGGATGTTGGAGAGGTGAGCGTGGATGGTGTAGGGGTGAGCGTGGATATTGCAGGAGTGAGCGTGGATGGTGTAGGGGTGAGAGTGGATGTTGTATGAGTGAGCATGGATGGTGTAGATGTGTGGATGGTATAGGGGAAAGCGTGGATGGTGTAGTGGTGAGCGCGGATGGTGTAGGGGTGAGCGTGGATGGTGTAGGGGTGAGCGTGGATGGTGTAGGAGTGAGCGTGGACATTATAAAGGTGAGCGTGGACGGTGTAGCGGTGAGCGTGGACGTTGTAGGGGTGAACGTGGATGTTGTAGGGGTGAGCGTGGATGTTGTCGGGGTGAGGGTGGATGGTGTAGGGGTGAGCGTGGATGTTGTAGAAGTGAGCGTAGATGGTGTAGGAGTGAGGGTGCATGTTGTAGCGGTGAGCGTGGATGGTGTTGGGGTGATGGTGGATGCTGTAGGGGTGAGCGTGGATGTTGTCAGGGTGAGGGTGTATGGTGTAGGGGTGAGTGTGGATGTTGTAGAGGTGAGCGTGGATGGTGTAGGGGTGAGCGTGGCTATTGTAGGGGTGAGCGTGGATGGTGTAGGGGTGAGCGTGGAGGTTGTAAAGGTGAGCATGGATGGTGTAGGAGTGAGCGTGGATGTTGTAGGGGTGAGAGTGAATGGGGTTGGGGTGGGCGTGGATGGTGTTGGGGTGAGTGTGGATGTTGGCGGGGTGAGCGTTGATGTTGCAGGGGTGAGCGTGGATGTTGCAGGAGTGAGCGTGAATGTTGTAGGGGTGAGCGTGGATGGTGTAGGGGTGAGAGTGGATGTTGTATGAGTGAGCATGGACGGTGTAGAGGTGAGTGTGGATGGTATAGGTGAAAGCATGGATTGTGTAGTGGTGAGCGTGGATGGTGTAGGGGTGAGAGTGGATGTGGTGGGGGTGAGCGTGGATGTGGTAGGGGTGAGCGTGGACAGTGTAGGGGTGAGCGTGGATGGTGTAGGAGTGAGCGTGGATGGTGTAGGGGTGAGCGTGGATGGTGTAGGTGTGAGCGTGGATGGTGTAGGAGTGAGCGTGGACATTGTAAAGGTGAGCGTGGACAGTGTAGCCGTGAGCGTAGACGTTGTAGGGGTGAACGTGGATGTTGTAGGGGTGAGCGTGGATGTTGTAGGCGTGAGGGTGGATGGTGTAGGGGTGAGCGTGGATGTTGTAAAAGTGAGCGTAGATGGTGTAGGAGTGAGGGTGGATGTTGTATCGGTGAGCGTGGATGGTGTTGGGGTGAGGGTGGATGTTGTAGGGGTGAGCGTGGATGTTGTCGGGGTGAGGGTGGATGGTGTAGGGGTGAGTGTGGATGTTGTAGAGGTGAGCGTGCATGGTGTAGGGGTGAGCGTGGCTATTGTAGGGGTGAGCGTGGATGGTGTAGGGGTGAGCGTGGATGGTGTAGGTGAGCGTGGATGGTGTAGGGGTGAGCGTGGATGGTGTAGGGGTGAGCGTGGATGTTGTAGGGGTGAGCGTGGATGTTGCAGGAGTGAGCGTAGATGGTGTAGGGGGTGAGCGTGGAGGTTGTAAAGGTGAGGGTGGAGGTTGTAAAGGTGAGCGTGGATGGTGTAGGAGTGAGCGTGGATGTTGCAGGGGTGAGAGTGGATGGGGTTGGGTGTGGCGTGGATGGTGTTGGGGTGAGAGTGGATGGTGTCGGGGTGAGAGTGGATAGTGTCGGGGTGAGAGTGGATGGTGTCGGGGTGAGTATGGATGTTGGAGAGGTGAGCGTGGATGGTGTAGGGGTGAGCGTGGATATTGCAGGAGTGAGCGTGGATGGTGTAGGGGTGAGAGTGGATGTTGTAAAGGTGAGCGTGGATGGTGTAGGGGTGAGAGTGGATGTTGTATGAGTGAGCATGGATGGTGTAGATGTGTGGATGGTATAGGGGAAAGCGTGGATGGTGTAGTGGTGAGCGTGGATGGTGTAGGGGTGAGCGTGGATGGTGTAGGGGTGAGCGTGGATGGTGTAGGAGTGAGCGTGGACATTATAAAGGTGAGCGTGGATGGTGTAGCGGTGAGCGTGGACGTTGTAGGGGTGAACGTGGATGTTGTAGGGGTGAGCGTGGATGTTGTCGGGGTGAGGGTGGATGGTGTAGGGGTGAGCGTGGATGTTGTAGGGGTGAGCGTGGATGGTGTAGGTGTGAGCGTGGATGGTGTAGGAGTGAGCATGGACATTGTAAAGGTGAGCGTGGACAGTGTAGCCGTGAGCGTAGACGTTGTAGGGGTGAACGTGGATGTTGTAGGGGTGAGCGTGGATGTTGTAGGCGTGAGGGTGGATGGTGTAGGGGTGAGCGTGGATGTTGTAGAGGTGAGCGTGCATGGTGTAGGGGTGAGCGTGGCTATTGTAGGGGTGAGCGTGGATGGTGTAGGGGTGAGCGTCGATGGTGTAGGGGTGAGCGTGGATGGTGTAGGGGTGAGCATGGATGGTGTAGGGGTGAGCGTGGATGTTGTAGGGGTGAGCGTGGATGTTGCAGGAGTGAGCGTAGATGGTGTAGGGGGTGAGCGTGGAGGTTGTAAAGGTGAGCGTGGAGGTTGTAAAGGTGAGCGTGGATGGTGTAGGAGTGAGCGTGGATGTTGCAGGGGTGAGCGTGGATGGGGTTGGGTGTGGCGTGGATGGTGTTGGGGTGAGAGTGGATGGTGTCGGGGTGAGAGTGGATAGTGTCGGGGTGAGAGTGGATGGTGTCGGGGTGAGTATGGATGTTGGAGAGGTGAGCGTGGATGGTGTAGGGGTGAGCGTGGATATTGCAGGAGTGAGCGTGGATGGTGTAGGGGTGAGAGTGGATGTTGTATGAGTGAGCATGGATGGTGTAGATGTGTGGATGGTATAGGGGAAAGCGTGGATGGTGTAGTGGTGAGCGCGGATGGTGTAGGGGTGAGCGTGGATGGTGTAGGGGTGAGCGTGGATGGTGTAGGAGTGAGCGTGGACATGATAAAGGTGAGCGTGGACGGTGTAGCGGTGAGCGTGGACGTTGTAGGGGTGAACGTGGATGTTGTAGGGGTGAGCGTGGATGTTGTCGGGGTGAGGGTGGATGGTGTAGGGGTGAGCGTGGATGTTGTAGAAGTGAGCGTAGATGGTGTAGGAGTGAGGGTGCATGTTGTAGCGGTGAGCGTGGATGGTGTTGGGGTGATGGTGGATGCTGTAGGGGTGAGCGTGGATGTTGTCAGGGTGAGGGTGTATGGTGTAGGGGTGAGTGTGGATGTTGTAGAGGTGAGCGTGGATGGTGTAGGGGTGAGCGTGGCTATTGTAGGGGTGAGCGTGGATGGTGTAGGGGTGAGCGTGGAGGTTGTAAAGGTGAGCATGGATGGTGTAGGAGTGAGCGTGGATGTTGTAGGGGTGAGAGTGAATGGGGTTGGGGTGGGCGTGGATGGTGTTGGGGTGAGTGTGGATGTTGGCGGGGTGAGCGTTGATGTTGCAGGGGTGAGCGTGGATGTTGCAGGAGTGAGCGTGAATGTTGTAGGGGTGAGCGTGGATGGTGTAGGGGTGAGAGTGGATGTTGTATGAGTGAGCATGGACGGTGTAGAGGTGAGTGTGGATGGTATAGGTGAAAGCATGGATGGTGTAGTGGTGAGCGTGGATGGTGTAGGGGTGAGAGTGGATGTGGTGGGGGTGAGCGTGGATGTGGTAGGGGTGAGCGTGGACAGTGTAGGGGTGAGCGTGGATGGTGTAGGAGTGAGCGTGGATGGTGTAGGGGTGAGCGTGGATGGTGTAGGTGTGAGCGTGGATGGTGTAGGAGTGAGCGTGGACATTGTAAAGGTGAGCGTGGACAGTGTAGCCGTGAGCGTAGACGTTGTAGGGGTGAACGTGGATGTTGTAGGGGTGAGCGTGGATGTTGTAGGCGTGAGGGTGGATGGTGTAGGGGTGAGCATGGATGTTGTAAAAGTGAGCGTAGATGGTGTAGGAGTGAGGGTGGATGTTGTATCGGTGAGCGTGGATGGTGTTGGGGTGAGGGTGGATGTTGTAGGGGTGAGCGTGGATGTTGTCGGGGTGAGGGTGGATGGTGTAGGGGTGAGTGTGGATGTTGTAGAGGTGAGCGTGCATGGTGTAGGGGTGAGCGTGGCTATTGTAGGGGTGAGCGTGGATGGTGTAGGGGTGAGCGTGGATGGTGTAGGGGTGAGCGTGGATGGTGTAGGGGTGAGCGTGGATGGTGTAGGGGTGAGCGTGGATGTTGTAGGGGTGAGCGTGGATGTTGCAGGAGTGAGCGTAGATGGTGTAGGGGGTGAGCGTGGAGGTTGTAAAGGTGAGGGTGGAGGTTGTAAAGGTGAGCGTGGATGGTGTAGGAGTGAGCGTGGATGTTGCAGGGGTGAGAGTGGATGGGGTTGGGTGTGGCGTGGATGGTGTTGGGGTGAGAGTGGATGGTGTCGGGGTGAGAGTGGATAGTGTCGGGGTGAGAGTGGATGGTGTCGGGGTGAGTATGGATGTTGGAGAGGTGAGCGTGGATGGTGTAGGGGTGAGCGTGGATATTGCAGGAGTGAGCGTGGATGGTGTAGGGGTGAGAGTGGATGTTGTAAAGGTGAGCGTGGATGGTGTAGGGGTGAGAGTGGATGTTGTATGAGTGAGCATGGATGGTGTAGATGTGTGGATGGTATAGGGGAAAGCGTGGATGGTGTAGTGGTGAGCGTGGATGGTGTAGGGGTGAGCGTGGATGGTGTAGGGGTGAGCGTGGATGGTGTAGGAGTGAGCGTGGACATTATAAAGGTGAGCGTGGACGGTGTAGCGGTGAGCGTGGACGTTGTAGGGGTGAACGTGGATGTTGTAGGGGTGAGCGTGGATGTTGTCGGGGTGAGGGTGGATGGTGTAGGGGTGAGCGTGGATGTTGTAGGGGTGAGCGTGGATGGTGTAGGTGTGAGCGTGGATGGTGTAGGAGTGAGCGTGGACATTGTAAAGGTGAGCGTGGACAGTGTAGCCGTGAGCGTAGACGTTGTAGGGGTGAACGTGGATGTTGTAGGGGTGAGCGTGGATGTTGTAGGCGTGAGGGTGGATGGTGTAGGGGTGAGCGTGGATGTTGTAGAAGTGAGCGTAGATGGTGTAGGAGTGAGGGTGGATGTTGTAGCGGTGAGCGTGGATGGTGTTGGGGTGAGGGTGGATGTTGAGGGGTGAGCGTGGATGTTGTCGGGGTGAGGGTGGATGGTGTAGGGGTGAGTGTGGATGTTGTAGAGGTGAGCGTGCATGGTGTAGGGGTGAGCGTGGCTATTGTAGGGGTGAGCGTGGATGGTGTAGGGGTGAGCGTGGATGGTGTAGGGGTGAGCGTGGATGGTGTAGGGGTGAGCGTGGATGGTGTAGGGGTGAGCGTGGATGTTGTAGGGGTGAGCGTGGATGTTGCAGGAGTGAGCGTAGATGGTGTAGGGGGTGAGAGTGGAGGTTGTAAAGGTGAGGGTGGAGGTTGTAAAGGTGAGCGTGGATGGTGTAGGAGTGAGCGTGGATGTTGCAGGGGTGAGAGTGGATAGAGTTGGGTGTGGCGTGGATGGTGTTGGGGTGAGAGTGGATGGTGTCGGGGTGAGAGTGGATAGTGTCGGGGTGAGAGTGGATGGTGTCGAGGTGAGTATGGATGTTGGAGGGGTGAGCGTGGATGGTGTAGGGGTGAGCGTGGATGGTGTAGGAGTGAGCGTGGACATTATAAAGGTGAGCATGGACGGTGTAGCGGTGAGCGTGGACGTTGTAGGGGTGAACGTGGATGTTGTAGGGGTGAGCGTGGATGTTGTCGGGGTGAGGGTGGATGGTGTAGGGGTGAGCGTGGATATTGCAGGAGTGAGCGTGGATGGTGTAGGGGTGAGAGTGGATGTTGTAAAGGTGAGCGTGGATGGTGTAGGGGTGAGAGTGGATGTTGAATGAGTGAGCATGGATGGTGTAGATGTGTGGATGGTATAGGGGAAAGCGTGGATGGTGTAGTGGTGAGCGTGGATGGTGTAGGGGTGAGCGTGGATGGTGTAGGGGTGAGCGTGGATGGTGTAGGAGTGAGCGTGGACATTATAAAGGTGAGCGTGGACGGTGTAGCGGTGAGCGTGGACGTTGTAGGGGTGAACGTGGATGTTGTAGGGGTGAGCGTGGATGTTGTCGGGGTGAGGGTGGATGGTGTAGGGGTGAGCGTGGATGTTGTAAAGGTGAGCGTGGATGGTGTAGGGGTGAGAGTGGATGTTGTATGAGTGAGCATGGATGGTGTAGATGTGTGGATGGTATAGGGGAAAGCGTGGATGGTGTAGTGGTGAGCGTGGATGGTGTAGGGGTGAGCGTGGATGGTGTAGGGGTGAGCGTGGATGGTGTAGGAGTGAGCGTGGACATTATAAAGGTGAGCGTGGACGGTGTAGCGGTGAGCGTGGACGTTGTAGGGGTGAACGTGGATGTTGTAGGGGTGAGCGTGGATGTTGTCGGGGTGAGGGTGGATGGTGTAGGGGTGAGCGTGGATGTTGTAGGGGTGAGCGTGGATGGTGTAGGTGTGAGCGTGGATGGTGTAGGAGTGAGCGTGGACATTGTAAAGGTGAGCGTGGACAGTGTAGCCGTGAGCGTAGACGTTGTAGGGGTGAACGTGGATGTTGTAGGGGTGAGCGTGGATGTTGTAGGCGTGAGGGTGGATGGTGTAGGGGTGAGCGTGGATGTTGTAGAAGTGAGCGTAGATGGTGTAGGAGTGAGGGTGGATGTTGTAGCGGTGAGCGTGGATGGTGTTGGGGTGAGGGTGGATGTTGAGGGGTGAGCGTGGATGTTGTCGGGGTGAGGGTGGATGGTGTAGGGGTGAGTGTGGATGTTGTAGAGGTGAGCGTGCATGGTGTAGGGGTGAGCGTGGCTATTGTAGGGGTGAGCGTGGATGGTGTAGGGGTGAGCGTGGATGGTGTAGGGGTGAGCGTGGATGGTGTAGGGGTGAGCGTGGATGGTGTAGGGGTGAGCGTGGATGTTGTAGGGGTGAGCGTGGATGTTGCAGGAGTGAGCGTAGATGGTGTAGGGGGTGAGAGTGGAGGTTGTAAAGGTGAGGGTGGAGGTTGTAAAGGTGAGCGTGGATGGTGTAGGAGTGAGCGTGGATGTTGCAGGGGTGAGAGTGGATAGAGTTGGGTGTGGCGTGGATGGTGTTGGGGTGAGAGTGGATGGTGTCGGGGTGAGAGTGGATAGTGTCGGGGTGAGAGTGGATGGTGTCGAGGTGAGTATGGATGTTGGAGGGGTGAGCGTGGATGGTGTAGGGGTGAGCGTGGATGGTGTAGGAGTGAGCGTGGACATTATAAAGGTGAGCATGGACGGTGTAGCGGTGAGCGTGGACGTTGTAGGGGTGAACGTGGATGTTGTAGGGGTGAGCGTGGATGTTGTCGGGGTGAGGGTGGATGGTGTAGGGGTGAGCGTGGATATTGCAGGAGTGAGCGTGGATGGTGTAGGGGTGAGAGTGGATGTTGTAAAGGTGAGCGTGGATGGTGTAGGGGTGAGAGTGGATGTTGAATGAGTGAGCATGGATGGTGTAGATGTGTGGATGGTATAGGGGAAAGCGTGGATGGTGTAGTGGTGAGCGTGGATGGTGTAGGGGTGAGCGTGGATGGTGTAGGGGTGAGCGTGGATGGTGTAGGAGTGAGCGTGGACATTATAAAGGTGAGCGTGGACGGTGTAGCGGTGAGCGTGGACGTTGTAGGGGTGAACGTGGATGTTGTAGGGGTGAGCGTGGATGTTGTCGGGGTGAGGGTGGATGGTGTAGGGGTGAGCGTGGATGTTGTAGAAGTGAGCGTAGATGATGTAGGAGTGAGGGTGCATGTTGTAGCGGTGAGCGTGGATGGTGTTGGGGTGATGGTGGATGCTGTAGGGGTGAGCGTGGATGTTGTCAGGGTGAGGGTGTATGGTGTAGGGGTGAGTGTGGATGTTGTAGAGGTGAGCGTGGATGGTGTAGAGGTGAGCGTGGATGGTGTAGGGGTGAGCGTGGCTATTGTAGGGGTGAGCGTGGATGGTGTAGGGGTGAGCGTGGAGGTTGTAAAGGTGAGCATGGATGGTGTAGGAGTGAGCGTGGATGTTGTAGGGGTGAGAGTGAATGGGGTTGGGGTGGGCGTGGATGGTGTTGGGGTGAGTGTGGATGTTGGCGGGGTGAGCGTTGATGTTGCAGGGGTGAGCGTGGATGTTGCAGGAGTGAGCGTGAATGTTGTAGGGGTGAGCGTGGATGGTGTAGGGGTGAGAGTGGATGTTGTATGAGTGAGCATGGACGGTGTAGAGGTGAGTGTGGATGGTATAGGTGAAAGCATGGATGGTGTAGTGGTGAGCGTGGATGGTGTAGGGGTGAGAGTGGATGTGGTGGGGGTGAGCGTGGATGTGGTAGGGGTGAGCGTGGACAGTGTAGGGGTGAGCGTGGATGGTGTAGGAGTGAGCGTGGATGGTGTAGGGGTGAGCGTGGATGGTGTAGGTGTGAGCGTGGATGGTGTAGGAGTGAGCGTGGACATTGTAAAGGTGAGCGTGGACAGTGTAGCCGTGAGCGTAGACGTTGTAGGGGTGAACGTGGATGTTGTAGGGGTGAGCGTGGATGTTGTAGGCGTGAGGGTGGATGGTGTAGGGGTCAGCGTGGATGTTGTAAAAGTGAGCGTAGATGGTGTAGGAGTGAGGGTGGATGTTGTATCGGTGAGCGTGGATGGTGTTGGGGTGAGGGTGGATGTTGTAGGGGTGAGCGTGGATGTTGTCGGGGTGAGGGTGGATGGTGTAGGGGTGAGTGTGGATGTTGTAGAGGTGAGCGTGCATGGTGTAGGGGTGAGCGTGGCTATTGTAGGGGTGAGCGTGGATGGTGTAGGGGTGAGCGTGGATGGTGTAGGGGTGAGCGTGGATGGTGTAGGGGTGAGCGTGGATGGTGTAGGGGTGAGCGTGGATGTTGTAGGGGTGAGCGTGGATGTTGCAGGAGTGAGCGTAGATGGTGTAGGGGGTGAGCGTGGAGGTTGTAAAGGTGAGGGTGGAGGTTGTAAAGGTGAGCGTGGATGGTGTAGGAGTGAGCGTGGATGTTGCAGGGGTGAGAGTGGATGGGGTTGGGTGTGGCGTGGATGGTGTTGGGGTGAGAGTGGATGGTGTCGGGGTGAGAGTGGATAGTGTCGGGGTGAGAGTGGATGGTGTCGGGGTGAGTATGGATGTTGGAGAGGTGAGCGTGGATGGTGTAGGGGTGAGCGTGGATATTGCAGGAGTGAGCGTGGATGGTGTAGGGGTGAGAGTGGATGTTGTAAAGGTGAGCGTGGATGGTGTAGGGGTGAGAGTGGATGTTGTATGAGTGAGCATGGATGGTGTAGATGTGTGGATGGTATAGGGGAAAGCGTGGATGGTGTAGTGGTGAGCGTGGATGGTGTAGGGGTGAGCGTGGATGGTGTAGGGGTGAGCGTGGATGGTGTAGGAGTGAGCGTGGACATTATAAAGGTGAGCGTGGACGGTGTAGCGGTGAGCGTGGACGTTGTAGGGGTGAACGTGGATGTTGTAGGGGTGAGCGTGGATGTTGTCGGGGTGAGGGTGGATGGTGTAGGGGTGAGTGTGGATGTTGTAGGGGTGAGCGTGGATGGTGTAGGTGTGAGCGTGGATGGTGTAGGAGTGAGCGTGGACATTGTAAAGGTGAGCGTGGACAGTGTAGCCGTGAGCGTAGACGTTGTAGGGGTGAACGTGGATGTTGTAGGGGTGAGCGTGGATGTTGTAGGCGTGAGGGTGGATGGTGTAGGGGTGAGCGTGGATGTTGTAGAAGTGAGCGTAGATGGTGTAGGAGTGAGGGTGGATGTTGTAGCGGTGAGCGTGGATGGTGTTGGGGTGAGGGTGGATGTTGTAGGGGTGAGCGTGGATGTTGTCGGGGTGAGGGTGGATGGTGTAGGGGTGAGTGTGGATGTTGTAGAGGTGAGCGTGCATGGTGTAGGGGTGAGCGTGGCTATTGTAGGGGTGAGCGTGGATGGTGTAGGGGTGAGCGTGGATGGTGTAGGGGTGAGCGTGGATGGTGTAGGGGTGAGCGTGGATGGTGTAGGGGTGAGCGTGGATGTTGTAGGGGTGAGCGTGGATGTTGCAGGAGTGAGCGTAGATGGTGTAGGGGGTGAGCGTGGAGGTTGTAAAGGTGAGGGTGGAGGTTGTAAAGGTTAGCGTGGATGGTGTAGGAGTGAGCGTGGATGTTGCAGGGGTGAGAGTGGATGGGGTTGGGTATGGCGTGGATGGTGTTGGGGTGAGAGTGGATGGTGTCGGGGTGAGAGTGGATAGTGTCGGGGTGAGAGTGGATGGTGTCGGGGTGAGTATGGATGTTGGAGAGATGAGCGTGGATGGTGTAGGGGTGAGCGTGGATATTGCAGGAGTGAGCGTGGATGGTGTAGGGGTGAGAGTGGATGTTGTAAAGGTGAGCGTGGATGGTGTAGGGGTGAGAGTGGATGTTGAATGAGTGAGCATGGATGGTGTAGATGTGTGGATGGTATAGGGGAAAGCGTGGATGGTGTAGTGGTGAGCGTGGATGGTGTAGGGGTGAGCGTGGATGGTGTAGGGGTGAGCGTGGATGGTGTAGGAGTGAGCGTGGACATTATAAAGGGGAGCGTGGATGGTGTAGCGGTGAGCGTGGACGTTGTAGGGGTGAACGTGGATGTTGTAGGGGTGAGCGTGGATGTTGTCGGGGTGAGGGTGGATGGTGTAGGGGTGAGCGTGGATGTTGTAGAAGTGAGCGAAGATGGTGTAGGAGTGAGGGTGCATGTTGTAGCGGTGAGCGTGGATGGTGTTGGGGTGATGGTGGATGTTGTAGGGGTGAGCGTGGATGTTGTCAGGGTGAGGGTGTAAGGTGTAGGGGTGAGTGTGGATGTTGTAGAGGTGAGCGTGGATGGTGTAGGGGTGAGCGTGGCTATTGTAGGGGTGAGCGTGGATGGTGTAGGGGTGAGCGTGGAGGTTGTAAAGGTGAGCATGGATGGTGTAGGAGTGAGCGTGGATGTTGTAGGGGTGAGAGTGAATGGGGTTGGGGTGGGCGTGGATGGTGTTGGGGTGAGTGTGGATGTTGGCGGGGTGAGCGTTGATGTTGCAGGGGTGAGCGTGGATGTTGCAGGACTGAGCGTGAATGTTGTAGGGGTGAGCGTGGATGGTGTAGGGGTGAGAGTGGATGTGGTGGGGGTGAGCGTGGATGTGGTAGGGGTGAGCGTGGATGTTGCAGGAGTGAGCGTGGATTTTGTATGAGAGCGTGGATGTTGAAGGGGTGAGTGTGGATGGTGTAAGGGTGAGCGTGGATGTTGGAGGAGTGAGCGTGGATGATGTAGGAGTGAGCGTAGATGGTGTAGGGGGTGAGCGTGGAGGTTGTAAAGGTGAGCATGGATGGTGTAGGAGTGAGCGTAGATGGTGTAGGGGGTGAGCGTGGAGGTTCTAAAGGTGAGCATGGATGGTGTAGGAGTGAGCGTGGATGTTGTAGGAGTGAGAGTGAATGGGGTTGGGGTGGGCGTGGATGGTGTTGGGGTGAGTGTAGATGTTGGCGAGGTGAGCGTTGATGTTGCAGGGGTGCGCGTGGATGTTGCAGGAGTGAGCGTGAATGTTGTAGGGGTGAGCGTGGATGGTGTAGGGGTGAGAGTGGATGTTGTAAAGGTGAGCGTGGATGGTGTTGGGGTGAGAGTGGATGTTGTATGAGTGAGCATGGACGGTGTAGAGGTGAGTGTGGATGGTATAGGTGAAAGAATGGATGGTGTAGTGGTGAGCGTGGATGGTGTAGGGGTGAGAGTGGATGTGGTGGGGGTGAGCGTGGATGTGGTAGGGGTGAGCGTGGACAGTGTAGGGGTGAGCGTGGATGGTGTAGGAGTGAGCGTGGATGGTGTAGGGGTGAGCGTGAATGGTGTAGGTGTGAGCGTGGATGGTGTAGGAGTGAGCGTGGACATTGTAAAGGTGAGCGTGGACAGTGTAGCGGTGAGCGTGGACGTTGTAGGGGTGAACGTGGATGTTGTAGGGGTGAGCGTGGATGTTGTAGGCGTGAGGGTGGATGGTGTAGGGGTGAGCGTGGATGTTGTAGAAGTGAGCGTAGATGGTGTAGGAGTGAGGGTGGATGTTGTAGCGGTGAGCGTGGATGGTGTTGGGGTGAGGGTGGATGTTGTAGGGGTGAGCGTGGATGTTGTCGGGGTGAGGGTGGATGGTGTAGGGGTGAGTGTGGATGTTGTAGAGGTGAGAGTGCATGGTGTAGGGGTGAGCGTGGCTATTGTAAGGGTGAGCGTGGATGGTGTAGGGGTGAGCGTGGATGGTGTAGGGGTGAGCGTGGATGGTGTAGGGGTGAGCGTGGATGGTGTAGGGGTGAGCGTGGATGTTGTAGGGGTGAGCGTGGATGATGGAGGAGTGAGCGTAGATGGTGTAGGGGGTGAGCGTGGAGGTTGTAAAGGTGAGCGTGGAGGTTGTAAAGGTGAGCGTGGATGGTGTAGGAGTGAGCGTGGATGTTGCAGGGTTGAGAGTGGATGGGGTTGGGTGTGGCGTGGATGGTGTTGGGGTGAGAGTGGATGGTGTCGGGGTGAGAGTGGATAGTGTCGGGGTGAGAGTGGATGGTGTCGGGGTGAGTATGGATGTTGGAGAGGTGAGCGTGGATGGTGTAGGGGTGAGCGTGGATATTGCAGGAGTGAGCGTGGATGGTGTAGGGGTGAGAGTGGATGTTGTAAAGGTGAGCGTGGATGGTGTACGGGTGAGAGTGGATGTTGTATGAGTGAGCATGGATGGTGTAGATGTGTGGATGGTATAGGGGAAAGCGTGGATGGTGTAGTGGTGAGCGTGGATGGTGTAGGGGTGAGCGTGGATGGTGTAGGGGTGAGCGTGGATGGTGTAGGAGTGAGCGTGGACATTATAAAGGTGAGCGTGGACGGTGTAGCGGTGAGCGTGGACGTTGTAGGGGTGAACGTGGATGTTGTAGGGGTGAGCGTGGATGTTGTCGGGGTGAGGGTGGATGGTGTAGGGGTGAGCGTGGATGTTGTAGAAGTGAGCGTAGATGGTGTAGGAGTGAGGGTGCATGTTGTAGCGGTGAGCGTGGATGGTGTTGGGGTGATGGTGGATGTTGTAGGGGTGAGCGTGGATGTTGTCAGGGTGAGGGTGTATGGTGTAGGGGTGAGTGTGGATGTTGTAGAGGTGAGCGTGGATGGTGTAGGGGTGAGCGTGGCTATTGTAGGGGTGAGCGTGGATGGTGTAGGGGTGAGCGTGGAGGTTGTAAAGGTGAGCATGGATGGTGTAGGAGTGAGCGTGGATGTTGTAGGGGTGAGAGTGAATGGGGTTGGGGTGGGCGTGGATGGTGTTGGGGTGAGTGTGGATGTTGGCGGGGTGAGCGTTGATGTTGCAGGGGTGAGCGTGGATGTTGCAGGAGTGAGCGTGAATGTTGTAGGGGTGAGCGTGGATGGTGCAGGTGTGAGAGTGGATGTTGTAAAGGCGAGCGTGGATGGTGTAGCGGTGAGAGTGGATTTTGTATGAGTGAGCATGCACGGTGTAGAGGTGAGTGTGGATGGTATAAGGGAAAGCATGGATGGTGTAGTGGTGAGCGTGGATGGTGTAGGGGTGAGAGTGGATGTGGTGGGGGTCAGCGTGGATGTGGTAGGGGTGAGCGTGGATGATGTAGGGGTGAGCGTGGATGGTGTAAAGGTGAGCATGGATGATGTAGGAGTGAGCGTAGATGGTGTAGGGGGTGAGCGTGGAGGTTGTAAAGGTGAGCATGGATTGTGTAGGAGTGAGCGTGGATGTTGTAGGGGTGAGAGTGGATGTGGTGGGGGTGAGCGTGGATGTGGTAGGGGTGAGCGTGGATGTTGCAGGAGTGAGCGTGGATTTTGTATGAGAGCGTGGATGTTGAAGGGGTGAGTGTGGATGGTGTAAGGGTGAGCGTGGATGTTGGAGGAGTGAGCGTGGATGATGTAGGAGTGAGCGTAGATGGTGTAGGGGGTGAGCATGGAGGTTGTAAAGGTGAGCATGGATGGTGTAGGAGTGAGCGTAGATGGTGTAGGGGGTGAGCGTGGAGGTTCTAAAGGTGAGCATGGATGGTGTAGGAGTGAGCGTGGATGTTGTAGGAGTGAGAGTGAATGGGGTTGGGGTGGGCGTGGATGGTGTTGGGGTGAGTGTAGATGTTGGCGAGGTGAGCGTTGATGTTGCAGGGGTGCGCGTGGATGTTGCAGGAGTGAGCGTGAATGTTGTAGGGGTGAGCGTGGATGGTGTAGGGGTGAGAGTGGATGTTGTAAAGGTGAGCGTGGATGGTGTTGGGGTGAGAGTGGATGTTGTATGAGTGAGCATGGACGGTGTAGAGGTGAGCGTGGATGGTATAGGTGAAAGCATGGATGGTGTAGTGGTGAGCGTGGATGGTGTAGGGGTGAGAGTGGATGTGGTGGGGGTGAGCGTGGATGTGGTAGGGGTGAGCGTGGACAGTGTAGGGGTGAGCGTGGATGGTGTAGGAGTGAGCGTGGATGGTGTAGGGGTGAGCGTGGATGGTGTAGGTGTGAGCGTGGATGGTGTAGGAGTGAGCGTGGACATTGTAAAGGTGAGCGTGGACAGTGTAGCGGTGAGCATGGACGTTGTAGGGGTGAACGTGGATGTTGTAGGGGTGAGCGAGGATGTTGTAGGCGTGAGGGTGGATGGTGTAGGGGTGAGCGTGGATGTTGTAGAAGTGAGCGTAGATGGTGTAGGAGTGAGGGTGTATGTTGTAGCGGTGAGCGTGGATGGTGTTGGGGTGAGGGTGGATGTTGTAGGGGTGAGCGTGGATGTTGTCGGGGTGAGGGTGGATGGTGTAGGGGTGAGTGTGGATGTTGTAGAGGTGAGCGTGCATGGTGTAGGGGTGAGCGTGGCTATTGTAGGGGTGAGCGTGGATGGTGTAGGGGTGAGCGTGGATGGTGTAGGGGTGAGCGTGGATGGTGTAGGGGTGAGCGTGGATGGTGTAGGGGTGAGCGTGGATGTTGTAAGGGTGAGCGTGGATGTTGCAGGAGTGAGCGTAGATGGTGTAGGGGGTGAGCGTGGAGGTTGTAAAGGTGAGCGTGGAGGTTGTAAAGGTGAGCGTGGATGGTGTAGGAGTGAGCGTGCATGTTGCAGGGGTGAGAGTGGATGGGGTTGGGTGTGGCGTGGATGGTGTTGGGGTGAGAGTGGATGGTGTCGGGGTGAGAGTGGATGGTGTCGAGGTGAGTATGGATGTTGGAGAGGTGAGCGTGGATGGTGTAGGGGTGAGCGTGGATATTGCAGGAGTGAGCGTGGATGGTGTAGGGGTGAGAGTGGATGTTGTAAAGGTGAGCGTGGATGGTGTAGGGGTGAGAGTGGATGTTGTATGAGTGAGCATGGATGGTGTAGATGTGTGGATGGTATAGGGGAAAGCGTGGATGGTGTAGTGGTGAGCGTGGATGGTGTAGGGGTGAGCGTGGATGGTGTAGGGGTGAGCGTGGATGGTGTAGGAGTGAGCGTGGACATTATAAAGGTGAGCGTGGACGGTGTAGCGGTGAGCGTGGACGTTGTAGGGGTGAACGTGGATGTTGTAGGGGTGAGTGTGGATGTTGTCGGGGTGAGGGTGGATGGTGTAGGGGTGAGCGTGGATGTTGTAGAAGTGAGCGTAGATGGTGTAGGAGTGAGGGTGCATGTTGTAGCGGTGAGCGTGGATGGTGTTGGGGTGATGGTGGATGTTGTAGGGGTGAGCGTGGATGTTGTCAGGGTGAGGGTGTATGGTGTAGGGGTGAGTGTGGATGTTGTAGAGGTGAGCGTGGATGGTGTAGGGGTGAGCGTGGCTATTGTAGGGGTGAGCGTGGATGGTGTAGGGGTGAGCTTGGATGGTGAAGGTGTGAGCGTGGATGGTGTAGGAGTGAGCGTGGATGGTGTAGGGGTGAGCGTGGATGGTGTAGGGGTGAGCATGGATGTTGTAGGGGTGAGAGTGGATGTTGCAGGAGTGAGCGTAGATGGTGTAGGGGGTGAGCGTGGAGGTTGTAAAGGTGAGCGTGGAGGTTGTAAAGGTGAGCGTGGATGGTTTAGGAGTGAGCGTGGATGTTGTAGGGGTGAGAGTGGATGGGGTTGGGTGTGGCGTGGATGGTGTTGGGGTGAGAGTGGATGGTGTCGGGGTGAGAGTGGATGGTGTCGGGGTGAGAGTGGATGGTGTCGGGGTGAGTATGGATGTTGGAGAGGTGAGTGTGGATGGTGTAGGGGTGAGCGTGGATGTTGCAGGAGTGAGCGTGGATGGTGTAGGGGTGAGAGTGGATGTTGTAAAGGTGAGCGTGGATGGTGTAGGGGTGAGAGTGGATGTTGTATGAGTGAGCATGGATGGTGTAGATGTGTGGATGGTATATGGGAAAGCGTGGATGGTGTAGTGGTGAGCGTGGATGGTGTAGGGGTGAGCGTGGATGGTGTAGGGGTGAGCGTGGATGGTGGAGGAGTGAGCGTGGACATTGTAAAGGTGAGCGTGGACGGTGTAGCGGTGAGCGTGGACGTTGTAGGGGTGAACGTGGATGTTGTAGGGGTGAGCGTGGATGTTGTAGAAGTGAGCATAAATGGTGTAGGAGTGAGGGTGCATGTTGTAGCGGTGAGCGTGGATGGTGTTGGGGTGATGGTGGATGTTGTAGGGGTGAGCGTGGATGTTGTCAGGGTGAGGGTGTATGGTGTAGGGGTGAGTGTGGATGTTATAGAGGTGAGCGTGGATGGTGTAGGGGTGAGCGTGGCTATTGTAGGGGTGAGCGTGGATGGTGTAGGGGTGAGCTTGGATGGTGAAGGTGTGAGCGTGGATGGTGTAGGAGTGAGCGTGGATGGTGTAGGGGTGAGCGTGGATGGTGTAGGGGTGAGCGTGGATGTTGTAGGGGTGAGAGTGGATGTTGCAGGAGTGAGCGTAGATGGTGTAGGGGGTGAGCGTGGAGGTTGTAAAGGTGAGCGTGGAGGTTGTAAAGGTGAGCGTGGATGGTGTAGGAGTGAGCGTGGATGTTGTAGGGGTGAGAGTGGATGGGGTTAGGTGTGGGGTGGATGGTGTTGGGGTGAGAGTGGATGGTGTTGGGGTGAGAGTGGATGGTGTCGGGGTGAGAGTGGATGGTGTCGGGGTGAGTATGGATGGTGTAGTGGTGAGCGTGGATGGTGTAGGGGTGAGCGTGGATGTTGTAGAGGTGAGCGTGAATGGTGTAGGGGTGAGCGTGGCTATTGTAGGGGTGAGCGTCGATGGTGTAGGGGTGAGCGTGGATGGTGTAGGAGTGAGCGTAGCTATTGTAGGGGTGAGCGTGGATGGTGTAGGGGTGAGTGTGGATGTTGCAGGAGTGAGCGTGGATTTTGTATGAGAGAGCGTGGATGTTTAAGGGGTGAGTGTGGATGGTGTAGGGGTGAGCGTGGATGGTGTAGGGGTGAGCGTGGATGTGGCAGGAGTGAGCGTGGGTGTTGTAGGAGTAAACGGAGATGGTGTAGGGGTGAAGGTGGATGGTGTAGGGGTGAGCGTGGACGTTGTAAAGGTGAGCATGGATGATGTAGGAGTGAGCGTAGATGGTGTAGGGGGTGAGCCTGGAGGTTGTAAAGGTGAGCATGGAGGTTGTAAAGGTGAGCGTGGATGGTGTAGGAGTGAGCGTGGATGTTGTAGGGGTGAGAGTGAATGGGGTTGGGGTGGGCATGGATGGTGTTGGGGTGAGTGTGGATGTTGGCGAGGTGAGCATGGATGTTGCAGGGGTGAGCGTGGATGTTGCAGGAGTGAGCGTGAATGTTGTAGGGGTGAGCGTGGATGGGGTAGGGGTGAGTGTGGATGTTGTAGAGGTGAGCGTGGATGGTGTACGGGTGAGCGTGGCTATTGTAGGGGTGAGCGTGGATGGTGTAGGGTTGAGCTTGGATGGTGAAGGTGTGAGCGTGGCTGGTG
The DNA here is from genome assembly GCF_048934315.1 of Petromyzon marinus. NCBI lineage: Eukaryota > Metazoa > Chordata > Hyperoartia > Petromyzontiformes > Petromyzontidae > Petromyzon > Petromyzon marinus. Next base: position 15,815,087 of record NC_133689.1, read on the forward strand.
TAGGAGTGAGCGTGGCTGGTGTAAGAGTGAGCGTGGATGGTGTAGGGGTGAGCGTGGATGGTGTAGGGGTGAGCGTGGATGTTGTAGGGGTGAGAGTGGATGTTGCAGGAGTGAGCGTAGATGGTGTAGAGGGTGAGCGTGGAGGTTGTAAAGGTGAGCGTGGAGGTTGCAAAGGTGAGCGTGGATGGTGTAGGGGAAAGCATGGATGGTGTAGTGGTGAGCGTGGATGGTGTAGGGGTGAGAGTGGATGTGGTGGGGGTGAGCGTGGATGTGGTAGGGGTGAGCGTGGATGTTGCAGGAGTGAGCGTGGATTTTGTATGAGAGCGTGGATGTTGAAGGGGTGAGTGTGGATGGTGTAAGGGTGAGCGTGGATGTTGGAGGAGTGAGCGTGGATGATGTAGGAGTGAGCGTAGATGGTGTAGGGGGTGAGCGTGGAGGTTGTAAAGGTGAGCATGGATGGTGTAGGAGTGAGCGTAGATGGTGTAGGGGGTGAGCGTGGAGGTTCTAAAGGTGAGCATGGATGGTGTAGGAGTGAGCGTGGATGTTGTAGGAGTGAGAGTGAATGGGGTTGGGGTGGGCGTGGATGGTGTTGGGGTGAGTGTAGATGTTGGCGAGGTGAGCGTTGATGTTGCAGGGGTGCGCGTGGATGTTGCAGGAGTGAGCGTGAATGTTGTAGGGGTGAGCGTGGATGGTGTAGGGGTGAGAGTGGATGTTGTAAAGGTGAGCGTGGATGGTGTTGGGGTGAGAGTGGATGTTGTATGAGTGAGCATGGACGGTGTAGAGGTGAGTGTGGATGGTATAGGTGAAAGCATGGATGGTGTAGTGGTGAGCGTGGATGGTGTAGGGGTGAGAGTGGATGTGGTGGGGGTGAGCGTGGATGTGGTAGGGGTGAGCGTGGACAGTGTAGGGGTGAGCGTGGATGGTGTAGGAGTGAGCGTGGATGGTGTAGGGGTGAGCGTGGATGGTGTAGGTGTGAGCGTGGATGGTGTAGGAGTGAGCGTGGACATTGTAAAGGTGAGCGTGGACAGTGTAGCGGTGAGCGTGGACGTTGTAGGGGTGAACGTGGATGTTGTAGGGGTGAGCGTGGATGTTGTAGGCGTGAGGGTGGATGGTGTAGGGGTGAGCGTGGATGTTGTAGAAGTGAGCGTAGATGGTGTAGGAGTGAGGGTGGATGTTGTAGCGGTGAGCGTGGATGGTGTTGGGGTGAGGGTGGATGTTGTAGGGGTGAGCGTGGATGTTGTCGGGGTGAGGGTGGATGGTGTAGGGGTGAGTGTGGATGTTGTAGAGGTGAGCGTGCATGGTGTAGGGGTGAGCGTGGCTATTGTAGGGGTGAGCGTGGATGGTGTAGGGGTGAGCGTGGATGGTGTAGGGGTGAGCGTGGATGGTGTAGGGGTGAGCGTGGATGGTGTAGGGGTGAGCGCGGATGGTGTAGGGGTGAGCGTGGATGTTGTAGGGGTGAGCGTGGATGTTGCAGGAGTGAGCGGTAGATGGTGTAGGGGGTGAGCGTGGAGGTTGTAAAGGTGAGCGTGGAGGTTGTAAAGGTGAGCGTGGATGGTGTAGGAGTGAGCGTGGATGTTGCAGGGGTGAGAGTGGATGGGGTTGGGTGTGGCGTGGATGGTGTTGGGGTGAGAGTGGATGGTGTCGGGGTGAGAGTGGATAGTGTCGGGGTGAGAGTGGATGGTGTCGAGGTGAGTATGGATGTTGGAGAGGTGAGCGTGGATGGTGTAGGTGTGAGCGTGGATATTGCAGGAGTGAGCGTGGATGGTGTAGGGGTGAGAGTGGATGTTGTAAAGGTGAGCGTGGATGGTGTAGGGGTGAGAGTGGATGTTGTATGAGTGAGCATGGATGGTGTAGATGTGTGGATGGTATAGGGGAAAGCGTGGATGGTGTAGTGGTGAGCGTGGATGGTGTAGGGGTGAGCGTGGATGGTGTAGGGGTCAGCGTGGATGGTGTAGGAGTGAGCGTGGACATTATAAAGGTGAGCGTGGACGGTGTAGCGGTGAGCGTGGACGTTGTAGGGGTGAACGTGGATGTTGTAGGGGTGAGCGTGGATGTTGTCGGGGTGAGGGTGGATGGTGTAGGGGTGAGCGTGGATGTTGTAGAAGTGAGCGTAGATGGTGTAGGAGTGAGGGTGCATGTTGTAGCGGTGAGCGTGGATGGTGTTGGGGTGATGGTGGATGTTGTAGGGGTGAGCGTGGATGTTGTCAGGGTGAGGGTGTATGGTGTAGGGGTGAGTGTGGATGTTGTAGAGGTGAGCGTGGATGGTGTAGGGGTGAGCGCGGCTATTGTAGGGGTGAGCGTGGATGGTGTAGGGGTGAGCTTGGATGGTGAAGGTGTGAGCGTGGATGGTGTAGGAGTGAGCGTGGATGGTGTAGGGGTGAGCGTGGATGGTGTAGGGGTGAGCGTGGATGTTGTAGGGGTGAGAGTGGATGTTGCAGGAGTGAGCGTAGATGGTGTAGGGGGTGAGCGTGGAGGTTGTAAAGGTGAGCGTGGAGGTTGTAAAGGTGAGCGTGGAGGTTGTAAAGGTGAGCGTGGATGGTTTAGGAGTGAGCGTGGATGTTGTAGGGGTGAGAGTGGATGGGGTTGGGTGTGGCGTGGATGGTGTTGGGGTGAGAGTGGATGGTGTCGGGGTGAGAGTGGATGGTGTCGGGGTGAGAGTGGATGGTGTCGGGGTGAGTATGGATGTTGGAGAGGTGAGTGTGGATGGTGTAGGGGTGAGCGTGGATGTTGCAGGAGTGAGCGTGGATGGTGTAGGGGTGAGAGTGGATGTTGTAAAGGTGAGCGTGGATGGTGTAGGGGTGAGAGTGGATGTTGTATGAGTGAGCATGGATGGTGTAGATGTGTGGATGGTATATGGGAAAGCGTGGATGGTGTAGTGGTGAGCGTGGATGGTGTAGGGGTGAGCATGGATGGTGTAGGGGTGAGCGTGGATGGTGGAGGAGTGAGCGTGGACATTCTAAAGGTGAGCGTGGACGGTGTAGCGGTGAGCGTGGACGTTGTAGGGGTGAACGTGGATGTTGTAGGGGTGAGCGTGGATGTTGTAGAAGTGAGCGTAAATGGTGTAGGAGTGAGGGTGCATGTTGTAGCGGTGAGCGTGGATGGTGTTGGGGTGATGGTGGATGTTGTAGGGGTGAGCGTGGATGTTGTCAGGGTGAGGGTGTATGGTGTAGGGGTGAGTGTGGATGTTGTAGAGGTGAGCGTGGATGGTGTAGGGGTGAGCGTGGCTATTGTAGGGGTGAGCGTGGATGGTGTAGGGGTGAGCTTGGATGGTGAAGGTGTGAGCGTGGATGGTGTAGGAGTGAGCGTGGATGGTGTAGGGGTGAGCGTGGATGGTGTAGGGGTGAGCGTGGATGTTGTAGGGGTGAGAGTGGATGTTGCAGGAGTGAGCGTAGATGGTGTAGGGGGTGAGCGTGGAGGTTGTAAAGGTGAGCGTGGAGGTTGTAAAGGTGAGCGTGGATGGTGTAGGAGTGAGCGTGGATGTTGTAGGGGTGAGAGTGGATGGGGTTGGGTGTGGGGTGGATGGTGTTGGGGTGAGAGTGGATGGTGTTGGGGTGAGAGTGGATGGTGTCGGGGTGAGAGTGGATGGTGTCGGGGTGAGTATGGATGGTGTAGTGGTAAGCGTGGATGGTGTAGGTGTGAGCGTGGATGTTGTAGAGGTGAGCGTGAATGGTGTAGGGGTGAGCGTGGCTATTGTAGGGGTGAGCGTCGATGGTGTAGGGGTGAGCGTGGATGGTGTAGGAGTGAGCGTAGCTATTGTAGGGGTGAGCGTGGATGGTGTAGGGGTGAGTGTGGATGTTGCAGGAGTGAGCGTGGATTTTGTATGAGAGAGTGTGGATGTTTAAGGGGTGAGTGTGGATGGTGTAGGGGTGAGCGTGGATGGTGTAGGGGTGAGCGTGGATGTGGCAGGAGTGAGCGTGGGTGTTGTAGGAGTAAACGGAGATGGTGTAGGGGTGAGGGTGGATGGTGTAGGGGTGAGCGTGGACGTTGTAAAGGTGAGCATGGATGATGTAGGAGTGAGCGTAGATTTTGTTGTAGGGGGTGAGCGTGGAGGTTGTAAAGGTGAGCATGGAGGTTGTAAAGGTGAGCATGGATGGTGTAGGAGTGAGCGTGGATGTTGTAGGGGTGAGAGTGAATGGGGTTGGGGTGGGCATGGATGGTGTTGGGGTGAGTGTGGATGTTGGCGAGGTGAGCATGGATGTTGCAGGGGTGAGCGTGGATGTTGCAGGAGTGAGCGTGAATGTTGTAGGGGTGAGCGTGGATGGGGTAGGGGTGAGTGTGGATGTTGTAGAGGTGAGCGTGGATGGTGTACGGGTGAGCGTGGCTATTGTAGGGGTGAGCGTGGATGGTATAGGGTTGAGCTTGGATGGTGAAGGTGTGAGCGTGGCTGGTGTAGGAGTGAGCGTGGCTGGTGTAAGAGTGAGCGTGGATGGTGTAGGGGTGAGCGTGGATGGTGTAGGGGTGAGCGTGGATGTTGTAGGGGTGAGAGTGGATGTTGCAGGAGTGAGCGTAGATGGTGTAGAGGGTGAGCGTGGAGGTTGTAAAGGTGAGCGTGGAGGTTGCAAAGGTGAGCGTGGATGGTGTAGAAGTGAGAGTGGATATTGTAGGGGTGAGAGTGGATGGGGTTGGGGTGGGCGTGGATGTTGGAGAGGTGAGCGTGGATGGTGTAGGGGTGAGCGTGGATGGTGTAGGGGTGAGCGTGGATGTTGCAGGAGTGAGCGTGGATGTTGTAGGGGTGAGCGTGGATGGTGTAGGGGTGAGAGTGGATGTTGTATGAGTGAGCATGGACGGTGTAGATGTGAGTGTGGATGGTATAGGGGAAAGCGTGGATGGTGTAGTGGTGAGCGTGGATGGTGTAGGGGTGAGCGTGGATGTTGTAGAGGCGAGCGTGGATGGTGTAAGGGTGAGCGTGGCTATTGTAGGGGTGAGCGTGGATGGTGTAGGGGTGAGCATGGACGTTGTAAAGGTGAGCATTGATGATGTAGGAGTGAGCGTAGATGGTGTAGGGGGTGAGCGTGGAGGTTGTGAAGGTGAGCATGGATGGTGTAGGAGTGAGCGTGGATGTTGTAGGGGTGAGAGTGAATGGGGTTGGGGTGGGCGTGGATGGTGTTGGGGTGAGTGTGGATGTTAGCGAGGTGAGTGTGGATGTTGCAGGTGTGAGCGTGGATGTTGCAGGAGTGAGCGTGAATGTTGTAGGGGTGAGAGTCAACAGAAGGTGTATATCGGATTAATTGTTTATGTGGCAGCTGCTACATTGGACAGACGGGACGTAACATCAGCGTAAGACTTAAAGAACATAAGAGAAATATTAAATTATCTCAAACACAACTGTCGGCAGTGGCAGAACATGCTTGTCAACAAGGACACTCAATTGATTTTGACAATGTTGCAGTGTTGTGTAAAACTAATTATTACTGGCAAAGACTAATTAGAGAATCCATTGAAATTGAGAGGAACAAGAATAACTTTAATCGCTCTGACAGCTACAGGCTTAGTGCGGCCTGGAAGCGTATAATTAAATAATACACATTACATTTTGATTTAAAGAATTACTAATCTACAACTCATTACTAATCATAACCAATGACTGATTACTAATCGATCATATAATTACAATACCCCCCCCCCTCCGCCTCTAATCACTGCACCTGATATGAGTTAAGTGATGACGTCACCCTGCTGCTCTATATAAAACCGGGAGCAAGGGAGGGCTTTACCATTCTGGCGAATTGCCCGATGATGCTGGTTGTATTTACCAGCGAAACGTCGTACTCAAACTGTAAATGTGGATTCGCTCTTCAACACACCGGTGGGCTAAAGTAGTGAATTATTTGTCTTTTTGTCAACGTGACACCTTTTTTTGCTGATTGGCCGTGTCGGGTGGTGGAGGGTTACGACACATTTATAAATAAACGCGATCTAACCCAAAAAACCTTTATTATGAATTCGTCAATCTAGATAATTTATAAGTGCATAGCTCCATTGGCTTCCTAATATCGGAAGGAAGAGCGTTCCAGACGGCCGCAGAAGTGCATTTGAACGCACGCGATGTGTTGACCGTCTCCGTTCGATGGGTGGCAAAAAAGTGCAGTGATACCAACAACTGTTGGGGCGAGCACTGTTATTGAGCGTCTATAAACGTTGTCACAGCACACAAGGAGGCGGTGTGGCCAGAGCCACACATTCCCAGCGCTGATATTTTACACACCGCACCGGATGCTCGTTTAAGGCCGAGCCAACCTAGGGGAGGCCCCAGACCGGTTCCGATATCCGATATCGCTCTCCTCTAACGTTTGACATAGCCAGGAATTCAACTTACAATGCCGGGTTCATAGAGCGGTGGCCACGGCCATGAATTTGACTCGGGAACGCCAGGTTCAAAGCAGCGATTCATAATTTACTTTGACAAGTGAAACATAAAAAAAACAATATATCCGCAACAATAACAGCAAAATAACGACACTGCTGCATGTCGTGACGCGGCGAGGCGACAGCATGACGACACCTGCGTGGGGTTCGCTGTGCTGCATCGCGTGGTTGAACTTCTTTTGCTCCGTACGTAGCCAACCGTGATAATCGGACTGCGGGGCAAGGACAGTTGTTCCCTCCACATTTAGAAACGTGCGTTTAAACAGATTATTTGATGTTCGGTTGGGGGCGAGGGAGCGGGGGGGACGACAATGCCGGCATGGCTCTCTCACCCAGCAGCACGTGGCCTCCTTCGTGCGAGAAGCACACGCCGGGCGTCGTGGGCGCGGAGGTGCAGGGCGTCACGGCGAAGCGGCGTGCTGGCTCCCCCAGGGACGCTCCGTTGAGCCGGGCCCCGCGCACGCAGCCCGGCCCTCCAGCGGCCCTGGGGTGGGGGGGGCGGTGACGGCACACCCGGGGCGCGCGACGCCTCCCGATAGAACGGCGCTCCTCCTTCTCGGCCCGCATGGCTACCGTCAGCGCCACGTAGCGCGCTAATGCAAGACAGGAAACAAATGCATTACGAGCGCAAAACAGAGCTACATACAAACAACACCAAACACCGGCATAGACTCGGCCTTGAACATGTGATCTCTCTCTCTCCACTGTTAATAACACAAAATAACTTTGCGCGCCATTGTGGAGAACATAACAAAGATAAATAAGCAGACAATTCGTTCTCCTTAACGTATTTGATTAACGTAAAAAATAAATGTATGGATTTGTACAGATCTCATCAGCCGCATCGTGGCCTTATGGAAGTGAATATAATTCTCACGTGGAAGGGCGGGTGGAAAAGTGCTGCCCCTTATTCTTTGGACAAAAGTATCTCAGAACTAGTTCAGCATTATCCGCTTCCGCGGGCTATTCTCTAGCAGGGGGCGGCACACTGCTTTGCGAGAGACACCAATAAGTCTGTCAACGAGCGTGAGCGCTCGCGATCGTGTGCTCTTACGAGTCCGTGCCATCGGAAATGCGCGCCGCTCACACGGAGTAGCAGCGCCACTTTAAGTGTCGAACAAAACTGGTCTGAGACTCAAGCATGGATGAGGAACGTCTCCCACAGGTGACCGCCTCCAGTTCCTCAGGTTTGGAGACTCCCGGCGAAACTGCGCTGGCCGCATCGCCGCACAAGGCTTGCGGGTGGGAACGGGAACAGGAGCAACAGCAGGAGTAGCAGCAGCAGGAGTAGCAGCAGCAGGAGCAGGAGCAGCAGGAGTAGCAGCAGCAGCTGGAGTAGCTGGAGTAGCTGGAGCAGCAGGAGTAGCTGCAGCAGCAGCAGGAGCAGCAGGAGTAGCAGCAGGAGCAGCAAGAGCAGCAGCAGGAGTAGCAGCAGGAGTAGCAGCAGGAGCAGCAGCAGGAGCAGCAGCAGGAATAGCAGCAGCAGCAGCAGCAAGAGCAGCAGCAGCAGGAGCAGCAGCAGGAGTAGCAGCAGCAGCAAGAGCAGCAGCAGGAGCAGCAGGAGTAGCAGCAGCAGGAGTAGCAGCAGCAAGAGCAGCAGGAGCAGTAGCAGCAGAGCAGCAGGGTAACCGTGGGATGCGGATCATTGACGGCGTCGATTTGGGGTCCTGTTGAGGCCGGCGCTGTGCACTGCTCAGCAAGATAGGATGGGGCAGATTGGTACAGACCCTTGTAGATCAGACGCAGAATCTTTATTTAGACTGCAGGAGGAATGTGATGAGTTATGAGGCTCTTTTTCATAGATGTCCAGTATGGGTGGGCCAACAAGAAGAGCAGGCATGGTTTGTAAATAATCCTATGGTTTGATGGGTCACCAATGTAACCCATCTCGTATTGGGAACGTTATCGGATAAGATTTCCGCTTTGGAACTCTCAGGCGAGCCGCGCCATTTGACACAGCCCCGGGGGGGGAAGGTGGATGTCCGGTGCTGGCACAGCCGGAGGCGCCATCGCGACAGTCCACCGTTTCACGGAGTGACGCTGACGGCACAAATCGCAACAAAACTCAGAATAAAACCCTCGAATCGGGCAAAACGCCCCGACACAGCACGACGAACGTGGGCGGCTTTCTACCTGCAGGTGTCGCCGGCCCGTGCCGCTCGCGACGCCACCCAGGTAGAGCGGGGAGCGCAGGCCGAACTCCGGGCCCCTGCGGCGTGTCGGGGCGGCCTTCGCCGCCGAGCCGTCCACGTTCAGCTCCCCGTGAGCCTCAGGGCCCACCACCACCTCCACCTGCGCGACACGAAGCGGCGGACCGGCGGGCAACGTCACGCTGGGGGGTTGCCACCTCTGGGGTGCAAACACAACCGGGGCGCATCACGATGTCACATCTAAAGTGATGTACAGATCACTATGAGCATCGAGGCCCACAGGGCTCCCCCACTACGCTGCTTTCTCTGTCTATACGGCTAGAAGGGAGATGTTTCGACTGTTGTAAGTAATGAGCTCCAATGTGTAACATCTGCAAATAACGGACTGCATTCACCATCAGCAGCTGCTGGGACAAGGGCTGCGCCTCCAGGTGCATGTCCAGGTGCCGCCTGTCGTCGTCCCCGCCGGTGGACGCGTACGCGAGCAACCCGTTGGCGTCGGTCTTCAGCTCCAGCGAGGTGCCTGTGAGAGGCACAGAGAGGGCACCGCCAACGTTGCTCACACATTAAAACTACACTATTTTTATTTGACCAGGTAAGGTGTCCTGAGCTATATAGCTCTTTTTCAGAAGTGACCCGCTTAAACACTCACAAATACGCCCACACACACACACACACACTCTCCCACGTACACAAACTCCCACATAAACATTCACCCACGTAGATCTAAAACTCATTCCTTTAGAACTGCTTTTTGTGTACAGTTTGTTGGTCTTTTTCCCTGCACCTCGGACAAGCACGGTTGGCTACATACGGTGCCAAAGAAGTTCAACACACGTACGTACATTTCCACACTTCGTCAGCTGCGGTGGATCGCGCTGCGCATGCGTTTCCCCCACAAGAGGCGGTCGTGCGTGGCTCCGGCACCGGCACTGTTGCCCCCCTGCCCCCGCACGCCCCCTGCGTGTCCCCCCCACGGCCCCGCACAGCCACCCTCGCCGGGCCACGCCGGCACACCATCCTGCACGGGCCTCAGGTGCCGCGCTGATGAACCCTGGCCACACGGTCACCATCGGTCACCACCAGTCACCACCACAACCAGCCATGGTCACCACCGGTCACACAGTCACCTGTCTCTGTTTATTGTATTACCGTACTAAATTACCAGCATAAGTCTGGCCCAAGTGTGAACAATGGAGGAGGTGGATCATTTCTGTGGATGGATCCAAGACAGTCGTGGATATTCCAGACTTTTATAGCCAGGACCCATGTCTGATGACTAAGTGTTGAAGATGACAATATTGACGACGACAATGACAATGCTATCGACGATGATGTTGAGGATGATGGTGACGATGACTTTGTACGACGCGCGAGTGTGATAGCCACGTGTCCCCGCGGCGCTGCAGAGACACAGATGCACATGCACATACGCGTAGACACAGACACACGCAGAGACACAGACGCACATGCGCATACGTGTAGGCACAGACACACGCAGAGACACAGATGCACATGCACATACGCGTAGACACAGACACACGCAGAGACAGACGCACATGCACATACGTGCAGGCAGACAGACGCAGAGACACAGACGCATATGAGCATACGTGCAGGCAGACACACGCAGAGACACAGACGCACATGCGCATACGCAAAGACACAGACACACGCAGAGACACAGAAGCACATGTGCATACGCGTAGGTACAGACACACACAGAGAGACACAGATGCACACACACGCAGGCAAAGACGCACACGCGCAAGAAAGAACGACAAAGTGACACGAACACATGCACGCACGCGCTAGGGGGGGTGCACACGCATCGAGCTCGTCTCTTCTAACAAACCAGAGCCTGCGGTGGCAATACGGAAATTCCACGTTCCTATGGCCAAGACAGGGGAGACCGAGGCGGCATCTGGAGGAGTTGCACAGAGCGAAGAGGTAAATGGTTGGAGCCTTCGTTGTATCCGTCGCTCATGGTCCGCAGGGTGTCCTCTTTGTCTTCAGGACCACCGCCCCCTCTTGAGGGCGACGGACAGAATCTCACCCTGCCCACACACACAGACTGTTGGGATGAGTGCTGTTCGCGAGCACCTGTGAAGGTCAGCACGGCACACAAGAGGGTGAGTTACCAACACCATGCCCGACCACCTTTGTCTTCCTAGTGGCGATGTTTACACACTGCAAAAAATACTCATTTTTGGCCAAGTCAACCTAGGAGAGGCCCAGGACCAAATCAGATAATCGTCACTGCTGTTGGCCGTGAGTGGCAATCGAACTCAGGTTGCCGGATTCGTAGCGCATTGCGCTAACCGTTGCACCACCACTCCCCACGATGTACCACTCCCCGCAGTCACCTCTCGATTAGCCTGGGTAAGAGTGTTAAAGGCTGTATGGGGGACCTTTTGTCTTTGTTTTTATTATTGTTTGCAGTGATCAAGAAGGGCAACGTGCTTCACTTAGACATGGATGGGGGATGTGAGCCGCGTCAAGGGCCCGGTGCCCGGGCTGCTCACACACACACACAGCAGGAGCTGCACGTTGGAGGGCTGCCCCGTGAGTCTCTCCCCACCGCACCACTACCACCACAACCACCGCCACCGCGCGTCACACGTGACAGGAGTCACCGACCGTTGATACTGGGGTGGGTGGTGTGGCCGGCTTCAGGCCGGGCCGGTACTTGCAGGGAGTAGTAGAAGAGCAGGCCGCTTGGCTGCATGGTGCGGAACGTGAGCCTCGTCTCAGCACGGGGAAGGGCTCCTTGACGGCCAGCGACATGAACCCGTCGCCCGCCAGGTAGGCCTTGCGCGACACCTGCACGCCGAGGTCAGAGGGGGTGCGAGCGCTTGAGAGGCCGCGGGGCCAGCGGCGGGACCTCGGGGAGCACGGTTGCAAGTCGAGCGTCTCGGCTGCACGCGAGGGATGCGTGACAGACGCATCGTAAAGGTTTTTGGGTTAGATCTGGCAAATCGCCCGATGACCTGGTGAAAACGTCACAGTACTCGAATTGTAAACGTTGCGGATTTACACACAAACAACAAAACCAAGTCTGCTGAAGTAGTCACTATTTGGCACGTTTTGTTCACGTGACAAACCTTACTAATTGGCCATGTCGGGTGGTGGTGGGTTAATGAAACATTTATATTCACACGGTCTATCCCAAAAATCCTTTACTATGATTAATATTGGTCACGAAAGCCTTCTACGTGTTAGACTGCGTAACACTTTCTTTCTAAACATTGTGTGACGTTACTCTTCTAACGAGACGTTTCTTTCTCGGAGGTTTTGCGAGCATGTGAGCTCTACGCACATTTTAGCGGGTTCAAAGCGTGATTCACATCTCATTGGGCGGCTACAAACCGACAAGTTGAGAGACTTCCAGTGACAATCACCCGGGTTCAGTTACGCAAACATTTGATCCTTCTAAAAACGAAATAACTTTTTTTTAACTAAGCTATTTTTATTTCACCTGGCCACAAGCCACAACTCAACAAAAGTGGCTTACAAAGTGGACATTTATAGCTGCCAAATACTTTAAACGCACGTTGATTGTAAATGTGGGAGGGAAATAAACTGGAGGACCCGGAGAACGAACGGCAAGGTGCGGTGCGCGTACCAGCACGTCGTCTGATCAGCTGGCGCTCACTCCGATCATGTTCCTTCTGCAGGTCCAGGTTGGTGTCCTGCACCTTGAGGCTCAGGAAGCAGCACTTGAGCCCCGTCTCCATCGTCACGTGGGTACGGCTCCTGCGAGACGCGACGACGCCAACCCCTTGGGGGTCAAATCTGTGCCATCGATCACCGATTCTGACACACTTCCAGGACAGTTGTATGTAGTCTCAGTAGCACTATCAGTGATTTAAACTCTAACAATGGCTGCTGCACCCCTTTCACTAAGAATGCAATGCAACCTGACAGATTCACCACCAACCACTGGGCAGACACCGGGAGTGCGCTACGATAGAGACCCATTGCTGGTAACAGACTACGAGTGCCACACACCCCTTCCCCCTAACTCTCTGTAAAATATGAAAAAAAACTTTTTTTATTTTACCAGGTGAGCCCCACTGAGCTATAGATCTCTTTTTTAGAAGCGACCTGGCCACAAATGTTAGCCCAACAAAGTGGGTTATCATGTGGAAATGTATCGCAACCAAATACTCTAAACGCATATTTCTAAATGTAGAGGGAAAAGTCGGAGGACCCGGAGAAAAATCCACATGATCACGGGAAGAACATGCAGTCTCCAAATATACAGCAGGCGTTGGGGTCAAAATCGAACCCACGACCTCCTGTATACCAGGCGAATGCATTAACCTGACTGTCCTCAAAGATTCCTTGAGGAAGTAACCTTCTAATGTAAGTATGTATGCATGTTGAACTTCTTTCGCACCGTACCTTGGCCAACCGTGCTGTTATAATCATGATAAGTTTATATCTATGACTACAGGACTGCCAACAACACAGTCCCGTATATTTCATAAAAATGGTTGTATATTAAGTCAACACGTGTAAAAGATCGATTGAAATGAATTGGAAGGAGATAATATTTAAACTACCCCTACAGGTGGCAGTGCTACAGTATTGCATTTCAACCAATACTAAGAATTATATAATGTTAGTGCTCCTGTTAAATCAGGCTGCGCTCCTGACCTGAAGGATGGTTTGAGGATACAGCCTTCCAACATATCTGGTATAGATCATACTACTTCATGTAAAACTACAGTACAGCACTGATAGCAATACAGTCCATTACATGTTGTATTAAGGGTTGTTCATGCGTTAGAAGTAGACAGTAATTGAAATTACGCCTGCAGGTGGCAGAGAACCACGCCACGCTGGTGCGCTACACGGCGCTGCTGCAGAACCTAACGGTGCGCGTGGAGCGAATGGAGCAGGGCCATGACTGCTACACAGAGCTGGACTATAAGCTGCTGCGGGTGGAGATCAGGAAGATGGAGCAGCTGGTACAGCAGCTGAAGCTGGACGTCTCCAGCGCCACGCACGATCATCTCCACCCCTGGTTCAGTCACGATTGTCTCAAAGGCACGCAATTGTTTCCATCAGGGGTGCTGCAATGCCCACGGTTCCTTTTGGGCAGATATGCAGACTCAGCTTTTGCAGCTGAAGGTGGCACGTAAAAAGGGGAGTACCTTGGATCACTGGAATGCGGAGGCAGCAGTTCTTGCAGTCGCTGGACTGTGTTGGATGGCTTCTCATAGAGAGCTGAATTGAACTTCACGAGCAAATTTGTGAGGAAAATGTTAAAGCCACTGCTTCAGAATTTTCATAAATTTTGTGAAATCTGTACACAGTATCTGAACATGGAAAAGCTGTACTGTACTTTCTACTGCATGTACAAAATGGTGTTAAAGCTCGTGAAAAAATACACATACTGACAAAAAATTACAGCCCTTTATCATTGCACTCTGGTCATGGCGGAGCATTTGGGGGGGGGGTTGGGTGGCACTTCATGTAAAATTAGGGATTTCGATCGGATCATTGGGGTTTATCTATATATAAAAAGGAAATTTGTAAATGTGTCTGTTCAAAATGTTTAGCATACTTCCTGACATGCAACTTGAAATGTGCCATGTGGGTACTTTCCAGACTGTACACAATGCAAAAATTAGAAAAATAGACTTTTGTTTTTTTTTGGGGGGAGGGGGGGGGGCGTAATAATGGATATATTTTGCACGGCAAGTGAGCTGTGACTTCACATCTGTGATGTCACCCGCGCATGCGGAAGCGTCACGCAGTGTGCCTGTTTTTAATTGTATCACTTAAAGAACCAGGCTCCAGTCTACATTATAGACTGCCAGTACACTCACCCAGCTTAATAACCAGGCTCCAGTCTACATTATAGATTGCCAGTACACTCACTCCGATGAAGAACCAGGTTACAATCTACATTAGTGTTTTAATTATTATTTATTTTTAATTTTTTATTCACTTTATTATTTTTCTATCTACGTGACTTTACCAAAAGAACCAAGGAATAGTATGAACTATTCACATATTTTGAAAAAAAAGTGAATATCACTTTTACTGTATGATGATATACAAGAAACTGGTAGGTTATAAAAACCAAATAAGAATTGAAAGTAAAATACTTTGTTAGAGCTGCCTGAGGTTGTAATTTTAAGCATTTTTTTCCTCCGAATGAAGTGAAACACTTAATTATTGATTTCCAAATGTAATGACGCCATATTATTTATGAAAAAAATTCAGAGAAAGAACATAACACCGATTACTAGTCATTGTTGTAAATGTTCAGTGCAGTAACTCATAACATAACTTGCTTCCTCTGGTTTTCCCCTCCACATTTAGAAACATGCATTTAGAATATTTGGCTGCTATAAATGTCCACGTGATAAGCCACTTCGTTGAGCTAACATTTGTAGCCAGGTCGCTTACGAAAACGAGCTGTACAGCTCAGTGGGCCTAACCTGGTAAAATAAAAAAGGTTGCATTCTCAGGCACGTTCTTTGGCTGCTGTTCCATCATCCGCCTTGTCCAAATGCCATCATCTCTTCAAGAAATTATTCTCCTCGTGCGTTTATGACTAAAATAAAACAAATTAGGTTACCCTGTGTGTATGTATCACACGCTCGTCTTATAGACACACACAAAGACAAAAGACCCCCGCTTTAGCCTTAACATATTTTTTGTAAAATATATGGTTCAAAGAAGGCCGTATCGGGCATAGGCGGGTGTTGTCTGACCATACTTCACCAGTGCGTGCCGGTAACGCTGGGAGAGCGGGAGGTAGCGGGGCTTGACCAGGACCGGTTCAGATATCAGTCGCCTCTGATGTTCGCCGTGGTCGGGAACCGAACTCGGCTGGGATTTGAAGCGCCGTGTGCCAACCACTGTGCCACCGCTCCATCCCCACTGTACAGCACCGTACTCAACAACAACAAAAGCTTCAAAATACAATTCTGCAATAACGTATCATGCAGATAAATAACTCGTGCGTACAAAGTATGTGTGGGTGACGATCGTCCAGTAAATCAATGATCGCTCACGGAATAATTCTTCAAACAGTCGTGAAGATTAAAGCTGCAGGCATTGGCCACGCGGCACACAACACATGAGCCTCATAAACACCAATCTTGAGACTCGGTGAAGATTTGCTCAGTAAATAATTGACATTATTATGTCATTGTTATTATAGGACCAAACTTAGTACACGTAATGCTCTCGTGTGCGTGTTCGTGTAGCGGTTAGCGCGTTGCGTTGCTGTGAACCTGGCGACCCGGGTTCGATTCCCGCTCACGGCCAACACCGGTGACGATTTTATCTGAACCGGTCCTGGGCCTCCCCTAGGTCCACTCAGCCTCAAATGAGTACCTGGTGCGGTGTGTAAACATCGCCACTGGGGAGACAAAGACGGTCGGGCGTGGTGCTGGCCACCCACCCCCTCGTGTACCGTTCCGGCCTTCATAGGTGCTCGCTAACAGCACTTGCCCCTACAGTCTGTTAAGGCTACACGGGAGATATTTGTCTTTGTTGTGTCTATAAATGATGAGTAGCGATGGTAGTCTGTACTCGAGAGAGATGTTTGTACTGTACACGTGTCTGGAGCGTTATACACGAGGGGGTGGGTGGCCAGAAGCACGCCCGGCCGCCTTTGTCTCCCTTGTGGCGATGTTTACGCACGGCACTCGGCACTCATTTGAGGCTGAGTCGACTTAGAGGAGGGCGTAGAAGCGGACCGGTGTTGGCCCCGAGTGGGAATCGAACTCGGCTCGCCGGGTTTATAGCGCAGACACATCAACACACAGACATCAACACACAGACATCAACACACAGACACATCAACACACAGACACATCAACACACAAACACATCAACACACAGACACATCAACACACAGACACATCAACACAGACACATCAACACAGACACATCAACACACAGACACATCAACACAAACACATCAACACAAACACACCAACACACAGACACATCAACACACAAACACATCAACACACAGACACATCAACACACAAACACAGACACATCAACACACTGACACATCAACACACAAACACATCAACACACAGACACATCAACACACAGACACATCAACACAGACACATCAACACACACATCAACACACAAGGCACATCAACACACAGACACATCAACACACAAACACATCAACACACAACCACACACCCCTCACCCTCCCCTATAAAATATCCCAATTACTTAAATACTTCAACTAACTTTACTTTATTAAAACACGTCACGCGAGTCTAAGTCCAATCGTGTGTTCTGATTATTTTTAATTTATAAGTCAAATGGCTGTGCGCCTCGAGGCGCCGACATCAACAGCCGCTCTGGTCAATGGCCATCAAAATCAACAGCCGCGCAAACGAACCAGATCACATTTGATACACTTACAGAACGCCATCGCACGGCGTTTATATGACATGCTACGTAACGATGTTGTCGTGGATTGTAACGCGTTCACCATTGTTGTTGTTGTTGTTTTTGTTGTGGTTCTCGTGAAGGGCGCGGTTCTCGCGAGATCTCGTGACGGGCGCGGCTCTCGCGAGATCTCGGTAACCCGGAAGGGGCGGGGTCTCAGAGACGGTAGGGCGGAAGCACGCATCAGACGGCGGAGGGAGGCGGAGAAGTTGGCTGTGACAGTGGCGCGGAACACGAAGACGGCCAAGCAACGCGAATCACAGCCCAGCAGTGCCGTGGAGTCCACGACGGCGACAACAGCTATGGCGAACGAAGCCGACATCCTCTCGCTCTGCGTGGCCATGGCGAACATGACTTTCCAAGGTGCGCGTCACTATCGCACAACACAGCAGCAATAACACACAACACAAACCTATAACATACAAAACACACATCAGCATTAATGTACAACATACAGCACTGTCGCACATGTATTATAATGTAAGTTCACAAATTAATATTCTCCACTGACTCAGATTTTAGTCCCCCCACCACCGTGTCCACAGAGCATGAAGTGTGCATGGAGACCCAGGCTACAGCCAGGAGTCCTCATAGAGGCCCCAGACCCCACATGTTTGAGGAGTTGTCTGGGTTCCCCGCACGTGGTGGAAAGAGAGGCGAATATGCACACCATATGGGCACCTGGAAAACAAGGAATGGTGCAGGATGGACACGAGGTGATGGCGGAGGCTCTTGTAGTAGCGGAGGACGAGATGCTAGAGATGGCCGAATCCCCCGCTCCCATCGTATGAGTGGACGTGGAAATGTGGACAAGGGGGATAGGTCGGGTTCCTGCCAGCGCCGGTAAGTTTAACTGAGCGCACACCGTGCATGTGTGTGCAGAGGGGACGCGGTGATTAGGCCACTGCACTATGTACCTGGGGACCTTAGTTTGATTTCCAGCCATGGCTACATCAGTGGAGATTGATATATGAACCGGTCCCCGGGCCTGCCCAAAGTCGATTTGTACCTGCTGCATTGTGAAAACTTTAGCAGCAATGGGGCAGTGAAGGCGGCCGGGTGCGGCTGACCAAACCACCCACCCCTTTACATGCCATTTAGGCCTTAATAGGCGCTCACTGACATCACTTGCTCTTACAACCTAGGTAGGCTACAAGAGGGTTATTTACTCTATATGATCCGGAAGGCCACCACAATACTCTTTTCCCATAGCGGTGAATGAGGCTCTCACCTCAATCCTCGGAGCCCACATCTGATTCTCCATGGTGCGCACGCCCTGGTTTTCATACAGCATCTAGAGATGTGTTCGAGTTAGACGCTATATACATCCATCAGTGTTTAGCTATTGCGTTATTTTTAGAGTCGGGGCATAATTTCAGCTGGGTCTGTCTGGGTCAGTAACATTTTGACTAATAACCTCAACCCGGCGCACCACATCCAGTATACATCTTGCTCTGCCTGTGGCTATTAGTCACGTTCCTATTATAGTCGACTAGCGACCTAGAATATAATGCAAACCTCGAGTAGAGCCTGGACACTGCCTCTGTCTGGGCAAAGCGCAGGTTTTTCTCATGTGCCTAATTCTTGCCCTCATCGCTGATGTTCTGTGCTGTTGTGTTTTGTTTGTGGTGCACCTGCGTTGCCACCACCAGCGGACCCTATACGATGTCCATCTGCAAGGCGCAGCGGCAGCAGCTGCTGATGGCCAAGCGGCGCATCTTCAAAGCCGATTCTGCGGTGCCAAGCCAATTGTGCTGGTTCGAGATCTCGGTAAATGTACTGGGGGGTGTGCAAACGTGGAGATGGAGTATCCTAGGTATCAGGTTTTGAGAAAGAAATGCCAATTATAAAAGGTTAACAGTTGCACCAAAATAATTATAGAATATAGAGACTTGTCATTTTGGTGACCCAGGTCACTCTCGGAAATGTATGCATTTAAACTTATTTCACACCATACATAGCCAACCATGCTGACCGGAGGTGCGGGAGGACAACTAAACACAACAAGTAGTTATAGGGAAATGAGTTGTCAATTTATATTTAAGAGTGCATAGCTCCAGTAGCTTCCTGATATTGGAAGAGCGTTCCAGAAGGCCGCAGAAGTGCATTTGAATGCGCTCGATGCAGTGACTATCTTTTTTCGATGAGTGGCCAAAAGCCACTACGAGGATGACTGGAGCTCATGTGATGGTTTATGCTCCTTGACAAAAAGTGAACACATCCTGGTCTCTTGAATTCTCAACTGGTTAAACGAACTAAACTTTGACGTTGTAAAGTATCTAGTTTAAATCGACATGCAACATTGATATATAAGAATAGATGTTAGCCTTTCTGGCAATAAAAATAGTGTTAAGATGTTATAACACCATTTTGAAACCTTTTGCAAGGAATCATGTCTGCATTAACCATATATGCTCGTGGTGAACATGCAAACAAAAAACATGCTCTGGTAGTATATGCATTGTCTTTTAAACTGATTGGTCCACACCATAGACAGCTTTCTTTAGAGCCATGCCCTCTTAAACTTGTGATGCTATGACACTTTTCCTATATGGACGCAACCATATATTTATACCTGGTTCAGTTTGTTAACATCACCAATGGGGAGACAAACACAGCTTGGTGTGGTGCTCACCACATCACCGTCTGGTGTACCTTTCCGGCCTTAATTAGTGTTCACGAAGAGCACTCGCTGCCCCCAATACTCTGTAAGCCTAAACAGGGAGTATTTTCTGTGGTTGGTTGAGCAAACCCACTGCACTCTGGTCCCGGCTCCAGTAATCACCCTGCTGTTAGAGTGGGTATCTGAGCTTGGTCAATTTGACCTAAAATAAACGTACAGGGCCATTACGTAGACAATGTTAGCAGTGACAAAGACAGCCAGGTCTGTGTGTTACTATGCCCACTGCTGTGCCAAGTCAACTCAGCGCGGCTCAGGCAGCGACAGGTTGTTTTTCTACTGCAAAAGCCGTGTCACTGAGTGACACGCAATGCGTGTAGATGACATGGTGATGCTGTGTCCTCACATTGTGCTTAAAATTGGTGCACCCCAACAGACCCTGTCATAGCAGCCAGTTTATGCTAATGGGGGATGCGACATGTGCGTGTTCTTTTTACAGAAATGTTTGAGCCAAAAATATGACCCTACCAACAAAGCTCTGGACTTGAAGGCGGTCAGAATTAATGAAGGTAATTGAAACAAACATTTGTGTTTTTTTAAGTTTACTTTGCACTCCTGCACATTGACAACTTGTCACAACTCAGCTTTATTATTTGAGCCGAGAATCGTTCATACTGTTTCTTTAGTCTCATTTGTTCTAGTTTATTCATCCTGTTAGCCTAAAGATATCATTGTCATGTCATTTTAACTAATATTTAATTAATTCATCCTTATACGCATCACTCACTGTATGCATCGCGAGGGTAGGAGTTGAGTTGAACGCAACGCGTAATGAATGCACGATCACCCTCCCCCACTCCCCAGAGCTGGAGGCACGTGGTGTCGACCTGGTTTTGAACCGGAAGGACCACATGGATGGTCTGAACAAGATCATCCGAGAGAATATTCCAATGGTACGGCCTTCTCCTCTCCCCACGTGTTTTAATGCTTTGCACCTAAGGTATAGTGTTGCTGCGTTAGCTCTCTTGGTCCATTCGTCTGTAGGGCATTATTACTCTTAAAACACATTCCTGCAGAGGGAGCTGGTAGGAACGTTGCTTGCCTCGAATGATGGCTCAACGAATTGGCGGCTTATAATTTAGAGATTGTGAGCATCCGCATACTCCAAACGCATGTTGTTGATTCTCCACGTGGAGGGAAAAATGTCGTGAAGATGGCCGGACGTGGTTGGTGGCCACCCACCCCCTCGTGTGTGCCGTGGCCGCCTTCCCCACCCCGCCCCTCCCTCCCCACCCAGCCCCTCCCCACCCTCCCCTCTGCACCCAGCCCCACCCCTCCCATTTTTGGATGGACGACAGACGGACACAATAATCCCTTGTGGGCTGGGTGGAACCAGGAGGTTCCTACCAGTACAAAATACGTACCAAACTGCAGTATAATGTGGCATTGGTATTAGCGACTAGATTAATTAGTGCTGGATTAGAGGCGCGTCGCCACACGTGGATGTTGGTGCGTGCTTCATGGTTGCGTAGCCCCCATTTTACCTCGCGGTCATCGCCGACCATCGACTTGAGATAAAACCAAAACGAGGCACGGCACGACATTTACATTGCTGCTATTGCTGCTAAACCGTAGGTGGTGGCACTGCACTGCGCTACGAACCTAGCGGCCCAAGTGTCTATTCCCGCTCACGGCCAAAATCAGTGACAATTATTCTGAACCGGTCCTGGGCTTCCACTAGGTCGACTCAGCCTCAAATGAGTACCTAGTGCGGTGAGTAAACATCGCCACTGGGGAGACAAAGGCGGTCGGCGTGGTGCTGGCCACCCACCCCCTCGTGTGCCATCCTGGCCTTCATAGGTTCTCGCTAACAGCACTTGCTCCTAGTCTGTTAAGGCTATACTGGGGATCTTTGTCTTTTGCCTCCCTTAGAGGGGAGCGGTAGTGCAGTTGTTCGCACGCTGCGCTATGAATCGAGCGACCAGAGTTCGATTTCCGCTCACGGCCAACACCAGTGACGATTATCTGAACCGGTCCTGGGCCTCCTCTCGGTCGACTTAGCCTCAAATGAGTACCTAGTGCAGTGTGTAAACATCACCACTAGGGAGACAGAGGCGGTCGGCGTGGTGCTGACCACCCTTGTGTACCGTGCTGGCTTTCATAGGTGCTCGCTCACAGCACTTTCTGCAAAAGACTGTTAAGGCTATAAGAGGGACCTTTTTCTTTTCTGTGCCTCCCTTGCTTTCCACTCCCACAGATCACATCCCTGAATCTAACGTGCAATGACCTGCACCGGTTGGATGACCTGGCAAAACTTGCCCAGCACACTCCATCTCTCAAGAAGCTGAACCTCTCCAAAAACAATGTGGGTGTGAGCGCCGTTCAATAAATCGCGACGTGACGCTCGCATGCCTGGTGCACCTCTGGTGCGAGCGTCGCGTTGGTTCAGATTCCTCGCCACAGCGAGTCGACCGTTCGTTACGCGATTCAATCCAAGTATCGATATACCTACTATTATATCTTATATCGTCTCCTTTTGTTTTGGTGCTTGTTCATTTCCGATTCGCTTGATATTATTTTAAGCATGTATTGGGTATCAGATATGCCTTTAATTAGTGGAAACGTAATTAATTATTTAAATGCAATGAATACACAAATGTGAAACGTACTATTGCAGTTTAGTACATCAACATGTATCACCTATGGGTGGTACCTGTTGATGTACTTTGTACAGTAGGCCCGCAACTCCGCATCAATACGTCAATTAACTTCAGTCATTGCACTCACAACGCATGCACCAAATGGTGTGTCGGAACCAGTTCTTTATTATTCATGCAAATTATATGCACGTTAAATTAGGCTAATGACACATAAGAGACAGACAAGGCAGACAACTAATTATATGGACAAAACATATTGGGCTGCATGAACAAGATAGGCAACAAGACAGTGCAGACAAGAGAGTACAGTGAGACATACGATGAGACGGTCAGTACAAATGGGACACAGTACATACTGGACAGGACAGACCACACAAACAAAATACAATTAATACAAACAAAAGACGAAACATAGCATGGACTCTTGAATTTGACCATTATGCTGAAATGGGCTAATTAATCAATTAAGTTGAGAGCTGATACATTCACTTAGAATATGTGATTGCAGTATTTGGCCTCCTTTGTTAACCCTTTTCAACGAATATTAAAGGAATTTCTGCATTGACTCTGCCCATTCGTAATGGAGGGCAATGTAACGTTCATAAAATGTGATCCAATATAAACGAAATGTTTGTATAATGTGTTGTTACTATCAAGGACACCCAACTGAATACCGCACACCAATGATGAAAGGGTTAACCAAAAGAGATGCAAACTATAGCACAAGGGACTGTTTACAAATATGCATACACATTTTGCCGTGACAGCTGCGCGTCAGCTTTTGCACGCTAAGGCAAATGCATTCTGCAAAGCGTTACAATCCATGCGTGGGCATGGATTGTAATGCATAACTTGTGGTAAGTTGCCCAGAAGCATGGCCCTTATGCCCCTAATTGTATGGAAATATCTCCCCTGCCATGCAGCTCAAAGATGTGAGGGAACTTTACCCACTGAAGGCCTTCAATTTGAAAGAGCTATGGCTGAACGGGAATCCGCTGTGCGACTCCTTCCACGACCCAAATGCCTACATGAGGTACCGCTCCTTCGTCATGAACGCGACATTGCCCGCTTACCCATTCGCCTGTCCGTCCACGCAGCTCCCCACTCACCCAGGCACTCACTCGTCCTCATGCTTATCCACCCACTCATCTACATGGTTTATCTTTGTGGTTGCCTGTTCAACCAATGGCTCGCCCGCACGCCTACTCCCCCACCCTCCAGCTTCACCCATGCACTCAACACCCCGCTCGCTCATGCGTTCATCCACCCGGTCACTCACACACACTCCCTTGGCCTTGTGTCCCATCTCTAACTGCATGTGTGTGTGTCAACAGCTTCGTGCGAAACCACTTTCCACAGCTCGTGATCCTGGTGAGTGACCCTCCACAGATGCCGGCCCTCAAGCTATCCCCACTCTCTGTGATATTTGTGTCTCCGTGCATTCCAGTTTCCCCACACATGCAAAAGTGCTTGTGATCAGAGGATTTTGCCAAATGCACCAAGTAAAACACTTCTGAAGAAGGTCATCATTTCCTGCCTTGGTCAAACTACTGCTGGATGAATACCTCCCCTAAGCCATTGAAATTTCTCATGATTGCGAAATTGTAATAACCCACCTAGCACCTGCCCATGAACAACTGTTAGATGGGTTCCATCTCATTGCTGCATTCTTGATCATCAGCCATTAACCCTTATGAAGACGTGTCCTGCCCGAGCCCACTTAAGTTTCTTAATTGTTTGTATAAGAGTTCACTTAAGAAAAGGTTACGTGCAGTTTACAGATGACACAGAGGAACATGAGCAGCTGTTGAATGTCATCTGTTTTTTGTTTTTGTCCTGCTGGCGGTTATCAACATCATCACTTATTGCTTCAATCATCTATCTCTAACACCATCTTTGACTATCTTCGTCACACATCTACCATCGTTACCACAATCATCACTATCATCATCATTGCCACAAACACCACCACTATTGCCGTCATCTTCATCCTGACCGCCAACATCATAATGTAATTCCATCATCACCATGATCCCTTTCACCATAACTACTACTTCCACAACAATCATTACCATCTTTACCATTATCTTCATCACCACGACTACTGTTTCCATAATCATGCTCACCACTATAATCAATCACAATCATTATCGCCATGATCTATACCACTTTTTATAACCACTACCTTCACCATTGTCACCATCAGGATGGGCAGATGCTTTCGCAGCTGCGAAGTTCTACGCCTGTGGTGCCCTCCACGCCTGCGGTGGTGCACAGAATTGCGGTACGCTTCGCTGCAACAATGAGAAATATTTATTCTCCCAACTTTTCGAGGGCCATGCGGCTCTTTGGCCACAACCCTGGCATTACTCCTACCACTTCCCATCCTCCATTTTGTCCACAGCCAGATGAAAGGAACAATATTTATTTTAAAATAATTATTATTAGAGGTTTAACGTATGCTTGAAATGGCTTAAGCATATACCAAGCTCTAATCAATCACTTGTTTACATATCCACCATTTTATTTTACAAAACATTGGCAAAAACTTAAACTTAATCAGCAGCAGCTTAACAGTTGCACCTCTTGTGCACTGACTTTGTGACATTATGACTGTTTCCGAAGTCGG
Source organism: Petromyzon marinus (assembly GCF_048934315.1). Classification (NCBI taxonomy): domain Eukaryota; kingdom Metazoa; phylum Chordata; class Hyperoartia; order Petromyzontiformes; family Petromyzontidae; genus Petromyzon; species Petromyzon marinus. The sequence continues at coordinate 15,839,960 of NC_133689.1, forward strand.
CCAACATCAAAGCGTGCAGCTCCCATAGGAAAGCGAGCAAAGCGGCACAATGTAAGGGGTTTACATGACCCACTTGGAGTGGCGTCGCCCATTCAGGCTGCCATGGGATCCAGGCCAGGCCTAGTTATCTGGTTGGCAAACTGGGTAGTCATGTTGACGTCTCTCCTGTGTGCGTGCGCGCCCACTCTCGGGTGGCTGCAGGAGAACAGCTGGCAGTTCCAGCAGTGTGCGAACACCCTCATGGAACTGAACGTGAGTGCCGTCCCATCCGCACCGTTTATGGACACGACTGATAGCAAACGGTCGGGCGCATTCGCGTTTGACGAGCATCACTAACGATACCGCCCATCTCCCCTTCTATTCCACCCCTCTCTCTCCCCCCTTCCCTCATCACTGTCGCCGTCCGCCTCGGATCTCCGAAAACCGCGGTCGCCTACCTTCATCGTTCCTTTTCGTCCGACTACCGGACGGATTCCACGGGAGGCGTTCGTACAGTGAGCAGGCGTCCGCCGCAGATTGCTGGCGATCTCGGCACACATTCTCCTACCAACCCTTTCCTCCACAACCCTTATACATTGCAATTTATTTGTTTTTACCCCATTTGGGGGGAGAGGAAAAAAATAAAAAAATAACTATATTTGAAACTGTGTCCTCAAACTCACGACACACTAACACCTTGTACCCTGGTTGTTATTTCCCCCCACCTATAACCATGACATCACAAGACGCTGGCATGACGCAATGGTTGGTACACAATCCAGAAGTCGCTAGTTTGATCTGTTATCGTGGTAATCAATGGAAACGTTTCTTAAATCCATCCGGCTTATGTCCACACAACCGATATGCTTGAGTGGATAAACAATTGGAAGAACGCAAACATCCCAAAGAAGCGCCTCATTGTGGATCAAACCATCAGGAAGCTCACTGGCCCCTCACCACCGCAAGCAGTGGGACTCCATACATCAGATCCAACCTGGCCATGGCAGGAGAAATTTCCTCCACAAATTGAAAAAAAAAAGTGTCACCAAAATGCCACTGCAGGGCACCGCAACAGTGGAACACGTGCACACACCAGGAAGCTCTCTTGACCTGGTGAAGACCTCCAATACCAATAAGAGGCCACGGTCTTGGGTTATTCTTTGTGCTTTTGGGGTCCCTGACTCTGTTCACAATCATTAAGGACCATTATGGTGGGAAGGCCCGTGTAAACATACGGACCCGAGTGTCAGAGCCATTTCCTCCTGTTTACCGTGGGGTGCGACGGGGATGTCATCTGGCTCCGATACTATTTCACATAATTCCCGGTCGTGGCCAATAGCAGTGGTAAATTATATTTGAACCGGCCCTACTCCTCCCCTAAGTCGACTCAATCTTAATTGAATACCAGGTGTGGTTGGTAAAAATCAGCGCTGGGGAAACAAAGGCGTTTCTGGCAATAACACCCCAGCATGACAAGTTTGCGTCTGACTGGCAGTTTCTTAGCACAAGCCACTGTATAAAGTACAGACGATATGCATCTGACATTATATTCTCAGCATTTATGCGTTTATGTTTATAAGCAGTGTTTAGTAATAATTTTTAAAGAACCTCAAAATATTCAACTTAATTTTCGTTCACACGGTGAAAAACAAATGCAGTGCTGCTCAGCGGATTCAGGGTGAGACAACTGCAGCCAAACTGGAGTTGGTTAGAAGCACACTGCCCAGGTACGGAAACTTGTCTACTTTCTGTACTATTGCCCCATCACTCACACGATGACAAACATCCCCCCTATAGCCTTAACAGACTGTTGGGGCAGGTGGTGTTAGCGAGCACCTATTAAGGCTGGCATGGTATGCGATGGGGTAGATGGCCAGCACCATGCCCAACTGCCTTTGTCTCCCAAATGGTGTTGTTTACACACCGCACTAGGTACTCATTTGAGGCTGAGTCGACCTAGGGGAGGCCCAGGACCGTTTCACATAATCCTGACTGGTGTTGACCTTGAGCAGGAATCAAACTCAGGTCACCGGGTCTGTCGCGCTGCGCGCTAAATACGTATCATCATCATCATCACTGATATGGATAGGTGAGTTGATAGAAATTACATTTAATTCAACAGTTAATGGGCCAATTAACCAGTAGTTAATTAAATATGGGAGCAGTGGTTTACACACTGAAATATTAATTTGGAGACCCGAGTTTGAATCCAGCAATGTGACGGAGACATCGAGCGACGGAGACGAGACTGAGACGGCGAGCGACGGAGAGAGACAGAGACATCGAGCGACGGAGAGAGACAGAGACATTGAGCGACGGACAGAGACGGAGACAGCGAGCGACGGAGACATCGAGAGACGGAGACATCGAGCGACGGAGACATCGAGAGACGGCGACATCGAGAGACGGAGAGAGACGGAGACAGCGAGCGACGGAGACAGCGAGCGACGGAGACATCGAGCGATGGAGACATCGAGCGACGGAGAGAGACGGAGACATCGAGCGACGGAGAGAGACGGAGACATCGAGCGACGGAGAGAGACGGAGACAGCGAGCGACGGAGAGAGACGGAGACAGCGAGCGACGGAGAGAGACGGAGACAGCGAGCGACAGAGACGAAGACAGCGAGCGACGGAGACAGCGAGCGACGGAGAGAGACGGAGACAGCGAGTGACGGAGAGAGACGGAGACAGCGAGCGACGGAGACGAAGACAGCGAGCGACGGAGAGAGACGGAGACAGCGAGCGACGGAGAGAGACGGAGACAGCGAGCGACGGAGAGAGACGGAGACAGCGAGCGACGGAGAGAGACGGAGACAGCGAGCGACGGAGAGAGACGGAGACAGCGAGCGACGGAGAGAGACGGAGACAGCGAGCGACGGAGAGAGACGGAGACAGCGAGCGACGGACAGAGATGGAGACAGCGAGCGACGGAGAGAGACGGAGACAGCGAGCGACGGAGACAGACGGAGACAGCGAGCGACGGAGAGAGACAGAGACAGCGAGCGATGAAGAGAGACAGGGACGACACAAAGGGACAGTGAGGGATAGGGGAAGGAAGCGGAGTGAGCGAGACGGGCAGAGCGCGGCGAGCGAGCTGCGGCTAAGCGGAATGACGGAGTCACAGACGTACTGTGAAGAGTTGTAATACAAGATGTGTCGGAGAAAACAAGAAAGTTGTTCGCGTCAAGTCGACCACTACAAATATAACCAACACTACCAAGACTTGGCCCACCCTGTTGGAGGCGACGGCCCATTATCACCATTAACATCACTTCCATCATCAACATCACCATCACCAACATAATTAACTATCATCACTGCCATTACCGTCATTAACATCACCAACGTATTTATCACCATCAGTAACAGACATAGCATCACCATCATCACCAGCACCATCACTCAGCTCACTATACAGGGGGGGATGTACCGGTTCCAACATCATGTGGAGGTGGGAGGTGGTGCGAGGTGGTGTGATGAGGTGTGACAAGGCGTGTGGATGTGTGAGGTGTGTGGATGAGCGAGGGGGTGAGCGAAGATGGAATCAGGGTATATGGAGGGGCGTGAAGGTCTGGAGATGAGGGGCGTGAAAGTGTGAAGAGCGGTGTGGTGGCGGTGGTGTGTGGTGGTTTGTCGTGGTGGTGATGGTGCGTGGTGGTGTGTGGTGGTGTGTGGTGGTGTGTGGTGGTGTGTGGTGGTGCGTCGTGGTGATGGTGGTGCGTGGTGTTGTGTAGTGGTGGTGGTGTGTGGTGGTGCGTGGTGGTGTGTGATGGTGCGTGGTGGTGCGTGGTGGTGTGTCGTGGTGCGTGGTGGTGTGTGGTGGTGTGTGGTGGCGTGTGGTGGTGCGTGGTGGTGTGTGGTGGTGCGTTGTGCTGCGTGGTGGTGTGTGGTGTTGGTGGTGCGTGGTGGTGCGTGGTGGTGTGTGGTGCGTGGTGGTGCGTGGTGGTGCGTAGTGGTGTGTAGTGGTGTGTGGTGGCGTATGGTGGTGCGTGGTGGTGCGTGGTGGTGCGTGGTGGTGTGTCGTGGTGCGTGGTGGTGCGTAGTGGTGCGTAGTGGTGTGTGGTGGCGTGTGGTGGTGCGTGGTGGTGGTGGTGTGTGGTGGGGCGTGGTGTGTGGTGGTGCGTGGTGGTGTGTGGTGGTGCGTGGTGCTTGGTGGTGTGTGGTGGTGCGTGGTGGTGTGTGGTTGTGTGTGGTTGTGTGTGGTTGTGTGTGGTTGTGTGTCGTGGTGTGTGGTTGTGTGTCGTGGTGTGTGGTGGTGAGGTGCGTGGTGGTGGTGTGAGGTGTGTGGTGGTGTGTAGTGGTGGTGGTGCGTGGTGGTGCGTGGTGGTGCGTGGTGGTGTGTGGTGGTGTGAGGTGTGTGGTGGTGTGTAGTGGTGGTGGTGTGTGGTGGTGCGTGGTGGTGCGTGGTGGTGTGTGGTGGTGTGAGGTGTGTGGTGGTGTGTAGTGGTGGTGGTGTGTGGTGGTGCGTGGTGGTGCGTGGTGGTGTGAGGTGTGTGGTGGTGTGTAGTGGTGGTGGTGTGTGGTGGTGCGTGGTGGTGCGTGGTGGTGTGTGGTGGTGTGAGGTGTGTGGTGGTGTGTAGTGGTGGTGGTGTGTGGTGGTGCGTGGTGGTGCGTGGTGGTGTGAGGAGGTATGAGGAGTAGTCCACGTCACGCTGCTCGTTGATGACGTCGAGCGTTGCCGTCTGGCTGTGCCGCTGGTTGCAGAGCGAGCAGCTGGGCGTGCGGCACCAGGAGGAGGAGGATCAGTCCACGTGTCTCCTCCTCCTGCTCCTCCTCCTCACCGTGCTCCAAGCAGCGCGGCTCCGCGTCCTTGCGGCCGCCGGGGCCCCTGGGGGCACCGCCACCACCACAACAACGACGACGACGAAACTAGGACAACAACAATAACACTGGCACAACAACAACACTTGGAGGATGACAACACAGAGATAACAATAAACAACAATACTGGGACAACAGCGATTCCAACAACGACGACGACGCTGCGTGGAGAATCACAACAGTGATGATGACGGTGACAGCGATGACAGAGACAACAATGAACACAACAACACTGATCACAACCACTACAATAACAACGTGGCCATTAGCACCACCACCAACAACACGGGTTGCCATAGTACTACAACCACACCCCACAACAACAACCACCACCATCACCAACAACGCAACTACCAGACAGAGCAACAAGGTGACTATGACCAGCCTTGCCCTCTCCTGCTGTGCTGCCTTGCCCACCATGCCCTGAGACTGCCCTACCCCTGCCCATCCCCAGTTTTGCCCTCCTCTACACTACCCCACCCAGCCATACGCCTCTACCCCAATACTCTACCCTACACAGCCTTGCCCTCCCTGCCTCCTACCCTACTCTAAACCCTGCCCTTCCCTCCTCTCCTTCACTGCCCCCTACACCTGCGTCCTGTCCCCCTGGCCCAGTCGTGTCCTGCCCTTTGTCACTGCCCTGCTCCGTGCCCCCTGCCCTCATGCTGCTGCTGCTGCTGCGTGTAGATGTGGATGATGTTGTAGAGGAGGAGGCTGTGTTGGAGGTGTACACGCCGTGGCGGTGCAGCACCACCTCCTGGCGGCACCACGGCCCCCCCCCCGTACCCCCAAGGAGGGTGGGAGGGGAGTGACAATGAACAGGTGAGCGTGCAGGCTAGTCACTGCACAGGTGAGTACTGTACAGGCAAGTGCACAGGCGAATGAGTATACAGGTGAGTGTGCAAGAGAATGTACAGGTGAGTGAGCGTTCATGTCAGTGTACAGGTGAACGTGCAGGTGAGTGTCACAGGCGAGCGTTCGGGCGAGCAACTGCAACGCGTCGTTGCCGCACTTGTGGCCCAGGTTGTGCTGGCAGGGCACGATGACCACGGGCTTGGAGAACATCTCCAGGCAGAGGGGCCACAGCTGCTGACGTGCTCCAGGTGGTCGTAGCGCGCCTGGGATTCGCGATCAGCAACGACGTCCGGCCCCGCACAGCGCCTCTGCACGCTCATCGCTACAGCTGTCACGCACAGGCAGAAAGCCTCGTCCCTACAGCTGTAACGCACAGGCGGACAGCCTCGTCCCTACAGCTGTCACGCACAGGTGGACAGCCTCGTCCCTACAGCTGTAACGCACAGGCGGACAGCCTCGTGCCTACAGCTGTAACGAACAGGCGGACAGCCTCGTCCCTACAGTTGTCACGCACAGGTGGACAGCCTCATCCCCAAAGCTGTCACGCACAGGCGGACAGCCTCGTCCCTACAGCTGTCACGCACAGGCGGACAGCCTCGTCCCTACAGCTGTCACGCACAGGCAGACAGCCTCATCCCTAAAACTCACGCACAGGCAGACAGCCTCGTCCCTAAAACTGTAACGCACGTGCATTGGAAGCGCTACCAACTCACGGAATTTGAAACACATTCCACTGTTACATGGACTTCCTGAGAAAGAGGTATGGTGTAGGTCTAACAATGGGCTTGTCAAATCAGAAGCTATCAGTGGGTAAGAGGTGAGTGTGCGGTTGGCAGTGACATGCAGTGGGAAATTCTAAAATGTGAGGTTTTTTTACTAAATCGGGGTAGGTTCCCAATGAATGTGTAGATTTAAGGATCAAACATAGCCTCTGGCAAGGAAACGGGTATACAAGTGAGCTGCTGGGAGATGGAACTGTTGTAAGGTTATGGCATGGTGCTTTTGTGAATGGTATACAGCTCCATTTTGTAAGAGTGCTTCTATGCAAAGACCGTGGTGCTGAAGAGACATTTCAACATCGCACATGTTATAAATAACCATTTTAATTGCATAACTCAGCCCCCAACTCACGGCGTTATAACTGCGGGCAACGAGTTTCAACCACAAATGCCTGCTAGGATGTCCCTGCCGTGTTGCCTGGCAAATGGCCCTCTGACCCGGTTAACGCGAAGACGCAATTCACCAAAAGTAAAAAATGAGTGTTGACCCAGACTCAGCGCTTGGGCGCCGCGGTGGCGAGATGTTCACTACCTCGCCTGCTGTAATATTTGGAATTTGTTTGCGTCTCTCCCCTCGGTCGCGTGTTTTTTTTTTTCTCCAGGCCCTCTGGGTTTCTTCCTCCACATTTAGTATCAATCAGGATCACGCGTTTAAGAGTATTTGGCTGCTAACATTTCCACACGATGATAAGCCACTTCGTTGGACTATAATGTGTGGCCAGGTCTCTTCTGAAAAAAAGGCTACAATGGCTCAGTGGGCCCCACCTGCTAAAATAAACAAATAGTTTAGTGGCGTCCAGCGTTCAGCTCTCACGAGCCCCCTCCCCTCGCCCCACAGTTGGCCTCGGGGTTGGGCCAACCCCCCCCCCCCCCAGGCCAATCGGGACTCAGCCCCCCTGGTCGAGGCACTGCGTCCCCACATTGAATCTACGCAGCTCAGCGACGGTAGCGAGGACCTCGGGTCGACCTTTTATCTTTCGACGTGTGTTTACAGAAACGAGTATAGCGAGTCATTCACGTTTGATGATTTTACCACGAGTCGAATAAATGTGTTCATTTTACATCGGTAAAAACACTTTTGTATGACTTAATAAACATTGCAATACTGTTTGCAATTTACTCAGGGCCCTCGTAGCCTGAATCCGGCCCTGTCTGGTCGGCGTCTCTCGCCCCTGAGGAGTCGAGCGCGCCCGGCGAGGGAAGCATGGCCTCCACCTCGTCGCGCTCGTGTCACTACGAGGAGGAGGAGGGCGAGGAGGTGGCGAGGCGGACGGAGGCCCCGAGGCAGCTGCTCGGGGCCTCTGCTGCGCGCCGGGGACGACGCGGGGCTGGCGAGCCTCGCGGCCTCCGTGCTGGTGAGCGTGCCTAGCAGTTGCACCATTCAATTCCGCTCGTCCAGACGGGGAGAATTCAATCACATTTATTCGATGCGACGTTTCTTATGGGATTTAATAAGCGACAACATTTTGACCCCAAACCGAGAGGATTCTGGGATGTTTGTGGTTTATTGGTAATAACTCTGGAAGGAAACGTCGCTGACCCATCAAGGTGGTACTCCTACTGCTCGCCTCGTCGAGAGGAATCCAAATATATGAGTCGTTAAGCTATGGGATATGAAATGGACGATCGACCAATAAAACAACATGTATTATGGGGTTGAATGCTTTTTGCTATTCACAAACTAGAACAAAAGCAGTCATGCAAATATCTGATTTAACACCGCACAGCAAAACCAGTTGCACCATTCAATTCCGCTCGTCCAGACGGGGAGAATTCAATCACATTTATTCGATGCGACGTTTCACATGGGATTTAATAAGCGACAACATTTTGACCCCAATCCGAGAGGATTCTGGGATGTTTGTGGTTTATTGGTAATAACTCTGGAAGGAGACGTCGCAGACCCATCAAGGTGGAACTCCTACTGCTCGCCTCATCGAGAGGAATCCAAAGATATGAGTAGTTCAGCTATGGGATATGAAATGGACGAGCGACCAATAAAACAACATGTATTATGGGGTTGAATGCTTTTTGCTATTCACAAAATAAAACAAAAGCAGTCATGCAAATATCTTATTTAACACAGCACAGCAAAATCAGTTGCACCATTCAATCCCGCTCGTCCAGACGGGGAGAATTCAATCACATTTATTCTTTGCGACGTTTCATATGGGATTTATTGAGCGACAACATTTTGACCCCAAATCGAGAGGATTCTGGGATGTTTGTGGTTTTTTTGTAATAACTCTGGAAGGAAACGTCGCAGACCAATCAAAGTAGTAATCGTACTGCTCGCCTCATCGAGAGGAATCCAAAGATATGAGTGGTTAAGCTATGGGATATGAAATGGATGAGCGACCAATAAATCAACATGTATTATTGGGTTGAATGCTTTTTGCTATTCACAAAATAAAACAAAAGCAGTCATGCAAATATCTTATTTAACACAGCACAGCAAAATCAGTTGCACCATTCAATCCCGCTCGTCCAGACGGGGAGAATTCAATCACATTTATTCGATGCGACGTTTCTTATGGGATTTAATGAGCGACAACATTTTGACCCCAAACCGAGAGGATTCTGGGATGTTTGTGGTTTTTTTGTAATAACTCTGGAAGGTAACGTCGCAGACCAATCAAGGTGGTACTCCTACTGCTCCCCTCATCGAGAGGAATCCAAAGATATGAGTGGTTAAGCTATGGGATATGAAATGGACGAGCGACCAATAAAACAACATGTATTATGGGGTTGAATGCTTTTTGCTATTCACAAAATAAAACAAAAGCAGTCATGCAAATATCTTATTTAACACAGCACAGCAAAATCAGTTGCACCATTCAATCCCGCTCGTCCAGACGGGGAGAAGTCAATCACATTTATTCAATGCGACGTTTCTTATGGGGTTTATTGAGCGAAAACATTTTGACCCCAAATCGAGAGGATTCTGGGATGTTTGTGGTTTTTTTTGTAATAACTCTGGAAGGAAACGTCGCAGACCCATCAAGGTGGTACTCGTACTGCTCGCCTCATCGAGAGGAATGCAAAGATATGAGGGGTTAAGCTATGGGATATAAAATGGACGCTCGACCAATTAAACAACATGTATTATGGGGTTGAATGCTTTTTGCTATTCACAAAATAAAACAAAAGCAGGAAAGCAAATATCGTATTTAACACAGCACAGCAAAATCAGTTGCACCATTCAATCCCGCTCGTCCAGACGGGGAGAATTCAATCACATTTATTCGATGCGACGTTTCTTATGGGATTTAATGAGCGACAACATTTTGACCCCAAACCGAGAGGATTCTGGGATGTTTGTGGTTTTTTTGTAATAACTCTGGAAGGAAACGTTGGAGACCCATCAAGGTGGTACTCGTACTGCTCGACTCATCGAGCGGAATCCAAAGATATGAGTGGTTAAGCTATGGGATATGAAATGGACGAGCGACCAATAAATCAACATGTATTATGAGGTTGAATGCTTTTTGCTATTCACAAACTAGAACAAAAGCAGTCATGCAAATATCTGATTTAACACAGCACAGCAAAATCAGTTGCACCATTCAATTCCTCTCGTCAAGACGGGGAGAATTCAATCACATTTATTCTATGCGACGTTTCTTATGGGATGTATTGAGCGACAACATTTTGACCCCAAATCGAGAGGATTCTGGGATGTTTGTGGTTTTTTTGTGATAACTCTGGAAGGAAACGTCGCAGACCCATCAAGGTGGTACTCGTACTGCTCGCCTCATCGAGAGGAATCCAAAGATATGAGTGGTTAAGCTATGGGATATGAAATGGACGAGCAACCAATAAAACAACATGTATTATTGGGTTGAATGCTTTTTGCTATTCACAAAATAAAACAAAAGCAGTCATGCAAATATCTTATTTAACACAGCACAGCAAAATCAGTTGCACCATTCAATCCCGCTCTTCCAGACGGGGAGAATTCAATCACATTTATTAGATGAGGCGTTTCTTATGGGATTTAATGAGCGACAACATTTTGACCCCAAACCGAGAGGATTCTGGGATGTTTGTGGTTTTTTTTGTAATAACTCTGGAAGGAAACGTCGCAGACCCATCAAAGTGGTACTCCTACTGCTCGCCTCAACGAGAGGAATCGAAAGATATGAGTGGTTAAGCTATGGGATATGAAATGGACGAGCGACCAATAAAACAACATGTATTATGGGGTTGAATGCTTTTTGCTATTCACAAAATAAAACAAAAGCAGTCATGCAAATATCTTATTTAACACAGCACAGCAAAATCAGTTGCACCATTCAATCCCGCTCGTCCAGACGGGGAGAATTCAATCACATTTATTCGATGCGACGTTTCTTATGGGATTTATTGAGCGACAACATTTTGACCCCAAATCGAGAGGATTCTGGGATGTTTGTGGTTTTTTTGTAATAACTCTGGAAGGAAACGTCGCAGACCCATCAAGGTGGTACTCGTACTGCTCGCCTCATCGAGAGGAATGCAAAGATATGAGGGGTTAAGCTATGGGATATAAAATGGACGCTCGACCAATAAAAAACATGTTTTATGGGGTTGAATGCTTTTTGCTATTCACAAAATAAAACAAAAGCAGTAAAGCAAATATCGTATTTAACACAGCACAGCAAAATCAGTTGCACCATTCAATCCCGCTCGTCCAGACGGGGAGAATTCAATCACATTTATTCGATGCGACGTTTCTTATGGGATTTAATGAGCGACAACATTTTGACCCCAAACCGAGAGGATTCTGGGATGTTTGTGGTTTTTTTGTAATAACTCTGGAAGGTAACGTCGCAGACCAATCAAGGTGGTACTCCTGCTGCTCCCCTCATCGAGAGGAATCCAAAGATATGAGTGGTTAAGCTATGGGATATGAAATGGACGAGCGACCAATAAAACAACATGTATTATGGGGTTGAATGCTTTTTGCTATTCACAAAATAAAACAAAAGCAGTCATGCAAATATCTTATTTAACACAGCACAGCAAAATCAGTTGCACCATTCAATCCCGCTCGTCCAGACGGGGAGAAGTCAATCACATTTATTCAATGCGACGTTTCTTATGGGGTTTATTGAGCGAAAACATTTTGACCCCAAATCGAGAGGATTCTGGGATGTTTGTGGTTTTTTTTGTAATAACTCTGGAAGGAAACGTCGCAGACCCATCAAGGTGGTACTCGTACTGCTCGCCTCATCGAGAGGAATGCAAAGATATGAGGGGTTAAGCTATGGGATATAAAATGGACGCTCGACTAATTAAACAACATGTATTATGGGGTTGAATGCTTTTTGCTATTCACAAAATAAAACAAAAGCAGGAAAGCAAATATCGTATTTAACACAGCACAGCAAAATCAGTTGCACCATTCAATCCCGCTCGTCCAGACGGGGAGAATTCAATCACATTTATTCGATGCGACGTTTCTTATGGGATTTAATGAGCGACAACATTTTGACCCCAAACCGAGAGGATTCTGGGATGTTTGTGGTTTTTTTGTAATAACTCTGGAAGGAAACGTTGGAGACCCATCAAGGTGGTACTCGTACTGCTCGACTCATCGAGCGGAATCCAAAGATATGAGTGGTTAAGCTATGGGATATGAAATGGACGAGCGACCAATAAATCAACATGTATTATGAGGTTGAATGCTTTTTGCTATTCACAAACTAGAACAAAAGCAGTCATGCAAATATCTGATTTAACACAGCACAGCAAAATCAGTTGCACCATTCAATTCCTCTCGTCAAGACGGGGAGAATTCAATCACATTTATTCTATGCGACGTTTCTTATGGGATGTATTGAGCGACAACATTTTGACCCCAAATCGAGAGGATTCTGGGATGTTTGTGGTTTTTTTGTGATAACTCTGGAAGGAAACGTCGCAGACCCATCAAGGTGGTACTCGTACTGCTCGCCTCATCGAGAGGAATCCAAAGATATGAGTGGTTAAGCTATGGGATATGAAATGGACGAGCAACCAATAAAACAACATGTATTATTGGGTTGAATGCTTTTTGCTATTCACAAAATAAAACAAAAGCAGTCATGCAAATATCTTATTTAACACAGCACAGCAAAATCAGTTGCACCATTCAATCCCGCTCTTCCAGACGGGGAGAATTCAATCACATTTATTAGATGAGGCGTTTCTTATGGGATTTAATGAGCGACAACATTTTGACCCCAAACCGAGAGGATTCTGGGATGTTTGTGGTTTTTTTTGTAATAACTCTGGAAGGAAACGTCGCAGACCCATCAAAGTGGTACTCCTACTGCTCGCCTCAACGAGAGGAATCGAAAGATATGAGTGGTTAAGCTATGGGATATGAAATGGACGAGCGACCAATAAAACAACATGTATTATGGGGTTGAATGCTTTTTGCTATTCACAAAATAAAACAAAAGCAGTCATGCAAATATCTTATTTAACACAGCACAGCAAAATCAGTTGCACCATTCAATCCCGCTCGTCCAGACGGGGAGAATTCAATCACATTTATTCGATGCGACGTTTCTTATGGGATTTATTGAGCGACAACATTTTGACCCCAAATCGAGAGGATTCTGGGATGTTTGTGGTTTTTTTGTAATAACTCTGGAAGGAAACGTCCCAGACCCATCAAGGTGGTACTCGTACTGCTCGCCTCATCGAGAGGAATGCAAAGATATGAGGGGTTAAGCTATGGGATATAAAATGGACGCTCGACCAATAAAAAACATGTTTTATGGGGTTGAATGCTTTTTGCTATTCACAAAATAAAACAAAAGCAGTAAAGCAAATATCGTATTTAACACAGCACAGCAAAATCAGTTGCACCATTCAATCCCGCTCGTCCAGACGGGGAGAATTCAATCACATTTATTCGATGCGACGTTTCTTATGGGATTTAATGAGCGACAACATTTTGACCCCAAACCGAGAGGATTCTGGGATGTTTGTGGTTTTTTTGTAATAACTCTGGAAGGAAACGTCGCAGACCAATCAAGGTGGTACTCCTGCTGCTCCCCTCATCGAGAGGAATCCAAAGATATGAGTGGTTAAGCTATGGGATATGAAATGGACGAGCGACCAATAAAACAACATGTATTATGGGGTTGAATGCTTTTTGCTATTCACAAAATAAAACAAAAGCAGTCATGCAAATATCTTATTTAACAAAGCACAGCAAAATCAGTTGCACCATTCAATCCCGCTCGTCCAGACGGGGAGAATTCAATCACATTTATTCTTTGCGACGTTTCATATGGGATTTAATGAGCGACAACATTTTGACCCCAAACCGAGAGGATTCTGGAATGTTTGTGGTTTTTTTGTAATAACTCTGGAAGGAAACGTCGCAGACCCATCAAGGTGGTACTCGTACTGCTCGCCTCATCGAGAGGAATCCAAAGATATGAGTGATTAAGCTATGGGATATGAAATGGACGAGCGACCAATAAAAAACATGTATTATGGGGTTGAATGCTTTTTGCTATTCACAAAATAAAACAAAAGCAGTCATGCAAATATCTGATTTAACACAGCACAGCAAAATCAGTTGCACCATTCAATCCCGCTCGTCCAGACGGGAGAATTCAATCACATTTATTCGATGCGACGTTTCTTATGGGATTTATTGAGCGACAACATTTTGACCCCAAATCGAGAGGATTCTGGGATGTTTGTGGTTTTTTTGTAATAACTCTGGAAGGAAACGTCGCAGTCCCATCAAGGTGGTACTCCTACTGCTCCCCTCATCGAGAGGAATCCAATGATATGAGTGGTTAAGCTATGGGATATGAAATGGACGAGCGACCAATAAAACAACATGTATTATTGGGTTGAATGCTTTTTGCTATTCACAAAATAAAACAAAAGCAGTCAGGCAAATATCTTATTTAACACAGCACAGCAAAATCAGTTGCACCATTCAATCCTGCTCGTCCAGACGGGGAGAAGTCAATCACATTTATTAGATGAGGCGTTTCTTATGGGATTTAATGAGCGACAACATTTTGACCCCAAATCGAGAGGATTCTGGGATGTTTGTGGTTTTTTTGTAATAACTCTGGAAGGAAACGTCGCAGACCCATCAAAGTGGTACTCGTACTGCTCGCCTCATCGAGAGGAATGCAAAGATATGAGGGGTTAAGCTATGGGATATAAAATGGACGCTCGACCAATTAAACAACATGTATTATGGGGTTGAATGCTTTTTGCTATTCACAAAATAAAACAAAAGCAGGAAAGCAAATATCGTATTTAACACAGCACAGCAAAATCAGTTGCACCATTCAATCCCGCTCGTCCAGACGGGGAGAATTCAATCACATTTATTCGATGCGACGTTTCTTATGGGATTTAATGAGCGACAACATTTTGACCCCAAACCGAGAGGATTCTGGGATGTTTGTGGTTTTTTTGTAATAACTCTGGAAGGAAACGTTGGAGACCCATCAAGGTGGTACTCGTACTGCTCGACTCATCGAGCGGAATCCAAAGATATGAGTGGTTAAGCTATGGGATATGAAATGGACGAGCGACCAATAAATCAACATGTATTATGAGGTTGAATGCTTTTTGCTATTCACAAACTAGAACAAAAGCAGTCATGCAAATATCTGATTTAACACAGCACAGCAAAATCAGTTGCACCATTCAATTCCTCTCGTCAAGACGGGGAGAATTCAATCACATTTATTCTATGCGACGTTTCTTATGGGATGTATTGAGCGACAACATTTTGACCCCAAATCGAGAGGATTCTGGGATGTTTGTGGTTTTTTTGTGATAACTCTGGAAGGAAACGTCGCAGACCCATCAAGGTGGTACTCGTACTGCTCGCCTCATCGAGAGGAATCCAAAGATATGAGTGGTTAAGCTATGGGATATGAAATGGACGAGCAACCAATAAAACAACATGTATTATTGGGTTGAATGCTTTTTGCTATTCACAAAATAAAACAAAAGCAGTCATGCAAATATCTTATTTAACACAGCACAGCAAAATCAGTTGCACCATTCAATCCCGCTCTTCCAGACGGGGAGAATTCAATCACATTTATTAGATGAGGCGTTTCTTATGGGATTTAATGAGCGACAACATTTTGACCCCAAACCGAGAGGATTCTGGGATGTTTGTGGTTTTTTTTGTAATAACTCTGGAAGGAAACGTCGCAGACCCATCAAAGTGGTACTCCTACTACTCGCCTCAACGAGAGGAATCGAAAGATATGAGTGGTTAAGCTATGGGATATGAAATGGACGAGCGACCAATAAAACAACTTGTATTATGGGGTTGAATGCTTTTTGCTATTCACAAAATAAAACAAAAGCAGTCATGCAAATATCTTATTTAACACAGCACAGCAAAATCAGTTGCACCATTCAATCCCGCTCGTCCAGACGGGGAGAATTCAATCACATTTATTCGATGCGACGTTTCTTATGGGATTTATTGAGCGACAACATTTTGACCCCAAATCGAGAGGATTCTGGGATGTTTGTGGTTTTTTTGTAATAACTCTGGAAGGAAACGTCCCAGACCCATCAAGGTGGTACTCGTACTGCTCGCCTCATCGAGAGGAATGCAAAGATATGAGGGGTTAAGCTATGGGATATAAAATGGACGCTCGACCAATAAAAAACATGTTTTATGGGGTTGAATGCTTTTTGCTATTCACAAAATAAAACAAAAGCAGTAAAGCAAATATCGTATTTAACACAGCACAGCAAAATCAGTTGCACCATTCAATCCCGCTCGTCCAGACGGGGAGAATTCAATCACATTTATTCGATGCGACGTTTCTTATGGGATTTAATGAGCGACAACATTTTGACCCCAAACCGAGAGGATTCTGGGATGTTTGTGGTTTTTTTGTAATAACTCTGGAAGGTAACGTCGCAGACCAATCAAGGTGGTACTCCTGCTGCTCCCCTCATCGAGAGGAATCCAAAGATATGAGTGGTTAAGCTATGGGATATGAAATGGACGAGCGACCAATAAAACAACATGTATTATGGGGTTGAATGCTTTTTGCTATTCACAAAATAAAACAAAAGCAGTCATGCAAATATCTTATTTAACACAGCACAGCAAAATCAGTTGCACCATTCAATCCCGCTCGTCCAGACGGGGAGAATTCAATCACATTTATTCTTTGCGACGTTTCATATGGGATTTATTGAGCGACAACATTTTGACCCCAAATCGAGAGGATTCTGGGATGTTTGTGGTTTTTTTGTAATAACTCTGGAAGGAAACGTCGCAGACCCATCAAGGTAGTAATCGTACTGCTCGCCTCATCGAGAGGAATCCAATATTATGAGTGGTTAAGCTATGGGATATGAAATGGATGAGCGACCAATAAATCAACATGTATTATTGGGTTGAATGCTTTTTGCTATTCACAAAATAAAACAAAAGCAGTCATGCAAATATCTTATTTAACACAGCACAGCAAAATCAGTTGCACCATTCAATCCCGCTCGTCCAGACGGGGAGAATTCAATCACATTTATTCGATGCGACGTTTCTTATGGGATTTAATGAGCGACAACATTTTGACCCCAAACCGAGAGGATTCTGGGATGTTTGTGGTTTTTTTGTAATAACTCTGGAAGGTGACGTCGCAGACCAATCAAGGTGGTACTCCTACTGCTCCCCTCATCGAGAGGAATCCAAAGATATGAGTGGTTAAGCTATGGGATATGAAATGGACGAGCGACCAATAAAACAACATGTATTATGGGGTTGAATGCTTTTTGCTATTCACAAAATAAAACAAAAGCAGTCATGCAAATATCTTATTTAACACAGCACAGCAAAATCAGTTGCACCATTCAATCCCGCTCGTCCAGACGGGGAGAAGTCAATCACATTTATTCAATGCGACGTTTCTTATGGGGTTTATTGAGCGAAAACATTTTGACCCCAAATCGAGAGGATTCTGGGATGTTTGTGGTTTTTTTGTAATAACTCTGGAAGGAAACGTCGCAGACCCATCAAGGTGGTACTCGTACTGCTCGCATCATCGAGAGGAATGCAAAGATATGAGGGGTTAAGCTATGGGATATAAAATGGACGCTCGACCAATTAAACAACATGTATTATGGGGTTGAATGCTTTTTGCTATTCACAAAATAAAACAAAAGCAGTAAAGCAAATATCGTATTTAACACAGCACAGCAAAATCAGTTGCACCATTCAATCCCGCTCGTCCAGACGGGGAGAATTCAATCACATTTATTCGATGCGACGTTTCTTATGGGATTTAATGAGCGACAACATTTTGACCCCAAACCGAGAGGATTCTGGGATGTTTGTGGTTTTTTTGTAATAACTCTGGAAGGAAACGTCGGAGACCCATCAAGGTGGTACTCGTACTGCTCGACTCATCGAGCGGAATCCAAAGATATGAGTGGTTAAGCTATGGGATATGAAATGGACGAGCGACCAATAAAACAACATGTATTATGAGGTTGAATGCTTTTTGCTATTCACAAACTAGAACAAAAGCAGTCATGCAAATATCTTATTTAACACAGCACAGCAAAATCAGTTGCACCATTCAATTCCTCTCGTCAAGACGGGGAGAATTCAATCACATTTATTCTATGCGACGTTTCTTATGGGATTTATTGAGCGACAACATTTTGACCCCAAATCGAGAGGATTCTGGGATGTTTGTGGTTTTTTTGTGATAACTCTGGAAGGAAACGTCGCAGACCCATCAAGGTGGTACTCGTACTGCTCGCCTCATCGAGAGGAATCAAAAGATATGAGTGGTTAAGCTATGGGATATGAAATGGACGAGCGACCAATAAAACAACATGTATTATCGGGTTGAATGCTTTTTGCTATTCACAAAATAAAACAAAAGCAGTCATGCAAATATCTTATTTAACACAGCACAGCAAAATCAGTTGCACCATTCAATCCCGCTCGTCCAGACGGGGAGAAGTCAATCACATTTATTCAATGCGACGTTTCTTATGGGGTTTATTGAGCGAAAACATTTTGACCCCAAATCGAGAGGATTCTGGGATGTTTGTGGTTTTTTTGTAATAACTCTGGAAGGAAACGTCGCAGACCCATCAAGGTGGTACTCGTACTGCTCGCCTCATCGAGCGGAATGCAAAGATATGAGGGGTTAAGCTATGGGATATAAAATGGACGCTCGACCAATTAAACAACATGTATTATGGGGTTGAATGCTTTTTGCTATTCACAAAATAAAACAAAAGCAGTAAAGCAAATATCGTATTTAACACAGCACAGCAAAATCAGTTGCACCATTCAATCCCGCTCGTCCAGACGGGGAGAATTCAATCACATTTATTCGATGCGACGTTTCTTATGGGATTTAATGAGCGACAACATTTTGACCCCAAACCGAGAGGATTCTGGGATGTTTGTGGTTTTTTTGTAATAACTCTGGAAGGAAACGTCGGAGACCCATCAAGGTGGTACTCGTACTGCTCGACTCATCGAGCGGAATCCAAAGATATGAGTGGTTAAGCTATGGGATATGAAATGGACGAGCGACCAATAAAACAACATGTATTATGAGGTTGAATGCTTTTTGCTATTCACAAACTAGAACAAAAGCAGTCATGCAAATATCTTATTTAACACAGCACAGCAAAATCAGTTGCACCATTCAATTCCTCTCGTCAAGACGGGGAGAATTCAATCACATTTATTCTATGCGACGTTTCTTATGGGATTTATTGAGCGACAACATTTTGACCCCAAATCGAGAGGATTCTGGGATGTTTGTGGTTTTTTTGTGATAACTCTGGAAGGAAACGTCGCAGACCCATCAAGGTGGTACTCGTACTGCTCGCCTCATCGAGAGGAATCAAAAGATATGAGTGGTTAAGCTATGGGATATGAAATGGACGAGCGACCAATAAAACAACATGTATTATTGGGTTGAATGCTTTCTGCTATTCACAAAATAAAACAAAAGCAGTCATGCAAATATCTTATTTAATACAGCACTGCAAAATCAGTTGCACCATTCAATCCCGCTCGTCCAGACGGGGAGAATTCAATCACATTTATTAGATGAGGCGTTTCTTATGGGATTTAATGAGCGACAACATTTTGACCCCAAACCGAGAGGATTCTGGGATGTTTGTGTTTTTTTTGTAATAACTCTGGAAGGAAACCTCGCAGACCCATCAAGGTGGTACTCCTACTGCTCGCCTCAACGAGAGGAATCGAAAGATATGAGTGGTTAAGCTATGGGATATGAAATGGACGAGCGACCAATAAAACAACATGTATTATGGGGTTGAATGCTTTTTGCTATTCACAAAATAAAACAAAAGCAGTCATGCAAATATCTTATTTAACACAGCACAGCAAAATCAGTTGCACCATTCAATCCCGCTCGTCCAGACGGGGAGAATTCAATCACATTTATTCGATGCGACGTTTCTTATGGGATTTATTGAGCGACAACATTTTGACCCCAAATCGAGAGGATTCTGGGATGTTTGTGGTTTTTTTGTAATAACTCTGGAAGGAAACGTCCCAGACCCATCAAGGTGGTACTCGTACTGCTCGCCTCATCGAGAGGAATGCAAAGATATGAGGGGTTAAGCTATGGGATATAAAATGGACGCTCGACCAATAAAAAAACATGTATTATGGGGTTGAATGCTTTTTGCTATTCACAAAATAAAACAAAAGCAGTAAAGCAAATATCGTATTTAACACAGCACAGCAAAATCAGTTGCACCATTCAATCCCGCTCGTCCAGACGGGGAGAATTCAATCACATTTATTCGATGCGACGTTTCTTATGGGATTTAATGAGCGACAACATTTTGACCCCAAACCGAGAGGATTCTGGGATGTTTGTGGTTTTTTTGTAATAACTCTGGAAGGTAACGTCGCAGACCAATCAAGGTGGTACTCCTGCTGCTCCCCTCATCGAGAGGAATCCAAAGATATGAGGGGTTAAGCTATTGGATATAAAATGGACGCTCGACCAATTAAACAACATGTATTATTGGGTTGAATGCTTTTTGCTATTCACAAAAT
Source organism: Petromyzon marinus (assembly GCF_048934315.1). NCBI lineage: Eukaryota > Metazoa > Chordata > Hyperoartia > Petromyzontiformes > Petromyzontidae > Petromyzon > Petromyzon marinus. Next base: position 15,860,455 of record NC_133689.1, read on the forward strand.
AAAACAAAAGCAGTAAAGCAAATATCGTATTTAACACAGCACAGCAAAATCAGTTGCACCATTCAATCCCGCTCGTCCAGACGGGGAGAATTCAATCACATTTATTCTTTGCGACGTTTCATATGGGATTTATTGAGCGACAACATTTTGACCCCAAATCGAGAGGATTCTGGGATGTTTGTGGTTTTTTTGTAATAACTCTGGAAGGAAACGTCGCAGACCCATCAAGGTAGTAATCGTACTGCTCGCCTCATCGAGAGGAATCCAATATTATGAGTGGTTAAGCTATGGGATATGAAATGGATGAGCGACCAATAAATCAACATGTATTATTGGGTTGAATGCTTTTTGCTATTCACAAAATAAAACAAAAGCAGTCATGCAAATATCTTATTTAACACAGCACAGCAAAATCAGTTGCACCATTCAATCCCGCTCGTCCAGACGGGGAGAATTCAATCACATTTATTCGATGCGACGTTTCTTATGGGATTTAATGAGCGACAACATTTTGACCCCAAACCGAGAGGATTCTGGGATGTTTGTGGTTTTTTTGTAATAACTCTGGAAGGTGACGTCGCAGACCAATCAAGGTGGTACTCCTACTGCTCCCCTCATCGAGAGGAATCCAAAGATATGAGTGGTTAAGCTATGGGATATGAAATGGACGAGCGACCAATAAAACAACATGTATTATGGGGTTGAATGCTTTTTGCTATTCACAAAATAAAACAAAAGCAGTCATGCAAATATCTTATTTAACACAGCACAGCAAAATCAGTTGCACCATTCAATCCCGCTCGTCCAGACGGGGAGAAGTCAATCACATTTATTCAATGCGACGTTTCTTATGGGGTTTATTGAGCGAAAACATTTTGACCCCAAATCGAGAGGATTCTGGGATGTTTGTGGTTTTTTTGTAATAACTCTGGAAGGAAACGTCGCAGACCCATCAAGGTGGTACTCGTACTGCTCGCCTCATCGAGAGGAATGCAAAGATATGAGGGGTTAAGCTATGGGATATAAAATGGACGCTCGACCAATTAAACAACATGTATTATGGGGTTGAATGCTTTTTGCTATTCACAAAATAAAACAAAAGCAGTAAAGCAAATATCGTATTTAACACAGCACAGCAAAATCAGTTGCACCATTCAATCCCGCTCGTCCAGACGGGGAGAATTCAATCACATTTATTCGATGCGACGTTTCTTATGGGATTTAATGAGCGACAACATTTTGACCCCAAACCGAGAGGATTCTGGGATGTTTGTGGTTTTTTTGTAATAACTCTGGAAGGAAACGTCGGAGACCCATCAAGGTGGTACTCGTACTGCTCGACTCATCGAGCGGAATCCAAAGATATGAGTGGTTAAGCTATGGGATATGAAATGGACGAGCGACCAATAAAACAACATGTATTATGAGGTTGAATGCTTTTTGCTATTCACAAACTAGAACAAAAGCAGTCATGCAAATATCTTATTTAACACAGCACAGCAAAATCAGTTGCACCATTCAATTCCTCTCGTCAAGACGGGGAGAATTCAATCACATTTATTCTATGCGACGTTTCTTATGGGATTTATTGAGCGACAACATTTTGACCCCAAATCGAGAGGATTCTGGGATGTTTGTGGTTTTTTTGTGATAACTCTGGAAGGAAACGTCGCAGACCCATCAAGGTGGTACTCGTACTGCTCGCCTCATCGAGAGGAATCAAAAGATATGAGTGGTTAAGCTATGGGATATGAAATGGACGAGCGACCAATAAAACAACATGTATTATGGGGTTGAATGCTTTTTGCTATTCACAAAATAAAACAAAAGCAGTCATGCAAATATCTTATTTAACACAGCACAGCAAAATCAGTTGCACCATTCAATCCCGCTCGTCCAGACGGGGAGAAGTCAATCACATTTATTCAATGCGACGTTTCTTATGGGGTTTATTGAGCGAAAACATTTTGACCCCAAATCGAGAGGATTCTGGGATGTTTGTGGTTTTTTTGTAATAACTCTGGAAGGAAACGTCGCAGACCCATCAAGGTGGTACTCGTACTGCTCGCCTCATCGAGCGGAATGCAAAGATATGAGGGGTTAAGCTATGGGATATAAAATGGACGCTCGACCAATTAAACAACATGTATTATGGGGTTGAATGCTTTTTGCTATTCACAAAATAAAACAAAAGCAGTAAAGCAAATATCGTATTTAACACAGCACAGCAAAATCAGTTGCACCATTCAATCCCGCTCGTCCAGACGGGGAGAATTCAATCACATTTATTCGATGCGACGTTTCTTATGGGATTTAATGAGCGACAACATTTTGACCCCAAACCGAGAGGATTCTGGGATGTTTGTGGTTTTTTTTGTAATAACTCTGGAAGGAAACGTCGGAGACCCATCAAGGTGGTACTCGTACTGCTCGACTCATCGAGCGGAATCCAAAGATATGAGTGGTTAAGCTATGGGATATGAAATGGACGAGCGACCAATAAAACAACATGTATTATGAGGTTGAATGCTTTTTGCTATTCACAAACTAGAACAAAAGCAGTCATGCAAATATCTTATTTAACACAGCACAGCAAAATCAGTTGCACCATTCAATTCCTCTCGTCAAGACGGGGAGAATTCAATCACATTTATTCTATGCGACGTTTCTTATGGGATTTATTGAGCGACAACATTTTGACCCCAAATCGAGAGGATTCTGGGATGTTTGTGGTTTTTTTGTGATAACTCTGGAAGGAAACGTCGCAGACCCATCAAGGTGGTACTCGTACTGCTCGCCTCATCGAGAGGAATCAAAAGATATGAGTGGTTAAGCTATGGGATATGAAATGGACGAGCGACCAATAAAACAACATGTATTATTGGGTTGAATGCTTTCTGCTATTCACAAAATAAAACAAAAGCAGTCATGCAAATATCTTATTTAATACAGCACTGCAAAATCAGTTGCACCATTCAATCCCGCTCGTCCAGACGGGGAGAATTCAATCACATTTATTAGATGAGGCGTTTCTTATGGGATTTAATGAGCGACAACATTTTGACCCCAAACCGAGAGGATTCTGGGATGTTTGTGGTTTTTTTGTAATAACTCTGGAAGGAAACGTCCCAGACCCATCAAGGTGGTACTCGTACTGCTCGCCTCATCGAGAGGAATGCAAAGATATGAGGGGTTAAGCTATGGGATATAAAATGGACGCTCGACCAATAAAACAACATGTATTATGGGGTTGAATGCTTTTTGCTATTCACAAAATAAAACAAAAGCAGTAAAGCAAATATCGTATTTAACACAGCACAGCAAAATCAGTTGCACCATTCAATCCCGCTCGTCCAGACGGGGAGAATTCAATCACATTTATTCGATGCGACGTTTCTTATGGGATTTAATGAGCGACAACATTTTGACCCCAAACCGAGAGGATTCTGGGATGTTTGTGGTTTTTTTGTAATAACTCTGGAAGGTAACGTCGCAGACCAATCAAGGTGGTACTCCTGCTGCTCCCCTCATCGAGAGGAATCCAAAGATATGAGTGGTTAAGCTATGGGATATGAAATGGACGAGCGACCAATAAAACAACATGTATTATGGGGTTGAATGCTTTTTGCTATTCACAAAATAAAACAAAAGCAGTCATGCAAATATCTTATTTAACACAGCACAGCAAAATCAGTGGCACCATTCAATCCCGCTCGTCCAGACGGGGAGAAGTCAATCACATTTATTCAATGCGACGTTTCTTATGGGATTTATTGAGCGAAAACATTTTGACCCCAAATCGAGAGGATTCTGGGATGTTTGTGGTTTTTTTGTAATAACTCTGGAAGGAAACGTCGCAGACCCATCAAGGTGGTACTCGTACTGCTCGCCTCATCGAGAGGAATGCAAAGATATGAGGGGTTAAGCTATTGGATATAAAATGGACGCTCGACCAATTAAACAACATGTATTATGGGGTTGAATGCTTTTTGCTATTCACAAAATAAAACAAAAGCAGTAAAGCAAATATCGTATTTAACACAGCACAGCAAAATCAGTTGCACCATTCAATTCCTCTCGTCCAGACGGGGAGAATTCAATCACATTTATTCTATGCGACGTTTCTTATGGGATTTATTGAGCGACAACGTTTTGACCCCAAACCGAGAGGATTCTGGGATGTTTGTGGTTTTTTTTGTAATAACTCTGGAAGGAAACGTCGCAGACCCATCAAAGTGGTACTCCTACTGCTCGCCTCATCGAGAGGAATCGAAAGATATGAGTGGTTAAGCTATGGGATATGAAATGGACGAGCGACCAATAAAACAACATGTATTATGGGGTTGAATGCTTTTTGCTATTCACAAACTAGAACAAAAGCAGTCATGCAAATATCTGATTTAACACAGCACAGCAAAATCAGTTGCACCATTCAATTCCTCTCGTCAAGACGGGGAGAATTCAATCACATTTATTCGATGCGACGTTTCTTATGGGATTTAATGAGCGACAACATTTTGACCCCAAACCGAGAGGATTCTGGGATGTTTGTGGTTTTTTTGTGATAACTCTGGAAGGAGACGTCGCAGACCCATCAAGGTGGTACTCGTACTGCTCGCCTCATCGAGCGGAATCCAAAGATATGAGTGGTTAAGCTATGGGATATGAAATGGACGAGCGACCAATAAAACAACATGTATTATTGGGTTGAATGCTTTTTGCTATTCACAAAATAAAACAAAAGCAGTCATGCAAATATCTGTTTTAACACAGCACAGCAAAATCAGTTGCACCATTCAATCCCGCTCGTCCAGACGGGGAGAATTCAATCACATTTATTCGATGCGACGTTTCTTATGGGATTTATTGAGCGACAACATTTTGACCCCAAATCGAGAGGATTCTGGGATGTTTGTGGTTTTTTTGTAATAACTCTGGAAGGAAACGTCCCAGACCCATCAAGGTGGTACTCGTACTGCTCGCCTCATCGAGAGGAATGCCAAGATATGAGGGGTTAAGCTATGGGATATAAAATGGACGCTCGACCAATAAAAAAACATGTATTATGGGGTTGAATGCTTTTTGCTATTCACAAAATAAAACAAAAGCAGTAAAGCAAATATCGTATTTAACACAGCACAGCAAAATCAGTTGCACCATTCAATCCCGCTCGTCCAGACGGGGAGAATTCAATCACATTTATTAGATGAGGCGTTTCTTATGGGATTTAATGAGCGACAACATTTTGACCCCAAACCGAGAGGATTCTGGGATGTTTGTGGTTTTTTTGTAATAACTCTGGAAGGAAACGTCCCAGACCCATCAAGGTGGTACTCGTACTGCTCGCCTCATCGAGAGGAATGCAAAGATATGAGGGGTTAAGCTATGGGATATAAAATGGACGCTCGACCAATAAAACAACATGTATTATGGGGTTGAATGCTTTTTGCTATTCACAAAATAAAACAAAAGCAGTAAAGCAAATATCGTATTTAACACAGCACAGCAAAATCAGTTGCACCATTCAATCCCGCTCGTCCAGACGGGGAGAATTCAATCACATTTATTCGATGCGACGTTTCTTATGGGATTTAATGAGCGACAACATTTTGACCCCAAACCGAGAGGATTCTGGGATGTTTGTGGTTTTTTTGTAATAACTCTGGAAGGTAACGTCGCAGACCAATCAAGGTGGTACTCCTGCTGCTCCCCTCATCGAGAGGAATCCAAAGATATGAGTGGTTAAGCTATGGGATATGAAATGGACGAGCGACCAATAAAACAACATGTATTATGGGGTTGAATGCTTTTTGCTATTCACAAAATAAAACAAAAGCAGTCATGCAAATATCTTATTTAACACAGCACAGCAAAATCAGTGGCACCATTCAATCCCGCTCGTCCAGACGGGGAGAAGTCAATCACATTTATTCAATGCGACGTTTCTTATGGGATTTATTGAGCGAAAACATTTTAACCCCAAATCGAGAGGATTCTGGGATGTTTGTGGTTTTTTTGTAATAACTCTGGAAGGAAACGTCGCAGACCCATCAAGGTGGTACTCGTACTGCTCGCCTCATCGAGAGGAATGCAAAGATATGAGGGGTTAAGCTATTGGATATAAAATGGACGCTCGACCAATTAAACAACATGTATTATGGGGTTGAATGCTTTTTGCTATTCACAAAATAAAACAAAAGCAGTAAAGCAAATATCGTATTTAACACAGCACAGCAAAATCAGTTGCACCATTCAATTCCTCTCGTCCAGACGGGGAGAATTCAATCACATTTATTCTATGCGACGTTTCTTATGGGATTTATTGAGCGACAACGTTTTGACCCCAAACCGAGAGGATTCTGGGATGTTTGTGGTTTTTTTTGTAATAACTCTGGAAGGAAACGTCGCAGACCCATCAAAGTGGTACTCCTACTGCTCGCCTCATCGAGAGGAATCGAAAGATATGAGTGGTTAAGCTATGGGATATGAAATGGACGAGCGACCAATAAAACAACATGTATTATGGGGTTGAATGCTTTTTGCTATTCACAAACTAGAACAAAAGCAGTCATGCAAATATCTGATTTAACACAGCACAGCAAAATCAGTTGCACCATTCAATTCCTCTCGTCAAGACGGGGAGAATTCAATCACATTTATTCGATGCGACGTTTCTTATGGGATTTAATGAGCGACAACATTTTGACCCCAAACCGAGAGGATTCTGGGATGTTTGTGGTTTTTTTGTGATAACTCTGGAAGGAAACGTCGCAGACCCATCAAGGTGGTACTCGTACTGCTCGCCTCATCGAGCGGAATCCAAAGATATGAGTGGTTAAGCTATGGGATATGAAATGGACGAGCGACCAATAAAACAACATGTATTATTGGGTTGAATGCTTTTTGCTATTCACAAAATAAAACAAAAGCAGTCATGCAAATATCTGTTTTAACACAGCACAGCAAAATCAGTTGCACCATTCAATCCCGCTCGTCCAGACGGGGAGAATTAAATCACATTTATTCGATGCGACGTTTCTTATGGGATTTATTGAGCGACAACATTTTGACCCCAAATCGAGAGGATTCTGGGATGTTTGTGGTTTTTTTGTAATAACTCTGGAAGGAAACGTCCCAGACCCATCAAGGTGGTACTCGTACTGCTCGCCTCATCGAGAGGAATGCCAAGATATGAGGGGTTAAGCTATGGGATATAAAATGGACGCTCGACCAATAAAAAAACATGTATTATGGGGTTGAATGCTTTTTGCTATTCACAAAATAAAACAAAAGCAGTAAAGCAAATATCGTATTTAACACAGCACAGCAAAATCAGTTGCACCATTCAATCCCGCTCGTCCAGACGGGGAGAATTCAATCACATTTATTCGATGCGACGTTTCTTATGGGATTTAATGAGCGACAACATTTTGACCCCAAACCGAGAGGATTCTGGGATGTTTGTGGTTTTTTTGTAATAACTCTGGAAGGTAACGTCGCAGACCAATCAAGGTGGTACTCCTACTGCTCCCCTCATCGAGAGGAATCCAAAGATATGAGTGGTTAAGCTATGGGATATGAAATGGACGAGTGACCAATAAAACAACATGTATTATGGGGTTGAATGCTTTTTGCTATTCACAAAATAAAACAAAAGCAGTCATGCAAATATCTTATTTAACACAGCACAGCAAAATCAGTTGCACCATTCAATCCCGCTCGTCCAGACGGGGAGAAGTCAATCACATTTATTCAATGCGACGTTTCTTATGGGGTTTATTGAGCGAAAACATTTTGACCCCAAATCGAGAGGATTCTGGGATGTTTGTGGTTTTTTTGTAATAACTCTGGAAGGAAACGTCGCAGACCCATCAAGGTGGTACTCGTACTGCTCGCCTCATCGAGAGGAATGCAAAGATATGAGGGGTTAAGCTATGGGATATAAAATGGACGCTCGACCAATTAAACAACATGTATTATGGGGTTGAATGCTTTTTGCTATTCACAAAATAAAGCAAAAGCAGTAAAGCAAATATCGTATTTAACACAGCACAGCAAAATCAGTTGCACCATTCAATCCCGCTCGTCCAGACGGGGAGAATTCAATCACATTTATTCGATGCGACGTTTCTTATGGGATTTAATGAGCGACAACATTTTGACCCCAAACCGAGAGGATTCTGGGATGTTTGTGGTTTTTTGTAATAACTCTGGAAGGAAACGTCGGAGACCCATCAAGGGGGTACTCGTACTGCTCGACTCATCGAGCGGAATCCAAAGATATGAGTGGTTAAGCTATGGGATATGAAATGGACGAGCGACCAATAAAACAACATGTATTATGAGGTTGAATGCTTTTTGCTATTCACAAACTAGAACAAAAGCAGTCCTGCAAATATCTTATTTAACACAGCACAGCAAAATCAGTTGCACCATTCAATTCCTCTCGTCAAGACGGGGAGAATTCAATCACATTTATTCTATGCGACGTTTCTTATGGGATTTATTGAGCGACAACATTTTGACCCCAAATCGAGAGGATTCTGGGATGTTTGTGGTTTTTTTGTGATAACTCTGGAAGGAAACGTCGCAGACCCATCAAGGTGGTACTCGTACTGCTCGCCTCATCGAGAGAAATCCAAAGATATGAGTGGTTAAGCTATGGGATATGAAATGGACGAGCGACCAATAAAACAACATGTATTATTGGGTTGAATGCTTTCTGCTATTCACAAAATAAAACAAATGCAGTCATGCAAATATCTTATTTAATACAGCACTGCAAAATCAGTTGCACCATTCAATCCCGCTCGTCCAGACGGGGAGAATTCAATCACATTTATTAGATGAGGCGTTTCTTATGGAATTTAATGAGCGACAACATTTTGACCCCAAACCGAGAGGATTCTGGGATGTTTGTGGTTTTTTTGTAATAACTCTGGAAGGAAACGTCCCAGACCCATCAAGGTGGTACTCGTACTGCTCGCCTCATCGAGAGGAATGCAAAGATATGAGGGGTTAAGCTATGGGATATTAAATGGACGCTCGACCAATAAAACAACATGTATTATGGGGTTGAATGCTTTTTGCTATTCACAAAATAAAACAAAAGCAGTAAAGCAAATATCGTATTTAACACAGCACAGCAAAATCAGTTGCACCATTCAATCCCGCTCGTCCAGACGGGGAGAATTCAATCACATTTATTCGATGCGACGTTTCTTATGGGATTTAATGAGCGACAACATTTTGACCCCAAATCGAGAGGATTCTGGGATGTTTGTGGTTTTTTTGTAATAACTCTGGAAGGAAACGTCCCAGACCCATCAAGGTGGTACTCGTACTGCTCGCCTCATCGAGAGGAATGCAAAGATATGAGGGGTTAAGCTATGGGATATAAAATGGACGCTCGACCAATAAAACAACATGTATTATGGGGTTGAATGCTTTTTGCTATTCACAAAATAAAACAAAAGCAGTCATGCAAATATCTTATTTAAGACAGCACAGCAAAATCAGTGGCACCATTCAATCCCGCTCGTCCAGACGGGGAGAAGTCAATCACATTTATTCAATGCGACGTTTCTTATGGGATTTATTGAGCGAAAACATTTTGACCCCAAATCGAGAGGATTCTGGGATGTTTGTGGTTTTTTTGTAATAACTCTGGAAGGAAACGTCGCAGACCAATCAAGGTGGTACTCCTACTGCTCCCCTCATCGAGAGGAATCCAAAGATATGAGTGGTTAAGCTATGGGATATGAAATGGACGAGCGACCAATAAAACAACATGTATTATGGGGTTGAATGCTTTTTGCTATTCACAAAATAAAACAAAAGCAGTCATGCAAATATCTTATTTAACACAGCACAGCAAAATCAGTTGCACCATTCAATCCCGCTCGTCCAGACGGGGAGAATTCAATCACATTTATTCAATGCGACGTTTCTTATGGGGTTTATTGAGCGAAAACATTTTGACCCCAAATCGAGAGGATTCTGGGATGTTTGTGGTTTTTTTGTAATAACTCTGGAAGGAAACGTCGCAGACCCATCAAGGTGGTACTCGTACTGCTCGCCTCATCGAGAGGAATGCAAAGATATGAGGGGTTAAGCTATGGGATATAAAATGGACGCTCGACCAATTAAACAACATGTATTATGGGGTTGAATGCTTTTTGCTATTCACAAAATAAAACAAAAGCAGTAAAGCAAATATCGTATTTAACACAGCACAGCAAAATCAGTTGCACCATTCAATCCCGCTCGTCCAGACGGGGAGAATTCAATCACATTTATTCGATGCGACGTTTCTTATGGGATTTAATGAGCGACAACATTTTGACCCCAAACCGAGAGGATTCTGGGATGTTTGTGGTTTTTTGTAATAACTCTGGAAGGAAACGTCGGAGACCCATCAAGGTGGTACTCGTACTGCTCGACTCATCGAGCGGAATCCAAAGATATGAGTGGTTAAGCTATGGGATATGAAATGGACGCTCGACCAATAAAACAACATGTATTATGGGGTTGAATGCTTTTTGCTATTCACAAAATAAAACAAAAGCAGTAAAGCAAATATCGTATTTAACACAGCACAGCAAAATCAGTTGCACCATTCAATCCCACTCGTCCAGACGGGGAGAATTCAATCACATTTATTCGATGCGACGTTTCTTATGGGATTTAATGAGCGACAACATTTTGACCCCAAATCGAGAGGATTCTGGGATGTTTGTGGTTTTTTTGTAATAACTCTGGAAGGAAACGTCCCAGACCCATCAAGGTGGTACTCGTACTGCTCGCCTCATCGAGAGGAATGCAAAGATATGAGGGGTTAAGCTATGGGATATAAAATGGACGCTCGACCAATAAAACAACATGTATTATGGGGTTGAATGCTTTTTGCTATTCACAAAATAAAACAAAAGCAGTCATGCAAATATCTTATTTAAGACAGCACAGCAAAATCAGTGGCACCATTCAATCCCGCTCGTCCAGACGGGGAGAAGTCAATCACATTTATTCTATGCGACGTTTCTTATGGGATTTATTGAGCGAAAACATTTTGACCCCAAATCGAGAGGATTCTGGGATGTTTGTGGTTTTTTTGTAATAACTCTGGAAGGAAACGTCGCAGACCAATCAAGGTGGTACTCCTACTGCTCCCCTCATCGAGAGGAATCCAAAGATATGAGTGGTTAAGCTATGGGATATGAAATGGACGCTCGACCAATAAAACAACATGTATTATGGGGTTGAATGCTTTTTGCTATTCACAAAATAAAACAAAAGCAGTAAAGCAAATATCGTATTTAACACAGCACAGCAAAATCAGTTGCACCATTCAATCCCGCTCGTCCAGACGGGGAGAATTCAATCACATTTATTCGATGCGACGTTTCTTATGGGATTTAATGAGCGACAACATTTTGACCCCAAATCGAGAGGATTCTGGGATGTTTGTGGTTTTTTTGTAATAACTCTGGAAGGAAACGTCCCAGACCCATCAAGGTGGTACTCGTACTGCTCGCCTCATCGAGAGGAATGCAAAGATATGAGGGGTTAAGCTATGGGATATAAAATGGACGCTCGACCAATAAAACAACATGTATTATGGGGTTGAATGCTTTTTGCTATTCACAAAATAAAACAAAAGCAGTCATGCAAATATCTTATTTAAGACAGCACAGCAAAATCAGTTGCACCATTCAATCCCGCTCGTCCAGACGGGGAGAAGTCAATCACATTTATTCAATGCGACGTTTCTTATGGGGTTTATTGAGCGAAAACATTTTGACCCCAAATCGAGAGGATTCTGGGATGTTTGTAGTTTTTTTGTAATAACTCTGGAAGGAAACGTCGCAGACCCATCAAGGTGGTACTCGTACTGCTCGCCTCATCGAGAGGAATTCAAAGATATGAGGGGTTAAGCTATGGGATATAAAATGGACGCTCGACCAATTAAACAACATGTATTATGGGGTTGAATGCTTTTTGCTATTCACAAAATAAAACAAAAGCAGTAAAGCAAATATCGTATTTAACACAGCACAGCAAAATCAGTTGCACCATTCAATCCCGCTCGTCCAGACGGGGAGAATTCAATCACATTTATTCGATGCGACGTTTCTTATGGGATTTAATGAGCGACAACATTTTGACCCCAAACCGAGAGGATTCTGGGATGTTTGTGGTTTTTTGTAATAACTCTGGAAGGAAACGTCGGAGACCCATCAAGGTGGTACTCGTACTGCTCGACTCATCGAGCGGAATCCAAAGATATGAGTGGTTAAGCTATGGGATATGAAATGGACGAGCGACCAATAAAACAACATGTATTATGAGGTTGAATGCTTTTTGCTATTCACAAACTAGAACAAAAGCAGTCATGCAAATATCTTATTTAACACAGCACAGCAAAATCAGTTGCACCATTCAATTCCTCTCGTCAAGACGGGGAGAATTCAATCACATTTATTCTATACGACGTTTCTTATGGGATTTATTGAGCGAAAACATTTTGACCCCAAATCGAGAGGATTCTGGGATGTTTGTGGTTTTTTTGTAATAACTCTGGAAGGAAACGTCGCAGACCAATCAAGGTGGTACTCCTACTGCTCCCCTCATCGAGAGGAATCCAAAGATATGAGTGGTTAAGCTATGGGATATGAAATGGATGAGCGACCAATAAAACAACATGTATTATTCGGTTGAATGCTTTTTGCTATTCACAAAATAAAACAAAAGCAGTCATGCAAATATCTTATTTAACACAGCACAGCAAAATCAGTTGCACCATTCAATCCCGCTCGTCCAGACGGGGAGAAGTCAATCACATTTATTCAATGCGACGTTTCTTATGGGGTTTATTGAGCGAAAACATTTTGACCCCAAATCGAGAGGATTCTGGGATGTTTGTGGTTTTTTTGTAATAACTCTGGAAGGAAACGTCCCAGACCCATCAAGGTGGTACTCGTACTGCTCGCCTCATCGAGAGGAATGCAAAGATATGAGGGGTTAAGCTATGGGATATTAAATGGACGCTCGACCAATAAAACAACATGTATTATGGGGTTGAATGCTTTTTGCTATTCACAAAATAAAACAAAAGCAGTAAAGCAAATATCGTATTTAACACAGCACAGCAAAATCAGTTGCACCATTCAATCCCGCTCGTCCAGACGGGGAGAATTCAATCACATTTATTCGATGCGACGTTTCTTATGGGATTTAATGAGCGACAACATTTTGACCCCAAATCGAGAGGATTCTGGGATGTTTGTGGTTTTTTTGTAATAACTCTGGAAGGAAACGTCCCAGACCCATCAAGGTGGTACTCGTACTGCTCGCCTCATCGAGAGGAATGCAAAGATATGAGGGGTTAAGCTATGGGATATAAAATGGACGCTCGACCAATAAAACAACATGTATTATGGGGTTGAATGCTTTTTGCTATTCACAAAATAAAACAAAAGCAGTCATGCAAATATCTTATTTAAGACAGCACAGCAAAATCAGTGGCACCATTCAATCCCGCTCGTCCAGACGGGGAGAAGTCAATCACATTTATTCAATGCGACGTTTCTTATGGGATTTATTGAGCGAAAACATTTTGACCCCAAATCGAGAGGATTCTGGGATGTTTGTGGTTTTTTTGTAATAACTCTGGAAGGAAACGTCGCAGACCAATCAAGGTGGTACTCCTACTGCTCCCCTCATCGAGAGGAATCCAAAGATATGAGTGGTTAAGCTATGGGATATGAAATGGACGAGCGACCAATAAAACAACATGTATTATGGGGTTGAATGCTTTTTGCTATTCACAAAATAAAACAAAAGCAGTCATGCAAATATCTTATTTAACACAGCACAGCAAAATCAGTTGCACCATTCAATCCCGCTCGTCCAGACGGGGAGAAGTCAATCACATTTATTCAATGCGACGTTTCTTATGGGGTTTATTGAGCGAAAACATTTTGACCCCAAATCGAGAGGATTCTGGGATGTTTGTGGTTTTTTTGTAATAACTCTGGAAGGAAACGTCGCAGACCCATCAAGGTGGTACTCGTACTGCTCGCCTCATCGAGAGGAATGCAAAGATATGAGGGGTTAAGCTATTGGATATAAAATGGACGCTCGACCAATTAAACAACATGTATTTTGGGGTTGAATGCTTTTTGCTATTCACAAAATAAAACAAAAGCAGTAAAGCAAATATCGTATTTAACACAGCACAGCAAAATCAGTTGCACCATTCAATCCCGCTCGTCCAGACGGGGAGAATTCAATCACATTTATTCGATGCGACGTTTCTTATGGGATTTAATGAGCGACAACATTTTGACCCCAAACCGAGAGGATTCTGGGATGTTTGTGGTTTTTTGTAATAACTCTGGAAGGAAACGTCGGAGACCCATCAAGGTGGTACTCGTACTGCTCGACTCATCGAGCGGAATCCAAAGATATGAGTGGTTAAGCTATGGGATATGAAATGGACGCTCGACCAATAAAACAACATGTATTATGGGGTTGAATGCTTTTTGCTATTCACAAAATAAAACAAAAGCAGTAAAGCAAATATCGTATTTAACACAGCACAGCAAAATCAGTTGCACCATTCAATCCCGCTCGTCCAGACGGGGAGAATTCAATCACATTTATTCGATGCGACGTTTCTTATGGGATTTAATGAGCGACAACATTTTGACCCCAAATCGAGAGGATTCTGGGATGTTTGTGGTTTTTTTGTAATAACTCTGGAAGGAAACGTCCCAGACCCATCAAGGTGGTACTCGTACTGCTCGCCTCATCGAGAGGAATGCAAAGATATGAGGGGTTAAGCTATGGGATATAAAATGGACGCTCGACCAATAAAACAACATGTATTATGGGGTTGAATGCTTTTTGCTATTCACAAAATAAAACAAAAGCAGTCATGCAAATATCTTATTTAAGACAGCACAGCAAAATCAGTTGCACCATTCAATCCCGCTCGTCCAGACGGGGAGAAGTCAATCACATTTATTCAATGCGACGTTTCTTATGGGGTTTATTGAGCGAAAACATTTTGACCCCAAATCGAGAGGATTCTGGGATGTTTGTAGTTTTTTTGTAATAACTCTGGAAGGAAACGTCGCAGACCCATCAAGGTGGTACTCGTACTGCTCGCCTCATCGAGAGGAATGCAAAGATATGAGGGGTTAAGCTATGGGATATAAAATGGACGCTCGACCAATTAAACAACATGTATTATGGGGTTGAATGCTTTTTGCTATTCACAAAATAAAACAAAAGCAGTAAAGCAAATATCGTATTTAACACAGCACAGCAAAATCAGTTGCACCATTCAATCCCGCTCGTCCAGACGGGGAGAATTCAATCACATTTATTCGATGCGACGTTTCTTATGGGATTTAATGAGCGACAACATTTTGACCCCAAACCGAGAGGATTCTGGGATGTTTGTGGTTTTTTGTAATAACTCTGGAAGGAAACGTCGGAGACCCATCAAGGTGGTACTCGTACTGCTCGACTCATCGAGCGGAATCCAAAGATATGAGTGGTTAAGCTATGGGATATGAAATGGACGAGCGACCAATAAAACAACATGTATTATGAGGTTGAATGCTTTTTGCTATTCACAAACTAGAACAAAAGCAGTCATGCAAATATCTTATTTAACACAGCACAGCAAAATCAGTTGCACCATTCAATTCCTCTCGTCAAGACGGGGAGAATTCAATCACATTTATTCTATGCGACGTTTCTTATGGGATTTATTGAGCGAAAACATTTTGACCCCAAATCGAGAGGATTCTGGGATGTTTGTGGTTTTTTTGTAATAACTCTGGAAGGAAACGTCGCAGACCAATCAAGGTGGTACTCCTACTGCTCCACTCATCGAGAGGAATCCAAAGATATGAGTGGTTAAGCTATGGGATATGAAATGGATGAGCGACCAATAAAACAACATGTATTATTCGGTTGAATGCTTTTTGCTATTCACAAAATAAAACAAAAGCAGTCATGCAAATATCTTATTTAACACAGCACAGCAAAATCAGTTGCACCATTCAATCCCGCTCGTCCAGACGGGGAGAAGTCAATCACATTTATTCAATGCGACGTTTCTTATGGGGTTTATTGAGCGAAAACATTTTGACCCCAAATCGAGAGGATTCTGGGATGTTTGTGGTTTTTTTGTAATAACTCTGGAAGGAAACGTCGCAGACCCATCAAGGTGGTACTCGTACTGCTCGCCTCATCGAGAGGAATGCAAAGATATGAGGGGTTAAGCTATGGGATATAAAATGGACGCTCGACCAATTAAACAACATGTATTATGGGGTTGAATGCTTTTTGCTATTCACAAAATAAAACAAAAGCAGTAAAGCAAATATCGTATTTAACACAGCACAGCAAAATCAGTTGCACCATTCAATCCCGCTCGTCCAGACGGGGAGAATTCAATCACATTTATTCGATGCGACGTTTCTTATGGGATTTAATGAGCGACAACATTTTGACCCCAAACCGAGAGGATTCTGGGATGTTTGTGGTTTTTTGTAATAACTCTGGAAGGAAACGTCGGAGACCCATCAAGGTGGTACTCGTACTGCTCGACTCATCGAGCGGAATCCAAAGATATGAGTGGTTAAGCTATGGGATATGAAATGGACGAGCGACCAATAAAACAACATGTATTATGAGGTTGAATGCTTTTTGCTATTCACAAACTAGAACAAAAGCAGTCATGCAAATATCTTATTTAACACAGCACAGCAAAATCAGTTGCACCATTCAATTCCTCTCGTCAAGACGGGGAGAATTCAATCACATTTATTCTATGCGACGTTTCTTATGGGATTTATTGAGCGAAAACATTTTGACCCCAAATCGAGAGGATTCTGGGATGTTTGTGGTTTTTTTGTAATAACTCTGGAAGGAAACGTCGCAGACCAATCAAGGTGGTACTCCTACTGCTCCACTCATCGAGAGGAATCCAAAGATATGAGTGGTTAAGCTATGGGATATGAAATGGATGAGCGACCAATAAAACAACATGTATTATTCGGTTGAATGCTTTTTGCTATTCACAAAATAAAACAAAAGCAGTCATGCAAATATCTTATTTAACACAGCACAGCAAAATCAGTTGCACCATTCAATCCCGCTCGTCCAGACGGGGAGAAGTCAATCACATTTATTCAATGCGACGTTTCTTATGGGGTTTATTGAGCGAAAACATTTTGACCCCAAATCGAGAGGATTCTGGGATGTTTGTGGTTTTTTTGTAATAACTCTGGAAGGAAACGTCGCAGACCCATCAAGGTGGTACTCGTACTGCTCGCCTCATCGAGAGGAATGCAAAGATATGAGGGGTTAAGCTATGGGATATAAAATGGACGCTCGACCAATTAAACAACATGTATTATGGGGTTGAATGCTTTTTGCTATTCACAAAATAAAACAAAAGCAGTAAAGCAAATATCGTATTTAACACAGCACAGCAAAATCAGTTGCACCATTCAATCCCGCTCGTCCAGACGGGGAGAATTCAATCACATTTATTCGATGCGACGTTTCTTATGGGATTTAATGAGCGACAACATTTTGACCCCAAACCGAGAGGATTCTGGGATGTTTGTGGTTTTTTGTAATAACTCTGGAAGGAAACGTCGGAGACCCATCAAGGTGGTACTCGTACTGCTCGACTCATCGAGCGGAATCCAAAGATATGAGTGGTTAAGCTATGGGATATGAAATGGACGCTCGACCAATTTAACAACATGTATTATGGGGTTGAATGCTTTTTGCTATTCACAAAATAAAAGAAAAGCAGTAAAGCAAATATCGTATTTAACACAGCACAGCAAAATCAGTTGCACCATTCAATTCCTCTCGTCCAGACGGGGAGAATTCAATCACATTTATTCTATGCGACGTTTCTTATGGGATTTATTGAGCGACAACATTTTGACCCCAAATCGAGAGGATTCTGGGATGTTTGTGGTTTTTTTGTGATAACTCTGGAAGGAAACGTCGCAGACCCATCAAGGTGGTACTCGTACTGCTCGCCTCATCGAGAGGAATCCAAAGATATGAGTGGTTAAGCTATGGGATATGAAATGGACGAGCGACCAATAAAACAACATGTATTATGGGGTTGAATGCTTTTTGCTATTCACAAAATAAAACAAAAGCAGTCATGCAAATATCTTATTTAACACAGCACAGCAAAATCAGTTGCACCATTCAATCCCGCTCGTCCAGACGGGGAGAATTCAATCACATTTATTAGATGAGGCGTTTCTTATGGGATTTAATGAGCGACAACATTTTGACCCCAAACCGAGAGGATTCTGGGATGTTTGTGGTTTTTTTCGTAATAACTCTGGAAGGAAACGTCGCAGACCCATCAAAGTGATACTCCTACTGCTCGCCTCATCGAGAGGAATCGAAAGATATGAGTGGTTAAGCTATGGGATATGAAATGGACGAGCGACCAATAAAACAACATGTATTATGGGGTTGAATGCTTTTTGCTATTCACAAAATAAAACAAAAGCAGTCATGCAAATATCTTATTTAACACAGCACAGCAAAATCAGTTGCACCATTCAATCCCGCTCGTCCAGACGGGGAGAAGTCAATCACATTTATTCAATGCGACGTTTCTTATGGGATTTATTGAGCGAAAACATTTTGACCCCAAATCGAGAGGATTCTGGCATGTTTGTGGTTTTTTTGTGATAACTCTGGAAGGAAACGTCGCAGACCCATCAAGGTGGTACTCGTACTGCTCGCCTCATCGAGAGGAATCCAAAGATATGAGTGGTTAAGCTATGGGATATGAAATGGACGAGCGACCACTAAAACAACATGTATTATGGGGTTGAATGCTTTTTGCTATTCACAAACTAGAACAAAAGCAGTCATGCAAATATCTGATTTAACACAGCACAGCAAAATCAGTTGCACCATTCAATCCCGCTCGTCCAGACGGGGAGAATTCAATCACATTTATTTGATGCGACGTTTCTTTAATGGGATTTAATGAGCGACAACATTTTGACCCCAAACCGAGAGGATTCTGGGATGTTTGCGGTTTTTTGGTAACAATTCTGGAAGGAAACGTCGCAGACCCATCAAGGTGGTACTCGTACTGCTCGCCTCATCGAGTGGAATCCAAAGATATGAGTGGTTAAGCTATGGGATATGAAATGGACGAGCGACCAATAAAACAACATGTATTATGGGGTTGAATGCTTTTTGCTATTCACAAAATAAAACAAAAGCAGTCATGCAAATATCTTATTTAACACAGCACAGCAAAATCAGTGGCACCATTCAATCCCGCTCGTCCAGACGGGGAGAAGTCAATCACATTTATTCAATGCGACGTTTCTTATGGGATTTATTGAGCGAAAACATTTTGACCCCAAATCGAGAGGATTCTGGGATGTTTGTGGTTTTTTTGTAATAACTCTGGAAGGAAACGTCGCAGACCCATCAAGGTGGTACTCGTACTGCTCGCCTCATCGAGAGGAATGCAAAGATATGAGGGGTTAAGCTATTGGATATAAAATGGACGCTCGACCAATTAAACAACATGTATTATGGGGTTGAATGCTTTTTGCTATTCACAAAATAAAACAAAAGCAGTAAAGCAAATATCGTATTTAACACAGCACAGCAAAATCAGTTGCACCATTCAATTCCTCTCGTCCAGACGGGGAGAATTCAATCACATTTATTCTATGCGACGTTTCTTATGGGATTTATTGAGCGACAACATTTTGACCCCAAACCGAGAGGATTCTGGGATGTTTGTGGTTTTTTTTGTAATAACTCTGGAAGGAAACGTCGCAGACCCATCAAAGTGGTACTCCTACTGCTCGCCTCATCGAGAGGAATCGAAAGATATGAGTGGTTAAGCTATGGGATATGAAATGGACGAGCGACCAATAAAACAACATGTATTATGGGGTTGAATGCTTTTTGCTATTCACAAAATAAAACAAAAGCAGTCATGCAAATATCTTATTTAACACAGCACAGCAAAATCAGTTGCACCATTCAATCCCGCTCGTCCAGACGGGGAGAATTCAATCACATTTATTCGATGCGACGTTTCTTATGGGATTTATTGAGCGACAACATTTTGACCCCAAATCGAGAGGATTCTGGGATGTTTGTGGTTTTTTTGTAATAACTCTGGAAGGAAACGTCCCAGACCCATCAAGGTGGTACTCGTACTGCTCGCCTCATCGAGAGGAATGCAAAGATATGAGGGGTTAAGCTATGGGATATAAAATGGACGCTCGACCAATAAAACAACATGTATTATGGGGTTGAATGCTTTTTGCTATTCACAAAATAAAACAAAAGCAGTAAAGCAAATATCGTATTTAACACAGCACAGCAAAATCAGTTGCACCATTCAATCCCGCTCGTCCAGACGGGGAGAATTCAATCACATTTATTCGATGCGACGTTTCTTATGGGATTTAATGAGCGACAACATTTTGACCCCAAACCGAGAGGATTCTGGGATATTTGTGGTTTTTTTGTAATAACTCTGGAAGGTAACGTCGCAGACCAATCAAGGTGGTACTCCTGCTGCTCCCCTCATCGAGAGGAATCCAAAGATATGAGTGGTTAAGCTATGGGATATGAAATGGACGAGCGACCAATAAAACAACATGTATTATGGGGTTGAATGCTTTTTGCTATTCACAAAATAAAACAAAAGCAGTCATGCAAATATCTTATTTAACACAGCACAGCAAAATCAGTGGCACCATTCAATCCCGCTCGTCCAGACGGGGAGAAGTCAATCACATTTATTCGATGCGACGTTTCTTATGGGATTTAATGAGCGACAACATTTTGACCCCAAACCGAGAGGATTCTGGGATATTTGTGGTTTTTTTGTAATAACTCTGGAAGGTAACGTCGCAGACCAATCAAGGTGGTACTCCTGCTGCTCCCCTCATCGAGAGGAATCCAAAGATATGAGTGGTTAAGCTATGGGATATGAAATGGACGAGCGACCAATAAAACAACATGTATTATGGGGTTGAATGCTTTTTGCTATTCACAAAATAAAACAAAAGCAGTCATGCAAATATCTTATTTAACACAGCACAGCAAAATCAGTGGCACCATTCAATCCCGCTCGTCCAGACGGGGAGAAGTCAATCACATTTATTCAATGCGACGTTTCTTATGGGATTTATTGAGCGAAAACATTTTGACCCCAAATCGAGAGGATTCTGGGATGTTTGTGGTTTTTTTGTAATAACTCTGGAAGGAAACGTCGCAGACCCATCAAGGTGGTACTCGTACTGCTCGCCTCATCGAGAGGAATGCAAAGATATGAGGGGTTAAGCTATGGGATATAAAATGGACGCTCGACCAATAAAACAACATGTATTATGGGGTTGAATGCTTTTTGCTATTCACAAAATAAAACAAAAGCAGTAAAGCAAATATCGTATTTAACACAGCACAGCAAAATCAGTTGCACCATTCAATCCCGCTCGTCCAGACGGGGAGAATTCAATCACATTTATTCGATGCGACGTTTCTTATGGGATTTAATGAGCGACAACATTTTGACCCCAAACCGAGAGGATTCTGGGATGTTTGTGGTTTTTTTGTAATAACTCTGGAAGGTAACGTCGCAGACCAATCAAGGTGGTACTCGTGCTGCTCCCCTCATCGAGAGGAATCCAAAGATATGAGTGGTTAAGCTATGGGATATGAAATGGACGAGCGACCAATAAAACAACATGTATTATGGGGTTGAATGCTTTTTGCTATTCACAAAATAAAACAAAAGCAGTCATGCAAATATCTTATTTAACACAGCACAGCAAAATCAGTGGCACCATTCAATCCCGCTCGTCCAGACGGGGAGAAGTCAATCACATTTATTCAATGCGACGTTTCTTATGGGATTTATTGAGCGACAACATTTTGACCCCAAACCGAGAGGATTCTGGGATGTTTGTGGTTTTTTTTGTAATAACTCTGGAAGGAAACGTCGCAGACCCATCAAAGTGGTACTCCTACTGCTCGCCTCATCGAGAGAAATCGAAAGATATGAGTGGTTAAGCTATGGGATATGAAATGGACGAGCGACCAATAAAACAACATGTATTATGGGGTTGAATGCTTTTTGCTATTCACAAAATAAAACAAAAGCAGTAAAGCAAATATCGTATTTAACACAGCACAGCAAAATCAGTTGCACCATTCAATCCCGCTCGTCCAGACGGGGAGAATTCAATCACATTTATTCTATGCGACGTTTCTTATGGGATTTATTGAGCGACAACATTTTGACCCCAAATCGAGAGGATTCTGGGATGTTTGTGGTTTTTTTGTGATAACTCTGGAAGGAAACGTCGCAGACCCATCAAGGTGGTACTCGTACTGCTCGCCTCATCGAGAGGAATTCAAAGATATGAGTGTTTAAGCTATGGGATATGAAATGGACGAGCGACCAATAAAACAACATGTATTATTGGGTTGAATGCTTTTTGCTATTCACAAAATAAAACAAAAGCAGTCATGCAAATATCTTATTTAACACAGCACAGCAAAATCAGTTGCACCATTCAATCCCGCTCGTCCAGACGGGGAGAATTCAATCACATTTATTAGATGAGGCGTTTCTTATGGGATTTAATGAGCGACAACATTTTGACCCCAAACCGAGAGGATTCTGGGATGTTTGTGTTTTTTTTCGTAATAACTCTGGAAGGAAACGTCCCAGACCCATCAAGGTGGTACTCGTACTGCTCGCCTCATCGAGAGGAATGCAAAGATATGAGGGGTTAAGTTATGGGATATAAAATGGACGCTCGACCAATAAAACAACATGTATTATGGGGTTGAATGCTTTTTGCTATTCACAAAATAAAAAAAAGCAGTAAAGCAAATATCGTATTTAACACAGCACAGCAAAATCAGTTGCACCATTCAATCCCGCTCGTCCAGACGGGGAGAAGTCAATCACATTTATTCAATGCGACGTTTCTTATGGGATTTATTGAGCGAAAACATTTTGACCCCAAATCGAGAGGATTCTGGGATGTTTGTGGTTTTTTTGTGATAACTCTGGAAGGAAACGTCGCAGACCCATCAAGGTGGTACTCGTACTGCTCGCCTCATCGAGAGGAATCCAAAGATATGAGTGGTTAAGCTATGGGATATGAAATGGACGAGCGACCAATAAAACAACATGTATTATGGGGTTAAATGCTTTTTGCTATTCACAAACTAGAACAAAAGCAGTCATGCAAATATCTGATTTAACACAGCACAGCAAAATCAGTTGCACCATTCAATCCCGCTCGTCCAGACGGGGAGAATTCAATCACATTTATTTGATGCGACGTTTCTTTAATGGGATTTAATGAGCGACAACATTTTGACCCCAAACCGAGAGGATTCTGGGATGTTTGCGGTTTTTTGGTAACAATTCTGGAAGGAAACGTCGCAGACCCATCAAGGTGGTACTCGTACTGCTCGCCTCATCGAGAGGAATCCAAAGATATGAGTGGTTAAGCTATGGGATATGAAATGGACGAGCGACCAATAAAACAACATGTATTATGGGGTTGAATGCTTTTTGCTATTCACAAACTAGAACAAAAGCAGTCATGCAAATATCTGATTTAACACAGCACAGCAAAATCAGTTGCACCATTCAATCCCGCTCGTCCAGACGGGGAGAATTCAATCACATTTATTTGATGCGACGTTTCTTTAATGGGATTTAATGAGCGACAACATTTTGACCCCAAACCGAGAGGATTCTGGGATGTTTGCGGTTTTTTGGTAACAATTCTGGAAGGAAACGTCGCAGACCCATCAAGGTGGTACTCGTACTGCTCGCCTCATCGAGAGGAATGCAAAGATATGAGGGGTTAAGCTATTGGATATAAAATGGAAGCTCGACCAATTAAACAACATGCATTATGGGGTTGAATGCTTTTTGCTATTCACAAAATAAAACAAAAGCAGTAAAGCAAATATCGTATTTAACACAGCACAGCAAAATCAGTTGCACCATTCAATTCCTCTCGTCCAGACGGGGAGAATTCAATCACATTTATTCTATGCGACGTTTCTTATGGGATTTATTGAGCGACAACATTTTGACCCCAAACCGAGAGGATTCTGGGATGTTTGTGGGTTTTTTTGTAATAACTCTGGAAGGAAACGTCGCAGACCCATCAAAGTGGTACTCCTACTGCTCGCCTCATCGAGAGGAATCGAAAGATATGAGTGGTTAAGCTATGGGATATGAAATGGACGAGCGACCAATAAAACAACATGTATTATGGGGTTGAATGCTTTTTGCTATTCACAAAATAAAACAAAAGCAGTCATGCAAATATCTTATTTAACACAGCACAGCAAAATCAGTTGCACCATTCAATCCCGCTCGTCCAGACGGGGAGAATTCAATCACATTTATTCGATGCGACGTTTCTTATGGGATTTATTGAGCGACAACATTTTGACCCCAAATCGAGAGGATTCTGGGATGTTTGTGGTTTTTTTGTAATAACTCTGGAAGGAAACGTCCCAGACCCATCAAGGTGGTACTCGTACTGCTCGCCTCATCGAGAGGAATGCAAAGATATGAGGGGTTAAGCTATGGGATATAAAATGGACGCTCGACCAATAAAACAACATGTATTATGGGGTTGAATGCTTTTTGCTATTCACAAAATAAAACAAAAGCAGTAAAGCAAATATCGTATTTAACACAGCACAGCAAAATCAGTTGCACCATTCAATCCCGCTCGTCCAGACGGGGAGAATTCAATCACATTTATTCGATGCGACGTTTCTTATGGGATTTAATGAGCGACAACATTTTGACCCCAAACCGAGAGGATTCTGGGATATTTGTGGTTTTTTTGTAATAACTCTGGAAGGTAACGTCGCAGACCAATCAAGGTGGTACTCCTGCTGCTCCCCTCATCGAGAGGAATCCAAAGATATGAGTGGTTAAGCTCTGGGATATGAAATGGACGAGCGACCAATAAAACAACATGTATTATGGGGTTGAATGCTTTTTGCTATTCACAAAATAAAACAAAAGCAGTCATGCAAATATCTTATTTAACACAGCACAGCAAAATCAGTGGCACCATTCAATCCCGCTCGTCCAGACGGGGAGAAGTCAATCACATTTATTCAATGCGACGTTTCTTATGGGATTTATTGAGCGAAAACATTTTGACCCCAAATCGAGAGGATTCTGGGATGTTTGTGGTTTTTTTGTAATAACTCTGGAAGGAAACGTCGCAGACCCATCAAGGTGGTACTCGTACTGCTCGCCTCATCGAGAGGAATGCAAAGATATGAGGGGTTAAGCTATTGGATATAAAATGGACGCTCGACCAATTAAACAACATGTATTATTGGGTTGAATGCTTTTTGCTATTCACAAAATAAAACAAAAGCAGTAAAGCAAATATCGTATTTAACACAGCACAGCAAAATCAGTTGCACCATTCAATTCCTCTCGTCCAGACGGGGAGAATTCAATCACATTTATTCTATGCGACGTTTCTTATGGGATTTATTGAGCGACAACATTTTGACCCCAAATCGAGAGGATTCTGGGATGTTTGTGGTTTTTTTGTGATAACTCTGGAAGGAAACGTCGCAGACCCATCAAGGTGGTACTCGTACTGCTCGCCTCATCGAGAGGAATCCAAAGATATGAGTGTTTAAGCTATGGGATATGAAATGGACGAGCGACCAATAAAACAACATGTATTATTGGGTTGAATGCTTTTTGCTATTCACAAAATAAAACAAAAGCAGTCATGCAAATATCTTATTTAACACAGCACAGCAAAATCAGTTGCACCATTCAATCCCGCTCGTCCAGACGGGGAGAATTCAATCACATTTATTAGATGAGGCGTTTCTTATGGGATTTAATGAGCGACAACATTTTGACCCCAAACCGAGAGGATTCTGGGATGTTTGTGGTTTTTTTCGTAATAACTCTGGAAGGAAACGTCGCAGACCCATCAAAGTGGTACTCCTACTGCTCGCCTCATCGAGAGGAATCGAAAGATATGAGTGGTTAAGCTATGGGATATGAAATGGACGAGCGACCAATAAAACAACATGTATTATGGGGTTGAATGCTTTTTGCTATTCACAAAATAAAACAAAAGCAGTCATGCAAATATCTTATTTAACACAGCACAGCAAAATCAGTGGCACCATTCAATCCCGCTCGTCCAGACGGGGAGAAGTCAATCACATTTATTCAATGCGACGTTTCTTATGGGATTTATTGAGCGAAAACATTTTGACCCCAAATCGAGAGGATTCTGGGATGTTTGTGGTTTTTTTGTAATAACTCTGGAAGGAAACGTCGCAGACCCATCAAGGTGGTACTCGTACTGCTCGCCTCATCGAGAGGAATCCAAAGATATGAGTGGTTAAGCTATGGGATATGAAATGGACGAGCGACCAATAAAACAACATGTATTATGGGGTTGAATGCTTTTTGCTATTCACAAACTAGAACAAAAGCAGTCATGCAAATATCTGATTTAACACAGCACAGCAAAATCAGTTGCACCATTCAATCCCGCTCGTCCAGACGGGGAGAATTCAATCACATTTATTGGATGCGACGTTTCTTTAATGGGATTTAATGAGCGACAACATTTTGACCCCAAACCGAGAGGATTCTGGGATGTTTGCGGTTTTTTGGTAACAATTCTGGAAGGAAACGTCGCAGACCCATCAAGGTGGTACTCGTACTGCTCGCCTCATCGAGTGGAATCCAAAGATATGAGTGGTTAAGCTATGGGATATGAAATGGACGAGCGACCAATAAAACAACATGTATTATGGGGTTGATTGCTTTTTGCTATTCACAAAATAAAACAAAAGCAGTCATGCAAATATCTTATTTAACACAGCACAGCAAAATCAGTGGCACCATTCAATCCCGCTCGTCCAGACGGGGAGAAGTCAATCACATTTATTCAATGCGACGTTTCTTATGGGATTTATTGAGCGAAAACATTTTGACCCCAAATCGAGAGGATTCTGGGATGTTTGTGGTTTTTTTGTAATAACTCTGGAAAGAAACGTCGCAGACCCATCAAGGTGGTACTCCTACTGCTCGCCTCATCGAGAGGAATGCAAAGATATGAGGGGTTAAGCTATTGGATATAAAATGGACGAGCGACCAATAAAACAACATGTATTATGGGGTTGAATGCTTTTTGCTATTCACAAAATAAAACAAAAGCAGTCATGCAAATATCTTATTTAACACAGCACAGCAAAATCAGTTGCACCATTCAATCCCGCTCGTCCAGACGGGGAGAATTCAATCACATTTATTCGATGCGACGTTTCTTATGGGATTTATTGAGCGACAACATTTTGACCCCAAATCGAGAGGATTCTGGGATGTTTGTGGTTTTTTTGTAATAACTCTGGAAGGAAACGTCCCAGACCCATCAAGGTGGTACTCGTACTGCTCGCCTCATCGAGAGGAATGCAAAGATATGAGGGGTTAAGCTATGGGATATAAAATGGACGCTCGACCAATAAAACAACATGTATTATGGGGTTGAATGCTTTTTGCTATTCACAAAATAAAACAAAAGCAGTAAAGCAAATATCGTATTTAACACAGCACAGCAAAATCAGTTGCACCATTCAATCCCGCTCGTCCAGACGGGGAGAATTCAATCACATTTATTCGATGCGACGTTTCTTATGGGATTTAATGAGCGACAACATTTTGACCCCAAACCGAGAGGATTCTGGGATATTTGTGGTTTTTTTGTAATAACTCTGGAAGGTAACGTCGCAGACCAATCAAGGTGGTACTCCTGCTGCTCCCCTCATCGAGAGGAATCCAAAGATATGAGTGGTTAAGCTATGGGATATGAAATGGACGAGCGACCAATAAAACAACATGTATTATGGGGTTGAATGCTTTTTGCTATTCACAAAATAAAACAAAAGCAGTCATGCAAATATCTTATTTAACACAGCACAGCAAAATCAGTTGCACCATTCAATCCCGCTCGTCCAGACGGGGAGAATTCAATCACATTTATTCGATGCGACGTTTCTTATGGGATTTATTGAGCGACAACATTTTGACCCCAAATCGAGAGGATTCTGGGATGTTTGTGGTTTTTTTGTAATAACTCTGGAAGGAAACGTCCCAGACCCATCAAGGTGGTACTCGTACTGCTCGCCTCATCGAGAGGAATGCAAAGATATGAGGGGTTAAGCTATGGGATATAAAATGGACGCTCGACCAATAAAACAACATGTATTATGGGGTTGAATGCTTTTTGCTATTCACAAAATAAAACAAAAGCAGTAAAGCAAATATCGTATTTAACACAGCACAGCAAAATCAGTTGCACCATTCAATCCCGCTCGTCCAGACGGGGAGAAGTCAATCACATTTATTTAATGCGACGTTTCTTATGGGATTTATTGAGCGAAAACATTTTGACCCCAAATCGAGAGGATTCTGGGATGTTTGTGTTTTTTTTGTGATAACTCTGGAAGGAAACGTCGCAGACCCATCAAGGTGGTACTCGTACTGCTCGCCTCATCGAGAGGAATCCAAAGATATGAGTGGTTAAGCTATGGGATATGAAATGGAAGAGCGACCAATAAAACAACATGTATTATGGGGTTGAATGCTTTTTGCTATTCACAAACTAGAACAAAAGCAGTCATGCAAATATCTGATTTAACACAGCACAGCAAAATCAGTTGCACCATTCAATCCCGCTCGTCCAGACGGGGAGAATTCAATCACATTTATTTGATGCGACGTTTCTTTAATGGGATTTAATGAGCGACAACATTTTGACCCCAAACCGAGAGGATTCTGGGATGTTTGCGGTTTTTTGGTAACAATTCTGGAAGGAAACGTAGCAGACCCATCAAGGTGGTACTCGTACTGCTCGCCTCATCGAGTGGCATCCAAAGATATGAGTGGTTAAGCTATGGGATATGAAATGGACGAGCGACCAATAAAACAACATGTATTATGGGGTTGAATGCTTTTTGCTATTCACAAAATAAAACAAAAGCAGTAAAGCAAATATCTTATTTAACACAGCACAGCAAAATCAGTTGCACCATTCAATCCCGCTCGTCCAGACGGGGAGAATTCAATCACATTTATTCGATGCGACGTTTCTTTAATGGGATTTAATGAGCGACAACATTTTGACCCCAAACCGAGAGGATTCTGGGATGTTTGCGGTTTTTTGGTAACAATTCTGGAAGGAAACGTAGCAGACCCATCAAGGTGGTACTCGTACTGCTCGCCTCATCGAGTGGAATCCAAAGATATGAGTGGTTAAGCTATGGGATATGAAATGGACGAGCGACCAATAAAACAACATGTATTATGGGGTTGAATGCTTTTTGCTATTCACAAAAGTAAACAAAAGCAGTCATGCAAATATCTGTTTTAACACAGCACAGCAAAATCAGTTACACCATTCAATCCCCCTCGTCCAGACGGGGAGAATTCAATCACATTTATTCGATGCGACGTTTCTTATGGGATTTAATGAGCGACAACATTTTGACCCCAAACCGAGAGGATTCTGGGATGTTTGTGTTTTTTTTGTAATAACTCTGGAAGGAAACCTCGCAGACCCATCAAGGTGGTACTCGTACTGCTCGCCTCATCGAGTGGCATCCAAAGATATGAGTGGTTAAGCTATGGGATATGAAATGGACGAGCGACCAATAAAACAACATGTATTATGGGGTTGAATGCTTTTTGCTATTCACAAAATAAAACAAAAGCAGTCATGCAAATATCTTATTTAACACAGCACAGCAAAATCAGTTGCACCATTCAATCCCGCTCGTCCAGACGGGGAGAATTCAATCACATTTATTCGATGCGACGTTTCTTATGGGATTTATTGAGCGACAACATTTTGACCCCAAATCGAGAGGATTCTGGGATGTTTGTGGGTTTTTTGTAATAACTCTGGAAGGAAACGTCGCTGAACCATCAAGGTGGTACTCGTACTGCTCGCCTCATCGAGAGGAATCCAAAGATATGAGTGGTTAAGCTATGGGATATGAAATGGACGAGCGACCAATAAAACAACATGTATTATGGGGTTGAATGATTTTTGCTATTCACAAAATAAAACAAAAGCAGTAAAGCAAATATCTTATTTAACACAGCACAGCAAAATCAGTTGCACCATTCAATCCCGCTCGTCCAGACGGGGAGAATTCAATCACATTTATTCGATGCGACGTTTCTTTAATGGGATTTTATGAGCGACAACATTTTGACCCCAAACCGAGAGAATTCTGGGATGTTTGCAGTTTTTTGGTAACAATTCTGGAAGGAAACGTAGCAGACCCATCAAGGTGGTACTCCTACTGCTCGCCTCATCGAGTGGAATCCAAAGATATGAGTGGTTAAGCTATGGGATATGAAATGGACGAGCGACCAATAAAACAACATGTATTATGGGGTTGAATGCTTTTTGCTATTCACAAAATAAAACAAAAGCAGTCATGCAAATATCTTATTTAACACAGCACAGCAAAATCAGTTGCACCATTCAATCCCGCTCGTCCAGACGGGGAGAATTCAATCACATTTATTCGATGCGACGTTTCTTATGGGATTTATTGAGCGACAACATTTTGACCCCAAATCGAGAGGATTCTGGGATGTTTGTGGTTTTTTTGTAATAACTCTGGAAGGAAACGTCCCAGACCCATCAAGGTGGTACTCGTACTGCTCGCCTCATCGAGAGGAATCCAAAGATATGAGTGGTTAAGCTATGGGATATGAAATGGACGAGCGACCAATAAAACAACATGTATTATGGGGTTGAATGATTTTTGCTATTCACAAAATAAAACAAAAGCAGTAAAGCAAATATCTTATTTAACACAGCACAGCAAAATCAGTTGCACCATTCAATCCCGCTCGTCCAGACGGGGAGAATTCAATCACATTTATTCGATGCGACGTTTCTTTAATGGGATTTAATGAGCGACAACATTTTGACCCCAAACCGAGAGGATTCTGGGATGTTTGCGGTTTTTTGGTAACAATTCTGGAAGGAAACGTAGCAGACCCATGAAGGTGGTACTCGTACTGCTCGCCTCATCGAGTGGAATCCAAAGATATGAGTGGTTAAGCTATGGGATATGAAATTGACGAGCGACCAATAAAACAACATGTATTATGGGGTTGAATGCTTTTTGCTATTCACAAAAGTAAACAAAAGCAGTCATGCAAATATCTGTTTTAACACAGCACAGCAAAATCAGTTACACCATTCAATCCCCCTCGTCCAGACGGGGAGAATTCAATCACATTTATTCGATGCGACGTTTCTTATGGGATTTAATGAGCGACAACATTTTGACCCCAAACCGAGAGGATTCTGGGATGTTTGTGTTTTTTTTGTAATAACTCTGGAAGGAAACCTCGCAGACCCATCAAGGTGGTACTCGTACTGCTCGCCTCATCGAGTGGCATCCAAAGATATGAGTGGTTAAGCTATGGGATATGAAATGGACGAGCGACCAATAAAACAACATGTATTATGGGGTTGAATGCTTTTTGCTATTCACAAAATAAAACAAAAGCAGTCATGCAAATATCTTATTTAACACAGCACAGCAAAATCAGTTGCACCATTCAATCCCGCTCGTCCAGACGGGGAGAATTCAATCACATTTATTCGATGCGACGTTTCTTATGGGATTTATTGAGCGACAACATTTTGACCCCAAATCGAGAGGATTCTGGGATGTTTGTGGGTTTTTTGGTAACAATTCTGGAAGGAAACGTAGCAGACCCATCAAGGTGGTACTCCTACTGCTCGCCTCATCGAGTGGAATCCAAAGATATGAGTGGTTAAGCTATGGGATATGAAATGGACGAGCGACCAATAAAACAACATGTATTATGGGGTTGAATACTTTTTGCTATTCACAAAATAAAACAAAAGCAGTCATGCAAATATCTTATTTAACACAGCACAGCAAAATCAGTTGCACCATTCAATCCCGCTCGTCCAGACGGGGAGAATTCAATCACATTTATTCGATGCGACGTTTCTTATGGGATTTATTGAGCGACAACATTTTGACCCCAAATCGAGAGGATTCTGGGATGTTTGTGGTTTTTTTGTAATAACTCTGGAAGGAAACGTCCCAGACCCATCAAGGTGGTACTCGTACTGCTCGCCTCATCGAGAGGAATCCAAAGATATGAGTGGTTAAGCTATGGGATATGAAATGGACGAGCGACCAATAAAACAACATGTATTATGGGGTTGAATGCTTTTTGCTATTCACAAAATAAAACAAAAGCAGTAAAGCAAATATCTTATTTAACACAGCACAGCAAAATCAGTTGCACCATTCAATCCCGCTCGTCCAGACGGGGAGAATTCAATCACATTTATTCGATGCGACGTTTCTTTAATGGGATTTTATGAGCGACAACATTTTGACCCCAAACCGAGAGAATTCTGGGATGTTTGCAGTTTTTTGGTAACAATTCTGGAAGGAAACGTAGCAGACCCATCAAGGTGGTACTCCTACTGCTCGCCTCATCGAGTGGAATCCAAAGATATGAGTGGTTAAGCTATGGGATATGAAATGGACGAGCGACCAATAAAACAACATGTATTATGGGGTTGAATGCTTTTTGCTATTCACAAAATAAAACAAAAGCAGTCATGCAAATATCTTATTTAACACAGCACAGCAAAATCAGTTGCACCATTCAATCCCGCTCGTCCAGACGGGGAGAATTCAATCACATTTATTCGATGCGACGTTTCTTATGGGATTTATTGAGCGACAACATTTTGACCCCAAATCGAGAGGATTCTGGGATGTTTGTGGTTTTTTTGTAATAACTCTGGAAGGAAACGTCCCAGACCCATCAAGGTGGTACTCGTACTGCTCGCCTCATCGAGAGGAATCCAAAGATATGAGTGGTTAAGCTATGGGATATGAAATGGACGAGCGACCAATAAAACAACATGTATTATGGGGTTGAATGATTTTTGCTATTCACAAAATAAAACAAAAGCAGTAAAGCAAATATCTTATTTAACACAGCACAGCAAAATCAGTTGCACCATTCAATCCCGCTCGTCCAGACGGGGAGAATTCAATCACATTTATTCGATGCGACGTTTCTTTAATGGGATTTAATGAGCGACAACATTTTGACCCCAAACCGAGAGGATTCTGGGATGTTTGCGGTTTTTTGGTAACAATTCTGGAAGGAAACGTAGCAGACCCATGAAGGTGGTACTCGTACTGCTCGCCTCATCGAGTGGAATCCAAAGATATGAGTGGTTAAGCTATGGGATATGAAATTGACGAGCGACCAATAAAACAACATGTATTATGGGGTTGAATGCTTTTTGCTATTCACAAAAGTAAACAAAAGCAGTCATGCAAATATCTGTTTTAACACAGCACAGCAAAATCAGTTACACCATTCAATCCCCCTCGTCCAGACGGGGAGAATTCAATCACATTTATTCGATGCGACGTTTCTTATGGGATTTAATGAGCGACAACATTTTGACCCCAAACCGAGAGGATTCTGGGATGTTTGTGTTTTTTTTGTAATAACTCTGGAAGGAAACCTCGCAGACCCATCAAGGTGGTACTCGTACTGCTCGCCTCATCGAGTGGCATCAAAAGATATGAGTGGTTAAGCTATGGGATATGAAATGGACGAGCGACCAATAAAACAACATGTATTATGGGGTTGAATGCTTTTTGCTATTCACAAAATAAAACAAAAGCAGTCATGCAAATATCTTATTTAACACAGCACAGCAAAATCAGTTGCACCATTCAATCCCGCTCGTCCAGACGGGGAGAATTCAATCACATTTATTCGATGCGACGTTTCTTATGGGATTTATTGAGCGACAACATTTTGACCCCAAATCGAGAGGATTCTGGGATGTTTGTGGGTTTTTTGTAATAACTCTGGAAGGAAACGTCGCTGAACCATCAAGGTGGTACTCGTACTGCTCGCCTCATCGAGAGGAATCCAAAGATATGAGTGGTTAAGCTATGGGATATGAAATGGACGAGCGACCAATAAAACAACATGTATTATGGGGTTGAATGATTTTTGCTATTCACAAAATAAAACAAAAGCAGTAAAGCAAATATCTTATTTAACACAGCACAGCAAAATTAGTTGCACCATTCAATCCCGCTCGTCCAGACGGGGAGAATTCAATCACATTTATTCGATGCGACGTTTCTTTAATGGGATTTTATGAGCGACAACATTTTGACCCCAAACCGAGAGAATTCTGGGATGTTTGCGGTTTTTTGGTAACAATTCTGGAAGGAAACGTAGCAGACCCATCAAGGTGGTACTCCTACTGCTCGCCTCATCGAGTGGAATCCAAAGATATGAGTGGTTAAGCTATGGGATATGAAATGGACGAGCGACCAATAAAACAACATGTATTATGGGGTTGAATGCTTTTTGCTATTCACAAAATAAAACAAAAGCAGTCATGCAAATATCTTATTTAACACAGCACAGCAAAATCAGTTGCACCATTCAATCCCGCTCGTCCAGACGGGGAGAATTCAATCACATTTATTCGATGCGACGTTTCTTATGGGATTTATTGAGCGACAACATTTTGACCCCAAATCGAGAGGATTCTGGGATGTTTGTGGTTTTTTTGTAATAACTCTGGAAGGAAACGTCCCAGACCCATCAAGGTGGTACTCGTACTGCTCGCCTCATCGAGAGGAATCCAAAGATATGAGTGGTTAAGCTATGGGATATGAAATGGACGAGCGACCAATAAAACAACATGTATTATGGGGTTGAATGCTTTTTGCTATTCACAAAATAAAACAAAAGCAGTAAAGCAAATATCTTATTTAACACAGCACAGCAAAATCAGTTGCACCATTCAATCCCGCTCGTCCAGACGGGGAGAATTCAATCACATTTATTTGATGCGACGTTTCTTTAATGGGATTTAATGAGCGACAACATTTTGACCCCAAACCGAGAGGATTCTGGGATGTTTGCGGTTTTTTGGTAACAATTCTGGAAGGAAACGTAGCAGACCCAACAAGGTGGTACTCGTACTGCTCGCCTCATCGAGTGGAATCCAAAGATATGAGTGGTTAAGCTATGGGATATGAAATGGACGAGCGACCAATAAAACAACATGTATTATGGGGTTGAATGCTTTTTGCTATTCACAAAAGTAAACAAAAGCAGTCATGCAAATATCTGTTTTAACACAGCACAGCAAAATCAGTTGCACCATTCAATCCCGCTCGTCCAGACGGGGAGAATTCAATCACATTTATTCGATGCGACGTTTCTTTAATGGGATTTTATGAGCGACAACATTTTGACCCCAAACCGAGAGAATTCTGGGATGTTTGCGGTTTTTTGGTAACAATTCTGGAAGGAAACGTAGCAGACCCATCAAGGTGGTACTCCTACTGCTCGCCTCATCGAGTGGAATCCAAAGATATGAGTGGTTAAGCTATGGGATATGAAATGGACGAGCGACCAATAAAACAACATGTATTATGGGGTTGAATGCTTTTTGCTATTCACAAAATAAAACAAAAGCAGTAAAGCAAATATCTTATTTAACACAGCACAGCAAAATCAGTTGCACCATTCAATCCCGCTCGTCCAGACGGGGAGAATTCAATCACATTTATTCGATGCGACGTTTCTTTAATGGGATTTAATGAGCGACAACATTTTGACCCCAAACCGAGAGGATTCTGGGATGTTTGCGGTTTTTTGGTAACAATTCTGGAAGGAAACGTAGCAGACCCATCAAGGTGGTACTCGTACTGCTCGCCTCATCGAGTGGAATCCAAAGATATGAGTGGTTAAGCTATGGGATATGAAATGGACGAGCGACCAATAAAACAACATGTATTATGGGGTTGAATGCTTTTTGCTATTCACAAAAGTAAACAAAAGCAGTCATGCAAATATCTGTTTTAACACAGCACAGCAAAATCAGTTACACCATTCAATCCCCCTCGTCCAGACGGGGAGAATTCAATCACATTTATTCGATGCGACGTTTCTTATGGGATTTAATGAGCGACAACATTTTGACCCCAAACCGAGAGGATTCTGGGATGTTTGTGTTTTTTTTGTAATAACTCTGGAAGGAAACCTCGCAGACCCATCAAGGTGGTACTCGTACTGCTCGCCTCATCGAGTGGAATCCAAAGATATGAGTGGTTAAGCTATGGGATATGAAATGGACGAGCGACCAATAAAACAACATGTATTATGGGGTTGAATGCTTTTTGCTATTCACAAAATAAAACAAAAGCAGTCATGCAAATATCTTATTTAACACAGCACAGCAAAATCAGTTCCACCATTCAATCCCGCTCGTCCAGACGGGGAGAATTCAATCACATTTATTCGATGCGACGTTTCTTATGGGATTTATTGAGCGACAACATTTTGACCCCAAATCGAGAGGATTCTGGGATGTTTGTGGTTTTTTTGTAATAACTCTGGAAGGAAACGTCCCAGACCCATCAAGGTGGTACTCGTACTGCTCGCCTCATCGAGAGGAATCCAAAGATATGAGTGGTTAAGCTATGGGATATGAAATGGACGAGCGACCAATAAAACAACATGTATTATGGGGTTGAATGCTTTTTGCTATTCACAAAATAAAACAAAAGCAGTAAAGCAAATATCTTATTTAACACAGCACAGCAAAATCAGTTGCACCATTCAATCCCGCTCGTCCAGACGGGGAGAATTCAATCACATTTATTCGATGCGACGTTTCTTTAATGGGATTTAATGAGCGACAACATTTTGACCCCAAACCGAGAGGATTCTGGGATGTTTGCGGTTTTTTGGTAACAATTCTGGAAGGAAACGTAGCAGACCCATCAAGGTGGTACTCGTACTGCTCGCCTCATCGAGTGGAATCCAAAGATATGAGTGGTTAAGCTATGGGATATGAAATGGACGAGCGACCAATAAAACAACATGTATTATGGGGTTGAATGCTTTTTGCTATTCACAAAAGTAAACAAAAGCAGTCATGCAAATATCTGTTTTAACACAGCACAGCAAAATCAGTTACACCATTCAATCCCCCTCGTCCAGACGGGGAGAATTCAATCACATTTATTCAATGCGACGTTTCTTATGGGATTTAATGAGCGACAACATTTTGACCCCAAACCGAGAGGATTCTGGGATGTTTGTGTTTTTTTTGTAATAACTCTGGAAGGAAACCTCGCAGACCCATCAAGGTGGTACTCGTACTGCTCGCCTCATCGAGTGGCATCCAAAGATATGAGTGGTTAAGCTATGGAATATGAAATGGACGAGCGACCAATAAAACAACATGTATTATGGGGTTGAATGCTTTTTGCTATTCACAAAATAAAACAAAAGCAGTCATGCAAATATCTTATTTAACACAGCACAGCAAAATCAGTTGCACCATTCAATCCCGCTCGTCCAGACGGGGAGAATTCAATCACATTTATTCGATGCGACGTTTCTTATGGGATTTATTGAGCGACAACATTTTGACCCCAAATCGAGAGGATTCTGGTATGTTTGTGGGTTTTTTGTAATAACTCTGGAAGTAAACGTCGCTGAACCATCACGGTGGTACTCGTACTGCTCGCCTCATCGAGAGGAATCCAAAGATATGAGTGGTTAAGCTATGGGATATGAAATGGACGAGCGACCAATAAAACAACATGTATTATGGGGTTGAATGATTTTTGCTATTCACAAAATAAAACAAAAGCAGTAAAGCAAATATCTTATTTAACACAGCACAGCAAAATCAGTTGCACCATTCAATCCCGCTCGTCCAGACGGGGAGAATTCAATCACATTTATTCGATGCGACGTTTCTTTAATGGGATTTTATGAGCGACAACATTTTGACCCCAAACCGAGAGAATTCTGGGATGTTTGCGGTTTTTTGGTAACAATTCTGGAAGGAAACGTAGCAGACCCATCAAGGTGGTACTCCTACTGCTCGCCTCATCGAGTGGAATCCAAAGATATGAGTGGTTAAGCTATGGGATATGAAATGGACGAGCGACCAATAAAACAACATGTATTATGGGGTTGAATGCTTTTTGCTATTCACAAAATAAAACAAAAGCAGTCATGCAAATATCTTATTTAACACAGCACAGCAAAATCAGTTGCACCATTCAATCCCGCTCGTCCAGACGGGGAGAATTCAATCACATTTATTCGATGCGACGTTTCTTATGGGATTTATTGAGCGACAACATTTTGACCCCAAATCGAGAGGATTCTGGGATGTTTGTGGTTTTTTTGTAATAACTCTGGAAGGAAACGTCCCAGACCCATCAAGGTGGTACTCGTACTGCTCGCCTCATCGAGAGGAATCCAAAGATATGAGTGGTTAAGCTATGGGATATGAAATGGACGAGCGACCAATAAAACAACATGTATTATGGGGTTGAATGATTTTTGCTATTCACAAAATAAAACAAAAGCAGTAAAGCAAATATCTTATTTAACACAGCACAGCAAAATCAGTTGCACCATTCAATCCCGCTCGTCCAGACGGGGAGAATTCAATCACATTTATTCGATGCGACGTTTCTTATGGGATTTATTGAGCGACAACATTTTGACCCCAAATCGAGAGGATTCTGGGATGTTTGTGGTTTTTTTGTAATAACTCTGGAAGGAAACGTCCCAGACCCATCAAGGTGGTACTCGTACTGCTCGCCTCATCGAGAGGAATCCAAAGATATGAGTGGTTAAGCTATGGGATATGAAATGGACGAGCGACCAATAAAACAACATGTATTATGGGGTTGAATGATTTTTGCTATTCACAAAATAAAACAAAAGCAGTAAAGCAAATATCTTATTTAACACAGCACAGCAAAATCAGTTGCACCATTCAATCCCGCTCGTCCAGACGGGGAGAATTCAATCACATTTATTCGATGCGACGTTTCTTTAATGGGATTTAATGAGCGACAACATTTTGACCCCAAACCGAGAGGATTCTGGGATGTTTGCGGTTTTTTGGTAACAATTCTGGAAGGAAACGTAGCAGACCCATCAAGGTGGTACTCGTACTGCTCGCCTCATCGAGTGGAATCCAAAGATATGAGTGGTTAAGCTATGGGATATGAAATGGACGAGCGACCAATAAAACAACATGTATTATGGGGTTGAATGCTTTTTGCTATTCACAAAAGTAAACAAAAGCAGTCATGCAAATATCTGTTTTAACACAGCACAGCAAAATCAGTTACACCATTCAATCCCCCTCGTCCAGACGGGGAGAATTCAATCACATTTATTCGATGCGACGTTTCTTATGGGATTTAATGAGCGACAACATTTTGACCCCAAACCGAGAGGATTCTGGGATGTTTGTGTTTTTTTTGTAATAACTCTGGAAGGAAACCTCGCAGACCCATCAAGGTGGTACTCGTACTGCTCGCCTCATCGAGTGGCATCCAAAGATATGAGTGGTTAAGCTATGGGATATGAAATGGACGAGCGACCAATAAAACAACATGTATTATGGGGTTGAATGCTTTTTGCTATTCACAAAATAAAACAAAAGCAGTCATGCAAATATCTTATTTAACACAGCACAGCAAAATCAGTTGCACCATTCAATCCCGCTCGTCCAGCCGGGGAGAATTCAATCACATTTATTCGATGCGACGTTTCTTATGGGATTTATTGAGCGACAACATTTTGACCCCAAATCGAGAGGATTCTGGGATGTTTGTGGGTTTTTTGTAATAACTCTGGAAGGAAACGTCGCTGAACCATCAAGGTGGTACTCGTACTGCTCGCCTCATCGAGAGGAATCCAAAGATATGAGTGGTTAAGCTATGGGATATGAAATGGACGAGCGACCAATAAAACAACATGTATTATGGGGTTGAATGATTTTTGCTATTCACAAAATAAAACAAAAGCAGTAAAGCAAATATCTTATTTAACACAGCACAGCAAAATCAGTTGCACCATTCAATCCCGCTCGTCCAGACGGGGAGAATTCAATCACATTTATTCGATGCGACGTTTCTTTAATGGGATTTTATGAGCGACAACATTTTGACCCCAAACCGAGAGAATTCTGGGATGTTTGCGGTTTTTTGGTAACAATTCTGGAAGGAAACGTAGCAGACCCATCAAGGTGGTACTCCTACTGCTCGCCTCATCGAGTGGAATCCAAAGATATGAGTGGTTAAGCTATGGGATATGAAATGGACGAGCGACCAATAAAACAACATGTATTATGGGGTTGAATGCTTTTTGCTATTCACAAAATAAAACAAAAGCAGTAAAGCAAATATCTTATTTAACACAGCACAGCAAAATCAGTTGCACCATTCAATCCCGCTCGTCCAGACGGGGAGAATTCAATCACATTTATTCGATGCGACGTTTCTTTAATGGGATTTAATGAGCGACAACATTTTGACCCCAAACCGAGAGGATTCTGGGATGTTTGCGGTTTTTTGGTAACAATTCTGGAAGGAAACGTAGCAGACCCATCAAGGTGGTACTCGTACTGCTCGCCTCATCGAGTGGAATCCAAAGATATGAGTGGTTAAGCTATGGGATATGAAATGGACGAGCGACCAATAAAACAACATGTATTATGGGGTTGAATGCTTTTTGCTATTCACAAAAGTAAACAAAAGCAGTCATGCAAATATCTGTTTTAACACAGCACAGCAAAATCAGTTACACCATTCAATCCCCCTCGTCCAGACGGGGAGAATTCAATCACATTTATTCGATGCGACGTTTCTTATGGGATTTAATGAGCGACAACATTTTGACCCCAAACCGAGAGGATTCTGGGATGTTTGTGTTTTTTTTGTAATAACTCTGGAAGGAAACCTCGCAGACCCATCAAGGTGGTACTCGTACTGCTCGCCTCATCGAGTGGCATCCAAAGATATGAGTGGTTAAGCTATGGGATATGAAATGGACGAGCGACCAATAAAACAACATGTATTATGGGGTTGAATGCTTTTTGCTCTTCACAAAATAAAACAAAAGCAGTCATGCAAATATCTTATTTAACACAGCACAGCAAAATCAGTTGCACCATTCAATCCCGCTCGTCCAGACGGGGAGAATTCAATCACATTTATTCGATGCGACGTTTCTTATGGGATTTATTGAGCGACAACATTTTGACCCCAAATCGAGAGGATTCTGGGATGTTTGTGGGTTTTTTGTAATAACTCTGGAAGGAAACGTCGCTGAACCATCAAGGTGGTACTCGTACTGCTCGCCTCATCGAGAGGAATCCAAAGATATGAGTGGTTAAGCTATGGGATATGAAATGGACGAGCGACCAATAAAACAACATGTATTATGGGGTTGAATGATTTTTGCTATTCACAAAATAAAACAAAAGCAGTAAAGCAAATATCTTATTTAACACAGCACAGCAAAATCAGTTGCACCATTCAATCCCGCTCGTCCAGACGGGGAGAATTCAATCACATTTATTCGATGCGACGTTTCTTTAATGGGATTTTATGAGCGACAACATTTTGACCCCAAACCGAGAGAATTCTGGGATGTTTGCGGTTTTTTGGTAACAATTCTGGAAGGAAACGTAGCAGACCCATCAAGGTGGTACTCCTACTGCTCGCCTCATCGAGTGGAATCCAAAGATATGAGTGGTTAAGCTATGGGATATGAAATGGACGAGCGACCAATAAAACAACATGTATTATGGGGTTGAATGCTTTTTGCTATTCACAAAATAAAACAAAAGCAGTCATGCAAATATCTTATTTAACACAGCACAGCAAAATCAGTTGCACCATTCAATCCTGCTCGTCCAGATGCGGAGAATTCAATCACATTTATTCGATGCGACGTTTCTTATGGGATTTATTGAGCGACAACATTTTGACCCCAAATCGAGAGGAATCTGGGATGTTTGTGGTTTTTTTTGTAATAACTCTGGAAGTAAACGTCGCAGACCCATCAAGGTGGTACTCGTACTGCTCGCCTCATCGAGAGGAATCCAAAGATATGAGTGGTTAAGCTATGGGATATGAAATGGACGAGCGACCAATAAAACAACATGTATTATGGGGTTGAATGCTTTTTGCTATTCACAAAATAAAACAAAAGCAGTAAAGCAAATATCTTATTTAACACAGCACAGCAAAATCAGTTGCACCATTCAATCCCGCTCGTCCAGACGGGGAGAATTCAATCACATTTATTCGATGCGACGTTTCTTTAATGGGATTTAATGAGCGACAACATTTTGACCCCAAACCGAGAGGATTCTGGGATGTTTGCGGTTTTTTGGTAACAATTCTGGAAGGAAACGTAGCAGACCCATCAAGGTGGTACTCGTACTGCTCGCCTCATCGAGTGGAATCCAAAGATATGAGTGGTTAAGCTATGGGATATGAAATGGACGAGCGACCAATAAAACAACATGTATTATGGGGTTGAATGCTTTTTGCTATTCACAAAAGTAAACAAAAGCAGTCATGCAAATATCTGTTTTAACACAGCACAGCAAAATCAGTTACACCATTCAATCCCCCTCGTCCAGACGGGGAGAATTCAATCACATTTATTCGATGCGACGTTTCTTATGGGATTTAATGAGCGACAACATTTTGACCCCAAACCGAGAGGATTCTGGGATGTTTGTGTTTTTTTTGTAATAACTCTGGAAGGAAACCTCGCAGACCCATCAAGGTGGTACTCGTACTGCTCGCCTCATCGAGTGGCATCCAAAGATATGAGTGGTTAAGCTATGGGATATGAAATGGACGAGCGACCAATAAAACAACATGTATTATGGGGTTGAATGCTTTTTGCTATTCACAAAATAAAACAAAAGCAGTCATGCAAATATCTTATTTAACACAGCACAGCAAAATCAGTTGCACCATTCAATCCCGCTCGTCCAGACGGGGAGAATTCAATCACATTTATTCGATGCGACG
Organism: Petromyzon marinus; assembly: GCF_048934315.1. NCBI lineage: Eukaryota > Metazoa > Chordata > Hyperoartia > Petromyzontiformes > Petromyzontidae > Petromyzon > Petromyzon marinus. Next base: position 15,903,568 of record NC_133689.1, read on the forward strand.
TTTCTTATGGGATTTATTGAGCGACAACATTTTGACCCCAAATCGAGAGGATTCTGGGATGTTTGTGGGTTTTTTGTAATAACTCTGGAAGGAAACGTCGCTGAACCATCAAGGTGGTACTCGTACTGCTCGCCTCATCGAGAGGAATCCAAAGATATGAGTGGTTAAGCTATGGGATATGAAATGGACGAGCGACCAATAAAACAACATGTATTATGGGGTTGAATGATTTTTGCTATTCACAAAATAAAACAAAGGCAGTAAAGCAAATATCTTATTTAACACAGCACAGCAAAATCAGTTGCACCATTCAATCCCGCTCGTCCAGACGGGGAGAATTCAATCACATTTATTCGATGCGACGTTTCTTTAATGGGATTTTATGAGCGACAACATTTTGACCCCAAACCGAGAGAATTCTGGGATGTTTGCGGTTTTTTGGTAACAATTCTGGAAGGAAACGTAGCAGACCCATCAAGGTGGTACTCCTACTGCTCGCCTCATCGAGTGGAATCCAAAGATATGAGTGGTTAAGCTATGGGATATGAAATGGACGAGCGACCAATAAAACAACATGTATTATGGGGTTGAATGCTTTTTGCTATTCACAAAATAAAACAAAAGCAGTCATGCAAATATCTTATTTAACACAGCACAGCAAAATCAGTTACACCATTCAATCCCCCTCGTCCAGACGGAGAGAATTCAATCACATTTATTCGATGCGACGTTTCTTATGGGATTTAATGAGCGACAACATTTTGACCCCAAACCGAGAGGATTCTGGGATGTTTGTGTTTTTTTTGTAATAACTCTGGAAGGAAACCTCGCAGACCCATCAAGGTGGTACTCGTACTGCTCGCCTCATCGAGTGGCATCCAAAGATATGAGTGGTTAAGCTATGGGATATGAAATGGACGAGCGACCAATAAAACAACATGTATTATGGGGTTGAATGCTTTTTGCTATTCACAAAATAAAACAAAAGCAGTCATGCAAATATCTTATTTAACACAGCACAGCAAAATCAGTTGCACCATTCAATCCCGCTCGTCCAGACGGGGAGAATTCAATCACATTTATTCGATGCGACGTTTCTTATGGGATTTATTGAGCGACAACATTTTGACCCCAAATCGAGAGGATTCTGGGATGTTTGTGGGTTTTTTGTAATAACTCTGGAAGGAAACGTCGCTGAACCATCAAGGTGGTACTCGTACTGCTCGCCTCATCGAGAGGAATCCAAAGATATGAGTGGTTAAGCTATGGGATATGAAATGGACGAGCGACCAATAAAACAACATGTATTATGGGGTTGAATGATTTTTGCTATTCACAAAATAAAACAAAGGCAGTAAAGCAAATATCTTATTTAACACAGCACAGCAAAATCAGTTGCACCATTCAATCCCGCTCGTCCAGACGGGGAGAATTCAATCACATTTATTCGATGCGACGTTTCTTTAATGGGATTTTATGAGCGACAACATTTTGACCCCAAACCGAGAGAATTCTGGGATGTTTGCGGTTTTTTGGTAACAATTCTGGAAGGAAACGTAGCAGACCCATCAAGGTGGTACTCCTACTGCTCGCCTCATCGAGTGGAATCCAAAGATATGAGTGGTTAAGCTATGGGATATGAAATGGACGAGCGACCAATAAAACAACATGTATTATGGGGTTGAATGCTTTTTGCTATTCACAAAATAAAACAAAAGCAGTCATGCAAATATCTTATTTAACACAGCACAGCAAAATCAGTTGCACCATTCAATCCCGCTCGTCCAGACGGGGAGAATTCAATCACATTTATTCGATGCGACGTTTCTTATGGGATTTATTGAGCGACAACATTTTGACCCCAAATCGAGAGGATTCTGGGATGTTTGTGGGTTTTTTGTAATAACTCTGGAAGGAAACGTCGCTGAACCATCAAGGTGGTACTCGTACTGCTCGCCTCATCGAGAGGAATCCAAAGATATGAGTGGTTAAGCTATGGGATATGAAATGGACGAGCGACCAATAAAACAACATGTATTATGGGGTTGAATGATTTTTGCTATTCACAAAATAAAACAAAAGCAGTAAAGCAAATATCTTATTTAACACAGCACAGCAAAATCAGTTGCACCATTCAATCCCGCTCGTCCAGACGGGGAGAATTCAATCACATTTATTCGATGCGACGTTTCTTTAATGGGATTTTATGAGCGACAACATTTTGACCCCAAACCGAGAGAATTCTGGGATGTTTGCGGTTTTTTGGTAACAATTCTGGAAGGAAACGTAGCAGACCCATCAAGGTGGTACTCCTACTGCTCGCCTCATCGAGTGGAATCCAAAGATATGAGTGGTTAAGCTATGGGATATGAAATGGACGAGCGACCAATAAAACAACATGTATTATGGGGTTGAATGCGTTTTGCTATTCACAAAATAAAACAAAAGCAGTAAAGCAAATATCTTATTTAACACAGCACAGCAAAATCAGTTACACCATTCAATCCCCCTCGTCCAGACGGGGAGAATTCAATCACATTTATTCGATGCGACGTTTCTTATGGGATTTAATGAGCGACAACAATTTGACCACAAACCGAGAGGATTCTGGGATGTTTGTGGTTTTTTTGTAATAACTCTGGAAGGAAACCTCGCAGACCCATCAAGGTGGTACTCGTACTGCTCGCCTCATCGAGTGCCATCCAAAGATATGAGTGGTTAAGCTATGGGATATGAAATGGACGAGCGACCAATAAAACAACATGTATTATGGGGTTGAATGCTTTTGCTATTCACAAAATAAAACAAAAGCAGTCATGCAAATATCTTATTTAACACAGCACAGCAAAATCAGTTGCACCATTCAATCCCGCTCGTACAGACGGGGAGAATTCAATCACATTTATTCGATGCGACGTTTCTTATGGGATTTATTGAGCGACAACATTTTGACCCCAAATCGAGAGGATTCTGGGATGTTTGTGGTTTTTTTGTAATTACTCTGGAAGGAAACGTCGCTGAACCATCAAGGTGGTACTCGTACTGCTCGCCTCATCGAGAGGAATCCAAAGATATGAGTCGTTAAGCTATGGGATATGAAATGGACGAGCGACCAATAAAACAACATGTATTATGGGGTTGAATGCTTTTTGCTATTCAAAAAATAAAACAAAAGCAGTCATGCAAATATCTTATTTAACACAGCACAGCAAAATCAGTTGCACCATTCAATCCCGCTCGTCCAGATGGGGAGAATTCAATCACATTTTTTCGATGCGACGTTTCTTTAATGGGATTTTATGAGCGACAACATTTTGACCCCAAACCGAGAGGATTCTGGGATGTTTGCGGTTTTTTGGTAACAATTCTGGAAGGAAACGTAGCAGACCCATCAAGGTGGTACTCGTACTGCTCGCCTCATCGAGTGGAATCCAAAGATATGAGTGGTTAAGCTATGGGATATGAAATGGACGAGCGACCAATAAAACAACATGTAATATGGGGTTGAATGCTTTTTGCTATTCACAAAATAAAACAAAAGCAGTAAAGCAAATATCTTATTTAACACAGCACAGCAAAATCAGTTGCACCATTCAATCCCGCTCGTCCAGACGGGGAGAATTCAATCACATTTATTCGATGCGACGTTTCTTATGGGATTTAATGAGCGACAACATTTTGACCCCAAATCGAGAGGCTTCTGGGATGTTTGTGGTTTTTTTGTAATAACTCTGGAAGGAAACGTCGCAGACCCATCAAGCTGGTACTCGTACTGCTCGCCTCATCGAGTGGAATCCAAAGATATGAGGGGTTAAGCTATGGGACATGAAATGGACGAGCGACCAATAAAACAACATGTATTATGGGGTTGAATGCTTTTTGCTATTCACAAAATAAAACAAAAGCAGTAAAGCAAATATCTTATTTAACACAGCACAGCAAAATCAGTTGCACCATTCAATCCCGCTCGTCCAGACGGGGAGAATTCAATCACATTTATTCGATGCGACGTTTCTTTAATGGGATTTAATGAGCGACAACATTTTGACCCCAAACCGAGAGGATTCTGGGATGTTTGTGGTTTTTTGGTAACAACTCTGGAAGGAAACGTCACAGACCCATCAAGGTGGTACTCGTACTGCTCGCCTCATCGAGTGGAATCCAAAGATATGAGTGGTTAAGCTATGGGATATGAAATGGACGAGTGACCAATAAAACAACATGTATTATGGGGTTGAATGCTTTTTGCTATTCACAAAATAAAACAAAAGCAGTCATGCAAATATCTGTTTTAACACAGCACAGCAAAATCAGTTATACCATTCAATCCCCCTCGTACAGACGGGGAGAATTCAATCATATTTATTCGATGCGACGTATCTTATGGGATTTAATGAGCGACAACATTTTGACCCCAAACCGAGAGGATTCTGGGATGTTTGTGTTTTTTTTGTAATAACTCTGGAAGGAAACGTCGCAGACCCATCAAGGTGGTACTCGTACTGCTCGCCTCATCGAGAGGAATCCAAAGATATGAGTGTTTAAGCTATGGGATATGAAATGGACGAGCGACCAATAAAACAACATGTATTATGGGGTTGAATGCTTTTTGCTATTCACAAAATAAAACAAAAGCAGTCATGCAAATATCTTATTTAACACAGCACAGCAAAATCAGTTGCACCATTCAATCCCGCTCTTCCAGACGGGGAGAATTCAATCACATTTATTCGATGCGACGTTTCTTATGGGATTTAATGAGCGACAACATTTTGACCCCAAATCGAGAGGCTTCTGGGATGTTTGTGGTTTTTTTGTAATAACTCTGGAAGGAAACGTCGCAGACCCATCAAGATGTTACTCCTACTGCTCGACTCATCGAGAGGAATCCAAAGATATGAGTGTTTAAGCTATGGGATATGAAATGGACGAGCGACCAATAAAACAACATGTATTATGGGGTTGAATGCTTTTTGCTATTCACAAAATAAAACAAAAGCAGTCATGCAAATATCTTATTTAACACAGCACAGCAAAATCAGTTGCACCATTCAATCCCGCTCGTCCAGACGGGGAGAATTCAATCACATTTATTCGATGCGACGTTTCTTATGGGATTTAATGAGCGACAACATTTTAACCCCAAATCGAGAGGCTTCTGGGATGTTTGTGGTTTTTTTGTAATAACTCTGGAAGGAAACGTCGCAGACCCATCAAGCTGGTACTCGTACTGCTCGCCTCATCGAGAGGAATCCATAGATATGAGTGGTTAAGGTATGGGATATGAAATGGACGGGCAACCAATTAAACAACATGTATTATGGGGTTGAATGCGTTTTTGCTATTCACAAAATAAAAAAAAGCAGTCATGCAAATATCTTATTTAACACAGCACAGCAAAATCAGTTGCACCATTCAATCCCGCTCGTCCAGACGGGGAGAATTCAATGACATCTATTCGATGCGACGTTTCTTATGGGATTTAATGAGCGACAACATTTTGACCCCAAACCGAGAGGATTCTGGGATGTTTGTGGTTTTTTTGTAATAACTCTGGAAGGAAACCTCGCAGACCCATCAAGGTGGTACTCGTACTGCTCGCCTCATCGAGTGGAATCCAAAGATATGAGTGGTTAAGCTATGGGATATGAAATGGACGAGCGACCAATAAAACAACATGTATTATGGGGTTGAATGCTTTTTGCTATTCACAAAATAAAACAAAAGCAGTCATGCAAATATCTGTTTTAACACAGCACATCAAAATCAGTTACACCATTCAATCCCCCTCGTCCAGACGGGGAGAATTCAATCACATTTATTCGATGCGACGTTTCTTATGGGATTTAATGAGCGACAACATTTTGACCCCAAATCGAGAGGATTCTGGGATGTTTGTGGTTTTTTTGTAATAACTCTGGAAGGAAACGTCGCAGACCCATCAAGGTGGTACTCGTACTGCTCGCCTCATCGAGTGGAATCCAAAGATATGAGGGGTTAAGCTATGGGATATGAAATGGACGAGCGACCAATAAAACAACATGTATTATGGGGTTGAATGCTTTTTGCTATTCACAAAATAAAACAAAAGCATTCATGCAAATATCTTATTTAACACAGCACAGCAAAATCAGTTGCACCATTCAATCCCCCTCGTCCAGACGGGGAGAATTCAATCACATTTATTCGATGCGACGTTTCTTATGGGATTTAATGAGCGACAACATTTTGACCCCAAACCGAGAGGATTCTGGGATGTTTGTGGTTTTTTTGTAATAACTCTGGAAGTAAACGTCGCAGACCCATCAAGGTGGTACTCGTACTGCTCGCCTCATCGAGAGGAATCCAAAGATATGAGTGGTTAAGCTATGGGATATGAAATGGACGAGCGACCAATAAAACAACATGTATTTTGGGGTTGAATGCTTTTTGCTATTCACAAAATAAAACAAAAGCAGTCATGCAAATATCTTATTTAACACAGCACAGCAAAATCAGTTGCACCATTCAATCCCGCTCGTCAAGACGGGGAGAATTCAATCACATTTATTCGATGCGACGTTTCTTTAATGGGATTTAATGAGCTACAACATTTTGACCCCAAATCGAGAGGATTCTGGGATGTTTGTGGTTTTTTTTTGGTAATAACTCTGGAAGGAAACGTCGCAGACCCATCAAGGTGGTACTCGTACTGCTCGCCTCATCGAGAGGAATCCAAAGATGTGAGTGGTTAAGCTATGGGATATGAAATGGACGAGCGACCAATAAAACAACATGTATTATGGGGTTGAATGCTTTTTGCTATTCACAAAATAAAACAAAAGCAGTCATGCAAATATCTTATTTAACACAGCACAGCAAAATCAGTTGCACCATTCAATCCCGCTCGTCCAGACGGGGAGAATTCAATCACATTTATTCGATGCGACGTTTCTTTAATGGGATTTAATGAGCGACAACATTTTGACCCCAAACCGAGAGGATTCTGGGATGTTTGTGGTTTTTTGGTAACAATTCTGGAAGGAAACGTAGCAGACCCATCAAGGTGGTACTCGTACTGCTCGCCTCATCGAGTGGAATCCAAAGATATGAGTGGTTAAGCTATGGGATATTAAATGGACGAGCGACCAATAAAACAACATGTATTATGGGGTTGAATGCTTTTTGCTATTCACAAAATAAAACAAAAGCAGTCATGCAAATATCTTATTTAACACAGCACAGCAAAATCAGTTGCACCATTCAATCCCCCTCGTCCAGACGGGGAGAATTCAATGACATTTATTCGATGCGACGTTTCTTATGGGATTTAATGAGCGACAACATTTTGACCCCAAACCGAGAGGATTCTGGGATGTTTGTGGTTTTTTTGTAATAACTCTGGAAGTAAACGTCGCAGACCCATCAAGGTGGTACTCGTACTGCTCGCCTCATCGAGAGGAATCCAAAGATATGAGTGGTTAAGCTAGGGGATATGAAATGGACGAGCGACCAATAAAAGAACATGTATTATGGGGTTGAATGCTTTTTGCTATTCACAAAATAAAACAAAAGCAGTCATGCAAATATCTTATTTAACATAGCACAGCAAAATCAGTTGCACCATTCAATCCCGCTCGTCAAGACGGGGAGAATTCAATCACATTTATTCGATGCGACGTTTCTTTAATGGGATTTAATGAGCGACAACATTTTGACCCCAAACCGAGAGGATTCTGGGATGTTTGTGGTTTTTTGGTAACAACTCTGGAAGGAAACGTCGCAGACCCATCAAGCTGGTACTCGTACTGCTCGCCTCATCGAGACGAATCCAAAGATATGAGTGGTTAAGCTATGGGATATTAAATGGACGAGCGACCAATAAAGCAACATGTATTATGGGGTTGAATGCTTTTTGCTATTCACAAAATAAAACAAAAGCAGTCATGCAAATATCTGTTTTAACACAGCACATCAAAATCAGTTACACCATTCAATCCCCCTCGTCCAGACGGGGAGAATTCAATCACATTTATTCGATGCGACGTTTCTTATGGGATTTAATGAGCGACAACATTTTGACCCCAAACCAAGAGGATTCTGGGATGTTTGTGGTTTTTTTTGTAATAACTCTGGAAGTAAACGTCGCAGACCCATCAAGGTGGTACTCGTACTGCTCGCCTCATCGAGTGGAATCCAAAGATATGAGTGGTTAAGCTATGGGATATGAAATGGACGAGCGACCAATAAAACAACATGTATTATGGGGTTGAATGCTTTTTGCTATTCACAAAATAAAACAAAATCAGTCATGCAAATATCTTATTTAACACAGCACAGCAAAATCAGTTGCACCATTCAATCCCGCTCGTCAAGACGGGGAGAATTCAATCACATTTATTAGATGCGACGTTTCTTTAATGGGATTTAATGAGCTACAACATTTTGACCCCAAATCGAGAGGATTCTGGGATGTTTGTGGTTTTTTTGTAATAACTCTGGAAGGAAACGTCGCAGAACCATCAAGGTGGTACTCCTACTGCTCGCCTCATCGAGAGGAATCCATAGATATGAGTGGTTAAGCTATGGGATATGAAATGGACGGGCAACCAATTAAACAACATGTATTATGGGGTTGAATGCATTTTTGCTATTCACAAAATAAAACAAAAGCAGTCATGCAAATATCTTATTTAACACAGCACAGCAAAATCAGTTGCACCATTCAATCCCGCTCGTCCAGACGGGGAGAATTCAATGACATTTATTCGATGCGACGTTTCTTATGGGATTTAATGAGCGACAACATTTTGACCCCAAACCGAGAGGATTCTGGGATGTTTGTGGTTTTTTTTTTGTAATAACTCTGGAAGGAAACGTCGCAGACCCATCAAGATGTTACTCCTACTGCTCGCCTCATCGAGAGGAATCCAAAGATATGAGTGTTTAAGCTATGGGATATGAAATGGACGAGCGACCAATAAAACAACATGTATTATGGGGTTGAATGCTTTTTGCTATTCACAAAATAAATCAAAAGCAGTCATGCAAATATCTTATTTAACACAGCACAGCAAAATCAGTTGCACCATTCAATCCCGCTCGTCCAGACGGGGAGAATTCAATCACATTTATTCGATGCGACGTTTCTTATGGGATTTAATGAGCGACAACATTTTGACCCCAAATCGAGAGGCTTCTGGGATGTTTGTGGTTTTTTTGTAATAACTCTGGAAGGAAACGTCGCAGACCCATCAAGCTGGTACTCGTACTGCTCGCCTCATCGAGACGAATCCAAAGATATGAGTGGTTAAGCTATGGGACATGAAATGGACGAGCGACCAATAAAACAACATGTATTATGGGGTTGAATGCTTTTTGCTATTCACAAAATAAAACAAAAGCAGTAAAGCAAATATCTTATTTAACACAGCACAGCAAAATCAGTTGCACCATTCAATCCCGCTCGTCCAGACGGGGAGAATTCAATCACATTTATTCGATGCGACGTTTCTTTAATGGGATTTAATGAGCGACAACATTTTGACCCCAAACCGAGAGGATTCTGGGATGTTTGTGGTTTTTTGGTAACAACTCTGGAAGGAAACGTCGCAGACCCATCAAGGTGGTACTCGTACTGCTCGCCTCATCGAGTGGAATCCAAAGATATGAGTGGTTAAGCTATGGGATATGAAATGGACGAGTGACCAATAAAACAACATGTATTATGGGGTTGAATGCTTTTTGCTATTCACAAAATAAAACAAAAGCAGTCATGCAAATATCTGTTTTAACACAGCACAGCAAAATCAGTTATACCATTCAATCCCCCTCGTACAGACGGGGAGAATTCAATCATATTTATTCGATGCGACGTATCTTATGGGATTTAATGAGCGACAACATTTTGACCCCAAACCGAGAGGATTCTGGGATGTTTGTGTTTTTTTTGTAATAACTCTGGAAGGAAACGTCGCAGACCCATCAAGGTGGTACTCGTACTGCTCGCCTCATCGAGTGGAATCCAAAGATATGAGTGGTTAAGCTATGGGATATGAAATGGACGAGCGACCAATAAAACAACATGTATTATGGGGTTGAATGCTTTTTGCTATTCACAAAATAAAACAAAAGCAGTCATGCAAATATCTTATTTAACACAGCACAGCAAAATCAGTTGCACCATTCAATCCCGCTCGTCCAGACGGGGAGAATTCAATGACATTTATTCGATGCGACGTTTCTTATGGGATTTAATGAGCGACAACATTTTGACCCCAAACCGAGAGGATTCTGGGATGTTTGTGGTTTTTTTTTTTGTAATAACTCTGGAAGGAAACGTCGCAGACCCATCAAGATGTTACTCCTACTGCTCGCCTCATCGAGAGGAATCCAAAGATATGAGTGTTTAAGCTATGGGATATGAAATGGACGAGCGACCAATAAAACAACATGTATTATGGGGTTGAATGCTTTTTGCTATTCACAAAATAAAACAAAAGCAGTCATGCAAATATCTTATTTAACACAGCACAGCAAAATCAGTTGCACCATTCAATCCCGCTCGTCCAGACGGGGAGAATTCAATCACATTTATTCGATGCGACGTTTCTTATGGGATTTAATGAGCGACAACATTTTGACCCCAAATCGAGAGGCTTCTGGGATGTTTGTGGTTTTTTTGTAATAACTCTGGAAGGAAACGTCGCAGACCCATCAAGATGTTACTCCTACTGCTCGACTCATCGAGAGGAATCCAAAGATATGAGTGTTTAAGCTATGGGATATGAAATGGACGAGCGACCAATAAAACAACATGTATTATGGGGTTGAATGCTTTTTGCTATTCACAAAATAAAACAAAAGCAGTCATGCAAATATCTTATTTAACACAGCACAGCAAAATCAGTTGCACCATTCAATCCCGCTCGTCCAGACGGGGAGAATTCAATCACATTTATTCGATGCGACGTTTCTTATGGGATTTAATGAGCGACAACATTTTAACCCCAAATCGAGAGGCTTCTGGGATGTTTGTGGTTTTTTTGTAATAACTCTGGAAGGAAACGTCGCAGACCCATCAAGCTGGTACTCGTACTGCTCGCCTCATCGAGAGGAATCCATAGATATGAGTGGTTAAGGTATGGGATATGAAATGGACGGGCAACCAATTAAACAACATGTATTATGGGGTTGAATGCGTTTTTGCTATTCACAAAATAAAAAAAGCAGTCATGCAAATATCTTATTTAACACAGCACAGCAAAATCAGTTGCACCATTCAATCCCGCTCGTCCAGACGGGGAGAATTCAATGACATCTATTCGATGCGACGTTTCTTATGGGATTTAATGAGCGACAACATTTTGACCCCAAACCGAGAGGATTCTGGGATGTTTGTGGTTTTTTTGTAATAACTCTGGAAGGAAACCTCGCAGACCCATCAAGGTGGTACTCGTACTGCTCGCCTCATCGAGTGGAATCCAAAGATATGAGTGGTTAAGCTATGGGATATGAAATGGACGAGCGACCAATAAAACAACATGTATTATGGGGTTGAATGCTTTTTGCTATTCACAAAATAAAACAAAATCAGTCATGCAAATATCTGTTTTAACACAGCACATCAAAATCAGTTACACCATTCAATCCCCCTCGTCCAGACGGGGAGAATTCAATCACATTTATTCGATGCGACGTTTCTTATGGGATTTAATGAGCGACAACATTTTGACCCCAAATCGAGAGGATTCTGGGATGTTTGTGGTTTTTTTGTAATAACTCTGGAAGGAAACGTCGCAGACCCATCAAGGTGGTACTCGTACTGCTCGCCTCATCGAGTGGAATCCAAAGATATGAGTGGTTAAGCTATGGGATATGAAATGGACGAGCGACCAATAAAACAACATGTATTATGGGGTTGAATGCTTTTTGCTATTCACAAAATAAAACAAAAGCATTCATGCAAATATCTTATTTAACACAGCACAGCAAAATCAGTTGCACCATTCAATCCCCCTCGTCCAGACGGGGAGAATTCAATCACATTTATTCGATGCGACGTTTCTTATGGGATTTAATGAGCGACAACATTTTGACCCCAAACCGAGAGGATTCTGGGATGTTTGTGGTTTTTTTGTAATAACTCTGGAAGTAAACGTCGCAGACCCATCAAGGTGGTACTCGTACTGCTCGCCTCATCGAGAGGAATCCAAAGATATGAGTGGTTAAGCTATGGGATATGAAATGGACGAGCGACCAATAAAACAACATGTATTATGGGGTTGAATGCTTTTTGCTATTCACAAAATAAAACAAAAGCAGTCATGCAAATATCTTATTTAACACAGCACAGCAAAATCAGTTGCACCATTCAATCCCGCTCGTCAAGACGGGGAGAATTCAATCACATTTATTCGATGCGACGTTTCTTTAATGGGATTTAATGAGCTACAACATTTTGACCCCAAATCGAGAGGATTCTGGGATGTTTGTGGTTTTTTTTTGGTAATAACTCTGGAAGGAAACGTCGCAGACCCATCAAGGTGGTACTCGTACTGCTCGCCTCATCGAGAGGAATCCAAAGATGTGAGTGGTTAAGCTATGGGATATGAAATGGACGAGCGACCAATAAAACAACATGTATTATGGGGTTGAATGCTTTTTGCTATTCACAAAATAAAACAAAAGCAGTCATGCAAATATCTTATTTAACACAGCACAGCAAAATCAGTTGCACCATTCAATCCCGCTCGTCCAGACGGGGAGAATTCAATCACATTTATTCGATGCGACGTTTCTTTAATGGGATTTAATGAGCGACAACATTTTGACCCCAAACCGAGAGGATTCTGGGATGTTTGCGGTTTTTTGGTAACAATTCTGGAAGGAAACGTAGCAGACCCATCAAGGTGGTACTCGTACTGCTCGCCTCATCGAGTGGAATCCAAAGATATGAGTGGTTAAGCTATGGGATATTAAATGGACGAGCGACCAATAAAACAACATGTATTATGGGGTTGAATGCTTTTTGCTATTCACAAAATAAAACAAAAGCAGTCATGCAAATATCTTATTTAACACAGCACAGCAAAATCAGTTGCACCATTCAATCCCCCTCGTCCAGACGGGGAGAATTCAATGACATTTATTCGATGCGACGTTTCTTATGGGATTTAATGAGCGACAACATTTTGACCCCAAACCGAGAGGATTCTGGGATGTTTGTGGTTTTTTTGTAATAACTCTGGAAGTAAACGTCGCAGACCCATCAAGGTGGTACTCGTACTGCTCGCCTCATCGAGAGGAATCCTAAGATATGAGTGGTTAAGCTAGGGGATATGAAATGGACGAGCGACCAATAAAAGAACATGTATTATGGGGTTGAATGCTTTTTGCTATTCACAAAATAAAACAAAAGCAGTCATGCAAATATCTTATTTAACATAGCACAGCAAAATCAGTTGCACCATTCAATCCCGCTCGTCAAGACGGGGAGAATTCAATCACATTTATTCGATGCGACGTTTCTTTAATGGGATTTAATGAGCGACAACATTTTGACCCCAAACCGAGAGGATTCTGGGATGTTTGCGGTTTTTTGGTAACAATTCTGGAAGGAAACGTAGCAGACCCATCAAGGTGGTACTCGTACTGCTCGCCTCATCGAGTGGAATCCAGAGATATGAGTGGTTAAGCTATGGGATATTAAATGGACGAGCGACCAATAAAGCAACATGTATTATGGGGTTGAATGCTTTTTGCTATTCACAAAATAAAACAAAAGCAGTCATGCAAATATCTGTTTTAACACAGCACATCAAAATCAGTTACACCATTCAATCCCCCTCGTCCAGACGGGGAGAATTCAATCACATTTATTCGATGCGACGTTTCTTATGGGATTTAATGAGCGACAACATTTTGACCCCAAACCAAGAGGATTCTGGGATGTTTGTGGTTTTTTTTGTAATAACTCTGGAAGTAAACGTCGCAGACCCATCAAGGTGGTACTCGTACTGCTCGCCTCATCGAGTGGAATCCAAAGATATGAGTGGTTAAGCTATGGGATATGAAATGGACGAGCGACCAATAAAACAACATGTATTATGGGGTTGAATGCTTTTTGCTATTCACAAAATAAAACAAAATCAGTCATGCAAATATCTTATTTAACACAGCACAGCAAAATCAGTTGCACCATTCAATCCCGCTCGTCAAGACGGGGAGAATTCAATCACATTTATTCGATGCGACGTTTCTTTAATGGGATTTAATGAGCTACAACATTTTGACCCCAAATCGAGAGGATTCTGGGATGTTTGTGGTTTTTTTGTAATAACTCTGGAAGGAAACGTCGCAGAACCATCAAGGTGGTACTCGTACTGCTCGCCTCATCGAGAGGAATCCATAGATATGAGTGGTTAAGCTATGGGATATGAAATGGACGGGCAACCAATTAAACAACATGTATTATGGGGTTGAATGCATTTTTGCTATTCACAAAATAAAACAAAAGCAGTCATGCAAATATCTTATTTAACACAGCACAGCAAAATCAGTTGCACCATTCAATCCCGCTCGTCCAGACGGGGAGAATTCAATGACATTTATTCGATGCGACGTTTCTTATGGGATTTAATGAGCGACAACATTTTGACCCCAAACCGAGAGGATTCTGGGATGTTTGTGGTTTTTTTTTTGTAATAACTCTGGAAGGAAACGTCGCAGACCCATCAAGATGTTACTCCTACTGCTCGCCTCATCGAGAGGAATCCAAAGATATGAGTGTTTAAGCTATGGGATATGAAATGGACGAGCGACCAATAAAACAACATGTATTATGGGGTTGAATGCTTTTTGCTATTCACAAAATAAATCAAAAGCAGTCATGCAAATATCTTATTTAACACAGCACAGCAAAATCAGTTGCACCATTCAATCCCGCTCGTCCAGACGGGGAGAATTCAATCACATTTATTCGATGCGACGTTTCTTATGGGATTTAATGAGCGACAACATTTTGACCCCAAATCGAGAGGCTTCTGGGATGTTTGTGGTTTTTTTGTAATAACTCTGGAAGGAAACGTCGCAGACCCATCAAGCTGGTACTCGTACTGCTCGCCTCATCGAGCCGAATCCAAAGATATGAGTGGTTAAGCTATGGGACATGAAATGGACGAGCGACCAATAAAACAACATGTATTATGGGGTTGAATGCTTTTTGCTATTCACAAAATAAAACAAAAGCAGTAAAGCAAATATCTTATTTAACACAGCACAGCAAAATCAGTTGCACCATTCAATCCCGCTCGTCCAGACGGGGAGAATTCAATCACATTTATTCGATGCGACGTTTCTTTAATGGGATTTAATGAGCGACAACATTTTGACCCCAAACCGAGAGGATTCTGGGATGTTTGTGGTTTTTTGGTAACAACTCTGGAAGGAAACGTCGCAGACCCATCAAGGTGGTACTCGTACTGCTCGCCTCATCGAGTGGAATCCAAAGATATGAGTGGTTAAGCTATGGGATATGAAATGGACGAGTGACCAATTAAACAACATGTATTATGGGGTTGAATGCTTTTTGCTATTCACAAAATAAAACAAAAGCAGTCATGCAAATATCTGTTTTAACACAGCACAGCAAAATCAGTTATACCATTCAATCCCCCTCGTCCAGACGGGGAGAATTCAATCATATTTATTCGATGCGACGTATCTTATGGGATTTAATGAGCGACAACATTTTGACCCCAAACCGAGAGGATTCTGGGATGTTTGTGTTTTTTTTGTAATAACTCTGGAAGGAAACGTCGCAGACCCATCAAGGTGGTACTCGTACTGCTCGCCTCATCGAGTGGAATCCAAAGATATGAGTGGTTAAGCTATGGGATATGAAATGGACGAGCGACCAATAAAACAACATGTATTATGGGGTTGAATGCTTTTTGCTATTCACAAAATAAAACAAAAGCAGTCATGCAAATATCTTATTTAACACAGCACAGCAAAATCAGTTGCACCATTCAATCCCGCTCGTCAAGACGGGGAGAATTCAATCACATTTATTCGATGCGACGTTTCTTTAATGGGATTTAATGAGCGACAACATTTTGACCCCAAATCGAGAGGATTCTGGGATGTTTGTGGTTTTTTTGTAATAACTCTGGAAGGAAACGTCGCAGAACCATCAAGATGGTACTCGTACTGCTCGCCTCATCGAGAGGAATCCATAGATATGAGTGGTTAAGCTATGCGATATGAAATGGACGGGCAACCAATTAAACAACATGTATTATGGGGTTGAATGCTTTTTTGCTATTCACAAAATAAAACAAATGCAGTCATGCAAATATCTTATTTAACACAGCACAGCAAAATCAGTTGCACCATTCAATCCCGCTCGTCCAGACGGGGAGAATTCAATGACATTTATTCGATGCGACGTTTCTTATGGGATTTAATGAGCGACAACATTTTGACCCCAAACCGAGAGGATTCTGGGATGTTTGTGGTTTTTTTTTTTGTAATAACTCTGGAAGGAAACGTCGCAGACCCATCAAGATGTTACTCGTACTGCTCGCCTCATCGAGAGGAATCCAAAGATATGAGTGTTTAAGCTATGGGATATGAAATGGACGAGCGACCAATAAAACAACATGTATTATGGGGTTGAATGCTTTTTGCTATTCACAAAATAAAACAAAAGCAGTCATGCAAATATCTTATTTAACACAGCACAGCAAAATCAGTTGCACCATTCAATCCCGCTCGTCCAGACGGGGAGAATTCAATCACATTTATTCGATGCGACGTTTCTTATGGGATTTAATGAGCGACAACATTTTGACCCCAAATCGAGAGGCTTCTGGGATGTTTGTGGTTTTTTTGTAATAACTCTGGAAGGAAACGTCGCAGACCCATCAAGATGTTACTCCTACTGCTCGACTCATCGAGAGGAATCCAAAGATATGAGTGTTTAAGCTATGGGATATGAAATGGACGAGCGACCAATAAAACAACATGTATTATGGGGTTGAATGCTTTTTGCTATTCACAAAATAAAACAAAAGCAGTCATGCAAATATCTTATTTAACACAGCACAGCAAAATCAGTTGCACCATTCAATCCCGCTCGTCAAGACGGGGAGAATTCAATCACATTTATTCGATGCGACGTTTCTTTAATGGGATTTAATGAGCGACAACATTTTGACCCCAAACCGAGAGGATTCTGGGATGTTTGCGGTTTTTTGGTAACAATTCTGGAAGGAAACGTAGCAGACCCATCAAGGTGGTACTCGTACTGCTCGCCTCATCGAGTGGAATCCAGAGATATGAGTGGTTAAGCTATGGGATATTAAATGGACGAGCGACCAATAAAGCAACATGTATTATGGGGTTGAATGCTTTTTGCTATTCACAAAATAAAACAAAAGCAGTCATGCAAATATCTGTTTTAACACAGCACATCAAAATCAGTTACACCATTCAATCCCCCTCGTCCAGACGGGGAGAATTCAATCACATTTATTCGATGCGACGGTTCTTATGGGATTTAATGAGCGACAACATTTTGACCCCAAACCAAGAGGATTCTGGGATGTTTGTGGTTTTTTTTGTAATAACTCTGGAAGTAAACGTCGCAGACCCATCAAGGTGGTACTCGTACTGCTCGCCTCATCGAGTGGAATCCAAAGATATGAGTGGTTAAGCTATGGGATATGAAATGGACGAGCGACCAATAAAACAACATGTATTATGGGGTTGAATGCTTTTTGCTATTCACAAAATAAAACAAAATCAGTCATGCAAATATCTTATTTAACACAGCACAGCAAAATCAGTTGCACCATTCAATCCCGCTCGTCAAGACGGGGAGAATTCAATCACATTTATTCGATGCGACGTTTCTTTAATGGGATTTAATGAGCTACAACATTTTGACCCCAAATCGAGAGGATTCTGGGATGTTTGTGGTTTTTTTGTAATAACTCTGGAAGGAAACGTCGCAGAACCATCAAGGTGGTACTCGTACTGCTCGCCTCATCGAGAGGAATCCATAGATATGAGTGGTTAAGCTATGGGATATGAAATGGACGGGCAACCAATTAAACAACATGTATTATGGGGTTGAATGCATTTTTGCTATTCACAAAATAAAACAAAAGCAGTCATGCAAATATCTTATTTAACACAGCACAGCAAAATCAGTTGCACCATTCAATCCCGCTCGTCCAGACGGGGAGAATTCAATGACATTTATTCGATGCGACGTTTCTTATGGGATTTAATGAGCGACAACATTTTGACCCCAAACCGAGAGGATTCTGGGATGTTTGTGGTTTTTTTTTTGTAATAACTCTGGAAGGAAACGTCGCAGACCCATCAAGATGTTACTCCTACTGCTCGCCTCATCGAGAGGAATCCAAAGATATGAGTGTTTAAGCTATGGGATATGAAATGGACGAGCGACCAATAAAACAACATGTATTATGGGGTTGAATGCTTTTTGCTATTCACAAAATAAATCAAAAGCAGTCATGCAAATATCTAATTTAACACAGCACAGCAAAATCAGTTGCACCATTCAATCCCGCTCGTCCAGACGGGGAGAATTCAATCACATTTATTCGATGCGACGTTTCTTATGGGATTTAATGAGCGACAACATTTTGACCCCAAATCGAGAGGCTTCTGGGATGTTTGTGGTTTTTTTGTAATAACTCTGGAAGGAAACGTCGCAGACCCATCAAGCTGGTACTCGTACTGCTCGCCTCATCGAGCCGAATCCAAAGATATGAGTGGTTAAGCTATGGGACATGAAATGGACGAGCGACCAATAAAACAACATGTATTATGGGGTTGAATGCTTTTTGCTATTCACAAAATAAAACAAAAGCAGTAAAGCAAATATCTTATTTAACACAGCACAGCAAAATCAGTTGCACCATTCAATCCCGCTCGTCCAGACGGGGAGAATTCAATCACATTTATTCGATGCGACGTTTCTTTAATGGGATTTAATGAGCGACAACATTTTGACCCCAAACCGAGAGGATTCTGGGATGTTTGTGGTTTTTTGGTAACAACTCTGGAAGGAAACGTCGCAGACCCATCAAGGTGGTACTCGTACTGCTCGCCTCATCGAGTGGAATCCAAAGATATGAGTGGTTAAGCTATGGGATATGAAATGGACGAGTGACCAATAAAACAACATGTATTATTGGGTTGAATGCTTTTTGCTATTCACAAAATAAAACAAAAGCAGTCATGCAAATATCTGTTTTAACACAGCACAGCAAAATCAGTTATACCATTCAATCCCCCTCGTCCAGACGGGGAGAATTCAATCATATTTATTCGATGCGACGTATCTTATGGGATTTAATGAGCGACAACATTTTGACCCCAAACCGAGAGGATTCTGGGATGTTTGTGTTTTTTTTGTAATAACTCTGGAAGGAAACGTCGCAGACCCATCAAGGTGGTACTCGTACTGCTCGCCTCATCGAGTGGAATCCAAAGATATGAGTGGTTAAGCTATGGGATATGAAATGGACGAGCGACCAATAAAACAACATGTATTATGGGGTTGAATGCTTTTTGCTATTCACAAAATAAAACAAAAGCAGTCATGCAAATATCTTATTTAACACAGCACAGCAAAATCAGTTGCACCATTCAATCCCGCTCGTCAAGACGGGGAGAATTCAATCACATTTATTCGATGCGACGTTTCTTTAATGGGATTTAATGAGCTACAACATTTTGACCCCAAATCGAGAGGATTCTGGGATGTTTGTGATTTTTTTGTAATAACTCTGGAAGGAAACGTCGCAGAACCATCAAGATGGTACTCGTACTGCTCGCCTCATCGAGAGGAATCCATAGATATGAGTGGTTAAGCTATGCGATATGAAATGGACGGGCAACCAATTAAACAACATGTATTATGGGGTTGAATGCTTTTTTGCTATTCACAAAATAAAACAAATGCAGTCATGCAAATATCTTATTTAACACAGCACAGCAAAATCAGTTGCACCATTCAATCCCGCTCGTCCAGACGGGGAGAATTCAATGACATTTATTCGATGCGACGTTTCTTATGGGATTTAATGAGCGACAACATTTTGACCCCAAACCGAGAGGATTCTGGGATGTTTGTGGTTTTTTTTTTTGTAATAACTCTGGAAGGAAACGTCGCAGACCCATCAAGATGTTACTCGTACTGCTCGCCTCATCGAGAGGAATCCAAAGATATGAGTGTTTAAGCTATGGGATATGAAATGGACGAGCGACCAATAAAACTACATGTATTATGGGGTTGAATGCTTTTTGCTATTCACAAAATAAAACAAAAGCAGTCATGCAAATATCTTATTTAACACAGCACAGCAAAATCAGTTGCACCATTCAATCCCGCTCGTCCAGACGGGGAGAATTCAATCACATTTATTCGATGCGACGTTTCTTATGGGATTTAATGAGCGACAACATTTTGACCCCAAATCGAGAGGCTTCTGGGATGTTTGTGGTTTTTTTGTAATAACTCTGGAAGGAAACGTCGCAGACCCATCAAGATGTTACTCCTACTGCTCGACTCATC
Organism: Petromyzon marinus; assembly: GCF_048934315.1. NCBI lineage: Eukaryota > Metazoa > Chordata > Hyperoartia > Petromyzontiformes > Petromyzontidae > Petromyzon > Petromyzon marinus. The sequence goes on from NC_133689.1 coordinate 15,924,164, forward strand.
GAGAGGAATCCAAAGATATGAGTGTTTAAGCTATGGGATATGAAATGGACGAGCGACCAATAAAACAACATGTATTATGGGGTTGAATGCTTTTTGCTATTCACAAAATAAAACAAAAGCAGTCATGCAAATATCTTATTTAACACAGCACAGCAAAATCAGTTGCACCATTCAATCCCGCTCGTCCAGACGGGGAGAATTCAATCACATTTATTCGATGCGACGTTTCTTATGGGATTTAATGAGCGACAACATTTTGACCCCAAATCGAGAGGCTTCTGGGATGTTTGTGGTTTTTTTGTAATAACTCTGGAAGGAAACGTCGCAGACCCATCAAGCTGGTACTCGTACTGCTCGCCTCATCGAGAGGAATCCATAGATATGAGTGGTTAAGGTATGGGATATGAAATGGACGGGCAACCAATTAAACAACATGTATTATGGGGTTGAATGCGTTTTTGCTATTCACAAAATAAAAAAAAGCAGTCATGCAAATATCTTATTTAACACAGCACAGCAAAATCAGTTGCACCATTCAATCCCGCTCGTCCAGACGGGGAGAATTCAATGACATCTATTCGATGCGACGTTTCTTATGGGATTTAATGAGCGACAACATTTTGACCCCAAACCGAGAGGATTCTGGGATGTTTGTGGTTTTTTTGTAATAACTCTGGAAGTAAACGTCGCAGACCCATCAAGGTGGTACTCGTACTGCTTGCCTCATCGAGAGAAATCCAAAGATATGAGTGGTTAAGCTATGGGATGTGAAATGGACGAGCGACCAATAAAACAACATGTATTATGGGGTTGAATGCTTTTTGCTATTCACAAAATAAAACAAAAGCAGTCATGCAAATATCTTATTTAACACAGCACAGCAAAATCAGTTGCACCATTCAATCCCGCTCGTCAAGACGGGGAGAATTCAATCACATTTATTCGATGCGACGTTTCTTTAATGGGATTTAATGAACTACAACATTTTGACCCCAAATCGAGAGGATTCTGGGATGTTTGTGGTTTTTTTGTAATAACTCTGGAATGAAACGTCGCAGAACCATCAAGGTGGTACTCGTACTGCTCGCCTCATCGAGACGAATCCAAAGATATGAGTGGTTAAGCTATGGGACATGAAATGGACGGGCAACCAATTAAACAACATGTATTATGGGGTTGAATGCGTTTTTGCTATTCACTAAATAAAACAAAAGCAGTCATGCAAATATCTTATTTAACACAGCACAGCAAAATCAGTTGCACCATTCAATCCCGCTCGTCCAGACGGGGAGAATTCAATGACATTTATTCGATGCGACGTTTCTTATGGGATTTAATGAGCGACAACATTTTGACCCCAAACCGAGAGGATTCTGGGATGTTTGTGGGTTTTTTTTGTAATAACTCTGGAAGGAAACGTCGCAGACCCATCAAGATGTTACTCCTACTGCTCGCCTCATCGAGAGGAATCCAAAGATATGAGTGTTTAACCTATGGGATATGAAATGGACGAGCGACCAATAAAACAACATGTATTATGGGGTTGAATGCTTTTTGCTATTCACAAAATAAAACAAAAGCAGTCATGCAAATATCTTATTTAACACAGCACAGCAAAATCAGTTGCATCATTCAATCCCGCTCGTCCAGACGGGGAGAATTCAATCACATTTATTCGATGCGACGTTTCTTATGGGATTTAATGAGCGACAACATTTTGACCCCAAATCGAGAGGCTTCTGGGATGTTTGTGGTTTTTTTGTAATAACTCTGGAAGGAAACGTCGCAGACCCATCAAGATGTTACTCCTACTGCTCGAATCATCGAGAGGAATCCAAAGATATGAGTGTTTAAGCTATGGGATATGAAATGGACGAGCGACCAATAAAACAACATGTATTATGGGGTTGAATGCTTTTTGCTATTCACAAAATAAAACAAAAGCAGTCATGCAAATATCTTATTTAACACAGCACAGCAAAATCAGTTGCACCATTCAATCCTGCTCGTCCAGCCGGGGAGAATTCAATCACATTTATTCGATGCAACGTTTCTTATGGGATTTAATGAGCGACAACATTTTGACCCCAAATCGAGAGGCTTCTGGGATGTTTGTGGTTTTTTTGTAATAACTCTGGAAGGAAACGTCGCAGACCCATCAAGATGTTACTCCTACTGCTCGACTCATCGAGAGGAATCCAAAGATATGAGTGTTTAAGCTATGGGATATGAAATGGACGAGCGACCTATAAAACAACATGTATTATGGGGTTGAATGCTTTTTGCTATTCACAAAATAAAACAAAAGCAGTCATGCAAATATCTTATTTAACACAGCACAGCAAAATCAGTTGCACCATTCAATCCCGCTCGTCCAGCCGGGGAGAATTCAATCACATTTATTCGATGCAACGTTTCTTATGGGATTTAATGAGCGACAACATTTTGACCCCAAATCGAGAGGCTTCTGGGATGTTTGTGTTTTTTTTGTAATAACTCTGGAAGGAAACGTCGCAGACCCATCAAGCTGGTACTCGTACTGCTCGCCTCATCGAGAGGAATCCATAGATATGAGTGGTTAAGGTATGGGATATGAAATGGACGGGCAACCAATTAAACAACATGTATTATGGGGTTGAATGCGTTTTTGCTATTCACAAAATAAAAAAAAGCAGTCATGCAAATATCTTATTTAACACAGCACAGCAAAATCAGTTGCACCATTCAATCCCGCTCGTCCAGACGGGGAGAATTCAATGACATCTATTCGATGCGACGTTTCTTATGGGATTTAATGAGCGACAACATTTTGACCCCAAACCGAGAGGATTCTGGGATGTTTGTGGTTTTTTTGTAATAACTCTGGAAGTAAACGTCGCAGACCCATCAAGGTGGTACTCGTACTGCTCGCCTCATCGAGAGAAATCCAAAGATATGAGTGGTTAAGCTATGGGATGTGAAATGGACGAGCGACCAATAAAACAACATGTATTATGGGGTTGAATGCTTTTTGCTATTCACAAAATAAAACAAAAGCAGTCATGCAAATATCTTATTTAACACAGCACAGCAAAATCAGTTGCACCATTCAATCCCGCTCGTCAAGACGGGGAGAATTCAATCACATTTATTCGATGCGACGTTTCTTTAATGGGATTTAATGAGCTACAACATTTTGACCCCAAATCGAGAGGATTCTGGGATGTTTGTGGTTTTTTTGTAATAACTCTGGAAGGAAACGTCGCAGAACCATCAAGGTGGTACTCGTACTGCTCGCCTCATCGAGAGGAATCCATAGATATGAGTGGTTAAGCTATGGAATATGAAATGGACGGGCAACCAATTAAACAACATGTATTATGGGGTTGAATGCGTTTTTGCTATTCACTAAATAAAACAAAAGCAGTCATGCAAATATCTTATTTAACACAGCACAGCAAAATCAGTTGCACCATTCAATCCCGCTCGTCCAGACGGGGAGAATTCAATCACATTTATTCGATGCGACGTTTCTTTAATGGGATTTAATGAGCTACAACATTTTGACCCCAAACCGAGAGGATTCTGGGATGTTTGTGGTTTTTTTTTGTAATAACTCTGGAAGGAAACGTCGCAGACCCATCAAGGTGGTACTCGTACTGCTCGCCTCATCGAGAGGAATCCAAAGATATGAGTGTTTAAGCTATGGGATATGAAATGGACGAGCGACCAATAAAACAACATGTATTATGGGGTTGAATGCTTTTTGCTATTCACAAAATAAAACAAAAGCAGTCATGCAAATATCTTATTTAACACAGCACAGCAAAATCAGTTGCACCATTCAATCCCGCTCGTCCAGACGGGGAGAATTCAATCACATTTATTCGATGTGACGTTTCTTATGGGATTTAATGAGCGACAACATTTTGACCCCAAATCGAGAGGCTTCTGGGATGTTTGTTGTTTTTTTGTAATAACTCTGGAAGGAAACGTCGCAGACCCATCAAGCTGGTACTCGTACTGCTCGCCTCATCGAGACGAATCCAAAGATATGAGTGGTTAAGCTATGGAATATGAAATGGACGAGCGACCAATAAAACAACATGTATTATGGGGTTGAATGCTTTTTGCTATTCACAAAATAAAACAAAAGCAGTAAAGCAAATATCTTATTTAACACAGCACAGCAAAATCAGTTGCACCATTCAATCCCGCTCGTCCAGACGGGGAGAATTCAATCACATTTATTCGATGCGACGTTTCTTTAATGGGATTTAATGAGCGACAACATTTTGACCCCAAACCGAGAGGATTCTGGGATGTTTGTGGTTTTTTGGTAACAACTCTGGAAGGTAACGTCGCAGACCCATCAAGATGTTACTCCTACTGCTCGCCTCATCGAGTGGAATCCAAAGATATGAGTGGTTAAGCTATAGGATATGAAATGGACGAGTGACCAATAAAACAACATGTATTATGGGGTTGAATGCTTTTTGCTATTCACAAAATAAAACAAAAGCAGTCATGCAAATATCTGTTTTAACACAGCACAGCAAAATCAGTTGCACCATTCAATCCCCCTCGTCCAGACGGGGAGAATTCAATCACATTTATTCGATGCGACGTTTCTTATGGGATTTAATGAGCGACAACATTTTGACCCCAAATCGAGAGGATTCTGGGATGTTTGTGGTTTTTTTGTAATAACTCTGGAAGTAAACGTCGCAGACCCATCAAGGTGGTACTCGTACTGCTCGCCTCATCGAGTGGAATCCAAAGATATGAGTGGTTAAGCTATGGGATATGAAATGGACGAGTGACCAATAAAACAACATGTATTATGGGGTTGAATGCTTTTTGCTATTCACAAAATAAAACAAAAGCAGTCATGCAAATATCTGTTTTAACACAGCACATCAAAATCAGTTGCACCATTCAATCCCGCTCGTCCAGACGGGGAGAATTCAATCACATTTATTCGATGCGACGTTTCTTATGGGATTTAATGAGCTACAACATTTTGACCCCAAATCGAGAGGATTCTGGGATGTTTGTGGTTTTTTTGTAATAACTCTGGAAGGAAACGTCGCAGAACCATCAAGGTGGTACTCGTACTGCTCGCCTCATCGAGAGGAATCCATAGATATGAGTGGTTAAGCTATGGAATATGAAATGGACGGGCAACCAATTAAACAACATGTATTATGGGGTTGAATGCGTTTTTGCTATTCACTAAATAAAACAAAAGCAGTCATGCAAATATCTTATTTAACACAGCACAGCAAAATCAGTTGCACCATTCAATCCCGCTCGTCCAGACGGGGAGAATTCAATCACATTTATTCGATGTGACGTTTCTTATGGGATTTAATGAGCGACAACATTTTGACCCCAAATCGAGAGGCTTCTGGGATGTTTGTTGTTTTTTTGTAATAACTCTGGAAGGAAACGTCGCAGACCCATCAAGCTGGTACTCGTACTGCTCGCCTCATCGAGACGAATCCAAAGATATGAGTGGTTAAGCTATGGAATATGAAATGGACGAGCGACCAATAAAACAACATGTATTATGGGGTTGAATGCTTTTTGCTATTCACAAAATAAAACAAAAGCAGTAAAGCAAATATCTTATTTAACACAGCACAGCAAAATCAGTTGCACCATTCAATCCCGCTCGTCCAGACGGGGAGAATTCAATCACATTTATTCGATGCGACGTTTCTTTAATGGGATTTAATGAGCGACAACATTTTGACCCCAAACCGAGAGGATTCTGGGATGTTTGTGGTTTTTTGGTAACAACTCTGGAAGGTAACGTCGCAGACCCATCAAGATGTTACTCCTACTGCTCGCCTCATCGAGTGGAATCCAAAGATATGAGTGGTTAAGCTATAGGATATGAAATGGACGAGTGACCAATAAAACAACATGTATTATGGGGTTGAATGCTTTTTGCTATTCACAAAATAAAACAAAAGCAGTCATGCAAATATCTGTTTTAACACAGCACAGCAAAATCAGTTGCACCATTCAATCCCCCTCGTCCAGACGGGGAGAATTCAATCACATTTATTCGATGCGACGTTTCTTATGGGATTTAATGAGCGACAACATTTTGACCCCAAATCGAGAGGATTCTGGGATGTTTGTGGTTTTTTTGTAATAACTCTGGAAGTAAACGTCGCAGACCCATCAAGGTGGTACTCGTACTGCTCGCCTCATCGAGTGGAATCCAAAGATATGAGTGGTTAAGCTATGGGATATGAAATGGACGAGTGACCAATAAAACAACATGTATTATGGGGTTGAATGCTTTTTGCTATTCACAAAATAAAACAAAAGCAGTCATGCAAATATCTGTTTTAACACAGCACATCAAAATCAGTTGCACCATTCAATCCCGCTCGTCCAGACGGGGAGAATTCAATCACATTTATTCGATGCGACGTTTCTTATGGGATTTAATGAGCTACAACATTTTGACCCCAAATCGAGAGGATTCTGGGATGTTTGTGGTTTTTTTGTAATAACTCTGGAAGGAAACGTCGCAGAACCATCAAGGTGGTACTCGTACTGCTCGCCTCATCGAGAGGAATCCATAGATATGAGTGGTTAAGCTATGGAATATGAAATGGACGGGCAACCAATTAAACAACATGTATTATGGGGTTGAATGCGTTTTTGCTATTCACTAAATAAAACAAAAGCAGTCATGCAAATATCTTATTTAACACAGCACAGCAAAATCAGTTGCACCATTCAATCCCGCTCGTCCAGACGGGGAGAATTCAATCACATTTATTCGATGCGACGTTTCTTTAATGGGATTTAATGAGCTACAACATTTTGACCTCAAATCGAGAGGATTCTGGGATGTTTGTGGTTTTTTTGTAATAACTCTGGAAGGAAACGTCGGAGAACCATCAAGGTGGTACTCTTACTGCTCGCCTCATCGAGAGGAATCCATAGATATGAGTGGTTAAGCTTCTGGGATGTTTGTGGTTTTTTTTTGTAATAACTCTGGAAGGCAACGTCGCAGACCCATCAAGGTGGTACTCGTACTGCTCGCCTCATCGAGTGGAATCCAAAGATATGAGTGGTTAAGCTATGGGATATGAAATGGACGAGCGACCAATAAAACAACATGTATTATGGGGTTGAATGCTTTTTGCTATTCACAAAATAAAACAAAAGCAGTAAAGCAAATATCTTATTTAACACAGCACAGCAAAATCAGTTGCACCATTCAATCCCGCTCGTCCAGACGGGGAGAATTCAATCACATTTATTCGATGCGACGTTTCTTATGGGATTTAATGAGCGACAACATTTTGACCCCAAATCGAGAGGCTTCTGGGATGTTTGTGGTTTTTTTGCAATAACTCTGGAAGGAAACGTCGCAGACCCATCAAGCTGGTACTCGTACTGCTCGCCTCATCGAGACGAATCCAAAGATATGAGTGGTTAAGCTATGGGACATGAAATGGACGGGCAACCAATTAAACAACATGTATTATGGGGTTGAATGCGTTTTTGCTATTCACTAAATAAAACAAAAGCAGTCATGCAAATATCTTATTTAACACAGCACAGCAAAATCAGTTGCACCATTCAATCCCGCTCGTCCAGACGGGGAGAATTCAATGACATTTATTCGATGCGACGTTTCTTATGGGATTTAATGAGCGACAACATTTTGACCCCAAACCGAGAGGATTCTGGGATGTTTGTGGGTTTTTTTTGTAATAACTCTGGAAGGAAACGTCGCAGACCCATCAAGATGTTACTCCTACTGCTCGCCTCATCGAGAGGAATCCAAAGATATGAGTGTTTAACCTATGGGATATGAAATGGACGAGCGACCAATAAAACAACATGTATTATGGGGTTGAATGCTTTTTGCTATTCACAAAATAAAACAAAAGCAGTCATGCAAATATCTTATTTAACACAGCACAGCAAAATCAGTTGCATCATTCAATCCCGCTCGTCCAGACGGGGAGAATTCAATCACATTTATTCGATGCGACGTTTCTTATGGGATTTAATGAGCGACAACATTTTGACCCCAAATCGAGAGGCTTCTGGGATGTTTGTGGTTTTTTTGTAATAACTCTGGAAGGAAACGTCGCAGACCCATCAAGATGTTACTCCTACTGCTCGAATCATCGAGAGGAATCCAAAGATATGAGTGTTTAAGCTATGGGATATGAAATGGACGAGCGACCAATAAAACAACATGTATTATGGGGTTGAATGCTTTTTGCTATTCACAAAATAAAACAAAAGCAGTCATGCAAATATCTTATTTAACACAGCACAGCAAAATCAGTTGCACCATTCAATCCCGCTCGTCCAGCCGGGGAGAATTCAATCACATTTATTCGATGCAACGTTTCTTATGGGATTTAATGAGCGACAACATTTTGACCCCAAATCGAGAGGCTTCTGGGATGTTTGTGGTTTTTTTGTAATAACTCTGGAAGGAAACGTCGCAGACCCATCAAGATGTTAGTCCTACTGCTCGACTCATCGAGAGGAATCCAAAGATATGAGGGTTTAAGCTATGGGATATGAAATGGACGAGCGACCAATAAAACAACATGTATTATGGGGTTGAATGCTTTTTGCTATTCACAAAATAAAACAAAAGCAGTCATGCAAATATCTTATTTAACACAGCACAGCAAAATCAGTTGCACCATTCAATCCCGCTCGTCCAGCCGGGGAGAATTCAATCACATTTATTCGATGCAACGTTTCTTATGGGATTTAATGAGCGACAACATTTTGACCCCAAATCGAGAGGCTTCTGGGATGTTTGTGTTTTTTTTGTAATAACTCTGGAAGGAAACGTCGCAGACCCATCAAGCTGGTACTCGTACTGCTCGCCTCATCGAGAGGAATCCATAGATATGAGTGGTTAAGGTATGGGATATGAAATGGACGGGCAACCAATTAAACAACATGTATTATGGGGTTGAATGCGTTTTTGCTATTCACAAAATAAAAAAAAGCAGTCATGCAAATATCTTATTTAACACAGCACAGCAAAATCAGTTGCACCATTCAATCCCGCTCGTCCAGACGGGGAGAATTCAATGACATCTATTCGATGCGACGTTTCTTATGGGATTTAATGAGCGACAACATTTTGACCCCAAACCGAGAGGATTCTGGGATGTTTGTGGTTTTTTTGTAATAACTCTGGAAGTAAACGTCGCAGACCCATCAAGGTGGTACTCGTACTGCTCGCCTCATCGAGAGAAATCCAAAGATATGAGTGGTTAAGCTATGGGATGTGAAATGGACGAGCGACCAATAAAACAACATGTATTATGGGGTTGAATGCTTTTTGCTATTCACAAAATAAAACAAAAGCAGTCATGCAAATATCTTATTTAACACAGCACAGCAAAATCAGTTGCACCATTCAATCCCGCTCGTCAAGACGGGGAGAATTCAATCACATTTATTCGATGCGACGTTTCTTATGGGATTTAATGAGCTACAACATTTTGACCCCAAATCGAGAGGATTCTGGGATGTTTGTGGTTTTTTTGTAATAACTCTGGAAGGAAACGTCGCAGAACCATCAAGGTGGTACTCGTACTGCTCGCCTCATCGAGAGGAATCCATAGATATGAGTGGTTAAGCTATGGAATATGAAATGGACGGGCAACCAATTAAACAACATGTATTATGGGGTTGAATGCGTTTTTGCTATTCACTAAATAAAACAAAAGCAGTCATGCAAATATCTTATTTAACACAGCACAGCAAAATCAGTTGCACCATTCAATCCCGCTCGTCCAGACGGGGAGAATTCAATCACATTTATTCGATGCGACGTTTCTTTAATGGGATTTAATGAGCTACAACATTTTGACCTCAAATCGAGAGGATTCTGGGATGTTTGTGGTTTTTTTGTAATAACTCTGGAAGGAAACGTCGGAGAACCATCAAGGTGGTACTCTTACTGCTCGCCTCATCGAGAGGAATCCATAGATATGAGTGGTTAAGCTTCTGGGATGTTTGTGGTTTTTTTTTGTAATAACTCTGGAAGGCAACGTCGCAGACCCATCAAGGTGGTACTCGTACTGCTCGCCTCATCGAGTGGAATCCAAAGATATGAGTGGTTAAGCTATGGGATATGAAATGGACGAGCGACCAATAAAACAACATGTATTATGGGGTTGAATGCTTTTTGCTATTCACAAAATAAAACAAAAGCAGTAAAGCAAATATCTTATTTAACACAGCACAGCAAAATCAGTTGCACCATTCAATCCCGCTCGTCCAGACGGGGAGAATTCAATCACATTTATTCGATGCGACGTTTCTTATGGGATTTAATGAGCGACAACATTTTGACCCCAAATCGAGAGGCTTCTGGGATGTTTGTGGTTTTTTTGCAATAACTCTGGAAGGAAACGTCGCAGACCCATCAAGCTGGTACTCGTACTGCTCGCCTCATCGAGACGAATCCAAAGATATGAGTGGTTAAGCTATGGGACATGAAATGGACGGGCAACCAATTAAACAACATGTATTATGGGGTTGAATGCGTTTTTGCTATTCACTAAATAAAACAAAAGCAGTCATGCAAATATCTTATTTAACACAGCACAGCAAAATCAGTTGCACCATTCAATCCCGCTCGTCCAGACGGGGAGAATTCAATGACATTTATTCGATGCGACGTTTCTTATGGGATTTAATGAGCGACAACATTTTGACCCCAAACCGAGAGGATTCTGGGATGTTTGTGGGTTTTTTTTGTAATAACTCTGGAAGGAAACGTCGCAGACCCATCAAGATGTTACTCCTACTGCTCGCCTCATCGAGAGGAATCCAAAGATATGAGTGTTTAACCTATGGGATATGAAATGGACGAGCGACCAATAAAACAACATGTATTATGGGGTTGAATGCTTTTTGCTATTCACAAAATAAAACAAAAGCAGTCATGCAAATATCTTATTTAACACAGCACAGCAAAATCAGTTGCATCATTCAATCCCGCTCGTCCAGACGGGGAGAATTCAATCACATTTATTCGATGCGACGTTTCTTATGGGATTTAATGAGCGACAACATTTTGACCCCAAATCGAGAGGCTTCTGGGATGTTTGTGGTTTTTTTGTAATAACTCTGGAAGGAAACGTCGCAGACCCATCAAGATGTTACTCCTACTGCTCGAATCATCGAGAGGAATCCAAAGATATGAGTGTTTAAGCTATGGGATATGAAATGGACGAGCGACCAATAAAACAACATGTATTATGGGGTTGAATGCTTTTTGCTATTCACAAAATAAAACAAAAGCAGTCATGCAAATATCTTATTTAACACAGCACAGCAAAATCAGTTGCACCATTCAATCCCGCTCGTCCAGCCGGGGAGAATTCAATCACATTTATTCGATGCAACGTTTCTTATGGGATTTAATGAGCGACAACATTTTGACCCCAAATCGAGAGGCTTCTGGGATGTTTGTGGTTTTTTTGTAATAACTCTGGAAGGAAACGTCGCAGACCCATCAAGATGTTACTCCTACTGCTCGACTCATCGAGAGGAATCCAAAGATATGAGTGTTTAAGCTATGGGATATGAAATGGACGAGCGACCAATAAAACAACATGTATTATGGGGTTGAATGCTTTTTGCTATTCACAAAATAAAACAAAAGCAGTCATGCAAATATCTTATTTAACACAGCACAGCAAAATCAGTTGCACCATTCAATCCCGCTCGTCCAGCCGGGGAGAATTCAATCACATTTATTCGATGCAACGTTTCTTATGGGATTTAATGAGCGACAACATTTTGACCCCAAATCGAGAGGCTTCTGGGATGTTTGTGTTTTTTTTGTAATAACTCTGGAAGGAAACGTCGCAGACCCATCAAGCTGGTACTCGTACTGCTCGCCTCATCGAGAGGAATCCATAGATATGAGTGGTTAAGGTATGGGATATGAAATGGACGGGCAACCAATTAAACAACATGTATTATGGGGTTGAATGCGTTTTTGCTATTCACAAAATAAAAAAAAGCAGTCATGCAAATATCTTATTTAACACAGCACAGCAAAATCAGTTGCACCATTCAATCCCGCTCGTCCAGACGGGGAGAATTCAATGACATCTATTCGATGCGACGTTTCTTATGGGATTTAATGAGCGACAACATTTTGACCCCAAACCGAGAGGATTCTGGGATGTTTGTGGTTTTTTTGTAATAACTCTGGAAGTAAACGTCGCAGACCCATCAAGGTGGTACTCGTACTGCTCGCCTCATCGAGAGAAATCCAAAGATATGAGTGGTTAAGCTATGGGATGTGAAATGGACGAGCGACCAATAAAACAACATGTATTATGGGGTTGAATGCTTTTTGCTATTCACAAAATAAAACAAAAGCAGTCATGCAAATATCTTATTTAACACAGCACAGCAAAATCAGTTGCACCATTCAATCCCGCTCGTCAAGACGGGGAGAATTCAATCACATTTATTCGATGCGACGTTTCTTTAATGGGATTTAATGAGCTACAACATTTTGACCCCAAATCGAGAGGATTCTGGGATGTTTGTGGTTTTTTTGTAATAACTCTGGAAGGAAACGTCGCAGAACCATCAAGGTGGTACTCGTACTGCTCGCCTCATCGAGAGGAATCCATAGATATGAGTGGTTAAGCTATGGAATATGAAATGGACGGGCAACCAATTAAACAACATGTATTATGGGGTTGAATGCGTTTTTGCTATTCACTAAATAAAACAAAAGCAGTCATGCAAATATCTTATTTAACACAGCACAGCAAAATCAGTTGCACCATTCAATCCCGCTCGTCCAGACGGGGAGAATTCAATCACATTTATTCGATGCGACGTTTCTTTAATGGGATTTAATGAGCTACAACATTTTGACCCCAAACCGAGAGGATTCTGGGATGTTTGTGGTTTTTTTTTGTAATAACTCTGGAAGGAAACGTCGCAGACCCATCAAGGTGGTACTCGTACTGCTCGCCTCATCGAGAGGAATCCAAAGATATGAGTGTTTAAGCTATGGGATATGAAATGGACGAGCGACCAATAAAACAACATGTATTATGGGGTTGAATGCTTTTTGCTATTCACAAAATAAAACAAAAGCAGTCATGCAAATATCTTATTTAACACAGCACAGCAAAATCAGTTGCACCATTCAATCCCGCTCGTCCAGACGGGGAGAATTCAATCACATTTATTCGATGTGACGTTTCTTATGGGATTTAATGAGCGACAACATTTTGACCCCAAATCGAGAGGCTTCTGGGATGTTTGTTGTTTTTTTGTAATAACTCTGGAAGGAAACGTCGCAGACCCATCAAGCTGGTACTCGTACTGCTCGCCTCATCGAGACGAATCCAAAGATATGAGTGGTTAAGCTATGGAATATGAAATGGACGAGCGACCAATAAAACAACATGTATTATGGGGTTGAATGCTTTTTGCTATTCACAAAATAAAACAAAAGCAGTAAAGCAAATATCTTATTTAACACAGCACAGCAAAATCAGTTGCACCATTCAATCCCGCTCGTCCAGACGGGGAGAATTCAATCACATTTATTCGATGCGACGTTTCTTTAATGGGATTTAATGAGCGACAACATTTTGACCCCAAACCGAGAGGATTCTGGGATGTTTGTGGTTTTTTGGTAACAACTCTGGAAGGTAACGTCGCAGACCCATCAAGATGTTACTCCTACTGCTCGCCTCATCGAGTGGAATCCAAAGATATGAGTGGTTAAGCTATAGGATATGAAATGGACGAGTGACCAATAAAACAACATGTATTATGGGGTTGAATGCTTTTTGCTATTCACAAAATAAAACAAAAGCAGTCATGCAAATATCTGTTTTAACACAGCACAGCAAAATCAGTTGCACCATTCAATCCCCCTCGTCCAGACGGGGAGAATTCAATCACATTTATTCGATGCGACGTTTCTTATGGGATTTAATGAGCGACAACATTTTGACCCCAAATCGAGAGGATTCTGGGATGTTTGTGGTTTTTTTGTAATAACTCTGGAAGTAAACGTCGCAGACCCATCAAGGTGGTACTCGTACTGCTCGCCTCATCGAGTGGAATCCAAAGATATGAGTGGTTAAGCTATGGGATATGAAATGGACGAGTGACCAATAAAACAACATGTATTATGGGGTTGAATGCTTTTTGCTATTCACAAAATAAAACAAAAGCAGTCATGCAAATATCTGTTTTAACACAGCACATCAAAATCAGTTGCACCATTCAATCCCGCTCGTCCAGACGGGGAGAATTCAATCACATTTATTCGATGCGACGTTTCTTATGGGATTTAATGAGCTACAACATTTTGACCCCAAATCGAGAGGATTCTGGGATGTTTGTGGTTTTTTTGTAATAACTCTGGAAGGAAACGTCGCAGAACCATCAAGGTGGTACTCGTACTGCTCGCCTCATCGAGAGGAATCCATAGATATGAGTGGTTAAGCTATGGAATATGAAATGGACGGGCAACCAATTAAACAACATGTATTATGGGGTTGAATGCGTTTTTGCTATTCACTAAATAAAACAAAAGCAGTCATGCAAATATCTTATTTAACACAGCACAGCAAAATCAGTTGCACCATTCAATCCCGCTCGTCCAGACGGGGAGAATTCAATCACATTTATTCGATGCGACGTTTCTTTAATGGGATTTAATGAGCTACAACATTTTGACCTCAAATCGAGAGGATTCTGGGATGTTTGTGGTTTTTTTGTAATAACTCTGGAAGGAAACGTCGGAGAACCATCAAGGTGGTACTCTTACTGCTCGCCTCATCGAGAGGAATCCATAGATATGAGTGGTTAAGCTTCTGGGATGTTTGTGGTTTTTTTTTGTAATAACTCTGGAAGGCAACGTCGCAGACCCATCAAGGTGGTACTCGTACTGCTCGCCTCATCGAGTGGAATCCAAAGATATGAGTGGTTAAGCTATGGGATATGAAATGGACGAGCGACCAATAAAACAACATGTATTATGGGGTTGAATGCTTTTTGCTATTCACAAAATAAAACAAAAGCAGTAAAGCAAATATCTTATTTAACACAGCACAGCAAAATCAGTTGCACCATTCAATCCCGCTCGTCCAGACGGGGAGAATTCAATCACATTTATTCGATGCGACGTTTCTTATGGGATTTAATGAGCGACAACATTTTGACCCCAAATCGAGAGGCTTCTGGGATGTTTGTGGTTTTTTTGCAATAACTCTGGAAGGAAACGTCGCAGACCCATCAAGCTGGTACTCGTACTGCTCGCCTCATCGAGACGAATCCAAAGATATGAGTGGTTAAGCTATGGGACATGAAATGGACGAACGACCAATAAAACAACATGTATTATGGGGTTGAATGCTTTTTGCTATTCACAAAATAAAACAAAAGCAGTAAAGCAAATATCTTATTTAACACAGCACAGCAAAATCAGTTGCACCATTCAATCCCGCTCGTCCAGACGGGGAGAATTCAATCACATTTATTCGATGCGACGTTTATTTAATGGGATTTAATGAGCGACAACATTTTGACCCCAAACCGAGAGGATTCTGGGATGTTTGTGGTTTTTTGGTAACAACTCTGGAAGGAAACGTCGCAGACCCATCAAGGTGGTACTCGTACTGCTCGCCTCATCGAGTGGAATCCAAAGATATGAGTGGTTAAGCTATGGGATATGAAATGGACGAGTGACCAATAAAACCACATGTATTATGGGGTTGAATGCTTTTTGCTATTCACAAAATAAAACAAAAGCAGTCATGCAAATATCTGTTTTAACACTGCACAGCAAAATCAGTTATACCATTCAATCCCCCTCGTCCAGACGGGGAGAATTCAATCATATTTATTCGATGCGACGTATCTTATGGGATTTAATGAGCGACAACATTTTGACCCCAAACCGAGAGGATTCTGGGATGTTTGTGTTTTTTTTGTAATAACTCTGGAAGGCAACGTCGCAGACCCATCAAGGTGGTACTCGTACTGCTCGCCTCATCGAGTGGAATCCAAAGATATGAGTGGTTAAGCTATGGGATATGAAATGGACGAGCGACCAATAAAACAACATGTATTATGGGGTTGAATGCTTTTTGCTATTCACAAAATAAAACAAAAGCAGTCATGCAAATATCTTATTTAACACAGCACAGCAAAATCAGTTGCACCATTCAATCCCGCTCGTCCAGACGGGGAGAATTCAATCACATTTATTCGATGCGACGTTTCTTATGGGATTTAATGAGCGACAACATTTTGACCCCAAATCGAGAGGCTTCTGGGATGTTTGTGGTTTTTTTGCAATAACTCTGGAAGGAAACGTCGCAGACCCATCAAGCTGGTACTCGTACTGCTCGCCTCATCGAGACGAATCCAAAGATATGAGTGGTTAAGCTATGGGACATGAAATGGACGAGCGACCAATAAAACAACATGTATTATGGGGTTGAATGCTTTTTGCTATTCACAAAATAAAACAAAAGCAGTAAAGCAAATATCTTATTTAACACAGCACAGCAAAATCAGTTGCACAATTCAATCCCGCTCGTCCAGACGGGGAGAATTCAATCACATTTATTCGATGCGACGTTTCTTTAATGGGATTTAATGAGCGACAACATTTTGACCCCAAACCGAGAGGATTCTGGGATGTTTGCGGTTTTTTGGTAACAATTCTGGAAGCAAACGTAGCAGACCCATCAAGGTGGTACTCGTACTGCTCGCCTCATCGAGTGGAATCCAAAGATATAAGTGGTTAAGCTATGGGACATGAAATGGACGAACGACCAATAAAACAACATGTATTATGGGGTTGAATGCTTTTTGCTATTCACAAAATAAAACAAAAGCAGTAAAGCAAATATCTTATTTAACACAGCACAGCAAAATCAGTTGCACCATTCAATCCCGCTCGTCCAAACGGGGAGAATTCAATCACATTTATTCGATGCGACGTTTCTTTAATGGGATTTAATGAGCGACAACATTTTGACCCCAAACCGAGAGGATTCTGGGATGTTTGTGGTTTTTTGGTAACAACTCTGGAAGGAAACGTCGCAGACCCATCAACGTGGTACTCGTACTGCTCGCCTCATCGAGTGGAATCCAAAGATATGAGTGGTTAAGCTATGGGATATGAAATGGACGAGTGACCAATAAAACAACATGTATTATGGGGTTGAATGCTTTTTGCTATTCACAAAATAAAACAAAAGCAGTCATGCAAATATCTGTTTTAACACAGCACATCAAAATCAGTTACACCATTCAATCCCCCTCGTCCAGATGGGGAGAATTCAATCACATTTATTCGATGCGACGTTTCTTATGGGATTTAATGAGCGACAACATTTTGACCCCAAACCGAGAGGATTCTGGGATGTTTGTGGTTTTTTTGTAATAACTCTGGAAGAAAACGTCGCAGACCCATCAAGATGGTACTCGTACTGCTCGCCTCATCGAGAGGAATCCAAAGATATGAGTGGTTAAGCTATGGGATATGAAATGGACGAGCGACCAATAAAACAACATGTATTATGGGGTTGAATGCTTTTTGCTATTCACAAAATAAAACAAAAGCAGTCATGCAAATATCTTATTTAACACAGCACAGCAAAATCAGTTGCACCATTCAATCCCGCTCGTCAAGACGGGAAGAATTAAATCACATTTATTCGATGCGACGTTTCTTTAATGGGATTTAATGAGCTACAACATTTTGACCTCAAATCGAGAGGATTCTGGGATGTTTGTGGTTTTTTTGTAATAACTCTGGAAGGAAACGTCGGAGAACCATCAAGGTGGTACTCTTACTGCTCGCCTCATCGAGAGGAATCCATAGATATGAGTGGTTAAGCTATGGGATATGAAATGGACGGGCAACCAATTAAACAACATGTATTATGGGGTTGAATGCTTTTTGCTATTCACAAAATAAAACAAAAGCAGTCATGCAAATATCTTATTTAACACACCACAGCAAAATCAGTTGCACCATTCAATCCCGCTCGTGCAGACGGGGAGAATTCAATGACATGTATTCGATGCGACGTTTCTTATGGGATTTAATGAGCGACAACATTTTGACCCCAAACCGAGAGGATTCTGGGATGTTTGTGGTTTTTTTTTGTAATAACTCTGGAAGGAAACGTCGCAGACCCATCAAGGTGTTACTCCTACTGCTCGCCTCATCGAGAGGAATCCAAAGATATGAGTGTTTAAGCTATGGGATATGAAATGGACGAGCGACCAATAAAACAACATGTATTATGGGGTTGAATGCTTTTTGCTATTCACAAAATAAAACAAAAGCAGTCATGCAAATATCTTATTTAACACAGCACAGCAAAATCAGTTGCACCATTCAATCCCGCTCGTCCAGACGGGGAGAATTCAATCACATTTATTCGATGCGACGTTTTTTATGGGATTTAATGAGCGACAACATTTTGACCCCAAATCGAGAGGCTTCTGGGATGTTTGTGGTTTTTTTGCAATAACTCTGGAAGGAAACGTCGCAGACCCATCAAGCTGGTACTCGTACTGCTCGCCTCATCGAGACGAATCCAAAGATATGAGTGGTTAAGCTATGGGACATGAAATGGACGAACGACCAATAAAACAACATGTATTATGGGGTTGAATGCTTTTTGCTATTCACAAAATAAAACAAAAGCAGTAAAGCAAATATCTTATTTAACACAGCACAGCAAAATCAGTTGCACCATTCAATCCCGCTCGTCCAGACGGGGAGAATTCAATCACATTTATTCGATGCGACGTTTATTTAATGGGATTTAATGAGCGACAACATTTTGACCCCAAACCGAGAGGATTCTGGGATGTTTGTGGTTTTTTGGTAACAACTCTGGAAGGAAACGTCGCAGACCCATCAAGGTGGTACTCGTACTGCTCGCCTCATCGAGTGGAATCCAAAGATATGAGTGGTTAAGCTATGGGATATGAAATGGACGAGTGACCAATAAAACCACATGTATTATGGGGTTGAATGCTTTTTGCTATTCACAAAATAAAACAAAAGCAGTCATGCAAATATCTGTTTTAACACTGCACAGCAAAATCAGTTATACCATTCAATCCCCCTCGTCCAGACGGGGAGAATTCAATCATATTTATTCGATGCGACGTATCTTATGGGATTTAATGAGCGACAACATTTTGACCCCAAACCGAGAGGATTCTGGGATGTTTGTGTTTTTTTTGTAATAACTCTGGAAGGCAACGTCGCAGACCCATCAAGGTGGTACTCGTACTGCTCGCCTCATCGAGTGGAATCCAAAGATATGAGTGGTTAAGCTATGGGATATGAAATGGACGAGCGACCAATAAAACAACATGTATTATGGGGTTGAATGCTTTTTGCTATTCACAAAATAAAACAAAAGCAGTCATGCAAATATCTTATTTAACACAGCACAGCAAAATCAGTTGCACCATTCAATCCCGCTCGTCCAGACGGGGAGAATTCAATCACATTTATTCGATGCGACGTTTCTTATGGGATTTAATGAGCGACAACATTTTGACCCCAAATCGAGAGGCTTCTGGGATGTTTGTGGTTTTTTTGCAATAACTCTGGAAGGAAACGTCGCAGACCCATCAAGCTGGTACTCGTACTGCTCGCCTCATCGAGTGGAATCCAAAGATATGAGTGGTTAAGCTATGGGATATGA
Source organism: Petromyzon marinus (assembly GCF_048934315.1). Lineage (NCBI taxonomy): Eukaryota > Metazoa > Chordata > Hyperoartia > Petromyzontiformes > Petromyzontidae > Petromyzon > Petromyzon marinus. The sequence continues at coordinate 15,943,915 of NC_133689.1, forward strand.
AATGGACGAGCGACCAATAAAACAACATGTATTATGGGGTTGAATGCTTTTTGCTATTCACAAAATAAAACAAAAGCAGTCATGCAAATATCTGTTTTAACACAGCACATCAAAATCAGTTACACCATTCAATCCCCCTCGTCCAGACGGGGAGAATTCAATCACATTTATTCGATGCGACGTTTCTTATGGGATTTAATGAGCGACAACATTTTGACCCCAAATCGAGAGGCTTCTGGGATGTTTGCAGTTTTTTGGTAACAATTCTGGAAGCAAACGTAGCAGACCCATCAAGGTGGTACTCGTACTGCTCGCCTCATCGAGTGGAATGCAAAGATATGAGTGGTTAAGCTATGGGATATGAAATGGACGAGCGACCAATAAAACAACATGTATTATGGGGTTGAATGCTTTTTGCTATTCACAAAATAAAACAAAAGCAGTCATGCAAATATCTGTTTTAACACAGCACATCAAAATCAGTTACACCATTCAATCCCCCTCGTCCAGACGGGGAGAATTCAATCACATTTATTCGATGCGACGTTTCTTATGGGATTTAATGAGCGACAACATTTTGACCCCAAACCGAGAGGATTCTGGGATGTTTGTGGTTTTTTTGTAATAACTCTGGAAGTAAACGTTGCAGCCCCATCAAGGTGGTACTCGTACTGCTCGCCTCATCGAGAGGAATCCAAAGATATGAGTGGTTAAGCTATGGGATATGAAATGGACGAGCGACCAATAAAACAACATGTATTATGGGGTTGAATGCTTTTTGCTATTCACAAAATAAAACAAAAGCAGTCATGCAAATATCTTATTTAACACAGCACAGCAAAATCAGTTGCACCATTCAATCCCGCTCGTCAAGACGGGAAGAATTAAATCACATTTATTCGATGCGACGTTTCTTTAATGGGATTTAATGAGCTACAACATTTTGCCCCCAAATCGAGAGGATTCTGGGATGTTTGTGGTTTTTTTGTAATAACTCTGGAAGGAAACGTCGGAGAACCATCAAGGTGGTACTCTTACTGCTCGCCTCATCGAGAGGAATCCATAGATATGAGTGGTTAAGCTATGGGATATGAAATGGACGGGCAACCAATTAAACAACATGTATTATGGGGTTGAATGCTTTTTGCTATTCACAAAATAAAACAAAAGCAGTCATGCAAATATCTTATTTAACACACCACAGCAAAATCAGTTGCACCATTCAATCCCGCTCGTGCAGACGGGGAGAATTCAATGACATGTATTCGATGCGACGTTTCTTATGGGATTTAATGAGCGACAACATTTTGACCCCAAACCGAGAGGATTCTGGGATGTTTGTGGTTTTTTTTTTGTAATAACTCTGGAAGGAAACGTCGCAGACCCATCAAGGTGTTACTCCTACTGCTCGCCTCATCGAGAGGAATCCAAAGATATGAGTGTTTAAGCTATGGGATATGAAATGGACGAGCGACCAATAAAACAACATGTATTATGGGGTTGAATGCTTTTTGCTATTCACAAAACAAAACAAAAGCAGTCATGCAAATATCTTATTTAACACAGCACAGCAAAATCAGTTGCACCATTCAATCCCGCTCGTCCAGACGGGGAGAATTCAATCACATTTATTCGATGCGACGTTTCTTATGGGATTTAATGAGCGACAACATTTTGACCCCAAATCGAGAGGCTTCTGGGATGTTTGTGGTTTTTTTGCAATAACTCTGGAAGGAAACGTCGCAGACCCATCAAGCTGGTACTCGTACTGCTCGCCTCATCGAGACGAATCCAAAGATATGAGTGGTTAAGCTATGGGACATGAAATGGACGAACGACCAATAAAACAACATGTATTATGGGGTTGAATGCTTTTTGCTATTCACAAAATAAAACAAAAGCAGTAAAGCAAATATCTTATTTAACACAGCACAGCAAAATCAGTTGCACCATTCAATCCCGCTCGTCCAGACGGGGAGAATTCAATCACATTTATTCGATGCGACGTTTATTTAATGGGATTTAATGAGCGACAACATTTTGACCCCAAACCGAGAGGATTCTGGGATGTTTGTGGTTTTTTGGTAACAACTCTGGAAGGAAACGTCGCAGACCCATCAAGGTGGTACTCGTACTGCTCGCCTCATCGAGTGGAATCCAAAGATATGAGTGGTTAAGCTATGGGATATGAAATGGACGAGTGACCAATAAAAAAACATGTATTATGGGGTTGAATGCTTTTTGCTATTCACAAAATAAAACAAAAGCAGTCATGCAAATATCTGTTTTAACACAGCACAGCAAAATCAGTTATACCATTCAATCCCCCTCGTCCAGACGGGGAGAATTCAATCATATTTATTCGATGCGACGTATCTTATGGGATTTAATGAGCGACAACATTTTGACCCCAAACCGAGAGGATTCTGGGATGTTTGTGTTTTTTTTGTAATAACTCTCGAAGGCAACGTCGCAGACCCATCAAGGTGGTACTCGTACTGCTCGCCTCATCGAGTGGAATCCAAAGATATGAGTGGTTAAGCTATGGGATATGAAATGGACGAGCGACCAATAAAACAACATGTATTATGGGGTTGAATGCTTTTTGCTATTCACAAAATAAAACAAAAGCAGTCATGCAAATATCTTATTTAACACAGCACAGCAAAATCAGTTGCACCATTCAATCCCGCTCGTCCAGACGGGGAGAATTCAATCACATTTATTCGATGCGACGTTTCTTTAATGGGATTTAATGAGCTACAACATTTTGACCTCAAATCGAGAGGATTCTGGGATGTTTGTGGTTTTTTTGTAATAACTCTGGAAGGAAACGTCGGAGAACCATCAAGGTGGTACTCTTACTGCTCGCCTCATCGAGAGGAATCCATAGATATGAGTGGTTAAGCTTCTGGGATGTTTGTGGTTTTTTTTTGTAATAACTCTGGAAGGCAACGTCGCAGACCCATCAAGGTGGTACTCGTACTGCTCGCCTCATCGAGTGGAATCCAAAGATATGAGTGGTTAAGCTATGGGATATGAAATGGACGAGCGACCAATAAAACAACATGTATTATGGGGTTGAATGCTTTTTGCTATTCACAAAATAAAACAAAAGCAGTAAAGCAAATATCTTATTTAACACAGCACAGCAAAATCAGTTGCACCATTCAATCCCGCTCGTCCAGACGGGGAGAATTCAATCACATTTATTCGATGCGACGTTTCTTATGGGATTTAATGAGCGACAACATTTTGACCCCAAATCGAGAGGCTTCTGGGATGTTTGTGGTTTTTTTGCAATAACTCTGGAAGGAAACGTCGCAGACCCATCAAGCTGGTACTCGTACTGCTCGCCTCATCGAGACGAATCCAAAGATATGAGTGGTTAAGCTATGGGACATGAAATGGACGAGCGACCAATAAAACAACATGTATTATGGGGTTGAATGCTTTTTGCTATTCACAAAATAAAACAAAAGCAGTAAAGCAAATATCTTATTTAACACAGCACAGCAAAATCAGTTGCACAATTCAATCCCGCTCGTCCAGACGGGGAGAATTCAATCACATTTATTCGATGCGACGTTTCTTTAATGGGATTTAATGAGCGACAACATTTTGACCCCAAACCGAGAGGATTCTGGGATGTTTGCGGTTTTTTGGTAACAATTCTGGAAGCAAACGTAGCAGACCCATCAAGGTGGTACTCGTACTGCTCGCCTCATCGAGTGGAATCCAAAGATATGAGTGGTTAAGCTATGGGATATGAAATGGACGAGCGACCAATAAAACAACATGTATTATGTGGTTGAATGCTTTTTGCTATTCACAAAATAAAACAAAAGCAGTCATGCAAATATCTGTTTTAACACAGCACATCAAAATCAGTTACACCATTCAATCCCCCTCGTCCAGACGGGGAGAATTCAATCACATTTATTCGATGCGACGTTTCTTATGGGATTTAATGAGCGACAACATTTTGACCCCAAACCGAGAGGATTCTGGGATGTTTGTGTTTTTTTTGTAATAACTCTGGAAGGAAACGTCGCAGACCCATCAAGGTGGTACTCTTACTGCTCGCCTCAACGAGTGGAATCCAAAGATATGAGTGGTTAAGCTAAGGGATATGAAATGGACGAGCGACCAATAAAACAACATGTATTATGGGGTTGAATGCTTTTTGCTATTCACAAAATAAAACAAAAGCAGTCATGCAAATATCTTATTTAACACAGCACTGCAAAATCAGTTGCACCATTCAATCCCGCTCGTCAAGACGGGGAGAATTCAATCACATTTATTCTATGCGACGTTTCTTTAATGGGATTTAATGAGCTACAACATTTTGACCCCAAATCGAGAGGATTCTGGGATGTTTGTGGTTTTTTTGTAATAACTCTGGAAGGAAACGTCGCAGAACCATCAAGGTGGTACTCGTACTGCTCGCCTCATCGAGTGGAATCCAAAGATATGAGTGGTTAAGCTATGGGATATGAAATGGACGAGTGACCAATAAAAAAACATGTATTATGGGGTTGAATGCTTTTTGCTATTCACAAAATAAAACAAAAGCAGTCATGCAAATATCTGTTTTAACACAGCACAGCAAAATCAGTTATACCATTCAATCCCCCTCGTCCAGACGGGGAGAATTCAATCATATTTATTCGATGCGACGTATCTTATGGGATTTAATGAGCGACAACATTTTGACCCCAAACCGAGAGGATTCTGGGATGTTTGTGTTTTTTTTGTAATAACTCTCGAAGGCAACGTCGCAGACCCATCAAGGTGGTACTCGTACTGCTCGCCTCATCGAGTGGAATCCAAAGATATGAGTGGTTAAGCTATGGGATATGAAATGGACGAGCGACCAATAAAACAACATGTATTATGGGGTTGAATGCTTTTTGCTATTCACAAAATAAAACAAAAGCAGTCATGCAAATATCTTATTTAACACAGCACAGCAAAATCAGTTGCACCATTCAATCCCGCTCGTCCAGACGGGGAGAATTCAATCACATTTATTCGATGCGACGTTTCTTATGGGATTTAATGAGCGACAACATTTTGACCCCAAATCGAGAGGCTTCTGGGATGTTTGTGGTTTTTTTGCAATAACTCTGGAAGGAAACGTCGCAGACCCATCAAGCTGGTACTCGTACTGCTCGCCTCATCGAGACGAATCCAAAGATATGAGTGGTTAAGCTATGGGACATGAAATGGACGAGCGACCAATAAAACAACATGTATTATGGGGTTGAATGCTTTTTGCTATTCACAAAATAAAACAAAAGCAGTAAAGCAAATATCTTATTTAACACAGCACAGCAAAATCAGTTGCACAATTCAATCCCGCTCGTCCAGACGGGGAGAATTCAATCACATTTATTCGATGCGACGTTTCTTTAATGGGATTTAATGAGCGACAACATTTTGACCCCAAACCGAGAGGATTCTGGGATGTTTGCGGTTTTTTGGTAACAATTCTGGAAGCAAACGTAGCAGACCCATCAAGGTGGTACTCGTACTGCTCGCCTCATCGAGTGGAATCCAAAGATATGAGTGGTTAAGCTATGGGATATGAAATGGACGAGCGACCAATAAAACAACATGTATTATGTGGTTGAATGCTTTTTGCTATTCACAAAATAAAACAAAAGCAGTCATGCAAATATCTGTTTTAACACAGCACATCAAAATCAGTTACACCATTCAATCCCCCTCGTCCAGACGGGGAGAATTCAATCACATTTATTCGATGCGACGTTTCTTATGGGATTTAATGAGCGACAACATTTTGACCCCAAACCGAGAGGATTCTGGGATGTTTGTGGTTTTTTTGTAATAACTCTGGAAGGAAACGTCGCAGACCCATCAAGGTGGTACTCTTACTGCTCGCCTCAACGAGTGGAATCCAAAGATATGAGTGGTTAAGCTAAGGGATATGAAATGGACGAGCGACCAATAAAACAACATGTATTATGGGGTTGAATGCTTTTTGCTATTCACAAAATAAAACAAAAGCAGTCATGCAAATATCTTATTTAACACAGCACTGCAAAATCAGTTGCACCATTCAATCCCGCTCGTCAAGACGGGGAGAATTCAATCACATTTATTCTATGCGACGTTTCTTTAATGGGATTTAATGAGCTACAACATTTTGACCCCAAATCGAGAGGATTCTGGGATGTTTGTGGTTTTTTTGTAATAACTCTGGAAGGAAACGTCGCAGAACCATCAAGGTGGTACTCGTACTGCTCGCCTCATCGAGAGGAATCCAAAGATATGAGTGGTTAAGCTATGGGATATGAAATGGACGGGCGACCAATTAAACAACATGTATTATGGGGTTGAATGCTTTTTGCTATTCACAAAATAAAACAAAAGCAGTCATGCAAATATCTGTTTTAACACAGCACATCAAAATCAGTTACACCATTCAATCCCCCTCGTCCAGTCGGGGAGAATTCAATAACATTTATTCGATGCGACGTTTCTTATGGGATTTAATGAGCGACAACATTTTGACCCCAAACCGAGAGGAATCTGGGATGTTTGTGGTTTTTTTGTAATAACTCTGGAAGGAAACGTCGCAGACCCATGAAGGTGGTACTCGTACTGCTCGCCTCATCGAGACGAATCCAAAGATATGAGTGGTTAAGCTATGGGACATGAAATGGACGAGCGACCAATAAAACAACATGTATTATGGGGTTGAATGCTTTTTGCTATTCACAAAATAAAACAAAAGCAGTAAAGCAAATATCTTATTTAACACAGCACAGCAAAATCAGTTGCACAATTCAATCCCGCTCGTCCAGACGGGGAGAATTCAATCACATTTATTCGATGCGACGTTTCTTTAATGGGATTTAATGAGCGACAACATTTTGACCCCAAACCGAGAGGATTCTGGGATGTTTGCGGTTTTTTGGTAACAATTCTGGAAGCAAACGTAGCAGACCCATCAAGGTGGTACTCGTACTGCTCGCCTCATCGAGTGGAATCCAAAGATATGAGTGGTTAAGCTATGGGATATGAAATGGACGAGCGACCAATAAAACAACATGTATTATGTGGTTGAATGCTTTTTGCTATTCACAAAATAAAACAAAAGCAGTCATGCAAATATCTGTTTTAACACAGCACATCAAAATCAGTTACACCATTCAATCCCCCTCGTCCAGACGGGGAGAATTCAATCACATTTATTCGATGCGACGTTTCTTATGGGATTTAATGAGCGACAACATTTTGACCCCAAACCGAGAGGATTCTGGGATGTTTGTGGTTTTTTTGTAATAACTCTGGAAGGAAACGTCGCAGACCCATCAAGGTGGTACTCTTACTGCTCGCCTCAACGAGTGGAATCCAAAGATATGAGTGGTTAAGCTAAGGGATATGAAATGGACGAGCGACCAATAAAACAACATGTATTATGGGGTTGAATGCTTTTTGCTATTCACAAAATAAAACAAAAGCAGTCATGCAAATATCTTATTTAACACAGCACTGCAAAATCAGTTGCACCATTCAATCCCGCTCGTCAAGACGGGGAGAATTCAATCACATTTATTCTATGCGACGTTTCTTTAATGGGATTTAATGAGCTACAACATTTTGACCCCAAATCGAGAGGATTCTGGGATGTTTGTGGTTTTTTTGTAATAACTCTGGAAGGAAACGTCGCAGAACCATCAAGGTGGTACTCGTACTGCTCGCCTCATCGAGAGGAATCCAAAGATATGAGTGGTTAAGCTATGGGATATGAAATGGACGGGCGACCAATTAAACAACATGTATTATGGGGTTGAATGCTTTTTGCTATTCACAAAATAAAACAAAAGCAGTCATGCAAATATCTGTTTTAACACAGCACATCAAAATCAGTTACACCATTCAATCCCCCTCGTCCAGTCGGGGAGAATTCAATAACATTTATTCGATGCGACGTTTCTTATGGGATTTAATGAGCGACAACATTTTGACCCCAAACCGAGAGGAATCTGGGATGTTTGTGGTTTTTTTGTAATAACTCTGGAAGGAAACGTCGCAGACCCATGAAGGTGGTACTCGTACTGCTCGCCTCATCGAGTGGAATCCAAAGATATGAGTGGTTAAGCTATGGGATATGAAATGGACGAGCGACCAATGAAACAACATGTATTATGGGGTTGAATGCTTTTTGCTATTCACAAAATAAAATAAAAGCAGTCATGGAAATATCTTATTTAACACAGCACAGCAAAATCAGTTGCACCGTTCAATCCCGCTCGTCCAGACGTGGCGAATTCAATGACATTTATTCGATGCGACGTTTCTTATGGGATTTAATGAGCGACAACATTTTGACCCCAAACCGAGAGGATTCTGGGATGTTTGTGGTTTTTTTTGTAATAACTCTGGAAGGAAACGTCGCAGACCCATGAAGATGGTACTACTACAGCTCGCCTCATCGAGAGGAATCCAAAGATATGAGTGTTAAGCTATGGGATATGAAATGGACGAGCGACCAATAAAACAACATGTATTATGGGGTTGAATGCTTTTTGCTATTCACAAAATAAAACAAAAGCAGTCATGCAAATATCTTATTTAACACAGCACAGCAAAATCAGTTGCACCATTCAATCCCGCTCGTCCAGACGGGGAGAATTTAATCACATTTATTCGATGCGACGTTTCTTTAATGGGATTTAATGAGCGACAACATTTTGACCCAAACCGAGAGGATTCTGGGATGTTTGTGGTTTTTTGGTAATAACTCTGGAAGGAAACGTCGCAGACCCATCAAGGTGGTAGTCGTACTGCTCGCCTCATCGAGTGGAATCCAAAGATATGAGTGGTTAAGCTATGGAATATGAAATGGACGAGCGACCAATAAAACAACATGTATTATGGGGTTGAATGCTTTTTGCTATTCACAAAATAAACAAAAGCAGTCATGCAAATATCTGTTTTAACACAGCACAGCAAAATCAGTTACACCATTCAATCCCCCTCGTCCAGTCGGGGAGAATTCAATCACATTGATTCGATGCGACGTTTCTTATGGGATTTAATGAGCGACAACATTTTGACCCCAAACCGAGAGGATTCTGGGATGTTTGTGTTTTTTTTGTAATAACTCTGGAAGGCAACGTCGCAGACCCATCAAGGTGGTACTCGTACTGCTCGCCTCATCGAGTGGAATCCAAAGATATGAGTGGTTAAGCTATGGGATATGAAATGGACGATCGACCAATAAAACAACATGTATTATGGGGTTGAATGCTTTTTGCTATTCACAAAATAAAACAAAAGCAGTAAAGCAAATATCTTATTTAACACAGCACAGCAAAATCAGTTGCACAATTCAATCCCGCTCGTCCAGACGGGGAGAATTCAATCACATTTATTCAATGCGACGTTTATTTAATGGGATTTAATGAGCGACAACATTTTGACCCCAAACCGAGAGGATTCTGGGATGTTTGTGTTTTTTGGTAACAACTCTGGAAGGAAACGTCGCAGACCCATCAAGGTGGTACTCGTACTGCTCGCCTCATCGAGAGGAATCCAAAGATATGAGTGGTTAAGCTATGGGATATGAAATGGACGGGCGACCAATTAAACAACATGTATTATGGGGTTGAATGCTTTTTGCTATTCACAAAATAAAACAAAAGCAGTCATGCAAATATCTGTTTTAACACAGCACAGCAAAATCAGTTACACCATTCAATCCCCCTCGTCCAGACGGGGAGAATTCAATCACATTTATTCGATGCGACGTTTATTATGGGATTTAATGAGCGACAACATTTTGACCCCAAACCGAGAGGATTCTGGGATGTTTGTGTTTTTTTTGTAATAACTCCGGAAAGCAACGTCGCAGACCCATCAAGGTGGTACTCGTACTGCTCGCCTCATCGAGTGGAATCCAAAGATATGAGTGGTTAAGCTATGGGATATGAAATGGACGAGCGACCAATAAAACAACATGTATTATGGGGTTGAATGCTTTTTGCTATTCACAAAATAAAATAAAAGCAGTCATGCAAATATCTTATTTAACACAGCACAGCAAAATCAGTTGCACCATTCAATCCCGCTCGTCCAGACGGGGCGAATTCAATGACATTTATTCGATGCGACGTTTCTTATGGGATTTAATGAGCGACAACATTTTGACCCCAAACCGAGAGGATTCTGGGATGTTTGTGGTTTTTTTTGTAATAACTCTGGAAGGAAACGTCGCAGACCCATGAAGATGGTACTACTACTGCTCGCCTCATCGAGAGGAATCCAAAGATTTGAGTGTTAAGCTATGGGATATGAAATGGACGAGCGACCAATAAAACAACATGTATTATGGGGTTGAATGCTTTTTGCTATTCACAAAATAAAACAAAAGCAGTCATGCAAATATCTTATTTAACACAGCACAGCAAAATCAGTTGCACCATTCAATCCCGCTCGTCCAGACGGGGAGAATTTAATCACATTTATTCGATGCGACGTTTCTTTAATGGGATTTAATGAGCGACAACATTTTGACCCCAAACCGAGAGGATTCTGGGATGTTTGTGGTTTTTTGGTAATAACTCTGGAAGGAAACGTCGCAGACCCATCAAGGTGGTAGTCGTACTGCTCGCCTCATCGAGTGGAATCCAAAGATATGAGTGGTTAAGCTATGGGATATGAAATGGACGAGCGACCAATAAAACAACATGTATTATGGGGTTGAATGCTTTTTGCTATTCACAAAATAAACAAAAGCAGTCATGCAAATATCTGTTTTAACACAGCACAGCAAAATCAGTTACACCATTCAATCCCCCTCGTCCAGACGGGGAGAATTCAATCACATTGATTCGATGCGACGTTTCTTATGGGATTTAATGAGCGACAACATTTTGACCCCAAACCGAGAGGATTCTGGGATGTTTGTGTTTTTTTTTGTAATAACTCTGGAAGGCAACGTCGCAGACCCATCAAGGTGGTACTCTTACTGCTCGCCTCATCGAGTGGAATCCAAAGATATGAGTGGTTAAGCTATGGGATATGAAATGGACGATCGACCAATAAAACAACATGTATTATGGGGTTGAATGCTTTTTGCTATTCACAAAATAAAACAAAAGCAGTAAAGCAAATATTTTATTTAACACAGCACAGCAAAATCAGTTGCACAATTCAATCCCGCTCGTCCAGACGGGGAGAATTCAATCACATTTATTCGATGCGACGTTTATTTAATGGGATTTAATGAGCGACAACATTTTGACCCCAAACCGAGAGGATTCTGGGATGTTTGTGGTTTTTTGGTAACAACTCTGGAAGGAAACGTCGCAGACCCATCAAGGTGGTACTCGTACTGCTCGCCTCATCGAGAGGAATCCAAAGATATGAGTGGTTAAGCTATGGGATATGAAATGGACGGGCGACCAATTAAACAACATGTATTATGGGGTTGAATGCTTTTTGCTATTCACAAAATAAAACAAAAGCAGTCATGCAAATATCTGTTTTAACACAGCACAGCAAAATCAGTTACACCATTCAATCCCCCTCGTCCAGACGGGGAGAATTCAATCACATTGATTCGATGCGACGTTTCTTATGGGATTTAATGAGCGACAACATTTTGACCCCAAACCGAGAGGATTCTGGGATGTTTGTGTTTTTTTTTGTAATAACTCTGGAAGGCAACGTCGCAGACCCATCAAGGTGGTACTCTTACTGCTCGCCTCATCGAGTGGAATCCAAAGATATGAGTGGTTAAGCTATGGGATATGAAATGGACGATCGACCAATAAAACAACATGTATTATGGGGTTGAATGCTTTTTGCTATTCACAAAATAAAACAAAAGCAGTAAAGCAAATATTTTATTTAACACAGCACAGCAAAATCAGTTGCACAATTCAATCCCGCTCGTCCAGACGGGGAGAATTCAATCACATTTATTCGATGCGACGTTTATTTAATGGGATTTAATGAGCGACAACATTTTGACCCCAAACCGAGAGGATTCTGGGATGTTTGTGGTTTTTTGGTAACAACTCTGGAAGGAAACGTCGCAGACCCATCAAGGTGGTACTCGTACTGCTCGCCTCATCGAGAGGAATCCAAAGATATGAGTGGTTAAGCTATGGGATATGAAATGGACGGGCGACCAATTAAACAACATGTATTATGGGGTTGAATGCTTTTTGCTATTCACAAAATAAAACAAAAGCAGTCATGCAAATATCTGTTTTAACACAGCACAGCAAAATCAGTTACACCATTCAATCCCCCTCGTCCAGACGGGGAGAATTCAATCACATTGATTCGATGCGACGTTTATTATGGGATTTAATTAGCGACAACATTTTGACTCCAAACCGAGAGGATTCTGGGATGTTTGTGGTTTTTTTGTAATAACTCCGGAAAGCAACGTCGCAGACCCATCAAGGTGGTACTCGTACTGCTCGCCTCATCGAGTGGAATCCAAAGATATGAGTGGTTAAGCTATGGGATATGAAATGGACGAGCGACCAATGAAACAACATGTATTATGGGGTTGAATGCTTTTTGCTATTCACAAAATAAAATAAAAGCAGTCATGCAAATATCTTATTTAACACAGCACAGCAAAATCAGTTGCACCATTCAATCCGGCTCGTCCAGACGGGGCGAATTCAATGACATTTATTCGATGCGACGTTTCTTATGGGATTTAATGAGCGACAACATTTTGACCCCAAACCGAGAGGATTCTGGGATGTTTGTGTTTTTTTTGTAATAACTCTGGAAGGCAACGTCGCAGACCCATCAAGGTGGTACTCGTACTGCTCGCCTCATCGAGTGGAATCCAAAGATATGAGTGGTTAAGCTATGGGATATGAAATGGACGATCGACCAATAAAACAACATGTATTATGGGGTTGAATGCTTTTTGCTATTCACAAAATAAAACAAAAGCAGTAAAGCAAATATCTTATTTAACACAGCACAGCAAAATCAGTTGCACAATTCAATCCCGCTCGTCCAGACGGGGAGAATTCAATCACATTTATTCGATGCGACGTTTATTTAATGGGATTTAATGAGCGACAACATTTTGACCCCAAACCGAGAGGATTCTGGGATGTTTGTGTTTTTTGGTAACAACTCTGGAAGGAAACGTCGCAGACCCATCAAGGTGGTACTCGTACTGCTCGCCTCATCGAGAGGAATCCAAAGATATGAGTGGTTAAGCTATGGGATATGAAATGGACGGGCGACCAATTAAACAACATGTATTATGGGGTTGAATGCTTTTTGCTATTCACAAAATAAAACAAAAGCAGTCATGCAAATATCTGTTTTAACACAGCACAGCAAAATCAGTTACACCATTCAATCCCCCTCGTCCAGACGGGGAGAATTCAATCACATTTATTCGATGCGACGTTTATTATGGGATTTAATGAGCGACAACATTTTGACCCCAAACCGAGAGGATTCTGGGATGTTTGTGGTTTTTTTGTAATAACTCCGGAAAGCAACGTCGCAGACCCATCAAGGTGGTACTCGTACTGCTCGCCTCATCGAGTGGAATCCAAAGATATGAGTGGTTAAGCTATGGGATATGAAATGGACGAGCGACCAATAAAACAACATGTATTATGGGGTTGAATGCTTTTTGCTATTCACAAAATAAAATAAAAGCAGTCATGCAAATATCTTATTTAACACAGCACAGCAAAATCAGTTGCACCATTCAATCCCGCTCGTCCAGACGGGGCGAATTCAATGACATTTATTCGATGCGACGTTTCTTATGGGATTTAATGAGCGACAACATTTTGACCCCAAACCGAGAGGATTCTGGGATGTTTGTGGTTTTTTTTGTAATAACTCTGGAAGGAAACGTCGCAGACCCATGAAGATGGTACTACTACTGCTCGCCTCATCGAGAGGAATCCAAAGATTTGAGTGTTAAGCTATGGGATATGAAATGGACGAGCGACCAATAAAACAACATGTATTATGGGGTTGAATGCTTTTTGCTATTCACAAAATAAAACAAAAGCAGTCATGCAAATATCTTATTTAACACAGCACAGCAAAATCAGTTGCACCATTCAATCCCGCTCGTCCAGACGGGGAGAATTTAATCACATTTATTCGATGCGACGTTTCTTTAATGGGATTTAATGAGCGACAACATTTTGACCCCAAACCGAGAGGATTCTGGGATGTTTGTGGTTTTTTGGTAATAACTCTGGAAGGAAACGTCGCAGACCCATCAAGGTGGTAGTCGTACTGCTCGCCTCATCGAGTGGAATCCAAAGATATGAGTGGTTAAGCTATGGGATATGAAATGGACGAGCGACCAATAAAACAACATGTATTATGGGGTTGAATGCTTTTTGCTATTCACAAAATAAACAAAAGCAGTCATGCAAATATCTGTTTTAACACAGCACAGCAAAATCAGTTACACCATTCAATCCCCCTCGTCCAGACGGGGAGAATTCAATCACATTGATTCGATGCGACGTTTCTTATGGGATTTAATGAGCGACAACATTTTGACCCCAAACCGAGAGGATTCTGGGATGTTTGTGTTTTTTTTTGTAATAACTCTGGAAGGCAACGTCGCAGACCCATCAAGGTGGTACTCTTACTGCTCGCCTCATCGAGTGGAATCCAAAGATATGAGTGGTTAAGCTATGGGATATGAAATGGACGATCGACCAATAAAACAACATGTATTATGGGGTTGAATGCTTTTTGCTATTCACAAAATAAAACAAAAGCAGTAAAGCAAATATTTTATTTAACACAGCACAGCAAAATCAGTTGCACAATTCAATCCCGCTCGTCCAGACGGGGAGAATTCAATCACATTTATTCGATGCGACGTTTATTTAATGGGATTTAATGAGCGACAACATTTTGACCCCAAACCGAGAGGATTCTGGGATGTTTGTGGTTTTTTGGTAACAACTCTGGAAGGAAACGTCGCAGACCCATCAAGGTGGTACTCGTACTGCTCGCCTCATCGAGAGGAATCCAAAGATATGAGTGGTTAAGCTATGGGATATGAAATGGACGGGCGACCAATTAAACAACATGTATTATGGGGTTGAATGCTTTTTGCTATTCACAAAATAAAACAAAAGCAGTCATGCAAATATCTGTTTTAACACAGCACAGCAAAATCAGTTACACCATTCAATCCCCCTCGTCCAGACGGGGAGAATTCAATCACATTGATTCGATGCGACGTTTCTTATGGGATTTAATGAGCGACAACATTTTGACCCCAAACCGAGAGGATTCTGGGATGTTTGTGGTTTTTTTTGTAATAACTCTGGAAGGCAACGTCGCAGACCCATCAAGGTGGTACTCTTACTGCTCGCCTCATCGAGTGGAATCCAAAGATATGAGTGGTTAAGCTATGGGATATGAAATGGACGATCGACCAATAAAACAACATGTATTATGGGGTTGAATGCTTTTTGCTATTCACAAAATAAAACAAAAGCAGTAAAGCAAATATTTTATTTAACACAGCACAGCAAAATCAGTTGCACAATTCAATCCCGCTCGTCCAGACGGGGAGAATTCAATCACATTTATTCGATGCGACGTTTATTTAATGGGATTTAATGAGCGACAACATTTTGACCCCAAACCGAGAGGATTCTGGGATGTTTGTGGTTTTTTGGTAACAACTCTGGAAGGAAACGTCGCAGACCCATCAAGGTGGTACTCGTACTGCTCGCCTCATCGAGAGGAATCCAAAGATATGAGTGGTTAAGCTATGGGATATGAAATGGACGGGCGACCAATTAAACAACATGTATTATGGGGTTGAATGCTTTTTGCTATTCACAAAATAAAACAAAAGCAGTCATGCAAATATCTGTTTTAACACAGCACAGCAAAATCAGTTACACCATTCAATCCCCCTCGTCCAGACGGGGAGAATTCAATCACATTTATTCGATGCGACGTTTATTATGGGATTTAATTAGCGACAACATTTTGACTCCAAACCGAGAGGATTCTGGGATGTTTGTGGTTTTTTTGTAATAACTCCGGAAAGCAACGTCGCAGACCCATCAAGGTGGTACTCGTACTGCTCGCCTCATCGAGTGGAATCCAAAGATATGAGTGGTTAAGCTATGGGATATGAAATGGACGAGCGACCAATGAAACAACATGTATTATGGGGTTGAATGCTTTTTGCTATTCACAAAATAAAATAAAAGCAGTCATGCAAATATCTTATTTAACACAGCACAGCAAAATCAGTTGCACCATTCAATCCGGCTCGTCCAGACGGGGCGAATTCAATGACATTTATTCGATGCGACGTTTCTTATGGGATTTAATGAGTGACAACATTTTGACCCCAAACCGAGAGGATTCTGGGATGTTTGTGGTTTTTTTTGTAATAACTCTGGAAGGAAACGTCGCAGACCCATGAAGATGGTACTACTACTGCTCGCCTCATCGAGAGGAATCCAAAGCTATGAGTGTTAAGCTATGGGATATGAAATGGACGAGCGACCAATAAAACAACATGTATTATGGGGTTGAATGCTTTTTGCTATTCACAAAATAAAACAAAAGCAGTCATGCAAATATCTTATTTAACACAGCACAGCAAAATCAGTTGCACCATTCAATCCCGCTCGTCCAGACGGGGAGAATTTAATCACATTTATTCGATGCGACGTTTCTTTAATGGGATTTAATGAGCGACAACATTTTGACCCCAAACCGAGAGGATTCTGGGATGTTTGTGGTTTTTTGGTAATAACTCTGGAAGGAAACGTCGCAGACCCATCAAGGTGGTAGTCGTACTGCTCGCCTCATCGAGTGGAATCCAAAGATATGAGTGGTTAAGCTATGGGATATGAAATGGACGAGCGACCAATAAAACAACATGTATTATGGGGTTGAATGCTTTTTGCTATTCACAAAATAAACAAAAGCAGTCATGCAAATATCTGTTTTAACACAGCACAGCAAAATCAGTTACACCATTCAATCCCCCTCGTCCAGACGGGGAGAATTCAATCACATTGATTCGATGCGACGTTTCTTATGGGATTTAATGAGCGACAACATTTTGACCCCAAACCGAGAGGATTCTGGGATGTTTGTGTTTTTTTTGTAATAACTCTGGAAGGCAACGTCGCAGACCCATCAAGGTGGTACTCGTACTGCTCGCCTCATCGAGTGGAATCCAAAGATATGAGTGGTTAAGCTATGGGATATGAAATGGACGATCGACCAATAAAACAACATGTATTATGGGGTTGAATGCTTTTTGCTATTCACAAAATAAAACAAAAGCAGTAAAGCAAATATCTTATTTAACACAGCACAGCAAAATCAGTTGCACAATTCAATCCCGCTCGTCCAGACGGGGAGAATTCAATCACATTTATTCGATGCGACGTTTATTTAATGGGATTTAATGAGCGACAACATTTTGACCCCAAACCGAGAGGATTCTGGGATGTTTGCGGTTTTTTGGTAACAATTCTGGAAGCAAACGTAGCAGACCCATCAAGGTGGTACTCGTACTGCTCGCCTCATCGAGTGGAATCCAAAGATATGAGTGGTTAAGCTATGGGATATGAAATGGACGAGCGACCAATAAAACAACATGTATTATGTGGTTGAATGCTTTTTGCTATTCACAAAATAAAACAAAAGCAGTCATGCAAATATCTGTTTTAACACAGCACATCAAAATCAGTTACACCATTCAATCCCCCTCGTCCAGACGGGGAGAATTCAATCACATTTATTCGATGCGACGTTTCTTATGGGATTTAATGAGCGACAACATTTTGACCCCAAACCGAGAGGATTCTGGGATGTTTGTGGTTTTTTTGTAATAACTCTGGAAGGAAACGTCGCAGACCCATCAAGGTGGTACTCTTACTGCTCGCCTCAACGAGTGGAATCCAAAGATATGAGTGGTTAAGCTAAGGGATATGAAATGGACGAGCGACCAATAAAACAACATGTATTATGGGGTTGAATGCTTTTTGCTATTCACAAAATAAAACAAAAGCAGTCATGCAAATATCTTATTTAACACAGCACTGCAAAATCAGTTGCACCATTCAATCCCGCTCGTCAAGACGGGGAGAATTCAATCACATTTATTCTATGCGACGTTTCTTTAATGGGATTTAATGAGCTACAACATTTTGACCCCAAATCGAGAGGATTCTGGGATGTTTGTGGTTTTTTTGTAATAACTCTGGAAGGAAACGTCGCAGAACCATCAAGGTGGTACTCGTACTGCTCGCCTCATCGAGAGGAATCCAAAGATATGAGTGGTTAAGCTATGGGATATGAAATGGACGGGCGACCAATTAAACAACATGTATTATGGGGTTGAATGCTTTTTGCTATTCACAAAATAAAACAAAAGCAGTCATGCAAATATCTGTTTTAACACAGCACATCAAAATCAGTTACACCATTCAATCCCCCTCGTCCAGTCGGGGAGAATTCAATCACATTTATTCGATGCGACGTTTCTTATGGGATTTAATGAGCGACAACATTTTGACCCCAAACCGAGAGGAATCTGGGATGTTTGTGGTTTTTTTGTAATAACTCTGGAAGGAAACGTCGCAGACCCATGAAGGTGGTACTCGTACTGCTCGCCTCAACGAGTGGAATCCAAAGATATGAGTGGTTAAGCTAAGGGATATGAAATGGACGAGCGACCAATAAAACAACATGTATTATGGGGTTGAATGCTTTTTGCTATTCACAAAATAAAACAAAAGCAGTCATGCAAATATCTTATTTAACACAGCACTGCAAAATCAGTTGCACCATTCAATCCCGCTCGTCAAGACGGGGAGAATTCAATCACATTTATTCTATGCGACGTTTCTTTAATGGGATTTAATGAGCTACAACATTTTGACCCCAAATCGAGAGGATTCTGGGATGTTTGTGGTTTTTTTGTAATAACTCTGGAAGGAAACGTCGCAGAACCATCAAGGTGGTACTCGTACTGCTCGCCTCATCGAGAGGAATCCAAAGATATGAGTGGTTAAGCTATGGGATATGAAATGGACGGGCGACCAATTAAACAACATGTATTATGGGGTTGAATGCTTTTTGCTATTCACAAAATAAAACAAAAGCAGTCATGCAAATATCTGTTTTAACACAGCACATCAAAATCAGTTACACCATTCAATCCCCCTCGTCCAGTCGGGGAGAATTCAATCACATTTATTCGATGCGACGTTTCTTATGGGATTTAATGAGCGACAACATTTTGACCCCAAACCGAGAGGAATCTGGGATGTTTGTGGTTTTTTTGTAATAACTCTGGAAGGAAACGTCGCAGACCCATGAAGGTGGTACTCGTACTGCTCGCCTCATCGAGTGGAATCCAAAGATATGAGTGGTTAAGCTATGGGATATGAAATGGACGAGCAACCAATGAAACAACATGTATTATGGGGTTGAATGCTTTTTGCTATTCACAAAATAAAATAAAAGCAGTCATGCAAATATCTTATTTAACACAGCACAGCAAAATCAGTTGCACCGTTCAATCCCGCTCGTCCAGACGTGGCGAATTCAATGACATTTATTCGATGCGACGTTTCTTATGGGATTTAATGAGCGACAACATTTTGACCCCAAACCGAGAGGATTCTGGGATGTTTGTGGTTTTTTTTGTAATAACTCTGGAAGGAAACGTCGCAGACCCATGAAGATGGTATTACTACTGCTCGCCTCATCGAGAGGAATCCAAAGATATGAGTGTTAAGCTATGGGATATGAAATGGACGATCGACCAATAAAACAACATGTATTATGGGGTTGAATGCTTTTTGCTATTCACAAAATAAAACAAAAGCAGTAAAGCAAATATCTTATTTAACACAGCACAGCAAAATCAGTTGCACAATTCAATCCCGCTCGTCCAGACGGGGAGAATTCAATCACATTTATTCGATGCGACGTTTATTTAATGGGATTTAATGAGCGACAACATTTTGACCCCAAACCGAGAGGATTCTGGGATGTTTGTGTTTTTTGGTAACAACTCTGGAAGGAAACGTCGCAGACCCATCAAGGTGGTACTCGTACTGCTCGCCTCATCGAGAGGAATCCAAAGATATGAGTGGTTAAGCTTTGGGATATGAAATGGACGGGCGACCAATTAAACAACATGTATTATGGGGTTGAATGCTTTTTGCTATTCACAAAATAAAACAAAAGCAGTCATGCAAATATCTGTTTTAACACAGCACAGCAAAATAAGTTACACCATTCAATCCCCCTCGTCCAGACGGGGAGAATTCAATCACATTTATTCGATGCGACGTTTATTATGGGATTTAATGAGCGACAACATTTTGACCCCAAACCGAGAGGATTCTGGGATGTTTGTGGTTTTTTTGTAATAACTCCGGAAAACAACGTCGCAGACCCATCAAGGTGGTACTCGTACTGCTCGCCTCATCGAGTGGAATCCAAAGATATGAGTGGTTAAGCTATGGGATATGAAATGGACGAGCGACCAATAAAACAACATGTATTATGGGGTTGAATGCTTTTTGCTATTCACAAAATAAAATAAAAGCAGTCATGCAAATATCTTATTTAACACAGCACAGCAAAATCAGTTGCACCATTCAATCCCGCTCGTCCAGACGGGGCGAATTCAATGACATTTATTCGATGCGACGTTTCTTATGGGATTTAATGAGCGACAACATTTTGACCCCAAACCGAGAGGATTCTGGGATGTTTGTGGTTTTTTTTGTAATAACTCTGGAAGGAAACGTCGCAGACCCATGAAGATGGTACTACTACTGCTCGCCTCATCGAGAGGAATCCAAAGATTTGAGTGTTAAGCTATGGGATATGAAATGGACGAGCGACCAATAAAACAACATGTATTATGGGGTTGAATGCTTTTTGCTATTCACAAAATAAAACAAAAGCAGTCATGCAAATATCTTATTTAACACAGCACAGCAAAATCAGTTGCACCATTCAATCCCGCTCGTCCAGACGGGGAGAAATTAATCACATTTATTCGATGCGACGTTTCTTTAATGGGATTTAATGAGCGACAACATTTTGACCCCAAACCGAGAGGATTCTGGGATGTTTGTGGTTTTTTGGTAATAACTCTGGAAGGAAACGTCGCAGACCCATCAAGGTGGTAGTCGTACTGCTCGCCTCATCGAGTGGAATCCAAAGATATGAGTGGTTAAGCTATGGGATATGAAATGGACGAGCGACCAATAAAACAACATGTATTATGGGGTTGAATGCTTTTTGCTATTCACAAAATAAACAAAAGCAGTCATGCAAATATCTGTTTTAACACAGCACAGCAAAATCAGTTACACCATTCAATCCCCCTCGTCCAGACGGGGAGAATTCAATCACATTGATTCGATGCGACGTTTCTTATGGGATTTAATGAGCGACAACATTTTGACCCCAAACCGAGAGGATTCTGGGATGTTTGTGTTTTTTTGTAATAACTCTGGAAGGCAACGTCGCAGACCCATCAAGGTGGTACTCTTACTGCTCGCCTCATCGAGTGGAATCCAAAGATATGAGTGGTTAAGCTATGGGATATGAAATGGACGATCGACCAATAAAACAACATGTATTATGGGGTTGAATGCTTTTTGCTATTCACAAAATAAAACAAAAGCAGTAAAGCAAATATTTTATTTAACACAGCACAGCAAAATCAGTTGCACAATTCAATCCCGCTCGTCCAGACGGGGAGAATTCAATCACATTTATTCGATGCGACGTTTATTTAATGGGATTTAATGAGCGACAACATTTTGACCCCAAACCGAGAGGATTCTGGGATGTTTGTGGTTTTTTGGTAACAACTCTGGAAGGAAACGTCGCAGACCCATCAAGGTGGTACTCGTACTGCTCGCCTCATCGAGAGGAATCCAAAGATATGAGTGGTTAAGCTATGGGATATGAAATGGACGGGCGACCAATTAAACAACATGTATTATGGGGTTGAATGCTTTTTGCTATTCACAAAATAAAACAAAAGCAGTCATGCAAATATCTGTTTTAACACAGCACAGCAAAATCAGTTACACCATTCAATCCCCCTCGTCCAGACGGGGAGAATTCAATCACATTTATTCGATGCGACGTTTATTATGGGATTTAATGAGCGACAACATTTTGACCCCAAACCGAGAGGATTCTGGGATGTTTGTGGTTTTTTTGTAATAACTCTGGAAGGCAACGTCGCAGACCCATCAAGGTGGTACTCGTACTGCTCGCCTCATCGAGTGGAATCCAAAGATATGAGTGGTTAAGCTATGGGATATGAAATGGACGAGAAACCAATGAAACAACATGTATTATGGGGTTGAATGCTTTTTGCTATTCACAAAATAAAATAAAAGCAGTCATGCAAATATCTTATTTAACACAGCACAGCAAAATCAGTTGCACCGTTCAATCCCACTCGTCCAGACGTGGTGAATTCAATGACATTTATTCGATGCGACGTTTCTTATGGGATTTAATGAGCGACAACATTTTGACCCCAAACCGAGAGGATTCTGGGATGTTTGTGGTTTTTTTTGAAATAACTCTGGAAGGAAACGTCGCAGACCCATGAAGATGGTACTACTACTGCTCGCCTCATCGAGAGGAATCCAAAGCTATGAGTGTTAAGCTATGGGATATGAAATGGACGAGCGACCAATAAAACAACATGTATTATGGGGTTGAATGCTTTTTGCTATTCACAAAATAAAACAAAAGCAGTCATGCAAATATCTTATTTAACACAGCACAGCAAAATCAGTTGCACCATTCAATCCCGCTCGTCCAGACGGGGAGAATTCAATCACATTTATTCGATGCGACGTTTATTTAATGGGATTTAATGAGCGACAACATTTTGACCCCAAACCGAGAGGATTCTGGGATGTTTGTGTTTTTTGGTAACAACTCTGGAAGGAAACGTCGCAGACCCATCAAGGTGGTACTCGTACTGCTCGCCTCATCGAGAGGAATCCAAAGATATGAGTGGTTAAGCTTTGGGATATGAAATGGACGGGCGACCAATTAAACAACATGTATTATGGGGTTGAATGCTTTTTGCTATTCACAAAATAAAACAAAAGCAGTCATGCAAATATCTGTTTTAACACAGCACAGCAAAATAAGTTACACCATTCAATCCCCCTCGTCCAGACGGGGAGAATTCAATCACATTTATTCGATGCGACGTTTATTATGGGATTTAATGAGCGACAACATTTTGACCCCAAACCGAGAGGATTCTGGGATGTTTGTGGTTTTTTTGTAATAACTCCGGAAAGCAACGTCGCAGACCCATCAAGGTGGTACTCGTACTGCTCGCCTCATCGAGTGGAATCCAAAGATATGAGTGGTTAAGCTATGGGATATGAAATGGACGAGCGACCAATAAAACAACATGTATTATGGGGTTGAATGCTTTTTGCTATTCACAAAATAAAATAAAAGCAGTCATGCAAATATCTTATTTAACACAGCACAGCAAAATCAGTTGCACCATTCAATCCCGCTCGTCCAGACGGGGCGAATTCAATGACATTTATTCGATGCGACGTTTCTTATGGGATTTAATGAGCGACAACATTTTGACCCCAAACCGAGAGGATTCTGGGATGTTTGTGGTTTTTTTTGTAATAACTCTGGAAGGAAACGTCGCAGACCCATGAAGATGGTACTACTACTGCTCGCCTCATCGAGAGGAATCCAAAGATTTGAGTGTTAAGCTATGGGATATGAAATGGACGAGCGACCAATAAAACAACATGTATTATGGGGTTGAATGCTTTTTGCTATTCACAAAATAAAACAAAAGCAGTCATGCAAATATCTTATTTAACACAGCACAGCAAAATCAGTTGCACCATTCAATCCCGCTCGTCCAGACGGGGAGAAATTAATCACATTTATTCGATGCGACGTTTCTTTAATGGGATTTAATGAGCGACAACATTTTGACCCCAAACCGAGAGGATTCTGGGATGTTTGTGGTTTTTTGGTAATAACTCTGGAAGGAAACGTCGCAGACCCATCAAGGTGGTAGTCGTACTGCTCGCCTCATCGAGTGGAATCCAAAGATATGAGTGGTTAAGCTATGGGATATGAAATGGACGAGCGACCAATAAAACAACATGTATTATGGGGTTGAATGCTTTTTGCTATTCACAAAATAAACAAAAGCAGTCATGCAAATATCTGTTTTAACACAGCACAGCAAAATCAGTTACACCATTCAATCCCCCTCGTCCAGACGGGGAGAATTCAATCACATTGATTCGATGCGACGTTTCTTATGGGATTTAATGAGCGACAACATTTTGACCCCAAACCGAGAGGATTCTGGGATGTTTGTGTTTTTTTTGTAATAACTCTGGAAGGCAACGTCGCAGACCCATCAAGGTGGTACTCTTACTGCTCGCCTCATCGAGTGGAATCCAAAGATATGAGTGGTTAAGCTATGGGATATGAAATGGACGATCGACCAATAAAACAACATGTATTATGGGGTTGAATGCTTTTTGCTATTCACAAAATAAAACAAAAGCAGTAAAGCAAATATTTTATTTAACACAGCACAGCAAAATCAGTTGCACAATTCAATCCCGCTCGTCCAGACGGGGAGAATTCAATCACATTTATTCGATGCGACGTTTATTTAATGGGATTTAATGAGCGACAACATTTTGACCCCAAACCGAGAGGATTCTGGGATGTTTGTGGTTTTTTGGTAACAACTCTGGAAGGAAACGTCGCAGACCCATCAAGGTGGTACTCGTACTGCTCGCCTCATCGAGAGGAATCCAAAGATATGAGTGGTTAAGCTATGGGATATGAAATGGACGGGCGACCAATTAAACAACATGTATTATGGGGTTGAATGCTTTTTGCTATTCACAAAATAAAACAAAAGCAGTCATGCAAATATCTGTTTTAACACAGCACAGCAAAATCAGTTACACCATTCAATCCCCCTCGTCCAGACGGGGAGAATTCAATCACATTTATTCGATGCGACGTTTATTATGGGATTTAATGAGCGACAACATTTTGACCCCAAACCGAGAGGATTCTGGGATGTTTGTGGTTTTTTTGTAATAACTCTGGAAGGCAACGTCGCAGACCCATCAAGGTGGTACTCGTACTGCTCGCCTCATCGAGTGGAATCCAAAGATATGAGTGGTTAAGCTATGGGATATGAAATGGACGAGCAACCAATGAAACAACATGTATTATGGGGTTGAATGCTTTTTGCTATTCACAAAATAAAATAAAAGCAGTCATGCAAATATCTTATTTAACACAGCACAGCAAAATCAGTTGCACCGTTCAATCCCACTCGTCCAGACGTGGTGAATTCAATGACATTTATTCGATGCGACGTTTCTTATGGGATTTAATGAGCGACAACATTTTGACCCCAAACCGAGAGGATTCTGGGATGTTTGTGGTTTTTTTTGAAATAACTCTGGAAGGAAACGTCGCAGACCCATGAAGATGGTACTACTACTGCTCGCCTCATCGAGAGGAATCCAAAGCTATGAGTGTTAAGCTATGGGATATGAAATGGACGAGCGACCAATAAAACAACATGTATTATGGGGTTGAATGCTTTTTGCTATTCACAAAATAAAACAAAAGCAGTCATGCAAATATCTTATTTAACACAGCACAGCAAAATCAGTTGCACCATTCAATCCCGCTCGTCCAGACGGGGAGAATTTAATCACATTTATTCGATGCGACGTTTCTTTAATGGGATTTAATGAGCGACAACAATTTGACCCCAAACCGAGAGGATTCTGGGATGTGTGTGTTTTTTTTGTAATAACTCTGGAAGGCAACGTCACAGACCCATCAAGGTGGTACTCGTACTGCTCGCCTCATCGAGTGGAATCCAAAGATATGAGTGGTTAAGCTATGGGATATGAAATGGACGATCGACCAATAAAACAACATGTATTATGGGGTTGAATGCTTTTTGCTATTCACAAAATAAAACAAAAGCAGTAAAGCAAATATCTTATTTAACACAGCACAGCAAAATCAGTTGCACAATTCAATCCCGCTCGTCCAGACGGGGAGAATTCAATCACATTTATTCGATGCGACGTTTATTTAATGGGATTTAATGAGCGACAACATTTTGACCCCAAACCGAGAGGATTCTGGGATGTTTGTGTTTTTTGGTAACAACTCTGGAAGGAAACGTCGCAGACCCATCAAGGTGGTACTCGTACTGCTCGCCTCATCGAGAAGAATCCAAAGATATGAGTGGTTAAGCTATGGGATATGAAATGGACGGGCGACCAATTAAACAACATGTATTATGGGGTTGAATGCTTTTTGCTATTCACAAAATAAAACAAAAGCAGTCATGCAAATATCTGTTTTAACACAGCACAGCAAAATCAGTTACACCATTCAATCCCCCTCGTCCAGACGGGGAGAATTCAATCACATTTATTCGATGCGACGTTTATTATGGGATTTAATGAGCGACAACATTTTGACCCCAAACCGAGAGGATTCTGGGATGTTTGTGGTTTTTTTGTAATAACTCCGGAAAGCAACGTCGCAGACCCATCAAGGTGGTACTCGTACTGCTCGCCTCATCGAGTGGAATCCAAAGATATGAGTGGTTAAGCTATGGGATATGAAATGGACGAGCGACCAATAAAACAACATGTATTATGGGGTTGAATGCTTTTTGCTATTCACAAAATAAAATAAAAGCAGTCATGCAAATATCTTATTTAACACAGCACAGCAAAATCAGTTGCACCATTCAATCCCGCTCGTCCAGACGGGGCGAATTCAATGACATTTATTCGATGCGACGTTTCTTATGGGATTTAATGAGCGACAACATTTTGACCCCAAACCGAGAGGATTCTGGGATGTTTGTGGTTTTTTTTGTAATAACTCTGGAAGGAAACGTCGCAGACCCATAAAGATGGTACTACTACTGCTCGCCTCATCGAGAGGAATCCAAAGATTTGAGTGTTAAGCTATGGGATATGAAATGGACGAGCGACCAATAAAACAACATGTATTATGGGGTTGAATGCTTTTTGCTATTCACAAAATAAAACAAAAGCAGTCATGCAAATATCTTATTTAACACAGCACAGCAAAATCAGTTGCACCATTCAATCCCGCTCGTCCAGACGGGGAGAATTTAATCACATTTATTCGATGCGACGTTTCTTTAATGGGATTTAATGAGCGACAACATTTTGACCCCAAACCGAGAGGATTCTGGGATGTTTGTGGTTTTTTGGTAATAACTCTGGAAGGAAACGTCGCAGACCCATCAAGGTGGTAGTCGTACTGCTCGCCTCATCGAGTGGAATCCAAAGATATGAGTGGTTAAGCTATGGGATATGAAATGGACGAGCGACCAATAAAACAACATGTATTATGGGGTTGAATGCTTTTTGCTATTCACAAAATAAACAAAAGCAGTCATGCAAATATCTGTTTTAACACAGCACAGCAAAATCAGTTACACCATTCAATCCCCCTCGTCCAGACGGGGAGAATTCAATCACATTGATTCGATGCGACGTTTCTTATGGGATTTAATGAGCGACAACATTTTGACCCCAAACCGAGAGGATTCTGGGATGTTTGTGTTTTTTTTGTAATAACTCTGGAAGGCAACGTCGCAGACCCATCAAGGTGGTACTCTTACTGCTCGCCTCATCGAGTGGAATCCAAAGATATGAGTGGTTAAGCTATGGGATATGAAATGGACGATCGACCAATAAAACAACATGTATTATGGGGTTGAATGCTTTTTGCTATTCACAAAATAAAACAAAAGCAGTAAAGCAAATATTTTATTTAACACAGCACAGCAAAATCAGTTGCACAATTCAATCCCGCTCGTCCAGACGGGGAGAATTCAATCACATTTATTCGATGCGACGTTTATTTAATGGGATTTAATGAGCGACAACATTTTGACCCCAAACCGAGAGGATTCTGGGATGTTTGTGGTTTTTTGGTAACAACTCTGGAAGAAAACGTCGCAGACCCATCAAGGTGGTACTCGTACTGCTCGCCTCATCGAGAGGAATCCAAAGATATGAGAGGTTAAGCTATGGGATATGAAATGGACGGGCGACCAATTAAACAACATGTATTATGGTGTTGAATGCTTTTTGCTATTCACAAAATAAAACAAAAGCAGTCATGCAAATATCTGTTTTAACACAGCACAGCAAAATCAGTTACACCATTCAATCCCCCTCGTCCAGACGGGGAGAATTCAATCACATTTATTCGATGCGACGTTTATTATGGGATTTAATTAGCGACAACATTTTGACTTCAAACCGAGAGGATTCTGGGATGTTTGTGGTTTTTTTGTAATAACTCCGGAAAGCAACGTCGCAGACCCATCAAGGTGGTACTCGTACTGCTCGCCTCATCGAGTGGAATCCAAAGATATGAGTGGTTAAGCTATGGGATATGAAATGGACGAGCGACCAATGAAACAACATGTATTATGGGGTTGAATGCTTTTTGCTATTCACAAAATAAAATAAAAGCAGTCATGCAAATATCTTATTTAACACAGCACAGCAAAATCAGTTGCACCATTCAATCCGGCTCGTCCAGACGGGGCGAATTCAATGACATTTATTCGATGCGACGTTTCTTATGGGATTTAATGAGTGACAACATTTTGACCCCAAACCGAGAGGATTCTGGGATGTTTGTGGTTTTTTTTGTAATAACTCTGGAAGGAAACGTCGCAGACCCATGAAGATGGTACTACTACTGCTCGCCTCATCGAGAGGAATCCAAAGCTATGAGTGTTAAGCTATGGGATATGAAATGGACGAGCGACCAATAAAACAACATGTATTATGGGGTTGAATGCTTTTTGCTATTCACAAAATAAAACAAAAGCAGTCATGCAAATATCTTATTTAACACAGCACAGCAAAATCAGTTGCACCATTCAATCCCGCTCGTCCAGACGGGGAGAATTTAATCACATTTATTCGATGCGACGTTTCTTTAATGGGATTTAATGAGCGACAACATTTTGACCCCAAACCGAGAGGATTCTGGGATGTTTGTGGTTTTTTGGTAATAACTCTGGAAGGAAACGTCGCAGACCCATCAAGGTGGTAGTCGTACTGCTCGCCTCATCGAGTGGAATCCAAAGATATGAGTGGTTAAGCTATGGGATATGAAATGGACGAGCGACCAATAAAACAACATGTATTATGGGGTTGAATGCTTTTTGCTATTCACAAAATAAACAAAAGCAGTCATGCAAATATCTGTTTTAACACAGCACAGCAAAATCAGTTACACCATTCAATCCCCCTCGTCCAGACGGGGAGAATTCAATCACATTGATTCGATGCGACGTTTCTTATGGGATTTAATGAGCGACAACATTTTGACCCCAAACCGAGAGGATTCTGGGATGTTTGTGTTTTTTTTGTAATAACTCTGGAAGGCAACGTCGCAGACCCATCAAGGTGGTACTCGTACTGCTCGCCTCATCGAGTGGAATCCAAAGATATGAGTGGTTAAGCTATGGGATATGAAATGGACGATCGACCAATAAAACAACATGTATTATGGGGTTGAATGCTTTTTGCTATTCACAAAATAAAACAAAAGCAGTAAAGCAAATATCTTATTTAACACAGCACAGCAAAATCAGTTGCACAATTCAATCCCGCTCGTCCAGACGGGGAGAATTCAATCACATTTATTCGATGCGACGTTTATTTAATGGGATTTAATGAGCGACAACATTTTGACCCCAAACCGAGAGGATTCTGGGATGTTTGTGGTTTTTTGGTAACAACTCTGGAAGGAAACGTCGCAGACCCATCAAGGTGGTACTCGTACTGCTCGCCTCATCGAGAGGAATCCAAAGATATGAGTGGTTAAGCTATGGGATATGAAATGGACGGGCGACCAATTAAACAACATGTATTATGGGGTTGAATGCTTTTTGCTATTCACAAAATAAAACAAAAGCAGTCATGCAAATATCTGTTTTAACACAGCACAGCAAAATCAGTTACACCATTCAATCCCCCTCGTCCAGACGGGGAGAATTCAATCACATTTATTCGATGCGACGTTTATTATGGGATTTAATGAGCGACAACATTTTGACCCCAAACCGAGAGGATTCTGGGATGTTTGTGGTTTTTTTGTAATAACTCCGGAAAGCAACGTCGCAGACCCATCAAGGTGGTACTCGTACTGCTCGCCTCATCGAGTGGAATCCAAAGATATGAGTGGTTAAGCTATGGGATATGAAATGGACGAGCGACCAATGAAACAACATGTATTATGGGGTTGAATGCTTTTTGCTATTCACAAAATAAAATAAAAGCAGTCATGCAAATATCTTATTTAACACAGCACAGCAAAATCAGTTGCACCATTCAATCCCGCTCGTCCAGACGGGGCGAATTCAATGACATTTATTCGATGCGACGTTTCTTATGGGATTTAATGAGTGACAACATTTTGACCCCAAACCGAGAGGATTCTGGGATGTTTGTGGTTTTTTTTGTAATAACTCTGGAAGGAAACGTCGCAGACCCATGAAGATGGTACTACTACTGCTCGCCTCATCGAGAGGAATCCAAAGATATGAGTGTTAAGCTATGGGATATGAAATGGACGAGCGACCAATAAAACAACATGTATTATGGGGTTGAATGCTTTTTGCTATTCACAAAATAAAACAAAAGCAGTCATGCAAATATCTTATTTAACACAGCACAGCAAAATCAGTTGCACCATTCAATCCCGCTCGTCCAGACGGGGAGAATTTAATCACATTTATTCGATGCGACGTTTCTTTAATGGGATTTAATGAGCGACAACATTTTGACCCCAAACCGAGAGGATTCTGGGATGTTTGTGTTTTTTTGGTAATAACTCTGGAAGGAAACGTCGCAGACCCATCAAGGTGGTAGTCGTACTGCTCGCCTCATCGAGTGGAATCCAAAGATATGAGTGGTTAAGCTATGGGATATGAAATGGACGAGCGACCAATAAAAAAACATGTATTATGGGGTTGAATGCTTTTTGCTATTCACAAAATAAACAAAAGCAGTCATGCAAATATCTGTTTTAACACAGCACAGCAAAATCAGTTACACCATTCAATCCCCCTCGTCCAGACGGGGAGAATTCAATCACATTTATTCGATGCGACGTTTATTATGGGATTTAATGAGCGACAACATTTTGACCCCAAACCGAGAGGATTCTGGGATGTTTGTGTTTTTTTTGTAATAACTCCGGAAAGCAACGTCGCAGACCCATCAAGGTGGTACTCGTACTGCTCGCCTCATCGAGTGGAATCCAAAGATATGAGTGGTTAAGCTATGGGATATGAAATGGACGAGCGACCAATGAAACAACATGTATTATGGGGTTGAATGCTTTTTGCTATTCACAAAATAAAATAAAAGCAGTCATGCAAATATCTTATTTAACACAGCACAGCAAAATCAGTTGCACCATTCAATCCCGCTCGTCCAGACGGGGCGAATTCAATGACATTTATTCGATGCGACGTTTCTTATGGGATTTAATGAGTGACAACATTTTGACCCCAAACCGAGAGGATTCTGGGATGTTTGTGGTTTTTTTTGTAATAACTCTGGAAGGAAACGTCGCAGACCCATGAAGATGGTACTACTACTGCTCGCCTCATCGAGAGGAATCCAAAGATATGAGTGTTAAGCTATGGGATATGAAATGGACGAGCGACCAATAAAACAACATGTATTATGGGGTTGAATGCTTTTTGCTATTCACAAAATAAAATAAAAGCAGTCATGCAAATATCTTATTTAACACAGCACAGCAAAATCAGTTGCACCATTCAATCCCGCTCGTCCAGACGGGGAGAATTTAATCACATTTATTCGATGCGACGTTTCTTTAATGGGATTTAATGAGCGACAACATTTTGACCCCAAACCGAGAGGATTCTGGGATGTTTGTGGTTTTTTGGTAATAACTCTGGAAGGAAACGTCGCAGACCCATCAAGGTGGTAGTCGTACTGCTCGCCTCATCGAGTGGAATCCAAAGATATGAGTGGTTAAGCTATGGGATATGAAATGGACGAGCGACCAATAAAAAAACATGTATTATGGGGTTGAATGCTTTTTGCTATTCACAAAATAAACAAAAGCAGTCATGCAAATATCTGTTTTAACACAGCACAGCAAAATCAGTTACACCATTCAATCCCCCTCGTCCAGACGGGGAGAATTCAATCACATTGATTCGATGCGACGTTTCTTATGGGATTTAATGAGCGACAACATTTTGACCCCAAACCGAGAGGATTCTGGGATGTTTGTGTTTTTTTTGTAATAACTCTGGAAGGCAACGTCGCAGACCCATCAAGGTGGTACTCGTACTGCTCGCCTCATTGAGTGGAATCCAAAGATATGAGTGGTTAAGCTATGGGATATGAAATGGACGATCGACCAATAAAACAACATGTATTATGGGGTTGAATGCTTTTTGCTATTCACAAAATAAAACAAAAGCAGTAAAGCAAATATCTTATTTAACACAGCACAGCAAAATCAGTTGCACAATTCAATCCCGCTCGTCCAGACGGGGAGAATTCAATCACATTTATTCGATGCGACGTTTCTTTAATGGGATTTAATGAGCGACAACATTTTGACCCCAAACCGAGAGGGTTCTGGGATGTTTGCGGTTTTTTGGTAACAATTCTGGAAGGAAACGTAGCAGACCCATCAAGGTGGTACTCGTAATGCTCGCCTCATCGAGTGGAATCCAAAGATATAAGTGGTTAAACTAAGGGATATGAAATGGACGAGCGACCAATAAAACAACATGTATTATGGGGTTGAATGCTTTTTGCTATTCACAAAATAAAACAAAAGCAGTCATGCAAATATCTTATTTAACACAGCACAGCAAAATCAGTTACACCATCCAATCCCCCTCGTCCAGACGGGGACAATTCAATCACATTTATTAGATGCGACGTTTCTTATGGGATTTAATGAGCGACAACATTTTGACCCCAAACCGAGAGGATTCTGGGATGTTTGTGTTTTTTTTGTAATAACTCTGGAAGGCAACGTCGCAGACCCATCAAGGTGGTACTCGTACTGCTCGCCTCATTGAGTGGAATCCAAAGATATGAGTGGTTAAGCTATGGGATATGAAATGGACGATCGACCAATAAAACAACATGTATTATGGGGTTGAATGCTTTTTGCTATTCACAAAATAAAACAAAAGCAGTCATGCAAATATCTGTTTTAACACAGCACATCAAAATCAGTTACACCATTCAATCCCCCTCGTCCAGACGGGGAGAATTCAATCACATTTATTCGATGCGACGTTTCTTATGGGATTTAATGAGCGACAACATTTTGACCCCAAACCGAGAGGATTCTGGGATGTTTGTGTTTTTTTTTGTAATAACTCTGGAAGGAAACGTCGCAGACCCATGAAGATGGTACTACTACTACTCGCCTCATCGAGAGGAATCCAAAGATATGAGTGTTTAAGCTATGGGATATGAAATGGACGAGCGACCAATAAAACAACATGTATTATGGGGTTGAATGCTTTTTGCTATTCACAAAATAAAACAAAAGCAGTCATGCAAATATCTTATTTAACACAGCACAGCAAAATCAGTTGCACCATTCAATCCCGCTCGTCCAGACGGGGAGAATTCAATCACATTTATTAGATGCGACGTTTCTTATGGGATTTAATGAGCGACAACATTTTGACCCCAAATCGAGAGTCTTCTGGGATGTTTGTGGTTTTTTTGTAATAACTCTGGAAGGAAACGTCGCAGACCCATCAAGGTGGTACTCGTACTGCTCGCCTCATCGAGTGGAATCCAAAGATATGAGTGGTTAAGCTATGGGATATGAAATGGACGAGCGACCAATAAAACAACATGTATTATGGGGTTGAATGCTTTTTGCTATTCACAAAATAAAACAAAAGCAGTCATGCAAATATCTTATTTAACACAGCACAGCAAAATCAGTTGCACCATTCAATCCCGCTCGTCCAGACGGGGAGAATTCAATCACATTTATTCGATGCGACGTTTCTTATGGGATTTAATGAGCGACAACATTTTGACCCCAAATCGAGAGGCTTCTGGGATGTTTGTGTTTTTTTTGTAATAACTCTGGAAGGAAACGTCGCAGACCCATCAAGGTGGTACTCGTACTGCTCGCCTCATCGAGTGGAATCCAAAGATATGAGTGGTTAAGCTATGGGATATGAAATGGACGAGCGACCAATAAAACAACATGTATTATGGGGTTGAATGCTTTTTGCTATTCACAAAATAAAACAAAAGCAGTCATGCAAATATCTTATTTAACACAGCACAGCAAAATCAGTTGCACCATTCAATCCCGCTCGTCCGGACGGGGAGAATTCAATCACATTTATTCGATGCGACGTTTCTTATGGGATTTAATGAGCGACAACATTTTGACCCCAAATCGAGAGGCTTCTGGGATGTTTGTGGTTTTTTTGTAATAACTCTGGAAGGAAACGTCGCAAACCCATCAAGGTGGTACTCGTACTGCTCGCCTCATCGAGAGGAATCCAAAGATATGAGTGGTTAAGCTATGGGATATGAAATGGACGAGCGACCAATAAAACAACATGTATTATGGGGTTGAATGCTTTTTGCTATTCACAAAATAAAACAAAAGCAGTAAAGCAAATATCTTATTTAACACAGCACAGCAAAATCAGTTGCACAATTCAATCCCGCTCGTCCAGACGGGGAGAATTCAATCACATTTATTCGATGCGACGTTTCTTTAATGGGATTTATTGAGCGACAACATTTTGACCCCAAACCGAGAGGATTCTGGGATGTTTGTGGTTTTTTTGTAATAACTCTGGAAGGCAACGTCGCAGACCCATCAAGGTGGTACTCGTACTGCTCGCCTCATCGAGTGGAATCCAAAGATATGAGTGGTTAAGCTATGGGATATGAAATGGACGAGCGACCAATAAAACAACATGTATTATGGGGTTGAATGCTTTTTGCTATTCACAAAATAAAACAAAAGCAGTCATGCAAATATCTTATTTAACACAGCACAGCAAAATCAGTTGCACAATTCAATCCCGCTCGTCCAGACGGGGAGAATTCAATCACATTTATTCGATGCGACGTTTCTTTAATGGGATTTATTGAGCGACAACATTTTGACCCCAAACCGAGAGGATTCTGGGATGTTTGTGGTTTTTTTGTAATAACTCTGGAAGGCAACGTCGCAGACCCATCAAGGTGGTACTCGTACTGCTCGCCTCATCGAGTGGAATCCAAAGATATGAGTGGTTAAGCTATGGGATATGAAATGGACGAGCGACCAATAAAACAACATGTATTATGGGGTTGAATGCTTTTTGCTATTCACAAAATAAAACAAAAGCAGTCATGCAAATATCTTATTTAACACAGCACAGCAAAATCAGTTGCACCATTCAATCCCGCTCGTCCAGACGGGGAGAATTCAATCACATTTATTCGATGCGACGTTTCTTATGGGATTTAATGAGCGACAACATTTTGACCCCAAATCGAGAGGCTTCTGGGATGTTTGTGGTTTTTTTGTAATAACTCTGGAAGGAAACGTCGCAGACCCATCAAGGTGGTACTCGTACTGCTCGCCTCATCGAGAGGAATCCAAAGATATGAGTGGTTAAGCTATGGGATATGAAATGGACGAGCGACCAATAAAACAACATGTATTATGGGGTTGAATGCTTTTTGCTATTCACAAAATAAAACAAAAGCAGTAAAGCAAATATCTTATTTAACACAGCACAGCAAAATCAGTTGCACAATTCAATCCCGCTCGTCCAGACGGGGAGAATTCAATCACATTTATTCGATGCGACGTTTCTTTAATGGGATTTAATGAGCGACAACATTTTGACCCCAAACCGAGAGGATTCTGGGATGTTTGCGGTTTTTTGGTAACAATTCTGGAAGCAAACGTAGCAGACCCATCAAGGTGGTACTCGTACTGCTCGCCTAATCGAGTGGAATCCAAAGATATGAGTGGTTAAGCTATGGGATATGAAATGGACGAGCGACCAATAAAACAACATGTATTATGGGGTTGAATGCTTTTTGCTATTCATAAAATAAAACAAAAGCAGTCATGCAAATATCTTATTTAACACAGCACAGCAAAATCAGTTGCACCATTCAATCCCGCTCGTCCAGACGGGGAGAATTCAATCACATTTATTCGATGCGACGTTTCTTATTGGATTTAATGAGCGACAACATTTTGACCCCAAACCGAGAGGATTCTGGGATGTTTGCGGTTTTTTGGTAACAATTCTGGAAGCAAACGTAGCAGACCCATCAAGGTGGTACTCGTACTGCTCGCCTCATCGAGTGGAATCCAAAGATATGAGTGGTTAAGCTATGGGATATGAAATGGACGAGCGACCAATAAAACAACATGTATTATGGGGTTGAATGCTTTTTGCTATTCATAAAATAAAACAAAAGCAGTCATGC
Organism: Petromyzon marinus; assembly: GCF_048934315.1. Classification (NCBI taxonomy): domain Eukaryota; kingdom Metazoa; phylum Chordata; class Hyperoartia; order Petromyzontiformes; family Petromyzontidae; genus Petromyzon; species Petromyzon marinus. The sequence continues at coordinate 15,980,592 of NC_133689.1, forward strand.
AAATATCTTATTTAACACAGCACAGCAAAATCAGTTGCACCATTCAATCCCGCTCGTCCAGACGGGGAGAATTCAATCACATTTATTCGATGCGACGTTTCTTATTGGATTTAATGAGCGACAACATTTTGACCCCAAACCGAGAGGATTCTGGGATGTTTGCGGTTTTTTGGTAACAATTCTGGAAGCAAACGTAGCAGACCCATCAAGGTGGTACTCGTACTGCTCGCCTCATCGAGTGGAATCCAAAGATATGAGTGGTTAAGCTATGGGATATGAAATGGACGAGCGACCAATAAAACAACATGTATTATGGGGTTGAATGCTTTTTGCTATTCATAAAATAAAACGAAAGCAGTCATGCAAATATCTTATTTAACACAGCACAGCAAAATCAGTTGCACCATTCAATCCCGCTCGTCCAGACGGGGAGAATTCAATCACATTTATTCGATGCGACGTTTCTTATGGGATTTAATGAGCGACAACATTTTGACCCCAAACCGAGAGGATTCTGGGATGTTTGTGTTTTTTTTGTAATAACTCTGGAAGGCAACGTCGCAGACCCATCAAGGTGGTACTCGTACTGCTCGCCTCATCGAGTGGAATCCAAAGATATGAGTGGTTAAGCTATGGGATATGAAATGGACGAGCGACCAATAAAACAACATGTATTATGGGGTTGAATGCTTTTTGCTATTCACAAAATAAAACAAAAGCAGTCATGCAAATATCTTATTTAACACAGCACAGCAAAATCAGTTGCACCATTCAATCCCGCTCGTCCAGACGGGGAGAATTCAATCACATTTATTCGATGCGACGTTTCTTTAATGGGATTTAATGAGCGACAACATTTTGACCCCAAATCGAGAGACTTCTGAGATGTTTGTGGTTTTTTTGTAATAACTCTGGAAGCAAACGTAGCAGACCCATCAAGGTGGTACTCGTACTGCTCGCCTCATCGAGTAGAATCCAAAGATATAAGTGGTTAAGCTATGGGATATGAAATGGACGAGCGACCAATAAAACAACATGTATTATGGGGTTGAATGCTTTTTGCTATTCACAAAATAAAACAAAAGCAGTCATGCAAATATCTGTTTTAACACAGCACAGCAAAATCAGTTACACCATTCAATCCCCCTCGTCCAGACGGGGAGAATTCAATCACATTTATTCGATGCGACGTTTATTATGGGATTTAATGAGCGACAACATTTTGACCCCAAACCGAGAGGATTCTGGGATGTTTGTGGTTTTTTTGTAATAACTCTGGAAAGCAACGTCGCAGACCCATCAAGGTGGTACTCGTACTGCTCGCCTCATCGAGTGGAATCCAAAGATATGAGTGGTTAAGCTATGGGATATGAAATGGATGAGCGACCAATAAAACAACATGTATTATGGGGTTGAATGCTTTTTGCTATTCACAAAATAAAACAAAAGCAGTCATGCAAATATCTGTTTTAACACAGCACATCAAAATCAGTTACACCATTCAATCCCCCTCGTCCAGACGGGGAGAATTCAATCACATTTATTCGATGCGACGTTTCTTATGGGATTTAATGAGCGACAACATTTTGACCCCAAACCGAGAGGATTCTGGGATGTTTGTGTTTTTTTTTGTAATAACTCTGGAAGGAAACGTCGCAGACCCATGAAGATGGTACTACTACTTCTCGCCTCATCGAGAGGAATCCAAAGATATGAGTGTTTAAGCTATGGGATATGAAATGGACGAGCGACCAATAAAACAACATGTATTATGGGGTTGAATGCTTTTTGCTATTCACAAAATAAAACAAAAGCAGTCATGCAAATATCTTATTTAACACAGCACAGCAAAATCAGTTGCACCATTCAATCCCGCTCGTCCAGACGGGGAGAATTCAATCACATTTATTAGATGCGACGTTTCTTATGGGATTTAATGAGCGACAACATTTTGACCCCAAATCGAGAGTCTTCTGGGATGTTTGTGGTTTTTTTGTAATAACTCTGGAAGGAAACGTCGCAGACCCATCAAGGTGGTACTCGTACTGCTCGCCTCATCGAGTGGAATCCAAAGATATGAGTGGTTAAGCTATGGGATATGAAATGGACGAGCGACCAATAAAACAACATGTATTATGGGGTTGAATGCTTTTTGCTATTCACAAAATAAAACAAAAGCAGTCATGCAAATATCTTATTTAACACAGCACAGCAAAATCAGTTGCACCATTCAATCCCGCTCGTCCAGACGGGGAGAATTCAATCACATTTATTCGATGCGACGTTTCTTATGGGATTTAATGAGCGACAACATTTTGACCCCAAATCGAGAGGCTTCTGGGATGTTTGTGTTTTTTTTGTAATAACTCTGGAAGGAAACGTCGCAGACCCATCAAGGTGGTACTCGTACTGCTCGCCTCATCGAGTGGAATCCAAAGATATGAGTGGTTAAGCTATGGGATATGAAATGGACGAGCGACCAATAAAACAACATGTATTATGGGGTTGAATGCTTTTTGCTATTCACAAAATAAAACAAAAGCAGTCATGCAAATATCTGTTTTAACACAGCACAGCAAAATCAGTTACACCATTCAATCCCCCTCGTCCAGACGGGGAGAATTCAATCACATTTATTCGATGCGACGTTTCTTTAATGGGATTTAATGAGCGACAACATTTTGACCCCAAACCGAGAGGATTCTGGGATGTTTGTGGTTTTTTTGTAATAACTCTGGAAGGCAACGTCGCAGACCCATCAAGGTGGTACTCGTACTGCTCGCCTCATCGAGTGGAATCCAAAGATATGAGTGGTTAAGCTATGGGATATGAAATGGACGAGCGACCAATAAAACAACATGTATTATGGGGTTGAATGCTTTTTGCTATTCACAAAATAAAACAAAAGCAGTCATGCAAATATCTGTTTTAACACAGCACATCAAAATCAGTTACACCATTCAATCCCCCTCGTCCAGACGGGGAGAATTCAATCACATTTATTCGATGCGACGTTTCTTATGGGATTTAATGAGCGACAACATTTTGACCCCAAACCGAGAGGATTCTGGGATGTTTGTGTTTTTTTTTGTAATAACTCTGGAAGGAAACGTCGCAGACCCATGAAGATGGTACTACTACTACTCGCCTCATCGAGAGGAATCCAAAGATATGAGTGTTTAAGCTATGGGATATGAAATGGACGAGCGACCAATAAAACAACATGTATTATGGGGTTGAATGCTTTTTGCTATTCACAAAATAAAACAAAAGCAGTCATGCAAATATCTTATTTAACACAGCACAGCAAAATCAGTTGCACCATTCAATCCCGCTCGTCCAGACGGGGAGAATTCAATCACATTTATTAGATGCGACGTTTCTTATGGGATTTAATGAGCGACAACATTTTGACCCCAAATCGAGAGTCTTCTGGGATGTTTGTGGTTTTTTTGTAATAACTCTGGAAGGAAACGTCGCAGACCCATCAAGGTGGTACTCGTACTGCTCGCCTCATCGAGTGGAATCCAAAGATATGAGTGGTTAAGCTATGGGATATGAAATGGACGAGCGACCAATAAAACAACATGTATTATGGGGTTGAATGCTTTTTGCTATTCACAAAATAAAACAAAAGCAGTCATGCAAATATCTTATTTAACACAGCACAGCAAAATCAGTTGCACCATTCAATCCCGCTCGTCCAGACGGGGAGAATTCAATCACATTTATTCGATGCGACGTTTCTTATGGGATTTAATGAGCGACAACATTTTGACCCCAAATCGAGAGGCTTCTGGGATGTTTGTGTTTTTTTTGTAATAACTCTGGAAGGAAACGTCGCAGACCCATCAAGGTGGTACTCGTACTGCTCGCCTCATCGAGTGGAATCCAAAGATATGAGTGGTTAAGCTATTGGATATGAAATGGACGAGCGACCAATAAAACAACATGTATTATGGGGTTGAATGCTTTTTGCTATTCACAAAATAAAACAAAAGCAGTCATGCAATTATCTGTTTTAACACAGCACAGCAAAATCAGTTACACCATTCAATCCCCCTCGTCCAGACGGGGAGAATTCAATCACATTTATTCGATGCGACGTTTCTTTAATGGGATTTAATGAGCGACAACATTTTGACCCCAAACCGAGAGGATTCTGGGATGTTTGTGGTTTTTTTGTAATAACTCTGGAAGGCAACGTCGCAGACCCATCAAGGTGGTACTCGTACTGCTCGCCTCATCGAGTGGAATCCAAAGATATGAGTGGTTAAGCTATGGGATATGAAATGGACGAGCGACCAATAAAACAACATGTATTATGGGGTTGAATGCTTTTTGCTATTCACAAAATAAAACAAAAGCAGTCATGCAAATATCTTATTTAACACAGCACAGCAAAATCAGTTGCACCATTCAATCCCGCTCGTCCGGACGGGGAGAATTCAATCACATTTATTCGATGCGACGTTTCTTATGGGATTTAATGAGCGACAACATTTTGACCCCAAATCGAGAGGCTTCTGGGATGTTTGTGGTTTTTTTGTAATAACTCTAGAAGGAAACGTCGCAAACCCATCAAGGTGGTACTCGTACTGCTCGCCTCATCGAGAGGAATCCAAAGATATGAGTGGTTAAGCTATGGGATATGAAATGGACGAGCGACCAATAAAACAACTTGTATTATGGGGTTGAATGCTTTTTGCTATTCACAAAATAAAACAAAAGCAGTAAAGCAAATATCTTATTTAACACAGCACAGCAAAATCAGTTGCACAATTCAATCCCACTCATCCAGACGGGGAGAATTCAATCACATTTATTCGATGCGACGTTTCTTTAATGGGATTTATTGAGCGACAACATTTTGACCCCAAACCGAGAGGATTCTGGGATGTTTGTGGTTTTTTTGTAATAACTCTGGAAGGCAACGTCGCAGACCCATCAAGTTGGTACTCGTACTGCTCGCCTCATCGAGTGGAATCCAAAGATATGAGTGGTTAAGCTATGGGATATGAAATGGACGAGCGACCAATAAAACAACATGTATTATGGGGTTGAATGCTTTTTGCTATTCACAAAATAAAACAAAAGCAGTCATGCAAATATCTTATTTAACACAGCACAGCAAAATCAGTTGCACCATTCAATCCCGCTCGTCCAGACGGGGAGAATTCAATCACATTTATTCGATGCGACGTTTCTTATGGGATTTAATGAGCGACAACATTTTGACCCCAAATCGAGAGGCTTCTGGGATGTTTGTGGTTTTTTTGTAATAACTCTGGAAGGAAACGTCGCAGGCCCATCAAGGTGGTACTCGTACTGCTCGCCTCATCGAGAGGAATCCAAAGATATGAGTGGTTAAGCTATGGGATATGAAATGGACGAGCGACCAATAAAACAACATGTATTATGGGGTTGAATGCTTTTTGCTATTCACAAAATAAAACAAAAGCAGTAAAGCAAATATCTTATTTAACACAGCACAGCAAAATCAGTTGCACAATTCAATCCCGCTCGTCCAGACGGGGAGAATTCAATCACATTTATTCGATGCGACATTTCTTTAATGAGATTTAATGAGCGACAACATTTTGACCCCAAACCGAGAGGATTCTGGGATGTTTGCGGTTTTTTGGTAACAATTCTGGAAGCAAACGTAGCAGACCCATCAAGGTGGTACTCGTACTGCTCGCCTAATCGAGTGGAATCCAAAGATATGAGTGGTTAAGCTATGGGATATGAAATGGACGAGCGACCAATAAAACAACATGTATTATGGGGTTGAATGCTTTTTGCTATTCATAAAATAAAACAAAAGCAGTCATGCAAATATCTAATTTAAAACAGCACAGCAAAATCAGTTGCACCATTCAATCCCGCTCGTCCAGACGGGGAGAATTCAATCACATTTATTCGATGCGACGTTTCTTATTGGATTTAATGAGCGACAACATTTTGACCCCAAACCGAGAGGATTCTGGGATGTTTGCGGTTTTTTGGTAACAATTCTGGAAGCAAACGTAGCAGACCCATCAAGGTGGTACTCGTACTGCTCGCCTCATCGAGTGGAATCCAAAGATATGAGTGGTTAAGCTATGGGATATGAAATGGACGAGCGACCAATAAAACAACATGTATTATGGGGTTGAATGCTTTTTGCTATTCATAAAATAAAACAAAAGCAGTCATGCAAATATCTTATTTAACACAGCACAGCAAAATCAGTTGCACCATTCAATCCCGCTCGTCCAGACGGGGAGAATTCAATCACATTTATTCGATGCGACGTTTCTTATGGGATTTAATGAGCGACAACATTTTGACCCCAAACCGAGAGGATTCTGGGATGTTTGTGTTTTTTTTGTAATAACTCTGGAAGGCAACGTCGCAGACCCATCAAGGTGGTAATCGTACTGCTCGCCTCATCGAGTGGAATCCAAAGATATGAGTGGTTAAGCTATGGGATATGAAATGGACGAGCGACCAATAAAACAACATGTATTATGGGGTTGAATGCTTTTTGCTATTCACAAAATAAAACAAAAGCAGTCATGCAAATATCTTATTTAACACAGCACAGCAAAATCAGTTGCACCATTCAATCCCGCTCGTCCAGACGGGGAGAATTCAATCACATTTATTCGATGCGACGTTTCTTTAATGGGATTTAATGAGCGACAACATTTTGACCCCAAATCGAGAGACTTCTGAGATGTTTGTGGTTTTTTTGTAATAACTCTGGAAGCAAACGTAGCAGACCCATCAAGGTGGTACTCGTACTGCTCGCCTCATCGAGTAGAATCCAAAGATATAAGTGGTTAAGCTATGGGATATGAAATGGACGAGCGACCAATAAAACAACATGTATTATGGGGTTGAATGCTTTTTGCTATTCACAAAATAAAACAAAAGCAGTCATGCAAATATCTGTTTTAACACAGCACAGCAAAATCAGTTACACCATTCAATCCCCCTCGTCCAGACGGGGAGAATTCAATCACATTTATTCGATGCGACGTTTATTATGGGATTTAATGAGCGACAACATTTTGACCCCAAACCGAGAGGATTCTGGGATGTTTGTGGTTTTTTTGTAATAACTCTGGAAAGCAACGTCGCAGACCCATCAAGGTGGTACTCGTACTGCTCGCCTCATCGAGTGGAATCCAAAGATATGAGTGGTTAAGCTATGGGATATGAAATGGACGAGCGACCAATAAAACAACATGTATTATGGGGTTGAATGCTTTTTGCTATTCACAAAATAAAACAAAAGCAGTCATGCAAATATCTGTTTTAACACAGCACATCAAAATCAGTTACACCATTCAATCCCCCTCGTCCAGACGGGGAGAATTCAATCACATTTATTCGATGCGACGTTTCTTATGGGATTTAATGAGCGACAACATTTTGACCCCAAACCGAGAGGATTCTGGGATGTTTGTGGTTTTTTTGTAATAACTCTGGAAAGCAACGTCGCAGACCCATCAAGGTGGTACTCGTACTGCTCGCCTCATCGAGTGGAATCCAAAGATATGAGTGGTTAAGCTATGGGATATGAAATGGACGAGCGACCAATAAAACAACATGTATTATGGGGTTGAATGCTTTTTGCTATTCACAAAATAAAACAAAAGCAGTCATGCAAATATCTGTTTTAACACAGCACATCAAAATCAGTTACACCATTCAATCCCCCTCGTCCAGACGGGGAGAATTCAATCACATTTATTCGATGCGACGTTTCTTATGGGATTTAATGAGCGACAACATTTTGACCCCAAACCGAGAGGATTCTGGGATGTTTGTGTTTTTTTTTGTAATAACTCTGGAAGGAAACGTCGCAGACCCATGAAGATGGTACTACTACTACTCGCCTCATCGAGAGGAATCCAAAGATATGAGTGTTTAAGCTATGGGATATGAAATGGACGAGCGACCAATAAAACAACATGTATTATGGGGTTGAATGCTTTTTGCTATTCACAAAATAAAACAAAAGCAGTCATGCAAATATCTTATTTAACACAGCACAGCAAAATCAGTTGCACCATTCAATCCCGCTCGTCCAGACGGGGAGAATTCAATCACATTTATTAGATGCGACGTTTCTTATGGGATTTAATGAGCGACAACATTTTGACCCCAAATCGAGAGTCTTCTGGGATGTTTGTGGTTTTTTTGTAATAACTCTGGAAGGAAACGTCGCAGACCCATCAAGGTGGTACTCGTACTGCTCGCCTCATCGAGTGGAATCCAAAGATATGAGTGGTTAAGCTATGGGATATGAAATGGACGAGCGACCAATAAAACAACATGTATTATGGGGTTGAATGCTTTTTGCTATTCACAAAATAAAACAAAAGCAGTCATGCAAATATCTTATTTAACACAGCACAGCAAAATCAGTTGCACCATTCAATCCCGCTCGTCCAGACGGGGAGAATTCAATCACATTTATTCGATGCGACGTTTCTTATGGGATTTAATGAGCGACAACATTTTGACCCCAAATCGAGAGGCTTCTGGGATGTTTGTGTTTTTTTTGTAATAACTCTGGAAGGAAACGTCCCAGACCCATCAAGGTGGTACTCGTACTGCTCGCCTCATCGAGTGGAATCCAAAGATATGAGTGGTTAAGCTATGGGATATGAAATGGACGAGCGACCAATAAAACAACATGTATTATGGGGTTGAATGCTTTTTGCTATTCACAAAATAAAACAAAAGCAGTCATGCAAATATCTGTTTTAACACAGCACAGCAAAATCAGTTACACCATTCAATCCCCCTCGTCCAGACGGGGAGAATTCAATCACATTTATTCGATGCGACGTTTCTTTAATGGGATTTAATGAGCGACAACATTTTGACCCCAAACCGAGAGGATTCTGGGATGTTTGTGGTTTTTTTGTAATAACTCTGGAAGGCAACGTCGCAGACCCATCAAGGTGGTACTCGTACTGCTCGCCTCATCGAGTGGAATCCAAAGATATGAGTGGTTAAGCTATGGGATATGAAATGGACGAGCGACCAATAAAACAACATGTATTATGGGGTTGAATGCTTTTTGCTATTCACAAAATAAAACCAAAGCAGTAATGCAAATATCTTATTTAACACAGCACAGCAAAATCAGTTGCACCATTCAATCCCGCTCGTCCGGACGGGGAGAATTCAATCACATTTATTCGATGCGACGTTTCTTATGGGATTTAATGAGCGACAACATTTTGACCCCAAATCGAGAGGCTTCTGGGATGTTTGTGGTTTTTTTGTAATAACTCTGGAAGGAAACGTCGCAGACCCATCAAGGTGGTACTCTTACTGCTCGCCTCATCGAGAGGAATCCAAAGATATGAGTGGTTAAGCTATGGGATATGAAATGGACGAGCGACCAATAAAACAACATGTATTATGGGGTTGAATGCTTTTTGCTATTCACAAAATAAAACAAAAGCAGTCATGCAAATATCTTATTTAACACAGCACAGCAAAATCAGTTGCACCATTCAATCCCGCTCGTCCAGACGGGGAGAATTCAATCACATTTATTCGATGCGACGTTTCTTATGGGATTTAATGAGCGACAACATTTTGACCCCAAATCGAGAGGCTTCTGGGATGTTTGTGTTTTTTTTGTAATAACTCTGGAAGGAAACGTCGCAGACCCATCAAGGTGGTACTCGTACTGCTCGCCTCATCGAGTGGAATCCAAAGATATGAGTGGTTAAGCTATGGGATATGAAATGGACGAGCGACCAATAAAACAACATGTATTATGGGGTTGAATGCTTTTTGCTATTCATAAAATAAAACAAAAGCAGTCATGCAAATATCTTATTTAACACAGCACAGCAAAATCAGTTGCACCATTCAATCCCGCTCGTCCAGACGGGGAGAATTCAATCACATTTATTCGATGCGACGTTTCTTATGGGATTTAATGAGCGACAACATTTTGACCCCAAACCGAGAGGATTCTGGGATGTTTGTGGTTTTTTTGTAATAACTCTGGAAGGCAACGTCGCAGACCCATCAAGGTGGTACTCGTACTGCTCGCCTCATCGAGTGGAATCCAAAGATATGAGTGGTTAAGCTATGGGATATGAAATGGACGAGCGACCAATAAAACAACATGTATTATGGGGTTGAATGCTTTTTGCTATTCACAAAATAAAACAAAAGCAGTAAAGCAAATATCTTATTTAACACAGCACAGCAAAATCAGTTGCACCATTCAATCCCGCTCGTCCAGACGGGGAGAATTCAATCACATTTATTCGATGCGACGTTTCTTTAATGGGATTTAATGAGCGACAACATTTTGACCCCAAACCGAGAGACTTCTGGGATGTTTGTGGTTTTTTTGTAATAACTCTGGAAGCAAACGTAGCAGACCCATCAAGGTGGTACTCGTACTGCTCGCCTCATCGAGTAGAATCCAAAGATATAAGTGGTTAAGCTATGGGATATGAAATGGACGAGCGACCAATAAAACAACATGTATTATGGGGTTGAATGCTTTTTGCTATTCACAAAATAAAACAAAACCAGTCATTCAAATATCTTATTTAACACATCACAGCAAAATCAGTTGCACCATTCAATCCCGCTCGTCCAGATGGGGAGAATTCAATCACATTTATTCGATGCGACGTTTCTTATGGGATTTATTGAGCGACAACATTTTGACCCCAAACCGAGAGGATTCTGGGATGTTTGTGTTTTTTTTGTAATAACTCTGGAGGGCAACGTCGCAGACCCATCAAGGTGGTACTCGTACTGCTCGCCTCATCGAGAGGAATCCAAAGATATGAGTGGTTAAGCTATGGGATATGAAATGGACGAGCGACCAATAAAACAACATGTATTATGGGGTTGAATGCTTTTTGCTATTCACAAAATAAAACAAAAGCAGTAAAGCAAATATCTTATTTAACACAGCACAGCAAAATCAGTTGCACAATTCAATCCCGCTCGTCCAGACGGGGAGAATTCAATCACATTTATTCGATGCGACGTTTCTTTAATGGGATTTAATGAGCGACAACATTTTGACCCCAAACCGAGAGGATTCTGGGATGTTTGCGGTTTTTTGGTAAAAATTCTGGAAGCAAACGTAGCAGACCCATCAAGGTGGTACTCGTACTGCTCGCCTCATCGAGTGGAATCCAAAGATATGAGTGGTTAAGCTATGGGATATGAAATGGACGAGCGACCAATAAAACAACATGTATTATGGGGTTGAATGCTTTTTGCTATTCACAAAATAAAACAAAAGCAGTAAAGCAAATATCTTATTTAACACAGCACAGCAAAATCAGTTGCACAATTCAATCCCGCTCGTCCAGACGGGGAGAATTCAATCACATTTATTCGATGCGACGTTTCTTTAATGGGATTTAATGAGCGACAACATTTTGACCCCAAACCGAGAGGATTCTGGGATGTTTGCGGTTTTTTGGTAAAAATTCTGGAAGCAAACGTAGCAGACCCATCAAGGTGGTACTCGTACTGCTCGCCTCATCGAGTGGAATCCAAAGATATGAGTGGTTAAGCTATGGGATATGAAATGGACGAGCGACCAATAAAACAACATGTATTATGGGGTTGAATGCTTTTTGCTATTCATAAAATAAAACAAAAGCAGTCATGCAAATATCTTATTTAACACAGCACAGCAAAATCAGTTGCACCATTCAATCCTGCTCGTCCAGACGGGGAGAATTCAATCACATTTATTCGATGCGACGTTTCTTATGGGATTTAATGAGCGACAACATTTTGACCCCAAATCGAGAGGCTTCTGGGATGTTTGTGGTTTTTTTGTAATAACTCTGGAAGGAAACGTCGCAGACCCATCAAGGTGGTACTCGTACTGCTCGCCTCATCGAGTGGAATCCAAAGATATGAGTGGTTAAGCTATGGGATATGAAATGGACGAGCGACCAATAAAACAACATGTATTATGGGGTTGAATGCTTTTTGCTATTCACAAAATAAAACAAAAGCAGTCATGCAAATATCTTATTTAACACAGCACAGCAAAATCAGTTGCACCATTCAATCCCGCTCGTCCAGACGGGGAGAATTCAATCACATTTATTCGATGCGACGTTTCTTATGGGATTTAATGAGCGACAACATTTTGACCCCAAATCGAGAGGCTTCTGGGATGTTTGTGTTTTTTTTGTAATAACTCTGGAAGGAAACGTCGCAGACCCATCAAGGTGGTACTCGTACTGCTCGCCTCATCGAGACGAATCCAAAGATATGAGTGGTTAAGCTATGGGATATGAAATGGACGAGCGACCAATAAAACAACATGTATTATGGGGTTGAATGCTTTTTGCTATTCACAAAATAAAACAAAAGCAGTCATGCAAATATCTTATTTAACACAGCACAGCAAAATCAGTTGCACCATTCAATCCCGCTCGTCCAGACGGGGAGAATTCAATCACATTTATTCGATGCGACGTTTCTTATGGGATTTAATGAGCGACAACATTTTGACCCCAAATCGAGAGGCTTCTGGGATGTTTGTGGTTTTTTTGTAATAACTCTGGAACGAAACGTCGCAGACCCATCAAGGTGGTACTCGTACTGCTCGCCTCATCGAGAGGAATCCAAAGATATGAGTGGTTAAGCTATGGGATATGAAATGGACGAGCGACCAATAAAACAACATGTATTATGGGGTTGAATGCTTTTTGCTATTCACAAAATAAAACAAAAGCAGTAAAGCAAATATCTTATTTAACACAGCACAGCAAAATCAGTTGCACAATTCAATCCCGCTCGTCCAGACGGGGAGAATTCAATCACATTTATTCGATGCGACGTTTCTTTAATGGGATTTAATGAGCGACAACATTTTGACCCCAAACCGAGAGGATTCTGGGATGTTTGCGGTTTTTTGGTAAAAATTCTGGAAGCAAACGTAGCAGACCCATCAAGGTGGTACTCGTACTGCTCGCCTAATCGAGTGGAATCCAAAGATATGAGTGGTTAAGCTATGGGATATGAAATGGACGAGCGACCAATAAAACAACATGTATTATGGGGTTGAATGCTTTTTGCTATTCATAAAATAAAACAAAAGCAGTCATGCAAATATCTTATTTAACACAGCACAGCAAAATCAGTTGCACCATTCAATCCCGCTCGTCCAGACGGGGAGAATTCAATCACATTTATTCGATGCGACGTTTCTTATGGGATTTAATGAGCGACAACATTTTGACCCCAAACCGAGAGGATTCTGGGATGTTTGCGGTTTTTTGGTAACAATTCTGGAAGCAAACGTCGCAGACCCATCAAGGTGGTACTCGTACTGCTCGCCTCATCGAGTGGAATCCAAAGATATGAGTGGTTAAGCTATGGGATATGAAATGGACGAGCGACCAATAAAACAACATGTATTATGGGGTTGAATGCTTTTTGCTATTCATAAAATAAAACAAAAGCAGTCATGCAAATATCTTATTTAACACAGCACAGCAAAATCAGTTGCACCATTCAATCCCGCTCGTCCAGACGGGGAGAATTCAATCACATTTATTCGATGCGACGTTTCTTATGGGATTTAATGAGCGACAACATTTTGACCCCAAACCGAGAGACTTCTGGGATGTTTGTGGTTTTTTTGTAATAACTCTGGAAGCAAACGTAGCAGACCCATCAAGGTGGTACTCGTACTGCTCGCCTCATCGAGTAGAATCCAAAGATATAAGTGGTTAAGCTATGGGATATGAAATGGACGAGCGACCAATAAAACAACATGTATTATGGGGTTAAATGCTTTTTGCTATTCACAAAATAAAACAAAACCAGTCATTCAAATATCTTATTTAACACATCACAGCAAAATCAGTTGCACCATTCAATCCTGCTCGTCCAGATGGGGAGAATTCAATCACATTTATTCGATGCGACGTTTCTTATGGGATTTATTGAGCGACAACATTTTGACCCCAAACCGAGAGGATTCTGGGATGTTTGTGTTTTTTTTGTAATAACTCTGGAGGGCAACGTCGCAGACCCATCAAGGTGGTACTCGTACTGCTCGCCTCATCGAGAGGAATCCAAAGATATGAGTGGTTAAGCTATGGGATATGAAATGGACGAGCGACCAATAAAACAACATGTATTATGGGGTTGAATGCTTTTTGCTATTCACAAAATAAAACAAAAGCAGTAAAGCAAATATCTTATTTAACACAGCACAGCAAAATCAGTTGCACAATTCAATCCCGCTCGTCCAGGCGGGGAGAATTCAATCACATTTATTCGATGCGACGTTTCTTTAATAGGATTTAATGAGCGACAACATTTTGACCCCAAACCGAGAGGATTCTGGGATGTTTGCGGTTTTTTGGTAAAAATTCTGGAAGCAAACGTAGCAGACCCATCAAGGTGGTACTCGTACTGCTCGCCTCATCGAGTGGAATCCAAAGATATGAGTGGTTAAGCTATGGGATATGAAATGGACGAGCGACCAATAAAACAACATGTATTATGGGGTTGAATGCTTTTTGCTATTCACAAAATAAAACAAAAGCAGTAAAGCAAATATCTTATTTAACACAGCACAGCAAAATCAGTTGCACAATTCAATCCCGCTCGTCCAGACGGGGAGAATTCAATCACATTTATTCGATGCGACGTTTCTTTAATGGGATTTAATGAGCGACAACATTTTGACCCCAAACCGAGAGGATTCTGGGATGTTTGCGGTTTTTTGGTAAAAATTCTGGAAGCAAACGTAGCAGACCCATCAAGGTGGTACTCGTACTGCTCGCCTCATCGAGTGGAATCCAAAGATATGAGTGGTTAAGCTATGGGATATGAAATGGACGAGCGACCAATAAAACAACATGTATTATGGGGTTGAATGCTTTTTGCTATTCATAAAATAAAACAAAAGCAGTCATGCAAATATCTTATTTAACACAGCACAGCAAAATCAGTTGCACCATTCAATCCTGCTCGTCCAGACGGGGAGAATTCAATCACATTTATTCGATGCGACGTTTCTTATGGGATTTAATGAGCGACAACATTTTGACCCCAAATCGAGAGGCTTCTGGGATGTTTGTGGTTTTTTTGTAATAACTCTGGAAGGAAACGTCGCAGACCCATCAAGGTGGTACTCGTACTGCTCGCCTCATCGAGTGGAATCCAAAGATATGAGTGGTTAAGCTATGGGATATGAAATGGACGAGCGACCAATAAAACAACATGTATTATGGGGTTGAATGCTTTTTGCTATTCACAAAATAAAACAAAAGCAGTCATGCAAATATCTTATTTAACACAGCACAGCAAAATCAGTTGCACCATTCAATCCCGCTCGTCCAGACGGGGAGAATTCAATCACATTTATTCGATGCGACGTTTCTTATGGGATTTAATGAGCGACAACATTTTGACCCCAAATCGAGAGGCTTCTGGGATGTTTGTGTTTTTTTTGTAATAACTCTGGAAGGAAACGTCGCAGACCCATCAAGGTGGTACTCGTACTGCTCGCCTCATCGAGACGAATCCAAAGATATGAGTGGTTAAGCTATGGGATATGAAATGGACGAGCGACCAATAAAACAACATGTATTATGGGGTTGAATGCTTTTTGCTATTCACAAAATAAAACAAAAGCAGTCATGCAAATATCTTATTTAACACAGCACAGCAAAATCAGTTGCACCATTCAATCCCGCTCGTCCAGACGGGGAGAATTCAATCACATTTATTCGATGCGACGTTTCTTATGGGATTTAATGAGCGACAACATTTTGACCCCAAATCGAGAGGCTTCTGGGATGTTTGTGGTTTTTTTGTAATAACTCTGGAACGAAACGTCGCAGACCCATCAAGGTGGTACTCGTACTGCTCGCCTCATCGAGAGGAATCCAAAGATATGAGTGGTTAAGCTATGGGATATGAAATGGACGAGCGACCAATAAAACAACATGTATTATGGGGTTGAATGCTTTTTGCTATTCACAAAATAAAACAAAAGCAGTAAAGCAAATATCTTATTTAACACAGCACAGCAAAATCAGTTGCACAATTCAATCCCGCTCGTCCAGACGGGGAGAATTCAATCACATTTATTCGATGCGACGTTTCTTTAATGGGATTTAATGAGCGACAACATTTTGACCCCAAACCGAGAGGATTCTGGGATGTTTGCGGT
Source organism: Petromyzon marinus (assembly GCF_048934315.1). Classification (NCBI taxonomy): domain Eukaryota; kingdom Metazoa; phylum Chordata; class Hyperoartia; order Petromyzontiformes; family Petromyzontidae; genus Petromyzon; species Petromyzon marinus. The sequence goes on from NC_133689.1 coordinate 15,996,805, forward strand.
TTTTTGGTAACAATTCTGGAAGCAAACGTAGCAGACCCATCAAGGTGGTACTCGTACTGCTCGCCTAATCGAGTGGAATCCAAAGATATGAGTGGTTAAGCTATGGGATATGAAATGGACGAGCGACCAATAAAACAACATGTATTATGGGGTTGAATGCTTTTTGCTATTCATAAAATAAAACAAAAGCAGTCATGCAAATATCTTATTTAACACAGCACAGCAAAATCAGTTGCACCATTCAATCCCGCTCGTCCAGACGGGGAGAATTCAATCACATTTATTCGATGCGACGTTTCTTATGGGATTTAATGAGCGACAACATTTTGACCCCAAACCGAGAGGATTCTGGGATGTTTGTGTTTTTTTTGTAATAACTCTGGAAGGCAACGTCGCAGACCCATCAAGGTGGTACTCTTACTGCTCGCCTCATCGAGAGGAATCCAAAGATATGACTTTTTAGGCTATGGGATATGAAATGGACGAGTGACCAATAAAACAACATGTATTATGGGGTTGAATGCTTTTTGCTATTCACAAAATAAAACAAAAGCAGTCATGCAAATATCTTATTTAACACAGCACAGCAAAATCAGTTGCACCATTCAATCCCGCTCGTCCAGACGGGGAGAATTCAATCACATTTATTCGATGCGACGTTTCTTATGGGATTTAATGAGCGACAACATTTTGACCCCAAATCGAGAGGCTTCTGGGATGTTTGTGGTTTTTTTGTAATAACTCTGGAAGGAAACGTCGCAGACCCATCAAGGTGGTACTCGTACTGCTCGCCTCATCGAGACGAATCCAAAGATATGAGTGGTTAAGCTATGGGACATGAAATGGACGAGCGACGAATAAAACAACATGTATTATGGGGTTGAATGCTTTTTGCTTTTCACAAAATAAAACAAAAGCAGTAAAGCAAATATCTTATTTAACACAGCACAGCAAAATCAGTTGCACCATTCAATCCCGCTCGTCCAGACGGGGAGAATTCAATCACATTTATTCGATGCGACGTTTCTTTAATGGGATTTAATGAGCGACAACATTTTGACCCCAAACCGAGAGGATTCTGGGATGTTTGTGGTTTTTTGGTAATAACTCTGGAAGGAAACGTCGCAGACCCATCAAGGTGGTAGTCGTACTGCTCGCCTCATCGAGTGGAATCCAAAGATATGAGTGGTTAAGCTATTGGATATGAAATGGACGAGCGACCAATAAAACAACATGTATTATGGGGTTGAATGCTCTTTGCTATTCACAAAATAAACAAAAGCAGTCATGCAAATATCTGTTTTAACACAGCACAGCAAAATCAGTTACACCATTCAATCCCCCTCGTCCAGACGGGGAGAATTCAATCACATTTATTCGATGCGACGTTTCTTATGGGATTTAATGAGCGACAACATTTTGACCCCAAACCGAGAGGATTCTGGGATGTTTGTGGTTTTTTTGTAATAACTCTGGAAGGCAACGTCGCAGACCCATCAAGGTGGTACTCGTACTGCTCGCCTCATCGAGTGGAATCCAAAGATATGAGTGGTTAAGCTATGGGATATGAAATGGACGAGCGACCAATAAAACAACATGTATTATGGGGTTGAATGCTTTTTGCTATTCACAAAATAAAACAAAAGCAGTCATGCAAATATCTGTTTTAACACAGCACAGCAAAATCAGTTACACCATTCAATCCCCCTCGTCCAGACGGGGAGAATTCAATCACATTTATTCGATGCGACGTTTCTTATGGTATTTAATGAGCGACAACATTTTGACCCCAAACCGAGAGGATTCTGGGATGTTTGTGTTTTTTTGTAATAACTCTGGAAGGCAACGTCGCAGACCCATCAAGGTGGTACTCGTACTGCTCGCCTCATCGAGAGGAATCCAAAGATATGAGTGTTTAAGCTATGGGATATGAAATGGACGAGCGACCAATAAAACAACATGTATTATGGGGTTGAATGCTTTTTGCTATTCACAAAATAAAACAAAAGCAGTCATGCAAATATCTTATTTAACACAGCACAGCAAAATCAGTTGCACCATTCAATCCCGCTCGTCCAGACGGGGAGAATTCAATCACATTTATTCGATGCGACGTTTCTTATGGGATTTAATGAGCGACAACATTTTGACCCCAAATCGAGAGGCTTCTGGGATGTTTGTGGTTTTTTTGTAATAACTCTGGAAGGAAACGTCGCAGACCAATCAAGGTGGGACTCGTACTACTCGCCTCATCGAGACGAATCCAAAGATATGAGTGGTTAAGCTATGGGACATGAAATGGACGAGCGACCAATAAAACAACATGTATTATGGGGTTGAATGCTTTTTGCTATTCACAAAATAAAACAAAAGCAGTAAAGCAAATATCTTATTTAACACAGCACAGCAAAATCAGTTGCACCATTCAATCCCGCTCGTCCAGACGGGGAGAATTCAATCACATTTATTCGATGCGACGTTTCTTTAATGGGATTTAATGAGCGACAACATTTTGACCCCAAACCGAGAGGATTCTGGGATGTTTGTGGTTTTTTGGTAATAACTCTGGAAGGAAACGTCGCAGACCCATCAAGGTGGTAGTCGTACTGCTCGCCTCATCGAGTGGAATCCAAAGATATGAGTGGTTAAGCTATGGGATATGAAATGGACGAGCGACCAATAAAACAACATGTATTATGGGGTTGAATGCTTTTTGCTATTCACAAAATAAACAAAAGCAGTCATGCAAATATCTGTTTTAACACAGCACAGCAAAATCAGTTACACCATTCAATCCCCCTCGTCCAGACGGGGAGAATTCAATCACATTTATTCGATGCGACGTTTCTTATGGGATTTAATGAGCGACAACATTTTGACCCCAAACCGAGAGGATTCTGGGATGTTTGTGGTTTTTTTGTAATAACTCTGGAAGGCAACGTCGCAGACCCATCAAGGTGGTACTCGTACTGCTCGCCTTATCGAGTGGAATCCAAAGATATGAGTGGTTAAGCTATGGGATATGAAATGGACGAGCGACCAATAAAACAACATGTATTATGGGGTTGAATGCTTTTTGCTATTCACAAAATAAAACAAAAGCAGTCATGCAAATATCTGTTTTAACACAGCACAGCAAAATCAGTTACACCATTCAATCCCCCTCGTCCAGACGGGGAGAATTCAATCACATTTATTCGATGCGACGTTTCTTATGGTATTTAATGAGCGACAACATTTTGACCCCAAACCGAGAGGATTCTGGGATGTTTGTGTTTTTTTTGTAATAACTCTGGAAGGAAACGTCGCAGAACTATCAAGGTGGTACTCGTACTGCTCGCCTCATCGAGAGGAATCCAAAGATATGAGTGGTTAAGCTATGGGATATGAAATGGACGAGCGACCAATAAAACAACATGTATTATGGGGTTGAATGCTTTTTGCTATTCACAAAATAAAACAAAAGCAGTCATGCAAATATCTTATTTAACACAGCACAGCAAAATCAGTTGCACCATTCAATCCCCCTCGTCCAGACGGGGAGAATTCAATCACATTTTTTCGATGCGACGTTTCTTTAATGGGATTTAATGAGCGACAACATTTTGACCCCAAATCGAGAGGCTTCTGGGATGTTTGTGGTTTTTTTGTAATAACTCTGGAAGGAAACGTCGCAGACCCATCAAGGTGGTACTCGTACTGCTCGCCTCATCGAGTGGAATCCAAAGATATGAGTGGTTAAACTAAGGGATATGAAATGGACGAGCGACCAATAAAACAACATGTATTATGGGGTTGAATGCTTTTTGCTATTCACAAAATAAAACAAAGGCAGTCATGCAAATATCTTATTTTACACAGCACAGCAAAATCAGTTGCACCATTCAATCCCGCTCGTCCAGACGGGGAGAATTCAATCACATTTATTCGATGCGACGTTTCTTATCGGATTTATTGAGCGACAACATTTTGACCCCAAATCGAGAGGATTCTGGGATGTTTGTGGTTTTTTTGTAATAACTCTGGAAGGAAACGTCGCAGAACTATCAAGGTGGTACTCGTACTGCTCGCCTCATCGAGAGGAATCCAAAGATATGAGTGGTTAAGCTATGGGATATGAAATGGACGAGCGACCAATAAAACAACATGTATTATGGGGTTGAATGCTTTTTGCTATTCACAAAATAAAACAAAAGCAGTCATGCAAATATCTTATTTAACACAGCACAGCAAAATCAGTTGCACCATTCAATCCCCCTCGTCCAGACGGGGAGAATTCAATCACATTTTTTCGATGCGACGTTTCTTTAATGGGATTTAATGAGCTACAACATTTTGACCCCAAATCGAGAGGATTCTGGGATGTTTGTGGTTTTTTTTGTAATAACTCTGGAAAGCAACGTCGCAGACCCATCAAGGTGGTACTCCTACTGCTCGCCTCATCGAGTGGAATCCAAAGATATGAGTGGTTAAGCTATGGGATATGAAATGGACGAGCGACCAATAAAACAACATGTATTATGGGGTTGAATGCTTTTTGCTATTCACAAAATAAAACAAAAGCAGTCATGCAAATATCTGTTTTAACACAGCACATCAAAATCAGTTACACCATTCAATCCCCCTCGTCCAGACGGGGAGAATTCAATCACATTTATTCGATGCGACGTTTCTTATGGGATTTAATGAGCGACAACATTTTGACCCCAAACCGAGAGGAATCTGGGATGTTTGTGGTTTTTTTGTAATAACTCTGGAAGGAAACGTCGCAGACCAATGAAGGTGGTACTCGTACTGCTCGCCTCATCGAGTGGAATCCAAAGATATGAGTGGTTAAGCTATGGGATATGAAATGGACGAGCGACCAATGAAACAACATGTATTATGGGGTTGAATGCTTTTTGCTATTCACAAAATAAAATAAAAGCAGTCATGCAAATATCTTATTTAACACGGCACAGAAAAATCAGTTGCACCATTCAATCCCGCTCGTCCAGACGGGGAGAATTCAATGACATTTATTCGATGCGACGTTTCTTATGGGATTTAATGAGCGACAACATTTTGACCCTAAACCGAGAGGATTCTGGGATGTTTGTGGTTTTTTTTGTAATAACTCTGGAAGCAAACGTCGCAGACCCATGAAGATGGTACTACTACTGCTCGCCTCATCGAGAGGAATCCAAAGATATGAGTGTTTAAGCTATGGGATATGAAATGGACGAGCGACCAATAAAACAACATGTATTATGGGGTTGAATGCTTTTTGCTATTCACAAAATAAAACAAAAGCAGTCATGCAAATATCTTATTTAACACAGCACAGCAAAATCAGTTGCACCATTCAATCCCGCTCGTCCAGACGGGGAGAATTCAATCACATTTATTCGATGCGACGTTTCTTATGGGATTTAATGAGCGACAACATTTTGACCCCAAATCGAGAGGCTTCTGGGATGTTTGTGGTTTTTTTGTAATAACTCTGGAAGGAAACGTCGCAGACCCATCAAGTTGGTACTCGTACTGCTCGCCTCATCGAGTGGAATCCAAAGATATGAGTGGTTAAGCTATGGGATATGAAATGGACGAGCGACCAATAAAACAACATGTATTATGGGGTTGAATGCTTTTTGCTATTCACAAAATAAAACAAAAGCAGTAAAGCAAATATCTTATTTAACACAGCACAGCAAAATCAGTTGCACCATTCAATCCCGCTCGTCCAGACGGGGAGAATTCAATCACATTTATTCGATGCGACGTTTCTTTAATGGGATTTAATGAGCGACAACATTTTGACCCCAAACCGAGAGGATTCTGGGATGTTTGTGGTTTTTTGGTAATAACTCTGGAAGGAAACGTCGCAGACCCATCAAGGTGGTAGTCGTACTGCTCGCCTCATCGAGTGGAATCCAAAGATATGAGTGGTTAAGCTATGGGATATGAAATGGACGAGCGACCAATAAAACAACATGTATTATGGGGTTGAATGCTTTTTGCTATTCACAAAATAAACAAAAGCAGTCATGCAAATATCTGTTTTAACACAGCACAGCAAAATCAGTTACACCATTCAATCCCGCTCGTCCAGACGGGGAGAATTCAATCACATTTATTCGATGCGACGTTTCTTTAATGGGATTTAATGAGCGACAACATTTTGACCCCAAACCGAGAGGATTCTGGGATGTTTGTGGTTTTTTGGTAATAACTCTGGAAGGAAACGTCGCAGACCCATCAAGGTGGTAGTCGTACTGCTCGCCTCATCGAGTGGAATCCAAAGATATGAGTGGTTAAGCTATGGGATATGAAATGGACGAGCGACCAATAAAACAACATGTATTATGGGGTTGAATGCTTTTTGCTATTCACAAAATAAACAAAAGCAGTCATGCAAATATCTGTTTTAACACAGCACAGCAAAATCAGTTACACCATTCAATCCCCCTCGTCCAGACGGGGAGAATTCAATCACATTTATTCGATGCGACGTTTCTTATGGGATTTAATGAGCGACAACATTTTGACCCCAAACCGAGAGGATTCTGGGATGTTTGTGGTTTTTTTGTAATAACTCTGGAAGGCAACGTCGCAGACCCATCAAGGTGGTACTCGTACTGCTCGCCTTATCGAGTGGAATCCAAAGATATGAGTGGTTAAGCTATGGGATATGAAATGGACGAGCGACCAATAAAACAACATGTATTATGGGGTTGAATGCTTTTTGCTATTCACAAAATAAAACAAAAGCAGTCATGCAAATATCTGTTTTAACACAGCACAGCAAAATCAGTTACACCATTCAATCCCCCTCGTCCAGACGGGGAGAATTCAATCACATTTATTCGATGCGACGTTTCTTATGGTATTTAATGAGCGACAACATTTTGACCCCAAACCGAGAGGATTCTGGGATGTTTGTGTTTTTTTTGTAATAACTCTGGAAGGAAACGTCGCAGAACTATCAAGGTGGTACTCGTACTGCTCGCCTCATCGAGAGGAATCCAAAGATATGAGTGGTTAAGCTATGGGATATGAAATGGACGAGCGACCAATAAAACAACATGTATTATGGGGTTGAATGCTTTTTGCTATTCACAAAATAAAACAAAAGCAGTCATGCAAATATCTTATTTAACACAGCACAGCAAAATCAGTTGCACCATTCAATCCCCCTCGTCCAGACGGGGAGAATTCAATCACATTTTTTCGATGCGACGTTTCTTTAATGGGATTTAATGAGCGACAACATTTTGACCCCAAATCGAGAGGCTTCTGGGATGTTTGTGGTTTTTTTGTAATAACTCTGGAAGGAAACGTCGCAGACCCATCAAGGTGGTACTCGTACTGCTCGCCTCATCGAGTGGAATCCAAAGATATGAGTGGTTAAACTAAGGGATATGAAATGGACGAGCGACCAATAAAACAACATGTATTATGGGGTTGAATGCTTTTTGCTATTCACAAAATAAAACAAAGGCAGTCATGCAAATATCTTATTTTACACAGCACAGCAAAATCAGTTGCACCATTCAATCCCGCTCGTCCAGACGGGGAGAATTCAATCACATTTATTCGATGCGACGTTTCTTATCGGATTTATTGAGCGACAACATTTTGACCCCAAATCGAGAGGATTCTGGGATGTTTGTGGTTTTTTTGTAATAACTCTGGAAGGAAACGTCGCAGAACTATCAAGGTGGTACTCGTACTGCTCGCCTCATCGAGAGGAATCCAAAGATATGAGTGGTTAAGCTATGGGATATGAAATGGACGAGCGACCAATAAAACAACATGTATTATGGGGTTGAATGCTTTTTGCTATTCACAAAATAAAACAAAAGCAGTCATGCAAATATCTTATTTAACACAGCACAGCAAAATCAGTTGCACCATTCAATCCCCCTCGTCCAGACGGGGAGAATTCAATCACATTTTTTCGATGCGACGTTTCTTTAATGGGATTTAATGAGCTACAACATTTTGACCCCAAATCGAGAGGATTCTGGGATGTTTGTGGTTTTTTTTGTAATAACTCTGGAAAGCAACGTCGCAGACCCATCAAGGTGGTACTCCTACTGCTCGCCTCATCGAGTGGAATCCAAAGATATGAGTGGTTAAGCTATGGGATATGAAATGGACGAGCGACCAATAAAACAACATGTATTATGGGGTTGAATGCTTTTTGCTATTCACAAAATAAAACAAAAGCAGTCATGCAAATATCTGTTTTAACACAGCACATCAAAATCAGTTACACCATTCAATCCCCCTCGTCCAGACGGGGAGAATTCAATCACATTTATTCGATGCGACGTTTCTTATGGGATTTAATGAGCGACAACATTTTGACCCCAAACCGAGAGGAATCTGGGATGTTTGTGGTTTTTTTGTAATAACTCTGGAAGGAAACGTCGCAGACCAATGAAGGTGGTACTCGTACTGCTCGCCTCATCGAGTGGAATCCAAAGATATGAGTGGTTAAGCTATGGGATATGAAATGGACGAGCGACCAATGAAACAACATGTATTATGGGGTTGAATGCTTTTTGCTATTCACAAAATAAAATAAAAGCAGTCATGCAAATATCTTATTTAACACGGCACAGAAAAATCAGTTGCACCATTCAATCCCGCTCGTCCAGACGGGGAGAATTCAATGACATTTATTCGATGCGACGTTTCTTATGGGATTTAATGAGCGACAACATTTTGACCCTAAACCGAGAGGATTCTGGGATGTTTGTGGTTTTTTTTGTAATAACTCTGGAAGCAAACGTCGCAGACCCATGAAGATGGTACTACTACTGCTCGCCTCATCGAGAGGAATCCAAAGATATGAGTGTTTAAGCTATGGGATATGAAATGGACGAGCGACCAATAAAACAACATGTATTATGGGGTTGAATGCTTTTTGCTATTCACAAAATAAAACAAAAGCAGTCATGCAAATATCTTATTTAACACAGCACAGCAAAATCAGTTGCACCATTCAATCCCGCTCGTCCAGACGGGGAGAATTCAATCACATTTATTCGATGCGACGTTTCTTATGGGATTTAATGAGCGACAACATTTTGACCCCAAATCGAGAGGCTTCTGGGATGTTTGTGGTTTTTTTGTAATAACTCTGGAAGGAAACGTCGCAGACCCATCAAGGTGGTACTCGTACTGCTCGCCTCATCGAGTGGAATCCAAAGATATGAGTGGTTAAGCTATGGGATCTGAAATGGACGAGCGACCAATAAAACAACATGTATTATGGGGTTGAATGCTTTTTGCTATTCACAAAATAAAACAAAAGCAGTCATGCAAATATCTGTTTTAACACAGCACAGCAAAATCAGTTACACCATTCAATCCCCCTCGTCCAGACGGGGAGAATTCAATCACATTTATTCGATGCGACGTTTCTTATGGGATTTAATGAGCGACAACATTTTGACCCCAAACCGAGAGGATTCTGGGATGTTTGTGTTTTTTTTGTAATAACTTTGGAAGGCAACGTCGCAGACCCATCAAGGTGGTACTCGTACTGCTCGCCTCATCGAGTGGAATCCAAAGATATGAGTGGTTAAGCTATGGGATATGAAATGGACGAGCGACCAATGAAACAACATGTATTATGGGGTTGAATGCTTTTTGCTATTCACAAAATAAAACAAAAGCAGTCATGCAAATATCTTATTTAACACAGCACAGCACCACCACCAGGACCACCACGCGGCCCCAGCTCGCGGAGCCATCGCGGAGGACCTCCCAGGCCACGTCCACGAGCAGCCGGCGGGGCCCTCGGTGCTCCACCCGCTCCTCCGTGTAGCTCACCAAGTCCAGAACGGAGTCTCTGAACCGCGCGAGGGACAGGTCTCCCAGGCAGTTGACCACCTCCTGCACCAGCTGCGTTGGCTGAACCTCCTGCAGCTGCTGAACCTTCTGCACCTTCTGCAGCTGCTCCTGCACCTGCAGCCACTCCGTCTGTGTCGCTAGGTGAGCCATGAAGCCGGCGACCAGATTCGCTGGCAAGACGGTCAGCAGCTGCAGCGCCTCCTTCTCTTCCTCCCCCTCGTCTTCCTCCTCCACCTCATCATCTTCCTCCTCCCCCTCCTTAGACTCCTTCTCCTCTGTCTCCCTCTAACTCCCTGTGTGACCCTCCTCCCCCGGTCTCCTTCCTCGTCCCCGTGCGTCCCTCCTCCTTCCCCCGTCTCCCTCTTCCCTGTGTCTCCCTCTTTTTTCTTTTTGCTGATGAAGTTTTTTTTTTATTTCCACAAGGTGTAAACGCCGTATCCCTTATTTTGTAATTGTAATTCTGGGCCAAAGAGGTCCCACAAACGTAAACGTTTTGTATTTAAAATATAACACAACAACAATGAATGGCTTAGTGGGTAAAGTAAGACGCACGCCAAAACGGGTGAGTTAAATAAATCCAATCTCTCCTACCGGATTATAGGACGCAAACCAAACTTTGTTGTAACAAGAACATAAAAAAACTGATTCTCTTAATCAGGTGAATACGGTAAAGGGGCAGAGTCTGTGGTTGCCGGTGTGGTGAGTCTGTGGGTCTCTGTGTGGTGACGATGTCTATGGGTCTCTGTGGTGATGGCAATGTCGGGTGGTGGCGGGTTTAACCACACAACATTTATATATTCACGCGATCTAACCCAAACAAAACCTGTACTACGGAGTCAACAACAACGACGTGAGGGCTCTCCGACGCGCGTCTCGGTTGGGGTGAGGGTGCTTTCTGTTGTATATGTAGGTTATGAAAATTTGATGTAAATAATAAAAATTAAATGAAATTTGCATAATAATCCGACATTATGCTAATTGATGTAAGTGCATAGACTATGCTAATTCGAGAGATAATCGTATTAATTTATGCTAGTGTATGTGTGATTATGCTACTGCGAGCCGTTATGATAATTAGGCCCCGCCTCGTTGACGAGGGTCGTTTATCAATCGGGATAATGCAATTAATCGTATGCAGTTATGCAGGTACTGTGAGCATGTCACATTAAACTCGGCTGTGTTGTTTAACTTCGTATTATCGATGGGTATAATACAATTATTCTCGCTTTAACATTTACTGAGTATGTGTTAGTGTGTTCAGCCAGGTCTCCAAGTTCAGATCTCAGCACAGAATACAGTTCTTATGCATAAATTTCAGGAAAGAACACACAACACTTCCGTGTTAATCAATTTTAATGACGATAGTGATAATGACGATAATGATGACGATGGTGATAATGATGACGATGGTGATAATGATGACGATAATAACAATGGTGATGATGCGTACTTCAACAGCTCCAGCACGAGACAGTTGTGTCCGCGGAAGTGGAACGAGTGCAGGACGCGGATGACGCCGTGCAGCTCAGCACTGCCCTCCCCCTGCAGCTCCGTGATCACCTTCAGCTCCATCCTCTGCATCTCCATCTTGGTAGGGCTGCGTGCACACAGCAATTCTTTGGGTCAGTTTAACACGTAGGCTTTCGCGACCAATATCATTCATAATAAAGGTTTTTGGGTTAGATCGCGTTTATTTATAAATGTGTCGCAACCCTCCACCACCCGACACGGCCAATCAGCAAAAAAGTGTCACGTTGACAAAAGACAAACAATTCACTACTTCAGCCCACCGGTGTGTTGAAGAGTCAATCCACATTTACAGTTTGAGTACGACGTTTCGCTGGTAAATACATCCAGCATCATCAATTGCTTGATGATGGTAAATACATCCAGCATCATCAATTGCTTGATGATGCTGGATGTATTTACCAGCGAAACGTCGTACTCAAACTGTAAATGTGGATTGACTCTTCAACACACCGGTGGGCTGAAGTAGTGAATTGTTTGTCTTTTGTCAACGTGACACTTTTTTGCTGATTGGCCGTGTCGGGTGGTGGAGGGTTGCGACACATTTATAAATAAACGCGATCTAACCCAAACACCTTTATTATGAATTATTTGGGTCTCTGTGGGTCTCTATGAGTGTCTAAGGGTGTCTATGGATCTCTATGGTTGTCTCTAGTTTATAGTAGTCTTAAGAGGGTTATTATTTTAGTGAGATAGTTTCAGTTTATATTTAGAGAGTTTTACGGAGGTTATTATCATTGCTGTTTACTATTATACTCATTATTTTGTAACCATGTTGTATTTACTACCATTTATGATCTATTATTATTTTATTCATGTATAATTATTACGACTGCTCCCACTGTGTTAAGACCACCACCACCCACACCATTTCCAACCACGCCACATCACCACTACCCACCCACCCCCCCACCAACCCCATCACCCCTGCCCCAACCCACTTTCCGTGCAGTACCAGCATCTTGACAGCCACCAGGAATCCCATCTTGTGGTCCACGCACTGCAGCACCACACCCTGCCCTCTCTAGCCAATCTTCTCTTGCACCTCGAAGCCCTATTGGTGCTGATCCTGGGGTATCTAAAAAGCAGCCTAAGCAGCAGCAGCGCCGCCACAGCCAGTCAGAGTCACAATCACGATGGGAATATTTAACGCTTAGTGGTAGGAGCAGCAGTGGTCGTAGTGGTTAGTAGTTAGTAGTAGCAGTAGTGCCTGTGTGTCTGTGTGCCTTTGTGTGTGTGCCTGTGTTTGTGTGTCTGTCTGTGCGAGTCTCACAGGGATATAGTTGTGGGTCTCTGTGGGTATCTCTGTGTCTGTGCATCTCACTGATATATAGCTGTGGGTCTCGATTGGTGCCTCTGTGAGTCTCTATGAGTGTCTCTGTGGATCTCTATGGGTGTCTGAATGGGCTCTGTGGGTGTCTCTGTGAGCCTCACAGGGATGTAGTTGTGGGTCGTTATGGGTGTTATCTATGGGTCTCTATAGGTGTCTCAATGGGTGTATCTATGGATGTCTGGGTCTCTGTGAGCCTCACAGGGATGTATTTGTTTTCTTGGTCGTCGTAGCCATCGTTGTAGATGCCACCGCGGGATTTGCCCTCGTCCATAGAGAAAAACCAAACTTGACAGACGTCGGCCAGCTCCTCCTCCTGGCGCTCGGTCAGGCGAGGCTCGAAGAGAGCCAGGATCGCTGCAGACGTGACAACAACAACTTAAATCATTAACTATGTTTTTTTTCTTTACCGAAACAACCAAAGAGTGTTTTTACACACACCAAAAAGCCCAGCAAGTTGGCGGTTGTTGTGTGTCTGTGTGTGTGTCTGTGTGTGTGTTCTGTAGCGGTTAGCGCGCTGCGCTATGAACCTGGCGACCCGGGTTTGATTCCCGCTCACGGCCAACACCAGTGACGATTTTCTGAACCGGTCCCGGGCTTCCCCTAGGTCGACTCAGCCTCAAATGAGTACCTGGTGCGGTGTGTAAACATTGCCACTGGGGAGACAAAGGCGGTCGGGCGTGGTGCTGGCCACCCACCCCCTCGTGTACCGTTCCGGCCTTCATAGGTGCTCGCTAACAGCACTTGCCCCTACAGTCTGTTAAGGCTATATGGGGGATCTTTATCTTTGCGTTCTGTCAGACCAGGAATGTGTGCACCACAGAGTGAATCTCCCTGCGGCACAGGGGACAGGCCATGCCGCGCCGCTGCAACTCGAAGACGCAGTGGCGGCATGTGGCAAGGTTTTCGCTGTCGCCGTGAACCAACGTGCAGCTACGTGGCTCACACCGGCACACCACGCACCCACCCACAACACCACCACCACCCACAACACCACCCACAACACCACCAGCAACCACCACCCATGCCACCACTACCTACACCACCACCAACCACACCACCCACACCATCACCATCCACCACCGCTACCGGCTGGAGTGTAAGAAGGAGAGGCAGTGGTGGAGGTGGTGTTGACGCTGGCACCGGCTCGCCTGTTGTCGGCCGTCACTACGGAGAATAACTTAATGAGCAGCGCTGCCACCGAGTGTCTGAGATCTCTGAGTGAGAATCCCTCCAGACAAAACACCTCCTCCAGGGGGTCCCTGCCACACCTCACCAGGTACTGCCTCTCTTCATCGTAAAGTCGCCTCCGCTTGATGTACTGTTCCACGTAGTGGAACACCTGTACCACCGTGAATGTGTCGCCCTAGGCACCGACCGAATGCAGCAGAGGAATCATCCGAGGCACCGGCTTCAGGAGAATGTTCCTGCGAGCTTGTCAGAGACATGGACAATTCCATGCACTGTATGTGTTCTGTATTTGTACGTGGATAGTAACGAGAGTGGATGTGCATTCACTCCGAGTCTTTACTGTGTCGTTAAACAGCATGGGGTACACAATGACGTGAAACTTTACATCTACCCTACCTCTGTGCTCCATGCCGAAAAGCCACTGCAGTGGTAATAAAACTGCAACGCATTTTATTCATCAACCTGCATTTTCTTATTTTTCCCAAATTTTAACCTGGGTTGGGCTGTCGCCATCCTGCCCTGGAACCAATTATTAATTCGTGTCTCTAGCAGACCATTGCAGGCCTTGTGTTAGAGAATGGCTCACTGAAGCTGATATCACAGAGCTACTTCTAATTACCCTTCAAACGCCCTCTGGTCCACAGTAAAGAGCAGCACCCTCCCACCTGTCCTTTAAGTAGGAGTAACGTTGGTCATAACAACGTTCTTTTCGATGAAATTTATCCAAATTAAGTGCAGAACCACATTGCAGCCATGTAATGGTTTATTTTGTGCTGTCAATGACGACTGGGCTGAGATCATTAGCTCGCTAGAATTGAGAACCTGCTTTGATCACAGGCGGTGTGGATTCAAACCCAAGTACTCCGTGGTGCCTGGTCAGTGCTATGACCTCTGGGTCACTTAGCCGCCTCCAAACACCCCCCATGTCAAATACATAAGCAGCAACCTGTATCGTGGGCAGCAGCATTCTTTGAATACTCTGTCAAAAAATGTTTATTGTGGAGTGGTGGCACAATTCCGCAATTGCTTTCTCATACCTCTGGTGACAGGAAGAATTTCTACAAGACGGAGTTCTAGAGAACCCATTTACTCGATGTTTTGGTCTACTCTTCCACACTGGGCAGATGAAGAGGAAGTAGTACCTACACTTTAACACACCGCATCCGCAGCCCCTCTCCTAAGTGGGCGTCCCCAGCCCGAATGCTCGCAGGAAGCCCTCCTAGCCTCCCTGCTCGACGAGCCAGGCCCCGCACGCGTTCACCAGCAGGGCGTCCACCGCGTCCATCACGGCCGCCGTCTTCTCCGCGTCGCGCAGACGTATGCAGTCGACCAGCCTCTTTGCGAGGGAGGAGCGAGCAGAGCACCACCAGGACCACCACGCGGCTCCGGCTCGCAGAGCCGTCGTGGAGGACTTCCCAGGCCACGTCCACGAGCAGCCGGCGGGGCCCTCGGTGCTCCACCCGCTCCTCCGCGTGGCTCACCAGAACGGAGTTTCTGAACCGCGCGAGGAACAGGTCTCCCAGGCAGTTGACCACCTCCTGCGCCAGCTGTGCTGGCTGAACCTTCTGCAGCTACTGGAGCTGCAGCTGCTCCTGCACCTGCAGCTACTCCTGCACCTACATCTACTCCGTCTGTGTCGCCATGTGAGCCATGTAGCCGGCGATCAGATTCGCTATCAAGACGCTCAACAGCTGCAGCGCCTCCTTCTTTTCCTCACCTTCCTCCTCCCCCTCGTTTTCCTCCTCCCCCTCCTCCTCCTCCTCCCCCTCCTCCTCCACTTTCAAAACAAAGAGTGAGGACATAATATCAATAACCCGGGAATTTTATAGTGACCTCTTCTTTCCTGATAAAACGTCTATGCCTGCCCAGAATTTCCTAAAGAGCTCGGTGAAAGTACTGTCCTCCAGCAGGGCGTTGTTGAAGTGCCAGTAGGCCTCACCACTTGGTGTTCCACGCAGCCTGAGGTCCAGCAGGATCAGGCTGTGGTCTGTTAGTGATGCAGCCCCTGATGTCAGCAGTCAGAATGCTCGAGACAAAACTTCTGGAGATGTAGAAACGGTCGATCCTGGACTGTGTAGCTGGTTCATTGCCCCGTGTCCGCGTGAAGGTGAAGCTTCGCCGCCTAGGGTGGTGCAGCCGCCACACGTCCACCAGATCGGAGGCGTCCAGAAGGGCTTGGAGCTCTCCCCGGAGATTGGCGTTGCAGTGCCCCTTCCCTGTGTGGTCGAGAGCATCCAGCGTGCAGTTGTAGTCACCTCCCGTGACCACAAACTCGTCCCCTGGAATGCCACCGAGGTGGTTCCGCAGAAGTTGCAGGAACCCGGGTCTCTCACTGTCAGTGGTGGGAGCGTACACGTTGACGAGGTGGATGGCGGTGACGCCGACCTGCACCGTGAGGTCCAGGATCCTCCCCTTGATCACCTCCACCTGGCTGACGGTGTCGGGGGAAAAGTTTGGTGACAGCACGGTTGCTACTCCTGAGGAGGTGTTGCTGAAGTGGCTGATGAAGGGCTTCACTCTCCACTCCGTCCTCCAGGCAACGTCATTGTCCATGGCGAGATGGGTCTCCTGCACGAACAGCACGGAGACCTTATGCTGCTTTGCAAGGTATCCTACGTAGTATATTCTCAGCGCCCCTCTGCACCCATTCATGTTCAGGGAGGCGTTGCGCAACGTCATTGTGAGTGAGTCGCCCGCCTGTTCCAATGAGTCACCTTGCTGAGGAGGCTCCTTACCCTGGACGTCTCCAGGTCTCTCGATTGTTTTCCTTCCTGCTGGAGCTCTATGAGGATGCGTCAGAGGGAGACCTCTATGGCGTCTGGCTCGCCATCTTGTCAAGGCCTCCATCACCTTGTTTGGTTTCCTGGGGGTCTCTTTGAAGAATCTCCACAGGTCTTCCTGGCAGAAGATGGGTGCCCGCGAAGATGACCTCTTTGAGACCTGGTTGGTTTCGCTACCCACACGGAGGTCATCATCCGAGTCCCCCTTCTTGCTTCCATGCCCTGCATGTGGGGGCCAAGAGTCGGGGGCCCATGGTTGGCTCCATGTGGCCTCCCCCAGGGGCCGTGGCAGGTGGAATGCTACCGCACGCCTCTTCCACATTAGCAGGGCACTCTGCGAGGCTTGCAGGGTGTCCTTAGTCTGTCTTTTGAATTCTGGGCCAAAGAGGTCCCATAAACGTAAACGTGTTGTATTTAAAATATAACACAAACAACAGCAATGAATGGCTTAGTGGGTAAAGTAAGACGCACCCCAAAACCGGTGAGTTAAATAAATCTGATCTTTCCTATTACCGGATTATAGGACGCAAACCAAACTTTGTTGTAACAAGAACATAGAAAAAACTGAGTCTCTTAATCAGGTGAATACGGTAAAGGGGCTGAGTCTGTGGGTGTCAGTGTGGTGAGTCTGTGGGTCTCTGTGTGGTGAGTCTGTGGGTCTCTGTGTGGTGATGGCCATGTCGGGTGGTGGCGGGTTTAACGACACAAAATTAATATATTCACGCGATCTAACCCAAACAAAGCCTGTACTACGGATTCAACAACAATGACATGAGGGTTCTCCGACGCGCGTCTCGGTTGGGGTGAGGGTGCGGTCGCGCCGTCTCCTCCGTACGGATTGTTTCTTCCTTTCCCAACTGCGATGTTCTCGCTCTCTCCTCTCTTTTTGTCTCCACCGTCGCCAACCGTCGGAGCTCGGCATCCGCGGCCCCTCTCCTAGGTGGGCGTCCCCAGCCCGAATTCTCGCAGGAAGCCCTCCCAGCCTCCCTGCTCGACGAACCAGGCCCAGCACGCGTTCACCAGCAGGGCGGCCACCACGTCCGTCACTGCCGCCGTCTTCTCCGCGTCACTCAGACGTACGCAGTCCACCAGCCTCTTCGCGAGGGAGGAGCGAGCAGAGCACCACCAGGACCACCACGCGGCCCCAGCTCGCGAAGACGTCACGGAGGACCTCCCAGGCCACGTCCACGAGCAGCCGGCGGGGCCCTCGGTGCTCCACGCGCTCCTCCGCGTGGCTCACCAGAACAGAGTCTCTGAACCGCGCGAGGAACAGGTCCCCAGGCAGTTGACCACCTCCTGCACCAGCTGTGCTGGCTGAACCTTCTGCAGCTGCTGGACCTGCAGCTGCTCCTGCACCTGCAGCTACTCTGTCTGTTTCGCTAGGTGAGCCATGAAGCCCGCGATCAGATTCGCTGTCAAGACAGTCAACAGCTGCAGCGCCTCCTTTTTCTTCCTCCCCCTCACCTTCTTCTTCCTCCTCCTCCACTCATAAAACAAAGAGTGAGGACATAATATCAATAACCTGGGAATTTTATAGTGACCTCTTCTCTCCTGATAAAACGTCTATGCCTGCCCAGAATTTCCTAAAGAGGTCGGTGAACGTACTGTCCTCCAGCAGGGCGTTGTTGAAGTGCCAGTAGGCCGCAGCACTTGGTGTTCCACGCAGCCTAAGGTCCAGCAGGATCAGGCTGTGGTCTGTTAGTGGTGCAGCCCTGATGTCAGCAGGCAGAATGCTCGAGACAAGACTTCTGGAGATATAGAAGCGGTCGATCCTGGACTGGGTAGCTGGTTCATTGCCCCTTGTCCTCGTGTAGGTGAAGCTTCGCCGCCTCGGGTGGTGAAGCTGCCACACGTCCACCAGATCGGAGGGGTCCAGAAGGGCTTGGAGCTCTCCCCAGAGCTTGGCGTTGCAGTGACCCTTCCCTGTACGGTCGAGAGCATCCAGCGTGCAGTTGTAGTCACCTCCCATGACCACAAACTCGTCCTCTGGAATGCCACCGAGGTGGTTCCGCAGAAGTTGCAGGAACCCGGGTCTCTCACTGTCAGTGGTGGGAGCGTACACGTTGACGAGGTGGATGGCGGTGTTGCCGACCTGCGCCCGGACGTCCAGGACCCTCCCCTTGATCACCTCCACCTGGCTGACGGTGTCAGGAGTGAAGTTTGGTGACAGCACGGTTGCTACTCCTGAGGAGGTGTTGCTGAAGTGGCTGAAAAAAGGCTCCCATTTTCCACTCCGTCCTCCAGGCAACCTCATCGTCCATGTCGAGATGGGTCTCCTGCACGAACAGCACAGAGACATTATGCTGCTTTGCAAGGGACGCTGCGTAGTATCTTCTCAGCGCCTCTCGGCACCCATTCATGTTCAGGGAGGCGATGCGCAGTGTCATTGTGAGCGAGTGGCCCGCCTGTTCCAATCAGTCACCTTGCTGAGACGGCTCCTTACCCTGGACCTCTCCAGGTCTCTCGATTGTTGTCCTTCCTGCTGGAGCTCCCCTAGGATGCGTCTGAGGGAGACTTCTATGGCGTCTGGCTCGCCATCCTGACAAGGCCTCCATCACTTTGTTTGGTTTCCTGTGGGTCTCTTCGAAGAATCTCCACAGGTCTTCCTGGCAGAAGATGGTGCCCGCGAAGATGACCTCTTTGAGACCTGGCTGGTTTCGCTACCCACACGGAGGTCATAATCCGAGTCCCCCTTCTTGCTTCCATGCCCTGCATGTGGGGGCCAAGAGTCGGGTGCCCATGGTTGGCTCCATGTGGCCTCTGTTGTATATGTGGGTGTGTGAAAATTGATGAAAAATAATTAAAATTAAATGAAATTCGAAATTTGCATAATTAATCCGAAATTATGCTAATTTGTGTACTTATGCGTGTAACTATGCTAATTAGAGAGGTAATCGTATTAATTTATACGAGTTGGTGTGGCTGTGTTAATGATAGCTTTATGATAATCAGGCCCCGCCTCGTTGACGAGGTTGGGTTATCAATCAGGATAACGCAATCAATCGTGTGCCGTTACGCTAGTGTCAATTCGGCCTCGTTGTCTAACTTCGTATTATTGATCAGCATAATACAATGATTCTCGCTTTAACACTCCCCGAGTGTTCATATTTTAGGTCCCATGTTCACATCGTTCGTTTTAGTTTAATGAGTGTGGATTGGTGTGTTTATAGTTTAGGTTCCCGAGTTCATATCTCGTCGCAGGATACAGATCTTATGCAAAAACTTCAGGAAAGAATCACACGACCACTTCTGTATTAATCAATTTATTTTCTAATTAAACCTTAACTATAATATGTATGTGACTCTCAATCTCGGAACTTCAAAACGGTATCCACAAGGTATCAAGACAGTATCATCAACGACTGTACGATTTCACTTTGATAACACATGGACCCCGCATAAAGCGATTGCTGTTAGTGAGAGAGAGAGTCAGAATATGCAAATGCTATGTTACACAAAAGCTTATACATTATAATATGAACGATCATTATGCTTGAAATAGTCAGCACATTATCACAGGCGACTGATTAACATGCAAGGGTATTCATATAAAAAAGACAATCAAACAGTTATTATTTCCAAAGGCATGAATGTAACAACAGATCCACCGGACAGACTATAAGATTATCGAAATGGCTTAGTGTGAGGGTATGCGGCGGAATGTGTTATCTCACGGGAGATTAATTAATTAATTCGTGAATAAGAATGTATGATCAGAAAATCGGTTTAGCACGATTCCTCCCCGGGAGCGTAGCTCCGTGGCGAAGGTGCCAAGGGTTAATTCGTATTGATGGATCGGTTGGTAACTTATGCGATTAGAAGTACAGTCCAAAACAAAATATTAAAGAGGGAAATTATGAATATACTTATAAATGACGGACTGTTATCACACGATCGATGCTTCCACAGCCAGATGGTTCACGAACTTGAGTGTTCGCTTCTGGTTAAGGACCTGTGTATGTTTGAGTGATATGAATTGTTTTGAATAGTCAGTGTTTGGAATTAATTATTTGCGTTGCCATATGCTGAAGTTGGCATCGCTTGTAGGAGAAGTAGCCTCGCTCCCTTTAGAGCGGTGAGGTGTGTGGGAGTGCATCATACGAATCGCCGCCCTCCTCCACGCAGCAGCCAGCCTCTGTCCACGGGGGAGAGTTGCTTGATCGCTCTCAGTTCTGCTCAGTGGACACCTCTCTCCACTGCTGGATGAGCTGCGCGATCACGCTCGTGCTGGTTCGCTGACAGCAGTTTCTCTCCGCTGTTGGATGAGCTGCATCGGCACGCTCCCTCTCTCTGGGTGGAGAACTCGAACGTGCTCGTTGCTGGTTTGCTGAAAGCAGGTTTTTCTCCACTGCTGGATGACTCAAGTCGCACGTGCTCTTGCTCTGGTTTGCAGAAGCTCTTGCTTGGTGCGTCGGTCGCTCTGCAGCTGGACTCAATGTAGAATAATCTTTCAGCAATACTCTGTCTTTCAGCTCTTGGAAATCACACTAGGTGACGCCTCACTACCTTGCGAGTCTTGCCAACGTCAGTGGGTAGCGACGGGGCCACTTTGGCTTCTGCTCGCCGCCTCCTGCTCTGCAGCTCGCCGGCTGGCGACCTGTTGCTCTCGTTCCCGATTGGAACTGCTCCTGAGCCGGCCCACTGGTCGAACTCCCCGCGTTCCGACCTCCTCCGATTCGAACTCCCCGAGTTCCGATCCCCCTGGTAGAACTCCCCGAGTTCCGACCCCTCCGAGTCGAACTGTCTCCCGAGAGTCGACCCCCCCCGGTCGAACTCTGGTGAGCCGACCCCCCCCGGGTCGAACTCTTCCGAGTTGCTCCTCCGAGGCGAACTGTCTCCCGAGAGTCGACCCCCCGGTCGAACTCTGGTGAGCCGACCACCCCCCCCCCCCCCCAGTCGAACTGAGGTTTCAATGCTCAGGATCCTCTTTTTATGCCCAAAAATCCTGCCCACAAGGCGAGGTTTCTTTCGATTTTTGCTGTGTCAGGGTTTGTCCGTATGTATCTGCGTCCGTGTGTGTGTCCGTACATGTGTCAGTGTGTGTCCTTGTGTGGATCACCCACGGTATATTCCGTTGTCATACTCCTACCATAAAACCCACAATTAAAACAATCAAATGTTATAAATTGTCTCGAAGGCGCCTCTCTGTCTGGGTGCACAACCTGAGGGAGGGGCGATATTCCCTCCGACTTTCACCGACGCACAAAGAAATGGTTAAAAAGTTTTAAGTTAACATTTCATTTCATCAGAGTTCCATAGTTATGATTCTGTATTAATCCAAGGTCTGAGTCAGCTTCTCGTTGTGGTGTTTGACTCGTGTTTCCCCAAGCGTATACACACTCCTACCCCGCGCTGCAGGGATACAAAGACGGTCGGGATTTGTCTTTCTCTCCGACCCTGGGTTTAACATCACCCTTTGCTTACGTTGCAGTTTTGCTGTGCGCTTGCATTTCTTTTCCTCTCTACTCTTACTTTAACCCTGCATATTATTTGCGTATGGGTGGAGGCTAGAGCATTTATGTTGACTTAGGAAAACCTGATTGTTATAGGCTTCGGGTCAAGTCGTATAGACATTATTAAAATATGGAAATACATTTCATATTAAATTAATAGACGGGTGATGGTTACATTGACGTAGCTTGTGGCAGGGTTCAATTGAAGTGGGTGTGAAGATCAATAACTTTAGCCTACCCTGTCGTTAAATTCCGACTTTAAGTTACTTTAATAGTAATGCAGAACCAATTAGCTTTTTTTGACTTAACTAGATCTAGGCTAACGCAACCTCCCAGTGACCCTGGCTTTGTGTTTACGTCAGCCCTTTGCAATCCACTGCGCTCTGCTCTCTATCTGCTCCCTCTGACCCTGGGAGGGCTCTGAACGTCAAAATCGTGTTAGTGGGTCAAGGTAAATATGACCCCCACATGCCATGCTGAGGCCTGGTTTGGTGTTTTTATTCATTATTAAAATTAAAAGAAACAATAGAAATATGTATCTATATGTATTGAAAAATTACTTGTTAATATTAAGATGGAAAAGGTGCCTAGATACAACATTCCGCCCTTTTAAAAATGATCGGTGGTCAATTGGCCACGGGTCATTTTTAAAACAAAGAATCTATGTACTTTTCCATCATGAATCATCAATATTACTCAAGTAATTTTTCCTTACAACGCGCGCACGTCACAACTTATGATTACATTTGAAATAAGAAAAGAAATACTAAAAGGAAGGTAAAACAAGGGGAAATTGTTTAACTGGCTACATGTTATAGGAGATGTCGTTATTCCATGTACCCACGTTCAATACTGTCCGCAATCGAAATACATTTTCGGGTTTGACCAGTGGGAAATTTAACAAAAATCCCACCTGTCCGGTCTGGGAGTCCCCATGTATGGGTGTGGCTGTACCCATTTTAAAGTCAATTTGTACCTGTGTTGTACTGATTGTTTCCAGGGATGCTAATGGTATCACATTTTTTTTTAGTGTTGGAGTTACCAGATATGAAGGAAATTGTCCTTGGAGAAGATCACTGATGCTGCCGCTGGTGCAATGCAACAAGTCTTTGGATCAACTATTGAATTTGCTGTCGAGTATTCTCTTCTTCGTACAGATCTCGGATTGCGAAACCCAATTCTTGGATTGTTAAGTTAACCATGGCGGAGTGCAGGTTAACGAGAACCACGGTGTCTCTCTGACTTTCTCATGTTACC
The DNA here is from genome assembly GCF_048934315.1 of Petromyzon marinus. Taxonomy (NCBI): domain Eukaryota; kingdom Metazoa; phylum Chordata; class Hyperoartia; order Petromyzontiformes; family Petromyzontidae; genus Petromyzon; species Petromyzon marinus. The sequence continues at coordinate 16,020,189 of NC_133689.1, forward strand.
TCTCTGCCACCTTGTACCAAGTCATTGATAACCTGACTGACTCTTTTAGTCACGAGTGTATCATATCTCTCATGGCCAGGTATCTTAGAGTTACCGATGACCCTTCCATGCAACATCATCACATCATCGTCCCGGCTCATCGTCGTGATGGCTTTGGCCTAATGAACATGGCTCACTGGTTCGTATCGGTAATTTATTTTATCACTCCCTTTCCATGTGAGATTGTGTGGCGTGAAGTTATGCTGTGCGTAACCAGGATCAACATACACCACGAGTTTCCGTACTCGACTGTTGGGGTCATTTGTATTCTCCGCAGCCCTGTGCACATCTGCTGCCTCTGGGAGTCGATTTGACTCTGGGCCACGATTCGCTTCTGCGCTACGATTCGATTCCGTGCCACGATTCGATTCTGGGTCACGATTCGATTCCGTGCTTTTGAGTATGCTGTGTTTCAACACAATTCCCGATCCGTCACGGATATTCTTCTCCTCCACTTCAACACTCTGATCTCCATCCCTCCTTAGTGTGCCCGAGCACAATTTAACATCCAAAGGCTGATGTCTGCATTCATCTGCCTCTTCCACAGTACACTCACGCACTTCCGCGACACAAGGGATGGCATTTATATTTACCAGACAATCAGGTTTTCCTTCCCCTCCCTGCGGTTGGTTATCATCTCCTGTAGGATCACACTTTAATGCAGTTATGTTTCCCTGCTCGATAGGTGTGTCAATTACGGGAGCAACACTTGCGCTCTCCACCACATTATCAGAACTGGTGCCCGACGCATTTATTGTTTCCCAATCATTGGGACCCTCCTGGTTTACCTTGTCAACCGCAGCCTGCTTAATTTTTTTAACGAGTCCATAATTTCCCTGCAGCTCCACGGACACCACTCTCACTGAAAGCTCCCTCTCAACCAATGTGATTGATTCATCACGTGCCCGTGTCATTTTTTGTGTCTCAGCCAAGCTCACGCCTGTCTCCCTATTCCTCATGCCTCTGCTCTCTCCTGGTAAAACTGGTGGGGGAATCGATCGGAAGTGGGCCGATTGTGTTTGATCCCTCGTGTGTCGTGGCATTGGGACCCGGCATGATTCTGCTCTTGGTCTACACACACCGCGATTCTCGCAAATATGCGTCCCTGCACACTGCGATCGCTCCCAGCCTGCGGGCCATTGCCTCGCTGGTGGTGCTGTGTTTCTGCTCACGTGATTTTTATTTCCCTCTGAAACGCTGGTTACATCATCCCTCTCTCTGGGTGTCGTAGAACTATTGTCTTTAGCTCTGTACAGCCAAGCTCTGTGCGCCTTATCCTCTATATGGTGTAAGGAGGCTGTTTCTGGATTCAATACCATTCCCACAATTTCTGTAATCTCTGGACTCAAAGACCCGAAAAACATAACTTTGAACCTTTTGTCACCTTCGTGATACTGATCCACATCACCCGCGTAGTACGCTCTTTTAAACCGTAGGAGGTAATCTCGCGGATCCTCGTCTGCGCACTGGGTCATAGATTTTGCAGCATTAAATCCCTCAGACCATGTTAAATATTCTCCAAACTTCCGGCTCACTGCCAGGCTCAGCTTTTTGAAATCGTTCCGAACCTTGTATGAAAGCGACTTTACCCATGGTATAGACTGCTCGTGCAAGCTTCGTCTCAGTAAACTGGCTTTCTCATTCGTTTTCCTCAAACCCCTGATCACTGCTTCTGCTTCTACCGTTGCGATGTGAGCGTGTATGTCTCTGTTCCTATCGTGTGGATCAAAGTAGGGAATTCTGACGAGAGCCTTGTCCATCAATTTCAGAGTTTTACTACTGAATGAGTATTCGGACAGTTGATCATCGTCAGAGGCGTCTGTTCCTGAGGAGTGCTCACTCGAGCTGTCACCATCACGGTGGCGCTGCTTAACATAACTTTTGTAGTGCCTTTTGCACCTGTAACGTGAGTCAACTTTGCTCGGTGACTCCTGCTTATCCCATGGCTCATGCTTGTGTGATGTGCGTCTTTCTGGAAAGTAATCTCTGCCATAGGTTCCACGTCGGTCGTGCTTGCGTGGAATGTGTCTACCAAATGAGCTGTCTCTGTCATGTCGCTCGTCTTGCCCCAGCTCCGCCCTTTTTTGCTCGATCAGTACAGAATATCCTGCTGACTTAGTGTTAATATTTTTTTCCTCTCTACCCTCGAAGTTGTCAGTCCTATGTTTTCCTATTTTCATCCGTATCTCTCCCTCCCCTCTCTCGAGTCGCGAGGGGGAATCTCTGTCAAAACCACTTTGATTGGTAGCCACACCTCCTGTGTGACCTGTCTCTGGTTTACGTCCGCGTGGCTCGGAGTGTGGTAAACTGTTACTCCCGTATGTGTTATGTGTATCAACATCTGGGGGTTTCGCTGGTGCATTCAGCGCCGACTCTTTTTCTCTCACGAGGGCGTGCAGACGCTCAACCTCCTCTATTAGGGACAGTTTCTCCTTCCTTTCCCTGTCAAATTTTTCCCCAGTCCATAATCTTTCTCTGTATGTCTGTGTGAGGAGATACGAGTCTAACCTTGCTATTTCTGCAATTTTTACGTCACGTTTGGCTTTGCTACATTTCATCACATCCTTAAGTAGTTTCCTCCTATGTGCCTTAACATCTTCTATATGTCTCCCCTCCCATACGTCTCTCTGCTCTGTCTGCTGTCTAGCAGTCCGTCCAGTACGTTTTAACACAAATTCACGATATTGTTTTTCCATAGATTCTATCTCCTCTTCGGAGGTCCATTCTGTATCAGTGTTATGCGTTGGGATGTCACCCTCAGAACGTTGCGGGTCATGTGCCATCTCTATTACGTAGTGTAGTTAATAGACCTAAGAGTGTATCTTAACTCTAGTCTCTTATGTGTGGCGTGAGTTACTCTGGAATTCCACTTCAGAGTACATATAAAAACATTCGTATCACAGGATGTGTTGGTTCAACTCGAGCAAATAATCTTACCCCCACTGTCTTTGTTATCCACTGCTACTCTGGTATTTTCCTTCAGAGTGCGTTTTTTTGTTTGTTTACACCGTTTACAGTCACAGGGCAATGTTAGTTCACAATACCTTGATTAATACAACAGTGATTCGTTCCTTAATTTAAGCATAAACTGTCTGCGAGAGATCCCGGATACGAGCCCCCAATTTGTTGTATATGTGGGTGTGTGAAAATTGATGAAAAATAATTAAAATTAAATGAAATTCGAAATTTGCATAATTAATCCGAAATTATGCTAATTTGTGTACTTATGCGTGTAACTATGCTAATTAGAGAGGTAATCGTATTAATTTATACGAGTGGGTGTGGTTGTGTTAATGATAGCCTTTATGATAATCAGGCCCCGTCTCGTTGACGAGGTGGGGTTATCAATCAGGATAACGCAATCAATCGTGTGCCGTTACGCTAGTGTCAATTCGGCCTCGTTGTCTAACTTCGTATTATTGATCAGCATAATACAATGATTCTCGCTTTAACACTCCCCGAGTGTTCATATTTTAGGTCCCATGTTCACATCGTTCGCATTAGTTTAATGAGTGTGGATTGGTGTGTTTATAGTTTAGGTTCCCGAGTTCATATCTCGTCGCAGGATACAGATCTTATGCAAAAACTTCAGGAAAGAATCACACGACCACTTCTGTATTAATCAATTTATTTTCTAATTAAACCTTAACTATAATATGTATGTGACTCTCAATCTCGGAACTTCAACACGGTATCCACACGGTATCAAGACAGTATCATCAACGACTGTACGATTTCACTTTGATAACACATGGACCCCGCATAAAGCGATTGCTGTTAGTGAGAGAGTCAGAACATGCAAATGCTATGTTACACAAAAGCTTATACATTATAATATGAACGATCATTATGCTTGAAATGGTCAGCACATTATCACAGGCGACTGATTAACATGCAACGGTATTCATATAAAAAGACAATCAAACAGTTATTATTTCCAAAGGCATAAATGTAACAACAGATCCACCGGACAGACTATAAGATTACCGAAATGGCTTAGTGTGAGGGTATGCGGCGGAACGTGTTATCTCACGGGAGATTAATTAATTAATTAATTCGTGAATAAGAATGTATGATCAGAAAATCGGTTTAGCACGATTCCTCCCCGGGACCGTAGCTCCGTGGCGAAGGTGCCAAGGGTTAATTCGTATTGATAGATCGCTTGGTAACTTATGCGATTAGAAGTACAGTCCAAAACAAAATATTAAAGAGGGAAATTATGAATATACTTATAAATGACGGACTGTTATCACACGATCGATGCTTCCACAGCCAGATGGTTCACGGACTTGAGTGTTCGCTTCTGGTTAAGGACCTGTGTATGTTTGAGTGATATGAATTGTTTTGAATAGTCAGTGTTTGGAATTAATTATTTGCGTTGCCATATGCTGAAGTTGGCATCGCTTGTAGGAGAAGTAGCCTCGCTCCCTTTAGAGCGGTGAGGTGTGTGGGAGTGCATCATACGAATCGCCGCCCTCCTCCACGCAGCAGCCAGCCTCTGTCCACGGGGGAGAGTTGCTTGATCGCTCTCAGTTCTGCTCAGTGGACACCTCTCTCCACTGCTGGATGAGCTGCGCGATCACGCTCGTGCTGGTTCGCTGACAGCAGTTTCTCTCCGCTGTTGGATGAGCTGCATCGGCACGCTCCCTCTCTCTGGGTGGAGAACTCGAACGTGCTCGTTGCTGGTTTGCTGAAAGCAGGTTTTTCTCCACTGCTGGATGACTCAAGTCGCACGTGCTCTTGCTCTGGTTTGCAGAAGCTCTTGCTTGGTGCGTCGGTCGCTCTGCAGCTGGACTCAATGTAGAATAATCTTTCAGCAATACTCTGTCTTTCAGCTCTTGGAAATCACACTAGGTGACGCCTCACTACCTTGCGAGTCTTGCCAACGTCAGTGGGTAGCGACGGGGCCACTTTGGCTTCTGCTCGCCGCCCCCTGCTCTGCAGCTCGCCGGCTGGCGACCTGTTGCTCTCGTTCCCGATTGGAACTGCTCCTGAGCCGGCCCACTGGTCGAACTCCCCGCGTTCCGACCTCCTCCGATTCGAACTCCCCGAGTTCCGACCCCCCTGGTAGAACTCCCCGAGTTCCGACCCCTCCGAGTCGAACTGTCTCCCGAGAGTCGACCCCCCCCGGTCGAACTCTGGTGAGCCGACCCCCCCCGGGTCGAACTCTTCCGAGTTGCTCCTCCGAGTCGAACTGTCTCCCGAGAGTCGACCCCCCGGTCGAACTCTGGTGAGCCGACCCCCCCCCCCCAAGTCGAACTGAGGTTTCAATGCTCAGGATCCTCTTTTTATGCCCAAAAATCCCTTCACTCGGATCCTGCCCACAAGGCGAGGTTTCTTTCGATTTTTGCTGTGTAAGGATTTGTCCGTATGTATCTGCGTCCGTGTGTGTGTGTCCGTACATGTGTCAGTGTGTGTCCTTGTGTAGATCACCCACGTTATATTCCGTTGTCATACTCCTACCATAAAACCCACAAGTAAAACAATCAAATGTTATAAATTGTCTCGAAGGCGCCTCTCTGTCTGGGTGCACAACCTGGAGGGAGGGGTGATATTCCCTCCGACTTTCACCGACGCACAAAGAAATGGTTAAAAAGTTTTAAGTTAACATTTCATTTCATCAGAGTTCCATAGTTATGATTCTGTATTAATCCAAGGTCTGAGTCAGCTTCTCGTTGTGGTGTTTGACTCGTGTTTCCCCAAGCGTATACACACTCCTACCCCGCGCTGCAGGGATACAAAGACGGCCGGGATTTCCCTTTCTCTCCGACCCTGGGTTTAACATCGCCCTTTGCTTACGTTGCAGTTTTGCTGTGCGCTTGCATTTCTTTTCCTCTCTACTCTTACTTTAACCCTGCTTATTATTTGCGTATGGGTGGAGGCTAGAGCATTTATGTTGACTTAGGAAAACCTGATTGTTATAGGCTTCGGGTCAAGTCGTATAGACATTATTAAAATATGGAAATACATTTCATATTAAATTAATAGACGGGTGATGGTTACATTGACATAGCTTGTGGCAGGGTTCAATTGAAGTGGGTGTGAAGATCAATAACTTTAGCCTACCCTGTCGTTAAATTCCGACTTTAAGTTGCTTTAATAGTAATGCAGCACCAATTAGCTTTTTTGACTTAACTAGATCTAGGCTAACGCAACCTCCCAGTGACCCTGGCTTTGTGTTTACGTCAGCCCTTTGCAATCCACTGCGCTCTGCTCTCTATCTGCTCCCTCTGACCCTGGGAGGGCTCTGAACGTCAAAATCGTGTTAGTGGGTCAAGGTAAATATGACCCCCACATGCCATGCTGAGGCCTGGTTTGGTGTTTTTATTCATTATTAAAATTAAAAGAAACAATAGAAATATGTATCTATATGTATTGAAAAATTACTTGTTAATATTAAGATGGAAAAGGGGCCTAGATACAACACCTCCCCCAGGGGCCGTGGCAGGTGGAATGCTACCACACGCCTCTTCCACAGTAGCAGAGCACTCTGCGAGGCTTGCAGTGTGTCCTTATTCTGTCTTTTTAATTCTGGGCCAAAGAGGTCCCATAAACGTAAACGTGTTGTATTTAAAATATAACACAAACATAACAACAATGATGAATGGCTTAGTGGGTAAAGTAAGACGCACCCCAAAACGGGTGAGCTTAATAAATCCGATCTCTCCTATTACCGGATTATAGGATGCAAACCAAACTTTGTTGTATCAGTGTGGTGAGTCTGTGGGTCTTTGTGTGGTGACGATCTCTCTGGGTCTCTGTGTGATGATGGCCGTGTCGGGTGGTGGCGGGTTTAACAACACAACATTATGAGATTCACGAGATCTAACCCAAACAAGACCTGTACTACGGAGTCAACAACAACGACATGAGGGCTCTCCGACGCGCGTCGCGGTTGGGGTGAGGGTGAGGTCGCGCCGTCTCCTCCATACGGATTGTTTCTTCTTTTCCCAACTGCGACGTTCTCGCTCTCTCCTCTCTTTTTGTCTCCACCGTCGCCAATCGTCGGAGCTCGGCATCCGCGGCCGCTCTCCTAGGTGGGCGACCCCAGCCCGAATTCTCGCCTGAAGCCCTCCCAGCCTCCCTGCTCAACGAGCCAGGCCCCGCACGCGTTCACCAGCAGGGCGGCCACCGCGTCCGTCACGGCCACCGTCTTCTCCGCGTCGCTCAGACGTACGCAGTCCACCAGCCTCTTCGCGAGGGAGGAGCGAGCAGAGCACCACCAGGACCACCACGCGGCCCCAGCTCGCGGAGCCATCGCGGAGGACCTCCCAGGCCACGTCCACGAGCAGCCGGAGGAGCCCTCGGTGCACCACCCGCTCCTCCGTGTGGCTCACCAAGTCCAGAACGGAGTCTCTGAACCGCACGAGGAACAGGTCTGCCAGGCAGTTGACCACCTCCTGCACCAGCTGTGCTGGCTGAACCTCCTGCAGCTGCTGAACCTTCTGCACCTTCTGCAGCTGCTCCTGCAACTGCAGCCACTCCGTCTGTGTCGCTAGGTGAGCCATGAAACCGGCGATCAGATTCGCTGTCAAGAAGGTCAGCAGCTGCAGCACCTCCTTCTCTTCCTCCCCCTCATTTCCCTCCTCCTCCTCCTCCCCCTGTCTCCTTCCACCTCCCTGTGTCTCCCTCCTCCCCCGGTCTCCTTCCTGCTCCCCGTGTTTCCCTCCTTCCCCCGTCTCCCTCCTCCCTGTGTCTCCCTCCTCCTTTTCCTTTTTTGCTGATGAAGTTTTTCTATTTCCACGAGGTGGTAACACCATATCCCTTATTCTGTAATTGTAATTCTGGGCCAAAGAGGTCCCACAAATGTAAACATTTTGTATTTAAAATATAACACAAACATAACAACAATGAATAGCTTAGTGGGTAAAGTAAGACGCTCCCCAAAACGGGTGAGTTAAATCAATCCGATCTATCCTACTACCGGATTATAGGACGCAAACCATACTTTGTTGTAACAAGAACATAAAAAAACTGAGTCTCTTAATCAGGTGAATACGGTAAAGGGGCTGAGTCTGTGGTTGACAGTGTGGTGAGTCTGTGGGTCTCTGTGTGGTGACGATGTCTATGGGTCTCTGTGTGGTGATGGCCGTGTCGGGTGGTGGCGAGGTATAACAACACAACATTTATATATTCACGCGATCTAACCCAAACAAAACCTGTACTACGGAGTCAACAACAACGACATGAGGGCTCTCCGACACGCGTCACGGTTGGGGTGAGGTTGCGGTCTGTTGTATATGTAGGTTATGAAAATTTGATGAAAATAATAAAAATTAAATCAAATTTGAAATTTGCATAATTATCCGAAAAAATGTTAATTTGCTGTAATTTATGCGCATAAACTATGCGAATGCGAGAGAGAATCGTATTAATTTATGCTAGTGTATGTGTGATTATGCTACTGCGAGCCGTTATGATAATTAGGCCCCGCCTCGTTGACGAGGGTCGGTTTTCAATCGGGATAATGCAATTAATCATATGCAGTTATGCAGGTACTTGAGCATGTCAGATTAAACTCGGCTGTGTTGTTTAACTTTGTACTATCGATCAGTATAATACAATTATTCCCGCTTTAACATTTACTGAGTATGTGGTAGTGTGTTCAGCCAGGTCTCCAAGTTCAGATCTCAGCACAGAATACAGTTCTTATGCATAAATGTCACGAAAGAACACAACACTTCTGTGTTAATCAATTTTAATGACGATAGTGATAATGACGATAATGATGACGATGGTGATAATGATGATAATGATGACAATAATAACAATGGTGATGATGCGGAAGTGGAACGAGTGCAGGACGCGGATGACGCCGTGCAGCTCAGCACTGCCCTCCCCCTGCAGCTCCGTGATCACCTTCAACTCCATCCTCTGCATCTCTATTTTGGTAGGGCTGTGTGCACACAGCAAGTCTGTGGGTCTCTGTGGGTCTCTAGTTCATAGTAGTTTTACGACGGTTAATTTTTTAGTGAGATAGTTTCAGTTTATAGTTAGAGATAGTTTTGCAGAGGTTATTATCATTGTTGTTTACTATTATACTCATTATTTTGTAACCATGTTGTATTTACTTGCATTTATTATCTATTATTGTATTCATTTATAATTATGACCATGGCCGCTGTGTTAAGACCACCAGCACCCACCCACACCACCACCACCACCAACCCCATCACCCCTGCCCCAACCTACTGGATGGGCAGTGCCAGCATCTTGACAGCCACCAGGAATCCCATATTGTGGTCCACGCACCGCAGCACCACTCCCTGCCCTCCCTCGCCAATCTTCTCTCGCACCTCGAAGCGGCATTGGAGCTGCTCCTGGGGTATCTAAGAAGCAGCAGCAGCAGCGCCGCAACGGCCAGTCAGAGTCACAATCACGATGGGAATGTTTTACGCTTAGTGGTAGCAGCAGTGGTAGTACTGAGTAGTAGTTAGTAGCAGTAGTGTCTGTGTGCGCCTGTGTGCCTGTTTGTGTGCGCATCTGCGTGTGTGTGTGTCTGTCTGTGCGAGTTTCACAGGGATATTTCTGCTTGCAAGCTTTGACTTTAACATAGCCATTTCTGTGACCAGACACAAGCTAATCACTCAGCAATTTCAATGCTAAATTATCCTGTTTGATTTGTACTAGGTGCCTCTGTGGATGTGTAGGCTTTGACTTTAACATAGCCATTTCTGTGACCAGTCACAAGCTAATCACTCAGCTCTTTCAATGCTAAATTTTATGCTAATTCGTTTGTCAAGGCGCTCTGTTTCTTCTCACACAGCTTAAAGGTCGCGGTCTGAGCTTGGCTGTGTTCACTCCAGCGCTTTCCTCCAGACAGTCTCGTCCCTTCACCTGATGAAGGCCGCTTGTGTTGTGGCCGAAACGTCGTGAGAATTTTATTGTGTTATTTTATTTGATCAATGTATTATTTTATTCTCATTCTACGCTACTTTACCGAAAGAACCAAAGAAGATGAATCCTTGCAGCCAAGATAGCTTTAAATCGAAATTTAACAGAATGGTATTGAACCTTTTTCTTTACAGGGTGGCCCTGGGGCTTGCCACGTGGCAGGTGTCGTCCATTGTCCATACCAGACCCCTCCAGCTCTCTCACCCTGGGTCAGCTGCCCCTTCCATGTCCTGGAAACCATGGCAAGGTCATCCTATGAGGACTGCCTGGATGAAAACCAGCATGGAAGGGGCCCAGGGTGGGACCGGCTATGCTTTTGGGCTAGTCCCGTTTGTGTGTGGTGTGCGGTGTCTTCGTAGCAATCGTTCTCCACTGTAGTCCTGGCATCTGCTGCTCAGCTTCATTCCACAGCTGTGGTTCCAGTGGCGCGGTCTCTCCGGGGACCCATGTGGTGTGTGTGTGGGTGTGACATGTATCACGGGGTGGGTGGATAGTATCGTGATAGTGGTCATGGTAGGCACCGATCCACGACCTCCATCACCCCTACTGAGTGGTGGACATGCCACCACAAAGCAGCATGCGGCGGAGGAGTGAGGTGACCGCTCTCGCCTCACGAGCGAGGCCCTCTCGCTTCCTCTTCATTCCCTGCATCACCACCTCCATCTCCTCCTTTGTCTCATCCTCCTCCACCTACTCTTAATCCTCCACCACCATCTTCTCCCCCTCTTCTGTTTTCTCCATTCTCTCTTCATGCTCCTCAACCTCCGAGGTGGCGTCGGTGGCATCGGTGGTGGCAGCGGAGGTGCTGGAGGTGATGGCCGTGGTGGCGGTGGCAATGGTGGTGATGGTGGCAGCGGAGGTGGCGGTGGCGGCAGCGGTAATGGCGGTGGCGCCAGCGGTGGTGGGGCGGAGGTGGCAGCGTTGGTGGTGGTGATGGTAGTAGTCCTGGCGAGGCACCGCTCTTCCTCCATGAGGCGCTTCTCCTCCTCGACGCTCTTCACGTTGGCGAGACACTTCTCCTCCACCAGACGCTTCTCTTCCGTGAAGCACTTCACTTTAACGAGGCGCTTCTTGAGGAAATAGTCTCTGAAGCAGTTCTCCTCTGTGCGGCGCTTCACCCTGGCAAGGCGCTGCACCTCAAAGAGGTGCTCCTCTACCATGTGGCGTTTCTCTGTCGCATGGTCCTTCTCCTCCTGGAGATGCTTCACCCCGCTGAGATCCTTCAACTCCCCAATTATCCTCTGTTCAAGCAAAGATAATCACATGAATATACAGACATGCAAGCAGAAATTCATTTAAGTTTTTCAGATTCATTTATTTGGTATAACCCTGTGAGCTATGTTGCTCTTGACTCGGGTGCAACCGCAACAAACAAAAACATGATCAAGGAATATCTTAAAGCGACTACACGCAACAGAAAAATCCAGGAAAAGACAGCAAAGTCTTCCAGAAAAGCACCGTATATCAACACTGTGTGCAAAAATCCCGGTGGGATGCAAGTCGAATAATAACAATCATAAGACAATTTAGATTAAAGTTATCAGGCTAACTCTGTACTACAAAAAACAAACATGGCTAAACCAAAACGTTTTCAAAATCACCAAAATAAAGCTATAAAAACAATGTAACAGTGATCATAGGAACTGTGATTCAAATTTAACAATTAACGATATATACATAACATGTACGACCAAACTTTGCAGCCATAGCTGGCTGTATGAGTCACTCCATAACAGCAGGATTATGAGTCGCAGTATGTAAAAAAATATTCAATACACCTTTAAAGATCAGCACACTATTCAAGTGTACATCTATGGTACAATTTATTGAAAATAAGTTTTGGGAACAGAAACTTATTTCTTTTAAACAACAGACAAATATTAACAAGCACTGTTTATTACATTAACTTTGTTTAACTTTTTTGGTCCCAGTTGAGACATTCAGAACTATGACAAAACAAATAATTGTGCTCTGATCTAATGTGCAATCTGTGGCATATGAATTTGTTAAGGTGATGTTGTCCGGTCCTGTACATATCAAGTACAGTGAGGGAAAAAAATATTTGATCCCCTGCTGATTTTGTACATTTGCCCACTGACAAAGAAATGAACAGAATGTAATTTTAATGGTAGGTTTATTTGAACAGTGAGAGGCAGAATAACAACAAAAACATCCAGAAAAACATGTCAAAAATGTTATAATTTGATTTCCATTATCCTCCTAGCGAGGCCACGCTAGGAGGATAAAAGGGGACCCCGGGCAAAGGTTTGGGGCTGTTGCTTGGAGTGGAATCTCGTCGGACTGCTGGAGTCATCGTCACCATCTGCATTTTCTCGGCGGTGTCAGACAGGCAGTCTGTTAGCTCTCTTGACTGAAAGTGTAGTGACCCCTTGTACCCTGTGAAGGCTATAATAAATAGAGTACCTCCTGCTCCTCGTGTCTCTGCGTGTATCGCTAGACGTGGATCATAACGACAGTAGATGTACACTCACTCTGAGTTTTTACTCAATGACGTTAAACTTCACATCTACCCTACCTCCATGCTACATGCCGACAACCCACTGCTTTGGTAACCAAACTGCAACGTATTTTATTAGTAAACCTGCATTTTCTAATTTTACCCAAATCTTAACCTCGGTTGGATGTTGCCATCCTGCCGTGGAAACAACGAATCATTCGTGTCTCGAGCAGAAGATTGCAAGCCTTGTGTTAGAGAATGGCCCACTGAAGCTGTAATCACGGAGCTACTTCTGAGTACATTTCAAGTGCCCTCTCATCCACGTAATAAAGAGCAGGATCCTCCCTCCTGTAACGTTGGTCGTAACAATGTTCTTACTTCTTTGTGCTGTCAAGGACAACCGGGCTCACCTTGGTCTGTCTCACTGTCACACTCACCTCTATTCGTACACTCACTCATCTGGGTCTGTCTCACTGTCATACTCACCTCATCCACACGCACTGACGTAGGTCTGTCTCACTGTCACACTCACATCACTAGTCACACTCACCCACCTGGGTCTGTCTCACTGTTACACTCACCTCTCTACCACACTCACCTGGGTTTGTCTTACTTTAACACCACATTCCACAGACACTTACATTGGTCTGTCTCAATGTCACACTCACCTCTACCCACACACACTCACCAGAGTCTGTTTCACTCTCTCACTCATTTGTCTTCCTACACTCACTCACTTGGGTCTGTCTTACTGTCACACTCACCACTCTACCCACACTAACCTGGGTCTCACTGTCTCACCTCTCTTCAAAAACACTGAATTCCTGCTGAACAACACGCGGTTCAACCCACAAGCACTTGGGAGAGCTACAGGGCTCACATGCCATGTCCTTCACAGTCCTGTAATTCGTTTTATTATTATTGCCATAATTGAGTTTGGCAAAAGCCTGTGCGAGACTTTGAACAATGTACACACAGGACCGTCCATAAGGGTGCTAGGCCAGGGGAAAATCCCAGCATGTGGGCCTCCGACGCGTTCAAATTCCACCGCAAGTATTACATTTGACACCCCCGTGACATTGAAGCGCAGGGCCCCCCCAATGCCCGCGGACCTGGGCGGTCGCTCCGATTCTCCGTATCCAAGGGGCGATTCTATGTGCACAATGCAGACCTTCTTGTAAAAACATGGTTTTACGAGGGCCTCCTCACGCAAATTAAGTAGAGAACCACATTACTGCCATGTGATGGTTTATGTTTCGCAGTCATTGACGACCAGGCTGAGATCATGAACTCGCTAGACTTGACAACCCACTTTGATCACAGGCGGGTGCCTGGATTCAGACCCAGTTACTCCGTGGTCCCACTTCAGTGCTCTGACCTCTCGGTCACTGGGCCGCCTCTAAACACCCCCCATGTTAAATACATAAGTAGCAAACCTGTATCGTGAGCAGCAGCATTCTTTGAATACTCTGCCAAAACAATTTGAATTGTGGAGTGTTGACCCAATTTCGCAATTGCTTTATCATACCTCTGGTTGCAGGAATAATTTCTACAAGACCGAGTTCTAGAGAGCCCCTTTACACGATGTTTTGTTCTACTCTTCCACACTGAGCAGATATTTTAGAAGATGGAGTACCCACACTTTAACACACCACATGCACCTTGCTGCTCGATTCTGGCTTACCCATTTCTACTGATTGGTGGACAGAGGCAGGGGGGGTTAAGAAACTCAAACGTTTGTTTCAACTGCTGTTACAGAAGGGGAACAGATGGGCAGTGGAGCAGGGAGGTAGAGGGGCAGTGGAGTAGAAGGGCAGTGGAGCATTGGAGTAGTTGAGCAGTAGGGCAATTGAGCAGATGGGCAGTGGGACAGCGGAGCAGAAGAGCAGTGGGCCAAATGGGTAGTAGGGCAGTGGAGTAGTGGAGCAAAGGGACAGTTGGGCAGAGGGGCAATGGATCAATTGAGCAGTGGGACAGTGGGACAGTGGGGCAGTGGAGCAGTGGATCAGTGGGGCAGTGGAGTAGAGTGGCAGTGTTGTGAAGGAGGCGAATCACCTGAATATCTTTTCCCACCGACATTTGTATGTGCTCTAAAGAAGGACCATCTCTCAAAACGGCGATCATTCTATATTTGTCCTTGTACCTCCACACACAGCTGGAAAACCGCACACCTGAGCCAAGGCACATTTAACCAACTCAGGCAGCACTTGCAAGCAATTCAAATATATTTTTTGTCATCATGGGTTTATTTCAAAGAGTTTATAGTACCAATAAGAACAATGGTATTTAACCGTATTATTTGCAGGGTGGCCCTGGGGCTTGCCATGTGGCAGGTGTCGTCCATTGGCCGATCCAGACCCCTCCAGCTCTCTCACCCTGGCTTTTCTGCCCCTTCCATGTCCTGGAAACCATAGCAAGGTCATCCCATGAGGACTGCCTGGATAAAAACCAGCATGGAAGGGGCCCAGAGTGGGGCCGGCTATGCTTTTGGGCTAGTCCCGTGTGTGTGTGGTGTGCGTGGTGTCTTGGTAGCAATCGTTCTCCACTTCAACAGCTGTGGTCCCACTGGCAACGTTTCTCTGGGGAACCGTGTGGTAAGTGTGTTTCATGTATCACGGGGTGGGTGGGTGTGGCATGTATCACAGGGTGGGTGGGTAGTATGGTGATAGTGGTCATGGTTGGCACCAATCCACGACCACCACCATCACCCCTACTGAGTGGTTGACATGCTACCACAAAGCAGCACGCGGCGGAGGAGTGAGGTGATCGCTCTTGCAACGCGAGCGAGGCCCCCTCGCTTCCTCTTCTTTCCCTGCATCACCACCTCCACCACCTGCACCTCTTCCATCTCCTGCTCCTTTGTCTCGTCCTCCATTTCATCTTCATCCTCCACCACCATCGTATCCCCCTTCTCTGTTTTCTCAATTCTCTCCTCATCCTCCTCAACCTCCTCGTCCTCGGAGGTGGCAGAAGTGGTGGCAGTGGTGTCGGTGGTGGTGGTGTTGGCTGAGGTGGCAGTGCTGGTGATGTCAGTGGCGGTGGTGGTGGTGGTGGCGGTAGTGGTAGTGTTGGTTGCGTTGGTAGCGGCAGAGGTGGTGGTTGCCATGGTGGTGGCAGTGGTGGTGGCGTTAGCGGCAGGGCGGTCGGTGGTGATGATGGCGGTGGACGTGGTGGAGTTGGTGGAGGTGGTTGCGGTAGCGTCAAAGGTGTCGGTGGTGGCGGTGGCAGCAGTGGTGGTGGCGCTGGCAGTGGAGTAAGTTGTGGTGGTGGCAGAGGTGGTGGTTGCCGCGGTGGTGGCGGTGACGGTGACGGTGGCGGTGGTGGCAGTCGTGTCAGTGGTGGCAGTGATGGCGGGGGTGGCAGCGGTGGTGGTGGTTGCAGCGTTGCTGGCAGTGGTGGTGATGGCAGCGGTCCTGACGGGGCACTGCTCCTCCTCAAGGTACTTCTCATCCTCCTCCAGACGCTTCTCCTCAAGATGCTTCATCTCACGAAGTCGCTTCTCCTCCGCGAAGCACTGCACTATAACGAGTCGCTTCTTGAGGAGATGGTCTCTGAAGCAATGCTCCACTGTGCGGCACTTTTCCCTGGCCAGGCGCTGCACCTCAAAGAGGCGCTCCTCTACCAGGAGGCGTTTCAGCGTCCCAAGGTCCTTCTCCTGAAGACGCTTCACCCCGCTGAAGTCTTTTAACTCCCCAATTATCCTCTGTTCAAGCAAAGATCACCACATTAATATTCAGACATGCACATGCAAACAAAAATTAATACCCACATGCATGCAAACATAAACGTGCACATAAACCCAACACAAATGCATACTCACACATCTTTGTACAGATGCAGACATCCACGTTCACTCATTCAAACTCGCTTTTTACACTCGCATGAATATACACAGTCAAGAAAATTTCAAATCAAGATTGAATATATAAAATCACCTGATAACATAACACCTTATCCATCAATACTTTTATCACATTGTACGTGTAGCCCTAACCCTTAATAATCCCAACCCCTACATAATCAAAATACATGTTACATCCTCATATATCCTCACACACCCCATACATGCACTTAAGTCTGTGATCGACTGGGAATATTTCATAGCAATTGTTGGCAACAATCATCACTGGCAATAGTTTCCACAGAATGTTACATTATAAAGATCTCGTAGCCCATAATCTCGACAAATTTCACGCAGTGCCCATAGTGGGCAACTGGAATGGCTACTTCCAATCAACTGAACTAGCAGACGTAATTAATGTGACTGATTTATATCATTTCGTCCTCAATGGTAATAAATGACCAATGCATGAGTGGGATGGTGGAGAGATTGGCTGATGGTGTCTGGAGCTGGTTTTGATATACAGAGAGGTGAAGCAGAGGAATGTTCCAGAGAGATGGTGTCTTGTGATGTTATAGATTCATGATAAGGCTATATGATGGTCTATTTAATTGGTGGTGGTGTGGTGAGAAAGGTAATGTGGAGAGATGGTGTGCCAGTTTTGTAGATAATGTGTATTTGACCCCCACAGACCCCATACACACCTTTGGGGAGCGATGCTTGTAACCTTGGCCTGGGAAAGGGTCCACTTTATCCATAATGTCACCCCAGGTGGTCGACTGGCGCGACGATTCCCGGCCTGCGAAGAGCAGACAGGTAATTCAAAGGACGAGTAATGAATTAGAGAACGAATAACATGGAGTTTCACAGAACGAATTTTAAGATCCCTGTAATTAGCTCTTTCCACACAACAGGAGCTGCTATTGAGAAATATTCATCACATGGCAGTAAAACTTTACAAGCCATGTTTTTGTGGGCATTCTGAGACCATTAATTCCATAAGCTTGAGACCCCAGTTTAAACAAAAATGGCTGAAATTCAGATATAAACCCATCGTTTCTGGAACACTCGATCATTACGTCTTCCCATCACAACCAAGCCATGTCTTCTCAAAGTAATTGATAAAGGAGCCTCCTTCTCTGTATATAAGCCACGTGATGCAGGTATCTGGGACTTACCCTCATAGTCATCCACAATCTCAGCCCACTTGATATGGCTATCCATGTTGTTGGGAAAGAGTCGATTCTGCGTGAAGTTGGATGGCCTGTGGAGTTTGGAACAACGCTAAGATTTAGCAACAATTTGAATCACTCATCCTCTAAAATATTACATATTTGGCCACTCACTGTACCAATCCCATCACGTCCATGCCTGTTGCTTTCAAGCCAACGCCCGCACTTGTTTGCCACTCATACGTGCTTCTGATCACTCACTCATCGATCCACACAAACATGTTTATTCCACCAGCCTATTACATTAAACATAATCGCCAAACTTAATGATATTTAATCCACACATGCATGTTAATGTACAGCCCATTTGCATTAATCGAATTCTTGATAAACACCCCCCCCCCCTATGCCTTGTAGGTCATGAGGGTCATATGACCTTACTTAAATTATTTGTTATAAACCGAGCATGACGTCGTGGGTCACGTGATGTCAGAGACACCACCCATGTGGCTGTGACATCACAGATTAGAGACAACTATGGCAGCAGCTGGGGTCTGAACAAGAAGGCAGACTCCTCCCCAATGTTGAATAACATTCAATACATAAAATGTAGGGCACAATTGTGCCAGCAATCAGAAAACAATAATTGTAGACATGTTATTCATACTCTGAGATTTAAACAAGTTAGTTATTAATTTTAAAATGCTGACTCGCTTATGTCTAAACAGTGACAGTAAAAGCAACATATCAGGGCATGCCAAGTAACCTATCTAGCAGTCCTAATTTGATTGCAGAAAATAAAAATACCAACATATCAACAATAATGAGGCTTTAATTTGCGGTCAAAATGTAAAATAAAGATAAACAACACTCATAGTCAACAGGGACGCTCACCTCGTTGAGGATTCGCTCTCCAACGTCGTCTGCAGCTGCTCCCTCGTGCGCATTCCTCTCGACTGGCGGTGGAGGCGTGGCTATGACGTACAAGAAATGACGTAACTTCCGCGAGGCTCCGCCCCCACGCGCACAGCTGCCGCACCACGTGGTGCAGTGCGGGTGGTGGCCGTGGGTGGTGATGATGATGGGTGATGATAATGGGTGGTGGTGGTTGATGATGGTGGGTGGTGATGATGGTTATAGATGACGATGGGTGGTGATTATGATGGGTGCTGATGGCTGTTGATGATGATGGTTGATGGGTGATGATGTGTGTTGATGATGGTCGGTGGTGGTGGTGTTGATAGGTGGTTGATGATGATCGGTGGTGATGATTGTGATAGATGGTGATAATGATGGTTGGTGATGATGGTGGGTGTTCATGCTGATAATTGGTGTTAATGATGTAAGGTGGTGATCACGATGGGTGGTGATTATGATGGGTGATGATGCTGATTTGTGGTGAGGATAATGATGGGTGATAGTGATGTTGGGTGGTTGGTGGCAATGATGATGATGGTGGTCCGTGATAATGGGTGGTGGTGATGATTAGTCATGGTGATGATCATGGTTTATGGGTGGTGGTTATGATAGGTAAAAGTGATGATGGGTGGTGCTGATGATTGGTCATGGTGATAATGATGGTTGATTGGTGGTGGTTTTGATAGTTGGAAGTGATGAAGGGTGGTAGTGATGAAGGGTGGTGATCATGATGGGTGGTGATGATGGGTGATGATGATGATTGGTGGTGATTGGTGGTGATTGGAGATTGGTGGTGATTGGAGATTGGTGGTGATTGGAGATTGGTGGTGATTAGTGGTGATTGGTGATTGTTGTGATTGGTGGTGATTGGTGATGATTGGTGATTGGTGGTGATTTGTGATTGGTGGTGATTGGTGATTGGTGGTGAAAGGTGATTGGAGATTGGTGGTTATGGATGGTGTTTGGTGGTGATTGATGGTGATTGGTGATTCATGGTGATTGGTGGTGATTGATGGTGATTGGTGATTCATGATGAGTGGTGGTGATTGGTGATTGTTTTTGATTGGTGATTCGTGGTGAATGTTTGTTATTGGTGTTTGGAGATTGGTGTTGTTTGGTGGTGATTGGTGATTAACAGTGATTGGTGGTGATTGGTGTTTGGCGGTTGGTGGTTATTGGTTGTGATTGGTGATTAACGGTGATTGGTAATTTGTGGTATTTAGCGATTAGTGGTGATTGGTGGTTCTTGGGTGGCGGTTGTGGTTGCTTGGGGGTGGTGGTGGGTGGTGGTGGTTGGAGGGTGGTGGTGGGTGGGTGGTTGTGGGTGAGTGGTTGTGGGTGGTGGTGGTGGTTGGTAGTGGTGGTTGGTGATATTGGGTGATTGATCATGATGGGTGGTGGTGATGATGGGTCTGTGGTGGTGGTGATGATAGGTGATGGGTGGTTGTGATGAAGGATGCTGGTCATGATGGGTGGTGATGTGTGACGATGATGTTGGGTGGCGATGATGATGGATGATGATGATGGATGATGATTATGTGATGATGAGGGGAGGTGGTGGTTGTGGTTGGTGGTGGTTGTAGTTGCTGGTGGTTGTGGTTGGATGAGTTGGTCGTTGGTTGTGGATGGTGGTGGTTGGTGGTGATTGGTTGTGGGTGGTGGGTGGGGGTGGGTGGTGGTGGGGATGGGTGGTGGTGGGTGGTGGTGGGTGGTGGTGGTTGGTGGGTGGGGATGGGTGGTGGTGGGTGGTGGTGGTTGGTGGGTGGTGGTGGTGGTAGTGTTTGGTGGATGGTGGTGGTTGGTGGTAGGTGGTAGTTGGTGGGTGTTTGTGGGTAGTGGTGGTTATGGTGGTTGGTGGGTGGTGGTTTGTGGGTGGTGGTTTGTGGGTGGTGTTGGTGGATGGTAGTGGTTGGTGGGTGGTGGTGGTGGGTGGTGGTGGTTGGTGGTAGGTGGTAGTTGGTGGGTGTTTGTGGGTAGTGGTGGTTATGGTGGTTGGTGGGTGGTGGTTTGTGGGTGGTGGTTTGTGGGTGGTGGTTGGTGGATTGTAGTGGTTGGTGGGTGGTGGTGGTGGTGGTTGGTGGGTGAGGGAGGTGGTTGGAGGGTGGTGGTGGTGGTTTGTGGGTGGTGGTTGGTGGATGGTAGTGGTTGGTGGGTGGTTGTGGTGGTTGGTGGGTGGTGGAGGTGGTAGTGGGTGGTGGTGGGTGGTTGGTGGATGTGGGTGGTTGGTGGTTTGGTGGTGGTGGGCGGTGGGTGGTTGGTGGAGATCGGTGGTGGGTGATGGTGGGTGATGGTGGGTGGTGGGTGGTGATGCGTGGTGGTGGGTGGTGCTGGGTGGTGCGTGGTGCTAGGTGGTGGTGGATGGTGGTGGGTAGTGGTGGGTGGTGGGTGGTCGTGGGTGGTGGTTAGTGGTGGTGGGTGGTGGGTGGCGGGTGGTGGTGGAGGTGCGTGGTTGGTAGTGGGTTGTCGTGGCTCGTGGTTGGTGGTGGGTGGTGGTGGGTGGTGGCTAGTGGTTGGTGGGTAGTGGGTGGTGGTGGTGGTGGTTGGTGGTGAGTGGTGGATGGTGGAGGTGAGTGGTGGTGGGTGGTGTTGGGTGGTGGTGGGTGGTTGGTGATGATGATTTATAATTGGTGCTGTTGATGATAATGATGATTGGTGCTGGTGATGATGATTGCTGCTGGTGATGATGATGATTATTGCTGGTGCTGGTCATAACGCTGATTCGTGCTGGTGATAATGATGATGATTGGTGCTGGTGATGACGACTGATGATTGGTGATGACAATGATGATTATTGGTGATGCTGGTGATGATGATTGGTGCTGGTGATGATGATTGGTAATGAAGATGATGATTGTTGCTGGTGATGATGATTGGTGCTGGTGATGAGCATGATGATGAGTGCTGGTGCTGGTTATGATGATGATGATGATTCGTGCTGGTGAAGATGATCATGATTGGTGCTGGTGATGATGATTATTTGTGCTGGTCATGATGATGATGGTTCGTGCTGGTCATGGTGATGATGATGATTGGTCCTGGTGCTGGGGATGATGATGATGATTGGTGCTGGCCATGATGATGATTATTGGTGCTGGTTATGATGATAATGGTTCGTGCTGGTGCTGGTGATGATTATTGGTGCTGGTGATAATGAAAGGTTGGGTTCATAATTGCCCGGTAGAATGAGTATATAATGGCCAGGTAGGGTGGGGTCACTCACCAACTCATCCATTCATCTTGTGTGTGGTGATCCACCAACCCCCGCCTAGATTTCAGGCGCCTTCCCAAAACTGCAATTCAATCACTCACGCACCCACTCCTTTACTCACCCACCCCCTCATTCACTCACCCACGCACTCATTCACTCGCCCATGCACTCATCAACGTACACACCCACTCATTCACTCACCCATACACTCATCAACTTACAGACCCACTCATTCACTCGCCCACGAACTCATTCACTCACTCACCCACTCATTAACTCACCCACCCACTCATTCACTCACCCACCCACTCACTCATTCACTCACCCATACACTCATCAACTTATCCACCTACTATTTCACTCACCCACTACTCATCCACTCACTCACCAACTCGTTCACTCACCCATTAATCATTAACTCACCCACCCACTCATTCACCCCCCCCCCCACTCATTCGCTCACCCACCCACCCACACATTCACTCACCCAACTATTCATTCACTCACCTACCCACTCATTCACTAACTCAACCACTCACCCACCCACTCATTCACTCACCCACCCACTCACTTATTCACCAACCCATCCACTCATTCACACAACTGCCCTTCTGTTCACTAACCCACCCTATCCACTCATTCACTCACCCACCCATTCACTCACCCACCCTTTCACTCACACACCCATCTACTCATTCACCATCACATCTACTCATTAACTCAACCACCCACCCATTCACTCACCCAACCACTCATCCACTCACTCATTCACCCACCCACTCATTCCTCGACATCAGGAGGAAACAAGGAGGTGGAAAGGTGCTGATGCAGGCCGTTTTAAAAGTCTTTGATGACCGCTTTTGTTGCAATCGAAACGTCGTAGTTTTTTGTTATTTTTTGCTACTTTCTCTGAACCTATCTACGTGGTGACTTTACCGAAAGACCCAAGAATACAAATACAACTTATTGGGTAGTCAGAATTCATCAGCACCAACCTGTATGTTGAACCTCTTTCGCACCGTACGTAGCCAACCGTGCAAATCTGTAGGTCTCTCTGGGTGTCTATAATGAGTGACCCATTGTTACTTAAAACAATTTTGGCAATGAAGTGATACGTGATATAATTGAATAGATTTTAAGCACTACAATTTTGAAAAAAAAAATATTGAATAAATTAAAAATAAAGAATAAAAGTAAGTACATGGTAATAAAAGCAACAGTTAAAATGTGTTGGATTTAGTAATAGCATGCCAAATGATGAGTTATTTAGCCTGAAAAATAGTGCAAATACAAATAGATTTTACAAGGAAAAGTGATTTATATTTACTAAATGTCTGAGCAATGGTAATTTAGATTTACTAAATATTTGGAGGAATCTGATTAATATTTATTAATGATCTGGCTGAAATTGATTTACATGTACTAATTGCCTGGGTGAAATTGATATAAGCTTACTAAATATCTGGTTCAATGATTTGGATTTACTAAATAAAATACTTATATTGAATGTCTGTTGCCATAACATTTATATTTCTAATCCACCCAATAGCATGCCTTCATGGTGCCACAATTCACTTACGTTAAGTCAACCGAGCACCATCAAAAAGATAAGAACTATGAAAAGGAACAGCAGATTGACATGTATTTGTGCAATTTTGTCTCAACATGTTTATCCAACATATTACAAGTACAAAAGAAAGAGGGGCTATGAAAAAACAAAGACAGAAACCATGTATCTGTACAATAGGGATACAATACCTGAAGTCTATTAATAATTTGTGGGCATTACAGGCACAGATTCCTTTTTTGGATGTGATTCAAGGTTTTAGTCTTGTTAGTGCATTTAAATTACGACAATTAAAAAAAAATATGTAAAGATACTTTCATAATATTTCTTTCTTATGTGCGCAAATTGAAATCCTAAGGGCCAATATGTTTATAAAACAGCTAAAAGAGATTAAAACATCACATGAATTGATCCACAATCCAGGTGGACCTATCTTTTTTAACATGCACAATTACAAGCATGGCTTCCTAACAAGTAAACTAGCACAACCTTCAGATGTTCCATGCATCTTACATCTATTCCTTTCGAAACGTCGTGAGAATTTTTATTGTTTTATATATATTTATTATTTTATTGTTTCCCTTCAACGTGACTTTACCGAAAGAGCTAAGAATATGAATTACTGCAGTCACGAAAGCTTTAAATGAAAATTTTACCGCCTCTACGGGGAGGGTTTCCACGTCACTTTAAGATCCTTCAACAAACTCCGGGATAAGAAGGCTCAGCTGATCGAGTCTCTCACCTTTCTGAAGAGATGCCGCGACTCTGGGGTAATTCCAATCGCATTTACACTGACCTCTGCTGCTGTAACTTCTTCTAATGCGAAACGAATTCTTTTCAAAACTAGCTTAGCTCTTATCTCAGAGAAAATCAGACTTATACGCACCGAACTAGATCAGTTAGACAAGACACTCTACAAATCACACTTATCATTGACGGCAACAATGTCCAGGTGACCGTCCCTCCCGCCTCTACATGGTGTGTGCGTGCATTCGTGCGAGGGGGGCGCCGCGTCGGCGCCGTCACTCCCAAGTGGCGGCGTCACGGCGGTGGGCACGGCCCCGACGGAGAGGCTCCGCTGCGGCAGCACCACAACTGTGTAGAGGCTAAACAGCGGACGTCTGCGAGAGCACCGGCCTCGGGAGAGTGGCGGGAAATCCGAGGCACCGGTGGCGGCGTCACGGCGGTGGGTATGGCCCCGACGGAGTGGCTCAGCTGTGGCAGCACCACACAGCCCCCCGAGGTGTCAGTCCTCGTCCCGGGTTGACTGGAGCACCTCGCCTGGGTTGCCCCTACAAGGTAGCGCCGCGGGGTCCGCGGGACTCGTCCGGCTCTCGTGGCTGGCCTTGGCGGTGGTGGCTCCACCTCTCGGGGTTCCGGCGGCGGTCTCCTCCTCCACTCCAGTGGTTCTCACCGGTCCTGGGTACGTGCGAGCTGGAAGACAAACTCGGTAGCGGTAGGGTGCAGGGGCCATCGTACCCGTCTCTCCTGGCTCGGGTCGGGACCCCCTGGGGCCCGGGGCTCCGTGGGGCCCATACACTGTGCAAGGCCCCCGGGTATGGGGGGGGGGGGTGTGGGGACCCCGGGGTATCGGGGTCCTCGAACGGCGGGGTTCTCCCTCGCTGGGGCCGCCCTCCATGGTTTTATTCGCCGGACATTGACCACCATCTCCCGGCCTCTCTCCCCCCCTTGAATCAGTACCGTCCAGGGGGAGATCTGTCGCCCCACGGTCCAGGGTCCCCGCCAGTAGGTGGTTAGCTTCCCCATCTGTCCGGCCCCGACGCGAGGGGTGTGCAGCCACACCTTGGAGCCCGCCGAGTAGAAGGGGGCTCCATCCGGGGTCGGGCGCCCTGCTCCTGCCGCTGGTGTGCGGCCTCGCCTTGCAGGTAGGCCCGGACCCTAGCTCCGCATAGGGTCGAACTCACTACCCTGGTCAGTAATGACTCGTTCGGGGATCCCGTGCTTAAGTACGTAGTGTTCCACGAATGTTCGGGCCACTATGAGGGTTGTCTTATCGGGGATGGCCACCGTTATGGGATAGCGTGTGAAGTACAACACCGCTACAAGAATATATCGGTTGCCCCGGTGGGATCGCGGGAATGGCCCCTGCAGGTCGATCCCAACCAGCTGATTCGTCCGACTGACGCGGAACGGTCTCAGGGGGACCTGGTATCGCGCTGGTTTGGGCCCGCATTACTGACACGCGCGGCAGCCCTGCACCCAGGCGGCCACGTCTTGTGCTAACTTGGGCCAGAGATATTGGCGATGCAGGGTCTCCCCGTCGTGGCCCCCGAGCAGGTGGTCATGCACTAGTCTTAGCAGCTGGGGTCGCACCTGGGCGGGAACACAGATGCACCCAGGCTGGCCGGCTTCGGTGAACTCCCGTACCACCCCGTTCTGCATGCACAACCGGGCGTACAAACCACGCCAGGGTCCTGGTAGGGTGTCCCTCTTCTCCCGTAGGGCCGCTTCCACCGCCGCCAGATCTGGATCCTCGCAGCTGGGTCCGTCTCAGCTACTCGTCGTCCAGGCCTGGGAAGGCGCAGCCGATGTTCTCCTGGATCCGATTGGGTGGGATTAAGCGACCCGTTGGGCCCCGGGGCGTGGGCTCCGCGTCCGCTGGGTGGTCCCCCGGTTCCCTGGTTCCCCCTGCCGGGGTTTCTGTGGCACATATTGCACTCTCCCCCGCGAGGGGGGGTTTTAGTTTCGGCGCGCCCTCGGTGGTCCGCTGTTTGCTGGCAGCGTCCCCCCGTGAAGCACGGGCAGACTTCCTCCGCCCTTGTCTCGGCGCACACCGCGGGTCGCCTCGACAAGGCGTCCGCGTTTGCATGTGTACGCCCAGCTCTGTACTCGATTTGCAATTTGTACTCATGCAACTCCGCTAACCATCAGGCCATCTGCCCCCGTGGTTCCTTGAACGTAAGGAGGAAATGCAGGGCATGATGGTCGGTGCGCACCCGACATTTCCTGCCATACATATACGGTCGGAACTGTTTACACGCGAAGATCACGGCATACAGTTCTTGACGGGTCACGCAATAATTCAGCTCGGCCCCACTCAGGGTCCGACTGGCATATGCGATGACCCGCTCCGTCCCACCCTGCACCTGCGACAGCACCGCGCTCAGCCCACTGCTGCAGGCATCGGTGTCTAAAATAAAATTAGTGGTGAAATTGGGGAAAGCTAGAGTGGGGGTGTGGGCGAGGTGGTCTTTGAGGGTGGTGAAGGCCGTCTGGCAGGCCTCCGTCCACTGATAGGGGTTCTTAGGGGAGGTGAGTTGGGTGAGGGGGCATGCAATCTCGCTGAATCCCTTTACAGATCGACGATAATAGGTGGCGAGCCCCAAGAATGATCTCCGTCAGGTTCCTTGGCCGTGGCCATTCCACTACGGCGCGTACCTTCTCCGGATCGGTGCACACCCCGCCTCGCTGACTCGGTGTCCGAGGTATGCCACCTCGCACTGCGCAATGTAGCACTTACGCGGCTTGAGCTTGAGATGGGCTGCTCGCAATCGCTGGAACACCTCTCGCAGCCTGGACCAGTGTTCCGACAGATCTACTGAACACTGTCACCTCGTCCAGGTAAATCAGGCACTGTTCCCACTGCAAGCCCCGCATCACCAACTCCATCAATCGCTGGAACGTTGCGGGCGCGTTAGTGAGTCCGAACGGAAGCACTCGAAACTCGAACAGTCCAATTGGGGTGGTGAATGCGGTTTTTGGCCGATCCTCCTCTGCCATCTCCACCTGCCAGTACCCGGACCCCAGATCGAGGGTGGAAAAATACTGTGCTATTGCGAGGCTGTCAGAGGTGTCGTCGATGCACGGTATGGGGAAGGCGTCGCCGAGGGTGACTGCGTTCAACTTTCGGTAATCAACACAGAATCGGGTCGACCCATCCTTTTTCGTCACTAGCACTACCTGGGAAGACCAGGGGCTCGCCGAGGGCTGGATTATGTTATCACGTAGCATATCCGCGACTGCCTCTTTGATCTGGGTCCGATCAGGCGCGCCCACTCGGTATGCGGGGAGTTTGATGGGTCGGGCTGCACCTGTGTTAATTTGGTGCTTAACAAGGTCTGTCCGGCCCATATCTGAATCGTGCTCACTAAACACGTTGGCGTGCTCCTGCAACAATCCGCACAGTTGATCGGCCTCCCCCTTAGGTAAATCTGCCCAAGGCACATGTAACGCATCATGCAAGGGAACGATCTCGGCTCGGGGGGTCGGGCCGACTCGCCAGGCCAGATCCTGGTTGTCCTCGGGGCAGCCAGGGTCTTCCGCCCAGAGTGCAAACACCGAGTCGTTAGAATGGCGCGCGTGCAGGGGGTGTATGGTGGCTACCGTGGTGCGTCGTCGTAGAATTTCCGGGGTACTGTGTGGGTTAAACACCCGCATAAACAGTCGGCCCTCATCTGCGTTTACCAGTGTGGCTGACCCCACAACTCCGTACGGGTCCGCCAGCTCCGGGTGAGGAGTTAGCATTACCTCGCCCGATGGTCGGTGTGTGGGGTCGGCGGAGGGTGTTGCTACGGGCACCAGCATCTCGGCAAGCGGGCCGATGGTGACGGCCGATATCAGGGTGGCGGCCATGGGTGTGAAGTGAGGGCGATTCCGTTCTTGTCCCAGGAGCGGGATCCTCTCCCCGCTGTCCTCCACGGTGGCGCATCGCTGGCCTGGCTAGTCGTTGAGCCCCAGTTTCTCCAGGAGGTCCGTACCCGCAATACACTCATGGCACAACACACTCGAGACATAGAATTCCTGTGTACACACCTGGTGTCCGAGACGGACCTCGAGGGAGATCCTTCCCAGCAACCCCATCCCGGCTCTGCTCGCTGTGTGCCTGCAGGCGGCTCACGTCAACCCCGAGCACGCTGCAGTGTGTGGCGCTCACGAGTGAAGCCACTGCCCCCGTGTCGAGTAGGATCCAGGTGCGCTGCCCGTTCACCTGTCCTACCAGTGATGTGGCCCCCGTGATCGCCGCCACCAGCTCCCATAGCCAGTCACCTGTCCTCACCGCGTCCTTGGGTGTTGTGGTCGGAATCTGTGCGGGGGTCACTCGCTCACCATTATTACTATCGTTGTTTTGTTTTGGGACCTCGTCGATTGCACCCTTAGGTGGTCCACTCTCTAGGGGGCGTTGGCGTTTAACCCTGGCGCCTGTCTAGTGCGGGCGATTTGAGGACAGTCTCTCACGAGGTTCCCGCGGCGGTCGCACAGG
Organism: Petromyzon marinus; assembly: GCF_048934315.1. Lineage (NCBI taxonomy): Eukaryota > Metazoa > Chordata > Hyperoartia > Petromyzontiformes > Petromyzontidae > Petromyzon > Petromyzon marinus. The sequence goes on from NC_133689.1 coordinate 16,048,507, forward strand.
TAACACGCTCGGGGAAGGGCGGTGGCCCCGTAGGAGCTTCCCCGCACGCTCCCTCTTTCCCCTCCCGTACGCCGCTGCCCAGACTCTGCCTCTAGTCGGGCCACCCTCCCGGCTAGCCCCCCTACCGTGGAGCGCATTTCCCCCATTTCCGACTGAATGGTCTCCACTGTGGACTGTAGTTTGGTGATATGGCCACCAACTTGGGTCACCTGGCCGACTATATCACCCATGCCGGTCTGTAGCCCTGCTACCCATCCCGGGGTTGTCTCGCGGGCTACCGGGGGCTCCCTTTCCCGACCCCTTACCGTCGTGGCGAGCTCCTGTTCCTCCTCTTCCTACTCTAACGACAGGCTTGCGATGGTGCGCTCTCTTCCCAGCCCCCGGAGCTGCGCGCGTTCGCTGGAAATTCCTTCACATTTGCGCGCGCGCTCGACAAGGGCGTTAAAGGGGAGACGTGTATAGCTCATGTCTGGCTGCCACCACGACGTGCGAGTCAAGTATCGCTGGATCTTCTCAGCGGCAAGCTCCTCAATCATCTCTGTCGTGTATCCCAGGTGTGCGATCTTTGTTAGCTCGCGCACATCCTCGGCATAATCACGCAGGTCCTCGCCGGGTTGGCGGTAGCGTGCCTCTAAGGCTGCTTTTGCCTACTCCTCATCACGCGTACCGAAACGCAGATCAAGTCGGCGCATCAGTTCCTCTAGCTGTGTCTGCGCGCTTGTGGGTAGGGCTTCCACAAAATTGGCTGCCCGCCCATCCAGGTTCATAATAAGTTGGCGTAACGCCTGCGCGTCCGTCCACCCATTAATCTCTTTAGCCCCTATGACGTTGCGGGCGAATGCCTTCCACCAAGGAGCCCCCCGGCTGGTAAATATATGCCATATTTTTGCGTGGGGTAACGCGGGGGTTCGTACCGCTTCTGACGCCAAACTGTGGGGGCTGCCGTCCCCCGCCATCACTGAATTGTCGGGGCCGTTGCCCCCTGACTCCCCCATTACATTTGTACTACTACCACCTGGCAGTTCTGTAGGGTTCGGGTTAGCGACCTCCAACTCCTCGCCCCCCGGGGCCCCTGACTTTGTTACCGACCGCGTTGGCATGGCTCAATTAGTGGGCTTGTACGCTTTACTCTTGCGGCGCGCTACGCGGGTTCAGTGGCGGCGTGCTGCGGTGAGCGCGCTCGCGAAGCAAGACTCTGTCCCGTACGTAAAAAAATGGGTACGGCGCACTGATGCGTGACTCACGTACGTAAACAAATGGGTACGGTGCGCCGACGCGTGATTTCAGTACGTAAACAAATGGGTACGGTATGCTGACACATGACTCCCTCACACACACGCTCTACGCGCCTAGGCAATAACAAACCCAACACCGATACCTGCCCAGCCCCATACACCAATCACACGCGAGGGAGTTGGGTTCGGGGGTGAGAGGGCAGGGGTGTCTGCCGTGCGCGCGCCGCTTATTGGAGGGAGTCACTCCGCTCTGATTTAAAAGGGCCGTTTAAACAGCCGCGCGTGTACGCGCACACCAGGCGCTTAGCTCTCTGCTTCGCTAGAAACAACCGCGCATGCACGCGACCGCAAGACACTCCCGTAAATAGTCGCCCAGGTATGCGAACGCTAAGCACTCCCGTAAACAGTCGCACAGGTACGCAAGCGCTAAGCACTCCCGTAAACAATCGCCCAGGTACGTGAACGCTAAGCGCTCCCGTAAACAGCCGCACGGGCACGCGAATGCTAAGCACTCCCGTAAACAGTCGCCCAGGTACGCGAACGATAAGCACTCCCGTAAACAGTCGCCCAGGCACGCGAACGCTAAGCACTCCCGTAAACAGTCGCCCAGGTACGCGAACGCTAAGCACTCCGGTAAACAGTCGCCCAGGTACGCAAACGCTAAGCACTCCCGTAAACAGTCGCCCAGGTACGCAAACGCTAAGCACTCCGGTAAACAGCCGCACGGGCACGCGAACGCTAAGCACTCCCGTAAACAGTCGCCCAGGTACGCAAACGCTAAGCACTCCGGTAAACAGCCGCACGGGCACGCGAATACTAAGCACTCCGCCTTCCTCTTCACACTCACAAAGACCACACGACACAGTTTATCCCCCTACTAGCTATTTTATTCACCGCGAGTAACCCGCTAAACTACTCGTGATTGTGTGGGTCAGCAGACTTTAGCTTATCCCTCGGGGATCCTGGGCTGAACTTATCCTGCCTGCCTCTCCGCTTTCTTCCCTCTGATCAATTAGCCCGCACTCACCTTAGTCCCAATCTGATGCTGCAGAAGCTGTGGAACGGTGATGTTCCCGCACCCCGTGCCCCCCTGTCCAATCAGAGGTCTGGATTTTCCCGCCCTCGGATCACCGCTCTGGTGACGTCACCGCAGTGGTTTATTGGACGTCCGCTTTCCGTTCTTCCCGCTATCCGCCCACTGACTCGTGTTTGTGTGTGTGTGGTTCCACTCGCGGTGGCTAAACAGCCCCTGCCATGACCATGCCATTACAATCCCAGGTCACAGCACCGCGGTGCTCTTCAGCCTCGGGGGTAGGTCGCCCAATTTCCCGGCTGCAGGAAACCATGAAGCTTGATCTCATTAGGGGCTTCTGAATAAAAACCTGTTGGCCAGGTGACCTTCCCTCCCGGCTCTACGTGGGGTGTGTGTGCATTCGTGTGATGGGCGCGCCACGTCGGCGCCGTCACTCCCCGGTGGCTGCGTCACGGCGGTGGGCACGGCCCCGATGGAGCGGCTCCGCTGCCGCGGCACCACAACCTCTGGGTCACTGAGCCGCTTCCAAACACCCCCCATGTCAAATACATAAGCAGGAACCTGTATCGTGAGCAGCAGCATTATTTGAATACTCTGCCAAAACAATTTGAATTGTGGAGTGGTGGCACAATTCCGCAATAGCTTTATCATATCTCTGGTGATAGGAAGAATTTCTACAAGACCGAGTTCTAGAGAACCCCTTTACGCGATGTTTTGGTCTACTCTTCCACACTGGGCGGATGTTTCAGTAGAGGAAGGAGTACCCACAATTTAACGCACCGCATCCACGGCCCCTCTCCTAAGTGGGCGTCCCCAGCCCGAATGCTCGCAGGAAGCCCTCCCAGCCTCCCTGCTCGACGAACCAGGCCCCGCACACGTTCACCAACAAGGCGGTCACCACGTCCGTCACGGCCGACTTCTCTGCGTCGCTCAGACGTACGCAGTCCACCAGCCTCTTCGCGAGGGAGGAGCGAGCAGAGCACCACCAGGACCACCACGCGGCCCCAGCTCGCAGAGCCATCGCGGATGACTTCCCAGGCCACGTCCATGAGCAGCCGGCGGTGCCCTCGGTGCTCCACCCACTCCGTGTGAGGAACAGGTCCCCCAGGCAGTTGACCACCTCCTGCACCAGCTGTGCTGGCTAAACCTTCTGCAGCTGCTGGACCTGCAGCTGCTCCTGCACCTGCAGCTACTCCGTCTGTGTCACCAGGTGAGCCATGTAGCCGACGATCAGATCCGCTGTCAAGACGGTCAGCAGCTGCAACACCTCCTTTTCCTCCCCCTCATCTTCTTCCTCCTCCTGCCCGTGTCTCATTCCTCCTCCCCGTGTCCCACTCCCTCCCCCTGTCTCCCTCCACCTCCCTGTGTCTCCCTCCTACTGTAATGTTTTGCTTTTGCAAAACACGTACTAATTTGTCAGTTACTCCCGAGATATATGGTATTTTAATTGTTTTAACAATCTTATCGATTTCAGCATTGTTGCTTTGCCATCGTGATTTGGCATTCAATGCTCTGTTAATTTGAGCATTATTGTAGCCATTCTGTCGTAGTGCTTCTTTAACGTGTTTAATCTCTCTCACGAGACTTTCACCATCTGACACTGCTTTAGCCTGATATATCAGCGTCTTGATAAGAGAGGATGTCTGAGCTGGGTGATGATGTGATTCTGCATTCAAATAGCATCAGTGTGTGCGTTCGCTTTCTGTAAACGCTGTGTGCTATTTTACCATTTAGGCCATGTCCAAGCAAAATATCTAGGAACGGGAATGTGTTATTCACCTCCATTTCCATGGTGAACTGGATGGCCGGGTTTTGTGCATTGAGATGATTTAGAAAATCATTAAGTGTATCTTTACCATGTGGCCAGGCAACCAAAGTGTCATCCACATATCTAAACCAAAAACATGGTTTCAATGTGCTCGAGACAAGTGCTCTTGTTTCAGAGTTTTCCATGTGCATATTTGCTATAGCCGGAGATAAAGGAGAGCCCATTGCTGCTCCTTCCTTTTGTTTAAATAAATCACCTCCAAAAGAAGTAAGTGTTATTTAAACAATGATGAGCCAGTTTCAGAATATATTTTGGTAAACCTGTATTCTTTACTAGTGTATCAAGTAATTTAAGTGACTCGTTCACTGGAACCTTAGTGAATAGAGAAATCACATCAAAACTCACCAGAATATCATTAGGGTAAAGTTTAATATCTTTATTCACATTCACAAGATGTTCTGAATTTCTTATGTATGAAGATGTCCTCCCGATGTAGGGATGTAATTGTTTAGTTATATGTTTTGCTAATTTATATGTGGCAGAGCGAATTGTACTGACTATGGGTCGTAATGGGATGCCGATTTCATGAATCTTTGGTAGCCCATACAGTCTAGATGGTTTTGAGGCCCTTGGAATTATTCGGTATTGCTCATTCTTAGGGATTAATGAATTTGCAATTATTGCAGTAGTCTGACGTTCTAAAGTATTAATAGGATCTCGTTTAACTTTAATGTGGGTACTTTTCTCTAGTAAATCTTTAATTTTATTATCATAATTGGCTCGTGGCATCACCACAGTAGTGCGGCCTTCATCAGCTGCCAGGATTTTAAAATCTTTATTTAAATGAATCTCTCTTAAGGCTTTTGCTTCGTTCGAGCTAATATTTATTTTTGGTACTTTGCTATTTTCAATTATTTTTTCAACCTCGTGTCTAGTCATCTCTGCCTCATTATGTGGAAGGAGTCTAACTGCTGATTCTACCTCAGCAATTATCTCATCCACTGGAATTGTGCGTGGGGTAACGACAAAGTTAAGGCCTTTAGAAAGGACAGAGATCATGTCACTGGTTAAAACAGTGTTAGTCAAGTTCATTACGGGTTTGTTTTTAAATTGTTCGTTTTTAGTGGGTATTTGTTTATTATGAAGTCTAGATAATTTATTCATTTGGCTAGTTTTGGTTAGATTAAACACATTATCAGCCGATTGTTGTGTTATGGTCTCGATTATATTCCAATAATGCATTGATCTACTTGCTTATATCTAAGTGCAACTGCCTTAGAGATTCTGAAATGTAAGATAATTCACTCCTGTTGTGCTGTATTCTCTCTATTAATAATCATTTGCTAGCTTTGTGTAGTATTTGGTTAGCTTTAGCAGACTTTGTGATGTGTTATTTTAACTGCGTTTGGTATTAACTTCGAATCTCTGCACCTTTTGAGGAACGTCAGTGAAGATATCAATTCCATCCGCTTGATGCGGAGCTTCTCCAACTTTCTGGTTTTAAGAAAAGTATCCTCCCCATAGAGGTTAGTCAGTTTAACACGTAGGCTTTCGCGACCAATATTATTCATAATAAACGTGTTTGGGTTAGATCGCGTTATTAATAAATGTGTCGTAACCCTCCACCACCCGACACGGCCAATCAGTAAAAAAGTGTCATGTTGACAAAAGACAAAATAGTTCACTACTTTAGCCCACTGGTGTGTTGAAGAGTGAATCCACAACATTTACAATTTTTTAGTATGACGTTTCGCTGGTAATTACATCCAGCATCATCGGGCAATTCGCCAGAATGGTGAAGCCCTCACTCACTCGCGGTCTTAAATAGAGCAGCAGGGTGACATCATTTAACTCATTCAGGTGCAGTGATTTGAGGCGGAGTGGGGGGTATTTTAATTATATAATAGATTAGTAATCAGTCAAATGTTATGATCAGTAATAAGTTGTAGATTAGTAATTAGGTGTAATGTGTATTATTGTAATTATATACTACGTTAGTAATCAGTTAATTAGTATGTTTCCCCACAACGAGGGTATACAGCTGCTCTGACATGGGACGACCCTGTCGTACACCTCTTCTGAAGCTGACAGGGGCAGTGAGCGTACCGTTGACTTTGATTAGACACTGGACTTCAGTGTAGAGCAGGCGGTTCAGTCCCAGGAAGCTGGTCCCAAAACCAAACGCCCTCGGTGGTCCCATTAGGTACCCGTGGTCAAACGCCTTCTCTTGGTCGAGGGAGAGAAGCGCGAGTGGGAGCCCCCTTTCTCTCGAAGAGGGTGCTGAGGTCTCTGACGAGGAAGACGCCATCATGAATTGTTCTCACTGGGACCGTGTGGGCCTGGTCACTGCCCACCACCTGAGCCAATACAGTCTTCATCTTGGAGAATAGCGCTTTGGCCAGAATTCTTCTCTCCTTATAAACGTCTATGCCTGCCCAAGATGAAATCTGGAGAGACCTACCGCGCAGTCAGGGCCGCAGTCGCGACAGCAGCTCCCTGCGTCCCGGGAGCCGGTGCGGGTTGCCGGACCGCGTCACCGGCGCCGTTCGGAGCGCCGCGGGCGCTGTGTCGGGCGGAGTGGTGCAGCGCGTGCCCGTGGTGCCATCGCCGGGCATTGCGCGCAAGCAGCATCACGTGTCGTGCAGTCAGGGCGGCATGGGTCGGTGGGTGGGTGTGTGGGTCGGTTTGGGTGGGTGGGTCGGTTTGGGTGGGTGGGTCGGTTTGGGTCAGTGGGTGGATGGGTGGGTCGGTGTGGGTGGGTGGGTTGGTTTGGGTCGGTGGGTGGGTTGGTCGGTCGGTGTGTGGGTCGGTGGGTGGGTGGGTCGGTCGATGGGTGGGTGGCCACTCACATTGATTGACAAACATAGAAGCTGCAACCAATATCGGTGACTCTCATGTGGCCGGCCTGAGAGAGCATCACGTTGTCCTGGACGCACACGGGGAGGCAAGGGGAGGTCACGCTCAGAGGCTGCCCTGTGAGCGGTCAGCCAGCAGTGGATCGACCCACGAACAACGACAATTACAAAGGTCCCCTCGTGTAGCCGCTAGCAGGCTGTAGGGCCAAGTGCTGTTAGAAGTAGCTAGTAGCAGCACTGCCTATGCAAGCTGACAATGTGGCACACACAGAGGGAGTGGGTGGCCAGTACCACGGCCGGCCGCCTTTGTCTCCCCCATTGGGCGATGTTTACTACACACCACCGCTACAACAGGAGCGAGCGCGAGTGCGTCGTGGGGAGCGTGCGCGCCCCCAGAGTGCCCTCCGCTATCACCGGCTTTGATGACCGCGTGGACGATGCCGCGGGACTTGGTCTGGGCCAGGAAGCGGACGATTCCACTGGTGTATGACCTCAACGCGGCGTCGTTGATGCGCCAGATCACCGCTCGCTTGCTCAAGTCGTAGAGGCAATCCCGGCGGCGGCAGCAGCAGCAACGACGACGATAGCGATGATGACGGTAATGAAGATGATGATGACGATGATGATAATGACGATAATGATGACAATGACGATGGTGATAATCACGATGACGATGGTGATGATGACGATAGTGATAATGACGATAATGATGACGATAATAACAATGGTGATGATGCGTACTTCAACAGCTGCAGCACGAGGCAGTTGTGTCCGCGGAAGTGGAACGAGTGCAGGACGCGGATGACGCCGTGCAGCTCAGCACTGCCCTCCCCTGCAGCTCCGTGATCACCTTCAGCTCCATCCTCTGCATCTCCATCTTGGTAGGGCTGCGTGCACACAGCAAGTCTGTGGGTCTCTGGGTCTCTGTGGGTCTCTGTGGGTTTCTACGTGTGTCTATGGATCTCTATGGGTGTTTGGGGGTCATAGTAGTTTTACGGAGGTTATTATTATTATTTTTTACTATTTTACTCATTATTTTGTAACCATGTATTTACTTCCATTATCTATTATTTTCTTCATTTATAATTATTACGACTGCGGCCGCTTTGTTAAGACCACCACCACCCACACCATTTCCAACCACACCAAAACACCACCACCCACCCACACCACCATCCCCATCACCCCCGCAACAACCCACTTGATGGGCAGTGCCAGCATCTTCACAGCCACCAGGAATCCCATCTTGTGGTCCACACACCGCAGCACTACTCCCTGCCCTTCCTCGCCAAATTATTCTCTCGCACCTCGAAGTGGTATTGGAGCTGCTCCTGGGCAATATAAAATGGAGCAGATGAGGCAGCAGCGCCGCCACAAGCCAGTCAGTCACAATCACGATGTGAATGTTTAACGCTTAGTGGTAGGAGCAGCAGTGGTAGTAGTGGTTAGTAGTAGCAGTAGTGTGTGTGTGTCTGTATGTGCGAGTCTCACAGGGATATAGTTGTGGGTCTCTGTGGGTGTCTCTGTGTCTGTGCGTCTCACTGGGATGTAGCTGTGGGTCTCTATTGGTGCCTCTTTGAGTCTCAATGGGTATCTGTAGATCTCTATGGGTGTCTGTGAGTCTCACAGGGATGTAGTTGTGGGTCGTTATGGGTGTATCTATGGGTGTCTCAATGGGTGTCTCAATGAGTGTGTCTATGAGTGTCTGTCTTTGTGAGCCTCACAGGGATATATTTGTGTTCTTGGTTGTCGTAGCCATCGTTGTTGATGCAACCGCGGGATTTGCCCTCGTCCATAGAGACAAAACAAACTTGACAGACGTCGGCCAGCTCCTCCTGTCGCTCGGTCAGGCGAGGCAGGAAGAGTGCCAGGATCACTGCACACCTGACAACAACTATGGGTTTTTTTTCTTTACCGACAGAACCAGAGTGTTTCTTACACACCAATAAGCCCAGTAAATTGGCACAGTAGGGGGCACAGGTGGTGCATCAGCCACTCGTCTCAGTCGGTCGACCCGTGGCACCTGTTGGGTCTGCCCCGTGACCTCCTGCCAGCGGGAGTTCGACACTTCACTTGGCTTAAAAGTGCACATAGCCTGGCACAAGCGTCGTTATGATGTCACCGCCACTTAGTGGCGAATGGCGGTTGTTGTGTGTGTGTGTATATTCAATCAGGCCAAGAATGTGTGCACCACAGAGTGAATCTCACTGCGGTACAGTGGACAGGCCATGCCGCGCCGCTGCAACTCGAAGATGCAGCGGCGGCACGTGGCAAGGTGGCCGCCGTCGCCGTGAACCAACGTGCAGCTACGCGGCTCACACTGGCACACCACGCACCCACCCACAACACCACCACTACCCACACCACAACCACCACCCACAACACCACCACCACCCACAACACCACGCACCCACCCACAAGACCACCACCATCAGCCACACCAACACCACCCACACCACCAACACCACCAACCACACTTCCAGCACCACCACCCATGCCACCACCACCTATACCAACACCCGCACCAAAACCACCCACACCACCAGCACCACCCACAACAACACCACCACCCACAACACCACCACCACCCACACCACCACCCACACCAACGCCACCCGCACCACCAACACCACCAACCACACTACCAGCAGCACTACCCAGGCCACAACCACCCATGCCACCACTACCTACATCACCACCACCCACACCACCACCACCAACCACACCACCACCACCACCCACACCACGCACCCACCCACAACACCACCACCCACACCATCACCACCACCCACACCACCACCGCTACCGGCTGGAGTGTAAGAAGGAGAGGCAGTGGTGGAGGTGGTGTTGACGCTGGCACCTGCTCGCCTGTTGTCGGCTGTCACTACGGAGAATATCTTCATGAGCAGCGCTAATACTGAGTGTCTGAGATCTCTGAGTGAGAATCCCTCCACACCAAACACCTCCCCCAGGGGGTCCCCCGCCACACCTCACCAGGTACTGCCTCTCTTCATCGTAAAGTCGCCTCCGCTTGATGTACTGTTCCACGTAGTGGAACACCTGCTCCACAGTGAATGTGTCGCCCTCGGCACCGACCGACTGCAGCAGTGGAAGCATCCGAGGCACCGGCTTCAGGAGTGTTCCTCCGAGCTTGTCAGAGACATGGACAATTCCATGCACTGTATGTGTTCTGTATTTGTACGTGGATAGTAACGACAGTGGATGTACATTCACTCCGAGTCTTTACTGGGTCGTTAAACAGCATGGGGTACACAATGACGTGAAACTTCACATCTACCCTACCTCCGTGCTCCATGCCGAAAAGCCACTGCAGTGGTAATAAAACTGCAACGTATTTTATTCATCAACCTGCATTTTCTTATTTTTCCCAAATTTTAACCCGTGTTGGGCTGTCGCCATCCTGCCCTGGAACCAATTATTCATTCGTGTCTCTAGCAGACCATTGCAAGCCTTGTGTTAGAGAATGGCTCACTGAAGCTGATATCACAGAGCTACTTCTGAGTACCCTTCAAGTGCCCTCTGGTCCACAGTAAAGAGCAGCACCCTCCCACCTGTCCTTTAAGTAGGAGTAACGTTGGTCATAACAATGTTCTTTTCGTTGAAATTTATCCAAATTAAGTGTAGAACCACATTGCAGCAATGTGATGGTTTATTTTGTGCTGTCAATGACGACAAGGCTGAGATCATTTACTCGCTAGACTTGAGAACCCGTTTTAATCACTTGCGGGTGCCTGTATTCAAACCCAAGTACTCCGTGGTGCCAGTTCCGTGCTATGACCTCTTGGCCACTGGGCCGCCTCTAAACACCCCCCATGTCAAATACATAAGCAGCAACCTGTACCGTGAGCAGCAGCATTCTTTGAATACTCTGCCAAAATAATTTTTATCGTGGAGTGCTGACACAATTCCTCTCCTCAGTGGGCGTCCCCAGCCCAAATGCTCGCAGGAAGCGCCCCCAGCCTCCCTGCTCGACGAGCCAGTTCCCGCACGCGTTCACCAGCAAGGGCGGCCACCGCGTCCGTCACGGCCGACGTCTCCTCCGCGTTGCTCAGACGTACGCATTCCACCAGCCTCTTCGCGAGGGAGGAGCGAGCAGACCACCACCAGGACCACCACGCGGCCCCAGCTCGCGGAGCCATCGCGGAGGACCTCCCAGGCCACGTCCACGAGCAGCCGGCGGGGCCCTCGGTGCTCCACCCGCTCCTCCGTGTAGCTCACCAAGTCCAGAACGGAGTCTCTGAACCGCGCGAGGGACAGGTCTCCCAGGCAGTTGACCACCTCCTGCACCAGCTGCGTTGGCTGAACCTCCTGCAGCTGCTGAACCTTCTGCACCTTCTGCAGCTGCTCCTGCACCTGCAGCCACTCCGTCTGTGTCGCTAGGTGAGCCATGAAGCCGGCGACCAGATTCGCTGGCAAGACGGTCAGCAGCTGCAGCGCCTCCTTCTCTTCCTCCCCCTCGTCTTCCTCCTCCACCTCATCATCTTCCTCCTCCCCCTCCTTAGACTCCTTCTCCTCTGTCTCCCTCTAACTCCCTGTGTGACCCTCCTCCCCCGGTCTCCTTCCTCGTCCCCGTGCGTCCCTCCTCCTTCCCCCGTCTCCCTCTTCCCTGTGTCTCCCTCTTTTTTCTTTTTGCTGATGAAGTTTTTTTTTTATTTCCACAAGGTGTAAACGCCGTATCCCTTATTTTGTAATTGTAATTCTGGGCCAAAGAGGTCCCACAAACGTAAACGTTTTGTATTTAAAATATAACACAACAACAATGAATGGCTTAGTGGGTAAAGTAAGACGCACGCCAAAACGGGTGAGTTAAATAAATCCAATCTCTCCTACCGGATTATAGGACGCAAACCAAACTTTGTTGTAACAAGAACATAAAAAAACTGATTCTCTTAATCAGGTGAATACGGTAAAGGGGCTGAGTCTGTGGTTGCCGGTGTGGTGAGTCTGTGGGTCTCTGTGTGGTGACGATGTCTATGGGTCTCTGTGGTGATGGCAATGTCGGGTGGTGGCGGGTTTAACCACACAACATTTATATATTCACGCGATCTAACCCAAACAAAACCTGTACTACGGAGTCAACAACAACGACGTGAGGGCTCTCCGACGCGCGTCTCGGTTGGGGTGAGGGTGCTTTCTGTTGTATATGTAGGTTATGAAAATTTGATGTAAATAATAAAAATTAAATGAAATTTGCATAATAATCCGACATTATGCTAATTGATGTAAGTGCATAGACTATGCTAATTCGAGAGATAATCGTATTAATTTATGCTAGTGTATGTGTGATTATGCTACTGCGAGCCGTTATGATAATTAGGCCCCGCCTCGTTGACGAGGGTCGTTTATCAATCGGGATAATGCAATTAATCGTATGCAGTTATGCAGGTACTGTGAGCATGTCACATTAAACTCGGCTGTGTTGTTTAACTTCGTATTATCGATGGGTATAATACAATTATTCTCGCTTTAACATTTACTGAGTATGTGTTAGTGTGTTCAGCCAGGTCTCCAAGTTCAGATCTCAGCACAGAATACAGTTCTTATGCATAAATTTCAGGAAAGAACACACAACACTTCCGTGTTAATCAATTTTAATGACGATAGTGATAATGACGATAATGATGACGATGGTGATAATGATGACGATGGTGATAATGATGACGATAATAACAATGGTGATGATGCGTACTTCAACAGCTCCAGCACGAGACAGTTGTGTCCGCGGAAGTGGAACGAGTGCAGGACGCGGATGACGCCGTGCAGCTCAGCACTGCCCTCCCCCTGCAGCTCCGTGATCACCTTCAGCTCCATCCTCTGCATCTCCATCTTGGTAGGGCTGCGTGCACACAGCAATTCTTTGGGTCAGTTTAACACGTAGGCTTTCGCGACCAATATCATTCATAATAAAGGTTTTTGGGTTAGATCGCGTTTATTTATAAATGTGTCGCAACCCTCCACCACCCGACACGGCCAATCAGCAAAAAAGTGTCACGTTGACAAAAGACAAACAATTCACTACTTCAGCCCACCGGTGTGTTGAAGAGTCAATCCACATTTACAGTTTGAGTACGACGTTTCGCTGGTAAATACATCCAGCATCATCAATTGCTTGATGATGGTAAATACATCCAGCATCATCAATTGCTTGATGATGCTGGATGTATTTACCAGCGAAACGTCGTACTCAAACTGTAAATGTGGATTGACTCTTCAACACACCGGTGGGCTGAAGTAGTGAATTGTTTGTCTTTTGTCAACGTGACACTTTTTTGCTGATTGGCCGTGTCGGGTGGTGGAGGGTTGCGACACATTTATAAATAAACGCGATCTAACCCAAACACCTTTATTATGAATTATTTGGGTCTCTGTGGGTCTCTATGAGTGTCTAAGGGTGTCTATGGATCTCTATGGTTGTCTCTAGTTTATAGTAGTCTTAAGAGGGTTATTATTTTAGTGAGATAGTTTCAGTTTATATTTAGAGAGTTTTACGGAGGTTATTATCATTGCTGTTTACTATTATACTCATTATTTTGTAACCATGTTGTATTTACTACCATTTATGATCTATTATTATTTTATTCATGTATAATTATTACGACTGCTCCCACTGTGTTAAGACCACCACCACCCACACCATTTCCAACCACGCCACATCACCACTACCCACCCACCCCCCCACCAACCCCATCACCCCTGCCCCAACCCACTTTCCGTGCAGTACCAGCATCTTGACAGCCACCAGGAATCCCATCTTGTGGTCCACGCACTGCAGCACCACACCCTGCCCTCTCTAGCCAATCTTCTCTTGCACCTCGAAGCCCTATTGGTGCTGATCCTGGGGTATCTAAAAAGCAGCCGAAGCAGCAGCAGCGCCGCCACAGCCAGTCAGAGTCACAATCACGATGGGAATATTTAACGCTTAGTGGTAGGAGCAGCAGTGGTCGTAGTGGTTAGTAGTTAGTAGTAGCAGTAGTGCCTGTGTGTCTGTGTGCCTTTGTGTGTGTGCCTGTGTTTGTGTGTCTGTCTGTGCGAGTCTCACAGGGATATAGTTGTGGGTCTCTGTGGGTATCTCTGTGTCTGTGCATCTCACTGATATATAGCTGTGGGTCTCGATTGGTGCCTCTGTGAGTCTCTATGAGTGTCTCTGTGGATCTCTATGGGTGTCTGAATGGGCTCTGTGGGTGTCTCTGTGAGCCTCACAGGGATGTAGTTGTGGGTCGTTATGGGTGTTATCTATGGGTCTCTATAGGTGTCTCAATGGGTGTATCTATGGATGTCTGGGTCTCTGTGAGCCTCACAGGGATGTATTTGTTTTCTTGGTCGTCGTAGCCATCGTTGTAGATGCCACCGCGGGATTTGCCCTCGTCCATAGAGAAAAACCAAACTTGACAGACGTCGGCCAGCTCCTCCTCCTGGCGCTCGGTCAGGCGAGGCTCGAAGAGAGCCAGGATCGCTGCAGACGTGACAACAACAACTTAAATCATTAACTATGTTTTTTTTATTTACCGAAACAACCAAAGAGTGTTTTTACACACACCAAAAAGCCCAGCAAGTTGGCGGTTGTTGTGTGTCTGTGTGTGTGTCTGTGTGTGTGTTCTGTAGCGGTTAGCGCGCTGCGCTATGAACCTGGCGACCCGGGTTTGATTCCCGCTCACGGCCAACACCAGTGACGATTTTCTGAACCGGTCCCGGGCTTCCCCTAGGTCGACTCAGCCTCAAATGAGTACCTGGTGCGGTGTGTAAACATTGCCACTGGGGAGACAAAGGCGGTCGGGCGTGGTGCTGGCCACCCACCCCCTCGTGTACCGTTCCGGCCTTCATAGGTGCTCGCTAACAGCACTTGCCCCTACAGTCTGTTAAGGCTATATGGGGGATCTTTATCTTTGTGTTTTGTCAGACCAGGAATGTGTGCACCACAGAGTGAATCTCCCTGCGGCACAGGGGACAGGCCATGCCGCGCCGCTGCAACTCGAAGACGCAGTGGCGGCATGTGGCAAGGTTTTCGCTGTCGCCGTGAACCAACGTGCAGCTACGTGGCTCACACCGGCACACCACGCACCCACCCACAACACCACCACCACCCACAACACCACCCACAACACCACCAGCACCACCACCCATGCCACCACTACCTACACCACCACCAACCACACCACCCACACCATCACCATCCACCACCGCTACCGGCTGGAGTGTAAGAAGGAGAGGCAGTGGTGGAGGTGGTGTTGACGCTGGCACCGGCTCGCCTGTTGTCGGCCGTCACTACGGAGAATAACTTAATGAGCAGCGCTGCCACCGAGTGTCTGAGATCTCTGAGTGAGAATCCCTCCAGACAAAACACCTCCTCCAGGGGGTCCCTGCCACACCTCACCAGGTACTGCCTCTCTTCATCGTAAAGTCGCCTCCGCTTGATGTACTGTTCCACGTAGTGGAACACCTGTACCACCGTGAATGTGTCGCCCTAGGCACCGACCGAATGCAGCAGAGGAATCATCCGAGGCACCGGCTTCAGGAGAATGTTCCTGCGAGCTTGTCAGAGACATGGACAATTCCATGCACTGTATGTGTTCTGTATTTGTACGTGGATAGTAACGAGAGTGGATGTGCATTCACTCCGAGTCTTTACTGTGTCGTTAAACAGCATGGGGTACACAATGACGTGAAACTTTACATCTACCCTACCTCTGTGCTCCATGCCGAAAAGCCACTGCAGTGGTAATAAAACTGCAACGCATTTTATTCATCAACCTGCATTTTCTTATTTTTCCCAAATTTTAACCTGGGTTGGGCTGTCGCCATCCTGCCCTGGAACCAATTATTAATTCGTGTCTCTAGCAGACCATTGCAGGCCTTGTGTTAGAGAATGGCTCACTGAAGCTGATATCACAGAGCTACTTCTAATTACCCTTCAAACGCCCTCTGGTCCACAGTAAAGAGCAGCACCCTCCCACCTGTCCTTTAAGTAGGAGTAACGTTGGTCATAACAACGTTCTTTTCGATGAAATTTATCCAAATTAAGTGCAGAACCACATTTCAGCCATGTAATGGTTTATTTTGTGCTGTCAATGACGACTGGGCTGAGATCATTAGCTCGCTAGAATTGAGAACCTGCTTTGATCACAGGCGGTGTGGATTCAAACCCAAGTACTCCGTGGTGCCTGGTCAGTGCTATGACCTCTGGGTCACTTAGCCGCCTCCAAACACCCCCCATGTCAAATACATAAGCAGCAACCTGTATCGTGGGCAGCAGCATTCTTTGAATACTCTGTCAAAAAATGTTTATTGTGGAGTGGTGGCACAATTCCGCAATTGCTTTCTCATACCTCTGGTGACAGGAAGAATTTCTACAAGACGGAGTTCTAGAGAACCCCTTTACTCGATGTTTTGGTCTACTCTTCCACACTGGGCAGATGAAGAGGAAGTAGTACCTACACTTTAACACACCGCATCCGCAGCCCCTCTCCTAAGTGGGCGTCCCCAGCCCGAATGCTCGCAGGAAGCCCTCCTAGCCTCCCTGCTCGACGAGCCAGGCCCTGCACGCGTTCACCAGCAGGGCGTCCACCGCGTCCATCACGGCCGCCGTCTTCTCCACGTCGCGCAGACGTATGCAGTCGACCAGCCTCTTTGCGAGGGAGGAGCGAGCAGAGCACCACCAGGACCACCACGCGGCTCCGGCTCGCAGAGCCGTCGTGGAGGACTTCCCAGGCCACGTCCACGAGCAGCCGGCGGGGCCCTCGGTGCTCCACCCGCTCCTCCGCGTGGCTCACCAGAACGGAGTTTCTGAACCGCGCGAGGAACAGGTCTCCCAGGCAGTTGACCACCTCCTGCGCCAGCTGTGCTGGCTGAACCTTCTGCAGCTGCTGGAGCTGCAGCTGCTCCTGCACCTGCAGATACTCCTGCACCTACATCTACTCCGTCTGTGTCGCCATGTGAGCCATGTAGCCGGCGATCAGATTCGCTATCAAGACGCTCAACAGCTGCAGCGCCTCCTTCTTTTCCTCACCTTCCTCCTCCCCCTCGTTTTCCTCCTCCCCCTCCTCCTCCTCCTCCCCCTCCTCCTCCACTTTCAAAACAAAGAGTGAGGACATAATATCAATAACCCGGGAATTTTATAGTGACCTCTTCTTTCCTGATAAAACGTCTATGCCTGCCCAGAATTTCCTAAAGAGCTCGGTGAAAGTACTGTCCTCCAGCAGGGCGTTGTTGAAGTGCCAGTAGGCCTCACCACTTGGTGTTCCACGCAGCCTGAGGTCCAGCAGGATCAGGCTGTGGTCTGTTAGTGATGCAGCCCCTGATGTCAGCAGTCAGAATGCTCGAGACAAGACTTCTGGAGATGTAGAAACGGTCGATCCTGGACTGTGTAGCTGGTTCATTGCCCCGTGTCCGCGTGAAGGTGAAGCTTCGCCGCCTAGGGTGGTGCAGCCGCCACACGTCCACCAGATCGGAGGCGTCCAGAAGGGCTTGGAGCTCTCCCCGGAGATTGGCGTTGCAGTGCCCCTTCCCTGTGTGGTCGAGAGCATCCAGCGTGCAGTTGTAGTCACCTCCCGTGACCACAAACTCGTCCCCTGGAATGCCACCGAGGTGGTTCCGCAGAAGTTGCAGGAACCCGGGTCTCTCACTGTCAGTGGTGGGAGCGTACACGTTGACGAGGTGGATGGCGGTGACGCCGACCTGCACCGTGAGGTCCAGGATCCTCCCCTTGATCACCTCCACCTGGCTGACGGTGTCGGGGGAAAAGTTTGGTGACAGCACGGTTGCTACTCCTGAGGAGGTGTTGCTGAAGTGGCTGATGAAGGGCTTCGCTCTCCACTCCGTCCTCCAGGCAACGTCATTGTCCATGGCGAGATGGGTCTCCTGCACGAACAGCACGGAGACCTTATGCTGCTTTGCAAGGTATCCTACGTAGTATATTCTCAGCGCCCCTCTGCACCCATTCATGTTCAGGGAGGCGTTGCGCAACGTCATTGTGAGTGAGTCGCCCGCCTGTTCCAATGAGTCACCTTGCTGAGGAGGCTCCTTACCCTGGACGTCTCCAGGTCTCTCGATTGTTTTCCTTCCTGCTGGAGCTCTGTGAGGATGCGTCAGAGGGAGACCTCTATGGCGTCTGGCTCGCCATCTTGTCAAGGCCTCCATCACCTTGTTTGGTTTCCTGGGGGTCTCTTTGAAGAATCTCCACAGGTCTTCCTGGCAGAAGATGGGTGCCCGCGAAGATGACCTCTTTGAGACCTGGTTGGTTTCGCTACCCACACGGAGGTCATCATCCGAGTCCCCCTTCTTGCTTCCATGCCCTGCATGTGGGGGCCAAGAGTCGGGGGCCCATGGTTGGCTCCATGTGGCCTCCCCCAGGGGCCGTGGCAGGTGGAATGCTACCGCACGCCTCTTCCACATTAGCAGGGCACTCTGCGAGGCTTGCAGGGTGTCCTTATTCTGTCTTTTTAATTCTGGGCCAAAGAGGTCCCATAAACGTAAACGTGTTGTATTTAAAATATAACACAAACAACAGCAATGAATGGCTTAGTGGGTAAAGTAAGACGCACCCCAAAACCGGTGAGTTAAATACATCTGATCTTTCCTATTACCGGATTATAGGACGCAAACCAAACTTTGTTGTAACAAGAACATAGAAAAAACTGAGTCTCTTAATCAGGTGAATACGGTAAAGGGGCTGAGTCTGTGGGTGTCAGTGTGGTGAGTCTGTGGGTCTCTGTGTGGTGAGTCTGTGGGTCTCTGTGTGGTGATGGCCATGTCGGGTGGTGGCGGGTTTAACGACACAAAATTAATATATTCACGCGATCTAACCCAAACAAAGCCTGTACTACGGATTCAACAACAATGACATGAGGGTTCTCCGACGCGCGTCTCGGTTGGGGTGAGGGTGCGGTCGCGCCGTCTCCTCCGTACGGATTGTTTCTTCCTTTCCCAACTGCGATGTTCTCGCTCTCTCCTCTCTTTTTGTCTCCACCGTCGCCAACCGTCGGAGCTCGGCATCCGCGGCCCCTCTCCTAGGTGGGCGTCCCCAGCCCGAATTCTCGCAGGAAGCCCTCCCAGCCTCCCTGCTCGACGAACCAGGCCCAGCACGCGTTCACCAGCAGGGCGGCCACCACGTCCGTCACTGCCGCCGTCTTCTCCGCGTCACTCAGACGTACGCAGTCCACCAGCCTCTTCGCGAGGGAGGAGCGAGCAGAGCACCACCAGGACCACCACGCGGCCCCAGCTCGCGAAGACGTCACGGAGGACCTCCCAGGCCACGTCCACGAGCAGCCGGCGGGGCCCTCGGTGCTCCACGCGCTCCTCCGCGTGGCTCACCAGAACAGAGTCTCTGAACCGCGCGAGGAACAGGTCCCCAGGCAGTTGACCACCTCCTGCACCAGCTGTGCTGGCTGAACCTTCTGCAGCTGCTGGACCTGCAGCTGCTCCTGCACCTGCAGCTACTCTGTCTGTTTCGCTAGGTGAGCCATGAAGCCCGCGATCAGATTCGCTGTCAAGACAGTCAACAGCTGCAGCGCCTCCTTTTTCTTCCTCCCCCTCACCTTCTTCTTCCTCCTCCTCCACTCATAAAACAAAGAGTGAGGACATAATATCAATAACCTGGGAATTTTATAGTGACCTCTTCTCTCCTGATAAAACGTCTATGCCTGCCCAGAATTTCCTAAAGAGGTCGGTGAACGTACTGTCCTCCAGCAGGGCGTTGTTGAAGTGCCAGTAGGCCGCAGCACTTGGTGTTCCACGCAGCCTAAGGTCCAGCAGGATCAGGCTGTGGTCTGTTAGTGGTGCAGCCCTGATGTCAGCAGGCAGAATGCTCGAGACAAGACTTCTGGAGATATAGAAGCGGTCGATCCTGGACTGGGTAGCTGGTTCATTGCCCCTTGTCCTCGTGTAGGTGAAGCTTC
Source organism: Petromyzon marinus (assembly GCF_048934315.1). Classification (NCBI taxonomy): domain Eukaryota; kingdom Metazoa; phylum Chordata; class Hyperoartia; order Petromyzontiformes; family Petromyzontidae; genus Petromyzon; species Petromyzon marinus. The sequence goes on from NC_133689.1 coordinate 16,068,309, forward strand.
GCCGCCTCGGGTGGTGAAGCTGCCACACGTCCACCAGATCGGAGGGGTCCAGAAGGGCTTGGAGCTCTCCCCAGAGCTTGGCGTTGCAGTGACCCTTCCCTGTACGGTCGAGAGCATCCAGCGTGCAGTTGTAGTCACCTCCCATGACCACAAACTCGTCCTCTGGAATGCCACCGAGGTGGTTCCGCAGAAGTTGCAGGAACCCGGGTCTCTCACTGTCAGTGGTGGGAGCGTACACGTTGACGAGGTGGATGGCGGTGTTGCCGACCTGCGCCCGGACGTCCAGGACCCTCCCCTTGATCACCTCCACCTGGCTGACGGTGTCAGGAGTGAAGTTTGGTGACAGCACGGTTGCTACTCCTGAGGAGGTGTTGCTGAAGTGGCTGAAAAAAGGCTCCCATTTTCCACTCCGTCCTCCAGGCAACCTCATCGTCCATGTCGAGATGGGTCTCCTGCACGAACAGCACAGAGACATTATGCTGCTTTGCAAGGGACGCTGCGTAGTAACTTCTCAGCGCCTCTCGGCACCCATTCATGTTCAGGGAGGCGATGCGCAGTGTCATTGTGAGCGAGTGGCCCGCCTGTTCCAATCAGTCACCTTGCTGAGACGGCTCCTTACCCTGGACCTCTCCAGGTCTCTCGATTGTTGTCCTTCCTGCTGGAGCTCCCCTAGGATGCGTCTGAGGGAGACTTCTATGGCGTCTGGCTCGCCATCCTGACAAGGCCTCCATCACTTTGTTTGGTTTCCTGTGGGTCTCTTCGAAGAATCTCCACAGGTCTTCCTGGCAGAAGATGGTGCCCGCGAAGATGACCTCTTTGAGACCTGGCTGGTTTCGCTACCCACACGGAGGTCATAATCCGAGTCCCCCTTCTTGCTTCCATGCCCTGCATGTGGGGGCCAAGAGTCGGGTGCCCATGGTTGACTCCATGTGGCCTCTGTTGTATATGTGGGTGTGTGAAAATTGATGAAAAATAATTAAAATTAAATGAAATTCGAAATTTGCATAATTAATCCGAAATTATGCTAATTTGTGTACTTATGCGTGTAACTATGCTAATTAGAGAGGTAATCGTATTAATTTATACGAGTGGGTGTGGCTGTGTTAATGATAGCTTTATGATAATCAGGCCCCGCCTCGTTGACGAGGTTGGGTTATCAATCAGGATAACGCAATCAATCGTGTGCCGTTACGCTAGTGTCAATTCGGCCTCGTTGTCTAACTTCGTATTATTGATCAGCATAATACAATGATTCTCGCTTTAACACTCCCCGAGTGTTCATATTTTAGGTCCCATGTTCACATCGTTCGTTTTAGTTTAATGAGTGTGGATTGGTGTGTTTATAGTTTAGGTTCCCGAGTTCATATCTCGTCGCAGGATACAGATCTTATGCAAAAACTTCAGGAAAGAATCACACGACCACTTCTGTATTAATCAATTTATTTTCTAATTAAACCTTAACTATAATATGTATGTGACTCTCAATCTCGGAACTTCAAAACGGTATCCACAAGGTATCAAGACAGTATCATCAACGACTGTACGATTTCACTTTGATAACACATGGACCCCGCATAAAGCGATTGCTGTTAGTGAGAGAGAGAGTCAGAATATGCAAATGCTATGTTACACAAAAGCTTATACATTATAATATGAACGATCATTATGCTTGAAATAGTCAGCACATTATCACAGGCGACTGATTAACATGCAACGGTATTCATATAAAAAAGACAATCAAACAGTTATTATTTCCAAAGGCATGAATGTAACAACAGATCCACCGGACAGACTATAAGATTATCGAAATGGCTTAGTGTGAGGGTATGCGGCGGAATGTGTTATCTCACGGGAGATTAATTAATTAATTCGTGAATAAGAATGTATGATCAGAAAATCGGTTTAGCACGATTCCTCCCCGGGAGCGTAGCTCCGTGGCGAAGGTGCCAAGGGTTAATTCGTATTGATGGATCGGTTGGTAACTTATGCGATTAGAAGTACAGTCCAAAACAAAATATTAAAGAGGGAAATTATGAATATACTTATAAATGACGGACTGTTATCACACGATCGATGCTTCCACAGCCAGATGGTTCACGGACTTGAGTGTTCGCTTCTGGTTAAGGACCTGTGTATGTTTGAGTGATATGAATTGTTTTGAATAGTCAGTGTTTGGAATTAATTATTTGCGTTGCCATATGCTGAAGTTGGCATCGCTTGTAGGAGAAGTAGCCTCGCTCCCTTTAGAGCGGTGAGGTGTGTGGGAGTGCATCATACGAATCGCCGCCCTCCTCCACGCAGCAGCCAGCCTCTGTCCACGGGGGAGAGTTGCTTGATCGCTCTCAGTTCTGCTCAGTGGACACCTCTCTCCACTGCTGGATGAGCTGCGCGATCACGCTCGTGCTGGTTCGCTGACAGCAGTTTCTCTCCGCTGTTGGATGAGCTGCATCGGCACGCTCCCTCTCTCTGGGTGGAGAACTCGAACGTGCTCGTTGCTGGTTTGCTGAAAGCAGGTTTTTCTCCACTGCTGGATGACTCAAGTCGCACGTGCTCTTGCTCTGGTTTGCAGAAGCTCTTGCTTGGTGCGTCGGTCGCTCTGCAGCTGGACTCAATGTAGAATAATCTTTCAGCAATACTCTGTCTTTCAGCTCTTGGAAATCACACTAGGTGACGCCTCACTACCTTGCGAGTCTTGCCAACGTCAGTGGGTAGCGACGGGGCCACTTTGGCTTCTGCTCGCCGCCTCCTGCTCTGCAGCTCGCCGGCTGGCGACCTGTTGCTCTCGTTCCCGATTGGAACTGCTCCTGAGCCGGCCCACTGGTCGAACTCCCCGCGTTCCGACCTCCTCCGATTCGAACTCCCCCAGTTCCGATCCCCCTGGTAGAACTCCCCGAGTTCCGACCCCTCCGAGTCGAACTGTCTCCCGAGAGTCGACCCCCCCCGGTCGAACTCTGGTGAGCCGACCCCCCCTGGGTCGAACTCTTCCGAGTTGCTCCTCCGAGGCGAACACTCTCCCGAGAGTCGACCCCCCGGTCGAAATCTGGTGAGCCGTCCACCCCCCCCCCCCCCCCCAGTCGAACTGAGGTTTCAATGCTCAGGATCCTCTTTTTATGCCCAAAAATCCTGCCCACAAGGCGAGGTTTCTTTCGATTTTTGCTGTGTCAGGGTTTGTCCGTATGTATCTGCGTCCGTGTGTGTGTCCGTACATGTGTCAGTGTGTGTCCTTGTGTGGATCACCCACGGTATATTCCGTTGTCATACTCCTACCATAAAACCCACAATTAAAACAATCAAATGTTATAAATTGTCTCGAAGGCGCCTCTCTGTCTGGGTGCACAACCTGAGGGAGGGGCGATATTCCCTCCGACTTTCACCGACGCACAAAGAAATGGTTAAAAAGTTTTAAGTTAACATTTCATTTCATCAGAGTTCCATAGTTATGATTCTGTATTAATCCAAGGTCTGAGTCAGCTTCTCGTTGTGGTGTTTGACTCGTGTTTCCCCAAGCGTATACACACTCCTACCCCGCGCTGCAGGGATACAAAGACGGTCGGGATTTGTCTTTCTCTCCGACCCTGGGTTTAACATCACCCTTTGCTTACGTTGCAGTTTTGCTGTGCGCTTGCATTTCTTTTCCTCTCTACTCTTACTTTAACCCTGCATATTATTTGCGTATGGGTGGAGGCTAGAGCATTTATGTTGACTTAGGAAAACCTGATTGTTATAGGCTTCGGGTCAAGTCGTATAGACATTATTAAAATATGGAAATACATTTCATATTAAATTAATAGACGGGTGATGGTTACATTGACGTAGCTTGTGGCAGGGTTCAATTGAAGTGGGTGTGAAGATCAATAACTTTAGCCTACCCTGTCGTTAAATTCCGACTTTAAGTTACTTTAATAGTAATGCAGAACCAATTAGCTTTTTTTGACTTAACTAGATCTAGGCTAACGCAACCTCCCAGTGACCCTGGCTTTGTGTTTACGTCAGCCCTTTGCAATCCACTGCGCTCTGCTCTCTATCTGCTCCCTCTGACCCTGGGAGGGCTCTGAACGTCAAAATCGTGTTAGTGGGTCAAGGTAAATATGACCCCCACATGCCATGCTGAGGCCTGGTTTGGTGTTTTTATTCATTATTAAAATTAAAAGAAACAATAGAAATATGTATCTATATGTATTGAAAAATTACTTGTTAATATTAAGATGGAAAAGGTGCCTAGATACAACATTCCGCCCTTTTAAAAATGATCGGTGGTCAATTGGCCACGGGTCATTTTTAAAACAAAGAATCTATGTACTTTTCCATCATGAATCATCAATATTACTCAAGTAATTTTTCCTTACAACGCGCGCACGTCACAACTTATGATTACATTTGAAATAAGAAAAGAAATACTAAAAGGAAGGTAAAACAAGGGGAAATTGTTTAACTGGCTACATGTTATAGGAGATGTCGTTATTCCATGTACCCACGTTCAATACTGTCCGCAATCGAAATACATTTTCGGGTTTGACCAGTGGGAAATTCAACAAAAATCCCACCTGTCCGGTCTGGGAGTCCCCATGTATGGGTGTGGCTGTACCCATTTTAAAGTCAATTTGTACCTGTGTTGTACTGATTGTTTCCAGGGATGCTAATGGTATCACATTTTTTTTAGTGTTGGAGTTACCAGATATGAAGGAAATTGTCCTTGGAGAAGATCACTGATGCTGCCGCTGGTGCAATGCAACAAGTCTTTGGATCAACTATTGAATTTGCTGTCGAGTATTCTCTTCTTCGTACAGATCTCGGATTGCGAAACCCAATTCTTGGATTGTTAAGTTAACCATGGCGGAGTGCAGGTTAACGAGAACCACGGTGTCTCTCTGACTTTCTCATGTTACCTCTCTGCCACCTTGTACCAAGTCATTGATAACCTGACTGACTCTTTTAGTCACGAGTGTATCATATCTCTCATGGCCAGGTATCTTAGAGTTACCGATGACCCTTCCATGCAACATCATCACATCATCGTCCCGGCTCATCGTCGTGATGGCTTTGGCCTAATGAACATGGCTCACTGGTTCGTATCGGTAATTTATTTTATCACTCCCTTTCCATGTGAGATTGTGTGGCGTGAAGTTATGCTGTGCGTAACCAGGATCAACATACACCACGAGTTTCCGTACTCGACTGTTGGGGTCATTTGTATTCTCCGCAGCCCTGTGCACATCTGCTGCCTCTGGGAGTCGATTTGACTCTGGGCCACGATTCCCTTCTGCGCTACGATTCGATTCCGTGCCACGATTCGATTCTGGGTCACGATTCGATTCCGTGCTTTTGAGTATGCTGTGTTTCAACACAATTCCCGATCCGTCACGGATATTCTTCTCCTCCACTTCAACACTCTGATCTCCATCCCTCCTTAGTGTGCCCGAGCACAATTTAACATCCAAAGGCTGATGTCTGCATTCATCTGCCTCTTCCACAGTACACTCACGCACTTCCGCGACACAAGGGATGGCATTTATATTTACCAGACAATCAGGTTTTCCTTCCCCTCCCTGCGGTTGGTTATCATCTCCTGTAGGATCACACTTTAATGCAGTTATGTTTCCCTGCTCGATAGGTGTGTCAATTACGGGAGCAACACTTGCGCTCTCCACCACATTATCAGAACTGGTGCCCGACGCATTTATTGTTTCCCAATCATTGGGACCCTCCTGGTTTACCTTGTCAACCGCAGCCTGCTTAATTTTTTTAACGAGTCCATAATTTCCCTGCAGCTCCACGGACACCACTCTCACTGAAAGCTCCCTCTCAACCAATGTGATTGATTCATCACGTGCCCGTGTCATTTTTTGTGTCTCAGCCAAGCTCACGCCTGTCTCCCTATTCCTCATGCCTCTGCTCTCTCCTGGCAAAACTGGTGGGGGAATCGATCGGAAGTGGGCCGATTGTGTTTGATCCCTCGTGTGTCGTGGCATTGGGACCCGGCATGATTCTGCTCTTGGTCTACACACACCGCGATTCTCGCAAATATGCGTCCCTGCACACTGCGATCGCTCCCAGCCTGCGGGCCATTGCCTCGCTGGTGGTGCTGTGTTTCTGCTCACGTGATTTTTATTTCCCTCTGAAACGCTGGTTACATCATCCCTCTCTCTGGGTGTCGTAGAACTATTGTCTTTAGCTCTGTACAGCCAAGCTCTGTGCGCCTTATCCTCTATATGGTGTAAGGAGGCTGTTTCTGGATTCAATACCATTCCCACAATTTCTGTAATCTCTGGACTTAAAGACCCGAAAAACATAACTTTGAACCTTTTGTCACCTTCGTGATACTGATCCACATCACCCGCGTAGTACGCTCTTTTAAACCGTAGGAGGTAATCTCGCGGATCCTCGTCTGCGCACTGGGTCATAGATTTTGCAGCATTAAATCCCTCAGACCATGTTAAATATTCTCCAAACTTCCGGCTCACTGCCAGGCTCAGCTTTTTGAAATCGTTCCGAACCTTGTATGAAAGCGACTTTACCCATGGTATAGACTGCTCGTGCAAGCTTCGTCTCAGTAAACTGGCTTTCTCATTCGTTTTCCTCAAACCCCTGATCACTGCTTCTGCTTCTACCGTTGCGATGTGAGCGTGTATGTCTCTGTTCCTATCGTGTGGATCAAAGTAGGGAATTCTGACGAGAGCCTTGTCCATCAATTTCAGAGTTTTACTACTGAATGAGTATTCGGACAGTTGATCATCGTCAGAGGCGTCTGTTCCTGAGGAGTGCTCACTCGAGCTGTCACCATCACGGTGGCGCTGCTTAACATAACTTTTGTAGTGCCTTTTGCACCTGTAACGTGAGTCAACTTTGCTCGGTGACTCCTGCTTATCCCATGGCTCATGCTTGTGTGATGTGCGTCTTTCTGGAAAGTAATCTCTGCCATAGGTTCCACGTCGGTCGTGCTTGCGTGGAATGTGTCTACCAAATGAGCTGTCTCTGTCATGTCGCTCGTCTTGCCCCAGCTCCGCCCTTTTTTGCTCGATCAGTACAGAATATCCTGCTGACTTAGTGTTAATATTTTTTTCCTCTCTACCCTCGAAGTTGTCAGTCCTATGTTTTCCTATTTTCATCCGTATCTCTCCCTCCCCTCTCTCGAGTCGCGAGGGGGAATCTCTGTCAAAACCACTTTGATTGGTAGCCACACCTCCTGTGTGACCTGTCTCTGGTTTACGTCCGCGTGGCTCGGAGTGTGGTAAACTGTTACTCCCGTATGTGTTATGTGTATCAACATCTGGGGGTTTCGCTGGTGCATTCAGCGCCGACTCTTTTTCTCTCACGAGGGCGTGCAGACGCTCAACCTCCTCTATTAGGGACAGTTTCTCCTTCCTTTCCCTGTCAAATTTTTCCCCAGTCCATAATCTTTCTCTGTATGTCTGTGTGAGGAGATACGAGTCTAACCTTGCTATTTCTGCAATTTTTACGTCACGTTTGGCTTTGCTACATTTCATCACATCCTTAAGTAGTTTCCTCCTATGTGCCTTAACATCTTCTATATGTCTCCCCTCCCATACGTCTCTCTGCTCTGTCTGCTGTCTAGCAGTCCGTCCAGTACGTTTTAACACAAATTCACGATATTGTTTTTCCATAGATTCTATCTCCTCTTCGGAGGTCCATTCTGTATCAGTGTTATGCGTTGGGATGTCACCCTCAGAACGTTGCGGGTCATGTGCCATCTCTATTACGTAGTGTAGTTAATAGACCTAAGAGTGTATCTTAACTCTAGTCTCTTATGTGTGGCGTGAGTTACTCTGGAATTCCACTTCAGAGTACATATAAAAACATTCGTATCACAGGATGTGTTGGTTCAACTCGAGCAAATAATCTTACCCCCACTGTCTTTGTTATCCACTGCTACTCTGGTATTTTCCTTCAGAGTGCGTCTTTTTGTTTGTTTACACCGTTTACAGTCACAGGGCAATGTTAGTTCACAATACCTTGATTAATACAACAGTGATTCGTTCCTTAATTTAAGCATAAACTGTCTGCGAGAGATCCCGGATACGAGCCCCCAATTTGTTGTATATGTGGGTGTGTGAAAATTGATGAAAAATAATTAAAATTAAATGAAATTCGAAATTTGCATAATTAATCCGAAATTATGCTAATTTGTGTACTTATGCGTGTAACTATGCTAATTAGAGAGGTAATCGTATTAATTTATACGAGTGGGTGTGGTTGTGTTAATGATAGCCTTTATGATAATCAGGCCCCGTCTCGTTGACGAGGTGGGGTTATCAATCAGGATAACGCAATCAATCGTGTGCCGTTACGCTAGTGTCAATTCGGCCTCGTTGTCTAACTTCGTATTATTGATCAGCATAATACAATGATTCTCGCTTTAACACTCCCCGAGTGTTCATATTTTAGGTCCCATGTTCACATCGTTCGCATTAGTTTAATGAGTGTGGATTGGTGTGTTTATAGTTTAGGTTCCCGAGTTCATATCTCGTCGCAGGATACAGATCTTATGCAAAAACTTCAGGAAAGAATCACACGACCACTTCTGTATTAATCAATTTATTTTCTAATTAAACCTTAACTATAATATGTATGTGACTCTCAATCTCGGAACTTCAACACGGTATCCACACGGTATCAAGACAGTATCATCAACGACTGTACGATTTCACTTTGATAACACATGGACCCCGCATAAAGCGATTGCTGTTAGTGAGAGAGAGAGTCAGAACATGCAAATGCTATGTTACACAAAAGCTTATACATTATAATATGAACGATCATTATGCTTGAAATGGTCAGCACATTATCACAGGCGACTGATTAACATGCAACGGTATTCATATAAAAAGACAATCAAACAGTTATTATTTCCAAAGGCATAAATGTAACAACAGATCCACCGGACAGACTATAAGATTACCGAAATGGCTTAGTGTGAGGGTATGCGGCGGAACGTGTTATCTCACGGGAGATTAATTAATTAATTAATTAATTAATTCGTGAATAAGAATGTATGATCAGAAAATCGGTTTAGCACGATTCCTCCCCGGGACCGTAGCTCCGTGGCGAAGGTGCCAAGGGTTAATTCGTATTGATAGATCGGTTGGTAACTTATGCGATTAGAAGTACAGTCCAAAACAAAATATTAAAGAGGGAAATTATGAATATACTTATAAATGACGGACTGTTATCACACGATCGATGCTTCCACAGCCAGATGGTTCACGGACTTGAGTGTTCGCTTCTGGTTAAGGACCTGTGTATGTTTGAGTGATATGAATTGTTTTGAATAGTCAGTGTTTGGAATTAATTATTTGCGTTGCCATATGCTGAAGTTGGCATCGCTTGTAGGAGAAGTAGCCTCGCTCCCTTTAGAGCGGTGAGGTGTGTGGGAGTGCATCATACGAATCGCCGCCCTCCTCCACGCAGCAGCCAGCCTCTGTCCACGGGGGAGAGTTGCTTGATCGCTCTCAGTTCTGCTCAGTGGACACCTCTCTCCACTGCTGGATGAGCTGCGCGATCACGCTCGTGCTGGTTCGCTGACAGCAGTTTCTCTCCGCTGTTGGATGAGCTGCATCGGCACGCTCCCTCTCTCTGGGTGGAGAACTCGAACGTGCTCGTTGCTGGTTTGCTGAAAGCAGGTTTTTCTCCACTGCTGGATGACTCAAGTCGCACGTGCTCTTGCTCTGGTTTGCAGAAGCTCTTGCTTGGTGCGTCGGTCGCTCTGCAGCTGGACTCAATGTAGAATAATCTTTCAGCAATACTCTGTCTTTCAGCTCTTGGAAATCACACTAGGTGACGCCTCACTACCTTGCGAGTCTTGCCAACGTCAGTGGGTAGCGACGGGGCCACTTTGGCTTCTGCTCGCCGCCCCCTGCTCTGCAGCTCGCCGGCTGGCGACCTGTTGCTCTCGTTCCCGATTGGAACTGCTCCTGAGCCGGCCCACTGGTCGAACTCCCCGCGTTCCGACCTCCTCCGATTCGAACTCCCCGAGTTCCGACCCCCCTGGTAGAACTCCCCGAGTTCCGACCCCTCCGAGTCGAACTGTCTCCCGAGAGTCGACCCCCCCCGGTCGAACTCTGGTGAGCCGACCCCCCCCGGGTCGAACTCTTCCGAGTTGCTCCTCCGAGTCGAACTGTCTCCCGAGAGTCGACCCCCCGGTCGAACTCTGGTGAGCCGACCCCCCCCCCCAAGTCGAACTGAGGTTTCAATGCTCAGGATCCTCTTTTTATGCCCAAAAATCCCTTCACTCGGATCCTGCCCACAAGGCGAGGTTTCTTTCGATTTTTGCTGTGTAAGGATTTGTCCGTATGTATCTGCGTCCGTGTGTGTGTGTCCGTACATGTGTCAGTGTGTGTCCTTGTGTAGATCACCCACGGTATATTCCGTTGTCATACTCCTACCATAAAACCCACAAGTAAAACAATCAAATGTTATAAATTGTCTCGAAGGCGCCTCTCTGTCTGGGTGCACAACCTGGAGGGAGGGGTGATATTCCCTCCGACTTTCACCGACGCACAAAGAAATGGTTAAAAAGTTTTAAGTTAACATTTCATTTCATCAGAGTTCCATAGTTATGATTCTGTATTAATCCAAGGTCTGAGTCAGCTTCTCGTTGTGGTGTTTGACTCGTGTTTCCCCAAGCGTATACACACTCCTACCCCGCGCTGCAGGGATACAAAGACGGCCGGGATTTCCCTTTCTCTCCGACCCTGGGTTTAACATCGCCCTTTGCTTACGTTGCAGTTTTGCTGTGCGCTTGCATTTCTTTTCCTCTCTACTCTTACTTTAACCCTGCTTATTATTTGCGTATGGGTGGAGGCTAGAGCATTTATGTTGACTTAGGAAAACCTGATTGTTATAGGCTTCGGGTCAAGTCGTATAGACATTATTAAAATATGGAAATACATTTCATATTAAATTAATAGACGGGTGATGGTTACATTGACGTAGCTTGTGGCAGGGTTCAATTGAAGTGGGTGTGAAGATCAATAACTTTAGCCTACCCTGTCGTTAAATTCCGACTTTAAGTTGCTTTAATAGTAATGCAGCACCAATTAGCTTTTTTGACTTAACTAGATCTAGGCTAACGCAACCTCCCATTGACCCTGGCTTTGTGTTTACGTCAGCCCTTTGCAATCCACTGCGCTCTGCTCTCTATCTGCTCCCTCTGACCCTGGGAGGGCTCTGAACGTCAAAATCGTGTTAGTGGGTCAAGGTAAATATGACCCCCACATGCCATGCTGAGGCCTGGTTTGGTGTTTTTATTCATTATTAAAATTAAAAGAAACAATAGAAATATGTATCTATATGTATTGAAAAATTACTTGTTAATATTAAGATGGAAAAGGGGCCTAGATACAACACCTCCCCCAGGGGCCGTGGCAGGTGGAATGCTACCACACGCCTCTTCCACAGTAGCAGAGCACTCTGCGAGGCTTGCAGTGTGTCCTTATTCTGTCTTTTTAATTCTGGGCCAAAGAGGTCCCATAAACGTAAACGTGTTGTATTTAAAATATAACACAAACATAACAACAATGATGAATGGCTTAGTGGGTAAAGTAAGACGCACCCCAAAACGGGTGAGCTTAATAAATCCGATCTCTCCTATTACCGGATTATAGGATGCAAACCAAACTTTGTTGTATCATTGTGGTGAGTCTGTGGGTCTTTGTGTGGTGACGATCTCTCTGGGTCTCTGTGTGATGATGGCCGTGTCGGGTGGTGGCGGGTTTAACAACACAACATTATGAGATTCACGAGATCTAACCCAAACAAGACCTGTACTACGGAGTCAACAACAACGACATGAGGGCTCTCCGACGCGCGTCGCGGTTGGGGTGAGGGTGAGGTCGCGCCGTCTCCTCCGTACGGATTGTTTCTTCTTTTCCCAACTGCGACGTTCTCGCTCTCTCCTCTCTTTTTGTCTCCACCGTCGCCAATCGTCGGAGCTCGGCATCCGCGGCCGCTCTCCTAGGTGGGCGACCCCAGCCCGAATTCTCGCCTGAAGCCCTCCCAGCCTCCCTGCTCAACGAGCCAGGCCCCGCACGCGTTCACCAGCAGGGCGGCCACCGCGTCCGTCACGGCCACCGTCTTCTCCGCGTCGCTCAGACGTAAGCAGTCCACCAGCCTCTTCGCGAGGGAGGAGCGAGCAGAGCACCACCAGGACCACCACGCGGCCCCAGCTCGCGGAGCCATCGCGGAGGACCTCCCAGGCCACGTCCACGAGCAGCCGGAGGAGCCCTCGGTGCACCACCCGCTCCTCCGTGTGGCTCACCAAGTCCAGAACGGAGTCTCTGAACCGCACGAGGAACAGGTCTGCCAGGCAGTTGACCACCTCCTGCACCAGCTGTGCTGGCTGAACCTCCTGCAGCTGCTGAACCTTCTGCACCTTCTGCAGCTGCTCCTGCAACTGCAGCCACTCCGTCTGTGTCGCTAGGTGAGCCATGAAACCGGCGATCAGATTCGCTGTCAAGAAGGTCAGCAGCTGCAGCACCTCCTTCTCTTCCTCCCCCTCATTTCCCTCCTCCTCCTCCTCCCCCTGTCTCCTTCCACCTCCCTGTGTCTCCCTCCTCCCCCGGTCTCCTTCCTGCTCCCCGTGTTTCCCTCCTTCCCCCGTCTCCCTCCTCCCTGTGTCTCCCTCCTCCTTTTCCTTTTTTGCTGATGAAGTTTTTCTATTTCCACGAGGTGGTAACACCATATCCCTTATTCTGTAATTGTAATTCTGGGCCAAAGAGGTCCCACAAATGTAAACATTTTGTATTTAAAATATAACACAAACATAACAACAATGAATAGCTTAGTGGCTAAAGTAAGACGCACCCCAAAACGGGTGAGTTAAATCAATCCGATCTATCCTACTACCGGATTATAGGACGCAAACCATACTTTGTTGTAACAAGAACATAAAAAAACTGAGTCTCTTAATCAGGTGAATACGGTAAAGGGGCTGAGTCTGTGGTTGACAGTGTGGTGAGTCTGTGGGTCTCTGTGTGGTGACGATGTCTATGGGTCTCTGTGTGGTGATGGCCGTGTCGGGTGGTGGCGAGGTATAACAACACAACATTTATATATTCACGCGATCTAACCCAAACAAAACCTGTACTACGGAGTCAACAACAACGACATGAGGGCTCTCCGACACGCGTCACGGTTGGGGTGAGGTTGCGGTCTGTTGTATATGTAGGTTATGAAAATTTGATGAAAATAATAAAAATTAAATCAAATTTGAAATTTGCATAATTATCCGAAAAAATGTTAATTTGCTGTAATTTATGCGCATAAACTATGCGAATGCGAGAGAGAATCGTATTAATTTATGCTAGTGTATGTGTGATTATGCTACTGCGAGCCGTTATGATAATTAGGCCCCGCCTCGTTGACGAGGGTCGGTTTTCAATCGGGATAATGCAATTAATCATATGCAGTTATGCAGGTACTTGAGCATGTCAGATTAAACTCGGCTGTGTTGTTTAACTTTGTACTATCGATCAGTATAATACAATTATTCCCGCTTTAACATTTACTGAGTATGTGGTAGTGTGTTCAGCCAGGTCTCCAAGTTCAGATCTCAGCACAGAATACAGTTCTTATGCATAAATGTCACGAAAGAACACAACACTTCTGTGTTAATCAATTTTAATGACGATAGTGATAATGACGATAATGATGACGATGGTGATAATGATGATAATGATGACAATAATAACAATGGTGATGATGCGTACTTCAACAGCTCCAGCACGAGACAGTTGTGTCCGCGGAAGTGGAACGAGTGCAGGACGCGGATGACGCCGTGCAGCTCAGCACTGCCCTCCCCCTGCAGCTCCGTGATCACCTTCAACTCCATCCTCTGCATCTCCATTTTGGTAGGGCTGTGTGCACACAGCAAGTCTGTGGGTCTCTGTGGGTCTCTAGTTCATAGTAGTTTTACGACGGTTAATTTTTTAGTGAGATAGTTTCAGTTTATAGTTAGAGATAGTTTTGCAGAGGTTATTATCATTGTTGTTTACTATTATACTCATTATTTTGTAACCATGTTGTATTTACTTGCATTTATTATCTATTATTGTATTCATTTATAATTATGACCATGGCCGCTGTGTTAAGACCACCAGCACCCACCCACACCACCACCACCACCAACCCCATCACCCCTGCCCCAACCTACTGGATGGGCAATGCCAGCATCTTGACAGCCACCAGGAATCCCATATTGTGGTCCACGCACCGCAGCACCACTCCCTGCCCTCCCTCGCCAATCTTCTCTCGCACCTCGAAGCGGCATTGGAGCTGCTCCTGGGGTATCTAAGAAGCAGCAGCAGCAGCGCCGCAACGGCCAGTCAGAGTCACAATCACGATGGGAATGTTTTACGCTTAGTGGTAGCAGCAGTGGTAGTACTGAGTAGTAGTTAGTAGCAGTAGTGTCTGTGTGCGCCTGTGTGCCTGTTTGTGTGCGCATCTGCGTGTGTGTGTGTCTGTCTGTGCGAGTTTCACAGGGATATTTCTGCTTGCAAGCTTTGACTTTAACATAGCCATTTCTGTGACCAGACACAAGCTAATCACTCAGCAATTTCAATGCTAAATTATCCTGTTTGATTTGTACTAGGTGCCTCTGTGGATGTGTAGGCTTTGACTTTAACATAGCCATTTCTGTGACCAGTCACAAGCTAATCACTCAGCTCTTTCAATGCTAAATTTTATGCTAATTCGTTTGTCAAGGCGCTCTGTTTCTTCTCACACAGCTTAAAGGTCGCGGTCTGAGCTTGGCTGTGTTCACTCCAGCGCTTTCCTCCAGACAGTCTCGTCCCTTCACCTGATGAAGGCCGCTTGTGTTGTGGCCGAAACGTCGTGAGAATTTTATTGTGTTATTTTATTTGATCAATGTATTATTTTATTCTCATTCTACGCTACTTTACCGAAAGAACCAAAGAAGATGAATCCTTGCAGCCAAGATAGCTTTAAATCGAAATTTAACAGAATGGTATTGAACCTTTTTCTTTACAGGGTGGCCCTGGGGCTTGCCACGTGGCAGGTGTCGTCCATTGTCCATACCAGACCCCTCCAGCTCTCTCACCCTGGGTCAGCTGCCCCTTCCATGTCCTGGAAACCATGGCAAGGTCATCCTATGAGGACTGCCTGGATGAAAACCAGCATGGAAGGGGCCCAGGGTGGGACCGGCTATGCTTTTGGGCTAGTCCCGTTTGTGTGTGGTGTGCGGTGTCTTCGTAGCAATCGTTCTCCACTGTAGTCCTGGCATCTGCTGCTCAGCTTCATTCCACAGCTGTGGTTCCAGTGGCGCGGTCTCTCCGGGGACCCATGTGGTGTGTGTGTGGGTGTGACATGTATCACGGGGTGGGTGGATAGTATCGTGATAGTGGTCATGGTAGGCACCAATCCACGACCTCCATCACCCCTACTGAGTGGTGGACATGCCACCACAAAGCAGCATGCGGCGGAGGAGTGAGGTGACCGCTCTCGCCTCACGAGCGAGGCCCTCTCGCTTCCTCTTCATTCCCTGCATCACCACCTCCATCTCCTCCTTTGTCTCATCCTCCTCCACCTCCTCTTAATCCTCCACCACCATCTTCTCCCCCTCTTCTGTTTTCTCCATTCTCTCTTCATGCTCCTCAACCTCCGAGGTGGCGTCGGTGGCATCGGTGGTGGCAGCGGAGGTGCTGGAGGTGATGGCCGTGGTGGCGGTGGCAATGGTGGTGATGGTGGCAGCGGAGGTGGCGGTGGCGGCAGCGGTAATGGCGGTGGCGCCAGCGGTGGTGGGGCGGAGGTGGCAGCGTTGGTGGTGGTGATGGTAGTAGTCCTGGCGAGGCACCGCTCTTCCTCCATGAGGCGCTTCTCCTCCTCGACGCTCTTCACGTTGGCGAGACACTTCTCCTCCACCAGACGCTTCTCTTCCGTGAAGCACTTCACTTTAACGAGGCGCTTCTTGAGGAAATAGTCTCTGAAGCAGTTCTCCTCTGTGCGGCGCTTCACCCTGGCAAGGCGCTGCACCTCAAAGAGGTGCTCCTCTACCATGTGGCGTTTCTCTGTCGCATGGTCCTTCTCCTCCTGGAGATGCTTCACCCCGCTGAGATCCTTCAACTCCCCAATTATCCTCTGTTCAAGCAAAGATAATCACATGAATATACAGACATGCAAGCAGAAATTCATTTAAGTTTTTCAGATTCATTTATTTGGTATAACCCTGTGAGCTATGTTGCTCTTGACTCGGGTGCAACCGCAACAAACAAAAACATGATCAAGGAATATCTTAAAGCGACTACACGCAACAGAAAAATCCAGGAAAAGACAGCAAAGTCTTCCAGAAAAGCACCGTATATCAACACTGTGTGCAAAAATCCCGGTGGGATGCAAGTCGAATAATAACAATCATAAGACAATTTAGATTAAAGTTATCAGGCTAACTCTGTACTACAAAAAACAAACATGGCTAAACCAAAACGTTTTCAAAATCACCAAAATAAAGCTATAAAAACAATGTAACAGTGATCATAGGAACTGTGATTCAAATTTAACAATTAACGATATATACATAACATGTACGACCAAACTTTTCAGCCATAGCTGGCTGTATGAGTCACTCCATAACAGCAGGATTATGAGTCGCAGTATGTAAAAAAATATTCAATACACCTTTAAAGATCAGCACACTATTCAAGTGTACATCTATGGTACAATTTATTGAAAATAAGTTTTGGGAACAGAAACTTATTTCTTTTAAACAACAGACAAATATTAACAAGCACTGTTTATTACATTAACTTTGTTTAACTTTTTTGGTCCCAGTTGAGACATTCAGAACTATGACAAAACAAATAATTGTGCTCTGATCTAATGTGCAATCTGTGGCATATGAATTTGTTAAGGTGATGTTGTCCGGTCCTGTACATATCAAGTACAGTGAGGGAAAAACTTATTTGATCCCCTGCTGATTTTGTACATTTGCCCACTGACAAAGAAATGAACAGAATATAATTTTAATGGTAGGTTTATTTGAACAGTGAGAGGCAGAATAACAACAAAAACATCCAGAAAAACATGTCAAAAATGTTATAATTTGATTTCCATTATCCTCCTAGCGAGGCCACGCTAGGAGGATAAAAGGGGACCCCGGGCAAAGGTTTGGGGCTGTTGCTTGGAGTGGAATCTCGTCGGACTGCTGGAGTCATCGTCACCATCTGCATTTTCTCGGCGGTGTCAGACAGGCAGTCTGTTAGCTCTCTTGACTGAAAGTGTAGTGACCCCTTGTACCCTGTGAAGGCTATAATAAATAGAGTACCTCCTGCTCCTCGTGTCTCTGCGTGTATCGCTAGACGTGGATCATAACGACAGTAGATGTACACTCACTCTGAGTTTTTACTCAATGACGTTAAACTTCACATCTACCCTACCTCCATGCTACATGCCGACAACCCACTGCTTTGGTAACCAAACTGCAACGTATTTTATTAGTAAACCTGCATTTTCTAATTTTACCCAAATCTTAACCTCGGTTGGATGTTGCCATCCTGCCGTGGAAACAACGAATCATTCGTGTCTCGAGCAGAAGATTGCAAGCCTTGTGTTAGAGAATGGCCCACTGAAGCTGTAATCACGGAGCTACTTCTGAGTACATTTCAAGTGCCCTCTCATCCACGTAATAAAGAGCAGGATCCTCCCTCCTGTAACGTTGGTCGTAACAATGTTCTTACTTCTTTGTGCTGTCAAGGACAACCGGGCTCACCTTGGTCTGTCTCACTGTCACACTCACCTCTATTCGTACACTCACTCATCTGGGTCTGTCTCACTGTCATACTCACCTCATCCACACGCACTGACGTAGGTCTGTCTCACTGTCACACTCACATCACTAGTCACACTCACCCACCTGGGTCTGTCTCACTGTTACACTCACCTCTCTACCACACTCACCTGGGTTTGTCTTACTTTAACACCACATTCCACAGACACTTACATTGGTCTGTCTCAATGTCACACTCACCTCTACCCACACACACTCACCAGAGTCTGTTTCACTCTCTCACTCATTTGTCTTCCTACACTCACTCACTTGGGTCTGTCTTACTGTCACACTCACCACTCTACCCACACTAACCTGGGTCTCACTGTCTCACCTCTCTTCAAAAACACTGAATTCCTGCTGAACAACACGCGGTTCAACCCACAAGCACTTGGGAGAGCTACAGGGCTCACATGCCATGTCCTTCACAGTCCTGTAATTCGTTTTATTATTATTGCCATAATTGAGTTTGGCAAAAGCCTGTGCGAGACTTTGAACAATGTACACACAGGACCGTCCATAAGGGTGCTAGGCCAGGGGAAAATCCCAGCATGTGGGCCTCCGACGCGTTCAAATTCCACCGCAAGTATTACATTTGACACCCCCGTGACATTGAAGCGCAGGGCCCCCCCAATGCCCGCGGACCTGGGCGGTCGCTCCGATTCTCCGTATCCAAGGGGCGATTCTATGTGCACAATGCAGACCTTCTTGTAAAAACATGGTTTTACGAGGGCCTCCTCACGCAAATTAAGTAGAGAACCACATTACTGCCATGTGATGGTTTATGTTTCGCAGTCATTGACGACCAGGCTGAGATCATGAACTCGCTAGACTTGACAACCCACTTTGATCACAGGCGGGTGCCTGGATTCAGACCCAGTTACTCCGTGGTCCCACTTCAGTGCTCTGACCTCTCGGTCACTGGGCCGCCTCTAAACACCCCCCATGTTAAATACATAAGTAGCAAACCTGTATCGTGAGCAGCAGCATTCTTTGAATACTCTGCCAAAACAATTTGAATTGTGGAGTGTTGACCCAATTTCGCAATTGCTTTATCATACCTCTGGTTGCAGGAATAATTTCTACAAGACCGAGTTCTAGAGAGCCCCTTTACACGATGTTTTGTTCTACTCTTCCACACTGAGCAGATATTTTAGAAGATGGAGTACCCACACTTTAACACACCACATGCACCTTGCTGCTCGATTCTGGCTTACCCATTTCTACTGATTGGTGGACAGAGGCAGGGGGGGTTAAGAAACTCAAACGTTTGTTTCAACTGCTGTTACAGAAGGGGAACAGATGGGCAGTGGAGCAGGGAGGTAGAGGGGCAGTGGAGTAGAAGGGCAGTGGAGCATTGGAGTAGTTGAGCAGTAGGGCAATTGAGCAGATGGGCAGTGGGACAGCGGAGCAGAAGAGCAGTGGGCCAAATGGGTAGTAGGGCAGTGGAGTAGTGGAGCAAAGGGACAGTTGGGCAGAGGGGCAATGGATCAATTGAGCAGTGGGACAGTGGGACAGTGGGGCAGTGGAGCAGTGGATCAGTGGGGCAGTGGAGTAGAGTGGCAGTGTTGTGAAGGAGGCGAATCACCTGAATATCTTTTCCCACCGACATTTGTATGTGCTCTAAAGAAGGACCATCTCTCAAAACGGCGATCATTCTATATTTGTCCTTGTACCTCCACACACAGCTGGAAAACCGCACACGTGAGCCAAGGCACATTTAACCAACTCAGGCAGCACTTGCAAGCAATTCAAATATATTTTTTGTCATCATGGGTTTATTTCAAAGAGTTTATAGTACCAATAAGAACAATGGTATTTAACTGTATTATTTGCAGGGTGGCCCTGGGGCTTGCCATGTGGCAGGTGTCGTCCATTGGCCGATCCAGACCCCTCCAGCTCTCTCACCCTGGCTTTTCTGCCCCTTCCATGTCCTGGAAACCATAGCAAGGTCATCCCATGAGGACTGCCTGGATAAAAACCAGCATGGAAGGGGCCCAGAGTGGGGCCGGCTATGCTTTTGGGCTAGTCCCGTGTGTGTGTGGTGTGCGTGGTGTCTTGGTAGCAATCGTTCTCCACTTCAACAGCTGTGGTCCCACTGGCAACGTTTCTCTGGGGAACCGTGTGGTAAGTGTGTTTCATGTATCACGGGGTGGGTGGGTGTGGCATGTATCACAGGGTGGGTGGGTAGTATGGTGATAGTGGTCATGGTTGGCACCAATCCACGACCACCACCATCACCCCTACTGAGTGGTTGACATGCTACCACAAAGCAGCACGCGGCGGAGGAGTGAGGTGATCGCTCTTGCAACGCGAGCGAGGCCCCCTCGCTTCCTCTTCTTTCCCTGCATCACCACCTCCACCACCTGCACCTCTTCCATCTCCTGCTCCTTTGTCTCGTCCTCCATTTCATCTTCATCCTCCACCACCATCGTATCCCCCTTCTCTGTTTTCTCAATTCTCTCCTCATCCTCCTCAACCTCCTCGTCCTCGGAGGTGGCAGAAGTGGTGGCAGTGGTGTCGGTGGTGGTGGTGTTGGCTGAGGTGGCAGTGCTGGTGATGTCAGTGGCGGTGGTGGTGGTGGTGGTGGCGGTAGTGGTAGTGTTGGTTGCGTTGATAGCGGCAGAGGTGGTGGTTGCCATGGTGGTGGCAGTGGTGGTGGCGTTAGCGGCAGGGCGGTCGGTGGTGATGATGGCGGTGGACGTGGTGGAGTTGGTGGAGGTGGTTGCGGTAGCGTCAAAGGTGTCGGTGGTGGCGGTGGCAGCAGTGGTGGTGGCGCTGGCAGTGGAGTAAGTTGTGGTGGTGGCAGAGGTGGTGGTTGCCGCGGTGGTGGCGGTGACGGTGACGGTGGCGGTGGTGGCAGTCGTGTCAGTGGTGGCAGTGATGGCGGGGGTGGCAGCGGTGGTGGTGGTTGCAGCGTTGCTGGCAGTGGTGGTGATGGCAGCGGTCCTGACGGGGCACTGCTCCTCCTCAAGGTACTTCTCATCCTCCTCCAGACGCTTCTCCTCAAGATGCTTCATCTCACGAAGTCGCTTCTCCTCCGCGAAGCACTGCACTATAACGAGTCGCTTCTTGAGGAGATGGTCTCTGAAGCAATGCTCCACTGTGCGGCACTTTTCCCTGGCCAGGCGCTGCACCTCAAAGAGGCGCTCCTCTACCAGGAGGCGTTTCAGCGTCCCAAGGTCCTTCTCCTGAAGACGCTTCACCCCGCTGAAGTCTTTTAACTCCCCAATTATCCTCTGTTCAAGCAAAGATCACCACATTAATATTCAGACATGCACATGCAAACAAAAATTAATACCCACATGCATGCAAACATAAACGTGCACATAAACCCAACACAAATGCATACTCACACATCTTTGTACAGATGCAGACATCCACGTTCACTCATTCAAACTCGCTTTTTACACTCGCATGAATATACACAGTCAAGAAAATTTCAAATCAAGATTGAATATATAAAATCACCTGATAACATAACACCTTATCCATCAATACTTTTATCACATTGTACGTGTAGCCCTAACCCTTAATAATCCCAACCCCTACATAATCAAAATACATGTTACATCCTCATATATCCTCACACACCCCATACATGCACTTAAGTCTGTGATCGACTGGGAATATTTCATAGCAATTGTTGGCAACAATCATCACTGGCAATAGTTTCCACAGAATGTTACATTATAAAGATCTCGTAGCCCATAATCTCGACAAATTTCACGCAGTGCCCATAGTGGGCAACTGGAATGGCTACTTCCAATCAACTGAACTAGCAGACGTAATTAATGTGACTGATTTATATCATTTCGTCCTCAATGGTAATAAATGACCAATGCATGAGTGGGATGGTGGAGAGATTGGCTGATGGTGTCTGGAGCTGCTTTTGATATACAGAGAGGTGAAGCAGAGGAATGTTCCAGAGAGATGGTGTCTTGTGATGTTATAGATTCATGATAAGGCTATATGATGGTCTATTTAATTGGTGGTGGTGTGGTGAGAAAGGTAATGTGGAGAGATGGTGTGCCAGTTTTGTAGATAATGTGTATTTGACCCCCACAGACCCCATACACACCTTTGGGGAGCGATGCTTGTAACCTTGGCCTGGGAAAGGGTCCACTTTATCCATAATGTCACCCCAGGTGGTCGACTGGCGCGACGATTCCCGGCCTGCGAAGAGCAGACAGGTAATTCAAAGGACGAGTAATGAATTAGAGAACGAAGAACATGGAGTTTCACAGAACGAATTTTAAGATCCCTGTAATTAGCTCTTTCCACACAACAGGAGCTGCTATTGAGAAATATTCATCACATGGCAGTAAAACTTTACAAGCCATGTTTTTGTGGGCATTCTGAGACCATTAATTCCATAAGCTTGAGACCCCAGTTTAAACAAAAATGGCTGAAATTCAGATATAAACCCATCGTTTCTGGAACACTCGATCATTACGTCTTCCCATCACAACCAAGCCATGTCTTCTCAAAGTAATTGATAAAGGAGCCTCCTTCTCTGTATATAAGCCACGTGATGCAGGTATCTGGGACTTACCCTCATAGTCATCCACAATCTCAGCCCACTTGATATGGCTATCCATGTTGTTGGGAAAGAGTAGATTCTGCGTGAAGTTGGATGGCCTGTGGAGTTTGGAACAACGCTAAGATTTAGCAACAATTTGAATCACTCATCCTCTAAAATATTACATATTTGGCCACTCACTGTACCAATCCCATCACTTCCATGCCTGTTGCTTTCAAGCCAACGCCCGCACTTGTTTGCCACTCATACGTGCTTCTGATCACTCACTCATCGATCCACACAAACATGTTTATTCCACCAGCCTATTACATTAAACATAATCGCCAAACTTAATGATATTTAATCCACACATGCATGTTAATGTACAGCCCATTTGCATTAATCGAATTCTTGATAAACACCCCCCCCCCCTATGCCTTGTAGGTCATGAGGGTCATATGACCTTACTTAAATTATTTGTTATAAACCGAGCATGACGTCGTGGGTCACGTGATGTCAGAGACACCACCCATGTGGCTGTGACATCACAGATTAGAGACAACTATGGCAGCAGCTGGGGTCTGAACAAGAAGGCAGACTCCTCCCCAATGTTGAATAACATTCAATACATAAAATGTAGGGCACAATTGTGCCAGCAATCAGAAAACAATAATTGTAGACATGTTATTCATACTCTGAGATTTAAACAAGTTAGTTATTAATTTTAAAATGCTGACTCGCTTATGTCTAAACAGTGACAGTAAAAGCAACATATCAGGGCATGCCAAGTAACCTATCTAGCAGTCCTAATTTGATTGCAGAAAATAAAAATACCAACATATCAACAATAATGAGGCTTTAATTTGCGGTCAAAATGTAAAATAAAGATAAACAACACTCATAGTCAACAGGGACGCTCACCTCGTTGAGGATTCGCTCTCCAACGTCGTCTGCAGCTGCTCCCTCGTGCGCATTCCTCTCGACTGGCGGTGGAGGCGTGGCTATGACGTACCAGAAATGACGTCACTTCCGCGAGGCTCCGCCCCCACGCGCACAGCTGCCGCACCACGTGGTGCAGTGCGGGTGGTGGCCGTGGGTGGTGATGATGATGGGTGATGATGATGGGTGGTGGTGGTTGATGATGGTGGGTGGTGATGATGGTTATAGATGACGATGGGTGGTGATTATGATGGGTGCTGATGGCTGTTGATGATGATGGTTGATGGGTGATGATGTGTGTTGATGATGGTCGGTGGTGGTGGTGTTGATAGGTGGTTGATGATGATCGGTGGTGATGATTGTGATAGATGGTGATAATGATGGTTGGTGATGATGGTGGGTGTTCATGCTGATAATTGGTGTTAATGATGTAAGGTGGTGATCACGATGGGTGGTGATTATGATGGGTGATGATGCTGATTTGTGGTGAGGATAATGATGGGTGATGGTGATGTTGGGTGGTTGGTGGCAATGATGATGATGGTGGTCCGTGATAATGGGTGGTGGTGATGATTAGTCATGGTGATGATCATGGTTTATGGGTGGTGGTTATGATAGGTAAAAGTGATGATGGGTGGTGCTGATGATTGGTCATGGTGATAATGATGGTTGATTGGTGGTGGTTTTGATAGTTGGAAGTGATGAAGGGTGGTAGTGATGAAGGGTGGTGATCATGATGGGTGGTGATGATGGGTGATGATGATGATTGGTGGTGATTGGTGGTGATTGGAGATTGGTGGTGATTGGAGATTGGTGGTGATTGGAGATTGGTGGTGATTAGTGGTGATTGGTGATTGTTGTGATTGGTGGTGATTGGTGATGATTGGTGATTGGTGGTGATTTGTGATTGGTGGTGATTGGTGATTGGTGGTGAAAGGTGATTGGAGATTGGTGGTTATGGATGGTGTTTGGTGGTGATTGATGGTGATTGGTGATTCATGGTGATTGGTGGTGATTGATGGTGATTGGTGATTCATGATGAGTGGTGGTGATTGGTGATTGTTTTTGATTGGTGATTCGTGGTGAATGTTTGTTATTGGTGTTTGGAGATTGGTGTTGTTTGGTGGTGATTGGTGATTAACAGTGATTGGTGGTGATTGGTGTTTGGCGGTTGGTGGTTATTGGTTGTGATTGGTGATTAACGGTGATTGGTAATTTGTGGTATTTAGCGATTAGTGGTGATTGGTGGTTCTTGGGTGGCGGTTGTGGTTGCTTGGGGGTGGTGGTGGGTGGTGGTGGTTGGAGGGTGGTGGTGGGTGGGTGGTTGTGGGTGAGTGGTTGTGGGTGGTGGTGGTGGTTGGTGGTGGTGGTTGGTGATATTGGGTGATTGATCATGATGGGTGGTGGTGATGATGGGTCTGTGGTGGTGGTGATGATAGGTGATGGGTGGTTGTGATGAAGGATGCTGGTCATGATGGGTGGTGATGTGTGACGATGATGTTGGGTGGCGATGATGATGGATGATGATGATGGATGATGATTATGTGATGATGAGGGTAGGTGGTGGTTGTGGTTGGTGGTGGTTGTAGTTGCTGGTGGTTGTGGTTGGATGAGTTGGTCGTTGGTTGTGGATGGTGGTGGTTGGTGGTGATTGGTTGTGGGTGGTGGGTGGGGGTGGGTGGTGGTGGGGATGGGTGGTGGTGGGTGGTGGTGGGTGGTGGTGGTTGGTGGGTGGGGATGGGTGGTGGTGGGTGGTGGTGGTTGGTGGGTGGTGGCGGTGGTAGTGTTTGGTGGGTGGTGGTGGTTGGTGGTAGGTGGTAGTTGGTGGGTGTTTGTGGGTAGTGGTGGTTATGGTGGTTGGTGGGTGGTGGTTTGTGGGTGGTGGTTTGTGGGTGGTGTTGGTGGATGGTAGTGGTTGGTGGGTGGTGGTGGTGGGTGGTGGTGGTTGGTGGTAGGTGGTAGTTGGTGGGTGTTTGTGGGTAGTGGTGGTTATGGTGGTTGGTGGGTGGTGGTTTGTGGGTGGTGGTTTGTGGGTGGTGGTTGGTGGATGGTAGTGGTTGGTGGGTGGTGGTGGTGGTTGGTGGGTGAGGGAGGTGGTTGGAGGGTGGTGGTGGTGGTTTGTGGGTGGTGGTTGGTGGATGGTAGTGGTTGGTGGGTGGTTGTGGTGGTTGGTGGGTGGTGGAGGTGGTAGTGGGTGGTGGTGGGTGGTTGGTGGATGTGGGTGGTTGGTGGTTTGGTGGTGGTGGGCGGTGGGTGGTTGGTGGAGATCGGTGGTGGGTGATGGTGGGTGATGGTGGGTGGTGGGTGGTGATGCGTGGTGGTGGGTGGTGCTGGGTGGTGCGTGGTGCTAGGTGGTGGTGGATGGTGGTGGGTAGTGGTGGGTGGTGGGTGGTCGTGGGTGGTGGTTAGTGGTGGTGGGTGGTGGGTGGCGGGTGGTGGTGGAGGTGCGTGGTTGGTAGTGGGTTGTCGTGGCTCGTGGTTGGTGGTGGGTGGTGGTGGGTGGTGGCTAGTGGTTGGTGGGTAGTGGGTGGTGGTGGTGGTTGGTGGTGAGTGGTGGATGGTGGAGGTGAGTGGTGGTGGGTGGTGTTGGGTGGTGGTGGGTGGTTGGTGATGATGATTTATAATTGGTGCTGTTGATGATAATGATGATTGGTGCTGGTGATGATGATTGCTGCTGGTGATGATGATGATTGGTGCTGGTGCTGGTCATAACGCTGATTCGTGCTGGTGATAATGATGATGATTGGTGCTGGTGATGACGACTGATGATTGGTGATGACAATGATGATTATTGGTGATGCTGGTGATGATGATTGGTGCTGGTGATGATGATTGGTAATGAAGATGATGATTGTTGCTGGTGATGATGATTGGTGCTGGTGATGAGCATGATGATGAGTGCTGGTGCTGGTTATGATGATGATGATGATTCGTGCTGGTGAAGATGATCATGATTGGTGCTGGTGATGATGATTATTTGTGCTGGTCATGATGATGATGGTTCGTGCTGGTCATGGTGATGATGATGATTGGTCCTGGTGCTGGGGATGATGATGATGATTGGTGCTGGCCATGATGATGATTATTGGTGCTGGTTATGATGATAATGGTTCGTGCTGGTGCTGGTGATGATTATTGGTGCTGGTGATAATGAAAGGTTGGGTTCATAATTGCCCGGTAGAATGAGTATATAATGGCCAGGTAGGGTGGGGTCACTCACCAACTCATCCATTCATCTTGTGTGTGGTGATCCACCAACCCCCGCCTAGATTTCAGGCGCCTTCCCAAAACTGCAATTCAATCACTCACGCACCCACTCCTTTACTCACCCACCCCCTCATTCACTCACCCACGCACTCATTCACTCGCCCATGCACTCATCAACGTACACACCCACTCATTCACTCACCCATACACTCATCAACTTACAGACCCACTCATTCACTCGCCCACGAACTCATTCACTCACTCACCCACTCATTAACTCACCCACCCACTCATTCACTCACCCACCCACTCACTCATTCACTCACCCATACACTCATCAACTTATCCACCTACTATTTCACTCACCCACTACTCATCCACTCACTCACCAACTCGTTCACTCACCCATTAATCATTAACTCACCCACCCACTCATTCACCCCCCCCCCCACTCATTCGCTCACCCACCCACCCACACATTCACTCACCCAACTATTCATTCACTCACCTACCCACTCATTCACTAACTCAACCACTCACCCACCCACTCATTCACTCACCCACCCACTCACTTATTCACCAACCCATCCACTCATTCACACAACTGCCCTTCTGTTCACTAACCCACCCTATCCACTCATTCACTCACCCACCCATTCACTCACCCACCCTTTCACTCACACACCCATCTACTCATTCACCATCACATCTACTCATTAACTCAACCACCCACCCATTCACTCACCCAACCACTCATCCACTCACTCATTCACCCACCCACTCATTCCTCGACATCAGGAGGAAACAAGGAGGTGGAAAGGTGCTGATGCAGGCCGTTTTAAAAGTCTTTGATGACCGCTTTTGTTGCAATCGAAACGTCGTAGTTTTTTGTTATTTTTTGCTACTTTCTCTGAACCTATCTACGTGGTGACTTTACCGAAAGACCCAAGAATACAAATACAACTTATTGGGTAGTCAGAATTCATCAGCACCAACCTGTATGTTGAACCTCTTTCGCACCGTACGTAGCCAACCGTGCAAATCTGTAGGTCTCTCTGGGTGTCTATAATGAGTGACCCATTGTTACTTAAAACTATTTTGGCAATGAAGTGATACGTGATATAATTGAATAGATTTTAAGCACTACAATTTTGAAAAAAAAAATATTGAATAAATTAAAAATAAAGAATAAAAGTAAGTACATGGTAATAAAAGCAACAGTTAAAATGTGTTGGATTTAGTAATAGCATGCCAAATGATGAGTTATTTAGCCTGAAAAATAGTGCAAATACAAATAGATTTTACAAGGAAAAGTGATTTATATTTACTAAATGTCTGAGCAATGGTAATTTAGATTTACTAAATATTTGGAGGAATCTGATTAATATTTATTAATGATCTGGCTGAAATTGATTTACATGTACTAATTGCCTGGGTGAAATTGATATAAGCTTACTAAATATCTGGTTCAATGATTTGGATTTACTAAATAAAATACTTATATTGAATGTCTGTTGCCATAACATTTATATTTCTAATCCACCCAATAGCATGCCTTCATGGTGCCACAATTCACTTACGTTAAGTCAACCGAGCACCATCAAAAAGATAAGAACTATGAAAAGGAACAGCAGATTGACATGTATTTGTGCAATTTTGTCTCAACATGTTTATCCAACATATTACAAGTACAAAAGAAAGAGGGGCTATGAAAAAACAAAGACAGAAACCATGTATCTGTACAATAGGGATACAATACCTGAAGTCTATTAATAATTTGTGGGCATTACAGGCACAGATTCCTTTTTTGGATGTGATTCAAGGTTTTAGTCTTGTTAGTGCATTTAAATTACGACAATTAAAAAAATATATGTAAAGATACTTTCATAATATTTCTTTCTTATGTGCGCAAATTGAAATCCTAAGGGCCAATATGTTTATAAAACAGCTAAAAGAGATTAAAACATCACGTGAATTGATCCACAATCCAGGTGGACCTATCTTTTTTAACATGCACAATTACAAGCATGGCTTCCTAACAAGTAAACTAGCACAACCTTCAGATGTTCCATGCATCTTACATCTATTCCTTTCGAAACGTCGTGAGAATTTTTATTGTTTTATATATATTTATTATTTTATTGTTTTCCCTTCAACGTGACTTTACCGAAAGAGCTAAGAATATGAATTACTGCAGTCACGAAAGCTTTAAATGAAAATTTTACCGCCTCTACGGGGAGGGTTTCCACGTCACTTTAAGATCCTTCAACAAACTCCGGGATAAGAAGGCTCAGCTGATCGAGTCTCTCACCTTTCTGAAGAGATGCCGCGACTCTGGGGTAATTCCAATCGCATTTACACTGACCTCTGCTGCTGTAACTTCTTCTAATGCGAAACGAATTCTTTTCAAAACTAGCTTAGCTCTTATCTCAGAGAAAATCAGACTTATACGCACCGAACTAGATCAGTTAGACAAGACACTCTACAAATCACACTTATCATTGACGGCAACAATGTCCAGGTGACCGTCCCTCCCGCCTCTACATGGTGTGTGCGTGCATTCGTGCGAGGGGGGCGCCGCGTCGGCGCCGTCACTCCCAAGTGGCGGCGTCACGGCGGTGGGCACGGCCCCGACGGAGAGGCTCCGCTGCGGCAGCACCACAACTGTGTAGAGGCTAAACAGCGGACGTCTGCGAGAGCACCGGCCTCGGGAGAGTGGCGGGAAATCCGAGGCACCGGTGGCGGCGTCACGGCGGTGGGTATGGCCCCGACGGAGTGGCTCAGCTGTGGCAGCACCACACAGCCCCCCGAGGTGTCAGTCCTCGTCCCGGGTTGACTGGAGCACCTCGCCTGGGTTGCCCCTACAAGGTAGCGCCGCGGGGTCCGCGGGACTCGTCCGGCTCTCGTGGCTGGCCTTGGCGGTGGTGGCTCCACCTCTCGGGGTTCCGGCGGCGGTCTCCTCCTCCACTCCAGTGGTTCTCACCGGTCCTGGGTACGTGCGAGCTGGAAGACAAACTCGGTAGCGGTAGGGTGCAGGGGCCATCGTACCCGTCTCTCCTGGCTCGGGTCGGGACCCCCTGGGGCCCGGGGCTCCGTGGGGCCCATACACTGTGCAAGGCCCCCGGGTATGGGGGGGGGGGGTGTGGGGACCCCGGGGTATCGGGGTCCTCGAACGGCGGGGTTCTCCCTCGCTGGGGCCGCCCTCCATGGTTTTATTCGCCGGACATTGACCACCATCTCCCGGCCTCTCTCCCCCCCTTGAATCAGTACCGTCCAGGGGGAGATCTGTCGCCCCACGGTCCAGGGTCCCCGCCAGTAGGTGGTTAGCTTCCCCATCTGTCCGGCCCCGACGCGAGGGGTGTGCAGCCACACCTTGGAGCCCGCCGAGTAGAAGGGGGCTCCATCCGGGGTCGGGCGCCCTGCTCCTGCCGCTGGTGTGCGGCCTCGCCTTGCAGGTAGGCCCGGACCCTAGCTCCGCATAGGGTCGAACTCACTACCCTGGTCAGTAATGACTCGTTCGGGGATCCCGTGCTTAAGTACGTAGTGTTCCACGAATGTTCGGGCCACTATGAGGGTTGTCTTATCGGGGATGGCCACCGCTATGGGATAGCGTGTGAAGTACAACACCGCTACAAGAATATATCGGTTGCCCCGGTGGGATCGCGGGAATGGCCCCTGCAGGTCGATCCCAACCAGCTGATTCGTCCGACTGACGCGGAACGGTCTCAGGGGGACCTGGTATCGCGCTGGTTTGGGCCCGCATTACTGACACGCGCGGCAGCCCTGCACCCAGGCGGCCACGTCTTGTGCTAACTTGGGCCAGAGATATTGGCGATGCAGGGTCTCCCCGTCGTGGCCCCCGAGCAGGTGGTCATGCACTAGTCTTAGCAGCTGGGGTCGCACCTGGGCGGGAACACAGATGCACCCAGGCTGGCCGGCTTCGGTGAGCTCCCGTACCACCCCGTTCTGCATGCACAACCGGGCGTACAAACCACGCCAGGGTCCTGGTAGGGTGTCCCTCTTCTCCCGTAGGGCCGCTTCCACCGCCGCCAGATCTGGATCCTCGCAGCTGGGTCCGTCTCAGCTACTCGTCGTCCAGGCCTGGGAAGGCGCAGCCGATGTTCTCCTGGATCCGATTGGGTGGGATTAAGCGACCCGTTGGGCCCCGGGGCGTGGGCTCCGCGTCCGCCGGGTGGTCCCCCGGTTCCCTGGTTCCCCCTGCCGGGGTTTCTGTGGCACATATTGCACTCTCCCCCGCGAGGGGGGGTTTTAGTTTCGGCGCGCCCTCGGTGGTCCGCTGTTTGCTGGCAGCGTCCCCCCGTGAAGCACGGGCAGACTTCCTCCGCCCTTGTCTCGGCGCACACCGCGGGTCGCCTCGACAAGGCGTCCGCGTTTGCATGTGTACGCCCAGCTCTGTACTCGATTTGCAATTTGTACTCATGCAACTCCGCTAACCATCGGGCCATCTGCCCCCGTGGTTCCTTGAACGTAAGGAGGAAATGCAGGGCATGATGGTCGGTGCGCACCCGACATTTCCTGCCATACATATACGGTCGGAACTGTTTACACGCGAAGATCACGGCATACAGTTCTTGACGGGTCACGCAATAATTCAGCTCGGCCCCACTCAGGGTCCGACTGGCATATGCGATGACCCGCTCCGTCCCACCCTGCACCTGCGACAGCACCGCGCTCAGCCCACTGCTGCAGGCATCGGTGTCTAAAATAAAATTAGTGGTGAAATTGGGGAAAGCTAGAGTGGGGGTGTGGGCGAGGTGGTCTTTGAGGGTGGTGAAGGCCGTCTGGCAGGCCTCCGTCCACTGATAGGGGTTCTTAGGGGAGGTGAGTTGGGTGAGGGGGCATGCAATCTCGCTGAATCCCTTTACAGATCGACGATAATAGGTGGCGAGCCCCAAGAATGATCTCCGTCAGGTTCCTTGGCCGTGGCCATTCCACTACGGCGCGTACCTTCTCCGGATCGGTGCACACCCCGCCTCGCTGACTCGGTGTCCGAGGTATGCCACCTCGCACTGCGCAATGTAGGACTTACGCGGCTTGAGCTTGAGATGGGCTGCTCGCAATCGCTGGAACACCTCTCGCAGCCTGGACCAGTGTTCCGACAGATCTACTGAACACTGTCACCTCGTCCAGGTAAATCAGGCACTGTTCCCACTGCAAGCCCCGCATCACCAACTCCATCAATCGCTGGAACGTTGCGGGCGCGTTAGTGAGTCCGAACGGAAGCACTCGAAACTCGAACAGTCCAATTGGGGTGGTGAATGCGGTTTTTGGCCGATCCTCCTCTGCCATCTCCACCTGCCAGTACCCGGACCCCAGATCGAGGGTGGAAAAATACTGTGCTATTGCGAGGCTGTCAGAGGTGTCGTCGATGCACGGTATGGGGAAGGCGTCGCCGAGGGTGACTGCGTTCAACTTTCGGTAATCAACACAGAATCGGGTCGACCCATCCTTTTTCGTCACTAGCACTACCTGGGAAGACCAGGGGCTCGCCGAGGGCTGGATTATGTTATCACGTAGCATATCCGCGACTGCCTCTTTGATCTGGGTCCGATCAGGCGCGCCCACTCGGTATGCGGGGAGTTTGATGGGTCGGGCTGCACCTGTGTTAATTTGGTGCTTAACAAGGTCTGTCCGGCCCATATCTGAATCGTGCTCACTAAAACGTTGCCGTGCTCCTGCAACAATCCGCACAGTTGATCGGCCTCCCCCTTAGGTAAATCTGCCCAAGGCACATGTAACGCATCATGCAAGGGAACGATCTCGGCTCGGGGGGTCGGGCCGACTCGCCAGGCCAGATCCTGGTTGTCCTCGGGGCAGCCAGGGTCTTCCGCCCAGAGTGTAAACACCGAGTCGTTAGAATGGCGCGCGTGCAGGGGGTGTATGGTGGCTACCGTGGTGCGTCGTCGTAGAATTTCCGGGGTACTGTGTGGGTTAAACACCCGCATAAACAGTCGGCCCTCATCTGCGTTTACCAGTGTGGCTGACCCCACAACTCCATACGGGTCCGCCAGCTCCGGGTGAGGAGTTAGCATTACCTCGCCCGATGGTCGGTGTGTGGGGTCGGCGGAGGGTGTTGCTACGGGCACCAGCATCTCGGCAAGCGGGCCGATGGTGACGGCCGATATCAGGGTGGCGGCCATGGGTGTGAAGTGAGGGCGATTCCGTTCTTGTCCCAGGAGCGGGATCCTCTCCCCGCTGTCCTCCACGGTGGCGCATCGCTGGCCTGGCTAGTCGTTGAGCCCCAGTTTCTCCAGGAGGTCCGTACCCGCAATACACTCATGGCACAACACACTCGAGACATAGAATTCCTGTGTACACACCTGGTGTCCGAGACGGACCTCGAGGGAGATCCTTCCCAGCAACCCCATCCCGGCTCTGCTCGCTGTGTGCCTGCAGGCGGCTCACGTCAACCCCGAGCACGCTGCAGTGTGTGGCGCTCACGAGTGAAGCCACTGCCCCCGTGTCGAGTAGGATCCAGGTGCGCTGCCCGTTCACCTGTCCTACCAGTGATGTGGCCCCCGTGATCGCCGCCACCAGCTCCCATAGCCAGTCACCTGTCCTCACCGCGTCCTTGGGTGTTGTGGTCGGAATCTGTGCGGGGGTCACTCGCTCACCATTATTACTATCGTTATTTTGTTTTGGGACCTCGTTGATTGCACCCTTAGGTGGTCCACTCTCTAGGGGGCGTTGGCGTTTAACCCTGGCGCCTGTCTAGTGCGGGCGATTTGAGGACAGTCTCTCACGAGGTTCCCGCGGCGGTCGCACAGGTAACACGCTCGGGGAAGGGCGGTGGCCCCGTAGGAGCTTCCCCGCACGCTCCCTCTTTCCCCTCCCGTACGCCGCTGCCCAGACTCTGCCTCTAGTCGGGCCACCCTCCCGGCTAGCCCCCCTACCGTGGAGCGCATTTCCCCCATTTCCGACTGAATGGTCTCCACTGTGGACTGTAGTTTGGTGATATGGCCACCAACTTGGGTCACCTGGCCGACTATATCACCCATGCCGGTCTGTAGCCCTGCTACCCATCCCGGGGTTGTCTCGCGGGCTACCGGGGGCTCCCTTTCCCGACCCCTTACCGTCGTGGCGAGCTCCTGTTCCTCCTCTTCCTACTCTAACGACAGGCTTGCGATGGTGCGCTCTCTTCCCAGCCCCCGGAGCTGCGTGCGTTCGCTGGAAATTCCTTCACATTTACGCGCGCGCTCGACAAGGGCGTTAAAGGGGAGACGTGTATAGCTCATGTCTGGCTGCCACCACGACGTGCGAGTCAAGTATCGCTGGATCTTCTCAGCGGCAAGCTCCTCAATCATCTCTGTCGTGTATCCCAGGTGTGCGATCTTTGTTAGCTCGCGCACATCCTCGGCATAATCACGCAGGTCCTCGCCGGGTTGGCGGTAGCGTGCCTCTAAGGCTGCTTTTGCCTACTCCTCATCACGCGTACCGAAACGCAGATCAAGTCGGCGCATCAGTTCCTCTAGCTGTGTCTGCGCGCTTGTGGGTAGGGCTTCCACAAAATTGGCTGCCCGCCCATCCAGGTTCATAATAAGTTGGCGTAACGCCTGCGCGTCCGTCCACCCATTAATCTCTTTAGCCCCTATGACGTTGCGGGCGAATGCCTTCCACCAAGGAGCCCCCCGGCTGGTAAATATATGCCATATTTTTGCGTGGGGTAACGCGGGGGTTCGTACCGCTTCTGACGCCAAACTGTGGGGGCTGCCGTCCCCCGCCATCACTGAATTGTCGGGGCCGTTGCCCCCTGACTCCCCCATTACATTTGTACTACTACCACCTGGCAGTTCTGTAGGGTTCGGGTTAGCGACCTCCAACTCCTCGCCCCCCGGGGCCCCTGACTTTGTTACCGACCGCGTTGGCATGGCTCAATTAGTGGGCTTGTACGCTTTACTCTTGCGGCGCGCTACGCGGGTTCAGTGGCGGCGTGCTGCGGTGAGCGCGCTCGCGAAGCAAGACTCTGTCCCGTACGTAAAAAAATGGGTACGGCGCACTGATGCGTGACTCACGTACGTAAACAAATGGGTACGGTGCGCCGACGCGTGATTTCAGTACGTAAACAAATGGGTACGGTATGCTGACACATGACTCCCTCACACACACGCTCTACGCGCCTAGGCAATAACAAACCCAACACCGATACCTGCCCAGCCCCATACACCAATCACACGCGAGGGAGTTGGGTTCGGGGGTGAGAGGGCAGGGGTGTCTGCCGTGCGCGCGCCGCTTATTGGAGGGAGTCACTCCGCTCTGATTTAAAAGGGCCGTTTAAACAGCCGCGCGTGTACGCGCACACCAGGCGCTTAGCTCTCTGCTTCGCTAGAAACAACCGCGCATGCACGCGACCGCAAGACACTCCCGTAAATAGTCGCCCAGGTATGCGAACGCTAAGCACTCCCGTAAACAGTCGCACAGGTACGCAAGCGCTAAGCACTCCCGTAAACAATCGCCCAGGTACGTGAACGCTAAGCGCTCCCGTAAACAGCCGCACGGGCACGCGAATGCTAAGCACTCCCGTAAACAGTCGCCCAGGTACGCGAACGATAAGCACTCCCGTAAACAGTCGCCCAGGCACGCGAACGCTAAGCACTCCCGTAAACAGTCGCCCAGGTACGCGAACGCTAAGCACTCCGGTAAACAGTCGCCCAGGTACGCAAACGCTAAGCACTCCCGTAAACAGTCGCCCAGGTACGCAAACGCTAAGCACTCCGGTAAACAGCCGCACGGGCACGCGAACGCTAAGCACTCCCGTAAACAGTCGCCCAGGTACGCAAACGCTAAGCACTCCGGTAAACAGCCGCACGGGCACGCGAATGCTAAGCACTCCGCCTTCCTCTTCACACTCACAAAGACCACACGACACAGTTTATCCCCCTACTAGCTATTTTATTCACCGCGAGTAACCCGCTAAACTACTCGTGATTGTGTGGGTCAGCAGACTTTAGCTTATCCCTCGGGGATCCTGGGCTGAACTTATCCTGCCTGCCTCTCCGCTTTCTTCCCTCTGATCAATTAGCCCGCACTCACCTTAGTCCCAATCTGATGCTGCAGAAGCTGTGGAACGGTGATGTTCCCGCACCCCGTGCCCCCCTGTCCAATCAGAGGTCTGGATTTTCCCGCCCTCGGATCACCGCTCTGGTGACGTCACCGCAGTGGTTTATTGGACGTCCGCTTTCCGTTCTTCCCGCTATCCGCCCACTGACTCGTGTTTGTGTGTGTGTGGTTCCACTCGCGGTGGCTAAACAGCCCCTGCCATGACCATGCCATTACAATCCCAGGTCACAGCACCGCGGTGCTCTTCAGCCTCGGGGGTAGGTCGCCCAATTTCCCGGCTGCAGGAAACCATGAAGCTTGATCTCATTAGGGGCTTCTGGATAAAAACCTGTTGGCCAGGTGACCTTCCCTCCCGGCTCTACGTGGGGTGTGTGTGCATTCGTGTGATGGGCGCGCCACGTCGGCGCCGTCACTCCCCGGTGGCTGCGTCACGGCGGTGGGCACGGCCCCGATGGAGCGGCTCCGCTGCCGCGGCACCACAACCTCTGGGTCACTGAGCCGCTTCCAAACACCCCCCATGTCAAATACATAAGCAGGAACCTGTATCGTGAGCAGCAGCATTATTTGAATACTCTGCCAAAACAATTTGAATTGTGGAGTGGTGGCACAATTCCGCAATAGCTTTATCATATCTCTGGTGATAGGAAGAATTTCTACAAGACCGAGTTCTAGAGAACCCCTTTACGCGATGTTTTGGTCTACTCTTCCACACTGGGCGGATGTTTCAGTAGAGGAAGGAGTACCCACAATTTAACGCACCGCATCCACGGCCCCTCTCCTAAGTGGGCGTCCCCAGCCCGAATGCTCGCAGGAAGCCCTCCCAGCCTCCCTGCTCGACGAACCAGGCCCCGCACACGTTCACCAACAAGGCGGCCACCACGTCCGTCACGGCCGACTTCTCCGCGTCGCTCAGACGTACGCAGTCCACCAGCCTCTTCGCGAGGGAGGAGCGAGCAGAGCACCACCAGGACCACCACGCGGCCCCAGCTCGCAGAGCCATCGCGGATGACTTCCCAGGCCACGTCCATGAGCAGCCGGCGGTGCCCTCGGTGCTCCACCCACTCCGTGTGAGGAACAGGTCCCCCAGGCAGTTGACCACCTCCTGCACCAGCTGTGCTGGCTAAACCTTCTGCAGCTGCTGGACCTGCAGCTGCTCCTGCACCTGCAGCTACTCCGTCTGTGTCACCAGGTGAGCCATGTAGCCGACGATCAGATCCGCTGTCAAGACGGTCAGCAGCTGCAGCACCTCCTTTTCCTCCCCCTCATCTTCTTCCTCCTCCTGCCCGTGTCTCATTCCTCCTCCCCGTGTCCCACTCCCTCCCCCTGTCTCCCTCCACCTCCCTGTGTCTCCCTCCTACTGTAATGTTTTGCTTTTGCAAAACACGTACTAATTTGTCAGTTACTCCCGAGATATATGGTATTTTAATTGTTTTAACAATCTTATCGATTTCAGCATTGTTGCTTTGCCATCGTGATTTGGCATTCAATGCTCTGTTAATTTGAGCATTATTGTAGCCATTCTGTCGTAGTGCTTCTTTAACGTGTTTAATCTCTCTCACGAGACTTTCACCATCTGACACTGCTTTAGCCTGATATATCAGCGTCTTGATAAGAGAGGATGTCTGAGCTGGGTGATGATGTGATTCTGCATTCAAATAGCATCAGTGTGTGCGTTCGCTTTCTGTAAACGCTGTGTGCTATTTTACCATTTAGGCCATGTCCAAGCAAAATATCTAGGAACGGGAATGTGTTATTCACCTCCATTTCCATGGTGAACTGGATGGCCGGGTTTTGTGCATTGAGATGATTTAGAAAATCATTAAGTGTATCTTTACCATGTGGCCAGGCAACCAAAGTGTCATCCACATATCTAAACCAAAAACATGGTTTCAATGTGCTCGAGACAAGTGCTCTTGTTTCAGAGTTTTCCATGTGCATATTTGCTATAGCCGGAGATAAAGGAGAGCCCATTGCTGCTCCTTCCTTTTGTTTAAATAAATCACCTCCAAAAGAAGTAAGTGTTATTTAAACAATGATGAGCCAGTTTCAGAATATATTTTGGTAAACCTGTATTCTTTACTAGTGTATCAAGTAATTTAAGTGACTCGTTCACTGGAACCTTAGTGAATAGAGAAATCACATCAAAACTCACCAGAATATCATTAGGGTAAAGTTTAATATCTTTATTCACATTCACAAGATGTTCTGAATTTCTTATGTATGAAGATGTCCTCCCGATGTAGGGATGTAATTGTTTAGTTATATGTTTTGCTAATTTATATGTGGCAGAGCGAATTGTACTGACTATGGGTCGTAATGGGATGCCGATTTCATGAATCTTTGGTAGCCCATGCAGTCTAGATGGTTTTGAGGCCCTTGGAATTATTCGGTATTGCTCATTCTTAGGGATTAATGAATTTGCAATTATTGCAGTAGTCTGACGTTCTAAAGTATTAATAGGATCTCGTTTAACTTTAATGTGGGTACTTTTCTCTAGTAAATCTTTAATTTTATTATCATAATTGGCTCGTGGCATCACCACAGTAGTGCGGCCTTCATCAGCTGCCAGGATTTTAAAATCTTTATTTAAATGAATCTCTCTTAAGGCTTTTGCTTCGTTCGAGCTAATATTTATTTTTGGTACTTTGCTATTTTCAATTATTTTGGCAACCTCGTGTCTAGTCATCTCTGCCTCATTATGTGGAAGGAGTCTAACTGCTGATTCTACCTCAGCAATTATCTCATCCACTGGAATTGTGCGTGGGGTAACGGCAAAGTTAAGGCCTTTAGAAAGGACAGAGATCATGTCACTGGTTAAAACAGTGTTAGTCAAGTTCATTACGGGTTTGTTTTTAAATTGTTCGTTTTTAGTGGGTATTTGTTTATTATGAAGTCTAGATAATTTATTCATTTGGCTAGTTTTGGTTAGATTAAACACATTATCAGCCGATTGTTGTGTTATGGTCTCGATTATATTCCAATAATGCATTGATCTACTTGCTTATATCTAAGTGCAACTGCCTTAGAGATTCTGAAATGTAAGATAATTCACTCCTGTTGTGCTGTATTCTCTCTATTAATAATCATTTGCTAGCTTTGTGTAGTATTTGGTTAGCTTTAGCAGACTTTGTGATGTGTTATTTTAACTGCGTTTGGTATTAACTTCGAATCTCTGCACCTTTTGAGGAACGTCAGTGAAGATATCAATTCCATCCGCTTGATGCGGAGCTTCTCCAACTTTCTGGTTTTAAGAAAAGTATCCTCCCCATAGAGGTTAGTCAGTTTAACACGTAGGCTTTCGCGACCAATATTATTCATAATAAACGTGTTTGGGTTAGATCGCGTTATTAATAAATGTGTCGTAACCCTCCACCACCCGACACGGCCAATCAGTAAAAAAGTGTCATGTTGACAAAAGACAAAATAGTTCACTACTTTAGCCCACTGGTGTGTTGAAGAGTGAATCCACAACATTTACAATTTTTTAGTATGACGTTTCGCTGGTAATTACATCCAGCATCATCGGGCAATTCGCCAGAATGGTGAAGCCCTCACTCACTCGCGGTCTTAAATAGAGCAGCAGGGTGACATCATTTAACTCATTCAGGTGCAGTGATTTGAGGTGGAGTGGGGGGTATTTTAATTATATAATAGATTAGTAATCAGTCAAATGTTATGATCAGTAATAAGTTGTAGATTAGTAATTAGGTGTAATGTGTATTATTGTAATTATATACTACGTTAGTAATCAGTTAATTAGTATGTTTCCCCACAACGAGGGTATACAGCTGCTCTGACATGGGACGACCCTGTCGTACACCTCTTCTGAAGCTGACAGGGGCAGTGAGCGTACCGTTGACTTTGATTAGACACTGGACTTCAGTGTAGAGCAGGCGGTTCAGTCCCAGGAAGCTGGTCCCAAAACCAAACGCCCTCGGTGGTCCCATTAGGTACCCGTGGTCAAACGCCTTCTCTTGGTCGAGGGAGAGAAGCGCGAGTGGGAGCCCCCTTTCTCTCGAAGAGGGTGCTGAGGTCTCTGACGAGGAAGACGCCATCATGAATTGTTCTCACTGGGACCGTGTGGGCCTGGTCACTGCCCACCACCTGAGCCAATACAGTCTTCATCTTGGAGAATAGCGCTTTGGCCAGAATTCTTCTCTCCTTATAAACGTCTATGCCTGCCCAAGATGAAATCTGGAGAGACCTACCGCGCAGTCAGGGCCGCAGTCGCGACAGCAGCTCCCTGCGTCCCGGGAGCCGGTGCGGGTTGCCGGACCGCGTCACCGGCGCCGTTCGGAGCGCCGCGGGCGCTGTGTCGGGCGGAGTGGCGCAGCGCGTGCCCGTGGTGCCGTCGCCGGGCATTGCGCGCAAGCAGCATCACGTGTCGTGCAGTCAGGGCGGCATGGGTCGGTGGGTGGGTGTGTGGGTCGGTTTGGGTGGGTGGGTCGGTTTGGGTGGGTGGGTCGGTTTGGGTCAGTGGGTGGATGGGTGGGTCGGTGTGGGTGGGTGGGTTGGTTTGGGTCGGTGGGTGGGTTGGTCGGTCGGTGTGTGGGTCGGTGGGTGGGTGGGTCGGTCGATGGGTGGGTGGCCACTCACATTGATTGACAAACATAGAAGCTGCAACCAATATCGGTGACTCTCATGTGGCCGGCCTGAGAGAGCATCACGTTGTCCTGGACGCACACGGGGAGGCAAGGGGAGGTCACGCTCAGAGGCTGCCCTGTGAGCGGTCAGCCAGCAGTGGATCGACCCACGAACAACGACAATTACAAAGGTCCCCTCGTGTAGCCGCTAGCAGGCTGTAGGGCCAAGTGCTGTTAGAAGTAGCTAGTAGCAGCACTGCCTATGCAAGCTGACAACGTGGCACACACAGAGGGAGTGGTTGGCCAGTACCACGGCCGGCCGCCTTTGTCTCCCCCATTGGGCGATGTTTACTACACACCACCGCTACAACAGGAGCGAGCGCGAGTGCGTCGTGGGGAGCGTGCGCGCCCCCAGAGTGCCCTCCGCTATCACCGGCTTTGATGACCGCGTGGACGATGCCGCGGGACTTGGTCTGGGCCAGGAAGCGGACGATTCCACTGGTGTATGACCTCAACGCGGCGTCGTTGATGCGCCAGATCACCGCTCGCTTGCTCAAGTCGTAGAGGCAATCCCGGCGGCGGCAGCAGCAGCAACGACGACGATAGCGATGATGACGGTAATGAAGATGATGATGACGATGATGATAATGACGATAATGATGACAATGACGATGGTGATAATCACGATGACGATGGTGATGATGACGATAGTGATAATGACGATAATGATGACGATAATAACAATGGTGATGATGCGTACTTCAACAGCTGCAGCACGAGGCAGTTGTGTCCGCGGAAGTGGAACGAGTGCAGGACGCGGATGACGCCGTGCAGCTCAGCACTGCCCTCCCCTGCAGCTCCGTGATCACCTTCAGCTCCATCCTCTGCATCTCCATCTTGGTAGGGCTGCGTGCACACAGCAAGTCTGTGGGTCTCTGGGTCTCTGTGGGTCTCTGTGGGTTTCTACGTGTGTCTATGGATCTCTATGGGTGTTTGGGGGTCATAGTAGTTTTACGGAGGTTATTATTATTTTTTATTATTTTACTCATTATTTTGTAACCATGTATTTACTTCCATTATCTATTATTTTCTTCATTTATAATTATTACGACTGCGGCCGCTTTGTTAAGACCACCACCACCCACACCATTTCCAACCACACCAAAACACCACCACCCACCCACACCACCATCCCCATCACCCCCGCAACAACCCACTTGATGGGCAGTGCCAGCATCTTCACAGCCACCAGGAATCCCATCTTGTGGTCCACACACCGCAGCACTACTCCCTGCCCTTCCTCGCCAAATTATTCTCTCGCACCTCGAAGTGGTATTGGAGCTGCTCCTGGGGAATATAAAATGGAGCAGATGAGGCAGCAGCGCCGCCACAAGCCAGTCAGTCACAATCACGATGTGAATGTTTAACGCTTAGTGGTAGGAGCAGCAGTGGTAGTAGTGGTTAGTAGTAGCAGTAGTGTGTGTGTGTCTGTATGTGCGAGTCTCACAGGGATATAGTTGTGGGTCTCTGTGGGTGTCTCTGTGTCTGTGCGTCTCACTGGGATGTAGCTGTGGGTCTCTATTGGTGCCTCTTTGAGTCTCAATGGGTATCTGTAGATCTCTATGGGTGTCTGTGAGTCTCACAGGGATGTAGTTGTGGGTCGTTATGGGTGTATCTATGGGTGTCTCAATGGGTGTCTCAATGAGTGTGTCTATGAGTGTCTGTCTTTGTGAGCCTCACAGGGATATATTTGTGTTCTTGGTTGTCGTAGCCATCGTTGTTGATGCAACCGCGGGATTTGCCCTCGTCCATAGAGACAAAACAAACTTGACAGACGTCGGCCAGCTCCTCCTGTCGCTCGGTCAGGCGAGGCAGGAAGAGTGCCAGGATCACTGCACACCTGACAACAACTATGGGTTTTTTTTCTTTACCGACAGAACCAGAGTGTTTCTTACACACCAATAAGCCCAGTAAATTGGCACAGTAGGGGGCACAGGTGGTGCATCAGCCACTCGTCTCAGTCGGTCGACCCGTGGCACCTGTTGGGTCTGCCCCGTGACCTCCTGCCAGCGGGAGTTCGACACTTCACTTGGCTTAAAAGTGCACATAGCCTGGCACAAGCGTCGTTATGATGTCACCGCCACTTAGTGGCGAATGGCGGTTGTTGTGTGTGTGTGTATATTCAATCAGGCCAAGAATGTGTGCACCACAGAGTGAATCTCACTGCGGTACAGTGGACAGGCCATGCCGCGCCGCTGCAACTCGAAGATGCAGCGGCGGCACGTGGCAAGGTGGCCGCCGTCGCCGTGAACCAACGTGCAGCTACGCGGCTCACACTGGCACACCACGCACCCACCCACAACACCACCACTACCCACACCACAACCACCACCCACAACACCACCACCACCCACAACACCACGCACCCACCCACAAGACCACCACCATCAGCCACACCAACACCACCCACACCACCAACACCATCAACCACACTTCCAGCACCACCACCCATGCCACCACCACCTATACCAACACCCGCACCAAAACCACCCACACCACCAGCACCACCCACAACAACACCACCACCCACAACACCACCACCACCCACACCACCACCCACACCAACGCCACCCGCACCACCAACACCACCAACCACACTACCAGCAGCACTACCCAGGCCACAACCACCCATGCCACCACTACCTACATCACCACCACCCACACCACCACCACCAACCACACCACCACCACCACCCACACCACGCACCCACCCACAACACCACCACCCACACCATCACCACCACCCACACCACCACCGCTACCGGCTGGAGTGTAAGAAGGAGAGGCAGTGGTGGAGGTGGTGTTGACGCTGGCACCTGCTCGCCTGTTGTCGGCTGTCACTACGGAGAATATCTTCATGAGCAGCGCTAATACTGAGTGTCTGAGATCTCTGAGTGAGAATCCCTCCACACCAAACACCTCCCCCAGGGGGTCCCCCGCCACACCTCACCAGGTACTGCCTCTCTTCATCGTAAAGTCGCCTCCGCTTGATGTACTGTTCCACGTAGTGGAACACCTGCTCCACAGTGAATGTGTCGCCCTCGGCACCGACCGACTGCAGCAGTGGAAGCATCCGAGGCACCGGCTTCAGGAGTGTTCCTCCGAGCTTGTCAGAGACATGGACAATTCCATGCACTGTATGTGTTCTGTATTTGTACGTGGATAGTAACGACAGTGGATGTACATTCACTCCGAGTCTTTACTGGGTCGTTAAACAGCATGGGGTACACAATGACGTGAAACTTCACATCTACCCTACCTCCGTGCTCCATGCCGAAAAGCCACTGCAGTGGTAATAATACTGCAACGTATTTTATTCATCAACCTGCATTTTCTTATTTTTCCCAAATTTTAACCCGGGTTGGGCTGTCGCCATCCTGCCCTGGAACCAATTATTCATTCGTGTCTCTAGCAGACCATTGCAAGCCTTGTGTTAGAGAATGGCTCACTGAAGCTGATATCACAGAGCTACTTCTGAGTACCCTTCAAGTGCCCTCTGGTCCACAGTAAAGAGCAGCACCCTCCCACCTGTCCTTTTAGTCGGAGTAACGTTGGTCATAACAATGTTCTTTTCGTTGAAATTTATCCAAATTAAGTGCAGAACCACATTGCAGCAATGTGATGGTTTATTTTGTGCTGTCAATGACGACAAGGCTGAGATCATTTACTCGCTAGACTTGAGAACCCGTTTTAATCACTTGCGGGTGCCTGTATTCAAACCCAAGTACTCCGTGGTGCCAGTTCCGTGCTATGACCTCTTGGCCACTGGGCCGCCTCTAAACACCCCCCATGTCAAATACATAAGCAGCAACCTGTACCGTGAGCAGCAGCATTCTTTGAATACTCTGCCAAAATAATTTTTATCGTGGAGTGCTGACACAATTCCTCTCCTCAGTGGGCGTCCCCAGCCCAAATGCTCGCAGGAAGCGCCCCCAGCCTCCCTGCTCGACGAGCCAGTTCCCGCACGCGTTCACCAGCAGGGCGGCCACCGCGTCCGTCACGGCCGACGTCTCCTCCGCGTTGCTCAGACGTACGCATTCCACCAGCCTCTTCGCGAGGGAGGAGCGAGCAGACCACCACCAGGACCACCACGCGGCCCCAGCTCGCGGAGCCATCGCGGAGGACCTCCCAGGCCACGTCCACGAGCAGCCGGCGGGGCCCTCGGTGCTCCACCCGCTCCTCCGTGTAGCTCACCAAGTCCAGAACGGAGTCTCTGAACCGCGCGAGGGACAGGTCTCCCAGGCAGTTGACCACCTCCTGCACCAGCTGCGTTGGCTGAACCTCCTGCAGCTGCTGAACCTTCTGCACCTTCTGCAGCTGCTCCTGCACCTGC
Source organism: Petromyzon marinus (assembly GCF_048934315.1). Lineage (NCBI taxonomy): Eukaryota > Metazoa > Chordata > Hyperoartia > Petromyzontiformes > Petromyzontidae > Petromyzon > Petromyzon marinus. The sequence continues at coordinate 16,112,825 of NC_133689.1, forward strand.
AGCCACTCCGTCTGTGTCGCTAGGTGAGCCATGAAGCCGGCGACCAGATTCGCTGGCAAGACGGTCAGCAGCTGCAGCGCCTCCTTCTCTTCCTCCCCCTCGTCTTCCTCCTCCACCTCATCATCTTCCTCCTCCCCCTCCTTAGACTCCTTCTCCTCTGTCTCCCTCTAACTCCCTGTGTGACCCTCCTCCCCCGGTCTCCTTCCTCGTCCCCGTGCGTCCCTCCTCCTTCCCCCGTCTCCCTCTTCCCTGTGTCTCCCTCTTTTTTCTTTTTGCTGATGAAGTTTTTTTTTTATTTCCACAAGGTGTAAACGCCGTATCCCTTATTTTGTAATTGTAATTCTGGGCCAAAGAGGTCCCACAAACGTAAACGTTTTGTATTTAAAATATAACACAACAACAATGAATGGCTTAGTGGGTAAAGTAAGACGCACGCCAAAACGGGTGAGTTAAATAAATCCAATCTCTCCTACCGGATTATAGGACGCAAACCAAACTTTGTTGTAACAAGAACATAAAAAAACTGATTCTCTTAATCAGGTGAATACGGTAAAGGGGCTGAGTCTGTGGTTGCCGGTGTGGTGAGTCTGTGGGTCTCTGTGTGGTGACGATGTCTATGGGTCTCTGTGGTGATGGCAATGTCGGGTGGTGGCGGGTTTAACCACACAACATTTATATATTCACGCGATCTAACCCAAACAAAACCTGTACTACGGAGTCAACAACAACGACGTGAGGGCTCTCCGACGCGCGTCTCGGTTGGGGTGAGGGTGCTTTCTGTTGTATATGTAGGTTATGAAAATTTGATGTAAATAATAAAAATTAAATGAAATTTGCATAATAATCCGACATTATGCTAATTGATGTAAGTGCATAGACTATGCTAATTCGAGAGATAATCGTATTAATTTATGCTAGTGTATGTGTGATTATGCTACTGCGAGCCGTTATGATAATTAGGCCCCGCCTCGTTGACGAGGGTCGTTTATCAATCTGGATAATGCAATTAATCGTATGCAGTTATGCAGGTACTGTGAGCATGTCACATTAAACTCGGCTGTGTTGTTTAACTTCGTATTATCGATGGGTATAATACAATTATTCTCGCTTTAACATTTACTGAGTATGTGTTAGTGTGTTCAGCCAGGTCTCCAAGTTCAGATCTCAGCACAGAATACAGTTCTTATGCATAAATTTCAGGAAAGAACACACAACACTTCCGTGTTAATCAATTTTAATGACGATAGTGATAATGACGATAATGATGACGATGGTGATAATGATGACGATGGTGATAATGATGACGATAATAACAATGGTGATGATGCGTACTTCAACAGCTCCAGCACGAGACAGTTGTGTCCGCGGAAGTGGAACGAGTGCAGGACGCGGATGACGCCGTGCAGCTCAGCACTGCCCTCCCCCTGCAGCTCCGTGATCACCTTCAGCTCCATCCTCTGCATCTCCATCTTGGTAGGGCTGCGTGCACACAGCAATTCTTTGGGTCAGTTTAACACGTAGGCTTTCGCGACCAATATCATTCATAATAAAGGTTTTTGGGTTAGATCGCGTTTATTTATAAATGCGTCGCAACCCTCCACCACCCGACACGGCCAATCAGCAAAAAAGTGTCACGTTGACAAAAGACAAACAATTCACTACTTCAGCCCACCGGTGTGTTGAAGAGTCAATCCACATTTACAGTTTGAGTACGACGTTTCGCTGGTAAATACATCCAGCATCATCAATTGCTTGATGATGGTAAATACATCCAGCATCATCAATTGCTTGATGATGCTGGATGTATTTACCAGCGAAACGTCGTACTCAAACTGTAAATGTGGATTGACTCTTCAACACACCGGTGGGCTGAAGTAGTGAATTGTTTGTCTTTTGTCAACGTGACACTTTTTTGCTGATTGGCCGTGTCGGGTGGTGGAGGGTTGCGACACATTTATAAATAAACGCGATCTAACCCAAACACCTTTATTATGAATTATTTGGGTCTCTGTGGGTCTCTATGAGTGTCTAAGGGTGTCTATGGATCTCTATGGTTGTCTCTAGTTTATAGTAGTCTTAAGAGGGTTATTATTTTAGTGAGATAGTTTCAGTTTATATTTAGAGAGTTTTACGGAGGTTATTATCATTGCTGTTTACTATTATACTCATTATTTTGTAACCATGTTGTATTTACTACCATTTATGATCTATTATTATTTTATTCATGTATAATTATTACGACTGCTCCCACTGTGTTAAGACCACCACCACCCACACCATTTTCAACCACGCCACATCACCACTACCCACCCACCCCCCCACCAACCCCATCACCCCTGCCCCAACCCACTTTCCGTGCAGTACCAGCATCTTGACAGCCACCAGGAATCCCATCTTGTGGTCCACGCACTGCAGCACCACACCCTGCCCTCTCTAGCCAATCTTCTCTTGCACCTCGAAGCCCTATTGGTGCTGATCCTGGGGTATCTAAAACGCAGCCGAAGCAGCAGCAGCGCCGCCACAGCCAGTCAGAGTCACAATCACGATGGGAATATTTAACGCTTAGTGGTAGGAGCAGCAGTGGTCGTAGTGGTTAGTAGTTAGTAGTAGCAGTAGTGCCTGTGTGTCTGTGTGCCTTTGTGTGTGTGCCTGTGTTTGTGTGTCTGTCTGTGCGAGTCTCACAGGGATATAGTTGTGGGTCTCTGTGGGTATCTCTGTGTCTGTGCATCTCACTGATATATAGCTGTGGGTCTCGATTGGTGCCTCTGTGAGTCTCTATGAGTGTCTCTGTGGATCTCTATGGGTGTCTGAATGGGCTCTGTGGGTATCTCTGTGAGCCTCACAGGGATGTAGTTGTGGGTCGTTATGGGTGTTATCTATGGGTCTCTATAGGTGTCTCAATGGGTGTATCTATGGATGTCTGGGTCTCTGTGAGCCTCACAGGGATGTATTTGTTTTCTTGGTCGTCGTAGCCATCGTTGTAGATGCCACCGCGGGATTTGCCCTCGTCCATAGAGAAAAACCAAACTTGACAGACGTCGGCCAGCTCCTCCTCCTGGCGCTCGGTCAGGCGAGGCTCGAAGAGAGCCAGGATCGCTGCAGACGTGACAACAACAACTTAAATCATTAACTATGTTTTTTTTCTTTACCGAAACAACCAAAGAGTGTTTTTACACACACCAAAAAGCCCAGCAAGTTGGCGGTTGTTGTGTGTCTGTGTGTGTGTCTGTGTGTGTGTTCTGTAGCGGTTAGCGCGCTGCGCTATGAACCTGGCGACCCGGGTTTGATTCCCGCTCACGGCCAACACCAGTGACGATTTTCTGAACCGGTCCCGGGCTTCCCCTAGGTCGACTCAGCCTCAAATGAGTACCTGGTGCGGTGTGTAAACATTGCCACTGGGGAGACAAAGGCGGTCGGGCGTGGTGCTGGCCACCCACCCCCTCGTGTACCGTTCCGGCCTTCATAGGTGCTCGCTAACAGCACTTGCCCCTACAGTCTGTTAAGGCTATATGGGGGATCTTTATCTTTGTGTTCTGTCAGACCAGGAATGTGTGCACCACAGAGTGAATCTCCCTGCGGCACAGGGGACAGGCCATGCCGCGCCGCTGCAACTCGAAGACGCAGTGGCGGCATGTGGCAAGGTTTTCGCTGTCGCCGTGAACCAACGTGCAGCTACGTGGCTCACACCGGCACACCACGCACCCACCCACAACACCACCACCACCCACAACACCACCCACAACACCACCAGCACCACCACCCATGCCACCACTACCTACACCACCACCAACCACACCACCCACACCATCACCATCCACCACCGCTACCGGCTGGAGTGTAAGAAGGAGAGGCAGTGGTGGAGGTGGTGTTGACGCTGGCACCGGCTCGCCTGTTGTCGGCCGTCACTACGGAGAATAACTTAATGAGCAGCGCTGCCACCGAGTGTCTGAGATCTCTGAGTGAGAATCCCTCCAGACAAAACACCTCCTCCAGGGGGTCCCTGCCACACCTCACCAGGTACTGCCTCTCTTCATCGTAAAGTCGCCTCCGCTTGATGTACTGTTCCACGTAGTGGAACACCTGTACCACCGTGAATGTGTCGCCCTAGGCACCGACCGAATGCAGCAGAGGAATCATCCGAGGCACCGGCTTCAGGAGAATGTTCCTGCGAGCTTGTCAGAGACATGGACAATTCCATGCACTGTATGTGTTCTGTATTTGTACGTGGATAGTAACGAGAGTGGATGTGCATTCACTCCGAGTCTTTACTGTGTCGTTAAACAGCATGGGGTACACAATGACGTGAAACTTTACATCTACCCTACCTCTGTGCTCCATGCCGAAAAGCCACTGCAGTGGTAATAAAACTGCAACGCATTTTATTCATCAACCTGCATTTTCTTATTTTTCCCAAATTTTAACCTGGGTTGGGCTGTCGCCATCCTGCCCTGGAACCAATTATTAATTCGTGTCTCTAGCAGACCATTGCAGGCCTTGTGTTAGAGAATGGCTCACTGAAGCTGATATCACAGAGCTACTTCTAATTACCCTTCAAACGCCCTCTGGTCCACAGTAAAGAGCAGCACCCTCCCACCTGTCCTTTAAGTAGGAGTAACGTTGGTCATAACAACGTTCTTTTCGATGAAATTTATCCAAATTAAGTGCAGAACCACATTTCAGCCATGTAATGGTTTATTTTGTGCTGTCAATGACGACTGGGCTGAGATCATTAGCTCGCTAGAATTGAGAACCTGCTTTGATCACAGGCGGTGTGGATTCAAACCCAAGTACTCCGTGGTGCCTGGTCAGTGCTATGACCTCTGGGTCACTTAGCCGCCTCCAAACACCCCCCATGTCAAATACATAAGCAGCAACCTGTATCGTGGGCAGCAGCATTCTTTGAATACTCTGTCAAAAAATGTTTATTGTGGAGTGGTGGCACAATTCCGCAATTGCTTTCTCATACCTCTGGTGACAGGAAGAATTTCTACAAGACGGAGTTCTAGAGAACCCCTTTACTCGATGTTTTGGTCTACTATTCCACACTGGGCAGATGAAGAGGAAGTAGTACCTACACTTTAACACACCGCATCCGCAGCCCCTCTCCTAAGTGGGCGTCCCCAGCCCGAATGCTCGCAGGAAGCCCTCCTAGCCTCCCTGCTCGACGAGCCAGGCCCCGCACGCGTTCACCAGCAGGGCGTCCACCGCGTCCATCACGGCCGCCGTCTTCTCCACGTCGCGCAGACGTATGCAGTCGACCAGCCTCTTTGCGAGGGAGGAGCGAGCAGAGCACCACCAGGACCACCACGCGGCTCCGGCTCGCAGAGCCGTCGTGGAGGACTTCCCAGGCCACGTCCACGAGCAGCCGGCGGGGCCCTCGGTGCTCCACCCGCTCCTCCGCGTGGCTCACCAGAACGGAGTTTCTGAACCACGCGAGGAACAGGTCTCCCAGGCAGTTGACCACCTCCTGCGCCAGCTGTGCTGGCTGAACCTTCTGCAGCTGCTGGAGCTGCAGCTGCTCCTGCACCTGCAGCTACTCCTGCACCTACATCTACTCCGTCTGTGTCGCCATGTGAGCCATGTAGCCGGCGATCAGATTCGCTATCAAGACGCTCAACAGCTGCAGCGCCTCCTTCTTTTCCTCACCTTCCTCCTCCCCCTCGTTTTCCTCCTCCCCCTCCTCCTCCTCCCCCTCCTCCTCCACTTTCAAAACAAAGAGTGAGGACATAATATCAATAACCCGGGAATTTTATAGTGACCTCTTCTTTCCTGATAAAACGTCTATGCCTGCCCAGAATTTCCTAAAGAGCTCGGTGAAAGTACTGTCCTCCAGCAGGGCGTTGTTGAAGTGCCAGTAGGCCTCACCACTTGGTGTTCCACGCAGCCTGAGGTCCAGCAGGATCAGGCTGTGGTCTGTTAGTGATGCAGCCCCTGATGTCAGCAGTCAGAATGCTCGAGACAAGACTTCTGGAGATGTAGAAACGGTCGATCCTGGACTGTGTAGCTGGTTCATTGCCCCGTGTCCGCGTGAAGGTGAAGCTTCGCCGCCTAGGGTGGTGCAGCCGCCACACGTCCACCAGATCGGAGGCGTCCAGAAGGGCTTGGAGCTCTCCCCGGAGATTGGCGTTGCAGTGCCCCTTCCCTGTGTGGTCGAGAACATCCAGCGTGCAGTTGTAGTCACCTCCCGTGACCACAAACTCGTCCCCTGGAATGCCACCGAGGTGGTTCCGCAGAAGTTGCAGGAACCCGGGTCTCTCACTGTCAGTGGTGGGAGCGTACACGTTGACGAGGTGGATGGCGGTGACGCCGACCTGCACCGTGAGGTCCAGGATCCTCCCCTTGATCACCTCCACCTGGCTGACGGTGTCGGGGGAAAAGTTTGGTGACAGCACGGTTGCTACTCCTGAGGAGGTGTTGCTGAAGTGGCTGATGAAGGGCTTCGCTCTCCACTCCGTCCTCCAGGCAACGTCATTGTCCATGGCGAGATGGGTCTCCTGCACGAACAGCACGGAGACCTTATGCTGCTTTGCAAGGTATCCTACGTAGTATATTCTCAGCGCCCCTCTGCACCCATTCATGTTCAGGGAGGCGTTGCGCAACGTCATTGTGAGTGAGTCGCCCGCCTGTTCCAATGAGTCACCTTGCTGAGGAGGCTCCTTACCCTGGACGTCTCCAGGTCTCTCGATTGTTTTCCTTCCTGCTGGAGCTCTGTGAGGATGCGTCAGAGGGAGACCTCTATGGCGTCTGGCTCGCCATCTTGTCAAGGCCTCCATCACCTTGTTTGGTTTCCTGGGGGTCTCTTTGAAGAATCTCCACAGGTCTTCCTGGCAGAAGATGGGTGCCCGCGAAGATGACCTCTTTGAGACCTGGTTGGTTTCGCTACCCACACGGAGGTCATCATCCGAGTCCCCCTTCTTGCTTCCATGCCCTGCATGTGGGGGCCAAGAGTCGGGGGCCCATGGTTGGCTCCATGTGGCCTCCCCCAGGGGCCGTGGCAGGTGGAATGCTACCGCACGCCTCTTCCACATTAGCAGGGCACTCTGCGAGGCTTGCAGGGTGTCCTTATTCTGTCTTTTTAATTCTGGGCCAAAGAGGTCCCATAAACGTAAACGTGTTGTATTTAAAATATAACACAAACAACAGCAATGAATGGCTTAGTGGGTAAAGTAAGACGCACCCCAAAACCGGTGAGTTAAATAAATCTGATCTTTCCTATTACCGGATTATAGGACGCAAACCAAACTTTGTTGTAACAAGAACATAGAAAAAACTGAGTCTCTTAATCAGGTGAATACGGTAAAGGGGCTGAGTCTGTGGGTGTCAGTGTGGTGAGTCTGTGGGTCTCTGTGTGGTGAGTCTGTGGGTCTCTGTGTGGTGATGGCCATGTCGGGTGGTGGCGGGTTTAACGACACAAAATTAATATATTCACGCGATCTAACCCAAACAAAGCCTGTACTACGGATTCAACAACAATGACATGAGGGTTCTCCGACGCGCGTCTCGGTTGGGGTGAGGGTGCGGTCGCGCCGTCTCCTCCGTACGGATTGTTTCTTCCTTTCCCAACTGCGATGTTCTCGCTCTCTCCTCTCTTTTTGTCTCCACCGTCGCCAACCGTCGGAGCTCGGCATCCGCGGCCCCTCTCCTAGGTGGGCGTCCCCAGCCCGAATTCTCGCAGGAAGCCCTCCCAGCCTCCCTGCTCGACGAACCAGGCCCAGCACGCGTTCACCAGCAGGGCGGCCACCACGTCCGTCACTGCCGCCGTCTTCTCCGCGTCACTCAGACGTACGCAGTCCACCAGCCTCTTCGCGAGGGAGGAGCGAGCAGAGCACCACCAGGACCACCACGCGGCCCCAGCTCGCGAAGACGTCACGGAGGACCTCCCAGGCCACGTCCACGAGCAGCCGGCGGGACCCTCGGTGCTCCACGCGCTCCTCCGCGTGGCTCACCAGAACAGAGTCTCTGAACCGCGCGAGGAACAGGTCCCCAGGCAGTTGACCACCTCCTGCACCAGCTGTGCTGGCTGAACCTTCTGCAGCTGCTGGACCTGCAGCTGCTCCTGCACCTGCAGCTACTCTGTCTGTTTCGCTAGGTGAGCCATGAAGCCCGCGATCAGATTCGCTGTCAAGACAGTCAACAGCTGCAGCGCCTCCTTTTTCTTCCTCCCCCTCACCTTCTTCTTCCTCCTCCTCCACTCATAAAACAAAGAGTGAGGACATAATATCAATAACCTGGGAATTTTATAGTGACCTCTTCTCTCCTGATAAAACGTCTATGCCTGCCCAGAATTTCCTAAAGAGGTCGGTGAACGTACTGTCCTCCAGCAGGGCGTTGTTGAAGTGCCAGTAGGCCGCAGCACTTGGTGTTCCACGCAGCCTAAGGTCCAGCAGGATCAGGCTGTGGTCTGTTAGTGGTGCAGCCCTGATGTCAGCAGGCAGAATGCTCGAGACAAGACTTCTGGAGATATAGAAGCGGTCGATCCTGGACTGGGTAGCTGGTTCATTGCCCCTTGTCCTCGTGTAGGTGAAGCTTCGCCGCCTCGGGTGGTGAAGCTGCCACACGTCCACCAGATCGGAGGGGTCCAGAAGGGCTTGGAGCTCTCCCCAGAGCTTGGCGTTGCAGTGACCCTTCCCTGTACGGTCGAGAGCATCCAGCGTGCAGTTGTAGTCACCTCCCATGACCACAAACTCGTCCTCTGGAATGCCACCGAGGTGGTTCCGCAGAAGTTGCAGGAACCCGGGTCTCTCACTGTCAGTGGTGGGAGCGTACACGTTGACGAGGTGGATGGCGGTGTTGCCGACCTGCGCCCGGACGTCCAGGACCCTCCCCTTGATCACCTCCACCTGGCTGACGGTGTCAGGAGTGAAGTTTGGTGACAGCACGGTTGCTACTCCTGAGGAGGTGTTGCTGAAGTGGCTGAAAAAAGGCTCCCATTTTCCACTCCGTCCTCCAGGCAACCTCATCGTCCATGTCGAGATGGGTCTCCTGCACGAACAGCACAGAGACATTATGCTGCTTTGCAAGGGACGCTGCGTAGTATCTTCTCAGCGCCTCTCGGCACCCATTCATGTTCAGGGAGGCGATGCGCAGTGTCATTGTGAGCGAGTGGCCCGCCTGTTCCAATCAGTCACCTTGCTGAGAAGGCTCCTTACCCTGGACCTCTCCAGGTCTCTCGATTGTTGTCCTTCCTGCTGGAGCTCCCCTAGGATGCGTCTGAGGGAGACTTCTATGGCGTCTGGCTCGCCATCCTGACAAGGCCTCCATCACTTTGTTTGGTTTCCTGTGGGTCTCTTCGAAGAATCTCCACAGGTCTTCCTGGCAGAAGATGGTGCCCGCGAAGATGACCTCTTTGAGACCTGGCTGGTTTCGCTACCCACACGGAGGTCATAATCCGAGTCCCCCTTCTTGCTTCCATGCCCTGCATGTGGGGGCCAAGAGTCGGGTGCCCATGGTTGGCTCCATGTGGCCTCTGTCGTATATGTGGGTGTGTGAAAATTGATGAAAAATAATTAAAATTAAATGAAATTCGAAATTTGCATAATTAATCCGAAATTATGCTAATTTGTGTACTTATGCGTGTAACTATGCTAATTAGAGAGGTAATCGTATTAATTTATACGAGTGGGTGTGGTTGTGTTAATGATAGCCTTTATGATAATCAGGCCCCGTCTCGTTGACGAGGTGGGGTTATCAATCAGGATAACGCAATCAATCGTGTGCCGTTACGCTAGTGTCAATTCGGCCTCGTTGTCTAACTTCGTATTATTGATCAGCATAATACAATGATTCTCGCTTTAACACTCCCCGAGTGTTCATATTTTAGGTCCCATGTTCACATCGTTCGCATTAGTTTAATGAGTGTGGATTGGTGTGTTTATAGTTTAGGTTCCCGAGTTCATATCTCGTCGCAGGATACAGATCTTATGCAAAAACTTCAGGAAAGAATCACACGACCACTTCTGTATTAATCAATTTATTTTCTAATTAAACCTTAACTATAATATGTATGTGACTCTCAATCTCGGAACTTCAACACGGTATCCACACGGTATCAAGACAGTATCATCAACGACTGTACGATTTCACTTTGATAACACATGGACCCCGCATAAAGCGATTGCTGTTAGTGAGAGAGAGAGTCAGAACATGCAAATGCTATGTTACACAAAAGCTTATACATTATAATATGAACGATCATTATGCTTGAAATGGTCAGCACATTATCACAGGCGACTGATTAACATGCAACGGTATTCATATAAAAAGACAATCAAACAGTTATTATTTCCAAAGGCATAAATGTAACAACAGATCCACCGGACAGACTATAAGATTACCGAAATGGCTTAGTGTGAGGGTATGCGGCGGAACGTGTTATCTCACGGGAGATTAATTAATTAATTAATTCGTGAATAAGAATGTATGATCAGAAAATCGGTTTAGCACGATTCCTCCCCGGGACCGTAGCTCCGTGGCGAAGGTGCCAAGGGTTAATTCGTATTGATAGATCGGTTGGTAACTTATGCGATTAGAAGTACAGTCCAAAACAAAATATTAAAGAGGGAAATTATGAATATACTTATAAATGACGGACTGTTATCACACGATCGATGCTTCCACAGCCAGATGGTTCACGGACTTGAGTGTTCGCTTCTGGTTAAGGACCTGTGTATGTTTGAGTGATATGAATTGTTTTGAATAGTCAGTGTTTGGAATTAATTATTTGCGTTGCCATATGCTGAAGTTGGCATCGCTTGTAGGAGAAGTAGCCTCGCTCCCTTTAGAGCGGTGAGGTGTGTGGGAGTGCATCATACGAATCGCCGCCCTCCTCCACGCAGCAGCCAGCCTCTGTCCACGGGGGAGAGTTGCTTGATCGCTCTCAGTTCTGCTCAGTGGACACCTCTCTCCACTGCTGGATGAGCTGCGCGATCACGCTCGTGCTGGTTCGCTGACAGCAGTTTCTCTCCGCTGTTGGATGAGCTGCATCGGCACGCTCCCTCTCTCTGGGTGGAGAACTCGAACGTGCTCGTTGCTGGTTTGCTGAAAGCAGGTTTTTCTCCACTGCTGGATGACTCAAGTCGCACGTGCTCTTGCTCTGGTTTGCAGAAGCTCTTGCTTGGTGCGTCGGTCGCTCTGCAGCTGGACTCAATGTAGAATAATCTTTCAGCAATACTCTGTCTTTCAGCTCTTGGAAATCACACTAGATGACGCCTCACTACCTTGCGAGTCTTGCCAACGTCAGTGGGTAGCGACGGGGCCACTTTGGCTTCTGCTCGCCGCCCCCTGCTCTGCAGCTCGCCGGCTGGCGACCTGTTGCTCTCGTTCCCGATTGGAACTGCTCCTGAGCCGGCCCACTGGTCGAACTCCCCGCGTTCCGACCTCCTCCGATTCGAACTCCCCGAGTTCCGACCCCCCTGGTAGAACTCCCCGAGTTCCGACCCCTCCGAGTCGAACTGTCTCCCGAGAGTCGACCCCCCCCGGTCGAACTCTGGTGAGCCGACCCCCCCCGGGTCGAACTCTTCCGAGTTGCTCCTCCGAGTCGAACTGTCTCCCGAGAGTCGACCCCCCGGTCGAACTCTGGTGAGCCGACCCCCCCCCCCAAGTCGAACTGAGGTTTCAATGCTCAGGATCCTCTTTTATGCCCAAAAATCCCTTCACTCGGATCCTGCACACAAGGCGAGGTTTCTTTCGATTTTTGCTGTGTAAGGATTTGTCCGTATGTATCTGCGTCCGTGTGTGTGTGTCCGTACATGTGTCAGTGTGTGTCCTTGTGTAGATCACCCACGGTATATTCCGTTGTCATACTCCTACCATAAAACCCACAAGTAAAACAATAAAATGTTATAAATTGTCTCGAAGGCGCCTCTCTGTCTGGGTGCACAACCTGGAGGGAGGGGTGATATTCCCTCCGACTTTCACCGACGCACAAAGAAATGGTTAAAAAGTTTTAAGTTAACATTTCATTTCATCAGAGTTCCATAGTTATGATTCTGTATTAATCCAAGGTCTGAGTCAGCTTCTCGTTGTGGTGTTTGACTCGTGTTTCCCCAAGCGTATACACACTCCTACCCCGCGCTGCAGGGATACAAAGACGGCCGGGATTTCCCTTTCTCTCCGACCCTGGGTTTAACATCGCCCTTTGCTTACGTTGCAGTTTTGCTGTGCGCTTGCATTTCTTTTCCTCTCTACTCTTACTTTAACCCTGCTTATTATTTGCGTATGGGTGGAGGCTAGAGCATTTATGTTGACTTAGGAAAACCTGATTGTTATAGGCTTCGGGTCAAGTCGTATAGACATTATTAAAATATGGAAATACATTTCATATTAAATTAATAGACGGGTGATGGTTACATTGACGTAGCTTGTGGCAGGGTTCAATTGAAGTGGGTGTGAAGATCAATAACTTTAGCCTACCCTGTCGTTAAATTCCGACTTTAAGTTGCTTTAATAGTAATGCAGCACCAATTAGCTTTTTTGACTTAACTAGATCTAGGCTAACGCAACCTCCCAGTGACCCTGGCTTTGTGTTTACGTCAGCCCTTTGCAATCCACTGCGCTCTGCTCTCTATCTGCTCCCTCTGACCCTGGGAGGGCTCTGAACGTCAAAATCGTGTTAGTGGGTCAAGGTAAATATGACCCCCACATGCCATGCTGAGGCCTGGTTTGGTGTTTTTATTCATTATTAAAATTAAAAGAAACAATAGAAATATGTATCTATATGTATTGAAAAATTACTTGTTAATATTAAGATGGAAAAGGGGCCTAGATACAACACCTCCCCCAGGGGCCGTGGCAGGTGGAATGCTACCACACGCCTCTTCCACAGTAGCAGAGCACTCTGCGAGGCTTGCAGTGTGTCCTTATTCTGTCTTTTTAATTCTGGGCCAAAGAGGTCCCATAAACGTAAACGTGTTGTATTTAAAATATAACACAAACATAACAACAATGATGAATGGCTTAGTGGGTAAAGTAAGACGCACCCCAAAACGGGTGAGCTTAATAAATCCGATCTCTCCTATTACCGGATTATAGGATGCAAACCAAACTTTGTTGTATCAGTGTGGTGAGTCTGTGGGTCTTTGTGTGGTGACGATCTCTCTGGGTCTCTGTGTGATGATGGCCGTGTCGGGTGGTGGCGGGTTTAACAACACAACATTATGAGATTCACGAGATCTAACCCAAACAAGACCTGTACTACGGAGTCAACAACAACGACATGAGGGCTCTCCGACGCGCGTCGCGGTTGGGGTGAGGGTGAGGTCGCGCCGTCTCCTCCGTACGGATTGTTTCTTCTTTTCCCAACTGCGACGTTCTCGCTCTCTCCTCTCTTTTTGTCTCCACCGTCGCCAATCGTCGGAGCTCGGCATCCGCGGCCGCTCTCCTAGGTGGGCGACCCCAGCCCGAATTCTCGCCTGAAGCCCTCCCAGCCTCCCTGCTCAACGAGCCAGGCCCCGCACGCGTTCACCAGCAGGGCGGCCACCGCGGCCGTCACGGCCACCGTCTTCTCCGCGTCGCTCAGACGTAAGCAGTCCACCAGCCTCTTCGCGAGGGAGGAGCGAGCAGAGCACCACCAGGACCACCACGCGGCCCCAGCTCGCGGAGCCATCGCGGAGGACCTCCCAGGCCACGTCCACGAGCAGCCGGAGGAGCCCTCGGTGCACCACCCGCTCCTCCGTGTGGCTCACCAAGTCCAGAACGGAGTCTCTGAACCGCACGAGGAACAGGTCTGCCAGGCAGTTGACCACCTCCTGCACCAGCTGTGCTGGCTGAACCTCCTGCAGCTGCTGAACCTTCTGCACCTTCTGCAGCTGCTCCTGCAACTGCAGCCACTCCGTCTGTGTCGCTAGGTGAGCCATGAAACCGGCGATCAGATTCGCTGTCAAGAAGGTCAGCAGCTGCAGCACCTCCTTCTCTTCCTCCCCCTCATTTCCCTCCTCCTCCTCCTCCCCCTGTCTCCTTCCACCTCCCTGTGTCTCCCTCCTCCCCCGGTCTCCTTCCTGCTCCCCGTGTTTCCCTCCTTCCCCCGTCTCCCTCCTCCCTGTGTCTCCCTCCTCCTTTTCCTTTTTTGCTGATGAAGTTTTTCTATTTCCACGAGGTGGTAACACCATATCCCTTATTCTGTAATTGTAATTCTGGGCCAAATAGGTCCCACAAATGTAAACATTTTGTATTTAAAATATAACACAAACATAACAACAATGAATAGCTTAGTGGGTAAAGTAAGACGCACCCCAAAACGGGTGAGTTAAATCAATCCGATCTATCCTACTACCGGATTATAGGACGCAAACCATACTTTGTTGTAACAAGAACATAAAAAAACTGAGTCTCTTAATCAGGTGAATACGGTAAAGGGGCTGAGTCTGTGGTTGACAGTGTGGTGAGTCTGTGGGTCTCTGTGTGGTGACGATGTCTATGGGTCTCTGTGTGGTGATGGCCGTGTCGGGTGGTGGCGAGGTATAACAACACAACATTTATATATTCACGCGATCTAACCCAAACAAAACCTGTACTACGGAGTCAACAACAACGACATGAGGGCTCTCCGACACGCGTCACGGTTGGGGTGAGGTTGCGGTCTGTTGTATATGTAGGTTATGAAAATTTGATGAAAATAATAAAAATTAAATCAAATTTGAAATTTGCATAATTATCCGAAAAAATGTTAATTTGCTGTAATTTATGCGCATAAACTATGCGAATGCGAGATAGAATCGTATTAATTTATGCTAGTGTATGTGTGATTATGCTACTGCGAGCCGTTATGATAATTAGGCCCCGCCTCGTTGACGAGGGTCGGTTTTCAATCGGGTTAATGCAATTAATCATATGCAGTTATGCAGGTACTTGAGCATGTCAGATTAAACTCGGCTGTGTTGTTTAACTTTGTACTATCGATCAGTATAATACAATTATTCCCGCTTTAACATTTACTGAGTATGTGGTAGTGTGTTCAGCCAGGTCTCCAAGTTCAGATCTCAGCACAGAATACAGTTCTTATGCATAAATGTCACGAAAGAACACAACACTTCTGTGTTAATCAATTTTAATGACGATAGTGATAATGACGATAATGATGACGATGGTGATAATGATGATAATGATGACAATAATAACAATGGTGATGATGCGTACTTCAACAGCTCCAGCACGAGACAGTTGTGTCCGCGGAAGTGGAACGAGTGCAGGACGCGGATGACGCCGTGCAGCTCAGCACTGCCCTCCCCCTGCAGCTCCGTGATCACCTACAACTCCATCCTCTGCATCTCTATTTTGGTAGGGCTGTGTGCACACAGCAAGTCTGTGGGTCTCTGTGGGTCTCTAGTTCATAGTAGTTTTACGACGGTTAATTTTTTAGTGAGATAGTTTCAGTTTATAGTTAGAGATAGTTTTGCAGAGGTTATTATCATTGTTGTTTACTATTATACTCATTATTTTGTAACCATGTTGTATTTACTTGCATTTATTATCTATTATTGTATTCATTTATAATTATGACCATGGCCGCTGTGTTAAGACCACCGGCACCCACCCACACCACCACCACCACCACCAACCCCATCACCCCTGCCCCAACCTACTGGATGGGCAGTGCCAGCATCTTGACAGCCACCAGGAATCCCATATTGTGGTCCACGCACCGCAGCACCACTCCCTGCCCTCCCTCGCCAATCTTCTCTCGCACCTCGAAGCGGCATTGGAGCTGCTCCTGGGGTATCTAAGAAGCAGCAGCAGCAGCGCCGCAACGGCCAGTCAGAGTCACAATCACGATGGGAATGTTTTACGCTTAGTGGTAGCAGCAGTGGTAGTACTGAGTAGTAGTTAGTAGCAGTAGTGTCTGTGTGCGCCTGTGTGCCTGTTTGTGTGCGCATCTGCGTGTGTGTGTGTCTGTCTGTGCGAGTTTCACAGGGATATTTCTGCTTGCAAGCTTTGACTTTAACATAGCCATTTCTGTGACCAGACACAAGCTAATCACTCAGCAATTTCAATGCTAAATTATCCTGTTTGATTTGTACTAGGTGCCTCTGTGGATGTGTAGGCTTTGACTTTAACATAGCCATTTCTGTGACCAGTCACAAGCTAATCACTCAGCTCTTTCAATGCTAAATTTTATGCTAATTCGTTTGTCAAGGCGCTCTGTTTCTTCTCACACAGCTTAAAGGTCGCGGTCTGAGCTTGGCTGTGTTCACTCCAGCGCTTTCCTCCAGACAGTCTCGTCCCTTCGCCTGATGAAGGCCGCTTGTGTTGTGGCCGAAACGTCGTGAGAATTTTATTGTGTTATTTTATTTGATCAATGTATTATTTTATTCTCATTCTACGCTACTTTACCGAAAGAACCAAAGAAGATGAATCCTTGCAGCCAAGATAGCTTTAAATCGAAATTTAACAGAATGGTATTGAACCTTTTTCTTTACAGGGTGGCCCTGGGGCTTGCCACGTGGCAGGTGTCGTCCATTGTCCATACCAGACCCCTCCAGCTCTCTCACCCTGGGTCAGCTGCCCCTTCCATGTCCTGGAAACCATGGCAAGGTCATCCTATGAGGACTGCCTGGATGAAAACCAGCATGGAAGGGGCCCAGGGTGGGACCGGCTATGCTTTTGGGCTAGTCCCGTTTGTGTGTGGTGTGCGGTGTCTTCGTAGCAATCGTTCTCCACTGTAGTCCTGGCATCTGCTGCTCAGCTTCATTCCACAGCTGTGGTTCCAGTGGCGCGGTCTCTCCGGGGACCCATGTGGTGTGTGTGTGGGTGTGACATGTATCACGGGGTGGGTGGATAGTATCGTGATAGTGGTCATGGTAGGCACCGATCCACGACCTCCATCACCCCTACTGAGTGGTGGACATGCCACCACAAAGCAGCATGCGGCGGAGGAGTGAGGTGACCGCTCTCGCCTCACGAGCGAGGCCCTCTCGCTTCCTCTTCATTCCCTGCATCACCACCTCCATCTCCTCCTTTGTCTCATCCTCCTCCACCTCCTCTTAATCCTCCACCACCATCTTCTCCCCCTCTTCTGTTTTCTCCATTCTCTCTTCATGCTCCTCAACCTCCGAGGTGGCGTCGGTGGCATCGGTGGTGGCAGCGGAGGTGCTGGAGGTGATGGCCGTGGTGGCGGTGGCAATGGTGGTGATGGTGGCAGCGGAGGTGGCGGTGGCGGCAGCGGTAATGGCGGTGGCGCCAGCGGTGGTGGGGCGGAGGTGGCAGCGTTGGTGGTGGTGATGGTAGTAGTCCTGGCGAGGCACCGCTCTTCCTCCATGAGGCGCTTCTCCTCCTCGACGCTCTTCACGTTGGCGAGACACTTCTCCTCCACCAGACGCTTCTCTTCCGTGAAGCACTTCACTTTAACGAGGCGCTTCTTGAGGAAATAGTCTCTGAAGCAGTTCTCCTCTGTGCGGCGCTTCACCCTGGCAAGGCGCTGCACCTCAAAGAGGTGCTCCTCTACCATGTGGCGTTTCTCTGTCGCATGGTCCTTCTCCTCCTGGAGATGCTTCACCCCGCTGAGATCCTTCAACTCCCCAATTATCCTCTGTTCAAGCAAAGATAATCACATGAATATACAGACATGCAAGCAGAAATTCATTTAAGTTTTTCAGATTCATTTATTTGGTATAACCCTGTGAGCTATGTTGCTCTTGACTCGGGTGCAACCGCAACAAACAAAAACATGATCAAGGAATATCTTAAAGCGACTACACGCAACAGAAAAATCCAGGAAAAGACAGCAAAGTCTTCCAGAAAAGCACCGTATATCAACACTGTGTGCAAAAATCCCGGTGGGATGCAAGTCGAATAATAACAATCATAAGACAATTTAGATTAAAGTTATCAGGCTAACTCTGTACTACAAAAAACAAACATGGCTAAACCAAAACGTTTTCAAAATCACCAAAATAAAGCTATAAAAACAATGTAACAGTGATCATAGGAACTGTGATTCAAATTTAACAATTAACGATATATACATAACATGTACGACCAAACTTTTCAGCCATAGCTGGCTGTATGAGTCACTCCATAACAGCAGGATTATGAGTCGCAGTATGTAAAAAAATATTCAATACACCTTTAAAGATCAGCACACTATTCAAGTGTACATCTATGGTACAATTTATTGAAAATAAGTTTTGGGAACAGAAACTTATTTCTTTTAAACAACAGACAAATATTAACAAGCACTGTTTATTACATTAACTTTGTTTAACTTTTTTGGTCCCAGTTGAGACATTCAGAACTATGACAAAACAAATAATTGTGCTCTGATCTAATGTGCAATCTGTGGCATATGAATTTGTTAAGGTGATGTTGTCCGGTCCTGTACATATCAAGTACAGTGAGGGAAAAACTTATTTGATCCCCTGCTGATTTTGTACATTTGCCCACTGACAAAGAAATGAACAGAATATAATTTTAATGGTAGGTTTATTTGAACAGTGAGAGGCAGAATAACAACAAAAACATCCAGAAAAACATGTCAAAAATGTTATAATTTGATTTCCATTATCCTCCTAGCGAGGCCACGCTAGGAGGATAAAAGGGGACCCCGGGCAAAGGTTTGGGGCTGTTGCTTGGAGTGGAATCTCGTCGGACTGCTGGAGTCATCGTCACCATCTGCATTTTCTCGGCGGTGTCAGACAGGCAGTCTGTTAGCTCTCTTGACTGAAAGTGTAGTGACCCCTTGTACCCTGTGAAGGCTATAATAAATAGAGTACCTCCTGCTCCTCGTGTCTCTGCGTGTATCGCTAGACGTGGATCATAACGACAGTAGATGTACACTCACTCTGAGTTTTTACTCAATGACGTTAAACTTCACATCTACCCTACCTCCATGCTACATGCCGACAACCCACTGCTTTGGTAACCAAACTGCAACGTATTTTATTAGTAAACCTGCATTTTCTAATTTTACCCAAATCTTAACCTCGGTTGGATGTTGCCATCCTGCCGTGGAAACAACGAATCATTCGTGTCTCGAGCAGAAGATTGCAAGCCTTGTGTTAGAGAATGGCCCACTGAAGCTGTAATCACGGAGCTACTTCTGAGTACATTTCAAGTGCCCTCTCATCCACGTAATAAAGAGCAGGATCCTCCCTCCTGTAACGTTGGTCGTAACAATGTTCTTACTTCTTTGTGCTGTCAAGGACAACCGGGCTCACCTTGGTCTGTCTCACTGTCACACTCACCTCTATTCGTACACTCACTCATCTGGGTCTGTCTCACTGTCATACTCACCTCATCCACACGCACTGACGTAGGTCTGTCTCACTGTCACACTCACATCACTAGTCACACTCACCCACCTGGGTCTGTCTCACTGTTACACTCACCTCTCTACCACACTCACCTGGGTTTGTCTTACTTTAACACCACATTCCACAGACACTTACATTGGTCTGTCTCAATGTCACACTCACCTCTACCCACACACACTCACCAGAGTCTGTTTCACTCTCTCACTCATTTGTCTTCCTACACTCACTCACTTGGGTCTGTCTTACTGTCACACTCACCACTCTACCCACACTAACCTGGGTCTCACTGTCTCACCTCTCTTCAAAAACACTGAATTCCTGCTGAACAACACGCGGTTCAACCCACAAGCACTTGGGAGAGCTACAGGGCTCACATGCCATGTCCTTCACAGTCCTGTAATTCGTTTTATTATTATTGCCATAATTGAGTTTGGCAAAAGCCTGTGCGAGACTTTGAACAATGTACACACAGGACCGTCCATAAGGGTGCTAGGCCAGGGGAAAATCCCAGCATGTGGGCCTCCGACGCGTTCAAATTCCACCGCAAGTATTACATTTGACACCCCCGTGACATTGAAGCGCAGGGCCCCCCCAATGCCCGCGGACCTGGGCGGTCGCTCCGATTCTCCGTATCCAAGGGGCGATTCTATGTGCACAATGCAGACCTTCTTGTAAAAACATGGTTTTACGAGGGCCTCCTCACGCAAATTAAGTAGAGAACCACATTACTGCCATGTGATGGTTTATGTTTCGCAGTCATTGACGACCAGGCTGAGATCATGAACTCGCTAGACTTGACAACCCACTTTGATCACAGGCGGGTGCCTGGATTCAGACCCAGTTACTCCGTGGTCCCACTTCAGTGCTCTGACCTCTCGGTCACTGGGCCGCCTCTAAACACCCCCCATGTTAAATACATAAGTAGCAAACCTGTATCGTGAGCAGCAGCATTCTTTGAATACTCTGCCAAAACAATTTGAATTGTGGAGTGTTGACCCAATTTCGCAATTGCTTTATCATACCTCTGGTTGCAGGAATAATTTCTACAAGACCGAGTTCTATAGAGCCCCTTTACACGATGTTTTGTTCTACTCTTACACACTGAGCAGATATTTTAGAAGATGGAGTACCCACACTTTAACACACCACATGCACCTTGCTGCTCGATTGTGGCTTACCCATTTCTACTGATTGGTGGACAGAGGCAGGGGGGGTTAAGAAACTCAAACGTTTGTTTCAACTGCTGTTACAGAAGGGGAACAGATGGGCAGTGGAGCAGGGAGGTAGAGGGGCAGTGGAGTAGAAGGGCAGTGGAGCATTGGAGTAGTTGAGCAGTAGGGCAATTGAGCAGATGGGCAGTGGGACAGCGGAGCAGAAGAGCAGTGGGCCAAATGGGTAGTAGGGCAGTGGAGTAGTGGAGCAAAGGGACAGTTGGGCAGAGGGGCAATGGATCAATTGAGCAGTGGGACAGTGGGACAGTGGGGCAGTGGAGCAGTGGATCAGTGGGGCAGTGGAGTAGAGTGGCAGTGTTGTGAAGGAGGCGAATCACCTGAATATCTTTTCCCACCGACATTTGTATGTGCTCTAAAGAAGGACCATCTCTCAAAACGGCGATCATTCTATATTTGTCCTTGTACCTCCACACACAGCTGGAAAACCGCACACCTGAGCCAAGGCACATTTAACCAACTCAGGCAGCACTTGCAAGCAATTCAAATATATTTTTTGTCATCATGGGTTTATTTCAAAGAGTTTATAGTACCAATAAGAACAATGGTATTTAACCGTATTATTTGCAGGGTGGCCCTGGGGCTTGCCATGTGGCAGGTGTCGTCCATTGGCCGATCCAGACCCCTCCAGCTCTCTCACCCTGGCTTTTCTGCCCCTTCCATGTCCTGGAAACCATAGCAAGGTCATCCCATGAGGACTGCCTGGATAAAAACCAGCATGGAAGGGGCCCAGAGTGGGGCCGGCTATGCTTTTGGGCTAGTCCCGTGTGTGTGTGGTGTGCGTGGTGTCTTGGTAGCAATCGTTCTCCACTTCAACAGCTGTGGTCCCACTGGCAACGTTTCTCTGGGGAACCGTGTGGTAAGTGTGTTTCATGTATCACGGGGTGGGTGGGTGTGGCATGTATCACAGGGTGGGTGGGTAGTATGGTGATAGTGGTCATGGTTGGCACCAATCCACGACCACCACCATCACCCCTACTGAGTGGTTGACATGCTACCACAAAGCAGCACGCGGCGGAGGAGTGAGGTGATCGCTCTTGCAACGCGAGCGAGGCCCCCTCGCTTCCTCTTCTTTCCCTGCATCACCACCTCCACCACCTGCACCTCTTCCATCTCCTGCTCCTTTGTCTCGTCCTCCATTTCATCTTCATCCTCCACCACCATCGTATCCCCCTTCTCTGTTTTCTCAATTCTCTCCTCATCCTCCTCAACCTCCTCGTCCTTGGAGGTGGCAGAAGTGGTGGCAGTGGTGTCGGTGGTGGTGGTGTTGGCTGAGGTGGCAGTGCTGGTGATGTCAGTGGCGGTGGTGGTGGTGGTGGCGGTAGTGGTGGTGTTGGTTGCGTTGGTAGCGGCAGAGGTGGTGGTTGCCATGGTGGTGGCAGTGGTGGTGGCGTTAGCGGCAGGGCGGTCGGTGGTGATGATGGCGGTGGACGTGGTGGAGTTGGTGGAGGTGGTTGCGGTAGCGTCAAAGGTGTCGGTGGTGGCGGTGGCAGCAGTGGTGGTGGCGCTGGCAGTGGAGTAAGTTGTGGTGGTGGCAGAGGTGGTGGTTGCCGCGGTGGTGGCGGTGACGGTGACGGTGGCGGTGGTGGCAGTCGTGTCAGTGGTGGCAGTGATGGCGGGGGTGGCAGCGGTGGTGGTGGTTGCAGCGTTGCTGGCAGTGGTGGTGATGGCAGCGGTCCTGACGGGGCACTGCTCCTCCTCAAGGTACTTCTCATCCTCCTCCAGACGCTTCTCCTCAAGATGCTTCATCTCACGAAGTCGCTTCTCCTCCGCGAAGCACTGCACTATAACGAGTCGCTTCTTGAGGAGATGGTCTCTGAAGCAATGCTCCACTGTGCGGCACTTTTCCCTGGCCAGGCGCTGCACCTCAAAGAGGCGCTCCTCTACCAGGAGGCGTTTCAGCGTCCCAAGGTCCTTCTCCTGAAGACGCTTCACCCCGCTGAAGTCTTTTAACTCCCCAATTATCCTCTGTTCAAGCAAAGATCACCACATTAATATTCAGACATGCACATGCAAACAAAAATTAATACCCACATGCATGCAAACATAAACGTGCACATAAACCCAACACAAATGCATACTCACACATCTTTGTACAGATGCAGACATCCACGTTCACTCATTCAAACTCGCTTTTTACACTCGCATGAATATACACAGTCAAGAAAATTTCAAATCAAGATTGAATATATAAAATCACCTGATAACATAACACCTTATCCATCAATACTTTTATCACATTGTACGTGTAGCCCTAACCCTTAATAATCCCAACCCCTACATAATCAAAATACATGTTACATCCTCATATATCCTCACACACCCCATACATGCACTTAAGTCTGTGATCGACTGGGAATATTTCATAGCAATTGTTGGCAACAATCATCACTGGCAATAGTTTCCACAGAATGTTACATTATAAAGATCTCGTAGCCCATAATCTCGACAAATTTCACGCAGTGCCCATAGTGGGCAACTGGAATGGCTACTTCCAATCAACTGAACTAGCAGACGTAATTAATGTGACTGATTTATATCATTTCGTCCTCAATGGTAATAAATGACCAATGCATGAGTGGGATGGTGGAGAGATTGGCTGATGGTGTCTGGAGCTGGTTTTGATATACAGAGAGGTGAAGCAGAGGAATGTTCCAGAGAGATGGTGTCTTGTGATGTTATAGATTCATGATAAGGCTATATGATGGTCTATTTAATTGGTGGTGGTGTGGTGAGAAAGGTAATGTGGAGAGATGGTGTGCCAGTTTTGTAGATAATGTGTATTTGACCCCCACAGACCCCATACACACCTTTGGGGAGCGATGCTTGTAACCTTGGCCTGGGAAAGGGTCCACTTTATCCATAATGTCACCCCAGGTGGTCGACTGGCGCGACGATTCCCGGCCTGCGAAGAGCAGACAGGTAATTCAAAGGACGAGTAATGAATTAGAGAACGAAGAACATGGAGTTTCACAGAACGAATTTTAAGATCCCTGTAATTAGCTCTTTCCACACAACAGGAGCTGCTATTGAGAAATATTCATCACATGGCAGTAAAACTTTACAAGCCATGTTTTTGTGGGCATTCTGAGACCATTAATTCCATAAGCTTGAGACCCCAGTTTAAACAAAAATGGCTGAAATTCAGATATAAACCCATCGTTTCTGGAACACTCGATCATTACGTCTTCCCATCACAACCAAGCCATGTCTTCTCAAAGTAATTGATAAAGGAGCCTCCTTCTCTGTATATAAGCCACGTGATGCAGGTATCTGGGACTTACCCTCATAGTCATCCACAATCTCAGCCCACTTGATATGGCTATCCATGTTGTTGGGAAAGAGTAGATTCTGCGTGAAGTTGGATGGCCTGTGGAGTTTGGAACAACGCTAAGATTTAGCAACAATTTGAATCACTCATCCTCTAAAATATTACATATTTGGCCACTCACTGTACCAATCCCATCACTTCCATGCCTGTTGCTTTCAAGCCAACGCCCGCACTTGTTTGCCACTCATACGTGCTTCTGATCACTCACTCATCGATCCACACAAACATGTTTATTCCACCAGCCTATTACATTAAACATAATCGCCAAACTTAATGATATTTAATCCACACATGCATGTTAATGTACAGCCCATTTGCATTAATCGAATTCTTGATAAACACCCCCCCCCCCCCCCCTATGCCTTGTAGGTCATGAGGGTCATATGACCTTACTTAAATTATTTGTTATAAACCGAGCATGACGTCGTGGGTCACGTGATGTCAGAGACACCACCCATGTGGCTGTGACATCACAGATTAGAGACAACTATGGCAGCAGCTGGGGTCTGAACAAGAAGGCAGACTCCTCCCCAATGTTGAATAACATTCAATACATAAAATGTAGGGCACAATTGTGCCAGCAATCAGAAAACAATAATTGTAGACATGTTATTCATACTCTGAGATTTAAACAAGTTAGTTATTAATTTTAAAATGCTGACTCGCTTATGTCTAAACAGTGACAGTAAAAGCAACATATCAGGGCATGCCAAGTAACCTATCTAGCAGTCCTAATTTGATTGCAGAAAATAAAAATACCAACATATCAACAATAATGAGGCTTTAATTTGCGGTCAAAATGTAAAATAAAGATAAACAACACTCATAGTCAACAGGGACGCTCACCTCGTTGAGGATTCGCTCTCCAACGTCGTCTGCAGCTGCTCCCTCGTGCGCATTCCTCTCGACTGGCGGTGGAGGCGTGGCTATGACGTACCAGAAATGACGTCACTTCCGCGAGGCTCCGCCCCCACGCGCACAGCTGCCGCACCACGTGGTGCAGTGCGGGTGGTGGCCGTGGGTGGTGATGATGATGGGTGATGATGATGGGTGGTGGTGGTTGATGATGGTGGGTGGTGATGATGGTTATAGATGACGATGGGTGGTGATTATGATGGGTGCTGATGGCTGTTGATGATGATGGTTGATGGGTGATGATGTGTGTTGATGATGGTCGGTGGTGGTGGTGTTGATAGGTGGTTGATGATGATCGGTGGTGATGATTGTGATAGATGGTGATAATGATGGTTGGTGATGATGGTGGGTGTTCATGCTGATAATTGGTGTTAATGATGTAAGGTGGTGATCACGATGGGTGGTGATTATGATGGGTGATGATGCTGATTTGTGGTGAGGATAATGATGGGTGATGGTGATGTTGGGTGGTTGGTGGCAATGATGATGATGGTGGTCCGTGATAATGGGTGGTGGTGATGATTAGTCATGGTGATGATCATGGTTTATGGGTGGTGGTTATGATAGGTAAAAGTGATGATGGGTGGTGCTGATGATTGGTCATGGTGATAATGATGGTTGATTGGTGGTGGTTTTGATAGTTGGAAGTGATGAAGGGTGGTAGTGATGAAGGGTGGTGATCATGATGGGTGGTGATGATGGGTGATGATGATGATTGGTGGTGATTGGTGGTGATTGGAGATTGGTGGTGATTGGAGATTGGTGGTGATTGGAGATTGGTGGTGATTAGTGGTGATTGGTGATTGTTGTGATTGGTGGTGATTGGTGATGATTGGTGATTGGTGGTGATTTGTGATTGGTGGTGATTGGTGATTGGTGGTGAAAGGTGATTGGAGATTGGTGGTTATGGATGGTGTTTGGTGGTGATTGATGGTGATTGGTGATTCATGGTGATTGGTGGTGATTGATGGTGATTGGTGATTCATGATGAGTGGTGGTGATTGGTGATTGTTTTTGATTGGTGATTCGTGGTGAATGTTTGTTATTGGTGTTTGGAGATTGGTGTTGTTTGGTGGTGATTGGTGATTAACAGTGATTGGTGGTGATTGGTGTTTGGCGGTTGGTGGTTATTGGTTGTGATTGGTGATTAACGGTGATTGGTAATTTGTGGTATTTAGCGATTAGTGGTGATTGGTGGTTCTTGGGTGGCGGTTGTGGTTGCTTGGGGGTGGTGGTGGGTGGTGGTGGTTGGAGGGTGGTGGTGGGTGGGTGGTTGTGGGTGAGTGGTTGTGGGTGGTGGTGGTGGTTGGTGGTGGTGGTTGGTGATATTGGGTGATTGATCATGATGGGTGGTGGTGATGATGGGTCTGTGGTGGTGGTGATGATAGGTGATGGGTGGTTGTGATGAAGGATGCTGGTCATGATGGGTGGTGATGTGTGACGATGATGTTGGGTGGCGATGATGATGGATGATGATGATGGATGATGATTATGTGATGATGAGGGTAGGTGGTGGTTGTGGTTGGTGGTGGTTGTAGTTGCTGGTGGTTGTGGTTGGATGAGTTGGTCGTTGGTTGTGGATGGTGGTGGTTGGTGGTGATTGGTTGTGGGTGGTGGGTGGGGGTGGGTGGTGGTGGGGATGGGTGGTGGTGGGTGGTGGTGGGTGGTGGTGGTTGGTGGGTGGGGATGGGTGGTGGTGGGTGGTGGTGGTTGGTGGGTGGTGGCGGTGGTAGTGTTTGGTGGGTGGTGGTGGTTGGTGGTAGGTGGTAGTTGGTGGGTGTTTGTGGGTAGTGGTGGTTATGGTGGTTGGTGGGTGGTGGTTTGTGGGTGGTGGTTTGTGGGTGGTGTTGGTGGATGGTAGTGGTTGGTGGGTGGTGGTGGTGGGTGGTGGTGGTTGGTGGTAGGTGGTAGTTGGTGGGTGTTTGTGGGTAGTGGTGGTTATGGTGGTTGGTGGGTGGTGGTTTGTGGGTGGTGGTTTGTGGGTGGTGGTTGGTGGATGGTAGTGGTTGGTGGGTGGTGGTGGTGGTTGGTGGGTGAGGGAGGTGGTTGGAGGGTGGTGGTGGTGGTTTGTGGGTGGTGGTTGGTGGATGGTAGTGGTTGGTGGGTGGTTGTGGTGGTTGGTGGGTGGTGGAGGTGGTAGTGGGTGGTGGTGGGTGGTTGGTGGATGTGGGTGGTTGGTGGTTTGGTGGTGGTGGGCGGTGGGTGGTTGGTGGAGATCGGTGGTGGGTGATGGTGGGTGATGGTGGGTGGTGGGTGGTGATGCGTGGTGGTGGGTGGTGCTGGGTGGTGCGTGGTGCTAGGTGGTGGTGGATGGTGGTGGGTAGTGGTGGGTGGTGGGTGGTCGTGGGTGGTGGTTAGTGGTGGTGGGTGGTGGGTGGCGGGTGGTGGTGGAGGTGCGTGGTTGGTAGTGGGTTGTCGTGGCTCGTGGTTGGTGGTGGGTGGTGGTGGGTGGTGGCTAGTGGTTGGTGGGTAGTGGGTGGTGGTGGTGGTTGGTGGTGAGTGGTGGATGGTGGAGGTGAGTGGTGGTGGGTGGTGTTGGGTGGTGGTGGGTGGTTGGTGATGATGATTTATAATTGGTGCTGTTGATGATAATGATGATTGGTGCTGGTGATGATGATTGCTGCTGGTGATGATGATGATTGGTGCTGGTGCTGGTCATAACGCTGATTCGTGCTGGTGATAATGATGATGATTGGTGCTGGTGATGACGACTGATGATTGGTGATGACAATGATGATTATTGGTGATGCTGGTGATGATGATTGGTGCTGGTGATGATGATTGGTAATGAAGATGATGATTGTTGCTGGTGATGATGATTGGTGCTGGTGATGAGCATGATGATGAGTGCTGGTGCTGGTTATGATGATGATGATGATGATTCGTGCTGGTGAAGATGATCATGATTGGTGCTGGTGATGATGATTATTTGTGCTGGTCATGATGATGATGGTTCGTGCTGGTCATGGTGATGATGATGATTGGTCCTGGTGCTGGGGATGATGATGATGATTGGTGCTGGCCATGATGATGATTATTGGTGCTGGTTATGATGATAATGGTTCGTGCTGGTGCTGGTGATGATTATTGGTGCTGGTGATAATGAAAGGTTGGGTTCATAATTGCCCGGTAGAATGAGTATATAATGGCCAGGTAGGGTGGGGTCACTCACCAACTCATCCACTCATCTTGTGTGTGGTGATCCACCAACCCCCGCCTAGATTTCAGGCGCCTTCCCAAAACCGCAATTCAATCACTCACGCACCCACTCCTTTACTCACCCACCCCCTCATTCACTCACCCACGCACTCATTCACTCGCCCATGCACTCATCAACGTACACACCCACTCATTCACTCACCCATACACTCATCAACTTACAGACCCACTCATTCACTCGCCCACGAACTCATTCACTCACTCACCCACTCATTAACTCACCCACCCACTCATTCACTCACCCACCCACTCACTCATTCACTCACCCATACACTCATCAACTTATCCACCTACTATTTCACTCACCCACTACTCATCCACTCACTCACCAACTCGTTCACTCACCCATTAATCATTAACTCACCCACCCACTCATTCACCCCCCCCCCACTCATTCGCTCACCCACCCACCCACACATTCACTCACCCAACTATTCATTCACTCACCTACCCACTCATTCACTAACTCAACCACTCACCCACCCACTCATTCACTCACCCACCCACTCACTTATTCACCAACCCATCCACTCATTCACACAACTGCCCTTCTGTTCACTAACCCACCCTATCCACTCATTCACTCACCCACCCATTCACTCACCCACCCTTTCACTCACACACCCATCTACTCATTCACCATCACATCTACTCATTAACTCAACCACCCACCCATTCACTCACCCAACCACTCATCCACTCACTCATTCACCCACCCACTCATTCCTCGACATCAGGAGGAAACAAGGAGGTGGAAAGGTGCTGATGCAGGCCGTTTTAAAAGTCTTTGATGACCGCTTTTGTTGCAATCGAAACGTCGTAGTTTTTTGTTATTTTTTGCTACTTTCTCTGAACCTATCTACGTGGTGACTTTACCGAAAGACCCAAGAATACAAATACAACTTATTGGGTAGTCAGAATTCATCAGCACCAACCTGTATGTTGAACCTCTTTCGCACCGTACGTAGCCAACCGTGCAAATCTGTAGGTCTCTCTGGGTGTCTATAATGAGTGACCCATTGTTACTTAAAACAATTTGGCAATGAAGTGATACGTGATATAATTGAATAGATTTTAAGCACTACAATTTTGGAAAAAAAAAATATTGAATAAATTAAAAATAAAGAATAAAAGTAAGTACATGGTAATAAAAGCAACAGTTAAAATGTGTTGGATTTAGTAATAGCATGCCAAATGATGAGTTATTTAGCCTGAAAAATAGTGCAAATACAAATAGATTTTACAAGGAAAAGTGATTTATATTTACTAAATGTCTGAGCAATGGTAATTTAGATTTACTAAATATTTGGAGGAATCTGATTAATATTTATTAATGATCTGGCTGAAATTGATTTACATGTACTAATTGCCTGGGTGAAATTGATATAAGCTTACTAAATATCTGGTTCAATGATTTGGATTTACTAAATAAAATACTTATATTGAATGTCTGTTGCCATAACATTTATATTTCTAATCCACCCAATAGCATGCCTTCATGGTGCCACAATTCACTTACGTTAAGTCAACCGAGCACCATCAAAAAGATAAGAACTATGAAAAGGAACAGCAGATTGACATGTATTTGTGCAATTTTGTCTCAACATGTTTATCCAACATATTACAAGTACAAAAGAAAGAGTGGCTATGAAAAAACAAAGACAGAAACCATGTATCTGTACAATAGGATACAATACCTGAAGTCTATTAATAATTTGTGGGCATTACAGGCACAGATTCCTTTTTTGGATGTGATTCAAGGTTTTAGTCTTGTTAGTGCATTTAAATTACGACAATTAAAAAAAAATATGTAAAGATACTTTCATAATATTTCTTTCTTATGTGCGCAAATTGAAATCCTAAGGGCCAATATGTTTATAAAACAGCTAAAAGAGATTAAAACATCACGTGAATTGATCCACAATCCAGGTGGACCTATCTTTTTTAACATGCACAATTACAAGCATGGCTTCCTAACAAGTAAACTAGCACAACCTTCAGATGTTCCATGCATCTTACATCTATTCCTTTCGAAACGTCGTGAGAATTTTTATTGTTTTATATATATTTATTATTTTATTGTTTCCCTTCAACGTGACTTTACCGAAAGAGCTAAGAATATGAATTACTGCAGTCACGAAAGCTTTAAATGAAAATTTTACCGCCTCTACGGGGAGGGTTTCCACGTCACTTTAAGATCCTTCAACAAACTCCGGGATAAGAAGGCTCAGCTGATCGAGTCTCTCACCTTTCTGAAGAGATGCCGCGACTCTGGGGTAATTCCAATCGCATTTACACTGACCTCTGCTGCTGTAACTTCTTCTAATGCGAAACGAATTCTTTTCAAAACTAGCTTAGCTCTTATCTCAGAGAAAATCAGACTTATACGCACCGAACTAGATCAGTTAGACAAGACACTCTACAAATCACACTTATCATTGACGGCAACAATGTCCAGGTGACCGTCCCTCCCGCCTCTACATGGTGTGTGCGTGCATTCGTGCGAGGGGGGCGCCGCGTCGGCGCCGTCACTCCCAAGTGGCGGCGTCACGGCGGTGGGCACGGCCCCGACGGAGAGGCTCCGCTGCGGCAGCACCACAACTGTGTAGAGACTAAACAGCGGACGTCTGCGAGAGCACCGGCCTCGGGAGAGTGGCGGGAAATCCGAGGCACCGGTGGCGGCGTCACGGCGGTGGGTATGGCCCCGACGGAGTGGCTCAGCTGTGGCAGCACCACACAGCCCCCCGAGGTGTCAGTCCTCGTCCCGGGTTGACTGGAGCACCTCGCCTGGGTTGCCCCTACAAGGTAGCGCCGCGGGGTCCGCGGGACTCGTCCGGCTCTCGTGGCTGGCCTTGGCGGTGGTGGCTCCACCTCTCGGGGTTCCGGCGGCGGTCTCCTCCTCCACTCCAGTGGTTCTCACCGGTCCTGGGTACGTGCGAGCTGGAAGACAAACTCGGTAGCGGTAGGGTGCAGGGGCCATCGTACCCGTCTCTCCTGGCTCGGGTCGGGACCCCCTGGGGCCCGGGGCTCCGTGGGGCCCATACACTGTGCAAGGCCCCCGGGTATGGGGGGGGGGGGTGTGGGGACCCCGGGGTATCGGGGTCCTCGAACGGCGGGGTTCTCCCTCGCTGGGGCCGCCCTCCATGGTTTTATTCGCCGGACATTGACCACCATCTCCCGGCCTCTCTCCCCCCCTTGAATCAGTACCGTCCAGGGGGAGATCTGTCGCCCCACGGTCCAGGGTCCCCGCCAGTAGGTGGTTAGCTTCCCCATCTGTCCGGCCCCGACGCGAGGGGTGTGCAGCCACACCTTGGAGCCCGCCGACTAGAAGGGGGCTCCATCCGGGGTCGGGCGCCCTGCTCCTGCCGCTGGTGTGCGGCCTCGCCTTGCAGGTAGGCCCGGACCGTAGCTCCGCATAGGGTCGAACTCACTACCCTGGTCAGTAATGACTCGTTCGGGGATCCCGTGCTTAAGTACGTAGTGTTCCACGAATGTTCGGGCCACTATGAGGGTTGTCTTATCGGGGATGGCCACCGCTATGGGATAGCGTGTGAAGTACAACACCGCTACAAGAATATATCGGTTGCCCCGGTGGGATCGCGGGAATGGCCCCTGCAGGTCGATCCCAACCAGCTGATTCGTCCGACTGACGCGGAACGGTCTCAGGGGGACCTGGTATCGCGCTGGTTTGGGCCCGCATTACTGACACGCGCGGCAGCCCTGCACCCAGGCGGCCACGTCTTGTGCTAACTTGGGCCAGAGATATTGGCGATGCAGGGTCTCCCCGTCGTGGCCCCCGAGCAGGTGGTCATGCACTAGTCTTAGCAGCTGGGGTCGCACCTGGGCGGGAACACAGATGCACCCAGGCTGGCCGGCTTCGGTGAGCTCCCGTACCACCCCGTTCTGCATGCACAACCGGGCGTACAAACCACGCCAGGGTCCTGGTAGGGTGTCCCTCTTCTCCCGTAGGGCCGCTTCCACCGCCGCCAGATCTGGATCCTCGCAGCTGGGTCCGTCTCAGCTACTCGTCGTCCAGGCCTGGGAAGGCGCAGCCGATGTTCTCCTGGATCCGATTGGGTGGGGTTAAGCGACCCGTTGGGCCCCGGGGCGTGGGCTCCGCGTCCGCCGGGTGGTCCCCCGGTTCCCTGGTTCCCCCTGCCGGGGTTTCTGTGGCACATATTGCACTCTCCCCCGCGAGGGGGGGTTTTAGTTTCGGCGCGCCCTCGGTGGTCCGCTGTTTGCTGGCAGCGTCCCCCCGTGAAGCACGGGCAGACTTCCTCCGCCCTTGTCTCGGCGCACACCGCGGGTCGCCTCGACAAGGCGTCCGCGTTTGCATGTGTACGCCCAGCTCTGTACTCGATTTGCAATTTGTACTCATGCAACTCCGCTAACCATCGGGCCATCTGCCCCCGTGGTTCCTTGAACGTAAGGAGGAAATGCAGGGCATGATGGTCGGTGCGCACCCGACATTTCCTGCCATACATATACGGTCAGAACTGTTTACACGCGAAGATCACGGGTTTAACAACACAACATTATGAGATTCACGAGATCTAACCCAAACAAGACCTGTACTACGGAGTCAACAACAACGACATGAGGGCTCTCCGACGCGCGTCGCGGTTGGGGTGAGGGTGAGGTCGCGCCGTCTCCTCCGTACGGATTGTTTCTTCTTTTCCCAACTGCGACGTTCTCGCTCTCTCCTCTCTTTTTGTCTCCACCGTCGCCAATCGTCGGAGCTCGGCATCCGCGGCCGCTCTCCTAGGTGGGCGACCCCAGCCCGAATTCTCGCCTGAAGCCCTCCCAGCCTCCCTGCTCAACGAGCCAGGCCCCGCACGCGTTCACCAGCAGGGCGGCCACCGCGGCCGTCACGGCCACCGTCTTCTCCGCGTCGCTCAGACGTAAGCAGTCCACCAGCCTCTTCGCGAGGGAGGAGCGAGCAGAGCACCACCAGGACCACCACGCGGCCCCAGCTCGCGGAGCCATCGCGGAGGACCTCCCAGGCCACGTCCACGAGCAGCCGGAGGAGCCCTCGGTGCACCACCCGCTCCTCCGTGTGGCTCACCAAGTCCAGAACGGAGTCTCTGAACCGCACGAGGAACAGGTCTGCCAGGCAGTTGACCACCTCCTGCACCAGCTGTGCTGGCTGAACCTCCTGCAGCTGCTGAACCTTCTGCACCTTCTGCAGCTGCTCCTGCAACTGCAGCCACTCCGTCTGTGTCGCTAGGTGAGCCATGAAACCGGCGATCAGATTCGCTGTCAAGAAGGTCAGCAGCTGCAGCACCTCCTT
Organism: Petromyzon marinus; assembly: GCF_048934315.1. Lineage (NCBI taxonomy): Eukaryota > Metazoa > Chordata > Hyperoartia > Petromyzontiformes > Petromyzontidae > Petromyzon > Petromyzon marinus. The sequence goes on from NC_133689.1 coordinate 16,146,053, forward strand.
CTCTTCCTCCCCCTCATTTCCCTCCTCCTCCTCCTCCCCCTGTCTCCTTCCACCTCCCTGTGTCTCCCTCCTCCCCCGGTCTCCTTCCTGCTCCCCGTGTTTCCCTCCTTCCCCCGTCTCCCTCCTCCCTGTGTCTCCCTCCTCCTTTTCCTTTTTTGCTGATGAAGTTTTTCTATTTCCACGAGGTGGTAACACCATATCCCTTATTCTGTAATTGTAATTCTGGGCCAAATAGGTCCCACAAATGTAAACATTTTGTATTTAAAATATAACACAAACATAACAACAATGAATAGCTTAGTGGGTAAAGTAAGACGCACCCCAAAACGGGTGAGTTAAATCAATCCGATCTATCCTACTACCGGATTATAGGACGCAAACCATACTTTGTTGTAACAAGAACATAAAAAAACTGAGTCTCTTAATCAGGTGAATACGGTAAAGGGGCTGAGTCTGTGGTTGACAGTGTGGTGAGTCTGTGGGTCTCTGTGTGGTGACGATGTCTATGGGTCTCTGTGTGGTGATGGCCGTGTCGGGTGGTGGCGAGGTATAACAACACAACATTTATATATTCACGCGATCTAACCCAAACAAAACCTGTACTACGGAGTCAACAACAACGACATGAGGGCTCTCCGACACGCGTCACGGTTGGGGTGAGGTTGCGGTCTGTTGTATATGTAGGTTATGAAAATTTGATGAAAATAATAAAAATTAAATCAAATTTGAAATTTGCATAATTATCCGAAAAAATGTTAATTTGCTGTAATTTATGCGCATAAACTATGCGAATGCGAGATAGAATCGTATTAATTTATGCTAGTGTATGTGTGATTATGCTACTGCGAGCCGTTATGATAATTAGGCCCCGCCTCGTTGACGAGGGTCGGTTTTCAATCGGGTTAATGCAATTAATCATATGCAGTTATGCAGGTACTTGAGCATGTCAGATTAAACTCGGCTGTGTTGTTTAACTTTGTACTATCGATCAGTATAATACAATTATTCCCGCTTTAACATTTACTGAGTATGTGGTAGTGTGTTCAGCCAGGTCTCCAAGTTCAGATCTCAGCACAGAATACAGTTCTTATGCATAAATGTCACGAAAGAACACAACACTTCTGTGTTAATCAATTTTAATGACGATAGTGATAATGACGATAATGATGACGATGGTGATAATGATGATAATGATGACAATAATAACAATGGTGATGATGCGTACTTCAACAGCTCCAGCACGAGACAGTTGTGTCCGCGGAAGTGGAACGAGTGCAGGACGCGGATGACGCCGTGCAGCTCAGCACTGCCCTCCCCCTGCAGCTCCGTGATCACCTACAACTCCATCCTCTGCATCTCTATTTTGGTAGGGCTGTGTGCACACAGCAAGTCTGTGGGTCTCTGTGGGTCTCTAGTTCATAGTAGTTTTACGACGGTTAATTTTTTAGTGAGATAGTTTCAGTTTATAGTTAGAGATAGTTTTGCAGAGGTTATTATCATTGTTGTTTACTATTATACTCATTATTTTGTAACCATGTTGTATTTACTTGCATTTATTATCTATTATTGTATTCATTTATAATTATGACCATGGCCGCTGTGTTAAGACCACCGGCACCCACCCACACCACCACCACCAACCCCATCACCCCTGCCCCAACCTACTGGATGGGCAGTGCCAGCATCTTGACAGCCACCAGGAATCCCATATTGTGGTCCACGCACCGCAGCACCACTCCCTGCCCTCCCTCGCCAATCTTCTCTCGCACCTCGAAGCGGCATTGGAGCTGCTCCTGGGGTATCTAAGAAGCAGCAGCAGCAGCGCCGCAACGGCCAGTCAGAGTCACAATCACGATGGGAATGTTTTACGCTTAGTGGTAGCAGCAGTGGTAGTACTGAGTAGTAGTTAGTAGCAGTAGTGTCTGTGTGCGCCTGTGTGCCTGTTTGTGTGCGCATCTGCGTGTGTGTGTGTCTGTCTGTGCGAGTTTCACAGGGATATTTCTGCTTGCAAGCTTTGACTTTAACATAGCCATTTCTGTGACCAGACACAAGCTAATCACTCAGCAATTTCAATGCTAAATTATCCTGTTTGATTTGTACTAGGTGCCTCTGTGGATGTGTAGGCTTTGACTTTAACATAGCCATTTCTGTGACCAGTCACAAGCTAATCACTCAGCTCTTTCAATGCTAAATTTTATGCTAATTCGTTTGTCAAGGCGCTCTGTTTCTTCTCACACAGCTTAAAGGTCGCGGTCTGAGCTTGGCTGTGTTCACTCCAGCGCTTTCCTCCAGACAGTCTCGTCCCTTCGCCTGATGAAGGCCGCTTGTGTTGTGGCCGAAACGTCGTGAGAATTTTATTGTGTTATTTTATTTGATCAATGTATTATTTTATTCTCATTCTACGCTACTTTACCGAAAGAACCAAAGAAGATGAATCCTTGCAGCCAAGATAGCTTTAAATCGAAATTTAACAGAATGGTATTGAACCTTTTTCTTTACAGGGTGGCCCTGGGGCTTGCCACGTGGCAGGTGTCGTCCATTGTCCATACCAGACCCCTACAGCTCTCTCACCCTGGGTCAGCTGCCCCTTCCATGTCCTGGAAACCATGGCAAGGTCATCCTATGAGGACTGCCTGGATGAAAACCAGCATGGAAGGGGCCCAGGGTGGGACCGGCTATGCTTTTGGGCTAGTCCCGTTTGTGTGTGGTGTGCGGTGTCTTCGTAGCAATCGTTCTCCACTGTAGTCCTGGCATCTGCTGCTCAGCTTCATTCCACAGCTGTGGTTCCAGTGGCGCGGTCTCTCCGGGGACCCATGTGGTGTGTGTGTGGGTGTGACATGTATCACGGGGTGGGTGGATAGTATCGTGATAGTGGTCATGGTAGGCACCGATCCACAACCTCCATCACCCCTACTGAGTGGTGGACATGCCACCACAAAGCAGCATGCGGCGGAGGAGTGAGGTGACCGCTCTCGCCTCACGAGCGAGGCCCTCTCGCTTCCTCTTCATTCCCTGCATCACCACCTCCATCTCCTCCTTTGTCTCATCCTCCTCCACCTCCTCTTAATCCTCCACCACCATCTTCTCCCCCTCTTCTGTTTTCTCCATTCTCTCTTCATGCTCCTCAACCTCCGAGGTGGCGTCGGTGGCATCGGTGGTGGCAGCGGAGGTGCTGGAGGTGATGGCCGTGGTGGCGGTGGCAATGGTGGTGATGGTGGCAGCGGAGGTGGCGGTGGCGGCAGCGGTAATGGCGGTGGCGCCAGCGGTGGTGGGGCGGAGGTGGCAGCGTTGGTGGTGGTGATGGTAGTAGTCCTGGCGAGGCACCGCTCTTCCTCCATGAGGCGCTTCTCCTCCTCGACGCTCTTCACGTTGGCGAGACACTTCTCCTCCACCAGACGCTTCTCTTCCGTGAAGCACTTCACTTTAACGAGGCGCTTCTTGAGGAAATAGTCTCTGAAGCAGTTCTCCTCTGTGCGGCGCTTCACCCTGGCAAGGCGCTGCACCTCAAAGAGGTGCTCCTCTACCATGTGGCGTTTCTCTGTCGCATGGTCCTTCTCCTCCTGGAGATGCTTCACCCCGCTGAGATCCTTCAACTCCCCAATTATCCTCTGTTCAAGCAAAGATAATCACATGAATATACAGACATGCAAGCAGAAATTCATTTAAGTTTTTCAGATTCATTTATTTGGTATAACCCTGTGAGCTATGTTGCTCTTGACTCGGGTGCAACCGCAACAAACAAAAACATGATCAAGGAATATCTTAAAGCGACTACACGCAACAGAAAAATCCAGGAAAAGACAGCAAAGTCTTCCAGAAAAGCACCGTATATCAACACTGTGTGCAAAAATCCCGGTGGGATGCAAGTCGAATAATAACAATCATAAGACAATTTAGATTAAAGTTATCAGGCTAACTCTGTACTACAAAAAACAAACATGGCTAAACCAAAACGTTTTCAAAATCACCAAAATAAAGCTATAAAAACAATGTAACAGTGATCATAGGAACTGTGATTCAAATTTAACAATTAACGATATATACATAACATGTACGACCAAACTTTTCAGCCATAGCTGGCTGTATGAGTCACTCCATAACAGCAGGATTATGAGTCGCAGTATGTAAAAAAATATTCAATACACCTTTAAAGATCAGCACACTATTCAAGTGTACATCTATGGTACAATTTATTGAAAATAAGTTTTGGGAACAGAAACTTATTTCTTTTAAACAACAGACAAATATTAACAAGCACTGTTTATTACATTAACTTTGTTTAACTTTTTTGGTCCCAGTTGAGACATTCAGAACTATGACAAAACAAATAATTGTGCTCTGATCTAATGTGCAATCTGTGGCATATGAATTTGTTAAGGTGATGTTGTCCGGTCCTGTACATATCAAGTACAGTGAGGGAAAAACTTATTTGATCCCCTGCTGATTTTGTACATTTGCCCACTGACAAAGAAATGAACAGAATATAATTTTAATGGTAGGTTTATTTGAACAGTGAGAGGCAGAATAACAACAAAAACATCCAGAAAAACATGTCAAAAATGTTATAATTTGATTTCCATTATCCTCCTAGCGAGGCCACGCTAGGAGGATAAAAGGGGACCCCGGGCAAAGGTTTGGGGCTGTTGCTTGGAGTGGAATCTCGTCGGACTGCTGGAGTCATCGTCACCATCTGCATTTTCTCGGCGGTGTCAGACAGGCAGTCTGTTAGCTCTCTTGACTGAAAGTGTAGTGACCCCTTGTACCCTGTGAAGGCTATAATAAATAGAGTACCTCCTGCTCCTCGTGTCTCTGCGTGTATCGCTAGACGTGGATCATAACGACAGTAGATGTACACTCACTCTGAGTTTTTACTCAATGACGTTAAACTTCACATCTACCCTACCTCCATGCTACATGCCGACAACCCACTGCTTTGGTAACCAAACTGCAACGTATTTTATTAGTAAACCTGCATTTTCTAATTTTACCCAAATCTTAACCTCGGTTGGATGTTGCCATCCTGCCGTGGAAACAACGAATCATTCGTGTCTCGAGCAGAAGATTGCAAGCCTTGTGTTAGAGAATGGCCCACTGAAGCTGTAATCACGGAGCTACTTCTGAGTACATTTCAAGTGCCCTCTCATCCACGTAATAAAGAGCAGGATCCTCCCTCCTGTAACGTTGGTCGTAACAATGTTCTTACTTCTTTGTGCTGTCAAGGACAACCGGGCTCACCTTGGTCTGTCTCACTGTCACACTCACCTCTATTCGTACACTCACTCATCTGGGTCTGTCTCACTGTCATACTCACCTCATCCACACGCACTGACGTAGGTCTGTCTCACTGTCACACTCACATCACTAGTCACACTCACCCACCTGGGTCTGTCTCACTGTTACACTCACCTCTCTACCACACTCACCTGGGTTTGTCTTACTTTAACACCACATTCCACAGACACTTACATTGGTCTGTCTCAATGTCACACTCACCTCTACCCACACACACTCACCAGAGTCTGTTTCACTCTCTCACTCATTTGTCTTCCTACACTCACTCACTTGGGTCTGTCTTACTGTCACACTCACCACTCTACCCACACTAACCTGGGTCTCACTGTCTCACCTCTCTTCAAAAACACTGAATTCCTGCTGAACAACACGCGGTTCAACCCACAAGCACTTGGGAGAGCTACAGGGCTCACATGCCATGTCCTTCACAGTCCTGTAATTCGTTTTATTATTATTGCCATAATTGAGTTTGGCAAAAGCCTGTGCGAGACTTTGAACAATGTACACACAGGACCGTCCATAAGGGTGCTAGGCCAGGGGAAAATCCCAGCATGTGGGCCTCCGACGCGTTCAAATTCCACCGCAAGTATTACATTTGACACCCCCGTGACATTGAAGCGCAGGGCCCCCCCAATGCCCGCGGACCTGGGCGGTCGCTCCGATTCTCCGTATCCAAGGGGCGATTCTATGTGCACAATGCAGACCTTCTTGTAAAAACATGGTTTTACGAGGGCCTCCTCACGCAAATTAAGTAGAGAACCACATTACTGCCATGTGATGGTTTATGTTTCGCAGTCATTGACGACCAGGCTGAGATCATGAACTCGCTAGACTTGACAACCCACTTTGATCACAGGCGGGTGCCTGGATTCAGACCCAGTTACTCCGTGGTCCCACTTCAGTGCTCTGACCTCTCGGTCACTGGGCCGCCTCTAAACACCCCCCATGTTAAATACATAAGTAGCAAACCTGTATCGTGAGCAGCAGCATTCTTTGAATACTCTGCCAAAACAATTTGAATTGTGGAGTGTTGACCCAATTTCGCAATTGCTTTATCATACCTCTGGTTGCAGGAATAATTTCTACAAGACCGAGTTCTATAGAGCCCCTTTACACGATGTTTTGTTCTACTCTTACACACTGAGCAGATATTTTAGAAGATGGAGTACCCACACTTTAACACACCACATGCACCTTGCTGCTCGATTGTGGCTTACCCATTTCTACTGATTGGTGGACAGAGGCAGGGGGGGTTAAGAAACTCAAACGTTTGTTTCAACTGCTGTTACAGAAGGGGAACAGATGGGCAGTGGAGCAGGGAGGTAGAGGGGCAGTGGAGTAGAAGGGCAGTGGAGCATTGGAGTAGTTGAGCAGTAGGGCAATTGAGCAGATGGGCAGTGGGACAGCGGAGCAGAAGAGCAGTGGGCCAAATGGGTAGTAGGGCAGTGGAGTAGTGGAGCAAAGGGACAGTTGGGCAGAGGGGCAATGGATCAATTGAGCAGTGGGACAGTGGGACAGTGGGGCAGTGGAGCAGTGGATCAGTGGGGCAGTGGAGTAGAGTGGCAGTGTTGTGAAGGAGGCGAATCACCTGAATATCTTTTCCCACCGACATTTGTATGTGCTCTAAAGAAGGACCATCTCTCAAAACGGCGATCATTCTATATTTGTCCTTGTACCTCCACACACAGCTGGAAAACCGCACACCTGAGCCAAGGCACATTTAACCAACTCAGGCAGCACTTGCAAGCAATTCAAATATATTTTTTGTCATCATGGGTTTATTTCAAAGAGTTTATAGTACCAATAAGAACAATGGTATTTAACCGTATTATTTGCAGGGTGGCCCTGGGGCTTGCCATGTGGCAGGTGTCGTCCATTGGCCGATCCAGACCCCTCCAGCTCTCTCACCCTGGCTTTTCTGCCCCTTCCATGTCCTGGAAACCATAGCAAGGTCATCCCATGAGGACTGCCTGGATAAAAACCAGCATGGAAGGGGCCCAGAGTGGGGCCGGCTATGCTTTTGGGCTAGTCCCGTGTGTGTGTGGTGTGCGTGGTGTCTTGGTAGCAATCGTTCTCCACTTCAACAGCTGTGGTCCCACTGGCAACGTTTCTCTGGGGAACCGTGTGGTAAGTGTGTTTCATGTATCACGGGGTGGGTGGGTGTGGCATGTATCACAGGGTGGGTGGGTAGTATGGTGATAGTGGTCATGGTTGGCACCAATCCACGACCACCACCATCACCCCTACTGAGTGGTTGACATGCTACCACAAAGCAGCACGCGGCGGAGGAGTGAGGTGATCGCTCTTGCAACGCGAGCGAGGCCCCCTCGCTTCCTCTTCTTTCCCTGCATCACCACCTCCACCACCTGCACCTCTTCCATCTCCTGCTCCTTTGTCTCGTCCTCCATTTCATCTTCATCCTCCACCACCATCGTATCCCCCTTCTCTGTTTTCTCAATTCTCTCCTCATCCTCCTCAACCTCCTCGTCCTCGGAGGTGGCAGAAGTGGTGGCAGTGGTGTCGGTGGTGGTGGTGTTGGCTGAGGTGGCAGTGCTGGTGATGTCAGTGGCGGTGGTGGTGGTGGTGGCGGTAGTGGTGGTGTTGGTTGCGTTGGTAGCGGCAGAGGTGGTGGTTGCCATGGTGGTGGCAGTGGTGGTGGCGTTAGCGGCAGGGCGGTCGGTGGTGATGATGGCGGTGGACGTGGTGGAGTTGGTGGAGGTGGTTGCGGTAGCGTCAAAGGTGTCGGTGGTGGCGGTGGCAGCAGTGGTGGTGGCGCTGGCAGTGGAGTAAGTTGTGGTGGTGGCAGAGGTGGTGGTTGCCGCGGTGGTGGCGGTGACGGTGACGGTGGCGGTGGTGGCAGTCGTGTCAGTGGTGGCAGTGATGGCGGGGGTGGCAGCGGTGGTGGTGGTTGCAGCGTTGCTGGCAGTGGTGGTGATGGCAGCGGTCCTGACGGGGCACTGCTCCTCCTCAAGGTACTTCTCATCCTCCTCCAGACGCTTCTCCTCAAGATGCTTCATCTCACGAAGTCGCTTCTCCTCCGCGAAGCACTGCACTATAACGAGTCGCTTCTTGAGGAGATGGTCTCTGAAGCAATGCTCCACTGTGCGGCACTTTTCCCTGGCCAGGCGCTGCACCTCAAAGAGGCGCTCCTCTACCAGGAGGCGTTTCAGCGTCCCAAGGTCCTTCTCCTGAAGACGCTTCACCCCGCTGAAGTCTTTTAACTCCCCAATTATCCTCTGTTCAAGCAAAGATCACCACATTAATATTCAGACATGCACATGCAAACAAAAATTAATACCCACATGCATGCAAACATAAACGTGCACATAAACCCAACACAAATGCATACTCACACATCTTTGTACAGATGCAGACATCCACGTTCACTCATTCAAACTCGCTTTTTACACTCGCATGAATATACACAGTCAAGAAAATTTCAAATCAAGATTGAATATATAAAATCACCTGATAACATAACACCTTATCCATCAATACTTTTATCACATTGTACGTGTAGCCCTAACCCTTAATAATCCCAACCCCTACATAATCAAAATACATGTTACATCCTCATATATCCTCACACACCCCATACATGCACTTAAGTCTGTGATCGACTGGGAATATTTCATAGCAATTGTTGGCAACAATCATCACTGGCAATAGTTTCCACAGAATGTTACATTATAAAGATCTCGTAGCCCATAATCTCGACAAATTTCACGCAGTGCCCATAGTGGGCAACTGGAATGGCTACTTCCAATCAACTGAACTAGCAGACGTAATTAATGTGACTGATTTATATCATTTCGTCCTCAATGGTAATAAATGACCAATGCATGAGTGGGATGGTGGAGAGATTGGCTGATGGTGTCTGGAGCTGGTTTTGATATACAGAGAGGTGAAGCAGAGGAATGTTCCAGAGAGATGGTGTCTTGTGATGTTATAGATTCATGATAAGGCTATATGATGGTCTATTTAATTGGTGGTGGTGTGGTGAGAAAGGTAATGTGGAGAGATGGTGTGCCAGTTTTGTAGATAATGTGTATTTGACCCCCACAGACCCCATACACACCTTTGGGGAGCGATGCTTGTAACCTTGGCCTGGGAAAGGGTCCACTTTATCCATAATGTCACCCCAGGTGGTCGACTGGCGCGACGATTCCCGGCCTGCGAAGAGCAGACAGGTAATTCAAAGGACGAGTAATGAATTAGAGAACGAAGAACATGGAGTTTCACAGAACGAATTTTAAGATCCCTGTAATTAGCTCTTTCCACACAACAGGAGCTGCTATTGAGAAATATTCATCACATGGCAGTAAAACTTTACAAGCCATGTTTTTGTGGGCATTCTGAGACCATTAATTCCATAAGCTTGAGACCCCAGTTTAAACAAAAATGGCTGAAATTCAGATATAAACCCATCGTTTCTGGAACACTCGATCATTACGTCTTCCCATCACAACCAAGCCATGTCTTCTCAAAGTAATTGATAAAGGAGCCTCCTTCTCTGTATATAAGCCACGTGATGCAGGTATCTGGGACTTACCCTCATAGTCATCCACAATCTCAGCCCACTTGATATGGCTATCCATGTTGTTGGGAAAGAGTAGATTCTGCGTGAAGTTGGATGGCCTGTGGAGTTTGGAACAACGCTAAGATTTAGCAACAATTTGAATCACTCATCCTCTAAAATATTACATATTTGGCCACTCACTGTACCAATCCCATCACTTCCATGCCTGTTGCTTTCAAGCCAACGCCCGCACTTGTTTGCCACTCATACGTGCTTCTGATCACTCACTCATCGATCCACACAAACATGTTTATTCCACCAGCCTATTACATTAAACATAATCGCCAAACTTAATGATATTTAATCCACACATGCATGTTAATGTACAGCCCATTTGCATTAATCGAATTCTTGATAAACACCCCCCCCCCCCCTATGCCTTGTAGGTCATGAGGGTCATATGACCTTACTTAAATTATTTGTTATAAACCGAGCATGACGTCGTGGGTCACGTGATGTCAGAGACACCACCCATGTGGCTGTGACATCACAGATTAGAGACAACTATGGCAGCAGCTGGGGTCTGAACAAGAAGGCAGACTCCTCCCCAATGTTGAATAACATTCAATACATAAAATGTAGGGCACAATTGTGCCAGCAATCAGAAAACAATAATTGTAGACATGTTATTCATACTCTGAGATTTAAACAAGTTAGTTATTAATTTTAAAATGCTGACTCGCTTATGTCTAAACAGTGACAGTAAAAGCAACATATCAGGGCATGCCAAGTAACCTATCTAGCAGTCCTAATTTGATTGCAGAAAATAAAAATACCAACATATCAACAATAATGAGGCTTTAATTTGCGGTCAAAATGTAAAATAAAGATAAACAACACTCATAGTCAACAGGGACGCTCACCTCGTTGAGGATTCGCTCTCCAACGTCGTCTGCAGCTGCTCCCTCGTGCGCATTCCTCTCGACTGGCGGTGGAGGCGTGGCTATGACGTACCAGAAATGACGTCACTTCCGCGAGGCTCCGCCCCCACGCGCACAGCTGCCGCACCACGTGGTGCAGTGCGGGTGGTGGCCGTGGGTGGTGATGATGATGGGTGATGATGATGGGTGGTGGTGGTTGATGATGGTGGGTGGTGATGATGGTTATAGATGACGATGGGTGGTGATTATGATGGGTGCTGATGGCTGTTGATGATGATGGTTGATGGGTGATGATGTGTGTTGATGATGGTCGGTGGTGGTGGTGTTGATAGGTGGTTGATGATGATCGGTGGTGATGATTGTGATAGATGGTGATAATGATGGTTGGTGATGATGGTGGGTGTTCATGCTGATAATTGGTGTTAATGATGTAAGGTGGTGATCACGATGGGTGGTGATTATGATGGGTGATGATGCTGATTTGTGGTGAGGATAATGATGGGTGATGGTGATGTTGGGTGGTTGGTGGCAATGATGATGATGGTGGTCCGTGATAATGGGTGGTGGTGATGATTAGTCATGGTGATGATCATGGTTTATGGGTGGTGGTTATGATAGGTAAAAGTGATGATGGGTGGTGCTGATGATTGGTCATGGTGATAATGATGGTTGATTGGTGGTGGTTTTGATAGTTGGAAGTGATGAAGGGTGGTAGTGATGAAGGGTGGTGATCATGATGGGTGGTGATGATGGGTGATGATGATGATTGGTGGTGATTGGTGGTGATTGGAGATTGGTGGTGATTGGAGATTGGTGGTGATTGGAGATTGGTGGTGATTAGTGGTGATTGGTGATTGTTGTGATTGGTGGTGATTGGTGATGATTGGTGATTGGTGGTGATTTGTGATTGGTGGTGATTGGTGATTGGTGGTGAAAGGTGATTGGAGATTGGTGGTTATGGATGGTGTTTGGTGGTGATTGATGGTGATTGGTGATTCATGGTGATTGGTGGTGATTGATGGTGATTGGTGATTCATGATGAGTGGTGGTGATTGGTGATTGTTTTTGATTGGTGATTCGTGGTGAATGTTTGTTATTGGTGTTTGGAGATTGGTGTTGTTTGGTGGTGATTGGTGATTAACAGTGATTGGTGGTGATTGGTGTTTGGCGGTTGGTGGTTATTGGTTGTGATTGGTGATTAACGGTGATTGGTAATTTGTGGTATTTAGCGATTAGTGGTGATTGGTGGTTCTTGGGTGGCGGTTGTGGTTGCTTGGGGGTGGTGGTGGGTGGTGGTGGTTGGAGGGTGGTGGTGGGTGGGTGGTTGTGGGTGAGTGGTTGTGGGTGGTGGTGGTGGTTGGTGGTGGTGGTTGGTGATATTGGGTGATTGATCATGATGGGTGGTGGTGATGATGGGTCTGTGGTGGTGGTGATGATAGGTGATGGGTGGTTGTGATGAAGGATGCTGGTCATGATGGGTGGTGATGTGTGACGATGATGTTGGGTGGCGATGATGATGGATGATGATGATGGATGATGATTATGTGATGATGAGGGTAGGTGGTGGTTGTGGTTGGTGGTGGTTGTAGTTGCTGGTGGTTGTGGTTGGATGAGTTGGTCGTTGGTTGTGGATGGTGGTGGTTGGTGGTGATTGGTTGTGGGTGGTGGGTGGGGGTGGGTGGTGGTGGGGATGGGTGGTGGTGGGTGGTGGTGGGTGGTGGTGGTTGGTGGGTGGGGATGGGTGGTGGTGGGTGGTGGTGGTTGGTGGGTGGTGGCGGTGGTAGTGTTTGGTGGGTGGTGGTGGTTGGTGGTAGGTGGTAGTTGGTGGGTGTTTGTGGGTAGTGGTGGTTATGGTGGTTGGTGGGTGGTGGTTTGTGGGTGGTGGTTTGTGGGTGGTGTTGGTGGATGGTAGTGGTTGGTGGGTGGTGGTGGTGGGTGGTGGTGGTTGGTGGTAGGTGGTAGTTGGTGGGTGTTTGTGGGTAGTGGTGGTTATGGTGGTTGGTGGGTGGTGGTTTGTGGGTGGTGGTTTGTGGGTGGTGGTTGGTGGATGGTAGTGGTTGGTGGGTGGTGGTGGTGGTTGGTGGGTGAGGGAGGTGGTTGGAGGGTGGTGGTGGTGGTTTGTGGGTGGTGGTTGGTGGATGGTAGTGGTTGGTGGGTGGTTGTGGTGGTTGGTGGGTGGTGGAGGTGGTAGTGGGTGGTGGTGGGTGGTTGGTGGATGTGGGTGGTTGGTGGTTTGGTGGTGGTGGGCGGTGGGTGGTTGGTGGAGATCGGTGGTGGGTGATGGTGGGTGATGGTGGGTGGTGGGTGGTGATGCGTGGTGGTGGGTGGTGCTGGGTGGTGCGTGGTGCTAGGTGGTGGTGGATGGTGGTGGGTAGTGGTGGGTGGTGGGTGGTCGTGGGTGGTGGTTAGTGGTGGTGGGTGGTGGGTGGCGGGTGGTGGTGGAGGTGCGTGGTTGGTAGTGGGTTGTCGTGGCTCGTGGTTGGTGGTGGGTGGTGGTGGGTGGTGGCTAGTGGTTGGTGGGTAGTGGGTGGTGGTGGTGGTTGGTGGTGAGTGGTGGATGGTGGAGGTGAGTGGTGGTGGGTGGTGTTGGGTGGTGGTGGGTGGTTGGTGATGATGATTTATAATTGGTGCTGTTGATGATAATGATGATTGGTGCTGGTGATGATGATTGCTGCTGGTGATGATGATGATTGGTGCTGGTGCTGGTCATAACGCTGATTCGTGCTGGTGATAATGATGATGATTGGTGCTGGTGATGACGACTGATGATTGGTGATGACAATGATGATTATTGGTGATGCTGGTGATGATGATTGGTGCTGGTGATGATGATTGGTAATGAAGATGATGATTGTTGCTGGTGATGATGATTGGTGCTGGTGATGAGCATGATGATGAGTGCTGGTGCTGGTTATGATGATGATGATGATGATTCGTGCTGGTGAAGATGATCATGATTGGTGCTGGTGATGATGATTATTTGTGCTGGTCATGATGATGATGGTTCGTGCTGGTCATGGTGATGATGATGATTGGTCCTGGTGCTGGGGATGATGATGATGATTGGTGCTGGCCATGATGATGATTATTGGTGCTGGTTATGATGATAATGGTTCGTGCTGGTGCTGGTGATGATTATTGGTGCTGGTGATAATGAAAGGTTGGGTTCATAATTGCCCGGTAGAATGAGTATATAATGGCCAGGTAGGGTGGGGTCACTCACCAACTCATCCACTCATCTTGTGTGTGGTGATCCACCAACCCCCGCCTAGATTTCAGGCGCCTTCCCAAAACCGCAATTCAATCACTCACGCACCCACTCCTTTACTCACCCACCCCCTCATTCACTCACCCACGCACTCATTCACTCGCCCATGCACTCATCAACGTACACACCCACTCATTCACTCACCCATACACTCATCAACTTACAGACCCACTCATTCACTCGCCCACGAACTCATTCACTCACTCACCCACTCATTAACTCACCCACCCACTCATTCACTCACCCACCCACTCACTCATTCACTCACCCATACACTCATCAACTTATCCACCTACTATTTCACTCACCCACTACTCATCCACTCACTCACCAACTCGTTCACTCACCCATTAATCATTAACTCACCCACCCACTCATTCACCCCCCCCCCACTCATTCGCTCACCCACCCACCCACACATTCACTCACCCAACTATTCATTCACTCACCTACCCACTCATTCACTAACTCAACCACTCACCCACCCACTCATTCACTCACCCACCCACTCACTTATTCACCAACCCATCCACTCATTCACACAACTGCCCTTCTGTTCACTAACCCACCCTATCCACTCATTCACTCACCCACCCATTCACTCACCCACCCTTTCACTCACACACCCATCTACTCATTCACCATCACATCTACTCATTAACTCAACCACCCACCCATTCACTCACCCAACCACTCATCCACTCACTCATTCACCCACCCACTCATTCCTCGACATCAGGAGGAAACAAGGAGGTGGAAAGGTGCTGATGCAGGCCGTTTTAAAAGTCTTTGATGACCGCTTTTGTTGCAATCGAAACGTCGTAGTTTTTTGTTATTTTTTGCTACTTTCTCTGAACCTATCTACGTGGTGACTTTACCGAAAGACCCAAGAATACAAATACAACTTATTGGGTAGTCAGAATTCATCAGCACCAACCTGTATGTTGAACCTCTTTCGCACCGTACGTAGCCAACCGTGCAAATCTGTAGGTCTCTCTGGGTGTCTATAATGAGTGACCCATTGTTACTTAAAACAATTTTGGCAATGAAGTGATACGTGATATAATTGAATAGATTTTAAGCACTACAATTTTGGAAAAAAAAAATATTGAATAAATTAAAAATAAAGAATAAAAGTAAGTACATGGTAATAAAAGCAACAGTTAAAATGTGTTGGATTTAGTAATAGCATGCCAAATGATGAGTTATTTAGCCTGAAAAATAGTGCAAATACAAATAGATTTTACAAGGAAAAGTGATTTATATTTACTAAATGTCTGAGCAATGGTAATTTAGATTTACTAAATATTTGGAGGAATCTGATTAATATTTATTAATGATCTGGCTGAAATTGATTTACATGTACTAATTGCCTGGGTGAAATTGATATAAGCTTACTAAATATCTGGTTCAATGATTTGGATTTACTAAATAAAATACTTATATTGAATGTCTGTTGCCATAACATTTATATTTCTAATCCACCCAATAGCATGCCTTCATGGTGCCACAATTCACTTACGTTAAGTCAACCGAGCACCATCAAAAAGATAAGAACTATGAAAAGGAACAGCAGATTGACATGTATTTGTGCAATTTTGTCTCAACATGTTTATCCAACATATTACAAGTACAAAAGAAAGAGTGGCTATGAAAAAACAAAGACAGAAACCATGTATCTGTACAATAGGATACAATACCTGAAGTCTATTAATAATTTGTGGGCATTACAGGCACAGATTCCTTTTTTGGATGTGATTCAAGGTTTTAGTCTTGTTAGTGCATTTAAATTACGACAATTAAAAAAAAATATGTAAAGATACTTTCATAATATTTCTTTCTTATGTGCGCAAATTGAAATCCTAAGGGCCAATATGTTTATAAAACAGCTAAAAGAGATTAAAACATCACGTGAATTGATCCACAATCCAGGTGGACCTATCTTTTTTAACATGCACAATTACAAGCATGGCTTCCTAACAAGTAAACTAGCACAACCTTCAGATGTTCCATGCATCTTACATCTATTCCTTTCGAAACGTCGTGAGAATTTTTATTGTTTTATATATATTTATTATTTTATTGTTTCCCTTCAACGTGACTTTACCGAAAGAGCTAAGAATATGAATTACTGCAGTCACGAAAGCTTTAAATGAAAATTTTACCGCCTCTACGGGGAGGGTTTCCACGTCACTTTAAGATCCTTCAACAAACTCCGGGATAAGAAGGCTCAGCTGATCGAGTCTCTCACCTTTCTGAAGAGATGCCGCGACTCTGGGGTAATTCCAATCGCATTTACACTGACCTCTGCTGCTGTAACTTCTTCTAATGCGAAACGAATTCTTTTCAAAACTAGCTTAGCTCTTATCTCAGAGAAAATCAGACTTATACGCACCGAACTAGATCAGTTAGACAAGACACTCTACAAATCACACTTATCATTGACGGCAACAATGTCCAGGTGACCGTCCCTCCCGCCTCTACATGGTGTGTGCGTGCATTCGTGCGAGGGGGGCGCCGCGTCGGCGCCGTCACTCCCAAGTGGCGGCGTCACGGCGGTGGGCACGGCCCCGACGGAGAGGCTCCGCTGCGGCAGCACCACAACTGTGTAGAGACTAAACAGCGGACGTCTGCGAGAGCACCGGCCTCGGGAGAGTGGCGGGAAATCCGAGGCACCGGTGGCGGCGTCACGGCGGTGGGTATGGCCCCGACGGAGTGGCTCAGCTGTGGCAGCACCACACAGCCCCCCGAGGTGTCAGTCCTCGTCCCGGGTTGACTGGAGCACCTCGCCTGGGTTGCCCCTACAAGGTAGCGCCGCGGGGTCCGCGGGACTCGTCCGGCTCTCGTGGCTGGCCTTGGCGGTGGTGGCTCCACCTCTCGGGGTTCCGGCGGCGGTCTCCTCCTCCACTCCAGTGGTTCTCACCGGTCCTGGGTACGTGCGAGCTGGAAGACAAACTCGGTAGCGGTAGGGTGCAGGGGCCATCGTACCCGTCTCTCCTGGCTCGGGTCGGGACCCCCTGGGGCCCGGGGCTCCGTGGGGCCCATACACTGTGCAAGGCCCCCGGGTATGGGGGGGGGGGGGTGTGGGGACCCCGGGGTATCGGGGTCCTCGAACGGCGGGGTTCTCCCTCGCTGGGGCCGCCCTCCATGGTTTTATTCGCCGGACATTGACCACCATCTCCCGGCCTCTCTCCCCCCCTTGAATCAGTACCGTCCAGGGGGAGATCTGTCGCCCCACGGTCCAGGGTCCCCGCCAGTAGGTGGTTAGCTTCCCCATCTGTCCGGCCCCGACGCGAGGGGTGTGCAGCCACACCTTGGAGCCCGCCGACTAGAAGGGGGCTCCATCCGGGGTCGGGCGCCCTGCTTCTGCCGCTGGTGTGCGGCCTCGCCTTGCAGGTAGGCCCGGACCGTAGCTCCGCATAGGGTCGAACTCACTACCCTGGTCAGTAATGACTCGTTCGGGGATCCCGTGCTTAAGTACGTAGTGTTCCACGAATGTTCGGGCCACTATGAGGGTTGTCTTATCGGGGATGGCCACCGCTATGGGATAGCGTGTGAAGTACAACACCGCTACAAGAATATATCGGTTGCCCCGGTGGGATCGCGGGAATGGCCCCTGCAGGTCGATCCCAACCAGCTGATTCGTCCGACTGACGCGGAACGGTCTCAGGGGGACCTGGTATCGCGCTGGTTTGGGCCCGCATTACTGACACGCGCGGCAGCCCTGCACCCAGGCGGCCACGTCTTGTGCTAACTTGGGCCAGAGATATTGGCGATGCAGGGTCTCCCCGTCGTGGCCCCCGAGCAGGTGGTCATGCACTAGTCTTAGCAGCTGGGGTCGCACCTGGGCGGGAACACAGATGCACCCAGGCTGGCCGGCTTCGGTGAGCTCCCGTACCACCCCGTTCTGCATGCACAACCGGGCGTACAAACCACGCCAGGGTCCTGGTAGGGTGTCCCTCTTCTCCCGTAGGGCCGCTTCCACCGCCGCCAGATCTGGATCCTCGCAGCTGGGTCCGTCTCAGCTACTCGTCGTCCAGGCCTGGGAAGGCGCAGCCGATGTTCTCCTGGATCCGATTGGGTGGGGTTAAGCGACCCGTTGGGCCCCGGGGCGTGGGCTCCGCGTCCGCCGGGTGGTCCCCCGGTTCCCTGGTTCCCCCTGCCGGGGTTTCTGTGGCACATATTGCACTCTCCCCCGCGAGGGGGGGTTTTAGTTTCGGCGCGCCCTCGGTGGTCCGCTGTTTGCTGGCAGCGTCCCCCCGTGAAGCACGGGCAGACTTCCTCCGCCCTTGTCTCGGCGCACACCGCGGGTCGCCTCGACAAGGCGTCCGCGTTTGCATGTGTACGCCCAGCTCTGTACTCGATTTGCAATTTGTACTCATGCAACTCCGCTAACCATCGGGCCATCTGCCCCCGTGGTTCCTTGAACGTAAGGAGGAAATGCAGGGCATGATGGTCGGTGCGCACCCGACATTTCCTGCCATACATATACGGTCGGAACTGTTTACACGCGAAGATCACGGCATACAGTTCTTGACGGGTCATGCAATAATTCAGCTCGGCCCCACTCAGGGTCCGACTGGCATATGCGATGACCCGCTCCGTCCCACCCTGCACCTGCGACAGCACCGCGCTCAGCCCACTGCTGCAGGCATCGGTGTCTAAAATAAAATTAGTGGTGAAATTGGGGAAAGCTAGAGTGGGGGTATGGGCGAGGTGGTCTTTGAGGGTGGTGAAGGCCGTCTGGCAGGCCTCCGTCCACTGATAGGGGTTCTTAGGGGAGGTGAGTTGGGTGAGGGGGCATGCAATCTCGCTGAATCCCTTTACAGATCGACGATAATAGGTGGCGAGCCCCAAGAATGATCTCCGTCAGGTTCCTTGGCCGTGGCCATTCCACTACGGCGCGTACCTTCTCCGGATCGGTGCACACCCCGCCTCGCTGACTCGGTGTCCGAGGTATGCCACCTCGCACTGCGCAATGTAGCACTTACGCGGCTTGAGCTTGAGATGGGCTGCTCGCAATCGCTGGAACACCTCTCGCAGCCTGGACCAGTGTTCCGACAGATCTACTGAACACTGTCACCTCGTCCAGGTAAATCAGGCACTGTTCCCACTGCAAGCCCCGCATCACCAACTCCATCAATCGCTGGAACGTTGCGGGCGCGTTAGTGAGTCCGAACGGAAGCACTCGAAACTCGAACAGTCCAATTGGGGTGGTGAATGCGGTTTTTGGCCGATCCTCCTCTGCCATCTCCACCTGCCAGTACCCGGACCCCAGATCGAGGGTGGAAAAATACTGTGCTATTGCGAGGCTGTCAGAGGTGTCGTCGATGCACGGTATGGGGAAGGCGTCGCCGAGGGTGACTGCGTTCAACTTTCGGTAATCAACACAGAATCGGGTCGACCCATCCTTTTTCGTCACTAGCACTACCTGGGAAGACCAGGGGCTCGCCGAGGGCTGGATTATGTTATCATGTAGCATATCCGCGACTGCCTCTTTGATCTGGGTCCGATCAGGCGCGCCCACTCGGTATGCGGGGAGTTTGATGGGTCGGGCTGCACCTGTGTTAATTTGGTGCTTAACAAGGTCTGTCCGGCCCATATCTGAATCGTGCTCACTAAACACGTTGGCGTGCTCCTGCAACAATCCGCACAGTTGATCGGCCTCCCCCTTAGGTAAATCTGCCCAAGGCACATGTAACGCATCATGCAAGGGAACGATCTCGGCTCGGGGGGTCGGGCCGACTCGCCAGGCCAGATCCTGGTTGTCCTCGGGGCAGCCAGGGTCTTCCGCCCAGAGTGCAAACACCGAGTCGTTAGAATGGCGCGCGTGCAGGGGGTGTATGGTGGCTACCGTGGTGCGTTGTCGTAGAATTTCCGGGGTACTGTGTGGGTTAAACACCCGCATAAACAGTCGGCCCTCATCTGCGTTTACCAGTGTGGCTGACCCCACAACTCCGTACGGGTCCGCCAGCTCCGGGTGAGGAGTTAGCATTACCTCGCCCGATGGTCGGTGTGTGGGGTCGGCGGAGGGTGTTGCTACGGGCACCAGCATCTCGGCAAGCGGGCCGATGGTGACGGCCGACACCAGGGTGGCGGCCATGGGTGTGAAGTGAGGGCGATTCCGTTCTTGTCCCAGGAGCGGGATCCTCTCCCCGCTGTCCTCCACGGTGGCGCATCGCTGGCCTGGCTAGTCGTTGAGCCCCAGTTTCTCCAGGAGGTCCGTACCCGCAATACACTCATGGCACAACACACTCGAGACATAGAATTCCTGTGTATACACCTGGTGTCCGAGACGGACCTCGAGGGAGATCCTTCCCAGCAACCCCATCCCGGCTCTGCTCGCTGTGTGCCTGCAGGCGGCTCACGTCAACCCCGAGCACGCTGCAGTGTGTGGCGCTCACGAGTGAAGCCACTGCCCCCGTGTCGAGTAGGATCCAGGTGCGCTGCCCGTTCACCTGTCCTACCAGTGATGTGGCCCCCGTGATCGCCGCCACCAGCTCCCATAGCCAGTCACCTGTCCTCACCGCGTCCTTGGGTGTTGTGGTCGGAATCTGTGCGGGGGTCACTCGCTCACCATTATTACTATCGTTGTTTTGTTTTGGGACCTCGTCGATTGCACCCTTAGGTGGTCCACTCTCTAGGGGGCGTTGGCGTTTAACCCTGGCCCCTGTCTAGTGCGGGCGATTTGAGGACAGTCTCTCACGAGGTTCCCGCGGCGGTCGCACAGGTAACACGCTCGGGGAAGGGCGGTGGCCCCGTAGGAGCTTCCCCGCACGCTCCCTCTTTCCCCTCCCGTACGCCGCTGCCCAGACTCTGCCTCTAGTCGGGCCACCCTCCCGGCTAGCCCCCCTACCGTGGAGCGCATTTCCCCCATTTCCGACTGAATGGTCTCCACTGTGGACTGTAGTTTGGTGATATGGCCACCAACTTGGGTCACCTGGCCGACTATATCACCCATGCCGGTCTGTAGCCCTGCTACCCATCCCGGGGTTGTCTCGCGGGCTACCGGGGGCTCCCTTTCCCGACCCCTTACCGTCGTGGCGAGCTCCTGTTCCTCCTCTTCCTACTCTAACGACAGGCTTGCGATGGTGCGCTCTCTTCCCAGCCCCCGGAGCTGCGCGCGTTCGCTGGAAATTCCTTCACATTTACGCGCGCGCTCGACAAGGGCGTTAAAGGGGAGACGTGTATAGCTCATGTCTGGCTGCCACCACGACGTGCGAGTCAAGTATCGCTGGATCTTCTCAGCGGCAAGCTCCTCAATCATCTCTGTCGTGTATCCCAGGTGTGCGATCTTTGTTAGCTCGCGCACATCCTCGGCATAATCACGCAGGTCCTCGCCGGGTTGGCGGTAGCGTGCCTCTAAGGCTGCTTTTGCCTACTCCTCATCACGCGTACCGAAACGCAGATCAAGTCGGCGCATCAGTTCCTCTAGCTGTGTCTGCGCGCTTGTGGGTAGGGCTTCCACAAAATTGGCTGCCCGCCCATCCAGGTTCATAATAAGTTGGCGTAACGCCTGCGCGTCCGTCCACCCATTAATCTCTTTAGCCCCTATGACGTTGCGGGCGAATGCCTTCCACCAAGGAGCCCCCCGGCTGGTAAATATATGCCATATTTTTGCGTGGGGTAACGCGGGGGTTCGTACCGCTTCTGACGCCAAACTGTGGGGGCTGCCGTCCCCCGCCATCACTGAATTGTCGGGGCCGTTGCCCCCTGACTCCCCCATTACATTTGTACTACTACCACCTGGCAGTTCTGTAGGGTTCGGGTTAGCGACCTCCAACTCCTCGCCCCCCGGGGCCCCTGACTTTGTTACCGACCGCGTTGGCATGGCTCAATTAGTGGGCTTGTACGCTTTACTCTTGCGGCGCGCTACGCGGGTTCAGTGGCGGCGTGCTGCGGTGAGCGCGCTCGCGAAGCAAGACTCTGTCCCGTACGTAAAAAAATGGGTACGGCGCACTGATGCGTGACTCACGTACGTAAACAAATGGGTACGGTGCGCCGACGCATGATTTCAGTACGTAAACAAATGGGTACGGTATGCTGACACATGACTCCCTCACACACACGCTCTACGCGCCTAGGCAATAACAAACCCAACACCGATACCTGCCCAGCCCCATACACCAATCACACGCGAGGGAGTTGGGTTCGGGGGTGAGAGGGCAGGGGTGTCTGCCGTGCGCGCGCCGCTTATTGGAGGGAGTCACTCCGCTCTGATTTAAAAGGGCCGTTTAAACAGCCGCGCGTGTACGCGCACACCAGGCGCTTAGCTCTCTGCTTCGCTAGAAACAACCGCGCATGCACGCGACCGCAAGACACTCCCGTAAATAGTCGCCCAGGTATGCGAACGCTAAGCACTCCCGTAAACAGTCGCACAGGTACGCAAGCGCTAAGCACTCCCGTAAACAATCGCCCAGGTACGTGAACGCTAAGCGCTCCCGTAAACAGCCGCACGGGCACGCGAATGCTAAGCACTCCCGTAAACAGTCACCCAGGTACGCGAACGATAAGCACTCCCGTAAACAGTAGCCCAGGCACGCGAACGCTAAGCACTCCCGTAAACAGTCGCCCAGGTACGCGAACGCTAAGTACTCCGGTAAACAGTCGCCCAGGTACGCAAACGCTAAGCACTCCCGTAAACAGTCGCCCAGGTACGCAAACGCTAAGCACTCCGGTAAACAGCCGCACGGGCACGCGAACGCTAAGCACTCCCGTAAACAGTCGCCCAGGTACGCAAACGCTAAGCACTCCGGTAAACAGCCGCACGGGCACGCGAATGCTAAGCACTCCGCCTTCCTCTTCACACTCACAAAGACCACACGACACAGTTTATCCCCCTACTAGCTATTTTATTCACCGCGAGTAACCCGCTAAACTACTCGTGATTGTGTGGGTCAGCAGACTTTAGCTTATCCCTCGGGGATCCTGGGCTGAACTTATCCTGCCTGCCTCTCCGCTTTCTTCCCTCTGATCAATTAGCCCGCACTCACCTTAGTCCCAATCTGATGCTGCAGAAGCTGTGGAACGGTGATGTTCCCGCACCCCGTGCCCCCCTGTCCAATCAGAGGTCTGGATTTTCCCGCCCTCGGATCACCGCTCTGGTGACGTCACCGCAGTGGTTTATTGGACGTCCGCTTTCCGTTCTTCCCGCTATCCGCCCACTGACTCGTGTTTGTGTGTGTGTGGTTCCACTCGCGGTGGCTAAACAGCCCCTGCCATGACCATGCCATTACAATCCCAGGTCACAGCACCGCGGTGCTCTTCAGCCTCGGGGGTAGGTCGCCCAATTTCCCGGCTGCAGGAAACCATGAAGCTTGATCTCATTAGGGGCTTCTGGATAAAAACCTGTTGGCCAGGTGACCTTCCCTCCCGGCTCTACGTGGGGTGTGTGTGCATTCGTGTGATGGGCGCGCCACGTCGGCGCCGTCACTCCCCGGTGGCTGCGTCACGGCGGTGGGCACGGCCCCGATGGAGCGGCTCCGCTGCCGCGGCACCACAACCTCTGGGTCACTGAGCCGCTTCCAAACACCCCCCATGTCAAATACATAAGCAGGAACCTGTATCGTGAGCAGCAGCATTATTTGAATACTCTGCCAAAACAATTTGAATTGTGGAGTGGTGGCACAATTCCGCAATAGCTTTATCATATCTCTGGTGATAGGAAGAATTTCTACAAGACCGAGTTCTAGAGAACCCCTTTACGCGATGTTTTGGTCTACTCTTCCACACTGGGCGGATGTTTCAGTAGAGGAAGGAGTACCCACAATTTAACGCACCGCATCCACGGCCCCTCTCCTAAGTGGGCGTCCCCAGCCCGAATGCTCGCAGGAAGCCCTCCCAGCCTCCCTGCTCGACGAACCAGGCCCCGCACACGTTCACCAACAAGGCGGCCACCACGTCCGTCACGGCCGACTTCTCCGCGTCGCTCAGACGTACGCAGTCCACCAGCCTCTTCGCGAGGGAGGAGCGAGCAGAGCACCACCAGGACCACCACGCGGCCCCAGCTCGCAGAGCCATCGCGGATGACTTCCCAGGCCACGTCCATGAGCAGCCGGCGGTGTCCTCGGTGCTCCACCCACTCCGTGTGAGGAACAGGTCCCCCAGGCAGTTGACCACCTCCTGCACCAGCTGTGCTGGCTAAACCTTCTGCAGCTGCTGGACCTGCAGCTGCTCCTGCACCTGCAGCTACTCCGTCTGTGTCACCAGGTGAGCCATGTAGCCGACGATCAGATCCGCTGTCAAGATGGTCAGCAGCTGCAGCACCTCCTTTTCCTCCCCCTCATCTTCTTCCTCCTCCTGCCCGTGTCTCATTCCTCCTCCCCGTGTCCCACTCCCTCCCCCTGTCTCCCTCCACCTCCCTGTGTCTCCCTCCTACTGTAATGTTTTGCTTTTGCAAAACACGTACTAATTTGTCAGTTACTCCCGAGATATATGGTATTTTAATTGTTTTAACAATCTTATCGATTTCAGCATTGTTGCTTTGCCATCGTGATTTGGCATTCAATGCTCTGTTAATTTGAGCATTATTGTAGCCATTCTGTCGTAGTGCTTCTTTAACGTGTTTAATCTCTCTCACGAGACTTTCACCATCTGACACTGCTTTAGCCTGATATATCAGCGTCTTGATAAGAGAGGATGTCTGAGCTGGGTGATGATGTGATTCTGCATTCAAATAGCATCAGTGTGTGCGTTCGCTTTCTGTAAACGCTGTGTGCTATTTTACCATTTAGGCCATGTCCAAGCAAAATATCTAGGAACGGGAATGTGTTATTCACCTCCATTTCCATGGTGAACTGGATGGCCGGGTTTTGTGCATTGAGATGATTTAGAAAATCATTAAGTGTATCTTTACCATGTGGCCAGGCAACCAAAGTGTCATCCACATATCTAAACCAAAAACATGGTTTCAATGTGCTCGAGACAAGTGCTCTTGTTTCAGAGTTTTCCATGTGCATATTTGCTATAGCCGGAGATAAAGGAGAGCCCATTGCTGCTCCTTCCTTTTGTTTAAATAAATCACCTCCAAAAGAGGTAAGTGTTATTTAAACAATGATGAGCCAGTTTCAGAATATATTTTGGTAAACCTGTATTCTTTACTAGTGTATCAAGTAATTTAAGTGACTCGTTCACTGGAACCTTAGTGAATAGAGAAATCACATCAAAACTCACCAGAATATCATTAGGGTAAAGTTTAATATCTTTATTCACATTCACAAGATGTTCTGAATTTCTTATGTATGAAGATGTCCTCCCGATGTAGGGATGTAATTGTTTAGTTATATGTTTTGCTAATTTATATGTGGCAGAGCGAATTGTACTGACTATGGGTCGTAATGGGATGCCGATTTCATGAATCTTTGGTAGCCCATACAGTCTAGATGGTTTTGAGGCCCTTGGAATTATTCGGTATTGCTCATTCTTAGGGATTAATGAATTTGCAATTATTGCAGTAGTCTGACGTTCTAAAGTATTAATAGGATCTCGTTTAACTTTAATGTGGGTACTTTTCTCTAGTAAATCTTTAATTTTATTATCATAATTGGCTCGTGGCATCACCACAGTAGTGCGGCCTTCATCAGCTGCCAGGATTTTAAAATCTTTATTTAAATGAATCTCTCTTAAGGCTTTTGCTTCGTTCGAGCTAATATTTATTTTTGGTACTTTGCTATTTTCAATTATTTTGGCAACCTCGTGTCTAGTCATCTCTGCCTCATTATGTGGAAGGAGTCTAACTGCTGATTCTACCTCAGCAATTATCTCATCCACTGGAATTGTGCGTGGGGTAACGGCAAAGTTAAGGCCTTTAGAAAGGACAGAGATCATGTCACTGGTTAAAACAGTGTTAGTCAAGTTCATTACGGGTTTGTTTTTAAATTGTTCGTTTTTAGTGGGTATTTGTTTATTATGAAGTCTAGATAATTTATTCATTTGGCTAGTTTTGGTTAGATTAAACACATTATCAGCCGATTGTTGTGTTATGGTCTCGATTATATTCCAATAATGCATTGATCTACTTGCTTATATCTAAGTGCAACTGCCTTAGAGATTCTGAAATGTAAGATAATTCACTCCTGTTGTGCTGTATTCTCTCTATTAATAATCATTTGCTAGCTTTGTGTAGTATTTGGTTAGCTTTAGCAGACTTTGTGATGTGTTATTTTAACTGCGTTTGGTATTAACTTCGAATCTCTGCACCTTTTGAGGAACGTCAGTGAAGATATCAATTCCATCCGCTTGATGCGGAGCTTCTCCAACTTTCTGGTTTTAAGAAAAGTATCCTCCCCATAGAGGTTAGTCAGTTTAACACGTAGGCTTTCGCGACCAATATTATTCATAATAAACGTGTTTGGGTTAGATCGCGTTATTAATAAATGTGTCGTAACCCTCCACCACCCGACACGGCCAATCAGTAAAAAAGTGTCATGTTGACAAAAGACAAAATAGTTCACTACTTTAGCCCACTGGTGTGTTGAAGAGTGAATCCACAACATTTACAATTTTTTAGTATGACGTTTCGCTGGTAATTACATCCAGCATCATCGGGCAATTCGCCAGAATGGTGAAGCCCTCACTCACTCGCGGTCTTAAATAGAGCAGCAGGGTGACATCATTTAACTCATTCAGGTGCAGTGATTTGAGGCGGAGTGGGGGGTATTTTAATTATATAATAGATTAGTAATCAGTCAAATGTTATGATCAGTAATAAGTTGTAGATTAGTAATTAGGTGTAATGTGTATTATTGTAATTATATACTACGTTAGTAATCAGTTAATTAGTATGTTTCCCCACAACGAGGGTATACAGCTGCTCTGACATGGGACGACCCTGTCGTACACCTCTTCTAAAGCTGACAGGGGCAGTGAGCGTACCGTTGACTTTGATTAGACACTGGACTTCAGTGTAGAGCAGGCGGTTCAGTCCCAGGAAGCTGGTCCCAAAACCAAACGCCCTCGGTGGTCCCATTAGGTACCCGTGGTCAAACGCCTTCTCTTGGTCGAGGGAGAGAAGCGCGAGTGGGAGCCCCCTTTCTCTCGAAGAGGGTGCTGAGGTCTCTGACGAGGAAGACGCCATCATGAATTGTTCTCACTGGGACCGTGTGGGCCTGGTCACTGCCCACCACCTGAGCCAATACAGTCTTCATCTTGGAGAATAGCGCTTTGGCCAGAATTCTTCTCTCCTTATAAACGTCTATGCCTGCCCAAGATGAAATCTGGAGAGACCTACCGCGCAGTCAGGGCCGCAGTCGCGACAGCAGCTCCCTGCGTCCCGGGAGCCGGTGCGGGTTGCCGGACCGCGTCACCGGCGCCGTTCGGAGCGCCGCGGGCGCTGTGTCGGGCGGAGTGGCGCAGCGCGTGCCCGTGGTGCCGTCGCCGGGCATTGCGCGCAAGCAGCATCACGTGTCGTGCAGTCAGGGCGGCATGGGTCGGTGGGTGGGTGTGTGGGTCGGTTTGGGTGGGTGGGTCGGTTTGGGTGGGTGGGTCGGTTTGGGTGGGTGGGTCGGTTTGGGTCAGTGGGTGGATGGGTGGGTCGGTGTGGGTGGGTGGGTCGGTTTGGGTCGGTGGGTGGGTTGGTCGGTCGGTGTGTGGGTCGGTGGGTGGGTGGGTCGGTCGATGGGTGGGTGGCCACTCACATTGATTGACAAACATAGAAGCTGCAACCAATATCGGTGACTCTCATGTGGCCGGCCTGAGAGAGCATCACGTTGTCCTGGACGCACACGGGGAGGCAAGGGGAGGTCACGCTCAGAGGCTGCCCTGTGAGCGGTCAGCCAGCAGTGGATCGTCCCACGAACAACGACAATTACAAAGGTCCCCTCGTGTAGCCGCTAGCAGGCTGTAGGGCCAAGTGCTGTTAGAAGTAGCTAGTAGCAGCACTGCCTATGCAAGCTGACAATGTGGCACACACAGAGGGAGTGGGTGGCCAGTACCACGGCCGGCCGCCTTTGTCTCCCCCATTGGGCGATGTTTACTACACACCACCGCTACAACAGGAGCGAGCGCGAGTGCGTCGTGGGGAGCGTGCGCGCCCCCAGAGTGCCCTCCGCTATCACCGGCTTTGATGACCGCGTGGACGATGCCGCGGGACTTGGTCTGGGCCAGGAAGCGGACGATTCCACTGGTGTATGACCTCAACGCGGCGTCGTTGATGCGCCAGATCACCGCTCGCTTGCTCAAGTCGTAGAGGCAATCCCGGCGGCGGCAGCAGCAGCAACGACGACGATAGCGATGATGACGGTAATGAAGATGATGATGACGATGATGATAATGACGATAATGATGACAATGACGATGGTGATAATCACGATGACGATGGTGATGATGACGATAGTGATAATGACGATAATGATGACGATAATAACAATGGTGATGATGCGTACTTCAACAGCTGCAGCACGAGGCAGTTGTGTCCGCGGAAGTGGAACGAGTGCAGGACGCGGATGACGCCGTGCAGCTCAGCACTGCCCTCCCCTGCAGCTCCGTGATCACCTTCAGCTCCATCCTCTGCATCTCCATCTTGGTAGGGCTGCGTGCACACAGCAAGTCTGTGGGTCTCTGGGTCTCTGTGGGTCTCTGTGGGTTTCTACGTGTGTCTATGGATCTCTATGGGTGTTTGGGGGTCATAGTAGTTTTACGGAGGTTATTATTATTATTTTTTACTATTTTACTCATTATTTTGTAACCATGTATTTACTTCCATTATCTATTATTTTCTTCATTTATAATTATTACGACTGCGGCCGCTTTGTTAAGACCACCACCACCCACACCATTTCCAACCACACCAAAACACCACCACCCACCCACACCACCATCCCCATCACCCCCGCAACAACCCACTTGATGGGCAGTGCCAGCATCTTCACAGCCACCAGGAATCCCATCTTGTGGTCCACACACCGCAGCACTACTCCCTGCCCTTCCTCGCCAAATTATTCTCTCGCACCTCGAAGTGGTATTGGAGCTGCTCCTGGGGAATATAAAATGGAGCAGATGAGGCAGCAGCGCCGCCACAAGCCAGTCAGTCACAATCACGATGTGAATGTTTAACGCTTAGTGGTAGGAGCAGCAGTGGTAGTAGTGGTTAGTAGTAGCAGTAGTGTGTGTGTGTCTGTATGTGCGAGTCTCACAGGGATATAGTTGTGGGTCTCTGTGGGTGTCTCTGTGTCTGTGCGTCTCACTGGGATGTAGCTGTGGGTCTCTATTGGTGCCTCTTTGAGTCTCAATGGGTATCTGTAGATCTCTATGGGTGTCTGTGAGTCTCACAGGGATGTAGTTGTGGGTCGTTATGGGTGTATCTATGGGTGTCTCAATGGGTGTCTCAATGAGTGTGTCTATGAGTGTCTGTCTTTGTGAGCCTCACAGGGATATATTTGTGTTCTTGGTTGTCGTAGCCATCGTTGTTGATGCAACCGCGGGATTTGCCCTCGTCCATAGAGACAAAACAAACTTGACAGACGTCGGCCAGCTCCTCCTGTCGCTCGGTCAGGCGAGGCAGGAAGAGTGCCAGGATCACTGCACACCTGACAACAACTATGGGTTTTTTTTCTTTACCGACAGAACCAGAGTGTTTCTTACACACCAATAAGCCCAGTAAATTGGCACAGTAGGGGGCACAGGTGGTGCATCAGCCACTCGTCTCAGTCGGTCGACCCGTGGCACCTGTTGGGTCTGCCCCGTGACCTCCTGCCAGCGGGAGTTCGACACTTCACTTGGCTTAAAAGTGCACATAGCCTGGCACAAGCGTCGTTATGATGTCACCGCCACTTAGTGGCGAATGGCGGTTGTTGTGTGTGTGTGTATATTCAATCAGGCCAAGAATGTGTGCACCACAGAGTGAATCTCACTGCGGTACAGTGGACAGGCCATGCCGCGCCGCTGCAACTCTAAGATGCAGCGGCGGCACGTGGCAAGGTGGCCGCCGTCGCCGTGAACCAACGTGCAGCTACGCGGCTCACACTGGCACACCACGCACCCACCCACAACACCACCACTACCCACACCACAACCACCACCCACAACACCACCACCACCCACAACACCACGCACCCACCCACAAGACCACCACCATCAGCCACACCAACACCACCCACACCACCAACACCACCAACCACACTTCCAGCACCACCACCCATGCCACCACCACCTATACCAACACCCGCACCAAAACCACCCACACCACCAGCACCACCCACAACAACACCACCACCCACAACACCACCACCACCCACACCACCACCCACACCAACGCCACCCGCACCACCAACACCACCAACAACACTACCAGCAGCACTACCCAGGCCACAACCACCCATGCCACCACTACCTACATCACCACCACCCACACCACCACCACCAACCACACCACCACCACCACCACCCACACCACGCACCCACCCACAACACCACCACCCACACCATCACCACCACCCACACCACCACCGCTACCGGCTGGAGTGTAAGAAGGAGAGGCAGTGGTGGAGGTGGTGTTGACGCTGGCACCTGCTCGCCTGTTGTCGGCTGTCACTACGGAGAATATCTTCATGAGCAGCGCTAATACTGAGTGTCTGAGATCTCTGAGTGAGAATCCCTCCACACCAAACACCTCTCCCAGGGGGTCCCCCGCCACACCTCACCAGGTACTGCCTCTCTTCATCGTAAAGTCGCCTCCGCTTGATGTACTGTTCCACGTAGTGGAACACCTGCTCCACAGTGAATGTGTCGCCCTCGGCACCGACCGACTGCAGCAGTGGAAGCATTCGAGGCACCGGCTTCAGGAGTGTTCCTCCGAGCTTGTCAGAGACATGGACAATTCCATGCACTGTATGTGTTCTGTATTTGTACGTGGATAGTAACGACAGTGGATGTACATTCACTCCGAGTCTTTACTGGGTCGTTAAACAGCATGGGGTACACAATGACGTGAAACTTCACATCTACCCTACCTCCGTGCTCCATGCCGAAAAGCCACTGCAGTGGTAATAAAACTGCAACGTATTTTATTCATCAACCTGCATTTTCTTATTTTTCCCAAATTTTAACCCGGGTTGGGCTGTCGCCATCCTGCCCTGGAACCAATTATTCATTCGTGTCTCTAGCAGACCATTGCAAGCCTTGTGTTAGAGAATGGCTCACTGAAGCTGATATCACAGAGCTACTTCTGAGTACCCTTCAAGTGCCCTCTGGTCCACAGTAAAGAGCAGCACCCTCCCACCTGTCCTTTAAGTAGGAGTAACGTTGGTCATAACAATGTTCTTTTCGTTGAAATTTATCCAAATTAAGTGCAGAACCACATTGCAGCAATGTGATGGTTTATTTTGTGCTGTCAATGACGACAAGGCTGAGATCATTTACTCGCTAGACTTGAGAACCCGTTTTAATCACTTGCGGGTGCCTGTATTCAAACCCAAGTACTCCGTGGTGCCAGTTCCGTGCTATGACCTCTTGGCCACTGGGCCGCCTCTAAACACCCCCCATGTCAAATACATAAGCAGCAACCTGTACCGTGAGCAGCAGCATTCTTTGAATACTCTGCCAAAATAATTTTTATCGTGGAGTGCTGACACAATTCCTCTCCTCAGTGGGCGTCCCCAGCCGAAATGCTCGCAGGAAGCGCCCCCAGCCTCCCTGCTCGACGAGCCAGTTCCCGCACGCGTTCACCAGCAGGGCGGCCACCGCGTCCGTCACGGCCGACGTCTCCTCCGCGTTGCTCAGACGTACGCATTCCACCAGCCTCTTCGCGAGGGAGGAGCGAGCAGACCACCACCAGGACCACCACGCGGCCCCAGCTCGCGGAGCCATCGCGGAGGACCTCCCAGTCCACGAGCAGCCGGCGGGGCCCTCGGTGCTCCACCCGCTCCTCCGTGTAGCTCACCAAGTCCAGAACGGAGTCTCTGAACCGCGCGAGGGACAGGTCTCCCAGGCAGTTGACCACCTCCTGCACCAGCTGCGTTGGCTGAACCTCCTGCAGCTGCTGAACCTTCTGCACCTTCTGCAGCTGCTCCTGCACCTGCAGCCACTCCGTCTGTGTCGCTAAGTGAGCCATGAAGCCGGCGACCAGATTCGCTGGCAAGACGGTCAGCAGCTGCAGCGCCTCCTTCTCTTCCTCCCCCTCGTCTTCCTCCTCCACCTCATCATCTTCCTCCTCCCCCTCCTTAGACTCCTTCTCCTCTGTCTCCCTCTAACTCCCTGTGTGACCCTCCTCCCCCGGTCTCCTTCCTCGTCCCCGTGCGTCCCTCCTCCTTCCCCCGTCTCCCTCTTCCCTGTGTCTCCCTCTTTTTTCTTTTTGCTGATGAAGTTTTTTTTTATTTCCACAAGGTGTAAACGCCGTATCCCTTATTTTGTAATTGTAATTCTGGGCCAAAGAGGTCCCACAAACGTAAACGTTTTGTATTTAAAATATAACACAACAACAATGAATGGCTTAGTGGGTAAAGTAAGACGCACGCCAAAACGGGTGAGTTAAATAAATCCAATCTCTCCTACCGGATTATAGGACGCAAACCAAACTTTGTTGTAACAAGAACATAAAAAAACTGATTCTCTTAATCAGGTGAATACGGTAAAGGGGCTGAGTCTGTGGTTGCCGGTGTGGTGAGTCTGTGGGTCTCTGTGTGGTGACGATGTCTATGGGTCTCTGTGGTGATGGCAATGTCGGGTGGTGGCGGGTTTAACCACACAACATTTATATATTCACGCGATCTAACCCAAACAAAACCTGTACTACGGAGTCAACAACAACGACGTGAGGGCTCTCCGACGCGCGTCTCGGTTGGGGTGAGGGTGCTTTCTGTTGTATATGTAGGTTATGAAAATTTGATGTAAATAATAAAAATTAAATGAAATTTGCATAATAATCCGACATTATGCTAATTGATGTAAGTGCATAGACTATGCTAATTCGAGAGATAATCGTATTAATTTATGCTAGTGTATGTGTGATTATGCTACTGCGAGCCGTTATGATAATTAGGCCCCGCCTCGTTGACGAGGGTCGTTTATCAATCTGGATAATGCAATTAATCGTATGCAGTTATGCAGGTACTGTGAGCATGTCACATTAAACTCGGCTGTGTTGTTTAACTTCGTATTATCGATGGGTATAATACAATTATTCTCGCTTTAACATTTACTGAGTATGTGTTAGTGTGTTCAGCCAGGTCTCCAAGTTCAGATCTCAGCACAGAATACAGTTCTTATGCATAAATTTCAGGAAAGAACACACAACACTTCCGTGTTAATCAATTTTAATGACGATAGTGATAATGACGATAATGATGACGATGGTGATAATGATGACGATGGTGATAATGATGACGATAATAACAATGGTGATGATGCGTACTTCAACAGCTCCAGCACGAGACAGTTGTGTCCGCGGAAGTGGAACGAGTGCAGGACGCGGATGACGCCGTGCAGCTCAGCACTGCCCTCCCCCTGCAGCTCCGTGATCACCTTCAGCTCCATCCTCTGCATCTCCATCTTGGTAGGGCTGCGTGCACACAGCAATTCTTTGGGTCAGTTTAACACGTAGGCTTTCGCGACCAATATCATTCATAATAAAGGTTTTTGGGTTAGATCGCGTTTATTTATAAATGTGTCGCAACCCTCCACCACCCGACACGGCCAATCAGCAAAAAAGTGTCACGTTGACAAAAGACAAACAATTCACTACTTCAGCCCACCGGTGTGTTGAAGAGTCAATCCACATTTACAGTTTGAGTACGACGTTTCGCTGGTAAATACATCCAGCATCATCAATTGCTTGATGATGGTAAATACATCCAGCATCATCAATTGCTTGATGATGCTGGATGTATTTACCAGCGAAACGTCGTACTCAAACTGTAAATGTGGATTGACTCTTCAACACACCGGTGGGCTGAAGTAGTGAATTGTTTGTCTTTTGTCAACGTGACACTTTTTTGCTGATTGGCCGTGTCGGGTGGTGGAGGGTTGCGACACATTTATAAATAAACGCGATCTAACCCAAACACCTTTATTATGAATTATTTGGGTCTCTGTGGGTCTCTATGAGTGTCTAAGGGTGTCTATGGATCTCTATGGTTGTCTCTAGTTTATAGTAGTCTTAAGAGGGTTATTATTTTAGTGAGATAGTTTCAGTTTATATTTAGAGAGTTTTACGGAGGTTATTATCATTGCTGTTTACTATTATACTCATTATTTTGTAACCATGTTGTATTTACTACCATTTATGATCTATTATTATTTTATTCATGTATAATTATTACGACTGCTCCCACTGTGTTAAGACCACCACCACCCACACCATTTCCAACCACGCCACATCACCACTACCCACCCACCCCCCCACCAACCCCATCACCCCTGCCCCAACCCACTTTCCGTGCAGTGCCAGCATCTTGACAGCCACCAGGAATCCCATCTTGTGGTCCACGCACTGCAGCACCACACCCTGCCCTCTCTAGCCAATCTTCTCTTGCACCTCGAAGCCCTATTGGTGCTGATCCTGGGGTATCTAAAAAGCAGCCGAAGCAGCAGCAGCGCCGCCACAGCCAGTCAGAGTCACAATCACGATGGGAATATTTAACGCTTAGTGGTAGGAGCAGCAGTGGTCGTAGTGGTTAGTAGTTAGTAGTAGCAGTAGTGCCTGTGTGTCTGTGTGCCTTTGTGTGTGTGCCTGTGTTTGTGTGTCTGTCTGTGCGAGTCTCACAGGGATATAGTTGTGGGTCTCTGTGGGTATCTCTGTGTCTGTGCATCTCACTGATATATAGCTGTGGGTCTCGATTGGTGCCTCTGTGAGTCTCTATGAGTGTCTCTGTGGATCTCTATGGGTGTCTGAATGGGCTCTGTGGGTGTCTCTGTGAGCCTCACAGGGATGTAGTTGTGGGTCGTTATGGGTGTTATCTATGGGTCTCTATAGGTGTCTCAATGGGTGTATCTATGGATGTCTGGGTCTCTGTGAGCCTCACAGGGATGTATTTGTTTTCTTGGTCGTCGTAGCCATCGTTGTAGATGCCACCGCGGGATTTGCCCTCGTCCATAGAGAAAAACCAAACTTGACAGACGTCGGCCAGCTCCTCCTCCTGGCGCTCGGTCAGGCGAGGCTCGAAGAGAGCCAGGATCGCTGCAGACGTGATAACAACAACTTAAATCATTAACTATGTTTTTTTTATTTACCGAAACAACCAAAGAGTGTTTTTACACACACCAAAAAGCCCAGCAAGTTGGCGGTTGTTGTGTGTCTGTGTGTGTGTCTGTGTGTGTGTTCTGTAGCGGTTAGCGCGCTGCGCTATGAACCTGGCGACCCGGGTTTGATTCCCGCTCACGGCCAACACCAGTGACGATTTTCTGAACCGGTCCCGGGCTTCCCCTAGGTCGACTCAGCCTCAAATGAGTACCTGGTGCGGTGTGTAAACATTGCCACTGGGGAGACAAAGGCGGTCGGGCGTGGTGCTGGCCACCCACCCCCTCGTGTACCGTTCCGGCCTTCATAGGTGCTCGCTAACAGCACTTGCCCCTACAGTCTGTTAAGGCTATATGGGGGATCTTTATCTTTGTGTTCTGTCAGACCAGGAATGTGTGCACCACAGAGTGAATCTCCCTGCGGCACAGGGGACAGGCCATGCCGCGCCGCTGCAACTCGAAGACGCAGTGGCGGCATGTGGCAAGGTTTTCGCTGTCGCCGTGAACCAACGTGCAGCTACGTGGCTCACACCGGCACACCACGCACCCACCCACAACACCACCACCACCCACAACACCACCCACAACACCACCAGCACCACCACCCATGCCACCACTACCTACACCACCACCAACCACACCACCCACACCATCACCATCCACCACCGCTACCGGCTGGAGTGTAAGAAGGAGAGGCAGTGGTGGAGGTGGTGTTGACGCTGGCACCGGCTCGCCTGTTGTCGGCCGTCACTACGGAGAATAACTTAATGAGCAGCGCTGCCACCGAGTGTCTGAGATCTCTGAGTGAGAATCCCTCCAGACAAAACACCTCCTCCAGGGGGTCCCTGCCACACCTCACCAGGTACTGCCTCTCTTCATCGTAAAGTCGCCTCCGCTTGATGTACTGTTCCACGTAGTGGAACACCTGTACCACCGTGAATGTGTCGCCCTAGGCACCGACCGAATGCAGCAGAGGAATCATCCGAGGCACCGGCTTCAGGAGAATGTTCCTGC
This sequence comes from Petromyzon marinus, assembly GCF_048934315.1. Lineage (NCBI taxonomy): Eukaryota > Metazoa > Chordata > Hyperoartia > Petromyzontiformes > Petromyzontidae > Petromyzon > Petromyzon marinus. Next base: position 16,182,255 of record NC_133689.1, read on the forward strand.
GAGCTTGTCAGAGACATGGACAATTCCATGCACTGTATGTGTTCTGTATTTGTACGTGGATAGTAACGAGAGTGGATGTGCATTCACTCCGAGTCTTTACTGTGTCGTTAAACAGCATGGGTTACACAATGACGTGAAACTTTACATCTACCCTACCTCTGTGCTCCATGCCGAAAAGCCACTGCAGTGGTAATAAAACTGCAACGCATTTTATTCATCAACCTGCATTTTCTTATTTTTCCCAAATTTTAACCTGGGTTGGGCTGTCGCCATCCTGCCCTGGAACCAATTATTAATTCGTGTCTCTAGCAGACCATTGCAGGCCTTGTGTTAGAGAATGGCTCACTGAAGCTGATATCACAGAGCTACTTCTAATTACCCTTCAAACGCCCTCTGGTCCACAGTAAAGAGCAGCACCCTCCCACCTGTCCTTTAAGTAGGAGTAACGTTGGTCATAACAACGTTCTTTTCGATGAAATTTATCCAAATTAAGTGCAGAACCACATTGCAGCCATGTAATGGTTTATTTTGTGCTGTCAATGACGACTGGGCTGAGATCATTAGCTCGCTAGAATTGAGAACCTGCTTTGATCACAGGCGGTGTGGATTCAAACCCAAGTACTCCGTGGTGCCTGGTCAGTGCTATGACCTCTGGGTCACTTAGCCGCCTCCAAACACCCCCCATGTCAAATACATAAGCAGCAACCTGTATCGTGGGCAGCAGCATTCTTTGAATACTCTGTCAAAAAATGTTTATTGTGGAGTGGTGGCACAATTCCGCAATTGCTTTCTCATACCTCTGGTGACAGGAAGAATTTCTACAAGACGGAGTTCTAGAGAACCCCTTTACTCGATGTTTTGGTCTACTCTTCCACACTGGGCAGATGAAGAGGAAGTAGTACCTACACTTTAACACACCGCATCCGCAGCCCCTCTCCTAAGTGGGCGTCCCCAGCCCGAATGCTCGCAGGAAGCCCTCCTAGCCTCCCTGCTCGACGAGCCAGGCCCCGCACGCGTTCACCAGCAGGGCGTCCACCGCGTCCATCACGGCCGCCGTCTTCTCCACGTCGCGCAGACGTATGCAGTCGACCAGCCTCTTTGCGAGGGAGGAGCGAGCAGAGCACCACCAGGACCACCACGCGGCTCCGGCTCGCAGAGCCGTCGTGGAGGACTTCCCAGGCCACGTCCACGAGCAGCCGGCGGGGCCCTCGGTGCTCCACCCGCTCCTCCGCGTGGCTCACCAGAACGGAGTTTCTGAACCGCGCGAGGAACAGGTCTCCCAGGCAGTTGACCACCTCCTGCGCCAGCTGTGCTGGCTGAACCTTCTGCAGCTGCTGGAGCTGCAGCTGCTCCTGCACCTGCAGCTACTCCTGCACCTACATCTACTCCGTCTGTGTCGCCATGTGAGCCATGTAGCCGGCGATCAGATTCGCTATCAAGACGCTCAACAGCTGCAGCGCCTCCTTCTTTTCCTCACCTTCCTCCTCCCCCTCGTTTTCCTCCTCCCCCTCCTCCTCCTCCTCCTCCCCCTCCTCCTCCACTTTCAAAACAAAGAGTGAGGACATAATATCAATAACCCGGGAATTTTATAGTGACCTCTTCTTTCCTGATAAAACGTCTATGCCTGCCCAGAATTTCCTAAAGAGCTCGGTGAAAGTACTGTCCTCCAGCAGGGCGTTGTTGAAGTGCCAGTAGGCCTCACCACTTGGTGTTCCACGCAGCCTGAGGTCCAGCAGGATCAGGCTGTGGTCTGTTAGTGATGCAGCCCCTGATGTCAGCAGTCAGAATGCTCGAGACAAGACTTCTGGAGATGTAGAAACGGTCGATCCTGGACTGTGTAGCTGGTTCATTGCCCCGTGTCCGCGTGAAGGTGAAGCTTCGCCGCCTAGGGTGGTGCAGCCGCCACACGTCCACCAGATCGGAGGCGTCCAGAAGGGCTTGGAGCTCTCCCCGGAGATTGGCGTTGCAGTGCCCCTTCCCTGTGTGGTCGAGAGCATCCAGCGTGCAGTTGTAGTCACCTCCCGTGACCACAAACTCGTCCCCTGGAATGCCACCGAGGTGGTTCCGCAGAAGTTGCAGGAACCCGGGTCTCTCACTGTCAGTGGTGGGAGCGTACACGTTGACGAGGTGGATGGCGGTGACGCCGACCTGCACCGTGAGGTCCAGGATCCTCCCCTTGATCACCTCCACCTGGCTGACGGTGTCGGGGGAAAAGTTTGGTGACAGCACGGTTGCTACTCCTGAGGAGGTGTTGCTGAAGTGGCTGATGAAGGGCTTCGCTCTCCACTCCGTCCTCCAGGCAACGTCATTGTCCATGGCGAGATGGGTCTCCTGCACGAACAGCACGGAGACCTTATGCTGCTTTGCAAGGTATCCTACGTAGTATATTCTCAGCGCCCCTCTGCACCCATTCATGTTCAGGGAGGCGTTGCGCAACGTCATTGTGAGTGAGTCGCCCGCCTGTTCCAATGAGTCACCTTGCTGAGGAGGCTCCTTACCCTGGACGTCTCCAGGTCTCTCGATTGTTTTCCTTCCTGCTGGAGCTCTGTGAGGATGCGTCAGAGGGAGACCTCTATGGCGTCTGGCTCGCCATCTTGTCAAGGCCTCCATCACCTTGTTTGGTTTCCTGGGGGTCTCTTTGAAGAATCTCCACAGGTCTTCCTGGCAGAAGATGGGTGCCCGCGAAGATGACCTCTTTGAGACCTGGTTGGTTTCGCTACCCACACGGAGGTCATCATCCGAGTCCCCCTTCTTGCTTCCATGCCCTGCATGTGGGGGCCAAGAGTCGGGGGCCCATGGTTGGCTCCATGTGGCCTCCCCCAGGGGCCGTGGCAGGTGGAATGCTACCGCACGCCTCTTCCACATTAGCAGGGCACTCTGCGAGGCTTGCAGGGTGTCCTTATTCTGTCTTTTTAATTCTGGGCCAAAGAGGTCCCATAAACGCAAACGTGTTGTATTTAAAATATAACACAAACAACAGCAATGAATGGCTTAGTGGGTAAAGTAAGACGCACCCCAAAACCGGTGAGTTAAATAAATCTGATCTTTCCTATTACCGGATTATAGGACGCAAACCAAACTTTGTTGTAACAAGAACATAGAAAAAACTGAGTCTCTTAATCAGGTGAATACGGTAAAGGGGCTGAGTCTGTGGGTGTCAGTGTGGTGAGTCTGTGGGTCTCTGTGTGGTGAGTCTGTGGGTCTCTGTGTGGTGATGGCCATGTCGGGTGGTGGCGGGTTTAACGACACAAAATTAATATATTCACGCGATCTAACCCAAACAAAGCCTGTACTACGGATTCAACAACAATGACATGAGGGTTCTCCGACACGCGTCTCGGTTGGGGTGAGGGTGCGGTCGCGCCGTCTCCTCTGTACGGATTGTTTCTTCCTTTCCCAACTGCGATGTTCTCGCTCTCTCCTCTCTTTTTGTCTCCACCGTCGCCAACCGTCGGAGCTCGGCATCCGCGGCCCCTCTCCTAGGTGGGCGTCCCCAGCCCGAATTCTCGCAGGAAGCCCTCCCAGCCTCCCTGCTCGACGAACCAGGCCCAGCACGCGTTCACCAGCAGGGCGGCCACCACGTCCGTCACTGCCGCCGTCTTCTCCGCGTCACTCAGACGTACGCAGTCCACCAGCCTCTTCGCGAGGGAGGAGCGAGCAGAGCACCACCAGGACCACCACGCGGCCCCAGCTCGCGAAGACGTCACGGAGGACCTCCCAGGCCACGTCCACGAGCAGCCGGCGGGGCCCTCGGTGCTCCACGCGCTCCTCCGCGTGGCTCACCAGAACAGAGTCTCTGAACCGCGCGAGGAACAGGTCCCCAGGCAGTTGACCACCTCCTGCACCAGCTGTGCTGGCTGAACCTTCTGCAGCTGCTGGACCTGCAGCTGCTCCTGCACCTGCAGCTACTCTGTCTGTTTCGCTAGGTGAGCCATGAAGCCCGCGATCAGATTCGCTGTCAAGACAGTCAACAGCTGCAGCGCCTCCTTTTTCTTCCTCCCCCTCACCTTCTTCTTCCTCCTCCTCCACTCATAAAACAAAGAGTGAGGACATAATATCAATAACCTGGGAATTTTATAGTGACCTCTTCTCTCCTGATAAAACGTCTATGCCTGCCCAGAATTTCCTAAAGAGGTCGGTGAACGTACTGTCCTCCAGCAGGGCGTTGTTGAAGTGTCAGTAGGCCGCAGCACTTGGTGTTCCACGCAGCCTAAGGTCCAGCAGGATCAGGCTGTGGTCTGTTAGTGGTGCAGCCCTGATGTCAGCAGGCAGAATGCTCGAGACAAGACTTCTGGAGATATAGAAGCGGTCGATCCTGGACTGGGTAGCTGGTTCATTGCCCCTTGTCCTCGTGTAGGTGAAGCTTCGCCGCCTCGGGTGGTGAAGCTGCCACACGTCCACCAGATCGGAGGGGTCCAGAAGGGCTTGGAGCTCTCCCCAGAGCTTGGCGTTGCAGTGACCCTTCCCTGTACGGTCGAGAGCATCCAGCGTGCAGTTGTAGTCACCTCCCATGACCACAAACTCGTCCTCTGGAATGCCACCGAGGTGGTTCCGCAGAAGTTGCAGGAACCCGGGCCTCTCACTGTCAGTGGTGGGAGCGTACACGTTGACGAGGTGGATGGCGGTGTTGCCGACCTGCGCCCGGACGTCCAGGACCCTCCCCTTGATCACCTCCACCTGGCTGACGGTGTCAGGAGTGAAGTTTAGTGACAGCACGGTTGCTACTCCTGAGGAGGTGTTGCTGAAGTGGCTGAAAAAAGGCTCCCATTTTCCACTCCGTCCTCCAGGCAACCTCATCGTCCATGTCGAGATGGGTCTCCTGCACGAACAGCACAGAGACATTATGCTGCTTTGCAAGGGACGCTGCGTAGTATCTTCTCAGCGCCTCTCGGCACCCATTCATGTTCAGGGAGGCGATGCGCAGTGTCATTGTGAGCGAGTGGCCCGCCTGTTCCAATCAGTCACCTTGCTGAGACGGCTCCTTACCCTGGACCTCTCCAGGTCTCTCGATTGTTGTCCTTCCTGCTGGAGCTCCCCTAGGATGCGTCTGAGGGAGACTTCTATGGCGTCTGGCTCGCCATCCTGACAAGGCCTCCATCACTTTGTTTGGTTTCCTGTGGGTCTCTTCGAAGAATCTCCACAGGTCTTCCTGGCAGAAGATGGTGCCCGCGAAGATGACCTCTTTGAGACCTGGCTGGTTTCGCTACCCACACGGAGGTCATAATCCGAGTCCCCCTTCTTGCTTCCATGCCCTGCATGTGGGGGCCAAGAGTCGGGTGCCCATGGTTGGCTCCATGTGGCCTCTGTTGTATATGTGGGTGTGTGAAAATTGATTAAAAATAATTAAAATTAAATGAAATTCGAAATTTGCATAATTAATCCGAAATTATGCTAATTTGTGTACTTATGCGTGTAACTATGCTAATTAGAGAGGTAATCGTATTAATTTATACGAGTGGGTGTGGCTGTGTTAATGATAGCTTTATGATAATCAGGCCCCGCCTCGTTGACGAGGTTGGGTTATCAATCAGGATAACGCAATCAATCGTGTGCCGTTACGCTAGTGTCAATTCGGCCTCGTTGTCTAACTTCGTATTATTGATCAGCATAATACAATGATTCTCGCTTTAACACTCCCCGAGTGTTCATATTTTAGGTCCCATGTTCACATCGTTCGTTTTAGTTTAATGAGTGTGGATTGGTGTGTTTATAGTTTAGGTTCCCGAGTTCATATCTCGTCGCAGGATACAGATCTTATGCAAAAACTTCAGGAAAGAATCACACGACCACTTCTGTATTAATCAATTTATTTTCTAATTAAACCTTAACTATAATATGTATGTGACTCTCAATCTCGGAACTTCAAAACGGTATCCACAAGGTATCAAGACAGTATCATCAACGACTGTACGATTTCACTTTGATAACACATGGACCCCGCATAAAGCGATTGCTGTTAGTGAGAGAGAGAGTCAGAATATGCAAATGCTATGTTACACAAAAGCTTATACATTATAATATGAACGATCATTATGCTTGAAATAGTCAGCACATTATCACAGGCGACTGATTAACATGCAACGGTATTCATATAAAAAAGACAATCAAACAGTTATTATTTCCAAAGGCATGAATGTAACAACAGATCCACCGGACAGACTATAAGATTATCGAAATGGCTTAGTGTAAGGGTATGCGGCGGAATGTGTTATCTCACGGGAGATTAATTAATTAATTCGTGAATAAGAATGTATGATCAGAAAATCGGTTTAGCACGATTCCTCCCCGGGAGCGTAGCTCCGTGGCGAAGGTGCCAAGGGTTAATTCGTATTGATGGATCGGTTGGTAACTTATGCGATTAGAAGTACAGTCCAAAACAAAATATTAAAGAGGGAAATTATGAATATAATTATAAATGACGGACTGTTATCACACGATCGATGCTTCCACAGCCAGATGGTTCACGGACTTGAGTGTTCGCTTCTGGTTAAGGACCTGTGCATGTTTGAGTGATATGAATTGTTTTGAATAGTCAGTGTTTGGAATTAATTATTTGCGTTGCCATATGCTGAAGTTGGCATCGCTTGTAGGAGAAGTAGCCTCGCTCCCTTTAGAGCGGTGAGGTGTGTGGGAGTGCATCATACGAATCGCCGCCCTCCTCCACGCAGCAGCCAGCCTCTGTCCACGGGGGAGAGTTGCTTGATCGCTCTCAGTTCTGCTCAGTGGACACCTCTCTCCACTGCTGGATGAGCTGCGCGATCACGCTCGTGCTGGTTCGCTGACAGCAGTTTCTCTCCGCTGTTGGATGAGCTGCATCGGCACGCTCCCTCTCTCTGGGTGGAGAACTCGAACGTGCTCGTTGCTGGTTTGCTGAAAGCAGGTTTTTCTCCACTGCTGGATGACTCAAGTCGCACGTGCTCTTGCTCTGGTTTGCAGAAGCTCTTGCTTGGTGCGTCGGTCGCTCTGCAGCTGGACTCAATGTAGAATAATCTTTCAGCAATACTCTGTCTTTCAGCTCTTGGAAATCACACTAGGTGACGCCTCACTACCTTGCGAGTCTTGCCAACGTCAGTGGGTAGCGACGGGGCCACTTTGGCTTCTGCTCGCCGCCTCCTGCTCTGCAGCTCGCCGGCTGGCGACCTGTTGCTCTCGTTCCCGATTGGAACTGCTCCTGAGCCGGCCCACTGGTCGAACTCCCCGCGTTCCGACCTCCTCCGATTCGAACTCCCCGAGTTCCGATCCCCCTGGTAGAACTCCCCGAGTTCCGACCCCTCCGAGTCGAACTGTCTCCCGAGAGTCGACCCCCCCCGGTCGAACTCTGGTGAGCCGACCCCCCCCGGGTCGAACTCTTCCGAGTTGCTCCTCCGAGGCGAACTGTCTCCCGAGAGTCGACCCCCCGGTCGAACTCTGGTGAGCCGACCACCCCCCCCCCCCCCAGTCGAACTGAGGTTTCAATGCTCAGGATCCTCTTTTTATGCCCAAAAATCCTGCCCACAAGGCGAGGTTTCTTTCGATTTTTGCTGTGTCAGGGTTTGTCCGTATGTATCTGCGTCCGTGTGTGTGTCCGTACATGTGTCAGTGTGTGTCCTTGTGTGGATCACCCACGGTATATTCCGTTGTCATACTCCTACCATAAAACCCACAATTAAAACAATCAAATGTTATAAATTGTCTCGAAGGCGCCTCTCTGTCTGGGTGCACAACCTGAGGGAGGGGCGATATTCCCTCCGACTTTCACCGACGCACAAAGAAATGGTTAAAAAGTTTTAAGTTAACATTTCATTTCATCAGAGTTCCATAGTTATGATTCTGTATTAATCCAAGGTCTGAGTCAGCTTCTCGTTGTGGTGTTTGACTCGTGTTTCCCCAAGCGTATACACACTCCTACCCCGCGCTGCAGGGATACAAAGACGGTCGGGATTTGTCTTTCTCTCCGACCCTGGGTTTAACATCACCCTTTGCTTACGTTGCAGTTTTGCTGTGCGCTTGCATTTCTTTTCCTCTCTACTCTTACTTTAACCCTGCATATTATTTGCGTATGGGTGGAGGCTAGAGCATTTATGTTGACTTAGGAAAACCTGATTGTTATAGGCTTCGGGTCAAGTCGTATAGACATTATTAAAATATGGAAATACATTTCATATTAAATTAATAGACGGGTGATGGTTACATTGACGTAGCTTGTGGCAGGGTTCAATTGAAGTGGGTGTGAAGATCAATAACTTTAGCCTACCCTGTCGTTAAATTCCGACTTTAAGTTACTTTAATAGTAATGCAGAACCAATTAGCTTTTTTTGACTTAACTAGATCTAGGCTAACGCAACCTCCCAGTGACCCTGGCTTTGTGTTTACGTCAGCCCTTTGCAATCCACTGCGCTCTGCTCTCTATCTGCTCCCTCTGACCCTGGGAGGGCTCTGAACGTCAAAATCGTGTTAGTGGGTCAAGGTAAATATGACCCCCACATGCCATGCTGAGGCCTGGTTTGGTGTTTTTATTCATTATTAAAATTAAAAGAAACAATAGAAATATGTATCTATATGTATTGAAAAATTACTTGTTAATATTAAGATGGAAAAGGTGCCTAGATACAACATTCCGCCCTTTTAAAAATGATCGATGGTCAATTGGCCACGGGTCATTTTTAAAACAAAGAATCTATGTACTTTTCCATCATGAATCATCAATATTACTCAAGTATTTTTTCCTTACAACGCGCGCACGTCACAACTTATGATTACATTTGAAATAAGAAAAGAAATACTAAAAGGAAGGTAAAACAAGTGGAAATTGTTTAACTGGCTACATGTTATAGGAGATGTCGTTATTCCATGTACCCACGTTCAATACTGTCCGCAATCGAAATACATTTTCGGGTTTGACCAGTGGGAAATTTAACAAAAATCCCACCTGTCCGGTCTGGGAGTCCCCATGTATGGGTGTGGCTGTACCCATTTTAAAGTCAATTTGTACCTGTGTTGTACTGATTGTTTCCAGGGATGCTAATGGTATCACATTTTTTTTTAGTGTTGGAGTTACCAGATATGAAGGAAATTGTCCTTGGAGAAGATCACTGATGCTGCCGCTGGTGCAATGCAACAAGTCTTTGGATCAACTATTGAATTTGCTGTCGAGTATTCTCTTCTTCGTACAGATCTCGGATTGCGAAACCCAATTCTTGGATTGTTAAGTTAACCATGGCGGAGTGCAGGTTAACGAGAACCACGGTGTCTCTCTGACTTTCTCATGTTACCTCTCTGCCACCTTGTACCAAGTCATTGATAACCTGACTGACTCTTTTAGTCACGAGTGTATCATATCTCTCATGGCCAGGTATCTTAGAGTTACCGATGACCCTTCCATGCAACATCATCACATCATCGTCCCGGCTCATCGTCGTGATGGCTTTGGCCTAATGAACATGGCTCACTGGTTCGTATCGGTAATTTATTTTATCACTCCCTTTCCATGTGAGATTGTGTGGCGTGAAGTTATGCTGTGCGTAACCAGGATCAACATACACCACGAGTTTCCGTACTCGACTGTTGGGGTCATTTGTATTCTCCGCAGCCCTGTGCACATCTGCTGCCTCTGGGAGTCGATTTGACTCTGGGCCACGATTCCCTTCTGCGCTACGATTCGATTCCGTGTCACGATTCGATTCTGGGTCACGATTCGATTCCGTGCTTTTGAGTATGCTGTGTTTCAACACAATTCCCGATCCGTCACGGATATTCTTCTCCTCCACTTCAACACTCTGATCTCCATCCCTCCTTAGTGTGCCCGAGCACAATTTAACATCCAAAGGCTGATGTCTGCATTCATCTGCCTCTTCCACAGTACACTCACGCACTTCCGCGACACAAGGGATGGCATTTATATTTACCAGACAATCAGGTTTTCCTTCCCCTCCCTGCGGTTGGTTATCATCTCCTGTAGGATCACACTTTAATGCAGTTATGTTTCCCTGCTCGATAGGTGTGTCAATTACGGGAGCAACACTTGCGCTCTCCACCACATTATCAGAACTGGTGCCCGACGCATTTATTGTTTCCCAATCATTGGGACCCTCCTGGTTTACCTTGTCAACCGCAGCCTGCTTAATTTTTTTAACGAGTCCATAATTTCCCTGCAGCTCCACGGACACCACTCTCACTGAAAGCTCCCTCTCAACCAATGTGATTGATTCATCACGTGCCCGTGTCATTTTTTGTGTCTCAGCCAAGCTCACGCCTGTCTCCCTATTCCTCATGCCTCTGCTCTCTCCTGGTAAAACTGGTGGGGGAATCGATCGGAAGTGGGCCGATTGTGTTTGATCCCTCGTGTGTCGTGGCATTGGGACCCGGCATGATTCTGCTCTTGGTCTACACACACCGCGATTCTCGCAAATATGCGTCCCTGCACACTGCGATCGCTCCCAGCCTGCGGGCCATTGCCTCGCTGGTGGTGCTGTGTTTCTGCTCACGTGATTTTTATTTCCCTCTGAAACGCTGGTTACATCATCCCTCTCTCTGGGTGTCGTAGAACTATTGTCTTTAGCTCTGTACAGCCAAGCTCTGTGCGCCTTATCCTCTATATGGTGTAAGGAGGCTGTTTCTGGATTCAATACCATTCCCACAATTTCTGTAATCTCTGGACTCAAAGACCCGAAAAACATAACTTTGAACCTTTTGTCACCTTCGTGATACTGATCCACATCACCCGCGTAGTACGCTCTTTTAAACCGTAGGAGGTAATCTCGCGGATCCTCGTCTGCGCACTGGGTCATAGATTTTGCAGCATTAAATCCCTCAGACCATGTTAAATATTCTCCAAACTTCCGGCTCACTGCCAGGCTCAGCTTTTTGAAATCGTTCCGAACCTTGTATGAAAGCGACTTTACCCATGGTATAGACTGCTCGTGCAAGCTTCGTCTCAGTAAACTGGCTTTCTCATTCGTTTTCCTCAAACCCCTGATCACTGCTTCTGCTTCTACCGTTGCGATGTGAGCGTGTATGTCTCTGTTCCTATCGTGTGGATCAAAGTAGGGAATTCTGACGAGAGCCTTGTCCATCAATTTCAGAGTTTTACTACTGAATGAGTATTCGGACAGTTGATCATCGTCAGAGGCGTCTGTTCCTGAGGAGTGCTCACTCGAGCTGTCACCATCACGGTGGCGCTGCTTAACATAACTTTTGTAGTGCCTTTTGCACCTGTAACGTGAGTCAACTTTGCTCGGTGACTCCTGCTTATCCCATGGCTCATGCTTGTGTGATGTGCGTCTTTCTGGAAAGTAATCTCTGCCATAGGTTCCACGTCGGTCGTGCTTGCGTGGAATGTGTCTACCAAATGAGCTGTCTCTGTCATGTCGCTCGTCTTGCCCCAGCTCCGCCCTTTTTTGCTCGATCAGTACAGAATATCCTGCTGACTTAGTGTTAATATTTTTTTCCTCTCTACCCTCGAAGTTGTCAGTCCTATGTTTTCCTATTTTCATCCGTATCTCTCCCTCCCCTCTCTCGAGTCGCGAGGGGGAATCTCTGTCAAAACCACTTTGATTGGTAGCCACACCTCCTGTGTGACCTGTCTCTGGTTTACGTCCGCGTGGCTCGGAGTGTGGTAAACTGTTACTCCCGTATGTGTTATGTGTATCAACATCTGGGGGTTTCGCTGGTGCATTCAGCGCCGACTCTTTTTCTCTCACGAGGGCGTGCAGACGCTCAACCTCCTCTATTAGGGACAGTTTCTCCTTCCTTTCCCTGTCAAATTTTTCCCCAGTCCATAATCTTTCTCTGTATGTCTGTGTGAGGAGATACGAGTCTAACCTTGCTATTTCTGCAATTTTTACGTCACGTTTGGCTTTGCTACATTTCATCACATCCTTAAGTAGTTTCCTCCTATGTGCCTTAACATCTTCTATATGTCTCCCCTCCCATACGTCTCTCTGCTCTGTCTGCTGTCTAGCAGTCCGTCCAGTACGTTTTAACACAAATTCACGATATTGTTTTTCCATAGATTCTATCTCCTCCTCGGAGGTCCATTCTGTATCAGTGTTATGCGTTGGGATGTCACCCTCAGAACGTTGCGGGTCATGTGCCATCTCTATTACGTAGTGTAGTTAATAGACCTAAGAGTGTATCTTAACTCTAGTCTCTTATGTGTGGCGTGAGTTACTCTGGAATTCCACTTCAGAGTACATATAAAAACATTCGTATCACAGGATGTGTTGGTTCAACTCGAGCAAATAATCTTACCCCCACTGTCTTTGTTATCCACTGCTACTCTGGTATTTTCCTTCAGAGTGCGTTTTTTTGTTTGTTTACACCGTTTACAGTCACAGGGCAATGTTAGTTCACAATACCTTGATTAATACAACAGTGATTCGTTCCTTAATTTAAGCATAAACTGTCTGCGAGAGATCCCGGATACGAGCCCCCAATTTGTTGTATATGTGGGTGTGTGAAAATTGATGAAAAATAATTAAAATTAAATGAAATTCGAAATTTGCATAATTAATCCGAAATTATGCTAATTTGTGTACTTATGCGTGTAACTATGCTAATTAGAGAGGTAATCGTATTAATTTATACGAGTGGGTGTGGTTGTGTTAATGATAGCCTTTATGATAATCAGGCCCCGTCTCGTTGACGAGGTGGGGTTATCAATCAGGATAACGCAATCAATCGTGTGCCGTTACGCTAGTGTCAATTCGGCCTCGTTGTCTAACTTCGTATTATTGATCAGCATAATACAATGATTCTCGCTTTAACACTCCCCGAGTGTTCATATTTTAGGTCCCATGTTCACATCGTTCGCATTAGTTTAATGAGTGTGGATTGGTGTGTTTATAGTTTAGGTTCCCGAGTTCATATCTCGTCGCAGGATACAGATCTTATGCAAAAACTTCAGGAAAGAATCACACGACCACTTCTGTATTAATCAATTTATTTTCTAATTAAACCTTAACTATAATATGTATGTGACTCTCAATCTCGGAACTTCAACACGGTATCCACACGGTATCAAGACAGTATCATCAACGACTGTACGATTTCACTTTGATAACACATGGACCCCGCATAAAGCGATTGCTGTTAGTGAGAGAGAGAGTCAGAACATGCAAATGCTATGTTACACAAAAGCTTATACATTATAATATGAACGATCATTATGCTTGAAATGGTCAGCACATTATCACAGGCGACTGATTAACATGCAACGGTATTCATATAAAAAGACAATCAAACAGTTATTATTTCCAAAGGCATAAATGTAACAACAGATCCACCGGACAGACTATAAGATTACCGAAATGGCTTAGTGTGAGGGTATGCGGCGGAACGTGTTATCTCACGGGAGATTAATTAATTAATTAATTCGTGAATAAGAATGTATGATCAGAAAATCGGTTTAGCACGATTCCTCCCCGGGACCGTAGCTCCGTGGCGAAGGTGCCAAGGGTTAATTCGTATTGATAGATCGGTTGGTAACTTATGCGATTAGAAGTACAGTCCAAAACAAAATATTAAAGAGGGAAATTATGAATATACTTATAAATGACGGACTGTTATCACACGATCGATGCTTCCACAGCCAGATGGTTCACGGACTTGAGTGTTCGCTTCTGGTTAAGGACCTGTGTATGTTTGAGTGATATGAATTGTTTTGAATAGTCAGTGTTTGGAATTAATTATTTGCGTTGCCATATGCTGAAGTTGGCATCGCTTGTAGGAGAAGTAGCCTCGCTCCCTTTAGAGCGGTGAGGTGTGTGGGAGTGCATCATACGAATCGCCGCCCTCCTCCACGCAGCAGCCAGCCTCTGTCCACGGGGGAGAGTTGCTTGATCGCTCTCAGTTCTGCTCAGTGGACACCTCTCTCCACTGCTGGATGAGCTGCGCGATCACGCTCGTGCTGGTTCGCTGACAGCAGTTTCTCTCCGCTGTTGGATGAGCTGCATCGGCACGCTCCCTCTCTCTGGGTGGTGAACTCGAACGTGCTCGTTGCTGGTTTGCTGAAAGCAGGTTTTTCTCCACTGCTGGATGACTCAAGTCGCACGTGCTCTTGCTCTGGTTTGCAGAAGCTCTTGCTTGGTGCGTCGGTCGCTCTGCAGCTGGACTCAATGTAGAATAATCTTTCAGCAATACTCTGTCTTTCAGCTCTTGGAAATCACACTAGGTGACGCCTCACTACCTTGCGAGTCTTGCCAACGTCAGTGGGTAGCGACGGGGCCACTTTGGCTTCTGCTCGCCGCCCCCTGCTCTGCAGCTCGCCGGCTGGCGACCTGTTGCTCTCGTTCCCGATTGGAACTGCTCCTGAGCCGGCCCACTGGTCGAACTCCCCGCGTTCCGACCTCCTCCGATTCGAACTCCCCGAGTTCCGACCCCCCTGGTAGAACTCCCCGAGTTCCGACCCCTCCGAGTCGAACTGTCTCCCGAGAGTCGACCCCCCCCGGTCGAACTCTGGTGAGCCGACCCCCCCCGGGTCGAACTCTTCCGAGTTGCTCCTCCGAGTCGAACTGTCTCCCGAGAGTCGACCCCCCGGTCGAACTCTGGTGAGCCGACCCCCCCCCCCAAGTCGAACTGAGGTTTCAATGCTCAGGATCCTCTTTTTATGCCCAAAAATCCCTTCACTCGGATCCTGCCCACAAGGCGAGGTTTCTTTCGATTTTTGCTGTGTAAGGATTTGTCCGTATGTATCTGCGTCCGTGTGTGTGTGTCCGTACATGTGTCAGTGTGTGTCCTTGTGTAGATCACCCACGGTATATTCCGTTGTCATACTCCTACCATAAAACCCACAAGTAAAACAATCAAATGTTATAAATTGTCTCGAAGGCGCCTCTCTGTCTGGGTGCACAACCTGGAGGGAGGGGTGATATTCCCTCCGACTTTCACCGACGCACAAAGAAATGGTTAAAAAGTTTTAAGTTAACATTTCATTTCATCAGAGTTCCATAGTTATGATTCTGTATTAATCCAAGGTCTGAGTCAGCTTCTCGTTGTGGTGTTTGACTCGTGTTTCCCCAAGCGTATACACACTCCTACCCCGCGCTGCAGGGATACAAAGACGGCCGGGATTTCCCTTTCTCTCCGACCCTGGGTTTAACATCGCCCTTTGCTTACGTTGCAGTTTTGCTGTGCGCTTGCATTTCTTTTCCTCTCTACTCTTACTTTAACCCTGCTTATTATTTGCGTATGGGTGGAGGCTAGAGCATTTATGTTGACTTAGGAAAACCTGATTGTTATAGGCTTCGGGTCAAGTCGTATAGACATTATTAAAATATGGAAATACATTTCATATTAAATTAATAGACGGGTGATGGTTACATTGACGTAGCTTGTGGCAGGGTTCAATTGAAGTGGGTGTGAAGATCAATAACTTTAGCCTACCCTGTCGTTAAATTCCGACTTTAAGTTGCTTTAATAGTAATGCAGCACCAATTAGCTTTTTTGACTTAACTAGATCTAGGCTAACGCAACCTCCCAGTGACCCTGGCTTTGTGTTTACGTCAGCCCTTTGCAATCCACTGCGCTCTGCTCTCTATCTGCTCCCTCTGACCCTGGGAGGGCTCTGAACGTCAAAATCGTGTTAGTGGGTCAAGGTAAATATGACCCCCACATGCCATGCTGAGGCCTGGTTTGGTGTTTTTATTCATTATTAAAATTAAAAGAAACAATAGAAATATGTATCTATATGTATTGAAAAATTACTTGTTAATATTAAGATGGAAAAGGGGCCTAGATACAACACCTCCCCCAGGGGCCGTGGCAGGTGGAATGCTACCACACGCCTCTTCCACAGTAGCAGAGCACTCTGCGAGGCTTGCAGTGTGTCCTTATTCTGTCTTTTTAATTCTGGGCCAAAGAGGTCCCATAAACGTAAACGTGTTGTATTTAAAATATAACACAAACATAACAACAATGATGAATGGCTTAGTGGGTAAAGTAAGACGCACCCCAAAACGGGTGAGCTTAATAAATCCGATCTCTCCTATTACCGGATTATAGGATGCAAACCAAACTTTGTTGTATCAGTGTGGTGAGTCTGTGGGTCTTTGTGTGGTGACGATCTCTCTGGGTCTCTGTGTGATGATGGCCGTGTCGGGTGGTGGCGGGTTTAACAACACAACATTATGAGATTCACGAGATCTAACCCAAACAAGACCTGTACTACGGAGTCAACAACAACGACATGAGGGCTCTCCGACGCGCGTCGCGGTTGGGGTGAGGGTGAGGTCGCGCCGTCTCCTCCGTACGGATTGTTTCTTCTTTTCCCAACTGCGACGTTCTCGCTCTCTCCTCTCTTTTTGTCTCCACCGTCGCCAATCGTCGGAGCTCGGCATCCGCGGCCGCTCTCCTAGGTGGGCGACCCCAGCCCGAATTCTCGCCTGAAGCCCTCCCAGCCTCCCTGCTCAACGAGCCAGGCCCCGCACGCGTTCACCAGCAGGGCGGCCACCGCGTCCGTCACGGCCACCGTCTTCTCCGCGTCGCTCAGACGTAAGCAGTCCACCAGCCTCTTCGCGAGGGAGGAGCGAGCAGAGCACCACCAGGACCACCACGCGGCCCCAGCTCGCGGAGCCATCGCGGAGGACCTCCCAGGCCACGTCCACGAGCAGCCGGAGGAGCCCTCGGTGCACCACCCGCTCCTCCGTGTGGCTCACCAAGTCCAGAACGGAGTCTCTGAACCGCACGAGGAACAGGTCTGCCAGGCAGTTGACCACCTCCTGCACCAGCTGTGCTGGCTGAACCTCCTGCAGCTGCTGAACCTTCTGCACCTTCTGCAGCTGCTCCTGCAACTGCAGCCACTCCGTCTGTGTCGCTAGGTGAGCCATGAAACCGGCGATCAGATTCGCTGTCAAGAAGGTCAGCAGCTGCAGCACCTCCTTCTCTTCCTCCCCCTCATTTCCCTCCTCCTCCTCCTCCCCCTGTCTCCTTCCACCTCCCTGTGTCTCCCTCCTCCCCCGGTCTCCTTCCTGCTCCCCGTGTTTCCCTCCTTCCCCCGTCTCCCTCCTCCCTGTGTCTCCCTCCTCCTTTTCCTTTTTTGCTGATGAAGTTTTTCTATTTCCACGAGGTGGTAACACCATATCCCTTAAATTTCGATTTAAAGCTTTCGTGACTGCAATGATTCATCTTCTTTGGTTCTTTCGGTAAAGTCACGTAGAATGAGAATAAAATAATAAATTGATAAAATAAAATAACACAATAATATTCTCACGACGTTTCGGCCACAACACAAGCGGCCTTCATCAGGTGAAGGGGGGCGAGACTGTCTGGTAGGACAGCGCTGGAGTGAGAGAGCCACGTTCAGATCACGGCTTTTAAGCTGTGTGAGAGGAACAAAGAGCCTTGACACAGGAATTAGCATAAAATTTAGCATTGAAATGGCTGAATGATTAGCTTGTGACTGGTCACAGAAATAGCTATGTTAAAAGTTAAAGCATACACATCCGCAGAGGCACCCATTGTTAAAAGGAATTAGCATAGAATTTAGCATTGAAATAGCTAAGTTAAGGCATACACATCCGCAGAGGCACCCCTTGACAATGGGATTAGCATAGAATTTAGCATTGAAATGGCTGAGTGATTCGCTTGTAACTGCTACAGAAATAGCTACGTTGAAGTCAGAGCATACACATTCACCGAGGCACTTAGTACAAATCAAACAGGAGAATTTAGCATTGAAATAACTAGGCGAATTTAGCATTGAAATAACTGGGTGATTTGCTAGTGACTGGTCACAGAAATGACTACACATCTGAGCTATTCACAGTACTATATAGTGAACCAATAAAAACTAAAATATAAATTACCTTCATGTTATCAATAAACTCTATATTCTCCAATCAGCTAAGCTACCAACCATAAGTCGTTATATATCACAATGCTATATGGCGAAAAAATGGGTGGATTCTTACCCTCAAATTTCCGTACCACGGATAGCTATGGGCCCCGTTCAGACGGACGAGTTCGTCCATGGTCGGAACAGAGGAGGGGGAGAGAGACAGCTGCGAGGCCCTAGTATGCTCCATGTTGTAAACCATACCATTAACCGTGGTGTGAGAGGTATTAAGAGGCAATGCTGGCGAAAGAGCTGCGGTCTGAAGGACATCGTAAAATTACAATTAATTAAGAACAGAAATGATTTAACACATCTTTCCAGTGGTTACTAAGCCTGAATCCATCTTCTCGGTTGAAATTGTCTCTGTGCTTGTATATGTGAATGGCCTCATGAACGAATCTCTCATGGTAGCCGGTTGGTTTGCAAAGAACCTCCGTCTTGGAGAAGTCAATGTCATGTGAGCCCACTGAATTGTAACAGTGGTCTGCCACGGCAGAGGAGTTCGTCTTACCGTGTTTCAAGTCTGCTTTATGTTCGCGGATGCGGTCCGAGATATGTCTTTTGGTTTCTCCAATGTAGCTACTACCACAGAGGCACTTTAGTTTGTAAACGCCTGGGTACTGTATGTCTGGAAGAGCATCTTTTACAGATGGAACTAAATCACGGATTTTGTGTACTGTGTTGAATCGGACCTGGATCTTGTGTTTATTCAGGATTTTGGAGATCTTTTTAGTGACCCCTGCAATGTAGGGTAAGGTGATGGTTTTGAGTGGCTCCACAAGAGGATCCTTCTTCATGACTGGAGTGATGGCTTTGCGGATTGTGTAGTCGGAGTAGCCATTAGCCCTGAGAGCCTGGTGTACGTGCTTGAGTTCACTGGTAATGTGTTCCTGGTCGGAAATGCATTGGGCTCTATGGTATAGAGTCTTGATGAGGCAGTTCTTCTGGGATGGATGGTGGTGGGAATCCGGTTTCAAGTAAGCATCTGTATGGGTAGCTTTCCTGTAGACAGAGTGGCTCATTGAACCATCATGTCTCCTTTTAATTAAGACATCCAGAAAGGGTAGTTTGCCATCTTTTTCGACCTCCATGGTAAATCTGATGGCTGGGTGTATGGAATTGATGTGGTCGCGGAATTGGTCTAGAGCAGGCTGGCCATGTGGCCAGATGACAAAGGTGTCATCAACGTACCTCTTCCATAAGGTCGGGCGTAGAGTGGCAGTCTGGATGGCGTCAGTTTCAAATTTTTCCATGAATACGTTGGCTACAACCGGAGATAGGGGGGAGCCCATTGGGGTGCCCTCAGTTTGTTTGTAGAAAGTTCCATTCCAGGTGAAGTATGTGTTGGTTAAGCAATGTCTCACCAGGGGGGGTACATCAGTATGCAGTCCTTGATGAACCAGGTCTTCAATGATAGCGATGGTGTCAGGTACCGGGACTTTGGTGAACAAGGACACCACATCAAAACTGACAAGCAGGTCGTTTGGGGACAGGGAAATGTCTTTGATTGTCGATACCAGGTGAGTAGAATTTAGTACCGCAGAGGTGGTTTTTCCAGTGAAAGGTCGCAGTATATCAGCCAGAAAACGTGCCAGTTTGTAGGTGGGGGAGCTGATAGTAGAGACAATGGGACGAAGGGGTGTATCTTCTTTCCAAAGATACACAAAGAAGATACACCCCTTCGTCCCATTGTCTCTACTATCAGCTCCCCCACCTACAAACTGGCACGTTTTCTGGCTGATATACTGCGACCTTTCACTGGAAAAACCACCTCTGCGGTACTAAATTCTACTCACCTGGTATCGACAATCAAAGACATTTCCCTGTCCCCAAACGACCTGCTTGTCAGTTTTGATGTGGTGTCCTTGTTCACCAAAGTCCCGGTACCTGACACCATCGCTATCATTGAAGACCTGGTTCATCAAGGACTGCATACTGATGTACCCCCCCTGGTGAGACATTGCTTAACCAACACATACTTCACCTGGAATGGAACTTTCTACAAACAAACTGAGGGCACCCCAATGGGCTCCCCCCTATCTCCGGTTGTAGCCAACGTATTCATGGAAAAATTTGAAACTGACGCCATCCAGACTGCCACTCTACGCCCGACCTTATGGAAGAGGTACGTTGATGACACCTTTGTCATCTGGCCACATGGCCAGCCTGCTCTAGACCAATTCCGCGACCACATCAATTCCATACACCCAGCCATCAGATTTACCATGGAGGTCGAAAAAGATGGCAAACTACCCTTTCTGGATGTCTTAATTAAAAGGAGACATGATGGTTCAATGAGCCACTCTGTCTACAGGAAAGCTACCCATACAGATGCTTACTTGAAACCGGATTCCCACCACCATCCATCCCAGAAGAACTGCCTCATCAAGACTCTATACCATAGAGCCCAATGCATTTCCGACCAGGAACACATTACCAGTGAACTCAAGCACGTACACCAGGCTCTCAGGGCTAATGGCTACTCCGACTACACAATCCGCAAAGCCATCACTCCAGTCATGAAGAAGGATCCTCTTGTGGAGCCACTCAAAACCATCACCTTACCCTACATTGCAGGGGTCACTAAAAAGATCTCCAAAATCCTGAATAAACACAAGATCCAGGTCCGATTCAACACAGTACACAAAATCCGTGATTTAGTTCCATCTGTAAAAGATGCTCTTCCAGACATACAGTACCCAGGCGTTTACAAACTAAAGTGCCTCTGTGGTAGTAGCTACATTGGAGAAACCAAAAGACATATCTCGGACCGCATCCGCGAACATAAAGCAGACTTGAAACACGGTAAGACGAACTCCTCTGCCGTGGCAGACCACTGTTACAATTCAGTGGGCTCACATGACATTGACTTCTCCAAGACGGAGGTTCTTTGCAAACCAACCGGCTACCATGAGAGATTCGTTCATGAGGCCATTCACATATACAAGCACAGAGACAATTTCAACCGAGAAGATGGATTCAGGCTTAGTAACCACTGGAAAGATGTGTTAAATCATTTCTGTTCTTAATTAATTGTAATTTTACGATGTCCTTCAGACCGCAGCTCTTTCGCCAGCATTGCCTCTTAATACCTCTCACACCACGGTTAATGGTATGGTTTACAACATGGAGCATACTAGGGCCTCGCAGCTGTCTCTCTCCCCCTCCTCTGTTCCGACCATGGACGAACTCGTCCGTCTGAACGGGGCCCATAGCTATCCGTGGTACGGAAATTTGAGGGTAAGAATCCACCCATTTTTTCGCCATATAGCATTGTGATATATAACGACTTATGGTTGGTAGCTTAGCTGATTGGAGAATATAGAGTTTATTGATAACATGAAGGTAATTTATATTTTAGTTTTTATTGGTTCACTATATAGTACTGTGAATAGCTCAGATGTGTAGTCATTTCTGTGACCAGTCACTAGCAAATCACCCAGTTATTTCAATGCTAAATTCGCCTAGTTATTTCAATGCTAAATTCTCCTGTTTGATTTGTACTAAGTGCCTCGGTGAATGTGTATGCTCTGACTTCAACGTAGCTATTTCTGTAGCAGTTACAAGCGAATCACTCAGCCATTTCAATGCTAAATTCTATGCTAATCCCATTGTCAAGGGGTGCCTCTGCGGATGTGTATGCCTTAACTTAGCTATTTCAATGCTAAATTCTATGCTAATTCCTTTTAACAATGGGTGCCTCTGCGGATGTGTATGCTTTAACTTTTAACATAGCTATTTCTGTGACCAGTCACAAGCTAATCATTCAGCCATTTCAATGCTAAATTTTATGCTAATTCCTGTGTCAAGGCTCTTTGTTCCTCTCACACAGCTTAAAAGCCGTGATCTGAACGTGGCTCTCTCACTCCAGCGCTGTCCTACCAGACAGTCTCGCCCCCCTTCACCTGATGAAGGCCGCTTGTGTTGTGGCCGAAACGTCGTGAGAATATTATTGTGTTATTTTATTTTATCAATTTATTATTTTATTCTCATTCTACGTGACTTTACCGAAAGAACCAAAGAAGACCATATCCCTTATTCTGTAATTGTAATTCTGGGCCAAAGAGGTCCCACAAATGTAAACATTTTGTATTTAAAATATAACACAAACATAACAACAATGAATAGCTTAGTGGGTAAAGTAAGACGCACCCCAAAACGGGTGAGTTAAATCAATCCGATCTATCCTACTACCGGATTATAGGACGCAAACCATACTTTGTTGTAACAAGAACATAAAAAAACTGAGTCTTTTAATCAGGTGAATACGGTAAAGGGGCTGAGTCTGTGGTTGACAGTGTGGTGAGTCTGTGGGTCTCTGTGTGGTGACGATGTCTATGGGTCTCTGTGTGGTGATGGCCGTGTCGGGTGGTGGCGAGGTATAACAACACAACATTTATATATTCACGCGATCTAACCCAAACAAAACCTGTACTACGGAGTCAACAACAACGACACGAGGGCTCTCCGACACGCGTCACGGTTGGGGTGAGGTTGCGGTCTGTTGTATATGTAGGTTATGAAAATTTGATGAAAATAATAAAAATTAAATCAAATTTGAAATTTGCATAATTATCCGAAAAAATGTTAATTTGCTGTAATTTATGCGCATAAACTATGCGAATGCGAGAGAGAATCGTATTAATTTATGCTAGTGTATGTGTGATTATGCTACTGCGAGCCGTTATGATAATTAGGCCCCGCCTCGTTGACGAGGGTCGGTTTTCAATCGGGATAATGCAATTAATCATATGCAGTTATGCAGGTACTTGAGCATGTCAGATTAAACTCGGCTGTGTTGTTTAACTTTGTACTATCGATCAGTATAATACAATTATTCCCGCTTTAACATTTACTGAGTATGTGGTAGTGTGTTCAGCCAGGTCTCCAAGTTCAGATCTCAGCACAGAATACAGTTCTTATGCATAAATGTCACGAAAGAACACAACACTTCTGTGTTAATCAATTTTAATGACGATAGTGATAATGACGATAATGATGACGATGGTGATAATGATGATAATGATGACAATAATAACAATGGTGATGATGCGTACTTCAACAGCTCCAGCACGAGACAGTTGTGTCCGCGGAAGTGGAACGAGTGCAGGACGCGGATGACGCCGTGCAGCTCAGCACTGCCCTCCCCCTGCAGCTCCGTGATCACCTTCAACTCCATCCTCTGCATCTCCATTTTGGTAGGGCTGTGTGCACACAGCAAGTCTGTGGGTCTCTGTGGGTCTCTAGTTCATAGTAGTTTTACGACGGTTAATTTTTTAGTGAGATAGTTTCAGTTTATAGTTAGAGATAGTTTTGCAGAGGTTATTATCATTGTTGTTTACTATTATACTCATTATTTTGTAACCATGTTGTATTTACTTGCATTTATTATCTATTATTGTATTCATTTATAATTATGACCATGGCCGCTGTGTTAAGACCACCAGCACCCACCCACACCACCACCACCACCAACCCCATCACCCCTGCCCCAACCTACTGGATGGGCAGTGCCAGCATCTTGACAGCCACCAGGAATCCCATATTGTGGTCCACGCACCGCAGCACCACTCCCTGCCCTCCCTCGCCAATCTTCTCTCGCACCTCGAAGCGGCATTGGAGCTGCTCCTGGGGTATCTAAGAAGCAGCAGCAGCAGCGCCGCAACGGCCAGTCAGAGTCACAATCACGATGGGAATGTTTTACGCTTAGTGGTAGCAGCAGTGGTAGTACTGAGTAGTAGTTAGTAGCAGTAGTGTCTGTGTGCGCCTGTGTGCCTGTTTGTGTGCGCATCTGCGTGTGTGTGTGTCTGTCTGTGCGAGTTTCACAGGGATATTTCTGCTTGCAAGCTTTGACTTTAACATAGCCATTTCTGTGACCAGACACAAGCTAATCACTCAGCAATTTCAATGCTAAATTATCCTGTTTGATTTGTACTAGGTGCCTCTGTGGATGTGTAGGCTTTGACTTTAACATAGCCATTTCTGTGACCAGTCACAAGCTAATCACTCAGCTCTTTCAATGCTAAATTTTATGCTAATTCGTTTGTCAAGGCGCTCTGTTTCTTCTCACACAGCTTAAAGGTCGCGGTCTGAGCTTGGCTGTGTTCACTCCAGCGCTTTCCTCCAGACAGTCTCGTCCCTTCACCTGATGAAGGCCGCTTGTGTTGTGGCCGAAACGTCGTGAGAATTTTATTGTGTTATTTTATTTGATCAATGTATTATTTTATTCTCATTCTACGCTACTTTACCGAAAGAACCAAAGAAGATGAATCCTTGCAGCCAAGATAGCTTTAAATCGAAATTTAACAGAATGGTATTGAACCTTTTTCTTTACAGGGTGGCCCTGGGGCTTGCCACGTGGCAGGTGTCGTCCATTGTCCATACCAGACCCCTCCAGCTCTCTCACCCTGGGTCAGCTGCCCCTTCCATGTCCTGGAAACCATGGCAAGGTCATCCTATGAGGACTGCCTGGATGAAAACCAGCATGGAAGGGGCCCAGGGTGGGACCGGCTATGCTTTTGGGCTAGTCCCGTTTGTGTGTGGTGTGCGGTGTCTTCGTAGCAATCGTTCTCCACTGTAGTCCTGGCATCTGCTGCTCAGCTTCATTCCACAGCTGTGGTTCCAGTGGCGCGGTCTCTCCGGGGACCCATGTGGTGTGTGTGTGGGTGTGACATGTATCACGGGGTGGGTGGATAGTATCGTGATAGTGGTCATGGTAGGCACCGATCCACGACCTCCATCACCCCTACTGAGTGGTGGACATGCCACCACAAAGCAGCATGCGGCGGAGGAGTGAGGTGACCGCTCTCGCCTCACGAGCGAGGCCCTCTCGCTTCCTCTTCATTCCCTGCATCACCACCTCCATCTCCTCCTTTGTCTCATCCTCCTCCACCTCCTCTTAATCCTCCACCACCATCTTCTCCCCCTCTTCTGTTTTCTCCATTCTCTCTTCATGCTCCTCAACCTCCGAGGTGGCGTCGGTGGCATCGGTGGTGGCAGCGGAGGTGCTGGAGGTGATGGCCGTGGTGGCGGTGGCAATGGTGGTGATGGTGGCAGCGGAGGTGGCGGTGGCGGCAGCGGTAATGGCGGTGGCGCCAGCGGTGGTGGGGCGGAGGTGGCAGCGTTGGTGGTGGTGATGGTAGTAGTCCTGGCGAGGCACCGCTCTTCCTCCATGAGGCGCTTCTCCTCCTCGACGCTCTTCACGTTGGCGAGACACTTCTCCTCCACCAGACGCTTCTCTTCCGTGAAGCACTTCACTTTAACGAGGCGCTTCTTGAGGAAATAGTCTCTGAAGCAGTTCTCCTCTGTGCGGCGCTTCACCCTGGCAAGGCGCTGCACCTCAAAGAGGTGCTCCTCTACCATGTGGCGTTTCTCTGTCGCATGGTCCTTCTCCTCCTGGAGATGCTTCACCCCGCTGAGATCCTTCAACTCCCCAATTATCCTCTGTTCAAGCAAAGATAATCACATGAATATACAGACATGCAAGCAGAAATTCATTTAAGTTTTTCAGATTCATTTATTTGGTATAACCCTGTGAGCTATGTTGCTCTTGACTCGGGTGCAACCGCAACAAACAAAAACATGATCAAGGAATATCTTAAAGCGACTACACGCAACAGAAAAAGTCTTCCAGAAAAGCACCGTATATCAACACTGTGTGCAAAAATCCCGGTGGGATGCAAGTCGAATAATAACAATCATAAGACAATTTAGATTAAAGTTATCAGGCTAACTCTGTACTACAAAAAACAAACATGGCTAAACCAAAACGTTTTCAAAATCACCAAAATAAAGCTATAAAAACAATGTAACAGTGATCATAGGAACTGTGATTCAAATTTAACAATTAACGATATATACATAACATGTACGACCAAACTTTGCAGCCATAGCTGGCTGTATGAGTCACTCCATAACAGCAGGATTATGAGTCGCAGTATGTAAAAAAATATTCAATACACCTTTAAAGATCAGCACACTATTCAAGTGTACATCTATGGTACAATTTAGTGAAAATAAGTTTTGGGAACAGAAACTTATTTCTTTTAAACAACAGACAAATATTAACAAGCACTGTTTATTACATTAACTTTGTTTAACTTTTTTGGTCCCAGTTGAGACATTCAGAACTATGACAAAACAAATAATTGTGCTCTGATCTAATGTGCAATCTGTGGCATATGAATTTGTTAAGGTGATGTTGTCCGGTCCTGTACATATCAAGTACAGTGAGGGAAAAAAATATTTGATCCCCTGCTGATTTTGTACATTTGCCCACTGACAAAGAAATGAACAGAATATATTTTAATGGTAGGTTTATTTGAACAGTGAGAGGCAGAATAACAACAAAAACATCCAGAAAAACATGTCAAAAATGTTATAATTTGATTTCCATTATCCTCCTAGCGAGGCCACGCTAGGAGGATAAAAGGGGACCCCGGGCAAAGGTTTGGGGCTGTTGCTTGGAGTGGAATCTCGTCGGACTGCTGGAGTCATCGTCACCATCTGCATTTTCTCGGCGGTGTCAGACAGGCAGTCTGTTAGCTCTCTTGACTGAAAGTGTAGTGACCCCTTGTACCCTGTGAAGGCTATAATAAATAGAGTACCTCCTGCTCCTCGTGTCTCTGCGTGTATCGCTAGACGTGGATCATAACGACAGTAGATGTACACTCACTCTGAGTTTTTACTCAATGACGTTAAACTTCACATCTACCCTACCTCCATGCTACATGCCGACAACCCACTGCTTTGGTAACCAAACTGCAACGTATTTTATTAGTAAACCTGCATTTTTTAATTTTACCCAAATCTTAACCTCGGTTGGATGTTGCCATCCTGCCGTGGAAACAACGAATCATTCGTGTCTCGAGCAGAAGATTGCAAGCCTTGTGTTAGAGAATGGCCCACTGAAGCTGTAATCACGGAGCTACTTCTGAGTACATTTCAAGTGCCCTCTCATCCACGTAATAAAGAGCAGGATCCTCCCTCCTGTAACGTTGGTCGTAACAATGTTCTTACTTCTTTGTGCTGTCAAGGACAACCGGGCTCACCTTGGTCTGTCTCACTGTCACACTCACCTCTATTCGTACACTCACTCATCTGGGTCTGTCTCACTGTCATACTGACCTCATCCACACGCACTGACGTAGGTCTGTCTCACTGTCACACTCACATCACTAGTCACACTCACCCACCTGGGTCTGTCTCACTGTTACACTCACCTCTCTACCACACTCACCTGGGTTTGTCTTACTTTAACACCACATTCCACAGACACTTACATTGGTCTGTCTCAATGTCACACTCACCTCTACCCACACACACTCACCAGAGTCTGTTTCACTCTCTCACTCATTTGTCTTCCTACACTCACTCACTTGGGTCTGTCTTACTGTCACACTCACCACTCTACCCACACTAACCTGGGTCTCACTGTCTCACCTCTCTTCAAAAACACTGAATTCCTGCTGAACAACACGCGGTTCAACCCACAAGCACTTGGGAGAGCTACAGGGCTCACATGCCATGTCCTTCACAGTCCTGTAATTCGTTTTATTATTATTGCCATAATTGAGTTTGGCAAAAGCCTGTGCGAGACTTTGAACAATGTACACACAGGACCGTCCATAAGGGTGCTAGGCCAGGGGAAAATCCCAGCATGTGGGCCTCCGACGCGTTCAAATTCCACCGCAAGTATTACATTTGACACCCCCGTGACATTGAAGCGCAGGGCCCCCCCAATGCCCGCGGACCTGGGCGGTCGCTCCGATTCTCCGTATCCAAGGGGCGATTCTATGTGCACAATGCAGACCTTCTTGTAAAAACATGGTTTTACGAGGGCCTCCTCACGCAAATTAAGTAGAGAACCACATTACTGCCATGTGATGGTTTATGTTTCGCAGTCATTGACGACCAGGCTGAGATCATGAACTCGCTAGACTTGACAACCCACTTTGATCACAGGCGGGTGCCTGGATTCAGACCCAGTTACTCCGTGGTCCCACTTCAGTGCTCTGACCTCTCGGTCACTGGGCCGCCTCTAAACACCCCCCATGTTAAATACATAAGTAGCAAACCTGTATCGTGAGCAGCAGCATTATTTGAATACTCTGCCAAAACAATTTGAATTGTGGAGTGTTGACCCAATTTCGCAATTGCTTTATCATACCTCTGGTTGCAGGAATAATTTCTACAAGACCGAGTTCTAGAGAGCCCCTTTACACGATGTTTTGTTCTACTCTTCCACACTGAGCAGATATTTTAGAAGATGGAGTACCCACACTTTAACACACCACATGCACCTTGCTGCTCGATTGTGGCTTACCCATTTCTACTGATTGGTGGACAGAGGCAGGGGGGGTTAAGAAACTCAAACGTTTGTTTCAACTGCTGTTACAGAAGGGGAACAGATGGGCAGTGGAGCAGGGAGGTAGAGGGGCAGTGGAGTAGAAGGGCAGTGGAGCATTGGAGTAGTTGAGCAGTAGGGCAATTGAGCAGATGGGCAGTGGGACAGCGGAGCAGAAGAGCAGTGGGCCAAATGGGTAGTAGGGCAGTGGAGTAGTGGAGCAAAGGGACAGTTGGGCAGAGGGGCAATGGATCAATTGAGCAGTGGGACAGTGGGACAGTGGGGCAGTGGAGCAGTGGATCAGTGGGGCAGTGGAGTAGAGTGGCAGTGTTGTGAAGGAGGCGAATCACCTGAATATCTTTTCCCACCGACATTTGTATGTGCTCTAAAGAAGGACCATCTCTCAAAACGGCGATCATTCTATATTTGTCCTTGTACCTCCACACACAGCTGGAAAACCGCACACCTGAGCCAAGGCACATTTAACCAACTCAGGCAGCACTTGCAAGCAATTCAAATATATTTTTTGTCATCATGGGTTTATTTCAAAGAGTTTATAGTACCAATAAGAACAATGGTATTTAACCGTATTATTTGCAGGGTGGCCCTGGGGCTTGCCATGTGGCAGGTGTCGTCCATTGGCCGATCCAGACCCCTCCAGCTCTCTCACCCTGGCTTTTCTGCCCCTTCCATGTCCTGGAAACCATAGCAAGGTCATCCCATGAGGACTGCCTGGATAAAAACCAGCATGGAAGGGGCCCAGAGTGGGGCCGGCTATGCTTTTGGGCTAGTCCCGTGTGTGTGTGGTGTGCGTGGTGTCTTGGTAGCAATCGTTCTCCACTTCAACAGCTGTGGTCCCACTGGCAACGTTTCTCTGGGGAACCGTGTGGTAAGTGTGTTTCATGTATCACGGGGTGGGTGGGTGTGGCATGTATCACAGGGTGGGTGGGTAGTATGGTGATAGTGGTCATGGTTGGCACCAATCCACGACCACCACCATCACCCCTACTGAGTGGTTGACATGCTACCACAAAGCAGCACGCGGCGGAGGAGTGAGGTGATCGCTCTTGCAACGCGAGCGAGGCCCCCTCGCTTCCTCTTCTTTCCCTGCATCACCACCTCCACCACCTGCACCTCTTCCATCTCCTGCTCCTTTGTCTCGTCCTCCATTTCATCTTCATCCTCCACCACCATCGTATCCCCCTTCTCTGTTTTCTCAATTCTCTCCTCATCCTCCTCAACCTCCTCGTCCTCGGAGGTGGCAGAAGTGGTGGCAGTGGTGTCGGTGGTGGTGGTGTTGGCTGAGGTGGCAGTGCTGGTGATGTCAGTGGCGGTGGTGGTGGTGGTGGCGGTAGTGGTAGTGTTGGTTGCGTTGGTAGCGGCAGAGGTGGTGGTTGCCATGGTGGTGGCAGTGGTGGTGGCGTTAGCGGCAGGGCGGTCGGTGGTGATGATGGCGGTGGACGTGGTGGAGTTGGTGGAGGTGGTTGCGGTAGCGTCAAAGGTGTCGGTGGTGGCGGTGGCAGCAGTGGTGGTGGCGCTGGCAGTGGAGTAAGTTGTGGTGGTGGCAGAGGTGGTGGTTGCCGCGGTGGTGGCGGTGACGGTGACGGTGGCGGTGGTGGCAGTCGTGTCAGTGGTGGCAGTGATGGCGGGGGTGGCAGCGGTGGTGGTGGTTGCAGCGTTGCTGGCAGTGGTGGTGATGGCAGCGGTCCTGACGGGGCACTGCTCCTCCTCAAGGTACTTCTCATCCTCCTCCAGACGCTTCTCCTCAAGATGCTTCATCTCACGAAGTCGCTTCTCCTCCGCGAAGCACTGCACTATAACGAGTCGCTTCTTGAGGAGATGGTCTCTGAAGCAATGCTCCACTGTGCGGCACTTTTCCCTGGCCAGGCGCTGCACCTCAAAGAGGCGCTCCTCTACCAGGAGGCGTTTCAGCGTCCCAAGGTCCTTCTCCTGAAGACGCTTCACCCCGCTGAAGTCTTTTAACTCCCCAATTATCCTCTGTTCAAGCAAAGATCACCACATTAATATTCAGACATGCACATGCAAACAAAAATTAATACCCACATGCATGCAAACATAAACGTGCACATAAACCCAACACAAATGCATACTCACACATCTTTGTACAGATGCAGACATCCACGTTCACTCATTCAAACTCGCTTTTTACACTCGCATGAATATACACAGTCAAGAAAATTTCAAATCAAGATTGAATATATAAAATCACCTGATAACATAACACCTTATCCATCAATACTTTTATCACATTGTACGTGTAGCCCTAACCCTTAATAATCCCAACCCCTACATAATCAAAATACATGTTACATCCTCATATATCCTCACACACCCCATACATGCACTTAAGTCTGTGATCGACTGGGAATATTTCATAGCAATTGTTGGCAACAATCATCACTGGCAATAGTTTCCACAGAATGTTACATTATAAAGATCTCGTAGCCCATAATCTCGACAAATTTCACGCAGTGCCCATAGTGGGCAACTGGAATGGCTACTTCCAATCAACTGAACTAGCAGACGTAATTAATGTGACTGATTTATATCATTTCGTCCTCAATGGTAATAAATGACCAATGCATGAGTGGGATGGTGGAGAGATTGGCTGATGGTGTCTGGAGCTGGTTTTGATATACAGAGAGGTGAAGCAGAGGAATGTTCCAGAGAGATGGTGTCTTGTGATGTTATAGATTCATGATAAGGCTATATGATGGTCTATTTAATTGGTGGTGGTGTGGTGAGAAAGGTAATGTGGAGAGATGGTGTGCCAGTTTTGTAGATAATGTGTATTTGACCCCCACAGACCCCATACACACCTTTGGGGAGCGATGCTTGTAACCTTGGCCTGGGAAAGGGTCCACTTTATCCATAATGTCACCCCAGGTGGTCGACTGGCGCGACGATTCCCGGCCTGCGAAGAGCAGACAGGTAATTCAAAGGACGAGTAATGAATTAGAGAACGAAGAACATGGAGTTTCACAGAACGAATTTTAAGATCCCTGTAATTAGCTCTTTCCACACAACAGGAGCTGCTATTGAGAAATATTCATCACATGGCAGTAAAACTTTACAAGCCATGTTTTTGTGGGCATTCTGAGACCATTAATTCCATAAGCTTGAGACCCCAGTTTAAACAAAAATGGCTGAAATTCAGATATAAACCCATCGTTTCTGGAACACTCGATCATTACGTCTTCCCATCACAACCAAGCCATGTCTTCTCAAAGTAATTGATAAAGGAGCCTCCTTCTCTGTATATAAGCCACGTGATGCAGGTATCTGGGACTTACCCTCATAGTCATCCACAATCTCAGCCCACTTGATATGGCTATCCATGTTGTTGGGAAAGAGTAGATTCTGCGTGAAGTTGGATGGCCTGTGGAGTTTGGAACAACGCTAAGATTTAGCAACAATTTGAATCACTCATCCTCTAAAATATTACATATTTGGCCACTCACTGTACCAATCCCATCACTTCCATGCCTGTTGCTTTCAAGCCAACGCCCGCACTTGTTTGCCACTCATACGTGCTTCTGATCACTCACTCATCGATCCACACAAACATGTTTATTCCACCAGCCTATTACATTAAACATAATCGCCAAACTTAATGATATTTAATCCACACATGCATGTTAATGTACAGCCCATTTGCATTAATCGAATTCTTGATAAACACCCCCCCCCCCCTATGCCTTGTAGGTCATGAGGGTCATATGACCTTACTTAAATTATTTGTTATAAACCGAGCATGACGTCGTGGGTCACGTGATGTCAGAGACACCACCCATGTGGCTGTGACATCACAGATTAGAGACAACTATGGCAGCAGCTGGGGTCTGAACAAGAAGGCAGACTCCTCCCCAATGTTGAATAACATTCAATACATAAAATGTAGGGCACAATTGTGCCAGCAATCAGAAAACAATAATTGTAGACATGTTATTCATACTCTGAGATTTAAACAAGTTAGTTATTAATTTTAAAATGCTGACTCGCTTATGTCTAAACAGTGACAGTAAAAGCAACATATCAGGGCATGCCAAGTAACCTATCTAGCAGTCCTAATTTGATTGCAGAAAATAAAAATACCAACATATCAACAATAATGAGGCTTTAATTTGCGGTCAAAATGTAAAATAAAGATAAACAACACTCATAGTCAACAGGGACGCTCACCTCGTTGAGGATTCGCTCTCCAACGTCGTCTGCAGCTGCTCCCTCGTGCGCATTCCTCTCGACTGGCGGTGGAGGCGTGGCTATGACGTACCAGAAATGACGTCACTTCCGCGAGGCTCCGCCCCCACGCGCACAGCTGCCGCACCACGTGGTGCAGTGCGGGTGGTGGCCGTGGGTGGTGATGATGATGGGTGATGATGATGGGTGGTGGTGGTTGATGATGGTGGGTGGTGATGATGGTTATAGATGACGATGGGTGGTGATTATGATGGGTGCTGATGGCTGTTGATGATGATGGTTGATGGGTGATGATGTGTGTTGATGATGGTCGGTGGTGGTGGTGTTGATAGGTGGTTGATGATGATCGGTGGTGATGATTGTGATAGATGGTGATAATGATGGTTGGTGATGATGGTGGGTGTTCATGCTGATAATTGGTGTTAATGATGTAAGGTGGTGATCACGATGGGTGGTGATTATGATGGGTGATGATGCTGATTTGTGGTGAGGATAATGATGGGTGATGGTGATGTTGGGTGGTTGGTGGCAATGATGATGATGGTGGTCCCTGATAATGGGTGGTGGTGATGATTAGTCATGGTGATGATCATGGTTTATGGGTGG
Source organism: Petromyzon marinus (assembly GCF_048934315.1). Classification (NCBI taxonomy): domain Eukaryota; kingdom Metazoa; phylum Chordata; class Hyperoartia; order Petromyzontiformes; family Petromyzontidae; genus Petromyzon; species Petromyzon marinus. The sequence continues at coordinate 16,215,236 of NC_133689.1, forward strand.
TGGTTATGATAGGTAAAAGTGATGATGGGTGGTGCTGATGATTGGTCATGGTGATAATGATGGTTGATTGGTGGTGGTTTTGATAGTTGGAAGTGATGAAGGGTGGTAGTGATGAAGGGTGGTGATCATGATGGGTGGTGATGATGGGTGATGATGATGATTGGTGGTGATTGGTGGTGATTGGAGATTGGTGGTGATTGGAGATTGGTGGTGATTGGAGATTGGTGGTGATTAGTGGTGATTGGTGATTGTTGTGATTGGTGGTGATTGGTGATGATTGGTGATTGGTGGTGATTTGTGATTGGTGGTGATTGGTGATTGGTGGTGAAAGGTGATTGGAGATTGGTGGTTATGGATGGTGTTTGGTGGTGATTGATGGTGATTGGTGATTCATGGTGATTGGTGGTGATTGATGGTGATTGGTGATTCATGATGAGTGGTGGTGATTGGTGATTGTTTTTGATTGGTGATTCGTGGTGAATGTTTGTTATTGGTGTTTGGAGATTGGTGTTGTTTGGTGGTGATTGGTGATTGACAGTGATTGGTGGTGATTGGTGTTTGGCGGTTGGTGGTTATTGGTTGTGATTGGTGATTAACGGTGATTGGTAATTTGTGGTATTTAGCGATTAGTGGTGATTGGTGGTTCTTGGGTGGCGGTTGTGGTTGCTTGGGGGTGGTGGTGGGTGGTGGTGGTTGGAGGGTGGTGGTGGGTGGGTGGTTGTGGGTGAGTGGTTGTGGGTGGTGGTGGTGGTTGGTGGTGGTGGTTGGTGATATTGGGTGATTGATCATGATGGGTGGTGGTGATGATGGGTCTGTGGTGGTGGTGATGATAGGTGATGGGTGGTTGTGATGAAGGATGCTGGTCATGATGGGTGGTGATGTGTGACGATGATGTTGGGTGGCGATGATGATGGATGATGATGATGGATGATGATTATGTGATGATGAGGGGAGGTGGTGGTTGTGGTTGGTGGTGGTTGTAGTTGCTGGTGGTTGTGGTTGGATGAGTTGGTCGTTGGTTGTGGATGGTGGTGGTTGGTGGTGATTGGTTGTGGGTGGTGGGTGGGGGTGGGTGGTGGTGGGGATGGGTGGTGGTGGGTGGTGGTGGGTGGTGGTGGTTGGTGGGTGGGGATGGGTGGTGGTGGGTGGTGGTGGTTGGTGGGTGGTGGTGGTGGTAGTGTTTGGTGGGTGGTGGTGGTTGGTGGTAGGTGGTAGTTGGTGGGTGTTTGTGGGTAGTGGTGGTTATGGTGGTTGGTGGGTGGTGGTTTGTGGGTGGTGGTTTGTGGGTGGTGTTGGTGGATGGTAGTGGTTGGTGGGTGGTGGTGGTGGGTGGTGGTGGTTGGTGGTAGGTGGTAGTTGGTGGGTGTTTGTGGGTAGTGGTGGTTATGGTGGTTGGTGGGTGGTGGTTTGTGGGTGGTGGTTTGTGGGTGGTGGTTGGTGGATGGTAGTGGTTGGTGGGTGGTGGTGGTTGGTGGGTGAGGGAGGTGGTTGGAGGGTGGTGGTGGTGGTTTGTGGGTGGTGGTTGGTGGATGGTAGTGGTTGGTGGGTGGTGAGCATGATGATGAGTGCTGGTGCTGGTTATGATGATGATGATGATTCGTGCTGGTGAAGATGATCATGATTGGTGCTGGTGATGATGATTATTTGTGCTGGTCATGATGATGATGGTTCGTGCTGGTCATGGTGATGATGATGATTGGTCCTGGTGCTGGGGATGATGATGATGATTGGTGCTGGCCATGATGATGATTATTGGTGCTGGTTATGATGATAATGGTTCGTGCTGGTGCTGGTGATGATTATTGGTGCTGGTGATAATGAAAGGTTGGGTTCATAATTGCCTGGTAGAATGAGTATATAATGGCCAGGTAGGGTGGGGTCACTCACCAACTCATCCATTCATCTTGTGTGTGGTGATCCACCAACCCCCGCCTAGATTTCAGGCGCCTTCCCAAAACCGCAATTCAATCACTCACGCACCCACTCCTTTACTCACCCACCCCCTCATTCACTCACCCACGCACTCATTCACTCGCCCATGCACTCATCAACGTACACACCCACTCATTCACTCACCCATACACTCATCAACTTACAGACCCACTCATTCACTCGCCCACGAACTCATTCACTCACTCACCCACTCATTAACTCACCCACCCACTCATTCACTCACCCACCCACTCACTCATTCACTCACCCATACACTCATCAACTTATCCACCTACTATTTCACTCACCCACTACTCATCCACTCACTCACCAACTCGTTCACTCACCCATTAATCATTAACTCACCCACCCACTCATTCACCCCCCCCCCACTCATTCGCTCACCCACCCACCCACACATTCACTCACCCAACTATTCATTCACTCACCTACCCACTCATTCACTAACTCAACCACTCACCCACCCACTCATTCACTCACCCACCCACTCACTTATTCACCAACCCATCCACTCATTCACACAACTGCCCTTCTGTTCACTAACCCACCCTATCCACTCATTCACTCACCCACCCATTCACTCACCCACCCTTTCACTCACACACCCATCTACTCATTCACCATCACATCTACTCATTAACTCAACCACCCACCCATTCACTCACCCAACCACTCATCCACTCACTCATTCACCCACCCACTCATTCCTCGACATCAGGAGGAAACAAGGAGGTGGAAAGGTGCTGATGCAGGCCGTTTTAAAAGTCTTTGACGACCGCTTTTGTTGCAATCGAAACGTCGTAGTTTTTTGTTATTTTTTGCTACTTTCTCTGAACCTATCTACGTGGTGACTTTACCGAAAGACCCAAGAATACAAATACAACTTATTGGGTAGTCAGAATTCATCAGCACCAACCTGTATGTTGAACCTCTTTCGCACCGTACGTAGCCAACCGTGCAAATCTGTAGGTCTCTCTGGGTGTCTATAATGAGTGACCCATTGTTACTTAAAACAATTTTGGCAATGAAGTGATACGTGATATAATTGAATAGATTTTAAGCACTACAATTTTGAAAAAAAAATATTGAATAAATTAAAAATAAAGAATAAAAGTAAGTACATGGTAATAAAAGCAACAGTTAAAATGTGTTGGATTTAGTAATAGCATGCCAAATGATGAGTTATTTAGCCTGAAAAATAGTGCAAATACAAATAGATTTTACAAGGAAAAGTGATTTATATTTACTAAATGTCTGAGCAATGGTAATTTAGATTTACTAAATATTTGGAGGAATCTGATTAATATTTATTAATGATCTGGCTGAAATTGATTTACATGTACTAATTGCCTGGGTGAAATTGATATAAGCTTACTAAATATCTGGTTCAATGATTTGGATTTACTAAATAAAATACTTATATTGAATGTCTGTTGCCATAACATTTATATTTCTAATCCACCCAATAGCATGCCTTCATGGTGCCACAATTCACTTACGTTAAGTCAACCGAGCACCATCAAAAAGATAAGAACTATGAAAAGGAACAGCAGATTGACATGTATTTGTGCAATTTTGTCTCAACATGTTTATCCAACATATTACAAGTACAAAAGAAAGAGGGGCTATGAAAAAACAAAGACAGAAACCATGTATCTGTACAATAGGGATACAATACCTGAAGTCTACTAATAATTTGTGGGCATTACAGGCACAGATTCCTTTTTTGGATGTGATTCAAGGTTTTAGTCTTGTTAGTGCATTTAAATTACGACAATTAAAAAAAAAATATGTAAAGATACTTTCATAATATTTCTTTCTTATGTGCGCAAATTGAAATCCTAAGGGCCAATATGTTTATAAAACAGCTAAAAGAGATTAAAACATCACGTGAATTGATCCACAATCCAGGTGGACCTATCTTTTTTTAACATGCACAATTACAAGCATGGCTTCCTAACAAGTAAACTAGCACAACCTTCAGATGTTCCATGCATCTTACATCTATTCCTTTCGAAACGTCGTGAGAATTTTTATTGTTTTATATATATTTATTATTTTATTGTTTCCCTTCAACGTGACTTTACCGAAAGAGCTAAGAATATGAATTACTGCAGTCACGAAAGCTTTAAATGAAAATTTTACCGCCTCTACGGGGAGGGTTTCCACGTCACTTTAAGATCCTTCAACAAACTCCGGGATAAGAAGGCTCAGCTGATCGAGTCTCTCACCTTTCTGAAGAGATGCCGCGACTCTGGGGTAATTCCAATCGCATTTACACTGACCTCTGCTGCTGTAACTTCTTCTAATGCGAAACGAATTCTTTTCAAAACTAGCTTAGCTCTTATCTCAGAGAAAATCAGACTTATACGCACCGAACTAGATCAGTTAGACAAGACACTCTACAAATCACACTTATCATTGACGGCAACAATGTCCAGGTGACCGTCCCTCCCGCCTCTACATGGTGTGTGCGTGCATTCGTGCGAGGGGGGCGCCGCGTCGGCGCCGTCACTCCCAAGTGGCGGCGTCACGGCGGTGGGCACGGCCCCGACGGAGAGGCTCCGCTGCGGCAGCACCACAACTGTGTAGAGGCTAAACAGCGGACGTCTGCGAGAGCACCGGCCTCGGGAGAGTGGCGGGAAATCCGAGGCACCGGTGGCGGCGTCACGGCGGTGGGTATGGCCCCGACGGAGTGGCTCAGCTGTGGCAACACCACACAGCCCCCCGAGGTGTCAGTCCTCGTCCCGGGTTGACTGGAGCACCTCGCCTGGGTTGCCCCTACAAGGTAGCGCCGCGGGGTCCGCGGGACTCGTCCGGCTCTCGTGGCTGGCCTTGGCGGTGGTGGCTCCACCTCTCGGGGTTCCGGCGGCGGTCTCCTCCTCCACTCCAGTGGTTCTCACCGGTCCTGGGTACGTGCGAGCTGGAAGACAAACTCGGTAGCGGTAGGGTGCAGGGGCCATCGTACCCGTCTCTCCTGGCTCGGGTCGGGACCCCCTGGGGCCCGGGGCTCCGTGGGGCCCATACACTGTGCAAGGCCCCCGGGTATGGGGGGGGGGGTGTGGGGACCCCGGGGTATCGGGGTCCTCGAACGGCGGGGTTCTCCCTCGCTGGGGCCGCCCTCCATGGTTTTATTCGCCGGACATTGACCACCATCTCCCGGCCTCTCTCCCCCCCTTGAATCAGTACCGTCCAGGGGGAGATCTGTCGCCCCACGGTCCAGGGTCCCCGCCAGTAGGTGGTTAGCTTCCCCATCTGTCCGGCCCCGACGCGAGGGGTGTGCAGCCACACCTTGGAGCCCGCCGAGTAGAAGGGGGCTCCATCCGGGGTCGGGCGCCCTGCTCCTGCCGCTGGTGTGCGGCCTCGCCTTGCAGGTAGGCCCGGACCCTAGCTCCGCATAGGGTCGAACTCACTACCCTGGTCAGTAATGACTCGTTCGGGGATCCCGTGCTTAAGTACGTAGTGTTCCACGAATGTTCGGGCCACTATGAGGGTTGTCTTATCGGGGATGGCCACCGCTATGGGATAGCGTGTGAAGTACAACACCGCTACAAGAATATATCGGTTGCCCCGGTGGGATCGCGGGAATGGCCCCTGCAGGTCGATCCCAACCAGCTGATTCGTCCGACTGACGCGGAACGGTCTCAGGGGGACCTGGTATCGCGCTGGTTTGGGCCCGCATTACTGACACGCGCGGCAGCCCTGCACCCAGGCGGCCACGTCTTGTGCTAACTTGGGCCAGAGATATTGGCGATGCAGGGTCTCCCCGTCGTGGCCCCCGAGCAGGTGGTCATGCACTAGTCTTAGCAGCTGGGGTCGCACCTGGGCGGGAACACAGATGCACCCAGGCTGGCCGGCTTCGGTGAGCTCCCGTACCACCCCGTTCTGCATGCACAACCGGGCGTACAAACCACGCCAGGGTCCTGGTAGGGTGTCCCTCTTCTCCCGTAGGGCCGCTTCCACCGCCGCCAGATCTGGATCCTCGCAGCTGGGTCCGTCTCAGCTACTCGTCGTCCAGGCCTGGGAAGGCGCAGCCGATGTTCTCCTGGATCCGATTGGGTGGGATTAAGCGACCCGTTGGGCCCCGGGGCGTGGGCTCCGCGTCCGCCGGGTGGTCCCCCGGTTCCCTGGTTCCCCCTGCCGGGGTTTCTGTGGCACATATTGCACTCTCCCCCGCGAGGGGGGGTTTTAGTTTCGGCGCGCCCTCGGTGGTCCGCTGTTTGCTGGCAGCGTCCCCCCGTGAAGCACGGGCAGACTTCCTCCGCCCTTGTCTCGGCGCACACCGCGGGTCGCCTCGACAAGGCGTCCGCGTTTGCATGTGTACGCCCAGCTCTGTACTCGATTTGCAATTTGTACTCATGCAACTCCGCTAACCATCGGGCCATCTGCCCCCGTGGTTCCTTGAACGTAAGGAGGAAATGCAGGGCATGATGGTCGGTGCGCACCCGACATTTCCTGCCATACATATACGGTCGGAACTGTTTACACGCGAAGATCACGGCATACAGTTCTTGACGGGTCACGCAATAATTCAGCTCGGCCCCACTCAGGGTCCGACTGGCATATGCGATGACCCGCTCCGTCCCACCCTGCACCTGCGACAGCACCGCGCTCAGCCCACTGCTGCAGGCATCGGTGTCTAAAATAAAATTAGTGGTGAAATTGGGGAAAGCTAGAGTGGGGGTGTGGGCGAGGTGGTCTTTGAGGGTGGTGAAGGCCGTCTGGCAGGCCTCCGTCCACTGATAGGGGTTCTTAGGGGAGGTGAGTTGGGTGAGGGGGCATGCAATCTCGCTGAATCCCTTTACAGATCGACGATAATAGGTGGCGAGCCCCAAGAATGATCTCCGTCAGGTTCCTTGGCCGTGGCCATTCCACTACGGCGCGTACCTTCTCCGGATCGGTGCACACCCCGCCTCGCTGACTCGGTGTCCGAGGTATGCCACCTCGCACTGCGCAATGTAGCACTTACGCGGCTTGAGCTTGAGATGGGCTGCTCGCAATCGCTGGAACACCTCTCGCAGCCTGGACCAGTGTTCCGACAGATCTACTGAACACTGTCACCTCGTCCAGGTAAATCAGGCACTGTTCCCACTGCAAGCCCCGCATCACCAACTCCATCAATCGCTGGAACGTTGCGGGCGCGTTAGTGAGTCCGAACGGAAGCACTCGAAACTCGAACAGTCCAATTGGGGTGGTGAATGCGGTTTTTGGCCGATCCTCCTCTGCCATCTCCACCTGCCAGTACCCGGACCCCAGATCGAGGGTGGAAAAATACTGTGCTATTGCGAGGCTGTCAGAGGTGTCATCGATGCACGGTATGGGGAAGGCGTCGCCGAGGGTGACTGCGTTCAACTTTCGGTAATCAACACAGAATCGGGTCGACCCATCCTTTTTCGTCACTAGCACTACCTGGGAAGACCAGGGGCTCGCCGAGGGCTGGATTATGTTATCACGTAGCATATCCGCGACTGCCTCTTTGATCTGGGTCCGATCAGGCGCGCCCACTCGGTATGCGGGGAGTTTGATGGGTCGGGCTGCACCTGTGTTAATTTGGTGCTTAACAAGGTCTGTCCGGCCCATATCTGAATCGTGCTCACTAAACACGTTGGCGTGCTCCTGCAACAATCCGCACAGTTGATCGGCCTCCCCCTTAGGTAAATCTGCCCAAGGCACATGTAACGCATCATGCAAGGGAACGATCTCGGCTCGGGGGGTCGGGCCGACTCGCCAGGCCAGATCCTGGTTGTCCTCGGGGCAGCCAGGGTCTTCCGCCCAGAGTGCAAACACCGAGTCGTTAGAATGGCGGTCGTGCAGGGGGTGTATGGTGGCTACCGTGGTGCGTCGTCGTAGAATTTCCGGGGTACTGTGTGGGTTAAACACCCGCATAAACAGTCGGCCCTCATCTGCGTTTACCAGTGTGGCTGACCCCACAACTCCGTACGGGTCCGCCAGCTCCGGGTGAGGAGTTAGCATTACCTCGCCCGATGGTCGGTGTGTGGGGTCGGCGGAGGGTGTTGCTACGGGCACCAGCATCTCGGCAAGCGGGCCGATGGTGACGGCCGACACCAGGGTGGCGGCCATGGGTGTGAAGTGAGGGCGATTCCGTTCTTGTCCCAGGAGCGGGATCCTCTCCCCGCTGTCCTCCACGGTGGCGCATCGCTGGCCTGGCTAGTCATTGAGCCCCAGTTTCTCCAGGAGGTCCGTACCCGCAATACACTCATGGCACAACACACTCGAGACATAGAATTCCTGTGTACACACCTGGTGTCCGAGACGGACCTCGAGGGAGATCCTTCCCAGCAACCCCATCCCGGCTCTGCTCGCTGTGTGCCTGCAGGCGGCTCACGTCAACCCCGAGCACGCTGCAGTGTGTGGCGCTCACGAGTGAAGCCACTGCCCCCGTGTCGAGTAGGATCCAGGTGCGCTGCCCGTTCACCTGTCCTACCAGTGATGTGGCCCCCGTGATCGCCGCCACCAGCTCCCATAGCCAGTCACCTGTCCTCACCGCGTCCTTGGGTGTTGTGGTCGGAATCTGTGCGGGGGTCACTCGCTCACCATTATTACTATCGTTGTTTTGTTTTGGGACCTCGTCGATTGCACCCTTAGGTGGTCCACTCTCTAGGGGGCGTTGGCGTTTAACCCTGGCGCCTGTCTAGTGCGGGCGATTTGAGGACAGTCTCTCACGAGGTTCCCGCGGCGGTCGCACAGGTAACACGCTCGGGGAAGGGCGGTGGCCCCGTAGGAGCTTCCCCGCACGCTCCCTCTTTCCCCTCCCGTACGCCGCTGCCCAGACTCTGCCTCTAGTCGGGCCACCCTCCCGGCTAGCCCCCCTACCGTGGAGCGCATTTCCCCCATTTCCGACTGAATGGTCTCCACTGTGGACTGTAGTTTGGTGATATGGCCACCAACTTGGGTCACCTGGCCGACTATATCACCCATGCCGGTCTGTAGCCCTGCTACCCATCCCGGGGTTGTCTCGCGGGCTACCGGGGGCTCCCTTTCCCGACCCCTTACCGTCGTGGCGAGCTCCTGTTCCTCCTCTTCCTACTCTAACGACAGGCTTGCGATGGTGCGCTCTCTTCCCAGCCCCCGGAGCTGCGCGCGTTCGCTGGAAATTCCTTCACATTTACGCGCGCGCTCGACAAGGGCGTTAAAGGGGAGACGTGTATAGCTCATGTCTGGCTGCCACCACGACGTGCGAGTCAAGTATCGCTGGATCTTCTCAGCGGCAAGCTCCTCAATCATCTCTGTCGTGTATCCCAGGTGTGCGATCTTTGTTAGCTCGCGCACATCCTCGGCATAATCACGCAGGTCCTCGCCGGGTTGGCGGTAGCGTGCCTCTAAGGCTGCTTTTGCCTACTCCTCATCACGCGTACCAAAACGCAGATCAAGTCGGCGCATCAGTTCCTCTAGCTGTGTCTGCGCGCTTGTGGGTAGGGCTTCCACAAAATTGGCTGCCCGCCCATCCAGGTTCATAATAAGTTGGCGTAACGCCTGCGCGTCCGTCCACCCATTAATCTCTTTAGCCCCTATGACGTTGCGGGCGAATGCCTTCCACCAAGGAGCCCCCCGGCTGGTAAATATATGCCATATTTTTGCGTGGGGTAACGCGGGGGTTCGTACCGCTTCTGACGCCAAACTGTGGGGGCTGCCGTCCCCCGCCTTTACTGAATTGTCGGGGCCGTTGCCCCCTGACTCCCCCATTACATTTGTACTACTACCACCTGGCAGTTCTGTAGGGTTCGGGTTAGCGACCTCCAACTCCTCGCCCCCCGGGGCCCCTGACTTTGTTACCGACCGCGTTGGCATGGCTCAATTAGTGGGCTTGTACGCTTTACTCTTGCGGCGCGCTACGCGGGTTCAGTGGCGGCGTGCTGCGGTGAGCGCGCTCGCGAAGCAAGACTCTGTCCCGTACGTAAAAAAATGGGTACGGCGCACTGATGCGTGACTCACGTACGTAAACAAATGGGTACGGTGCGCCGACGCGTGATTTCAGTACGTAAACAAATGGGTACGGTATGCTGACACATGACTCCCTCACACACACGCTCTACGCGCCTAGGCAATAACAAACCCAACACCGATACCTGCCCAGCCCCATACACCAATCACACGCGAGGGAGTTGGGTTCGGGGGTGAGAGGGCAGGAGTGTCTGCCGTGCGCACGCCGCTTATTGGAGGGAGTCACTCCGCTCTGATTTAAAAGGGCCGTTTAAACAGCCGCGCGTGTACGCGCACACCAGGCGCTTAGCTCTCTGCTTCGCTAGAAACAACCGCGCATGCACGCGACCGCAAGACACTCCCGTAAATAGTCGCCCAGGTATGCGAACGCTAAGCACTCCCGTAAACAGTCGCACAGGTACGCAAGCGCTAAGCACTCCCGTAAACAATCGCCCAGGTACGTGAACGCTAAGCGCTCCCGTAAACAGCCGCACGGGCACGCGAATGCTAAGCACTCCCGTAAACAGTCGCCCAGGTACGCGAACGATAAGCACTCCCGTAAACAGTCGCCCAGGCACGCGAACGCTAAGCACTCCCGTAAACAGTCGCCCAGGTACGCGAACGCTAAGCACTCCGGTAAACAGTCGCCCAGGTACGCAAACGCTAAGCACTCCCGTAAACAGTCGCCCAGGTACGCAAACGCTAAGCACTCCGATAAACAGCCGCACGGGCACGCGAACGCTAAGCACTCCCGTAAACAGTCGCCCAGGTACGCAAACGCTAAGCACTCCGGTAAACAGCCGCACGGGCACGCGAATGCTAAGCACTCCGCCTTCCTCTTCACACTCACAAAGACCACACGACACAGTTTATCCCCCTACTAGCTATTTTATTCACCGCGAGTAACCCGCTAAACTACTCGTGATTGTGTGGGTCAGCAGACTTTAGCTTATCCCTCGGGGATCCTGGGCTGAACTTATCCTGCCTGCCTCTCCGCTTTCTTCCCTCTGATCAATTAGCCCGCACTCACCTTAGTCCCAATCTGATGCTGCAGAAGCTGTGGAACGGTGATGTTCCCGCACCCCGTGCCCCCCTGTCCAATCAGAGGTCTGGATTTTCCCGCCCTCGGATCACCGCTCTGGTGACGTCACCGCAGTGGTTTATTGGACGTCCGCTTTCCGTTCTTCCCGCTATCCGCCCACTGACTCGTGTTTGTGTGTGTGTGGTTCCACTCGCGGTGGCTAAACAGCCCCTGCCATGACCATGCCATTACAATCCCAGGTCACAGCACCGCGGTGCTCTTCAGCCTCGGGGGTAGGTCGCCCAATTTCCCGGCTGCAGGAAACCATGAAGCTTGATCTCATTAGGGGCTTCTGGATAAAAACCTGTTGGCCAGGTGACCTTCCCTCCCGGCTCTACGTGGGGTGTGTGTGCATTCGTGTGATGGGCGCGCCACGTCGGCGCCGTCACTCCCCGGTGGCTGCGTCACGGCGGTGGGCACGGCCCCGATGGAGCGGCTCCGCTGCCGCGGCACCACAACCTCTGGGTCACTGAGCCGCTTCCAAACACCCCCCATGTCAAATACATAAGCAGGAACCTGTATCGTGAGCAGCAGCATTATTTGAATACTCTGCCAAAACAATTTGAATTGTGGAGTGGTGGCACAATTCCGCAATAGCTTTATCATATGTCTGGTGATAGGAAGAATTTCTACAAGACCGAGTTCTAGAGAACCCCTTTACGCGATGTTTTGGTCTACTCTTCCACACTGGGCGGATGTTTCAGTAGAGGAAGGAGTACCCACAATTTAACGCACCGCATCCACGGCCCCTCTCCTAAGTGGGCGTCCCCAGCCCGAATGCTCGCAGGAAGCCCTCCCAGCCTCCCTGCTCGACGAACCAGGCCCCGCACACGTTCACCAACAAGGCGGCCACCACGTCCGTCACGGCCGACTTCTCCGCGTCGCTCAGACGTACGCAGTCCACCAGCCTCTTCGCGAGGGAGGAGCGAGCAGAGCACCACCAGGACCACCACGCGGCCCCAGCTCGCAGAGCCATCGCGGATGACTTCCCAGGCCACGTCCATGAGCAGCCGGCGGTGCCCTCGGTGCTCCACCCACTCCGTGTGAGGAACAGGTCCCCCAGGCAGTTGACCACCTCCTGCACCAGCTGTGCTGGCTAAACCTTCTGCAGCTGCTGGACCTGCAGCTGCTCCTGCACCTGCAGCTACTCCGTCTGTGTCACCAGGTGAGCCATGTAGCCGACGATCAGATCCGCTGTCAAGACGGTCAGCAGCTGCAGCACCTCCTTTTCCTCCCCCTCATCTTCTTCCTCCTCCTGCCCGTGTCTCATTCCTCCTCCCCGTGTCCCACTCCCTCCCCCTGTCTCCCTCCACCTCCCTGTGTCTCCCTCCTACTGTAATGTTTTGCTTTTGCAAAACACGTACTAATTTGTCAGTTACTCCCGAGATATATGGTATTTTAATTGTTTTAACAATCTTATCGATTTCAGCATTGTTGCTTTGCCATCGTGATTTGGCATTCAATGCTCTGTTAATTTGAGCATTATTGTAGCCATTCTGTCGTAGTGCTTCTTTAACGTGTTTAATCTCTCTCACGAGACTTTCACCATCTGACACTGCTTTAGCCTGATATATCAGCGTCTTGATAAGAGAGGATGTCTGAGCTGGGTGATGATGTGATTCTGCATTCAAATAGCATCAGTGTGTGCGTTCGCTTTCTGTAAACGCTGTGTGCTATTTTACCATTTAGGCCATGTCCAAGCAAAATATCTAGGAACGGGAATGTGTTATTCACCTCCATTTCCATGGTGAACTGGATGGCCGGGTTTTGTGCATTGAGATGATTTAGAAAATCATTAAGTGTATCTTTACCATGTGGCCAGGCAACCAAAGTGTCATCCACATATCTAAACCAAAAACATGGTTTCAATGTGCTCGAGACAAGTGCTCTTGTTTCAGAGTTTTCCATGTGCATATTTGCTATAGCCGGAGATAAAGGAGAGCCCATTGCTGCTCCTTCCTTTTGTTTAAATAAATCACCTCCAAAAGAAGTAAGTGTTATTTAAACAATGATGAGCCAGTTTCAGAATATATTTTGGTAAACCTGTATTCTTTACTAGTGTATCAAGTAATTTAAGTGACTCGTTCACTGGAACCTTAGTGAATAGAGAAATCACATCAAAACTCACCAGAATATCATTAGGGTAAAGTTTAATATCTTTATTCACATTCACAAGATGTTCTGAATTTCTTATGTATGAAGATGTCCTCCCGATGTAGGGATGTAATTGTTTAGTTATATGTTTTGCTAATTTATATGTGGCAGAGCGAATTGTACTGACTATGGGTCGTAATGGGATGCCGATTTCATGAATCTTTGGTAGCCCATACAGTCTAGATGGTTTTGAGGCCCTTGGAATTATTCGGTATTGCTCATTCTTAGGGATTAATGAATTTGCAATTATTGCAGTAGTCTGACGTTCTAAAGTTTTAATAGGATCTCGTTTAACTTTAATGTGGGTACTTTTCTCTAGTAAATCTTTAATTTTATTATCATAATTGGCTCGTGGCATCACCACAGTAGTGCGGCCTTCATCAGCTGCCAGGATTTTAAAATCTTTATTTAAATGAATCTCTCTTAAGGCTTTTGCTTCGTTCGAGCTAATATTTATTTTTGGTACTTTGCTATTTTCAATTATTTTTTCAACCTCGTGTCTAGTCATCTCTGCCTCATTATGTGGAAGGAGTCTAACTGCTGATTCTACCTCAGCAATTATCTCATCCACTGGAATTGTGCGTGGGGTAACGGCAAAGTTAAGGCCTTTAGAAAGGACAGAGATCATGTCACTGGTTAAAACAGTGTTAGTCAAGTTCATTACGGGTTTGTTTTTAAATTGTTCGTTTTTAGTGGGTATTTGTTTATTATGAAGTCTAGATAATTTATTCATTTGGCTAGTTTTGGTTAGATTAAACACATTATCAGCCGATTGTTGTGTTATGGTCTCGATTATATTCCAATAATGCATTGATCTACTTGCTTATATCTAAGTGCAACTGCCTTAGAGATTCTGAAATGTAAGATAATTCACTCCTGTTGTGCTGTATTCTCTCTATTAATAATCATTTGCTAGCTTTGTGTAGTATTTGGTTAGCTTTAGCAGACTTTGTGATGTGTTATTTTAACTGCGTTTGGTATTAACTTCGAATCTCTGCACCTTTTGAGGAACGTCAGTGAAGATATCAATTCCATCCGCTTGATGCGGAGCTTCTCCAACTTTCTGGTTTTAAGAAAAGTATCCTCCCCATAGAGGTTAGTCAGTTTAACACGTAGGCTTTCGCGACCAATATTATTCATAATAAACGTGTTTGGGTTAGATCGCGTTATTAATAAATGTGTCGTAACCCTCCACCACCCGACACGGCCAATCAGTAAAAAAGTGTCATGTTGACAAAAGACAAAATAGTTCACTACTTTAGCCCACTGGTGTGTTGAAGAGTGAATCCACAACATTTACAATTTTTTAGTATGACGTTTCGCTGGTAATTACATCCAGCATCATCGGGCAATTCGCCAGAATGGTGAAGCCCTCACTCACTCGCGGTCTTAAATAGAGCAGCAGGGTGACATCATTTAACTCATTCAGGTGCAGTGATTTGAGGCGGAGTGGGGGGTATTTTAATTATATAATAGATTAGTAATCAGTCAAATGTTATGATCAGTAATAAGTTGTAGATTAGTAATTAGGTGTAATGTGTATTATTGTAATTATATACTACGTTAGTAATCAGTTAATTAGTATGTTTCCCCACAACGAGGGTATACAGCTGCTCTGACATGGGACGACCCTGTCGTACACCTCTTCTGAAGCTGACAGGGGCAGTGAGCGTACCGTTGACTTTGATTAGACACTGGACTTCAGTGTAGAGCAGGCGGTTCAGTCCCAGGAAGCTGGTCCCAAAACCAAACGCCCTCGGTGGTCCCATTAGGTACCCGTGGTCAAACGCCTTCTCTTGGTCGAGGGAGAGAAGCGCGAGTGGGAGCCCCCTTTCTCTCGAAGAGGGTGCTGAGGTCTCTGACGAGGAAGACGCCATCATGAATTGTTCTCACTGGGACCGTGTGGGCCTGGTCACTGCCCACCACCTGAGCCAATACAGTCTTCATCTTGGAGAATAGCGCTTTGGCCAGAATTCTTCTCTCCTTATAAACGTCTATGCCTGCCCAAGATGAAATCTGGAGAGACCTACCGCGCAGTCAGGGCCGCAGTCGCGACAGCAGCTCCCTGCGTCCCGGGAGCCGGTGCGGGTTGCCGGACCGCGTCACCGGCGCCGTTCGGAGCGCCGCGGGCGCTGTGTCGGGCGGAGTGGCGCAGCGCGTGCCCGTGGTGCCGTCGCCGGGCATTGCGCGCAAGCAGCATCACGTGTCGTGCAGTCAGGGCGGCATGGGTCGGTGGGTGGGTGTGTGGGTCGGTTTGGGTGGGTGGGTCGGTTTGGGTGGGTGGGTCGGTTTGGGTCAGTGGGTGGATGGGTGGGTCGGTGTGGGTGGGTGGGTTGGTTTGGGTCGGTGGGTGGGTTGGTCGGTCGGTGTGTGGGTCGGTGGGTGGGTGGGTCGGTCGATGGGTGGGTGGCCACTCACATTGATTGACAAACATAGAAGCTGCAACCAATATCGGTGACTCTCATGTGGCCGGCCTGAGAGAGCATCACGTTGTCCTGGACGCACACGGGGAGGCAAGGGGAGGTCACGCTCAGAGGCTGCCCTGTGAGCGGTCAGCCAGCAGTGGATCGACCCACGAACAACGACAATTACAAAGGTCCCCTCGTGTAGCCGCTAGCAGGCTGTAGGGCCAAGTGCTGTTAGAAGTAGCTAGTAGCAGCACTGCCTATGCAAGCTGACAATGTGGCACACACAGAGGGAGTGGGTGGCCAGTACCACGGCCGGCCGCCTTTGTCTCCCCCATTGGGCGATGTTTACTACACACCACCGCTACAACTGGAGCGAGCGCGAGTGCGTCGTGGGGAGCGTGCGCGCCCCCAGAGTGCCCTCCGCTATCACCGGCTTTGATGACCGCGTGGACGATGCCGCGGGACTTGGTCTGGGCCAGGAAGCGGACGATTCCACTGGTGTATGACCTCAACGCGGCGTCGTTGATGCGCCAGATCACCGCTCGCTTGCTCAAGTCGTAGAGGCAATCCCGGCGGCGGCAGCAGCAGCAACGACGACGATAGCGATGATGACGGTAATGAAGATGATGATGACGATGATGATAATGACGATAATGATGACAATGACGATGGTGATAATCACGATGACGATGGTGATGATGACGATAGTGATAATGACGATAATGATGACGATAATAACAATGGTGATGATGCGTACTTCAACAGCTGCAGCACGAGGCAGTTGTGTCCGCGGAAGTGGAACGAGTGCAGGACGCGGATGACGCCGTGCAGCTCAGCACTGCCCTCCCCTGCAGCTCCGTGATCACCTTCAGCTCCATCCTCTGCATCTCCATCTTGGTAGGGCTGCGTGCACACAGCAAGTCTGTGGGTCTCTGGGTCTCTGTGGGTCTCTGTGGGTTTCTACGTGTGTCTATGGATCTCTATGGGTGTTTGGGGGTCATAGTAGTTTTACGGAGGTTATTATTATTATTTTTTACTATTTTACTCATTATTTTGTAACCATGTATTTACTTCCATTATCTATTATTTTCTTCATTTATAATTATTACGACTGCGGCCGCTTTGTTAAGACCACCACCACCCACACCATTTCCAACCACACCAAAACACCACCACCCACCCACACCACCATCCCCATCACCCCCGCAACAACCCACTTGATGGGCAGTGCCAGCATCTTCACAGCCACCAGGAATCCCATCTTGTGGTCCACACACCGCAGCACTACTCCCTGCCCTTCCTCGCCAAATTATTCTCTCGCACCTCGAAGTGGTATTGGAGCTGCTCCTGGGGAATATAAAATGGAGCAGATGAGGCAGCAGCGCCGCCACAAGCCAGTCAGTCACAATCACGATGTGAATGTTTAACGCTTAGTGGTAGGAGCAGCAGTGGTAGTAGTGGTTAGTAGTAGCAGTAGTGTGTGTGTGTCTGTATGTGCGAGTCTCACAGGGATATAGTTGTGGGTCTCTGTGGGTGTCTCTGTGTCTGTGCGTCTCACTGGGATGTAGCTGTGGGTCTCTATTGGTGCCTCTTTGAGTCTCAATGGGTATCTGTAGATCTCTATGGGTGTCTGTGAGTCTCACAGGGATGTAGTTGTGGGTCGTTATGGGTGTATCTATGGGTGTCTCAATGGGTGTCTCAATGAGTGTGTCTATGAGTGTCTGTCTTTGTGAGCCTCACAGGGATATATTTGTGTTCTTGGTTGTCGTAGCCATCGTTGTTGATGCAACCGCGGGATTTGCCCTCGTCCATAGAGACAAAACAAACTTGACAGACGTCGGCCAGCTCCTCCTGTCGCTCGGTCAGGCGAGGCAGGAAGAGTGCCAGGATCACTGCACACCTGACAACAACTATGGGTTTTTTTTCTTTACCGACAGAACCAGAGTGTTTCTTACACACCAATAAGCCCAGTAAATTGGCACAGTAGGGGGCACAGGTGGTGCATCAGCCACTCGTCTCAGTCGGTCGACCCGTGGCACCTGTTGGGTCTGCCCCGTGACCTCCTGCCAGCGGGAGTTCGACACTTCACTTGGCTTAAAAGTGCACATAGCCTGGCACAAGCGTCGTTATGATGTCACCGCCACTTAGTGGCGAATGGCGGTTGTTGTGTGTGTGTGTATATTCAATCAGGCCAAGAATGTGTGCACCACAGAGTGAATCTCACTGCGGTACAGTGGACAGGCCATGCCGCGCCGCTGCAACTCGAAGATGCAGCGGCGGCACGTGGCAAGGTGGCCGCCGTCGCCGTGAACCAACGTGCAGCTACGCGGCTCACACTGGCACACCACGCACCCACCCACAACACCACCACTACCCACACCACAACCACCACCCACAACACCACCACCACCCACAACACCACGCACCCACCCACAAGACCACCACCATCAGCCACACCAACACCACCCACACCACCAACACCACCAACCACACTTCCAGCACCACCACCCATGCCACCACCACCTATACCAACACCCGCACCAAAACCACCCACACCACCAGCACCACCCACAACAACACCACCACCCACAACACCACCACCACCCACACCACCACCCACACCAACGCCACCCGCACCACCAACACCACCAACCACACTACCAGCAGCACTACCCAGGCCACAACCACCCATGCCACCACTACCTACATCACCACCACCCACACCACCACCACCAACCACACCACCACCACCACCCACACCACGCACCCACCCACAACACCACCACCCACACCATCACCACCACCCACACCACCACCGCTACCGGCTGGAGTGTAAGAAGGAGAGGCAGTGGTGGAGGTGGTGTTGACGCTGGCACCTGCTCGCCTGTTGTCGGCTGTCACTACGGAGAATATCTTCATGAGCAGCGCTAATACTGAGTGTCTGAGATCTCTGAGTGAGAATCCCTCCACACCAAACACCTCCCCCAGGGGGTCCCCCGCCACACCTCACCAGGTACTGCCTCTCTTCATCGTAAAGTCGCCTCCGCTTGATGTACTGTTCCACGTAGTGGAACACCTGCTCCACAGTGAATGTGTCGCCCTCGGCACCGACCGACTGCAGCAGTGGAAGCATCCGAGGCACCGGCTTCAGGAGTGTTCCTCCGAGCTTGTCAGAGACATGGGCAATTCCATGCACTGTATGTGTTCTGTATTTGTACGTGGATAGTAACGACAGTGGATGTACATTCACTCCGAGTCTTTACTGGGTCGTTAAACAGCATGGGGTACACAATGACGTGAAACTTCACATCTACCCTACCTCCGTGCTCCATGCCGAAAAGCCACTGCAGTGGTAATAAAACTGCAACGTATTTTATTCATCAACCTGCATTTTCTTATTTTTCCCAAATTTTAACCCGGGTTGGGCTGTCGCCATCCTGCCCTGGAACCAATTATTCATTCGTGTCTCTAGCAGACCATTGCAAGCCTTGTGTTAGAGAATGGCTCACTGAAGCTGATATCACAGAGCTACTTCTGAGTACCCTTCAAGTGCCCTCTGGTCCACAGTAAAGAGCAGCACCCTCCCACCTGTCCTTTAAGTCGGAGTAACGTTGGTCATAACAATGTTCTTTTCGTTGAAATTTATCCAAATTAAGTGCAGAACCACATTGCAGCAATGTGATGGTTTATTTTGTGCTGTCAATGACGACAAGGCTGAGATCATTTACTCGCTAGACTTGAGAACCCGTTTTAATCACTTGCGGGTGCCTGTATTCAAACCCAAGTACTCCGTGGTGCCAGTTCCGTGCTATGACCTCTTGGCCACTGGGCCGCCTCTAAACACCCCCCATGTCAAATACATAAGCAGCAACCTGTACCGTGAGCAGCAGCATTCTTTGAATACTCTGCCAAAATAATTTTTATCGTGGAGTGCTGACACAATTCCTCTCCTCAGTGGGCGTCCCCAGCCCAAATGCTCGCAGGAAGCGCCCCCAGCCTCCCTGCTCGACGAGCCAGTTCCCGCACGCGTTCACCAGCAGGGCGGCCACCGCGTCCGTCACGGCCGACGTCTCCTCCGCGTTGCTCAGACGTACGCATTCCACCAGCCTCTTCGCGAGGGAGGAGCGAGCAGACCACCACCAGGACCACCACGCGGCCCCAGCTCGCGGAGCCATCGCGGAGGACCTCCCAGGCCACGTCCACGAGCAGCCGGCGGGGTCCTCGGTGCTCCACCCGCTCCTCCGTGTAGCTCACCAAGTCCAGAACGGAGTCTCTGAACCGCGCGAGGGACAGGTCTCCCAGGCAGTTGACCACCTCCTGCACCAGCTGCGTTGGCTGAACCTCCTGCAGCTGCTGAACCTTCTGCACCTTCTGCAGCTGCTCCTGCACCTGCAGCCACTCCGTCTGTGTCGCTAGGTGAGCCATGAAGCCGGCGACCAGATTCGCTGGCAAGACGGTCAGCAGCTGCAGCGCCTCCTTCTCTTCCTCCCCCTCGTCTTCCTCCTCCACCTCATCATCTTCCTCCTCCCCCTCCTTAGACTCCTTCTCCTCTGTCTCCCTCTAACTCCCTGTGTGACCCTCCTCCCCCGGTCTCCTTCCTCGTCCCCGTGCGTCCCTCCTCCTTCCCCCGTCTCCCTCTTCCCTGTGTCTCCCTCTTTTTTCTTTTTGCTGATGAAGTTTTTTTTTTATTTCCACAAGGTGTAAACGCCGTATCCCTTATTTTGTAATTGTAATTCTGGGCCAAAGAGGTCCCACAAACGTAAACGTTTTGTATTTAAAATATAACACAACAACAATGAATGGCTTAGTGGGTAAAGTAAGACGCACGCCAAAACGGGTGAGTTAAATAAATCCAATCTCTCCTACCGGATTATAGGACGCAAACCAAACTTTGTTGTAACAAGAACATAAAAAAACTGATTCTCTTAATCAGGTGAATACGGTAAAGGGGCTGAGTCTGTGGTTGCCGGTGTGGTGAGTCTGTGGGTCTCTGTGTGGTGACGATGTCTATGGGTCTCTGTGGTGATGGCAATGTCGGGTGGTGGCGGGTTTAACCACACAACATTTATATATTCACGCGATCTAACCCAAACAAAACCTGTACTACGGAGTCAACAACAACGACGTGAGGGCTCTCCGACGCGCGTCTCGGTTGGGGTGAGGGTGCTTTCTGTTGTATATGTAGGTTATGAAAATTTGATGTAAATAATAAAAATTAAATGAAATTTGCATAATAATCCGACATTATGCTAATTGATGTAAGTGCATAGACTATGCTAATTCGAGAGATAATCGTATTAATTTATGCTAGTGTATGTGTGATTATGCTACTGCGAGCCGTTATGATAATTAGGCCCCGCCTCGTTGACGAGGGTCGTTTATCAATCGGGATAATGCAATTAATCGTATGCAGTTATGCAGGTACTGTGAGCATGTCACATTAAACTCGGCTGTGTTGTTTAACTTCGTATTATCGATGGGTATAATACAATTATTCTCGCTTTAACATTTACTGAGTATGTGTTAGTGTGTTCAGCCAGGTCTCCAAGTTCAGATCTCAGCACAGAATACAGTTCTTATGCATAAATTTCAGGAAAGAACACACAACACTTCCGTGTTAATCAATTTTAATGACGATAGTGATAATGACGATAATGATGACGATGGTGATAATGATGACGATGGTGATAATGATGACGATAATAACAATGGTGATCATGCGTACTTCAACAGCTCCAGCACGAGACAGTTGTGTCCGCGGAAGTGGAACGAGTGCAGGACGCGGATGACGCCGTGCAGCTCAGCACTGCCCTCCCCCTGCAGCTCCGTGATCACCTTCAGCTCCATCCTCTGCATCTCCATCTTGGTAGGGCTGCGTGCACACAGCAATTCTTTGGGTCAGTTTAACACGTAGGCTTTCGCGACCAATATCATTCATAATAAAGGTTTTTGGGTTAGATCGCGTTTATTTATAAATGTGTCGCAACCCTCCACCACCCGACACGGCCAATCAGCAAAAAAGTGTCACGTTGACAAAAGACAAACAATTCACTACTTCAGCCCACCGGTGTGTTGAAGAGTCAATCCACATTTACAGTTTGAGTACGACGTTTCGCTGGTAAATACATCCAGCATCATCAATTGCTTGATGATGGTAAATACATCCAGCATCATCAATTGCTTGATGATGCTGGATGTATTTACCAGCGAAACGTCGTACTCAAACTGTAAATGTGGATTGACTCTTCAACACACCGGTGGGCTGAAGTAGTGAATTGTTTGTCTTTTGTCAACGTGACACTTTTTTGCTGATTGGCCGTGTCGGGTGGTGGAGGGTTGCGACACATTTATAAATAAACGCGATCTAACCCAAACACCTTTATTATGAATTATTTGGGTCTCTGTGGGTCTCTATGAGTGTCTAAGGGTGTCTATGGATCTCTATGGTTGTCTCTAGTTTATAGTAGTCTTAAGAGGGTTATTATTTTAGTGAGATAGTTTCAGTTTATATTTAGAGAGTTTTACGGAGGTTATTATCATTGCTGTTTACTATTATACTCATTATTTTGTAACCATGTTGTATTTACTACCATTTATGATCTATTATTATTTTATTCATGTATAATTATTACGACTGCTCCCACTGTGTTAAGACCACCACCACCCACACCATTTCCAACCACGCCACATCACCACTACCCACCCACCCCCCCACCAACCCCATCACCCCTGCCCCAACCCACTTTCCGTGCAGTACCAGCATCTTGACAGCCACCAGGAATCCCATCTTGTGGTCCACGCACTGCAGCACCACACCCTGCCCTCTCTAGCCAATCTTCTCTTGCACCTCGAAGCCCTATTGGTGCTGATCCTGGGGTATCTAAAAAGCAGCCGAAGCAGCAGCAGCGCCGCCACAGCCAGTCAGAGTCACAATCACGATGGGAATATTTAACGCTTAGTGGTAGGAGCAGCAGTGGTCGTAGTGGTTAGTAGTTAGTAGTAGCAGTAGTGCCTGTGTGTCTGTGTGCCTTTGTGTGTGTGCCTGTGTTTGTGTGTCTGTCTGTGCGAGTCTCACAGGGATATAGTTGTGGGTCTCTGTGGGTATCTCTGTGTCTGTGCATCTCACTGATATATAGCTGTGGGTCTCGATTGGTGCCTCTGTGAGTCTCTATGAGTGTCTCTGTGGATCTCTATGGGTGTCTGAATGGGCTCTGTGGGTGTCTCTGTGAGCCTCACAGGGATGTAGTTGTGGGTCGTTATGGGTGTTATCTATGGGTCTCTATAGGTGTCTCAATGGGTGTATCTATGGATGTCTGGGTCTCTGTGAGCCTCACAGGGATGTATTTGTTTTCTTGGTCGTCGTAGCCATCGTTGTAGATGCCACCGCGGGATTTGCCCTCGTCCATAGAGAAAAACCAAACTTGACAGACGTCGGCCAGCTCCTCCTCCTGGCGCTCGGTCAGGCGAGGCTCGAAGAGAGCCAGGATCGCTGCAGACGTGACAACAACAACTTAAATCATTAACTATGTTTTTTTTCTTTACCGAAACAACCAAAGAGTGTTTTTACACACACCAAAAAGCCCAGCAAGTTGGCGGTTGTTGTGTGTCTGTGTGTGTGTCTGTGTGTGTGTTCTGTAGCGGTTAGCGCGCTGCGCTATGAACCTGGCGACCCGGGTTTGATTCCCGCTCACGGCCAACACCAGTGACGATTTTCTGAACCGGTCCCGGGCTTCCCCTAGGTCGACTCAGCCTCAAATGAGTACCTGGTGCGGTGTGTAAACATTGCCACTGGGGAGACAAAGGCGGTCGGGCGTGGTGCTGGCCACCCACCCCCTCGTGTACCGTTCCGGCCTTCATAGGTGCTCGCTAACAGCACTTGCCCCTACAGTCTGTTAAGGCTATATGGGGGATCTTTATCTTTGTGTTCTGTCAGACCAGGAATGTGTGCACCACAGAGTGAATCTCCCTGCGGCACAGGGGACAGGCCATGCCGCGCCGCTGCAACTCGAAGACGCAGTGGCGGCATGTGGCAAGGTTTTCGCTGTCGCCGTGAACCAACGTGCAGCTACGTGGCTCACACCGGCACACCACGCACCCACCCACAACACCACCACCACCCACAACACCACCCACAACACCACCAGCACCACCACCCATGCCACCACTACCTACACCACCACCAACCACACCACCCACACCATCACCATCCACCACCGCTACCGGCTGGAGTGTAAGAAGGAGAGGCAGTGGTGGAGGTGGTGTTGACGCTGGCACCGGCTCGCCTGTTGTCGGCCGTCACTACGGAGAATAACTTAATGAGCAGCGCTGCCACCGAGTGTCTGAGATCTCTGAGTGAGAATCCCTCCAGACAAAACACCTCCTCCAGGGGGTCCCTGCCACACCTCACCAGGTACTGCCTCTCTTCATCGTAAAGTCGCCTCCGCTTGATGTACTGTTCCACGTAGTGGAACACCTGTACCACCGTGAATGTGTCGCCCTAGGCACCGACCGAATGCAGCAGAGGAATCATCCGAGGCACCGGCTTCAGGAGAATGTTCCTGCGAGCTTGTCAGAGACATGGACAATTCCATGCACTGTATGTGTTCTGTATTTGTACGTGGATAGTAACGAGAGTGGATGTGCATTCACTCCGAGTCTTTACTGTGTCGTTAAACAGCATGGGTTACACAATGACGTGAAACTTTACATCTACCCTACCTCTGTGCTCCATGCCGAAAAGCCACTGCAGTGGTAATAAAACTGCAACGCATTTTATTCATCAACCTGCATTTTCTTATTTTTCCCAAATTTTAACCTGGGTTGGGCTGTCGCCATCCTGCCCTGGAACCAATTATTAATTCGTGTCTCTAGCAGACCATTGCAGGCCTTGTGTTAGAGAATGGCTCACTGAAGCTGATATCACAGAGCTACTTCTAATTACCCTTCAAACGCCCTCTGGTCCACAGTAAAGAGCAGCACCCTCCCACCTGTCCTTTAAGTAGGAGTAACGTTGGTCATAACAACGTTCTTTTCGATGAAATTTATCCAAATTAAGTGCAGAACCACATTGCAGCCATGTAATGGTTTATTTTGTGCTGTCAATGACGACTGGGCTGAGATCATTAGCTCGCTAGAATTGAGAACCTGCTTTGATCACAGGCGGTGTGGATTCAAACCCAAGTACTCCGTGGTGCCTGGTCAGTGCTATGACCTCTGGGTCACTTAGCCGCCTCCAAACACCCCCCATGTCAAATACATAAGCAGCAACCTGTATCGTGGGCAGCAGCATTCTTTGAATACTCTGTCAAAAAATGTTTATTGTGGAGTGGTGGCACAATTCCGCAATTGCTTTCTCATACCTCTGGTGACAGGAAGAATTTCTACAAGACGGAGTTCTAGAGAACCCCTTTACTCGATGTTTTGGTCTACTCTTCCACACTGGGCAGATGAAGAGGAAGTAGTACCTACACTTTAACACACCGCATCCGCAGCCCCTCTCCTAAGTGGGCGTCCCCAGCCCGAATGCTCGCAGGAAGCCCTCCTAGCCTCCCTGCTCGACGAGCCAGGCCCCGCACGCGTTCACCAGCAGGGCGTCCACCGCGTCCATCACGGCCGCCGTCTTCTCCACGTCGCGCAGACGTATGCAGTCGACCAGCCTCTTTGCGAGGGAGGAGCGAGCAGAGCACCACCAGGACCACCACGCGGCTCCGGCTCGCAGAGCCGTCGTGGAGGACTTCCCAGGCCACGTCCACGAGCAGCCGGCGGGGCCCTCGGTGCTCCACCCGCTCCTCCGCGTGGCTCACCAGAACGGAGTTTCTGAACCGCGCGAGGAACAGGTCTCCCAGGCAGTTGACCACCTCCTGCGCCAGCTGTGCTGGCTGAACCTTCTGCAGCTGCTGGAGCTGCAGCTGCTCCTGCACCTGCAGCTACTCCTGCACCTACATCTACTCCGTCTGTGTCGCCATGTGAGCCATGTAGCCGGCGATCAGATTCGCTATCAAGACGCTCAACAGCTGCAGCGCCTCCTTCTTTTCCTCACCTTCCTCCTCCCCCTCGTTTTCCTCCTCCCCCTCCTCCTCATCCTCCCCCTCCTCCTCCACTTTCAAAACAAAGAGTGAGGACATAATATCAATAACCCGGGAATTTTATAGTGACCTCTTCTTTCCTGATAAAACGTCTATGCCTGCCCAGAATTTCCTAAAGAGCTCGGTGAAAGTACTGTCCTCCAGCAGGGCGTTGTTGAAGTGCCAGTAGGCCTCACCACTTGGTGTTCCACGCAGCCTGAGGTCCAGCAGGATCAGGCTGTGGTCTGTTAGTGATGCAGCCCCTGATGTCAGCAGTCAGAATGCTCGAGACAAGACTTCTGGAGATGTAGAAACGGTCGATCCTGGACTGTGTAGCTGGTTCATTGCCCCGTGTCCGCGTGAAGGTGAAGCTTCGCAGCCTAGGGTGGTGCAGCCGCCACACGTCCACCAGATCGGAGGCGTCCAGAAGGGCTTGGAGCTCTCCCCGGAGATTGGCGTTGCAGTGCCCCTTCCCTGTGTGGTCGAGAGCATCCAGCGTGCAGTTGTAGTCACCTCCCGTGACCACAAACTCGTCCCCTGGAATGCCACCGAGGTGGTTCCGCAGAAGTTGCAGGAACCCGGGTCTCTCACTGTCAGTGGTGGGAGCGTACACGTTGACGAGGTGGATGGCGGTGACGCCGACCTGCACCGTGAGGTCCAGGATCCTCCCCTTGATCACCTCCACCTGGCTGACGGTGTCGGGGGAAAAGTTTGGTGACAGCACGGTTGCTACTCCTGAGGAGGTGTTGCTGAAGTGGCTGATGAAGGGCTTCGCTCTCCACTCCGTCCTCCAGGCAACGTCATTGTCCATGGCGAGATGGGTCTCCTGCACGAACAGCACGGAGACGTTATGCTGCTTTGCAAGGTATCCTACGTAGTATATTCTCAGCGCCCCTCTGCACCCATTCATGTTCAGGGAGGCGTTGCGCAACGTCATTGTGAGTGAGTCGCCCGCCTGTTCCAATGAGTCACCTTGCTGAGGAGGCTCCTTACCCTGGACGTCTCCAGGTCTCTCGATTGTTTTCCTTCCTGCTGGAGCTCTGTGAGGATGCGTCAGAGGGAGACCTCTATGGCGTCTGGCTCGCCATCTTGTCAAGGCCTCCATCACCTTGTTTGGTTTCCTGGGGGTCTCTTTGAAGAATCTCCACAGGTCTTCCTGGCAGAAGATGGGTGCCCGCGAAGATGACCTCTTTGAGACCTGGTTGGTTTCGCTACCCACACGGAGGTCATCATCCGAGTCCCCCTTCTTGCTTCCATGCCCTGCATGTGGGGGCCAAGAGTCGGGGGCCCATGGTTGGCTCCATGTGGCCTCCCCCAGGGGCCGTGGCAGGTGGAATGCTACCGCACGCCTCTTCCACATTAGCAGGGCACTCTGCGAGGCTTGCAGGGTGTCCTTATTCTGTCTTTTTAATTCTGGGCCAAAGAGGTCCCATAAACGTAAACGTGTTGTATTTAAAATATAACACAAACAACAGCAATGAATGGCTTAGTGGGTAAAGTAAGACGCACCCCAAAACCGGTGAGTTAAATAAATCTGATCTTTCCTATTACCGGATTATAGGACGCAAACCAAACTTTGTTGTAACAAGAACATAGAAAAAACTGAGTCTCTTAATCAGGTGAATACGGTAAAGGGGCTGAGTCTGTGGGTGTCAGTGTGGTGAGTCTGTGGGTCTCTGTGTGGTGAGTCTGTGGGTCTCTGTGTGGTGATGGCCATGTCGGGTGGTGGCGGGTTTAACGACACAAAATTAATATATTCACGCGATCTAACCCAAACAAAGCCTGTACTACGGATTCAACAACAATGACATGAGGGTTCTCCGACGCGCGTCTCGGTTGGGGTGAGGGTGCGGTCGCGCCGTCTCCTCCGTACGGATTGTTTCTTCCTTTCCCAACTGCGATGTTCTCGCTCTCTCCTCTCTTTTTGTCTCCACCGTCGCCAACCGTCGGAGCTCGGCATCCGCGGCCCCTCTCCTAGGTGGGCGTCCCCAGCCCGAATTCTCGCAGGAAGCCCTCCCAGCCTCCCTGCTCGACGAACCAGGCCCAGCACGCGTTCACCAGCAGGGCGGCCACCACGTCCGTCACTGCCGCCGTCTTCTCCGCGTCACTCAGACGTACGCAGTCCACCAGCCTCTTCGCGAGGGAGGAGCGAGCAGAGCACCACCAGGACCACCACGCGGCCCCAGCTCGCGAAGACGTCACGGAGGACCTCCCAGGCCACGTCCACGAGCAGCCGGCGGGGCCCTCGGTGCTCCACGCGCTCCTCCGCGTGGCTCACCAGAACAGAGTCTCTGAACCGCGCGAGGAACAGGTCCCCAGGCAGTTGACCACCTCCTGCACCAGCTGTGCTGGCTGAACCTTCTGCAGCTGCTGGACCTGCAGCTGCTCCTGCACCTGCAGCTACTCTGTCTGTTTCGCTAGGTGAGCCATGAAGCCCGCGATCAGATTCGCTGTCAAGACAGTCAACAGCTGCAGCGCCTCCTTTTTCTTCCTCCCCCTCACCTTCTTCTTCCTCCTCCTCCACTCATAAAACAAAGAGTGAGGACATAATATAAATAACCTGGGAATTTTATAGTGACCTCTTCTCTCCTGATAAAACGTCTATGCCTGCCCAGAATTTCCTAAAGAGGTCGGT
Organism: Petromyzon marinus; assembly: GCF_048934315.1. Lineage (NCBI taxonomy): Eukaryota > Metazoa > Chordata > Hyperoartia > Petromyzontiformes > Petromyzontidae > Petromyzon > Petromyzon marinus. The sequence goes on from NC_133689.1 coordinate 16,243,472, forward strand.
GAACGTACTGTCCTCCAGCAGGGCGTTGTTGAAGTGCCAGTAGGCCGCAGCACTTGGTGTTCCACGCAGCCTAAGGTCCAGCAGGATCAGGCTGTGGTCTGTTAGTGGTGCAGCCCTGATGTCAGCAGGCAGAATGCTCGAGACAAGACTTCTGGAGATATAGAAGCGGTCGATCCTGGACTGGGTAGCTGGTTCATTGCCCCTTGTCCTCGTGTAGGTGAAGCTTCGCCGCCTCGGGTGGTGAAGCTGCCACACGTCCACCAGATCGGAGGGGTCCAGAAGGGCTTGGAGCTCTCCCCAGAGCTTGGCGTTGCAGTGACCCTTCCCTGTACGGTCGAGAGCATCCAGCGTGCAGTTGTAGTCACCTCCCATGACCACAAACTCGTCCTCTGGAATGCCACCGAGGTGGTTCCGCAGAAGTTGCAGGAACCCGGGTCTCTCACTGTCAGTGGTGGGAGCGTACACGTTGACGAGGTGGATGGCGGTGTTGCCGACCTGCGCCCGGACGTCCAGGACCCTCCCCTTGATCACCTCCACCTGGCTGACGGTGTCAGGAGTGAAGTTTGGTGACAGCACGGTTGCTACTCCTGAGGAGGTGTTGCTGAAGTGGCTGAAAAAAGGCTCCCATTTTCCACTCCGTCCTCCAGGCAACCTCATCGTCCATGTCGAGATGGGTCTCCTGCACGAACAGCACAGAGACATTATGCTGCTTTGCAAGGGACGCTGCGTAGTATCTTCTCAGCGCCTCTCGGCACCCATTCATGTTCAGGGAGGCGATGCGCAGTGTCATTGTGAGCGAGTGGCCCGCCTGTTCCAATCAGTCACCTTGCTGAGACGGCTCCTTACCCTGGACCTCTCCAGGTCTCTCGATTGTTGTAATTCCTGCTGGAGCTCCCCTAGGATGCGTCTGAGGGAGACTTCTATGGCGTCTGGCTCGCCATCCTGACAAGGCCTCCATCACTTTGTTTGGTTTCCTGTGGGTCTCTTCGAAGAATCTCCACAGGTCTTCCTGGCAGAAGATGGTGCCCGCGAAGATGACCTCTTTGAGACCTGGCTGGTTTCGCTACCCACACGGAGGTCATAATCCGAGTCCCCCTTCTTGCTTCCATGCCCTGCATGTGGGGGCCAAGAGTCGGGTGCCCATGGTTGGCTCCATGTGGCCTCTGTTGTATATGTGGGTGTGTGAAAATTGATTAAAAATAATTAAAATTAAATGAAATTCGAAATTTGCATAATTAATCCGAAATTATGCTAATTTGTGTACTTATGCGTGTAACTATGCTAATTAGAGAGGTAATCGTATTAATTTATACGAGTGGGTGTGGCTGTGTTAATGATAGCTTTATGATAATCAGGCCCCGCCTCGTTGACGAGGTTGGGTTATCAATCAGGATAACGCAATCAATCGTGTGCCGTTACGCTAGTGTCAATTCGGCCTCGTTGTCTAACTTCGTATTATTGATCAGCATAATACAATGATTCTCGCTTTAACACTCCCCGAGTGTTCATATTTTAGGTCCCATGTTCACATCGTTCGTTTTAGTTTAATGAGTGTGGATTGGTGTGTTTATAGTTTAGGTTCCCGAGTTCATATCTCGTCGCAGGATACAGATCTTATGCAAAAACTTCAGGAAAGAATCACACGACCACTTCTGTATTAATCAATTTATTTTCTAATTAAACCTTAACTATAATATGTATGTGACTCTCAATCTCGGAACTTCAAAACGGTATCCACAAGGTATCAAGACAGTATCATCAACGACTGTACGATTTCACTTTGATAACACATGGACCCCGCATAAAGCGATTGCTGTTAGTGAGAGAGAGAGTCAGAATATGCAAATGCTATGTTACACAAAAGCTTATACATTATAATATGAACGATCATTATGCTTGAAATAGTCAGCACATTATCACAGGCGACTGATTAACATGCAAGGGTATTCATATAAAAAAGACAATCAAACAGTTATTATTTCCAAAGGCATGAATGTAACAACAGATCCACCGGACAGACTATAAGATTATCGAAATGGCTTAGTGTGAGGGTATGCGGCGGAATGTGTTATCTCACGGGAGATTAATTAATTAATTCGTGAATAAGAATGTATGATCAGAAAATCGGTTTAGCACGATTCCTCCCCGGGAGCGTAGCTCCGTGGCGAAGGTGCCAAGGGTTAATTCGTATTGATGGATCGGTTGGTAACTTATGCGATTAGAAGTACAGTCCAAAACAAAATATTAAAGAGGAAAATTATGAATATACTTATAAATGACGGACTGTTATCACACGATCGATGCTTCCACAGCCAGATGGTTCACGGACTTGAGTGTTCGCTTCTGGTTAAGGACCTGTGTATGTTTGAGTGATATGAATTGTTTTGAATAGTCAGTGTTTGGAATTAATTATTTGCGTTGCCATATGCTGAAGTTGGCATCGCTTGTAGGAGAAGTAGCCTCGCTCCCTTTAGAGCGGTGAGGTGTGTGGGAGTGCATCATACGAATCGCCGCCCTCCTCCACGCAGCAGCCAGCCTCTGTCCACGGGGGAGAGTTGCTTGATCGCTCTCAGTTCTGCTCAGTGGACACCTCTCTCCACTGCTGGATGAGCTGCGCGATCACGCTCGTGCTGGTTCGCTGACAGCAGTTTCTCTCCGCTGTTGGATGAGCTGCATCGGCACGCTCCCTCTCTCTGGGTGGAGAACTCGAACGTGCTCGTTGCTGGTTTGCTGAAAGCAGGTTTTTCTCCACTGCTGGATGACTCAAGTCGCACGTGCTCTTGCTCTGGTTTGCAGAAGCTCTTGCTTGGTGCGTCGGTCGCTCTGCAGCTGGACTCAATGTAGAATAATCTTTCAGCAATACTCTGTCTTTCAGCTCTTGGAAATCACACTAGGTGACGCCTCACTACCTTGCGAGTCTTGCCAACGTCAGTGGGTAGCGACGGGGCCACTTTGGCTTCTGCTCGCCGCCTCCTGCTCTGCAGCTCGCCGGCTGGCGACCTGTTGCTCTCGTTCCCGATTGGAACTGCTCCTGAGCCGGCCCACTGGTCGAACTCCCCGCGTTCCGACCTCCTCCGATTCGAACTCCCCGAGTTCCGATCCCCCTGGTAGAACTCCCCGAGTTCCGACCCCTCCGAGTCGAACTGTCTCCCGAGAGTCGACCCCCCCCGGTCGAACTCTGGTGAGCCGACCCCCCCCGGGTCGAACTCTTCCGAGTTGCTCCTCCGAGGCGAACTGTCTCCCGAGAGTCGACCCCCCGGTCGAACTCTGGTGAGCCGACCACCCCCCCCCCCCCCCCCCAGTCGAACTGAGGTTTCAATGCTCAGGATCCTCTTTTTATGCCCAAAAATCCTGCCCACAAGGCGAGGTTTCTTTCGATTTTTGCTGTGTCAGGGTTTGTCCGTATGTATCTGCGTCCGTGTGTGTGTCCGTACATGTGTCAGTGTGTGTCCTTGTGTGGATCACCCACGGTATATTCCGTTGTCATACTCCTACCATAAAACCCACAATTAAAACAATCAAATGTTATAAATTGTCTCGAAGGCGCCTCTCTGTCTGGGTGCACAACCTGAGGGAGGGGCGATATTCCCTCCGACTTTCACCGACGCACAAAGAAATGGTTAAAAAGTTTTAAGTTAACATTTCATTTCATCAGAGTTCCATAGTTATGATTCTGTATTAATCCAAGGTCTGAGTCAGCTTCTCGTTGTGGTGTTTGACTCGTGTTTCCCCAAGCGTATACACACTCCTACCCCGCGCTGCAGGGATACAAAGACGGTCGGGATTTGTCTTTCTCTCCGACCCTGGGTTTAACATCACCCTTTGCTTACGTTGCAGTTTTGCTGTGCGCTTGCATTTCTTTTCCTCTCTACTCTTACTTTAACCCTGCATATTATTTGCGTATGGGTGGAGGCTAGAGCATTTATGTTGACTTAGGAAAACCTGATTGTTATAGGCTTCGGGTCAAGTCGTATAGACATTATTAAAATATGGAAATACATTTCATATTAAATTAATAGACGGGTGATGGTTACATTGACGTAGCTTGTGGCAGGGTTCAATTGAAGTGGGTGTGAAGATCAATAACTTTAGCCTACCCTGTCGTTAAATTCCGACTTTAAGTTACTTTAATAGTAATGCAGAACCAATTAGCTTTTTTTGACTTAACTAGATCTAGGCTAACGCAACCTCCCAGTGACCCTGGCTTTGTGTTTACGTCAGCCCTTTGCAATCCACTGCGCTCTGCTCTCTATCTGCTCCCTCTGACCCTGGGAGGGCTCTGAACGTCAAAATCGTGTTAGTGGGTCAAGGTAAATATGACCCCCACATGCCATGCTGAGGCCTGGTTTGGTGTTTTTATTCATTATTAAAATTAAAAGAAACAATAGAAATATGTATCTATATGTATTGAAAAATTACTTGTTAATATTAAGATGGAAAAGGTGCCTAGATACAACATTCCGCCCTTTTAAAAATGATCGGTGGTCAATTGGCCACGGGTCATTTTTAAAACAAAGAATCTATGTACTTTTCCATCATGAATCATCAATATTACTCAAGTATTTTTTCCTTACAACGCGCGCACGTCACAACTTATGATTACATTTGAAATAAGAAAAGAAATACTAAAAGGAAGGTAAAACAAGGGGAAATTGTTTAACTGGCTACATGTTATAGGAGATGTCGTTATTCCATGTACCCACGTTCAATACTGTCCGCAATCGAAATACATTTTCGGGTTTGACCAGTGGGAAATTTAACAAAAATCCCACCTGTCCGGTCTGGGAGTCCCCATGTATGGGTGTGGCTGTACCCATTTTAAAGTCAATTTGTACCTGTGTTGTACTGATTGTTTCCAGGGATGCTAATGGTATCACATTTTTTTTTAGTGTTGGAGTTACCAGATATGAAGGAAATTGTCCTTGGAGAAGATCACTGATGCTGCCGCTGGTGCAATGCAACAAGTCTTTGGATCAACTATTGAATTTGCTGTCGAGTATTCTCTTCTTCGTACAGATCTCGGATTGCGAAACCCAATTCTTGGATTGTTAAGTTAACCATGGCGGAGTGCAGGTTAACGAGAACCACGGTGTCTCTCTGACTTTCTCATGTTACCTCTCTGCCACCTTGTACCAAGTCATTGATAACCTGACTGACTCTTTTAGTCACGAGTGTATCATATCTCTCATGGCCAGGTATCTTAGAGTTACCGATGACCCTTCCATGCAACATCATCACATCATCGTCCCGGCTCATCGTCGTGATGGCTTTGGCCTAATGAACATGGCTCACTGGTTCGTATCGGTAATTTATTTTATCACTCCCTTTCCATGTGAGATTGTGTGGCGTGAAGTTATGCTGTGCGTAACCAGGATCAACATACACCACGAGTTTCCGTACTCGACTGTTGGGGTCATTTGTATTCTCCGCAGCCCTGTGCACATCTGCTGCCTCTGGGAGTCGATTTGACTCTGGGCCACGATTCCCTTCTGCGCTACGATTCGATTCCGTGCCACGATTCGATTCTGGGTCACGATTCGATTCCGTGCTTTTGAGTATGCTGTGTTTCAACACAATTCCCGATCCGTCACGGATATTCTTCTCCTCCACTTCAACACTCTGATCTCCATCCCTCCTTAGTGTGCCCGAGCACAATTTCACATCCAAAGGCTGATGTCTGCATTCATCTGCCTCTTCCACAGTACACTCACGCACTTCCGCGACACAAGGGATGGCATTTATATTTACCAGACAATCAGGTTTTCCTTCCCCTCCCTGCGGTTGGTTATCATCTCCTGTAGGATCACACTTTAATGCAGTTATGTTTCCCTGCTCGATAGGTGTGTCAATTACGGGAGCAACACTTGCGCTCTCCACCACATTATCAGAACTGGTGCCCGACGCATTTATTGTTTCCCAATCATTGGGACCCTCCTGGTTTACCTTGTCAACCGCAGCCTGCTTAATTTTTTTAACGAGTCCATAATTTCCCTGCAGCTCCACGGACACCACTCTCACTGAAAGCTCCCTCTCAACCAATGTGATTGATTCATCACGTGCCCGTGTCATTTTTTGTGTCTCAGCCAAGCTCACGCCTGTCTCCCTATTCCTCATGCCTCTGCTCTCTCCTGGTAAAACTGGTGGGGGAATCGATCGGAAGTGGGCCGATTGTGTTTGATCCCTCGTGTGTCGTGGCATTGGGACCCGGCATGATTCTGCTCTTGGTCTACACACACCGCGATTCTCGCAAATATGCGTCCCTGCACACTGCGATCGCTCCCAGCCTGCGGGCCATTGCCTCGCTGGTGGTGCTGTGTTTCTGCTCACGTGATTTTTATTTCCCTCTGAAACGCTGGTTACATCATCCCTCTCTCTGGGTGTCGTAGAACTATTGTCTTTAGCTCTGTACAGCCAAGCTCTGTGCGCCTTATCCTCTATATGGTGTAAGGAGGCTGTTTCTGGATTCAATACCATTCCCACAATTTCTGTAATCTCTGGACTCAAAGACCCGAAAAACATAACTTTGAACCTTTTGTCACCTTCGTGATACTGATCCACATCACCCGCGTAGTACGCTCTTTTAAACCGTAGGAGGTAATCTCGCGGATCCTCGTCTGCGCACTGGGTCATAGATTTTGCAGCATTAAATCCCTCAGACCATGTTAAATATTCTCCAAACTTCCGGCTCACTGCCAGGCTCAGCTTTTTGAAATCGTTCCGAACCTTGTATGAAAGCGACTTTACCCATGGTATAGACTGCTCGTGCAAGCTTCGTCTCAGTAAACTGGCTTTCTCATTCGTTTTCCTCAAACCCCTGATCACTGCTTCTGCTTCTACCGTTGCGATGTGAGCGTGTATGTCTCTGTTCCTATCGTGTGGATCAAAGTAGGGAATTCTGACGAGAGCCTTGTCCATCAATTTCAGAGTTTTACTACTGAATGAGTATTCGGACAGTTGATCATCGTCAGAGGCGTCTGTTCCTGAGGAGTGCTCACTCGAGCTGTCACCATCACGGTGGCGCTGCTTAACATAACTTTTGTAGTGCCTTTTGCACCTGTAACGTGAGTCAACTTTGCTCGGTGACTCCTGCTTATCCCATGGCTCATGCTTGTGTGATGTGCGTCTTTCTGGAAAGTAATCTCTGCCATAGGTTCCACGTCGGTCGTGCTTGCGTGGAATGTGTCTACCAAATGAGCTGTCTCTGTCATGTCGCTCGTCTTGCCCCAGCTCCGCCCTTTTTTGCTCGATCAGTACAGAATATCCTGCTGACTTAGTGTTAATATTTTTTTCCTCTCTACCCTCGAAGTTGTCAGTCCTATGTTTTCCTATTTTCATCCGTATCTCTCCCTCCCCTCTCTCGAGTCGCGAGGGGGAATCTCTGTCAAAACCACTTTGATTGGTAGCCACACCTCCTGTGTGACCTGTCTCTGGTTTACGTCCGCGTGGCTCGGAGTGTGGTAAACTGTTACTCCCGTATGTGTTATGTGTATCAACATCTGGGGGTTTCGCTGGTGCATTCAGCGCCGACTCTTTTTCTCTCACGAGGGCGTGCAGACGCTCAACCTCCTCTATTAGGGACAGTTTCTCCTTCCTTTCCCTGTCAAATTTTTCCCCAGTCCATAATCTTTCTCTGTATGTCTGTGTGAGGAGATACGAGTCTAACCTTGCTATTTCTGCAATTTTTACGTCACGTTTGGCTTTGCTACATTTCATCACATCCTTAAGTAGTTTCCTCCTATGTGCCTTAACATCTTCTATATGTCTCCCCTCCCATACGTCTCTCTGCTCTGTCTGCTGTCTAGCAGTCCGTCCAGTACGTTTTAACACAAATTCACGATATTGTTTTTCCATAGATTCTATCTCCTCTTCGGAGGTCCATTCTGTATCAGTGTTATGCGTTGGGATGTCACCCTCAGAACGTTGCGGGTCATGTGCCATCTCTATTACGTAGTGTAGTTAATAGACCTAAGAGTGTATCTTAACTCTAGTCTCTAATGTGTGGCGTGAGTTACTCTGGAATTCCACTTCAGAGTACATATAAAAACATTCGTATCACAGGATGTGTTGGTTCAACTCGAGCAAATAATCTTACCCCCACTGTCTTTGTTATCCACTGCTACTCTGGTATTTTCCTTCAGAGTGCGTTTTTTTGTTTGTTTACACCGTTTACAGTCACAGGGCAATGTTAGTTCACAATACCTTGATTAATACAACAGTGATTCGTTCCTTAATTTAAGCATAAACTGTCTGCGAGAGATCCCGGATACGAGCCCCCAATTTGTTGTATATGTGGGTGTGTGAAAATTGATGAAAAATAATTAAAATTAAATGAAATTCGAAATTTGCATAATTAATCCGAAATTATGCTAATTTGTGTACTTATGCGTGTAACTATGCTAATTAGAGAGGTAATCGTATTAATTTATACGAGTGGGTGTGGTTGTGTTAATGATAGCCTTTATGATAATCAGGCCCCGTCTCGTTGACGAGGTGGGGTTATCAATCAGGATAACGCAATCAATCGTGTGCCGTTACGCTAGTGTCAATTCGGCCTCGTTGTCTAACTTCGTATTATTGATCAGCATAATACAATGATTCTCGCTTTAACACTCCTCGAGTGTTCATATTTTAGGTCCCATGTTCACATCGTTCGCATTAGTTTAATGAGTGTGGATTGGTGTGTTTATAGTTTAGGTTCCCGAGTTCATATCTCGTCGCAGGATACAGATCTTATGCAAAAACTTCAGGAAAGAATCACACGACCACTTCTGTATTAATCAATTTATTTTCTAATTAAACCTTAACTATAATATGTATGTGACTCTCAATCTCGGAACTTCAACACAGTATCCACACGGTATCAAGACAGTATCATCAACGACTGTACGATTTCACTTTGATAACACATGGACCCCGCATAAAGCGATTGCTGTTAGTGAGAGAGAGAGTCAGAACATGCAAATGCTATGTTACACAAAAGCTTATACATTATAATATGAACGATCATTATGCTTGAAATGGTCAGCACATTATCACAGGCGACTGATTAACATGCAACGGTATTCATATAAAAAGACAATCAAACAGTTATTATTTCCAAAGGCATAAATGTAACAACAGATCCACCGGACAGACTATAAGATTACCGAAATGGCTTAGTGTGAGGGTATGCGGCGGAACGTGTTATCTCACGGGAGATTAATTAATTAATTCGTGAATAAGAATGTATGATCAGAAAATCGGTTTAGCACGATTCCTCCCCGGGACCGTAGCTCCGTGGCGAAGGTGCCAAGGGTTAATTCGTATTGATAGATCGCTTGGTAACTTATGCGATTAGAAGTACAGTCCAAAACAAAATATTAAAGAGGGAAATTATGAATATACTTATAAATGACGGACTGTTATCACACGATCGATGCTTCCACAGCCAGATGGTTCACGGACTTGAGTGTTCGCTTCTGGTTAAGGACCTGTGTATGTTTGAGTGATATGAATTGTTTTGAATAGTCAGTGTTTGGAATTAATTATTTGCGTTGCCATATGCTGAAGTTGGCATCGCTTGTAGGAGAAGTAGCCTCGCTCCCTTTAGAGCGGTGAGGTGTGTGGGAGTGCATCATACGAATCGCCGCCCTCCTCCACGCAGCAGCCAGCCTCTGTCCACGGGGGAGAGTTGCTTGATCGCTCTCAGTTCTGCTCAGTGGACACCTCTCTCCACTGCTGGATGAGCTGCGCGATCACGCTCGTGCTGGTTCGCTGACAGCAGTTTCTCTCCGCTGTTGGATGAGCTGCATCGGCACGCTCCCTCTCTCTGGGTGGAGAACTCGAACGTGCTCGTTGCTGGTTTGCTGAAAGCAGGTTTTTCTCCACTGCTGGATGACTCAAGTCGCACGTGCTCTTGCTCTGGTTTGCAGAAGCTCTTGCTTGGTGCGTCGGTCGCTCTGCAGCTGGACTCAATGTAGAATAATCTTTCAGCAATACTCTGTCTTTCAGCTCTTGGAAATCACACTAGGTGACGCCTCACTACCTTGCGAGTCTTGCCAACGTCAGTGGGTAGCGACGGGGCCACTTTGGCTTCTGCTCGCCGCCCCCTGCTCTGCAGCTCGCCGGCTGGCGACCTGTTGCTCTCGTTCCCGATTGGAACTGCTCCTGAGCCGGCCCACTGGTCGAACTCCCCGCGTTCCGACCTCCTCCGATTCGAACTCCCCGAGTTCCGACCCCCCTGGTAGAACTCCCCGAGTTCCGACCCCTCCGAGTCGAACTGTCTCCCGAGAGTCGACCCCCCCCGGTCGAACTCTGGTGAGCCGACCCCCCCCCCCAAGTCGAACTGAGGTTTCAATGCTCAGGATCCTCTTTTTATGCCCAAAAATCCCTTCACTCGGATCCTGCCCACAAGGCGAGGTTTCTTTCGATTTTTGCTGTGTAAGGATTTGTCCGTATGTATCTGCGTCCGTGTGTGTGTGTCCGTACATGTGTCAGTGTGTGTCCTTGTGTAGATCACCCACGGTATATTCCGTTGTCATACTCCTACCATAAAACCCACAAGTAAAACAATCAAATGTTATAAATTGTCTCGAAGGCGCCTCTCTGTCTGGGTGCACAACCTGGAGGGAGGGGTGATATTCCCTCCGACTTTCACCGACGCACAAAGAAATGGTTAAAAAGTTTTAAGTTAACATTTCATTTCATCAGAGTTCCATAGTTATGATTCTGTATTAATCCAAGGTCTGAGTCAGCTTCTCGTTGTGGTGTTTGACTCGTGTTTCCCCAAGCGTATACACACTCCTACCCCGCGCTGCAGGGATACAAAGACGGCCGGGATTTCCCTTTCTCTCCGACCCTGGGTTTAACATCGCCCTTTGCTTACGTTGCAGTTTTGCTGTGCGCTTGCATTTCTTTTCCTCTCTACTCTTACTTTAACCCTGCTTATTATTTGCGTATGGGTGGAGGCTAGAGCATTTATGTTGACTTAGGAAAACCTGATTGTTATAGGCTTCGGGTCAAGTCGTATAGACATTATTAAAATATGGAAATACATTTCATATTAAATTAATAGACGGGTGATGGTTACATTGACATAGCTTGTGGCAGGGTTCAATTGAAGTGGGTGTGAAGATCAATAACTTTAGCCTACCCTGTCGTTAAATTCCGACTTTAAGTTGCTTTAATAGTAATGCAGCACCAATTAGCTTTTTTGACTTAACTAGATCTAGGCTAACGCAACCTCCCAGTGACCCTGGCTTTGTGTTTACGTCAGCCCTTTTCAATCCACTGCGCTCTGCTCTCTATCTGCTCCCTCTGACCCTGGGAGGGCTCTGAACGTCAAAATCGTGTTAGTGGGTCAAGGTAAATATGACCCCCACATGCCATGCTGAGGCCTGGTTTGGTGTTTTTATTCATTATTAAAATTAAAAGAAACAATAGAAATATGTATCTATATGTATTGAAAAATTACTTGTTAATATTAAGATGGAAAAGGGGCCTAGATACAACACCTCCCCCAGGGGCCGTGGCAGGTGGAATGCTACCACACGCCTCTTCCACAGTAGCAGAGCACTCTGCGAGGCTTGCAGTGTGTCCTTATTCTGTCTTTTTAATTCTGGGCCAAAGAGGTCCCATAAACGTAAACGTGTTGTATTTAAAATATAACACAAACATAACAACAATGATGAATGGCTTAGTGGGTAAAGTAAGACGCACCCCAAAACGGGTGAGCTTAATAAATCCGATCTCTCCTATTACCGGATTATAGGATGCAAACCAAACTTTGTTGTATCAGTGTGGTGAGTCTGTGGGTCTTTGTGTGGTGACGATCTCTCTGGGTCTCTGTGTGATGATGGCCGTGTCGGGTGGTGGCGGGTTTAACAACACAACATTATGAGATTCACGAGATCTAACCCAAACAAGACCTGTACTACGGAGTCAACAACAACGACATGAGGGCTCTCCGACGCGCGTCGCGGTTGGGGTGAGGGTGAGGTCGCGCCGTCTCCTCCGTACGGATTGTTTCTTCTTTTCCCAACTGCGACGTTCTCGCTCTCTCCTCTCTTTTTGTCTCCACCGTCGCCAATCGTCGGAGCTCGGCATCCGCGGCCGCTCTCCTAGGTGGGCGACCCCAGCCCGAATTCTCGCCTGAAGCCCTCCCAGCCTCCCTGCTCAACGAGCCAGGCCCCGCACGCGTTCACCAGCAGGGCGGCCACCGCGGCCGTCACGGCCACCGTCTTCTCCGCGTCGCTCAGACGTAAGCAGTCCACCAGCCTCTTCGCGAGGGAGGAGCGAGCAGAGCACCACCAGGACCACCACGCGGCCCCAGCTCGCGGAGCCATCGCGGAGGACCTCCCAGGCCACGTCCACGAGCAGCCGGAGGAGCCCTCGGTGCACCACCCGCTCCTCCGTGTGGCTCACCAAGTCCAGAACGGAGTCTCTGAACCGCACGAGGAACAGGTCTGCCAGGCAGTTGACCACCTCCTGCACCAGCTGTGCTGGCTGAACCTCCTGCAGCTGCTGAACCTTCTGCACCTTCTGCAGCTGCTCCTGCAACTGCAGCCACTCCGTCTGTGTCGCTAGGTGAGCCATGAAACCGGCGATCAGATTCGCTGTCAAGAAGGTCAGCAGCTGCAGCACCTCCTTCTCTTCCTCCCCCTCATTTCCCTCCTCCTCCTCCTCCCCCTGTCTCCTTCCACCTCCCTGTGTCTCCCTCCTCCCCCGGTCTCCTTCCTGCTCCCCGTGTTTCCCTCCTTCCCCCGTCTCCCTCCTCCCTGTGTCTCCCTCCTCCTTTTCCTTTTTTGCTGATGAAGTTTTTCTATTTCCACGAGGTGGTAACACCATATCCCTTATTCTGTAATTGTAATTCTGGGCCAAAGAGGTCCCACAAATGTAAACATTTTGTATTTAAAATATAACACAAACATAACAACAATGAATAGCTTAGTGGGTAAAGTAAGACGCACCCCAAAACGGGTGAGTTAAATCAATCCGATCTATCCTACTACCGGATTATAGGACGCAAACCATACTTTGTTGTAACAAGAACATAAAAAAACTGAGTCTCTTAATCAGGTGAATACGGTAAAGGGGCTGAGTCTGTGGTTGACAGTGTGGTGAGTCTGTGGGTCTCTGTGTGGTGACGATGTCTATGGGTCTCTGTGTGGTGATGGCCGTGTCGGGTGGTGGCGAGGTATAACAACACAACATTTATATATTCACGCGATCTAACCCAAACAAAACCTGTACTACGGAGTCAAGAACAACGACATGAGGGCTCTCCGACACGCGTCACGGTTGGGGTGAGGTTGCGGTCTGTTGTATATGTAGGTTATGAAAATTTGATGAAAATAATAAAAATTAAATCAAATTTGAAATTTACATAATTATCCGAAAAAATGTTAATTTGCTGTAATTTATGCGCATAAACTATGCGAATGCGAGAGAGAATCGTATTAATGTATGCTAGTGTATGTGTGATTATGCTACTGCGAGCCGTTATGATAATTAGGCCCCGCCTCGTTGACGAGGGTCGGTTTTCAATCGGGATAATGCAATTAATCATATGCAGTTATGCAGGTACTTGAGCATGTCAGATTAAACTCGGCTGTGTTGTTTAACTTTGTACTATCGATCAGTATAATACAATTATTCCCGCTTTAACATTTACTGAGTATGTGGTAGTGTGTTCAGCCAGGTCTCCAAGTTCAGATCTCAGCACAGAATACAGTTCTTATGCATAAATGTCACGAAAGAACACAACACTTCTGTGTTAATCAATTTTAATGACGATAGTGATAATGACGATAATGATGACGATGGTGATAATGATGATAATGATGACAATAATAACAATGGTGATGATGCGTACTTCAACAGCTCCAGCACGAGACAGTTGTGTCCGCGGAAGTGGAACGAGTGCAGGACGCGGATGACGCCGTGCAGCTCAGCACTGCCCTCCCCCTGCAGCTCCGTGATCACCTACAACTCCATCCTCTGCATCTCTATTTTGGTAGGGCTGTGTGCACACAGCAAGTCTGTGGGTCTCTGTGGGTCTCTAGTTCATAGTAGTTTTACGACGGTTAATTTTTTAGTGAGGTAGTTTCAGTTTATAGTTAGAGATAGTTTTGCAGAGGTTATTATCATTGTTGTTTACTATTATACTCATTATTTTGTAACCATGTTGTATTTACTTGCATTTATTATCTATTATTGTATTCATTTATAATTATGACCATGGCCGCTGTGTTAAGACCACCAGCACCCACCCACACCACCACCACCACCAACCCCATCACCCCTGCCCCAACCTACTGGATGGGCAGTGCCAGCATCTTGACAGCCACCAGGAATCCCATATTGTGGTCCACGCACCGCAGCACCACTCCCTGCCCTCCCTCGCCAATCTTCTCTCGCACCTCGAAGCGGCATTGGAGCTGCTCCTGGGGTATCTAAGAAGCAGCAGCAGCAGCAGCGCCGCAACGGCCAGTCAGAGTCACAATCACGATGGGAATGTTTTACGCTTAGTGGTAGCAGCAGTGGTAGTACTGAGTAGTAGTTAGTAGCAGTAGTGTCTGTGTGCGCCTGTGTGCCTGTTTGTGTGCGCATCTGCGTGTGTGTGTGTCTGTCTGTGCGAGTTTCACAGGGATATTTCTGCTTGCAAGCTTTGACTTTAACATAGCCATTTCTGTGACCAGACACAAGCTAATCACTCAGCAATTTCAATGCTAAATTATCCTGTTTTATTTGTACTAGGTGCCTCTGTGGATGTGTAGGCTTTGACTTTAACATAGCCATTTCTGTGACCAGTCACAAGCTAATCACTCAGCTCTTTCAATGCTAAATTTTATGCTAATTCGTTTGTCAAGGCGCTCTGTTTCTTCTCACACAGCTTAAAGGTCGCGGTCTGAGCTTGGCTGTGTTCACTCCAGCGCTTTCCTCCAGACAGTCTCGTCCCTTCACCTGATGAAGGCCGCTTGTGTTGTGGCCGAAACGTCGTGAGAATTTTATTGTGTTATTTTATTTGATCAATGTATTATTTTATTCTCATTCTACGCTACTTTACCGAAAGAACCAAAGAAGATGAATCCTTGCAGCCAAGATAGCTTTAAATCGAAATTTAACAGAATGGTATTGAACCTTTTTCTTTACAGGGTGGCCCTGGGGCTTGCCACGTGGCAGGTGTCGTCCATTGTCCATACCAGACCCCTCCAGCTCTCTCACCCTGGGTCAGCTGCCCCTTCCATGTCCTGGAAACCATGGCAAGGTCATCCTATGAGGACTGCCTGGATGAAAACCAGCATGGAAGGGGCCCAGGGTGGGACCGGCTATGCTTTTGGGCTAGTCCCGTTTGTGTGTGGTGTGCGGTGTCTTCGTAGCAATCGTTCTCCACTGTAGTCCTGGCATCTGCTGCTCAGCTTCATTCCACAGCTGTGGTTCCAGTGGCGCGGTCTCTCCGGGGACCCATGTGGTGTGTGTGTGGGTGTGACATGTATCACGGGGTGGGTGGATAGTATCGTGATAGTGGTCATGGTAGGCACCGATCCACGACCTCCATCACCCCTACTGAGTGGTGGACATGCCACCACAAAGCAGCATGCGGCGGAGGAGTGAGGTGACCGCTCTCGCCTCACGAGCGAGGCCCTCTCGCTTCCTCTTCATTCCCTGCATCACCACCTCCATCTCCTCCTTTGTCTCATCCTCCTCCACCTCCTCTTAATCCTCCACCACCATCTTCTCCCCCTCTTCTGTTTTCTCCATTCTCTCTTCATGCTCCTCAACCTCCGAGGTGGCGTCGGTGGCATCGGTGGTGGCAGCGGAGGTGCTGGAGGTGATGGCCGTGGTGGCGGTGGCAATGGTGGTGATGGTGGCAGCGGAGGTGGCGGTGGCGGCAGCGGTAATGGCGGTGGCGCCAGCGGTGGTGGGGCGGAGGTGGCAGCGTTGGTGGTGGTGATGGTAGTAGTCCTGGCGAGGCACCGCTCTTCCTCCATGAGGCGCTTCTCCTCCTCGACGCTCTTCACGTTGGCGAGACACTTCTCCTCCACCAGACGCTTCTCTTCCGTGAAGCACTTCACTTTAACGAGGCGCTTCTTGAGGAAATAGTCTCTGAAGCAGTTCTCCTCTGTGCGGCGCTTCACCCTGGCAAGGCGCTGCACCTCAAAGAGGTGCTCCTCTACCATGTGGCGTTTCTCTGTCGCATGGTCCTTCTCCTCCTGGAGATGCTTCACCCCGCTGAGATCCTTCAACTCCCCAATTATCCTCTGTTCAAGCAAAGATAATCACATGAATATACAGACATGCAAGCAGAAATTCATTTAAGTTTTTCAGATTCATTTATTTGGTATAACCCTGTGAGCTATGTTGCTCTTGACTCGGGTGCAACCGCAACAAACAAAAACATGATCAAGGAATATCTTAAAGCGACTACACGCAACAGAAAAATCCAGGAAAAGACAGCAAAGTCTTCCAGAAAAGCACCGTATATCAACACTGTGTGCAAAAATCCCGGTGGGATGCAAGTCGAATAATAACAATCATAAGACAATTTAGATTAAAGTTATCAGGCTAACTCTGTACTACAAAAAACAAACATGGCTAAACCAAAACGTTTTCAAAATCACCAAAATAAAGCTATAAAAACAATGTAACAGTGATCATAGGAACTGTGATTCAAATTTAACAATTAACGATATATACATAACATGTACGACCAAACTTTGCAGCCATAGCTGGCTGTATGAGTCACTCCATAACAGCAGGATTATGAGTCGCAGTATGTAAAAAAATATTCAATACACCTTTAAAGATCAGCACACTATTCAAGTGTACATCTATGGTACAATTTATTGAAAATAAGTTTTGGGAACAGAAACTTATTTCTTTTAAACAACAGACAAATATTAACAAGCACTGTTTATTACATTAACTTTGTTTAACTTTTTTGGTCCCAGTTGAGACATTCAGAACTATGACAAAACAAATAATTGTGCTCTGATCTAATGTGCAATCTGTGGCATATGAATTTGTTAAGGTGATGTTGTCCGGTCCTGTACATATCAAGTACAGTGAGGGAAAAACTTATTTGATCCCCTGCTGATTTTGTACATTTGCCCACTGACAAAGAAATGAACAGAATATAATTTTAATGGTAGGTTTATTTGAACAGTGAGAGGCAGAATAACAACAAAAACATCCAGAAAAACATGTCAAAAATGTTATAATTTGATTTCCATTATCCTCCTAGCGAGGCCACGCTAGGAGGATAAAAGGGGACCCCGGGCAAAGGTTTGGGGCTGTTGCTTGGAGTGGAATCTCGTCGGACTGCTGGAGTCATCGTCACCATCTGCATTTTCTCGGCGGTGTCAGACAGGCAGTCTGTTAGCTCTCTTGACTGAAAGTGTAGTGACCCCTTGTACCCTGTGAAGGCTATAATAAATAGAGTACCTCCTGCTCCTCGTGTCTCTGCGTGTATCGCTAGACGTGGATCATAACGACAGTAGATGTACACTCACTCTGAGTTTTTACTCAATGACGTTAAACTTCACATCTACCCTACCTCCATGCTACATGCCGACAACCCACTGCTTTGGTAACCAAACTGCAACGTATTTTATTAGTAAACCTGCATTTTTTAATTTTACCCAAATCTTAACCTCGGTTGGATGTTGCCATCCTGCCGTGGAAACAACGAATCATTCGTGTCTCGAGCAGAAGATTGCAAGCCTTGTGTTAGAGAATGGCCCACTGAAGCTGTAATCACGGAGCTACTTCTGAGTACATTTCAAGTGCCCTCTCATCCACGTAATAAAGAGCAGGATCCTCCCTCCTGTAACGTTGGTCGTAACAATGTTCTTACTTCTTTGTGCTGTCAAGGACAACCGGGCTCACCTTGGTCTGTCTCACTGTCACACTCACCTCTATTCGTACACTCACTCATCTGGGTCTGTCTCACTGTCATACTCACCTCATCCACACGCACTGACGTAGGTCTGTCTCACTGTCACACTCACATCACTAGTCACACTCACCCACCTGGGTCTGTCTCACTGTTACACTCACCTCTCTACCACACTCACCTGGGTTTGTCTTACTTTAACACCACATTCCACAGACACTTACATTGGTCTGTCTCAATGTCACACTCACCTCTACCCACACACACTCACCAGAGTCTGTTTCACTCTCTCACTCATTTGTCTTCCTACACTCACTCACTTGGGTCTGTCTTACTGTCACACTCACCACTCTACCCACACTAACCTGGGTCTCACTGTCTCACCTCTCTTCAAAAACACTGAATTCCTGCTGAACAACACGCGGTTCAACCCACAAGCACTTGGGAGAGCTACAGGGCTCACATGCCATGTCCTTCACAGTCCTGTAATTCGTTTTATTATTATTGCCATAATTGAGTTTGGCAAAAGCCTGTGCGAGACTTTGAACAATGTACACACAGGACCGTCCATAAGGGTGCTAGGCCAGGGGAAAATCCCAGCATGTGGGCCTCCGACGTGTTCAAATTCCACCGCAAGTATTACATTTGACACCCCCGTGACATTGAAGCGCAGGGCCCCCCCAATGCCCGCGGACCTGGGCGGTCGCTCCGATTCTCCGTATCCAAGGGGCGATTCTATGTGCACAATGCAGACCTTCTTGTAAAAACATGGTTTTACGAGGGCCTCCTCACGCAAATTAAGTAGAGAACCACATTACTGCCATGTGATGGTTTATGTTTCGCAGTCATTGACGACCAGGCTGAGATCATGAACTCGCTAGACTTGACAACCCACTTTGATCACAGGCGGGTGCCTGGATTCAGACCCAGTTACTCCGTGGTCCCACTTCAGTGCTCTGACCTCTCGGTCACTGGGCCGCCTCTAAACACCCCCCATGTTAAATACATAAGTAGCAAACCTGTATCGTGAGCAGCAGCATTCTTTGAATACTCTGCCAAAACAATTTGAATTGTGGAGTGTTGACCCAATTTCGCAATTGCTTTATCATACCTCTGGTTGCAGGAATAATTTCTACAAGACCGAGTTCTAGAGAGCCCCTTTACACGATGTTTTGTTCTACTCTTCCACACTGAGCAGATATTTTAGAAGATGGAGTACCCACACTTTAACACACCACATGCACCTTGCTGCTCGATTGTGGCTTACCCATTTCTACTGATTGGTGGACAGAGGCAGGGGGGGTTAAGAAACTCAAACGTTTGTTTCAACTGCTGTTACAGAAGGGGAACAGATGGGCAGTGGAGCAGGGAGGTAGAGGGGCAGTGGAGTAGAAGGGCAGTGGAGCATTGGAGTAGTTGAGCAGTAGGGCAATTGAGCAGATGGGCAGTGGGACAGCGGAGCAGAAGAGCAGTGGGCCAAATGGGTAGTAGGGCAGTGGAGTAGTGGAGCAAAGGGACAGTTGGGCAGAGGGGCAATGGATCAATTGAGCAGTGGGACAGTGGGACAGTGGGGCAGTGGAGCAGTGGATCAGTGGGGCAGTGGAGTAGAGTGGCAGTGTTGTGAAGGAGGCGAATCACCTGAATATCTTTTCCCACCGACATTTGTATGTGCTCTAAAGAAGGACCATCTCTCAAAACGGCGATCATTCTATATTTGTCCTTGTACCTCCACACACAGCTGGAAAACCGCACACCTGAGCCAAGGCACATTTAACCAACTCAGGCAGCACTTGCAAGCAATTCAAATATATTTTTTGTCATCATGGGTTTATTTCAAAGAGTTTATAGTACCAATAAGAACAATGGTATTTAACCGTATTATTTGCAGGGTGGCCCTGGGGCTTGCCATGTGGCAGGTGTCGTCCATTGGCCGATCCAGACCCCTCCAGCTCTCTCACCCTGGCTTTTCTGCCCCTTCCATGTCCTGGAAACCATAGCAAGGTCATCCCATGAGGACTGCCTGGATAAAAACCAGCATGGAAGGGGCCCAGAGTGGGGCCGGCTATGCTTTTGGGCTAGTCCCGTGTGTGTGTGGTGTGCGTGGTGTCTTGGTAGCAATCGTTCTCCACTTCAACAGCTGTGGTCCCACTGGCAACGTTTCTCTGGGGAACCGTGTGGTAAGTGTGTTTCATGTATCACGGGGTGGGTGGGTGTGGCATGTATCACAGGGTGGGTGGGTAGTATGGTGATAGTGGTCATGGTTGGCACCAATCCACGACCACCACCATCACCCCTACTGAGTGGTTGACATGCTACCACAAAGCAGCACGCGGCGGAGGAGTGAGGTGATCGCTCTTGCAACGCGAGCGAGGCCCCCTCGCTTCCTCTTCTTTCCCTGCATCACCACCTCCACCACCTGCACCTCTTCCATCTCCTGCTCCTTTGTCTCGTCCTCCATTTCATCTTCATCCTCCACCACCATCGTATCCCCCTTCTCTGTTTTCTCAATTCTCTCCTCATCCTCCTCAACCTCCTCGTCCTCGGAGGTGGCAGAAGTGGTGGCAGTGGTGTCGGTGGTGGTGGTGTTGGCTGAGGTGGCAGTGCTGGTGATGTCAGTGGCGGTGGTGGTGGCGGTAGTGGTAGTGTTGGTTGCGTTGGTAGCGGCAGAGGTGGTGGTTGCCATGGTGGTGGCAGTGGTGGTGGCGTTAGCGGCAGGGCGGTCGGTGGTGATGATGGCGGTGGACGTGGTGGAGTTGGTGGAGGTGGTTGCGGTAGCGTCAAAGGTGTCGGTGGTGGCGGTGGCAGCAGTGGTGGTGGCGCTGGCAGTGGAGTAAGTTGTGGTGGTGGCAGAGGTGGTGGTTGCCGCGGTGGTGGCGGTGACGGTGACGGTGGCGGTGGTGGCAGTCGTGTCAGTGGTGGCAGTGATGGCGGGGGTGGCAGCGGTGGTGGTGGTTGCAGCGTTGCTGGCAGTGGTGGTGATGGCAGCGGTCCTGACGGGGCACTGCTCCTCCTCAAGGTACTTCTCATCCTCCTCCAGACGCTTCTCCTCAAGATGCTTCATCTCACGAAGTCGCTTCTCCTCCGCGAAGCACTGCACTATAACGAGTCGCTTCTTGAGGAGATGGTCTCTGAAGCAATGCTCCACTGTGCGGCACTTTTCCCTGGCCAGGCGCTGCACCTCAAAGAGGCGCTCCTCTACCAGGAGGCGTTTCAGCGTCCCAAGGTCCTTCTCCTGAAGACGCTTCACCCCGCTGAAGTCTTTTAACTCCCCAATTATCCTCTGTTCAAGCAAAGATCACCACATTAATATTCAGACATGCACATGCAAACAAAAATTAATACCCACATGCATGCAAACATAAACGTGCACATAAACCCAACACAAATGCATACTCACACATCTTTGTACAGATGCAGACATCCACGTTCACTCATTCAAACTCGCTTTTTACACTCGCATGAATATACACAGTCAAGAAAATTTCAAATCAAGATTGAATATATAAAATCACCTGATAACATAACACCTTATCCATCAATACTTTTATCACATTGTACGTGTAGCCCTAACCCTTAATAATCCCAACCCCTACATAATCAAAATACATGTTACATCCTCATATATCCTCACACACCCCATACATGCACTTAAGTCTGTGATCGACTGGGAATATTTCATAGCAATTGTTGGCAACAATCATCACTGGCAATAGTTTCCACAGAATGTTACATTATAAAGATCTCGTAGCCCATAATCTCGACAAATTTCACGCAGTGCCCATAGTGGGCAACTGGAATGGCTACTTCCAATCAACTGAACTAGCAGACGTAATTAATGTGACTGATTTATATCATTTCGTCCTCAATGGTAATAAATGACCAATGCATGAGTGGGATGGTGGAGAGATTGGCTGATGGTGTCTGGAGCTGGTTTTGATATACAGAGAGGTGAAGCAGAGGAATGTTCCAGAGAGATGGTGTCTTGTGATGTTATAGATTCATGATAAGGCTATATGATGGTCTATTTAATTGGTGGTGGTGTGGTGAGAAAGGTAATGTGGAGAGATGGTGTGCCAGTTTTGTAGATAATGTGTATTTGACCCCCACAGACCCCATACACACCTTTGGGGAGCGATGCTTGTAACCTTGGCCTGGGAAAGGGTCTACTTTATCCATAATGTCACCCCAGGTGGTCGACTGGCGCGACGATTCCCGGCCTGCGAAGAGCAGACAGGTAATTCAAAGGACGAGTAATGAATTAGAGAACGAAGAACATGGAGTTTCACAGAACGAATTTTAAGATCCCTGTAATTAGCTCTTTCCACACAACAGGAGCTGCTATTGAGAAATATTCATCACATGGCAGTAAAACTTTACAAGCCATGTTTTTGTGGGCATTCTGAGACCATTAATTCCATAAGCTTGAGACCCCAGTTTAAACAAAAATGGCTGAAATTCAGATATAAACCCATCGTTTCTGGAACACTCGATCATTACGTCTTCCCATCACAACCAAGCCATGTCTTCTCAAAGTAATTGATAAAGGAGCCTCCTTCTCTGTATATAAGCCACGTGATGCAGGTATCTGGGACTTACCCTCATAGTCATCCACAATCTCAGCCCACTTGATATGGCTATCCATGTTGTTGGGAAAGAGTAGATTCTGCGTGAAGTTGGATGGCCTGTGGAGTTTGGAACAACGCTAAGATTTAGCAACAATTTGAATCACTCATCTTCTAAAATATTACATATTTGGCCACTCACTGTACCAATCCCATCACTTCCATGCCTGTTGCTTTCAAGCCAACGCCCGCACTTGTTTGCCACTCATACGTGCTTCTGATCACTCACTCATCGATCCACACAAACATGTTTATTCCACCAGCCTATTACATTAAACATAATCGCCAAACTTAATGATATTTAATCCACACATGCATGTTAATGTACAGCCCATTTGCATTAATCGAATTCTTGATAAACACCCCCCCCCCCCCTATGCCTTGTAGGTCATGAGGGTCATATGACCTTACTTAAATTATTTGTTATAAACCGAGCATGACGTCGTGGGTCACGTGATGTCAGAGACACCACCCATGTGGCTGTGACATCACAGATTAGAGACAACTATGGCAGCAGCTGGGGTCTGAACAAGAAGGCAGACTCCTCCCCAATGTTGAATAACATTCAATACATAAAATGTAGGGCACAATTGTGCCAGCAATCAGAAAACAATAATTGTAGACATGTTATTCATACTCTGAGATTTAAACAAGTTAGTTATTAATTTTAAAATGCTGACTCGCTTATGTCTAAACAGTGACAGTAAAAGCAACATATCAGGGCATGCCAAGTAACCTATCTAGCAGTCCTAATTTGATTGCAGAAAATAAAAATACCAACATATCAACAATAATGAGGCTTTAATTTGCGGTCAAAATGTAAAATAAAGATAAACAACACTCATAGTCAACAGGGACGCTCACCTCGTTGAGGATTCGCTCTCCAACGTCGTCTGCAGCTGCTCCCTCGTGCGCATTCCTCTCGACTGGCGGTGGAGGCGTGGCTATGACGTACCAGAAATGACGTCACTTCCGCGAGGCTCCGCCCCCACGCGCACAGCTGCCGCACCACGTGGTGCAGTGCGGGTGGTGGCCGTGGGTGGTGATGATGATGGGTGATGATGATGGGTGGTGGTGGTTGATGATGGTGGGTGGTGATGATGGTTATAGATGACGATGGGTGGTGATTATGATGGGTGCTGATGGCTGTTGATGATGATGGTTGATGGGTGATGATGTGTGTTGATGATGGTCGGTGGTGGTGGTGTTGATAGGTGGTTGATGATGATCGGTGGTGATGATTGTGATAGATGGTGATAATGATGGTTGGTGATGATGGTGGGTGTTCATGCTGATAATTGGTGTTAATGATGTAAGGTGGTGATCACGATGGGTGGTGATTATGATGGGTGATGATGCTGATTTGTGGTGAGGATAATGATGGGTGATGGTGATGTTGGGTGGTTGGTGGCAATGATGATGATGGTGGTCCGTGATAATGGGTGGTGGTGATGATTAGTCATGGTGATGATCATGGTTTATGGGTGGTGGTTATGATAGGTAAAAGTGATGATGGGTGGTGCTGATGATTGGTCATGGTGATAATGATGGTTGATTGGTGGTGGTTTTGATAGTTGGAAGTGATGAAGGGTGGTAGTGATGAAGGGTGGTGATCATGATGGGTGGTGATGATGGGTGATGATGATGATTGGTGGTGATTGGTGGTGATTGGAGATTGGTGGTGATTGGAGATTGGTGGTGATTGGAGATTGGTGGTGATTAGTGGTGATTGGTGATTGTTGTGATTGGTGGTGATTGGTGATGATTGGTGATTGGTGGTGATTTGTGATTGGTGGTGATTGGTGATTGGTGGTGAAAGGTGATTGGAGATTGGTGGTTATGGATGGTGTTTGGTGGTGATTGATGGTGATTGGTGATTCATGGTGATTGGTGGTGATTGATGGTGATTGGTGATTCATGATGAGTGGTGGTGATTGGTGATTGTTTTTGATTGGTGATTCGTGGTGAATGTTTGTTATTGGTGTTTGGAGATTGGTGTTGTTTGGTGGTGATTGGTGATTAACAGTGATTGGTGGTGATTGGTGTTTGGCGGTTGGTGGTTATTGGTTGTGATTGGTGATTAACGGTGATTGGTAATTTGTGGTATTTAGCGATTAGTGGTGATTGGTGGTTCTTGGGTGGCGGTTGTGGTTGCTTGGGGGTGGTGGTGGGTGGTGGTGGTTGGAGGGTGGTGGTGGGTGGGTGGTTGTGGGTGAGTGGTTGTGGGTGGTGGTGGTGGTTGGTGGTGGTGGTTGGTGATATTGGGTGATTGATCATGATGGGTGGTGGTGATGATGGGTCTGTGGTGGTGGTGATGATAGGTGATGGGTGGTTGTGATGAAGGATGCTGGTCATGATGGGTGGTGATGTGTGACGATGATGTTGGGTGGCGATGATGATGGATGATGATGATGGATGATGATTATGTGATGATGAGGGGAGGTGGTGGTTGTGGTTGGTGGTGGTTGTAGTTGCTGGTGGTTGTGGTTGGATGAGTTGGTCGTTGGTTGTGGATGGTGGTGGTTGGTGGTGATGGGTTGTGGGTGGTGGGTGGGGGTGGGTGGTGGTGGGGATGGGTGGTGGTGGGTGGTGGTGGGTGGTGGTGGTTGGTGGGTGGGGATGGGTGGTGGTGGGTGGTGGTGGTTGGTGGGTGGTGGTGGTGGTAGTGTTTGGTGGATGGTGGTGGTTGGTGGTAGGTGGTAGTTGGTGGGTGTTTGTGGGTAGTGGTGGTTATGGTGGTTGGTGGGTGGTGGTTTGTGGGTGGTGGTTTGTGGGTGGTGTTGGTGGATGGTAGTGGTTGGTGGGTGGTGGTGGTGGGTGGTGGTGGTTGGTGGTAGGTGGTAGTTGGTGGGTGTTTGTGGGTAGTGGTGGTTATGGTGGTTGGTGGGTGGTGGTTTGTGGGTGGTGGTTTGTGGGTGGTGGTTGGTGGATGGTAGTGGTTGGTGGGTGGTGGTGGTGGTGGTTGGTGGGTGAGGGAGGTGGTTGGAGGGTGGTGGTGGTGGTTTGTGGGTGGTGGTTGGTGGATGGTAGTGGTTGGTGGGTGGTTGTGGTGGTTGGTGGGTGGTGGAGGTGGTAGTGGGTGGTGGTGGGTGGTTGGTGGATGTGGGTGGTTGGTGGTTTGGTGGTGGTGGGCGGTGGGTGGTTGGTGGAGATCGGTGGTGGGTGATGGTGGGTGATGGTGGGTGGTGGGTGGTGATGCGTGGTGGTGGGTGGTGCTGGGTGGTGCGTGGTGCTAGGTGGTGGTGGATGGTGGTGGGTAGTGGTGGGTGGTGGGTGGTCGTGGGTGGTGGTTAGTGGTGGTGGGTGGTGGGTGGCGGGTGGTGGTGGAGGTGCGTGGTTGGTAGTGGGTTGTCGTGGCTCGTGGTTGGTGGTGGGTGGTGGTGGGTGGTGGCTAGTGGTTGGTGGGTAGTAGGTGGTGGTGGTGGTTGGTGGTGAGTGGTGGATGGTGGAGGTGAGTGGTGGTGGGTGGTGTTGGGTGGTGGTGGGTGGTTGGTGATGATGATTTATAATTGGTGCTGTTGATGATAATGATGATTGGTGCTGGTGATGATGATTGCTGCTGGTGATGATGATGATTATTGCTGGTGCTGGTCATAACGCTGATTCGTGCTGGTGATAATGATGATGATTGGTGCTGGTGATGACGACTGATGATTGGTGATGACAATGATGATTATTGGTGATGCTGGTGATGATGATTGGTGCTGGTGATGATGATTGGTAATGAAGATGATGATTGTTGCTGGTGATGATGATTGGTGCTGGTGATGAGCATGATGATGAGTGCTGGTGCTGGTTATGATGATGATGATGATTCGTGCTGGTGAAGATGATCATGATTGGTGCTGGTGATGATGATTATTTGTGCTGGTCATGATGATGATGGTTCGTGCTGGTCATGGTGATGATGATGATTGGTCCTGGTGCTGGGGATGATGATGATGATTGGTGCTGGCCATGATGATGATTATTGGTGCTGGTTATGATGATAATGGTTCGTGCTGGTGCTGGTGATGATTATTGGTGCTGGTGATAATGAAAGGTTGGGTTCATAATTGCCCGGTAGAATGAGTATATAATGGCCAGGTAGGGTGGGGTCACTCACCAACTCATCCATTCATCTTGTGTGTGGTGATCCACCAACCCCCGCCTAGATTTCAGGCGCCTTCCCAAAACTGCAATTCAATCACTCACGCACCCACTCCTTTACTCACCCACCCCCTCATTCACTCACCCACGCACTCATTCACTCGCCCATGCACTCATCAACGTACACACCCACCCATTCACTCACCCATACACTCATCAACTTACAGACCCACTCATTCACTCGCCCACGAACTCATTCACTCACTCACCCACTCATTAACTCACCCACCCACTCATTCACTCACCCACCCACTCACTCATTCACTCACCCATACACTCATCAACTTATCCACCTACTATTTCACTCACCCACTACTCATCCACTCACTCACCAACTCGTTCACTCACCCATTAATCATTAACTCACCCACCCACTCATTCACCCCCCCCCACTCATTCGCTCACCCACCCACCCACACATTCACTCACCCAACTATTCATTCACTCACCTACCCACTCATTCACTAACTCAACCACTCACCCACCCACTCATTCACTCACCCACCCACTCACTTATTCACCAACCCATCCACTCATTCACACAACTGCCCTTCTGTTCACTAACCCACCCTATCCACTCATTCACTCACCCACCCATTCACTCACCCACCCTTTCACTCACACACCCATCTACTCATTCACCATCACATCTACTCATTAACTCAACCACCCACCCATTCACTCACCCAACCACTCATCCACTCACTCATTCACCCACCCACTCATTCCTCGACATCAGGAGGAAACAAGGAGGTGGAAAGGTGCTGATGCAGGCCGTTTTAAAAGTCTTTGATGACCGCTTTTGTTGCAATCGAAACGTCGTAGTTTTTTGTTATTTTTTGCTACTTTCTCTGAACCTATCTACGTGGTGACTTTACCGAAAGACCCAAGAATACAAATACAACTTATTGGGTAGTCAGAATTCATCAGCACCAACCTGTATGTTGAACCTCTTTCGCACCGTACGTAGCCAACCGTGCAAATCTGTAGGTCTCTCTGGGTGTCTATAATGAGTGACCCATTGTTACTTAAAACTATTTTGGCAATGAAGTGATACGTGATATAATTGAATAGATTTTAAGCACTACAATTTTGAAAAAAAAAATATTGAATAAATTAAAAATAAAGAATAAAAGTAAGTACATGGTAATAAAAGCAACAGTTAAAATGTGTTGGATTTAGTAATAGCATGCCAAATGATGAGTTATTTAGCCTGAAAAATAGTGCAAATACAAATAGATTTTACAAGGAAAAGTGATTTATATTTACTAAATGTCTGAGCAATGGTAATTTAGATTTACTAAATATTTGGAGGAATCTGATTAATATTTATTAATGATCTGGCTGAAATTGATTTACATGTACTAATTGCCTGGGTGAAATTGATATAAGCTTACTAAATATCTGGTTCAATGATTTGGATTTACTAAATAAAATACTTATATTGAATGTCTGTTGCCATAACATTTATATTTCTAATCCACCCAATAGCATGCCTTCATGGTGCCACAATTCACTTACGTTAAGTCAACCGAGCACCATCAAAAAGATAAGAACTATGAAAAGGAACAGCAGATTGACATGTATTTGTGCAATTTTGTCTCAACATGTTTATCCAACATATTACAAGTACAAAAGAAAGAGGGGCTATGAAAAAACAAAGACAGAAACCATGTATCTGTACAATAGGGATACAATACCTGAAGTCTATTAATAATTTGTGGGCATTACAGGCACAGATTCCTTTTTTGGATGTGATTCAAGGTTTTAGTCTTGTTAGTGCATTTAAATTACGACAATAAAAAAAATATGTAAAGATACTTTCATAATATTTCTTTCTTATGTGCGCAAATTGAAATCCTAAGGGCCAATATGTTTATAAAACAGCTAAAATAGATTAAAACATCACATGAATTGATCCACAATCCAGGTGGACCTATCTTTTTTAACATGCACAATTACAAGCATGGCTTCCTAACAAGTAAACTAGCACAACCTTCAGATGTTCCATGCATCTTACATCTATTCCTTTCGAAACGTCGTGAGAATTTTTATTATTTTATATATATTTATTATTTTATTGTTTCCCTTCAACGTGACTTTACCGAAAGAGCTAAGAATATGAATTACTGCAGTCACGAAAGCTTTAAATGAAAATTTTACCGCCTCTACGGGGAGGGTTTCCACGTCACTTTAAGATCCTTCAACAAACTCCGGGATAAGAAGGCTCAGCTGATCGAGTCTCTCACCTTTCTGAAGAGATGCCGCGACTCTGGGGTAATTCCAATCGCATTTACACTGACCTCTGCTGCTGTAACTTCTTCTAATGCGAAACGAATTATTTTCAAAACTAGCTTAGCTCTTATCTCAGAGAAAATCAGACTTATACGCACCGAACTAGATCAGTTAGACAAGACACTCTACAAATCACACTTATCATTGACGGCAACAATGTCCAGGTGACCGTCCCTCCCGCCTCTACATGGTGTGTGCGTGCATTCGTGCGAGGGGGGCGCCGCGTCGGCGCCGTCACTCCCAAGTGGCGGCGTCACGGCGGTGGGCACGGCCCCGACGGAGAGGCTCCGCTGCGGCAGCACCACAACTGTGTAGAGGCTAAACAGCGGACGTCTGCGAGAGCACCGGCCTCGGGAGAGTGGCGGGAAATCCGAGGCACCGGTGGCGGCGTCACGGCGGTGGGTATGGCCCCGACGGAGTGGCTCAGCTGTGGCAGCACCACACAGCCCCCCGAGGTGTCAGTCCTCGTCCCGGGTTGACTGGAGCACCTCGCCTGGGTTGCCCCTACAAGGTAGCGCCGCGGGGTCCGCGGGACTCGTCCGGCTCTCGTGGCTGGCCTTGGCGGTGGTGGCTCCACCTCTCGGGGTTCCGGCGGCGGTCTCCTCCTCCACTCCAGTGGTTCTCACCGGTCCTGGGTACGTGCGAGCTGGAAGACAAACTCGGTAGCGGTAGGGTGCAGGGGCCATCGTACCCGTCTCTCCTGGCTCGGGTCGGGACCCCCTGGGGCCCGGGGCTCCGTGGGGCCCATACACTGTGCAAGGCCCCCGGGTATGGGGGGGGGGGTGTGGGGACCCCGGGGTATCGGGGTCCTCGAACGGCGGGGTTCTCCCTCGCTGGGGCCGCCCTCCATGGTTTTATTCGCCGGACATTGACCACCATCTCCCGGCCTCTCTCCCCCCCTTGAATCAGTACCGTCCAGGGGGAGATCTGTCGCCCCACGGTCCAGGGTCCCCGCCAGTAGGTGGTTAGCTTCCCCATCTGTCCGGCCCCGACGCGAGGGGTGTGCAGCCACACCTTGGAGCCCGCCGAGTAGAAGGGGGCTCCATCCGGGGTCGGGCGCCCTGCTCCTGCCGCTGGTGTGCGGCCTCGCCTTGCAGGTAGGCCCGGACCCTAGCTCCGCATAGGGTCGAACTCACTACCCTGGTCAGTAATGACTCGTTCGGGGATCCCGTGCTTAAGTACGTAGTGTTCCACGAATGTTCGGGCCACTATGAGGGTTGTCTTATCGGGGATGGCCACCGCTATGGGATAGCGTGTGAAGTACAACACCGCTACAAGAATATATCGGTTGCCCCGGTGGGATCGCGGGAATGGCCCCTGCAGGTCGATCCCAACCAGCTGATTCGTCCGACTGACGCGGAACGGTCTCAGGGGGACCTGGTATCGCGCTGGTTTGGGCCCGCATTACTGACACGCGCGGCAGCCCTGCACCCAGGCGGCCACGTCTTGTGCTAACTTGGGCCAGAGATATTGGCGATGCAGGGTCTCCCCGTCGTGGCCCCCGAGCAGGTGGTCATGCACTAGTCTTAGCAGCTGGGGTCGCACCTGGGCGGGAACACAGATGCACCCAGGCTGGCCGGCTTCGGTGAGCTCCCGTACCACCCCGTTCTGCATGCACAACTGGGCGTACAAACCACGCCAGGGTCCTGGTAGGGTGTCCCTCTTCTCCCGTAGGGCCGCTTCCACCGCCGCCAGATCTGGATCCTCGCAGCTGGGTCCGTCTCAGCTACTCGTCGTCCAGGCCTGGGAAGGCGCAGCCGATGTTCTCCTGGATCCGATTGGGTGGGATTAAGCGACCCGTTGGGCCCCGGGGCGTGGGCTCCGCGTCCGCCGGGTGGTCCCCCGGTTCCCTGGTTCCCCCTGCCGGGGTTTCTGTGGCACATATTGCACTCTCCCCCGCGAGGGGGGGTTTTAGTTTCGGCGCGCCCTCGGTGGTCCGCTGTTTGCTGGCAGCGTCCCCCCGTGAAGCACGGGCAGACTTCCTCCGCCCTTGTCTCGGCGCACACCGCGGGTCGCCTCGACAAGGCGTCCGCGTTTGCATGTGTACGCCCAGCTCTGTACTCGATTTGCAATTTGTACTCATGCAACTCCGCTAACCATCGGGCCATCTGCCCCCGTGGTTCCTTGAACGTAAGGAGGAAATGCAGGGCATGATGGTCGGTGCGCACCCGACATTTCCTGCCATACATATACGGTCGGAACTGTTTACACGCGAAGATCACGGCATACAGTTCTTGACGGGTCACGCAATAATTCAGCTCGGCCCCACTCAGGGTCCGACTGGCATATGCGATGACCCGCTCCGTCCCACCCTGCACCTGCGACAGCACCACGCTCAGCCCACTGCTGCAGGCATCGGTGTCTAAAATAAAATTAGTGGTGAAATTGGGGAAAGCTAGAGTGGGGGTGTGGGCGAGGTGGTCTTTGAGGGTGGTGAAGGCCGTCTGGCAGGCCTCCGTCCACTGATAGGGGTTCTTAGGGGAGGTGAGTTGGGTGAGGGGGCATGCAATCTCGCTGAATCCCTTTACAGATCGACGATAATAGGTGGCGAGCCCCAAGAATGATCTCCGTCAGGTTCCTTGGCCGTGGCCATTCCACTACGGCGCGTACCTTCTCCGGATCGGTGCACACCCCGCCTCGCTGACTCGGTGTCCGAGGTATGCCACCTCGCACTGCGCAATGTAGCACTTACGCGGCTTGAGCTTGAGATGGGCTGCTCGCAATCGCTGGAACACCTCTCGCAGCCTGGACCAGTGTTCCGACAGATCTACTGAACACTGTCACCTCGTCCAGGTAAATCAGGCACTGTTCCCACTGCAAGCCCCGCATCACCAACTCCATCAATCGCTGGAACGTTGCGGGCGCGTTAGTGAGTCCGAACGGAAGCACTCGAAACTCGAACAGTCCAATTGGGGTGGTGAATGCGGTTTTTGGCCGATCCTCCTCTGCCATCTCCACCTGCCAGTACCCGGACCCCAGATCGAGGGTGGAAAAATACTGTGCTATTGCGAGGCTGTCAGAGGTGTCGTCGATGCACGGTATGGGGAAGGCGTCGCCGAGGGTGACTGCGTTCAACTTTCGGTAATCAACACAGAATCGGGTCGACCCATCCTTTTTCGTCACTAGCACTACCTGGGAAGACCAGGGGCTCGCCGAGGGCTGGATTATGTTATCACGTAGCATATCCGCGACTGCCTCTTTGATCTGGGTCCGATCAGGCGCGCCCACTCGGTATGCGGGGAGTTTGATGGGTCGGGCTGCACCTGTGTTAATTTGGTGCTTAACAAGGTCTGTCCGGCCCATATCTGAATCGTGCTCACTAAACACGTTGGCGTGCTCCTGCAACAATCCGCACAGTTGATCGGCCTCCCCCTTAGGTAAATCTGCCCAAGGCACATGTAACGCATCATGCAAGGGAACGATCTCGGCTCGGGGGGTCGGGCCGACTCGCCAGGCCAGATCCTGGTTGTCCTCGGGGCAGCCAGGGTCTTCCGCCCAGAGTGCAAACACCGAGTCGTTAGAATGGCGCGCGTGCAGGGGGTGTATGGTGGCTACCGTGGTGCGTCGTCGTAGAATTTCCGGGGTACTGTGTGGGTTAAACACCCGCATAAACAGTCGGCCCTCATCTGCGTTTACCAGTGTGGCTGACCCCACAACTCCGTACGGGTCCGCCAGCTCCGGGTGAGGAGTTAGCATTACCTCGCCCGATGGTCGGTGTGTGGGGTCGGCGGAGGGTGTTGCTACGGGCACCAGCATCTCGGCAAGCGGGCCGATGGTGACGGCCGACACCAGGGTGGCGGCCATGGGTGTGAAGTGAGGGCGATTCCGTTCTTGTCCCAGGAGCGGGATCCTCTCCCCGCTGTCCTCCACGGTGGCGCATCGCTGGCCTGGCTAGTCGTTGAGCCCCAGTTTCTCCAGGAGGTCCGTACCCGCAATACACTCATGGCACAACACACTCGAGACATAGAATTCCTGTGTACACACCTGGTGTCCGAGACGGACCTCGAGGGAGATCCTTCCCAGCAACCCCATCCCGGCTCTGCTCGCTGTGTGCCTGCAGGCGGCTCACGTTAACCCCGAGCACGTTGCAGTGTGTGGCGCTCACGAGTGAAGCCACTGCCCCCGTGTCGAGTAGGATCCAGGTGCGCTGCCCGTTCACCTGTCCTACCAGTGATGTGGCCCCCGTGATCGCCGCCACCAGCTCCCATAGCCAGTCACCTGTCCTCACCGCGTCCTTGGGTGTTGTGGTCGGAATCTGTGCGGGGGTCACTCGCTCACCATTATTACTATCGTTGTTTTGTTTTGGGACCTCGTCGATTGCACCCTTAGGTGGTCCACTCTCTAGGGGGCGTTGGCGTTTAACCCTGGCGCCTGTCTAGTGCGGGCGATTTGAGGACAGTCTCTCACGAGGTTCCCGCGGCGGTCGCACAGGTAACACGCTCGGGGAAGGGCGGTGGCCCCGTAGGAGCTTCCCCGCACGCTCCCTCTTTCCCCTCCCGTACGCCGCTGCCCAGACTCTGCCTCTAGTCGGGCCACCCTCCCGGCTAGCCCCCCTACCGTGGAGCGCATTTCCCCCATTTCCGACTGAATGGTCTCCACTGTGGACTGTAGTTTGGTGATATGGCCACCAACTTGGGTCACCTGGCCGACTATATCACCCATGCCGGTCTGTAGCCCTGCTACCCATCCCGGGGTTGTCTCGCGGGCTACCGGGGGCTCCCTTTCCCGACCCCTTACCGTCGTGGCGAGCTCCTGTTCCTCCTCTTCCTACTCTAACGACAGGCTTGCGATGGTGCGCTCTCTTCCCAGCCCCTGGAGCTGCGCGCGTTCGCTGGAAATTCCTTCACATTTGCGCGCGCGCTCGACAAGGGCGTTAAAGGGGAGACGTGTATAGCTCATGTCTGGCTGCCACCACGACGTGCGAGTCAAGTATCGCTGGATCTTCTCAGCGGCAAGCTCCTCAATCATCTCTGTCGTGTATCCCAGGTGTGCGATCTTTGTTAGCTCGCGCACATCCTCGGCATAATCACGCAGGTCCTCGCCGGGTTGGCGGTAGCGTGCCTCTAAGGCTGCTTTTGCCTACTCCTCATCACGCGTACCGAAACGCAGATCAAGTCGGCGCATCAGTTCCTCTAGCTGTGTCTGCGCGCTTGTGGGTAGGGCTTCCACAAAATTGGCTGCCCGCCCATCCAGGTTCATAATAAGTTGGCGTAACGCCTGCGCGTCCGTCCACCCATTAATCTCTTTAGCCCCTATGACGTTGCGGGCGAATGCCTTCCACCAAGGAGCCCCCCGGCTGGTAAATATATGCCATATTTTTGCGTGGGGTAACGCGGGGGTTCGTACCGCTTCTGACGCCAAACTGTGGGGGCTGCCGTCCCCCGCCATCACTGAATTGTCGGGGCCGTTGCCCCCTGACTCCCCCATTACATTTGTACTACTACCACCTGGCAGTTCTGTAGGGTTCGGGTTAGCGACCTCCAACTCCTCGCCCCCCGGGGCCCCTGACTTTGTTACCGACCGCGTTGGCATGGCTCAATTAGTGGGCTTGTACGCTTTACTCTTGCGGCGCGCTACGCGGGTTCAGTGGCGGCGTGCTGCGGTGAGCGCGCTCGCGAAGCAAGACTCTGTCCCGTACGTAAAAAAATGGGTACGGCGCACTGATGCGTGACTCACGTACGTAAACAAATGGGTACGGTGCGCCGACGCGTGATTTCAGTACGTAAACAAATGGGTACGGTATGCTGACACATGACTCCCTCACACACACGCTCTACGCGCCTAGGCAATAACAAACCCAACACCGATACCTGCCCAGCCCCATACACCAATCACACGCGAGGGAGTTGGGTTCGGGGGTGAGAGGGCAGGGGTGTCTGCCGTGCGCGCGCCGCTTATTGGAGGGAGTCACTCCGCTCTGATTTAAAAGGGCCGTTTAAACAGCCGCGCGTGTACGCGCACACCAGGCGCTTAGCTCTCTGCTTCGCTAGAAACAACCGCGCATGCACGCGACCGCAAGACACTCCCGTAAATAGTCGCCCAGGTATGCGAACGCTAAGCACTCCCGTAAACAGTCGCACAGGTACGCAAGCGCTAAGCACTCCCGTAAACAATCGCCCAGGTACGTGAACGCTAAGCGCTCCCGTAAACAGCCGCACGGGCACGCGAATGCTAAGCACTCCCGTAAACAGTCGCCCAGGTACGCGAACGATAAGCACTCCCGTAAACAGTCGCCCAGGCACGCGAACGCTAAGCACTCCCGTAAACAGTCGCCCAGGTACGCGAACGCTAAGCACTCCGATAAACAGTCGCCCAGGTATGCAAACGCTAAGCACTCCCGTAAACAGTCGCCCAGGTACGCAAACGCTAAGCACTCCGGTAAACAGCCGCACGGGCACGCGAACGCTAAGCACTCCCGTAAACAGTCGCCCAGGTACGCAAACGCTAAGCACTCCGGTAAACAGCCGCACGGGCACGCGAATGCTAAGCACTCCGCCTTCCTCTTCACACTCACAAAGACCACACGACACAGTTTATCCCCCTACTAGCTATTTTATTCACCGCGAGTAACCCGCTAAACTACTCGTGATTGTGTGGGTCAGCAGACTTTAGCTTATCCCTCGGGGATCCTGGGCTGAACTTATCCTGCCTGCCTCTCCGCTTTCTTCCCTCTGATCAATTAGCCCGCACTCACCTTAGTCCCAATCTGATGCTGCAGAAGCTGTGGAACGGTGATGTTCCCGCACCCCGTGCCCCCCTGTCCAATCAGAGGTCTGGATTTTCCCGCCCTCGGATCACCGCTCTGGTGACGTCACCGCAGTGGTTTATTGGACGTCCGCTTTCCGTTCTTCCCGCTATCCGCCCACTGACTCGTGTTTGTGTGTGTGTGGTTCCACTCGCGGTGGCTAAACAGCCCCTGCCATGACCATGCCATTACAATCCCAGGTCACAGCACCGCGGTGCTCCTCAGCCTCGGGAGTAGGTCGCCCAATTTCCCGGCTGCAGGAAACCATGAAGCTTGATCTCATTAGGGGCTTCTGGATAAAAACCTGTTGGCCAGGTGACCTTCCCTCCCGGCTCTACGTGGGGTGTGTGTGCATTCGTGTGATGGGCGCGCCACGTCGGCGCCGTCACTCCCCGGTGGCTGCGTCACGGCGGTGGGCACGGCCCCGATGGAGCGGCTCCGCTGCCGCGGCACCACAACCTCTGGGTCACTGAGCCGCTTCCAAACACCCCCCATGTCAAATACATAAGCAGGAACCTGTATCGTGAGCAGCAGCATTATTTGAATACTCTGCCAAAACAATTTGAATTGTGGAGTGGTGGCACAATTCCGCAATAGCTTTATCATATCTCTGGTGATAGGAAGAATTTCTACAAGACCGAGTTCTAGAGAACCCCTTTACGCGATGTTTTGGTCTACTCTTCCACACTGGGCGGATGTTTCAGTAGAGGAAGGAGTACCCACAATTTAACGCACCGCATCCACGGCCCCTCTCCTAAGTGGGCGTCCCCAGCCCGAATGCTCGCAGGAAGCCCTCCCAGCCTCCCTGCTCGACGAACCAGGCCCCGCACACGTTCACCAACAAGGCGGCCACCACGTCCGTCACGGCCGACTTCTCCGCGTCGCTCAGACGTACGCAGTCCACCAGCCTCTTCGCGAGGGAGGAGCGAGCAGAGCACCACCAGGACCACCACGTGGCCCCAGCTCGCAGAGCCATCGCGGATGACTTCCCAGGCCACGTCCATGAGCAGCCGGCGGTGCCCTCGGTGCTCCACCCACTCCGTGTGAGGAACAGGTCCCCCAGGCAGTTGACCACCTCCTGCACCAGCTGTGCTGGCTAAACCTTCTGCAGCTGCTGGACCTGCAGCTGCTCCTGCACCTGCAGCTACTCCGTCTGTGTCACCAGGTGAGCCATGTAGCCGACGATCAGATCTGCTGTCAAGACGGTCAGCAGCTGCAGCACCTCCTTTTCCTCCCCCTCATCTTCTTCCTCCTCCTGCTGTGTCTCATTCCTCCTCCCCGTGTCCCACTCCCTCCCCCTGTCTCCCTCCACCTCCCTGTGTCTCCCTCCTACTGTAATGTTTTGCTTTTGCAAAACACGTACTAATTTGTCAGTTACTCCCGAGATATATGGTATTTTAATTGTTTTAACAATCTTATCGATTTCAGCATTGTTGCTTTGCCATCGTGATTTGGCATTCAATGCTCTGTTAATTTGAGCATTATTGTAGCCATTCTGTCGTAGTGCTTCTTTAACGTGTTTAATCTCTCTCACGAGACTTTCACCATCTGACACTGCTTTAGCCTGATATATCAGCGTCTTGATAAGAGAGGA
Organism: Petromyzon marinus; assembly: GCF_048934315.1. Lineage (NCBI taxonomy): Eukaryota > Metazoa > Chordata > Hyperoartia > Petromyzontiformes > Petromyzontidae > Petromyzon > Petromyzon marinus. The sequence goes on from NC_133689.1 coordinate 16,280,752, forward strand.
TGTCTGAGCTGGGTGATGATGTGATTCTGCATTCAAATAGCATCAGTGTGTGCGTTCGCTTTCTGTAAACGCTGTGTGCTATTTTACCATTTAGGCCATGTCCAAGCAAAATATCTAGGAACGGGAATGTGTTATTCACCTCCATTTCCATGGTGAACTGGATGGCCGGGTTTTGTGCATTGAGATGATTTAGAAAATCATTAAGTGTATCTTTACCATGTGGCCAGGCAACCAAAGTGTCATCCACATATCTAAACCAAAAACATGGTTTCAATGTGCTCGAGACAAGTGCTCTTGTTTCAGAGTTTTCCATGTGCATATTTGCTATAGCCGGAGATAAAGGAGAGCCCATTGCTGCTCCTTCCTTTTGTTTAAATAAATCACCTCCAAAAGAGGTAAGTGTTATTTAAACAATGATGAGCCAGTTTCAGAATATATTTTGGTAAACCTGTATTCTTTACTAGTGTATCAAGTAATTTAAGTGACTCGTTCACTGGAACCTTAGTGAATAGAGAAATCACATCAAAACTCACCAGAATATCATTAGGGTAAAGTTTAATATCTTTATTCACATTCACAAGATGTTCTGAATTTCTTATGTATGAAGATGTCCTCCCGATGTAGGGATGTAATTGTTTAGTTATATGTTTTGCTAATTTATATGTGGCAGAGCGAATTGTACTGACTATGGGTCGTAATGGGATGCCGATTTCATGAATCTTTGGTAGCCCATACAGTCTAGATGGTTTTGAGGCCCTTGGAATTATTCGGTATTGCTCATTCTTAGGGATTAATGAATTTGCAATTATTGCAGTAGTCTGACGTTCTAAAGTATTAATAGGATCTCGTTTAACTTTAATGTGGGTACTTTTCTCTAGTAAATCTTTAATTTTATTATCATAATTGGCTCGTGGCATCACCACAGTAGTGCGGCCTTCATCAGCTGCCAGGATTTTAAAATCTTTATTTAAATGAATCTCTCTTAAGGCTTTTGCTTCGTTCGAGCTAATATTTATTTTTGGTACTTTGCTATTTTCAATTATTTTGGCAACCTCGTGTCTAGTCATCTCTGCCTCATTATGTGGAAGGAGTCTAACTGCTGATTCTACCTCAGCAATTATCTCATCCACTGGAATTGTGCGTGGGGTAACGGCAAAGTTAAGGCCTTTAGAAAGGACAGAGATCATGTCACTGGTTAAAACAGTGTTAGTCAAGTTCATTACGGGTTTGTTTTTAAATTGTTCGTTTTTAGTGGGTATTTGTTTATTATGAAGTCTAGATAATTTATTCATTTGGCTAGTTTTGGTTAGATTAAACACATTATCAGCCGATTGTTGTGTTATGGTCTCGATTATATTCCAATAATGCATTGATCTACTTGCTTATATCTAAGTGCAACTGCCTTAGAGATTCTGAAATGTAAGATAATTCACTCCTGTTGTGCTGTATTCTCTCTATTAATAATCATTTGCTAGCTTTGTGTAGTATTTGGTTAGCTTTAGCAGACTTTGTGATGTGTTATTTTAACTGCGTTTGGTATTAACTTCGAATCTCTGCACCTTTTGAGGAACGTCAGTGAAGATATCAATTCCATCCGCTTGATGCGGAGCTTCTCCAACTTTCTGGTTTTAAGAAAAGTATCCTCCCCATAGAGGTTAGTCAGTTTAACACGTAGGCTTTCGCGACCAATATTATTCATAATAAACGTGTTTGGGTTAGATCGCGTTATTAATAAATGTGTCGTAACCCTCCACCACCCGACACGGCCAATCAGTAAAAAAGTGTCATGTTGACAAAAGACAAAATAGTTCACTACTTTAGCCCACTGGTGTGTTGAAGAGTGAATCCACAACATTTACAATTTTTTAGTATGACGTTTCGCTGGTAATTACATCCAGCATCATCGGGCAATTCGCCAGAATGGTGAAGCCCTCACTCACTCGCGGTCTTAAATAGAGCAGCAGGGTGACATCATTTAACTCATTCAGGTGCAGTGATTTGAGGCGGAGTGGGGGGTATTTTAATTATATAATAGATTAGTAATCAGTCAAATGTTATGATCAGTAATAAGTTGTAGATTAGTAATTAGGTGTAATGTGTATTATTGTAATTATATACTACGTTAGTAATCAGTTAATTAGTATGTTTCCCCACAACGAGGGTATACAGCTGCTCTGACATGGGACGACCCTGTCGTACACCTCTTCTGAAGCTGACAGGGGCAGTGAGCGTACCGTTGACTTTGATTAGACACTGGACTTCAGTGTAGAGCAGGCGGTTCAGTCCCAGGAAGCTGGTCCCAAAACCAAACGCCCTCGGTGGTCCCATTAGGTACCCGTGGTCAAACGCCTTCTCTTGGTCGAGGGAGAGAAGCGCGAGTGGGAGCCCCCTTTCTCTCGAAGAGGGTGCTGAGGTCTCTGACGAGGAAGACGCCATCATGAATTGTTCTCACTGGGACCGTGTGGGCCTGGTCACTGCCCACCACCTGAGCCAATACAGTCTTCATCTTGGAGAATAGCGCTTTGGCCAGAATTCTTCTCTCCTTATAAACGTCTATGCCTGCCCAAGATGAAATCTGGAGAGACCTACCGCGCAGTCAGGGCCGCAGTCGCGACAGCAGCTCCCTGCGTCCCGGGAGCCGGTGCGGGTTGCCGGACCGCGTCACCGGCGCCGTTCGGAGCGCCGCGGGCGCTGTGTCGGGCGGAGTGGCGCAGCGCGTGCCCGTGGTGCCGTCGCCGGGCATTGCGCGCAAGCAGCATCACGTGTCGTGCAGTCAGGGCGGCATGGGTCGGTGGGTGGGTGTGTGGGTCGGTTTGGGTGGGTGGGTCGGTTTGGGTGGGTGGGTCGGTTTGGGTCAGTGGGTGGATGGGTGGGTCGGTGTGGGTGGGTGGGTCGGTTTGGGTCGGTGGGTGGGTTGGTCGGTCGGTGTGTGGGTCGGTGGGTGGGTGGGTCGGTCGATGGGTGGGTGGCCACTCACATTGATTGACAAACATAGAAGCTGCAACCAATATCGGTGACTCTCATGTGGCCGGCCTGAGAGAGCATCACGTTGTCCTGGACGCACACGGGGAGGCAAGGGGAGGTCACGCTCAGAGGCTGCCCTGTGAGCGGTCAGCCAGCAGTGGATCGACCCACGAACAACGACAATTACAAAGGTCCCCTCGTGTAGCCGCTAGCAGGCTGTAGGGCCAAGTGCTGTTAGAAGTAGCTAGTAGCAGCACTGCCTATGCAAGCTGACAATGTGGCACACACAGAGGGAGTGGGTGGCCAGTACCACGGCCGGCCGCCTTTGTCTCCCCCATTGGGCGATGTTTACTACACACCACCGCTACAACAGGAGCGAGCGCGAGTGCGTCGTGGGGAGCGTGCGCGCCCCCAGAGTGCCCTCCGCTATCACCGGCTTTGATGACCGCGTGGACGATGCCGCGGGACTTGGTCTGGGCCAGGAAGCGGACGATTCCACTGGTGTATGACCTCAACGCGGCGTCGTTGATGCGCCAGATCACCGCTCGCTTGCTCAAGTCGTAGAGGCAATCCCGGCGGCGGCAGCAGCAGCAACGACGACGATAGCGATGATGACGGTAATGAAGATGATGATGACGATGATGATAATGACGATAATGATGACAATGACGATGGTGATAATCACGATGACGATGGTGATGATGACGATAGTGATAATGACGATAATGATGACGATAATAACAATGGTGATGATGCGTACTTCAACAGCTCCAGCACGAGACAGTTGTGTCCGCGGAAGTGGAACGAGTGCAGGACGCGGATGACGCCGTGCAGCTCAGCACTGCCCTCCCCCTGCAGCTCCGTGATCACCTTTAACTCCATCCTCTGCATCTCCATTTTGGTAGGGCTGTGTGCACACAGCAAGTCTGTGGGTCTCTGTGGGTCTCTAGTTCATAGTAGTTTTACGACGGTTAATTTTTTAGTGAGATAGTTTCAGTTTATAGTTAGAGATAGTTTTGCAGAGGTTATTATCATTGTTGTTTACTATTATACTCATTATTTTGTAACCATGTTGTATTTACTTGCATTTATTATCAATTATTGTATTCATTTATAATTATGACCATGGCCGCTGTGTTAAGACCACCAGCACCCACCCACACCACCACCACCACCAACCCCATCACCCCTGCCCCAACCTACTGGATGGGCAGTGCCAGCATCTTGACAGCCACCAGGAATCCCATATTGTGGTCCACGCACCGCAGCACCACTCCCTGCCCTCCCTCGCCAATCTTCTCTCGCACCTCGAAGCGGCATTGGAGCTGCTCCTGGGGTATCTAAGAAGCAGCAGCAGCAGCGCCGCAACGGCCAGTCAGAGTCACAATCACGATGGGAATGTTTTACGCTTAGTGGTAGCAGCAGTGGTAGTACTGAGTAGTAGTTAGTAGCAGTAGTGTCTGTGTGCGCCTGTGTGCCTGTTTGTGTGCGCATCTGCGTGTGTGTGTGTCTGTCTGTGCGAGTTTCACAGGGATATTTCTGCTTGCAAGCTTTGACTTTAACATAGCCATTTCTGTGACCAGACACAAGCTAATCACTCAGCAATTTCAATGCTAAATTATCCTGTTTGATTTGTACTAGGTGCCTCTGTGGATGTGTAGGCTTTGACTTTAACATAGCCATTTCTGTGACCAGTCACAAGCTAATCACTCAGCTCTTTCAATGCTAAATTTTATGCTAATTCGTTTGTCAAGGCGCTCTGTTTCTTCTCACACAGCTTAAAGGTCGCGGTCTGAGCTTGGCTGTGTTCACTCCAGCGCTTTCCTCCAGACAGTCTCGTCCCTTCACCTGATGAAGGCCGCTTGTGTTGTGGCCGAAACGTCGTGAGAATTTGATTGTGTTATTTTATTTGATCAATGTATTATTTTATTCTCATTCTACGCTACTTTACCGAAAAAACCAAAGAAGATTAATCCTTGCAGCCAAGATAGCTTTAAATCGAAATTTAACAGAATGGTATTGAACCTTTTTCTTTACAGGGTGGCCCTGGGGCTTGCCACGTGGCAGGTGTCGTCCATTGTCCATACCAGACCCCTCCAGCTCTCTCACCCTGGGTCAGCTGCCCCTTCCATGTCCTGGAAACCATGGCAAGGTCATCCTATGAGGACTGCCTGGATGAAAACCAGCATAGAAGGGGCCCAGGGTGGGACCGGCTATGCTTTTGGGCTAGTCCCGTTTGTGTGTGGTGTGCGGTGTCTTCGTAGCAATCGTTCTCCACTGTAGTCCTGGCATCTGCTGCTCAGCTTCATTCCACAGCTGTGGTTCCAGTGGCGCGGTCTCTCCGGGGACCCATGTGGTGTGTGTGTGGGTGTGACATGTATCACGGGGTGGGTGGATAGTATCGTGATAGTGGTCATGGTAGGCACCGATCCACGACCTCCATCACCCCTACTGAGTGGTGGACATGCCACCACAAAGCAGCATGCGGCGGAGGAGTGAGGTGACCGCTCTCGCCTCACGAGCGAGGCCCTCTCGCTTCCTCTTCATTCCCTGCATCACCACCTCCATCTCCTCCTTTGTCTCATCCTCCTCCACCTCCTCTTAATCCTCCACCACCATCTTCTCCCCCTCTTCTGTTTTCTCCATTCTCTCTTCATGCTCCTCAATCTCCGAGGTGGCGTCGGTGGCATCGGTGGTGGCAGCGGAGGTGCTGGAGGTGATGGCCGTGGTGGCGGTGGCAATGGTGGTGATGGTGGCAGCGGAGGTGGCGGTGGCGGCAGCGGTAATGGCGGTGGCGCCAGCGGTGGTGGGGCGGAGGTGGCAGCGTTGGTGGTGGTGATGGTAGTAGTCCTGGCGAGGCACCGCTCTTCCTCCATGAGGCGCTTCTCCTCCTCGACGCTCTTCACGTTGGCGAGACACTTCTCCTCCACCAGACGCTTCTCTTCCGTGAAGCACTTCACTTTAACGAGGCGCTTCTTGAGGAAATAGTCTCTGAAGCAGTTCTCCTCTGTGCGGCGCTTCACCCTGGCAAGGCGCTGCACCTCAAAGAGGTGCTCCTCTACCATGTGGCGTTTCTCTGTCGCATGGTCCTTCTCCTCCTGGAGATGCTTCACAACGCTGAGATCCTTCAACTCCCCAATTATCCTCTGTTCAAGCAAAGATAATCACATGAATATACAGACATGCAAGCAGAAATTCATTTAAGTTTTTCAGATTCATTTATTTGGTATAACCCTGTGAGCTATGTTGCTCTTGACTCGGGTGCAACCGCAACAAACAAAAACATGATCAAGGAATATCTTAAAGCGACTACACGCAACAGAAAAATCCAGGAAAAGACAGCAAAGTCTTCCAGAAAAGCACCGTATATCAACACTGTGTGCAAAAATCCCGGTGGGATGCAAGTCGAATAATAACAATCATAAGACAATTTAGATTAAAGTTATCAGGCTAACTCTGTACTACAAAAAACAAACATGGCTAAACCAAAACGTTTTCAAAATCACCAAAATAAAGCTATAAAAACAATGTAACAGTGATCATAGGAACTGTGATTCAAATTTAACAATTAACGATATATACATAACATGCACGACCAAACTTTGCAGCCATAGCTGGCTGTATGAGTCACTCCATAACAGCAGGATTATGAGTCGCAGTATGTAAAAAAATATTCAATACACCTTTAAAGATCAGCACACTATTCAAGTGTACATCTATGGTACAATTTATTGAAAATAAGTTTTGGGAACAGAAACTTATTTCTTTTAAACAACAGACAAATATTAACAAGCACTGTTTATTACATTAACTTTGTTTAACTTTTTTGGTCCCAGTTGAGACATTCAGAACTATGACAAAACAAATAATTGTGCTCTGATCTAATGTGCAATCTGTGGCATATGAATTTGTTAAGGTGATGTTGTCCGGTCCTGTACATATCAAGTACAGTGAGGGAAAAACTTATTTGATCCCCTGCTGATTTTGTACATTTGCCCACTGACAAAGAAATGAACAGAATATAATTTTAATGGTAGGTTTATTTGAACAGTGAGAGGCAGAATAACAACAAAAACATCCAGAAAAACATGTCAAAAATGTTATAATTTGATTTCCATTATCCTCCTAGCGAGGCCACGCTAGGAGGATAAAAGGGGACCCCGGGCAAAGGTTTGGGGCTGTTGCTTGGAGTGGAATCTCGTCGGACTGCTGGAGTCATCGTCACCATCTGCATTTTCTCGGCGGTGTCAGACAGGCAGTCTGTTAGCTCTCTTGACTGAAAGTGTAGTGACCCCTTGTACCCTGTGAAGGCTATAATAAATAGAGTACCTCCTGCTCCTCGTGTCTCTGCGTGTATCGCTAGACGTGGATCATAACGACAGTAGATGTACACTCACTCTGAGTTTTTACTCAATGACGTTAAACTTCACATCTACCCTACCTCCATGCTACATGCCGACAACCCACTGCTTTGGTAACCAAACTGCAACGTATTTTATTAGTAAACCTGCATTTTCTAATTTTACCCAAATCTTAACCTCGGTTGGATGTTGCCATCCTGCCGTGGAAACAACGAATCATTCGTGTCTCGAGCAGAAGATTGCAAGCCTTGTGTTAGAGAATGGCCCACTGAAGCTGTAATCACGGAGCTACTTCTGAGTACATTTCAAGTGCCCTCTCATCCACGTAATAAAGAGCAGGATCCTCCCTCCTGTAACGTTGGTCGTAACAATGTTCTTACTTCTTTGTGCTGTCAAGGACAACCGGGCTCACCTTGGTCTGTCTCACTGTCACACTCACCTCTATTCGTACACTCACTCATCTGGGTCTGTCTCACTGTCATACTCACCTCATCCACACGCACTGACGTAGGTCTGTCTCACTGTCACACTCACATCACTAGTCACACTCACCCACCTGGGTCTGTCTCACTGTTACACTCACCTCTCTACCACACTCACCTGGGTTTGTCTTACTTTAACACCACATTCCACAGACACTTACATTGATCTGTCTCAATGTCACACTCACCTCTACCCACACACACTCACCAGAGTCTGTTTCACTCTCTCACTCATTTGTCTTCCTACACTCACTCACTTGGGTCTGTCTTACTGTCACACTCACCACTCTACCCACACTAACCTGGGTCTCACTGTCTCACCTCTCTTCAAAAACACTGAATTCCTGCTGAACAACACGCGGTTCAACCCACAAGCACTTGGGAGAGCTACAGGGCTCACATGCCATGTCCTTCACAGTCCTGTAATTCGTTTTATTATTATTGCCATAATTGAGTTTGGCAAAAGCCTGTGCGAGACTTTGAACAATGTACACACAGGACCGTCCATAAGGGTGCTAGGCCAGGGGAAAATCCCAGCATGTGGGCCTCCGACGCGTTCAAATTCCACCGCAAGTATTACATCTGACACCCCCGTGACATTGAAGCGCAGGGCCCCCCCAATGCCCGCGGACCTGGGCGGTCGCTCCGATTCTCCGTATCCAAGGGGCGATTCTATGTGCACAATGCAGACCTTCTTGTAAAAACATGGTTTTACGAGGGCCTCCTCACGCAAATTAAGTAGAGAACCACATTACTGCCATGTGATGGTTTATGTTTCGCAGTCATTGACGACCAGGCTGAGATCATGAACTCGCTAGACTTGACAATCCACTTTGATCACAGGCGGGTGCCTGGATTCAGACCCAGTTACTCCGTGGTCCCACTTCAGTGCTCTGACCTCTCGGTCACTGGGCCGCCTCTAAACACCCCCCATGTTAAATACATAAGTAGCAACCTGTATCGTGAGCAGCAGCATTCTTTGAATACTCTGCCAAAACAATTTGAATTGTGGAGTGTTGACCCAATTTCGCAATTGCTTTATCATACCTCTGGTTGCAGGAATAATTTCTACAAGACCGAGTTCTAGAGAGCCCCTTTACACGATGTTTTGTTCTACTCTTCCACACTGAGCAGATATTTTAGAAGATGGAGTACCCACACTTTAACACACCACATGCACCTTGCTGCTCGATTGTGGCTTACCCATTTCTACTGATTGGTGGACAGAGGCAGGGGGGGGTTAAGAAACTCAAACGTTTGTTTCAACTGCTGTTACAGAAGGGGAACAGATGGGCAGTGGAGCAGGGAGGTAGAGGGGCAGTGGAGTAGAAGGGCAGTGGAGCATTGGAGAAGTTGAGCAGTAGGGCAATTGAGCAGATGGGCAGTGGGACAGCGGAGCAGAAGAGCAGTGGGCCAAATGGGTAGTAGGGCAGTGGAGTAGTGGAGCAAAGGGACAGTTGGGCAGAGGGGCAATGGATCAATTGAGCAGTGGGACAGTGGGACAGTGGGGCAGTGGAGCAGTGGATCAGTGGGGCAGTGGAGTAGAGTGGCAGTGTTGTGAAGGAGGCGAATCACCTGAATATCTTTTCCCACCGACATTTGTATGTGCTCTAAAGAAGGACCATCTCTCAAAACGGCGATCATTCTATATTTGTCCTTGTACCTCCACACACAGCTGGAAAACCGCACACCTGAGCCAAGGCACATTTAACCAACTCAGGCAGCACTTGCAAGCAATTCAAATATATTTTTTGTCATCATGGGTTTATTTCAAAGAGTTTATAGTACCAATAAGAACAATGGTATTTAACCGTATTATTTGCAGGGTGGCCCTGGGGCTTGCCATGTGGCAGGTGTCGTCCATTGTCCGATCCAGACCCCTCCAGCTCTCTCACCCTGGCTTTTCTGCCCCTTCCATGTCCTGGAAACCATAGCAAGGTCATCCCATGAGGACTGCCTGGATAAAAACCAGCATGGAAGGGGCCCAGAGTGGGGCCGGCTATGCTTTTGGGCTAGTCCCGTGTGTGTGTGGTGTGCGTGGTGTCTTGGTAGCAATCGTTCTCCACTTCAACAGCTGTGGTCCCAGTAGCAACGTTTCTCTGGGGAACCGTGTGGTAAGTGTGTTTCATGTATCACGGGGTGGGTGGGTGTGGCATGTATCACAGGGTGGGTGGGTAGTATGGTGATAGTGGTCATGGTTGGCACCAATCCACGACCACCACCATCACCCCTACTGAGTGGTTGACATGCTACCACAAAGCAGCACGCGGCGGAGGAGTGAGGTGATCGCTCTTGCAACGCGAGCGAGGCCCCCTCGCTTCCTCTTCTTTCCCTGCATCACCACCTCCACCACCTGCACCTCTTCCATCTCCTGCTCCTTTGTCTCGTCCTCCATTTCATCTTCATCCTCCACCACCATCGTATCCCCCTTCTCTGTTTTCTCAATTCTCTCCTCATCCTCCTCAACCTCCTCGTCCTCGGAGGTGGCAGAAGTGGTGGCAGTGGTGTCGGTGGTGGTGGTGTTGGCTGAGGTGGCAGTGCTGGTGGTGTCAGTGGCGGTGGTGGTGGTGGTGGCGGTAGTGGTGGTGTTGGTTGCGTTGGTAGCGGCAGAGGTGGTGGTTGCCATGGTGGTGGCAGTGGTGGTGGCGTTAGCGGCAGGGCGGTCGGTGGTGATGATGGCGGTGGACGTGGTGGAGTTGGTGGAGGTGGTTGCGGTAGCGTCAAAGGTGTCGGTGGTGGCGGTGGCAGCAGTGGTGGTGGCGCTGGCAGTGGAGTAAGTTGTGGTGGTGGCAGAGGTGGTGGTTGCCGCGGTGGTGGCGGTGACGGTGACGGTGGCGGTGGTGGCAGTCGTGTCAGTGGTGGCAGTGATGGCGGGGGTGGCAGCGGTGGTGGTGGTTGCAGCGTTGCTGGCAGTGGTGGTGATGGCAGCGGTCCTGACGGGGCACTGCTCCTCCTCAAGGTACTTCTCATCCTCCTCCAGACGCTTCTCCTCAAGATGCTTCATCTCACGAAGTCGCTTCTCCTCCGCGAAGCACTGCACTATAACGAGTCGCTTCTTGAGGAGATGGTCTCTGAAGCAATGCTCCTCTGTGCGGCACTTTTCCCTGGCCAGGCGCTGCACCTCAAAGAGGCGCTCCTCTACCAGGAGGCGTTTCAGCGTCCCAAGGTCCTTCTCCTGAAGACGCTTCACCCCGCTGAAGTCTTTTAACTCCCCAATTATCCTCTGTTCAAGCAAAGATCACCACATTAATATTCAGACATGCACATGCAAACAAAAATTAATACCCACATGCATGCAAACATAAACGTGCACATAAACCCAACACAAATGCATACTCACACATCTTTGTACAGATGCAGACATCCACGTTCACTCATTCAAACTCGCTTTTTACACTCGCATGAATATACACAGTCAAGAAAATTTCAAATCAAGATTGAATATATAAAATCACCTGATAACATAACACCTTATCCATCAATACTTTTATCACATTGTACGTGTAGCCCTAACCCTTAATAATCCCAACCCCTACATAATCAAAATACATGTTACATCCTCATATATCCTCACACACCCCATACATGCACTTAAGTCTGTGATCGACTGGGAATATTTCATAGCAATTGTTGGCAACAATCATCACTGGCAATAGTTTCCACAGAATGTTACATTATAAAGATCTCGTAGCCCATAATCTCGACAAATTTCACGCAGTGCCCATAGTGGGCAACTGGAATGGCTACTTCCAATCAACTGAACTAGCAGACGTAATTAATGTGACTGATTTATATCATTTCGTCCTCAATGGTAATAAATGACCAATGCATGAGTGGGATGGTGGAGAGATTGGCTGATGGTGTCTGGAGCTGGTTTTGATATACAGAGAGGTGAAGCAGAGGAATGTTCCAGAGAGATGGTGTCTTGTGATGTTATAGATTCATGATAAGGCTATATGATGGTCTATTTAATTGGTGGTGGTGTGGTGAGAAAGGTAATGTGGAGAGATGGTGTGCCAGTTTTGTAGATAATGTGTATTTGACCCCCACAGACCCCATACACACCTTTGGGGAGCGATGCTTGTAACCTTGGCCTGGGAAAGGGTCCACTTTATCCATAATGTCACCCCAGGTGGTCGACTGGCGCGACGATTCCCGGCCTGCGAAGAGCAGACAGGTAATTCAAAGGACGAGTAATGAATTAGAGAACGAAGAACATGGAGTTTCACAGAACGAATTTTAAGATCCCTGTAATTAGCTCTTTCCACACAACAGGAGCTGCTATTGAGAAATATTCATCACATGGCAGTAAAACTTTACAAGTCATGTTTTTGTGGGCATGCTGAGACCTTTAATTCCATAAGCTTGAGACCCCAGTTTAAACAAAAATGGCTGAAATTCAGATATAAACCCATCGTTTCTGGAACACTCGATCATTACGTCTTCCCATCACAACCAAGCCATGTCTTCTCAAAGTAATTGATAAAGGAGCCTCCTTCTCTGTATATAAGCCACGTGATGCAGGTATCTGGGACTTACCCTCATAGTCATCCACAATCTCAGCCCACTTGATATGGCTATCCATGTTGTTGGGAAAGAGTAGATTCTGCGTGAAGTTGGATGGCCTGTGGAGTTTGGAACAACGCTAAGATTTAGCAACAATTTGAATCACTCATCCTCTAAAATATTACATATTTGGCCACTCACTGTACCAATCCCATCACTTCCATGCCTGTTGCTTTCAAGCCAACGCCCGCACTTGTTTGCCACTCATACGTGCTTCTGATCACTCACTCATCGATCCACACAAACATGTTTATTCCACCAGCCTATTACATTAAACATAATCGCCAAACTTAATGATATTTAATCCACACATGCATGTTAATGTACAGCCCATTTGCATTAATCGAATTCTTGATAAACACCCCCCCCCCCCATGCCTTGTAGGTCATGAGGGTCATATGACCTTACTTAAATTATTTGTTATAAACCGAGCATGACGTCGTGGGTCACGTGATGTCAGAGACACCACCCATGTGGCTGTGACATCACAGATTAGAGACAACTATGGCAGCAGCTGGGGTCTGAACAAGAAGGCAGACTCCTCCCCAATGTTGAATAACATTCAATACATAAAATGTAGGGCACAATTGTGCCAGCAATCAGAAAACAATAATTGTAGACATGTTATTCATACACTGAGATTTAAACAAGTTAGTTATTAATTTTAAAATGCTGACTCGCTTATGTCTAAACAGTGACAGTAAAAGCAACATATCAGGGCATGCCAAGTAACCTATCTAGCAGTCCTAATTTGATTGCAGAAAATAAAAATACCAACATATCAACAATAATGAGGCTTTAATTTGCGGTCAAAATGTAAAATAAAGATAAACAACACTCATAGTCAACAGGGACGCTCACCTCGTTGAGGATTCGCTCTCCAACGTCGTCTGCAGCTGCTCCCTCGTGCGCATTCCTCTCGACTGGCGGTGGAGGCGTGGCTATGACGTACCAGAAATGACGTCACTTCCGCGAGGCTCCGCCCCCACGCGCACAGCTGCCGCACCACGTGGTGCAGTGCGGGTGGTGGCCGTGGGTGGTGATGATGATGGGTGATGATGATGGGTGGTGGTGGTTGATGATGGTGGGTGGTGATGATGGTTATAGATGACGATGGGTGGTGATTATGATGGGTGCTGATGGCTGTTGATGATGATGGTTGATGGGTGATGATGTGTGTTGATGATGGTCGGTGGTGGTGGTGTTGATAGGTGGTTGATGATGATCGGTGGTGATGATTGTGATAGATGGTGATAATGATGGTTGGTGATGATGGTGGGTGTTCATGCTGATAATTGGTGTTAATGATGTAAGGTGGTGATCACGATGGGTGGTGATTATGATGGGTGATGATGCTGATTTGTGGTGAGGATAATGATGGGTGATGGTGATGTTGGGTGGTTGGTGGCAATGATGATGATGGTGGTCCGTGATAATGGGTGGTGGTGATGATTAGTCATGGTGATGATCATGGTTTATGGGTGGTGGTTATGATAGGTAAAAGTGATGATGGGTGGTGCTGATGATTGGTCATGGTGATAATGATGGTTGATTGGTGGTGGTTTTGATAGTTGGAAGTGATGAAGGGTGGTAGTGATGAAGGGTGGTGATCATGATGGGTGGTGATGATGGGTGATGATGATGATTGGTGGTGATTGGTGGTGATTGGAGATTGGTGGTGATTGGAGATTGGTGGTGATTGGAGATTGGTGGTGATTAGTGGTGATTGGTGATTGTTGTGATTGGTGGTGATTGGTGATGATTGGTGATTGGTGGTGATTTGTGATTGGTGGTGATTGGTGATTGGTGGTGAAAGGTGATTGGAGATTGGTGGTTATGGATGGTGTTTGGTGGTGATTGATGGTGATTGGTGATTCATGGTGATTGGTGGTGATTGATGGTGATTGGTGATTCATGATGAGTGGTGGTGATTGGTGATTGTTTTTGATTGGTGATTCGTGGTGAATGTTTGTTATTGGTGTTTGGAGATTGGTGTTGTTTGGTGGTGATTGGTGATTAACAGTGATTGGTGGTGATTGGTGTTTGGCGGTTGGTGGTTATTGGTTGTGATTGGTGATTAACGGTGATTGGTAATGTGTGGTATTTAGCGATTAGTGGTGATTGGTGGTTCTTGGGTGGCGGTTGTGGTTGCTTGGGGGTGGTGGTGGGTGGTGGTGGTTGGAGGGTGGTGGTGGGTGGGTGGTTGTGGGTGAGTGGTTGTGGGTGGTGGTGGTGGTTGGTGGTGGTGGTTGGTGATATTGGGTGATTGATCATGATGGGTGGTGGTGATGATGGGTCTGTGGTGGTGGTGATGATAGGTGATGGGTGGTTGTGATGAAGGATGCTGGTCATGATGGGTGGTGATGTGTGACGATGATGTTGGGTGGCGATGATGATGGATGATGATGATGGATGATGATTATGTGATGATGAGGGGAGGTGGTGGTTGTGGTTGGTGGTGGTTGTAGTTGCTGGTGGTTGTGGTTGGATGAGTTGGTCGTTGGTTGTGGATGGTGGTGGTTGGTGGTGATTGGTTGTGGGTGGTGGGTGGGGGTGGGTGGTGGTGGGGATGGGTGGTGGTGGGTGGTGGTGGTTGGTGGGTGGGGATGGGTGGTGGTGGGTGGTGGTGGTTGGTGGGTGGTGGTGGTGGTGGTAGTGTTTGGTGGTGGTTGGTGGTAGGTTGTAGTTGGTGGGTGTTTGTGGGTAGTGGTGGTTATGGTGGTTGGTGGGTGGTGGTTTGTGGGTGGTGGTTTGTGGGTGGTGTTGGTGGATGGTAGTGGTTGGTGGGTGGTGGTGGTGGGTGGTGGTGGTTGGTGGTAGGTGGTAGTTGGTGGGTGTTTGTGGGTAGTGGTGGTTATGGTGGTTGCTGGGTGGTGGTTTGTGGGTGGTGGTTTGTGGGTGGTGGTTGGTGGATGGTAGTGGTTGGTGGGTGGTGGTGGTGGTTGGTGGGTGATGGAGGTGGTTGGAGGGTGGTGGTGGTGGTTTGTGGGTGGTGGTTGGTGGTTGGAGGGTGGTGGTGGTGGTTTGTGGGTGGTGGTTGGTGGATGGTAGTGGTTGGTGGGTGGTTGTGGTGGTTGGTGGGTGGTGGAGGTGGTAGTGGGTGGTGGTGGGTGGTTGGTGGATGTGGGTGGTTGGTGGTTTGATGGTGGTGGGCGGTGGGTGGTTGGTGGAGATCGGTGGTGGGTGATGGTGGGTGGTGGGTGATGGTGGGTGGTGGGTGGTGATGCGTGGTGGTGGGTGGTGCTGGGTGGTGCGTGGTGCTAGGTGGTGGTGGATGGTGGTGGGTAGTGGTGGGTGGTGGGTGGTCGTGGGTGGTGGTTAGTGGTGGTGGGTGGTGGGTGGTGGTGGAGGTGCGTGGTTGGTAGTGGGTTGTCGTGGCTCGTGGTTGGTGGTGGGTGGTGGTGGGTGGTGGCTAGTGGTTGGTGGGTAGTGGGTGGTGGTGGTGGTTGGTGGTGAGTGGTGGATGGTGGAGGTGAGTGGTGGTGGGTGGTGTTGGGTGGTGGTGGGTGGTTGGTGATGATGATTTATAATTTGTGCTGTTGATGATAATGATGATTGGTGCTGGTGATGATGATTGCTGCTGGTGATGATGATGATTGGTGCTGGTGCTGGTCATAACGCTGATTCGTGCTGGTGCTGGTGATAATGATGATGATTGGTGCTGGTGATGACGACTGATGATTGGTGATGACAATGATGATTATTGGTGATGCTGGTGATGATGATTGGTGCTGGTGATGATGATTGGTAATGAAGATGATGATTGTTGCTGGTGATGATGATTGGTGCTGGTGATGAGCATGATGATGAGTGCTGGTGCTGGTTATGATGATGATGATGATTCGTGCTGGTGAAGATGATCATGATTGGTGCTGGTGATGATGATTATTTGTGCTGGTCATGATGATGATGGTTCGTGCTGGTCATGGTGATGATGATGATTGGTCCTGGTGCTGGGGATGATGATGATGATTGGTGCTGGCCATGATGATGATTATTGGTGCTGGTTATGATGATAATGGTTCGTGCTGGTGCTGGTGATGATTATTGGTGCTGGTGATAATGAAAGGTTGGGTTCATAATTGCCCGGTAGAATGAGTATATAATGGCCAGGTAGGGTGGGGTCACTCACCAACTCATCCACTCATCTTGTGTGTGGTGATCCACCAACCCCCGCCTAGATTTCAGGCGCCTTCCCAAAACCGCAATTCAATCACTCACGCACCCACTCCTTTACTCACCCACCCCCTCATTCACTCACCCACGCACTCATTCACTCGCCCATGCACTCATCAACGTACACACCCACTCATTCACTCACCCATACACTCATCAACTTACAGACCCACTCATTCACTCGCCCACGAACTCATTCACTCACTCACCCACTCATTAACTCACCCACCCACTCATTCACTCACCCACCCACTCACTCATTCACTCACCCATACACTCATCAACTTATCCACCTACTATTTCACTCACCCACTACTCATCCACTCACTCACCAACTCGTTCACTCACCCATTAATCATTAACTCACCCACCCACTCATTCACCCCCCCCCCCCACTCATTCGCTCACCCACCCACCCACACATTCACTCACCCAACTATTCATTCACTCACCTACCCACTCATTCACTAACTCAACCACTCACCCACCCACTCATTCACTCACCCACCCACTCACTTATTCACCAACCCATCCACTCATTCACACAACTGCCCTTCTGTTCACTAACCCACCCTATCCACTCATTCACTCACCCACCCATTCACTCACCCACCCTTTCACTCACACACCCATCTACTCATTCACCATCACATCTACTCATTAACTCAACCACCCACCCATTCACTCACCCAACCACTCATCCACTCACTCATTCACCCACCCACTCATTCCTCGACATCAGGAGGAAACAAGGAGGTGGAAAGGTGCTGATGCAGGCCGTTTTAAAAGTCTTTGACGACCGCTTTTGTTGCAATCGAAACGTCGTAGTTTTTTGTTATTTTTTGCTACTTTCTCTGAACCTATCTACGTGGTGACTTTACCGAAAGACCCAAGAATACAAATACAACTTATTGGGTAGTCAGAATTCATCAGCACCAACCTGTATGTTGAACCTCTTTCGCACCGTACGTAGCCAACCGTGCAAATCTGTAGGTCTCTCTGGGTGTCTATAATGAGTGACCCATTGTTACTTAAAACAATTTTGGCAATGAAGTGATACGTGATATAATTGAATAGATTTTAAGCACTACAATTTTGAAAAAAAAAATATTGAATAAATTAAAAATAAAGAATAAAAGTAAGTACATGGTAATAAAAGCAACAGTTAAAATGTGTTGGATTTAGTAATAGCATGCCAAATGATGAGTTATTTAGCCTGAAAAATAGTGCAAATACAAATAGATTTTACAAGGAAAAGTGATTTATATTTACTAAATGTCTGAGCAATGGTAATTTAGATTTACTAAATATTTGGAGGAATCTGATTAATATTTATTAATGATCTGGCTGAAATTGATTTACATGTACTAATTGCCTGGGTGAAATTGATATAAGCTTACTAAATATCTGGTTCAATGATTTGGATTTACTAAATAAAATACTTATATTGAATGTCTGTTGCCATAACATTTATATTTCTAATCCACCCAATAGCATGCCTTCATGGTGCCACAATTCACTTACGTTAAGTCAACCGAGCACCATCAAAAAGATAAGAACTATGAAAAGGAACAGCAGATTGACATGTATTTGTGCAATTTTGTCTCAACATGTTTATCCAACATATTACAAGTACAAAAGAAAGAGGGGCTATGAAAAAACAAAGAGAGAAACCATGTATCTGTACAATAGGGATACAATACCTGAAGTCTATTAATAATTTGTGGGCATTACAGGCACAGATTCCTTTTTTGGATGTGATTCAAGGTTTTAGTCTTGTTAGTGCATTTAAATTACGACAATTAAAAAAAATATATGTAAAGATACTTTCATAATATTTCTTTCTTATGTGCGCAAATTGAAATCCTAAGGGCCAATATGTTTATAAAACAGCTAAAAGAGATTAAAACATCACGTGAATTGATCCACAATCCAGGTGGACCTATCTTTTTTAACATGCACAATTACAAGCATGGCTTCCTAACAAGTAAACTAGCACAGCCTTCAGATGTTCCATGCATCTTACATCTATTCCTTTCGAAACGTCGTGAGAATTTTTATTGTTTTATATATATTTATTATTTTATTGTTTCCCTTCAACGTGACTTTACCGAAAGAGCTAAGAATATGAATTACTGCAGTCACGAAAGCTTTAAATGAAAATTTTACCGCCTCTACGGGGAGGGTTTCCACGTCACTTTAAGATCCTTCAACAAACTCCGGGATAAGAAGGCTCAGCTGATCGAGTCTCTCACCTTTCTGAAGAGATGCCGCGACTCTGGGGTAATTCCAATCGCATTTACACTGACCTCTGCTGCTGTAACTTCTTCTAATGCGAAACGAATTATTTTCAAAACTAGTTTAGCTCTTATCTCAGAGAAAATCAGACTTATACGCACCGAACTAGATCAGTTAGACAAGACACTCTACAAATCACACTTATCATTGACGGCAACAATGTCCAGGTGACCGTCCCTCCCGCCTCTACATGGTGTGTGCGTGCATTCGTGCGAGGGGGGCGCCGCGTCGGCGCCGTCACTCCCAAGTGGCGGCGTCACGGCGGTGGGCACGGCCCCGACGGAGAGGCTCCGCTGCGGCAGCACCACAACTGTGTAGAGGCTAAACAGCGGACGTCTGCGAGAGCACCGGCCTCGGGAGAGTGGCGGGAAATCCGAGGCACCGGTGGCGGCGTCACGGCGGTGGGTATGGCCCCGACGGAGTGGCTCAGCTGTGGCAGCACCACACAGCCCCCCGAGGTGTCAGTCCTCGTCCCGGGTTGACTGGAGCACCTCGCCTGGGTTGCCCCTACAAGGTAGCGCCGCGGGGTCCGCGGGACTCGTCCGGCTCTCGTGGCTGGCCTTGGCGGTGGTGGCTCCACCTCTCGGGGTTCTGGCGGCGGTCTCCTCCTCCACTCCAGTGGTTCTCACCGGTCCTGGGTACGTGCGAGCTGGAAGACAAACTCGGTAGCGGTAGGGTGCAGGGGCCATCGTACCCGTCTCTCCTGGCTCGGGTCGGGACCCCCTGGGGCCCGGGGCTCCGTGGGGCCCATACACTGTGCAAGGCCCCCGGGTATGGGGGGGGGGGGTGTGGGGAACCCGGGGTATCGGGGTCCTCGAACGGCGGGGTTCTCCCTCGCTGGGGCCGCCCTCCATGGTTTTATTCGCCGGACATTGACCACCATCTCCCGGCCTCTCTCCCCCCCTTGAATCAGTACCGTCCAGGGGGAGATCTGTCGCCCCACGGTCCAGGGTCCCCGCCAGTAGGTGGTTAGCTTCCCCATCTGTCCGGCCCCGACGCGAGGGGTGTGCAGCCACACCTTGGAGCCCGCCGAGTAGAAGGGGGCTCCATCCGGGGTCGGGCGCCCTGCTCCTGCCGCTGGTGTGCGGCCTCGCCTTGCAGGTAGGCCCGGACCCTAGCTCCGCATAGGGTCGAACTCACTACCCTGGTCAGTAATGACTCGTTCGGGGATCCCGTGCTTAAGTACGTAGTGTTCCACGAATGTTCGGGCCACTATGAGGGTTGTCTTATCGGGGATGGCCACCGCTATGGGATAGCGTGTGAAGTACAACACCGCTACAAGAATATATCGGTTGCCCCGGTGGGATCGCGGGAATGGCCCCTGCAGGTCGATCCCAACCAGCTGATTCGTCCGACTGACGCGGAACGGTCTCAGGGGGACCTGGTATCGCGCTGGTTTGGGCCCGCATTACTGATACGCGCGGCAGCCCTGCACCCAGGCGGCCACGTCTTGTGCTAACTTGGGCCAGAGATATTGGCGATGCAGGGTCTCCCCGTCGTGGCCCCCGAGCAGGTGGTCATGCACTAGTCTTAGCAGCTGGGGTCGCACCTGGGCGGGAACACAGATGCACCCAGGCTGGCCGGCTTCGGTGAGCTCCCGTACCACCCCGTTCTGCATGCACAACCGGGCGTACAAACCACGCCAGGGTCCTGGTAGGGTGTCCCTCTTCTCCCGTAGGGCCGCTTCCACCGCCGCCAGATCTGGATCCTCGCAGCTGGGTCCGTCTCAGCTACTCGTCGTCCAGGCCTGGGAAGGCGCAGCCGATGTTCTCCTGGATCCGATTGGGTGGGGTTAAGCGACCCGTTGGGCCCCGGGGCGTGGGCTCCGCGTCCGCTGGGTGGTCCCCCGGTTCCCTGGTTCCCCCTGCCGGGGTTTCTGTGGCACATATTGCACTCTCCCCCGCGAGGGGGGGTTTTAGTTTCGGCGCGCCCTCGGTGGTCCGCTGTTTGCTGGCAGCGTCCCCCCGTGAAGCACGGGCAGACTTCCTCCGCCCTTGTCTCGGCGCACACCGCGGGTCGCCTCGACAAGGCGTCCGCGTTTGCATGTGTACGCCCAGCTCTGTACTCGATTTGCAATTTGTACTCATGCAACTCCGCTAACCATCGGGCCATCTGCCCCCGTGGTTCCTTGAACGTAAGGAGGAAATGCAGGGCATGATGGTCGGTGCGCACCCGACATTTCCTGCCATACATATACGGTCGGAACTGTTTACACGCGAAGATCACGGCATACAGTTCTTGACGGGTCACGCAATAATTCAGCTCGGCCCCACTCAGGGTCCGACTGGCATATGCGATGACCCGCTCCGTCCCACCCTGCACCTGCGACAGCACCACGCTCAGCCCACTGCTGCAGGCATCGGTGTCTAAAATAAAATTAGTGGTGAAATTGGGGAAAGCTAGAGTGGGGGTGTGGGCGAGGTGGTCTTTGAGGGTGGTGAAGGCCGTCTGGCAGGCCTCCGTCCACTGATAGGGGTTCTTAGGGGAGGTGAGTTGGGTGAGGGGGCATGCAATCTCGCTGAATCCCTTTACAGATCGACGATAATAGGTGGCGAGCCCCAAGAATGATCTCCGTCAGGTTCCTTGGCCGTGGCCATTCCACTACGGCGCGTACCTTCTCCGGATCGGTGCACACCCCGCCTCGCTGACTCGGTGTCCGAGGTATGCCACCTCGCACTGCGCAATGTAGCACTTACGCGGCTTGAGCTTGAGATGGGCTGCTCGCAATCGCTGGAACACCTCTCACAGCCTGGACCAGTGTTCCGACAGATCTACTGAAC
Source organism: Petromyzon marinus (assembly GCF_048934315.1). Classification (NCBI taxonomy): domain Eukaryota; kingdom Metazoa; phylum Chordata; class Hyperoartia; order Petromyzontiformes; family Petromyzontidae; genus Petromyzon; species Petromyzon marinus. The sequence continues at coordinate 16,302,379 of NC_133689.1, forward strand.
ACTGTCACCTCGTCCAGGTAAATCAGGCACTGTTCCCACTGCAAGCCCCGCATCACCAACTCCATCAATCGCTGGAACGTTGCGGGCGCATTAGTGAGTCCGAACGGAAGCACTCGAAACTCGAACAGTCCAATTGGAGTGGTGAATGCGGTTTTTGGCCGATCCTCCTCTGCCATCTCCACCTGCCAGTACCCGGACCCCAGATCGCGGGTGGAAAAATACTGTGCTATTGCGAGGCTGTCAGAGGTGTCGTCGATGCACGGTATGGGGAAGGCGTCGCCGAGGGTGACTGCGTTCAACTTTCGGTAATCAACACAGAATCGGGTCGACCCATCCTTTTTCGTCACTAGCACTACCGGGGAAGACCAGGGGCTCGCCGAGGGCTGGATTATGTTATCACGTAGCATATCCGCGACTGCCTCTTTGATCTGGGTCCGATCTGGCGCGCCCACTCGGTATGCGGGGAGTTTGATGGGTCGGGCTGCACCTGTGTTAATTTGGTGCTTAACAAGGTCTGTCCGGCCCATATCTGAATCGTGCTCAAAAAACACGTTGGCGTGCTCCTGCAACAATCCGCACAGTTGATCGGCCTCCCCCTTAGGTAAATCTGCCCAAGGCACATGTAACGCATCATGCAAGGGAACGATCTCGGCTCGGGGGGTCGGGCCGACTCGCCAGGCCAGATCCTGGTTGTCCTCGGGGCAGCCAGGGTCTTACGCCCAGAGTGCAAACACCGAGTCGTTAGAATGGCGCGCGTGCAGGGGGTGTATGGTGACTACCGTGGTGCGTCGTCATAGAATTTCCGGGGTACTGTGTGGGTTAAACACCCGCATAAACAGTCGGCCCTCATCTGCGTTTACGAGTGTGGCTGACCCCACAACTCCGTACCGGTCCGCCAGCTCCGGGTGAGGAGTTAGCATTACCTCGCCCGATGGTCGGTGTGTGGGGTCGGCGGAGGGTGTTGCTACGGGCACCAGCATCTCGGCAAGCGGGCCGATGATGACGGCCGACACCAGGGTGGCGGCCATGGGTGTGAAGTGAGGGCGATTCCGTTCTTGTCCCAGGAGCGGGATCCTCTCCCCGCTGTCCTCCACGGTGGCGCATCGCTGGCCTGGCTAGTCATTGAGCCCCAGTTTCTCCAGGAGGTCCGTACCCACAATACACTCATGGCACAACACACTCGAGACATAGAATTCCTGTGTACACACCTGGTGTCCGAGACGGACCTCGAGGGAGATCCTTCCTAGCAACCCCATCCCGGCTCTGCTCGCTGTGTGCCTGCAGGCGGCTCACGTCAACCCCGAGCACGCTGCAGTGTGTGGCGCTCACGAGTGAAGCCACTGCCCCCGTGTCGAGTAGGATCCAGGTGCGCTGCCCGTTCACCTGTCCTACCAGTGATGTGGCCCCCGTGATCGCCGCCACCAGCTCCCATAGCCAGTCACCTGTCCTCACCGCGTCCTTGGGTGTTGTGGTCAGAATCTGTGCGGGGGTCACTCGCTCACCATTATTACTATCGTTGTTTTGTTTTGGGACCTCGTCGATTGCACCCTTAGGTGGTCCACTCTCTAGGGGGCGGTGGCGTTTAACCCTGGCGCCTGTCTAGTGCGGGCGATTTGAGGACAGTCTCTCATGAGGTGCCCGCGGCGGTCGCACAGGTAACACGCTCGGGGAAGGGCGGTGGCCCCGTAGGAGCTTCCCCGCACGCTCCCTCTTTCCCCTCCCGTACGCCGCTGCCCAGACTCTGCCTCTAGTCGGGCCACCCTCCCGGCTAGCCCCCCTACCGTGGAGCGCATTTCCCCCATTTCCGACTGAATGGTCTCCACTGTGGACTGTAGTTTGGTGATATGGCCACCAACTTGGGTCACCTGGCCGACTATATCACCCATGCCGGTCTGTAGCCCTGCTACCCATCCCGGGGTTGTCTCGCGGGCTACCGGGGGCTCCCTTTCCCGACCCCTTACCGTCGTGGCGAGCTCCTGTTCCTCCTCTTCCTACTCTAACGACAGGCTTGCGATGGTGCGCTCTCTTCCCAGCCCCCGGAGCTGCGCGCGTTCGCTGGAAATTCCTTCACATTTACGCGCGCGCTCGACAAGGGCGTTAAAGGGGAGACGTGTATAGCTCATGTCTGGCTGCCACCACGACGTGCGAGTCAAGTATCGCTGGATCTTCTCAGCGGCAAGCTCCTCAATCATCTCTGTCGTGTATCCCAGGTGTGCGATCTTTGTTAGCTCGCGCACATCCTCGGCATAATCACGCAGGTCCTCGCCGGGTTGGCGGTAGCGTGCCTCTAAGGCTGCTTTTGCCTACTCCTCATCACGCGTACCGAAACGCAGATCAAGTCGGCGCATCAGTTCCTCTAGCTGTGTCTGCGCGCTTGTGGGTAGGGCTTCCACAAAATTGGCTGCCCGCCCATCCAGGTTCATAATAAGTTGGCGTAACGCCTGCGCGTCCGTCCACCCATTAATCTCTTTAGCCCCTATGACGTTGCGGGCGAATGCCTTCCACCAAGGAGCCCCCCGGCTGGTAAATATATGCCATATTTTTGCGTGGGGTAACGCGGGGGTTCGTACCGCTTCTGACGCCAAACTGTGGGGGCTGCCGTCCCCCGCCATCACTGATTTGTCGGGGCCGTTGCCCCCTGACTCCCCCATTACATTTGTACTACTACCACCTGGCAGTTCTGTAGGGTTCGGGTTAGCGACCTCCAACTCCTCGCCCCCCGGGACCCCTGACTTTGTTACCGACCGCGTTGGCATGGCTCAATTAGTGGGCTTGTACGCTTTACTCTTGCGGCGCGCTACGCGGGTTCAGTGGCGGCGTGCTGCGGTGAGCGTGCTCGCGAAGCAAGACTCTGTCCCGTACGTAAAAAAATGGGTACGGCGCACCGATGCGTGACTCACGTACGTAAACAAATGGGTACGGTGCGCCGACGCGTGATTTCAGTACATAAACAAATGGGTACGGTATGCTGACGCATGACTCCCTCACACACACGCTCTACGCGCCTAGGCAATAACAAACCCAACACCGCTACCTGCCCAGCCCCATACACCAATCACACGCGAGGGAGTTGGGTTCGGGGGTGAGAGGGCAGGGGTGTCTGCCGTGCGCGCGCCGCTTATTGGAGGGAGTCACTCCGCTCTGATTTAAAAGGGCCGTTTAAACAGCCGCGCGTGTACGCGCACACCAGGCGCTTAGCTCTCTGCTTCGCTAGAAACAACCGCGCATGCACGCAACCGCAAGACACTCCCGTAAATAGTCGCCCAGGTATGCGAACGCTAAGCACTCCCGTAAACAGTCGCACAGGTACGCAAGCGCTAAGCACTCCCATAAACAATCGCCCAGGTACGTGAACGCTAAGCGCTCCCGTAAACAGCCGCACGGGCACGCGAATGCTAAGCACTCCCGTAAACAGTCGCCCAGGTACGCGAACGCTAAGCACTCCCGTAAACAGTCGCCCAGGCACGCGAACGCTAAGCACTCCCGTAAACAGTCGCCCAGGTACGCGAACGCTAAGCACTCCGGTAAACAGTCGCCCAGGTACGCAAACGCTAAGCACTCCCGTAAACAGTCGCCCAGGTACGCGAACGCTAAGCACTCCGGTAAACAGCCGCACGGGCACGCGAACGCTAAGCACTCCCATAAACAGTCGCCCAGGTACGCAAACGCTAAGCACTCCGGTAAACAGCCGCACGGGCACGCGAATGCTAAGCACTCCGCCTTCCTCTTCACACTCACAAAGACCACACGACACAGTTTTATCCCCCTACTAGCTATTTTATTCACCGCGAGTAACCCGCTAAACTACTCGTGATTGTGTGGGTCAGCAGACTTTAGCTTATCCCTCGGGGATCCTGGGCTCAACTTATCCTGCCTGCCTCTCCGCTTTCTTCCTTCTGATCAATTAGCCCGCACTCACCTTAGTCCCAATCTGATGCTGCAGAAGCTGTGGAACGGTGATGTTCCCGCACCCCGTGCCCCCCTGTCCAATCAGAGGTCTGGATTTTCCCGCCCTCGGATCACCGCTCTGGTGACGTCACCGCAGTGGTTTATTGGACGTCCGCTTTTCGTTCTTCCCGCTATCCGCCCACTGACTCGTGTTTGTGTGTGTGTGGTTCCACTCGCGGTGGCTAAACAGCCCCTGCCATGACCATGCCATTACAATCCCAGGTCACAGCACCGCGGTGCTCTTCAGCCTCGGGGGTAGGTCGCCCAATTTCCCGGCTGCAGGAAACCATGAAGCTTGATCTCATTAGGGGCTTCTGGATAAAAACCTGTTGGCCAGGTGACCTTCCCTCCCGGCTCTACGTGGGGTGTGTGTGCATTCGTGTGATGGGCGCGCCACGTCGGCGCCGTCACTCCCCGGTGGCTGCGTCACGGCGGTGGGCACGGCCCCGATGGAGCGTCTCCGCTGCCGCGGCACCACAACCTCTGGGTCACTGAGCCGCTTCCAAACACCCCCCATGTCAAATACATAAGCAGGAACCTGTATCGTGAGCAGCAGCATTATTTGAATACTCTGCCAAAACAATTTGAATTGTGGAGTGGTGGCACAATTCCGCAATAGCTTTATCATATGTCTGGTGATAGGAAGAATTTCTACAAGACCGAGTTCTAGAGAACCCCTTTACGCGATGTTTTGGTCTACTCTTCCACACTGGGCAGATGTTTCAGTAGAGGAAGGAGTACCCACAATTTAACGCACCGCATCCACGGCCCCTCTCCTAAGTGGGCGTCCCCAGCCCGAATGCTCGCAGGAAGCCCTCCCAGCCTCCCTGCTCGACGAACCAGGCCCCGCACACGTTCACCAACAAGGCGGCCACCACGTCCGTCACGGCCGACTTCTCCGCGTCGCTCAGACGTACGCAGTCCACCAGCCTCTTCGCGAGGGAGGAGCGAGCAGAGCACCACCAGGACCACCACGCGGCCCCAGCTCGCAGAGCCATCGCGGATGACTTCCCAGGCCACGTCCATGAGCAGCCGGCGGTGCCCTCGGTGCTCCACCCACTCCGTGTGAGGAACAGGTCCCCCAGGCAGTTGACCACCTCCTGCACCAGCTGTGCTGGCTAAACCTTCTGCAGCTGCTGGACCTGCAGCTGCTCCTGCACCTGCAGCTACTCCGTCTGTGTCACCAGGTGAGCCATGTAGCCGACGATCAGATCCGCTGTCAAGACGGTCAGCAGCTGCAGCACCTCCTTTTCCTCCCCCTCATCTTCTTCCTCCTCCTGCCCGTGTCTCATTCCTCCTCGCCGTGTCCCACTCCCTCCCCCTGTCTCCCTCCACCTCCCTGTGTCTCCCTCCTACTGTAATGTTTTGCTTTTGCAAAACACGTACTAATTTGTCAGTTACTCCCGAGATATATGGTATTTTAATTGTTTTAACAATCTTATCGATTTCAGCATTGTTGCTTTGCCATCGTGATTTGGCATTCAATGCTCTGTTAATTTGAGCATTATTGTAGCCATTCTGTCGTAGTGTTTCTTTAACGTGTTTAATCTCTCTCACGAGACTTTCACCATCTGACACTGCTTTAGCCTGATATATCAGCGTCTTGATAAGAGAGGATGTCTGAGCTGGGTGATGATGTGATTCTGCATTCAAATAGCATCAGTGTGTGCGTTCGCTTTCTGTAAACGCTGTGTGCTATTTTACCATTTAGGCCATGTCCAAGCAAAATATCTAGGAACGGGAATGTGTTATTCACCTCCATTTCCATGGTGAACTGGATGGCCGGGTTTTGTGCATTGAGATGATTTAGAAAATCATTAAGTGTATCTTTACCATGTGGCCAGGCAACCAAAGTGTCATCCACATATCTAAACCAAAAACATGGTTTCAATGTGCTCGAGACAAGTGCTCTTGTTTCAGAGTTTTCCATGTGCATATTTGCTATAGCCGGAGATAAAGGAGAGCCCATTGCTGCTCCTTCCTTTTGTTTAAAGAAATCACCTCCAAAAGAAGTAAGTGTTATTTAAACAATGATGAGCCAGTTTCAGAATATATTTTGGTAAACCTGTATTCTTTACTAGTGTATCAAGTAATTTAAGTGACTCGTTCACTGGAACCTTAGTGAATAGAGAAATCACATCAAAACTCACCAGAATATCATTAGGGTAAAGTTTAATATCTTTATTCACATTCACAAGATGTTCTGAATTTCTTATGTATGAAGATGTCCTCCCGATGTAGGGATGTAATTGTTTAGTTATATGTTTTGCTAATTTATATGTGGCAGAGCCAATTGTACTGACTATGGGTCGTAATGGGATGCCGATTTCATGAATCTTTGGTAGCCCATACAGTCTAGATGGTTTTGAGGCCCTTGGAATTATTCGGTATTGCTCATTCTTAGGGATTAATGAATTTGCAATTATTGCAGTAGTCTGACGTTCTAAAGTATTAATAGGATCTCGTTTAATTTTAATGTGGGTACTTTTCTCTAGTAAATCTTTAATTTTATTATCATAATTGGCTCGTGGCATCACCACAGTAGTGCGGCCTTCATCAGCTGCCAGGATTTTAAAATCTTTATTTAAATGAATCTCTCTTAAGGCTTTTGCTTCGTTCGAGCTAATATTTATTTTTGGTACTTTGCTATTTTCAATTATTTTGGCAACCTCGTGTCTAGTCATCTCTGCCTCATTATGTGGAAGGAGTCTAACTGTTGATTCTACCTCAGCAATTATCTCATCCACTGGAATTGTGCGTGGGGTAACGGCAAAGTTAAGGCCTTTAGAAAGGACAGAGATCATGTCACTGGTTAAAACAGTGTTAGTCAAGTTCATTACGGGTTTGTTTTTAAATTGTTCGTTTTTAGTGGGTATTTGTTTATTATGAAGTCTAGATAATTTATTCATTTGGCTAGTTTTGGTTAGATTAAACACATTATCAGCCGATTGTTGTGTTATGGTCTCGATTATATTCCAATAATGCATTGATCTACTTGCTTATATCTAAGTGCAACTGCCTTAGAGATTCTGAAATGTAAGATAATTCACTCCTGTTGTGCTGTATTCTCTCTATTAATAATCATTTGCTAGCTTTGTGTAGTATTTGGTTAGCTTTAGCAGACTTTGTGATGTGTTATTTTAACTGCGTTTGGTATTAACTTCGAATCTCTGCACCTTTTGAGGAACGCCAGTGAAGATATCAATTCCATCCGCTTGATGCGGAGCTTCTCCAACTTTCTGGTTTTAAGAAAAGTATCCTCCCCATAGAGGTTAGTCAGTTTAACACGTAGGCTTTCGCGACCAATATTATTCATAATAAACGTGTGGGTCAAGGTAAATATGACCCCCACATGCCATGCTGAGGCCTGGTTTGGTGTTTTTATTCATTATTAAAATTAAAAGAAACAATAGAAATATGTATCTATATGTATTGAAAAATTACTTGTTAATATTAAGATGGAAAAGGGGCCTAGATACAACATTCCGCCCTTTTAAAAATGATCGGTGGTCAATTGGCCACGGGTCATTTTTAAAACAAAGAATCTATGCACTTTTCCATCATGAATCATCAATATTACTCAAGTAATTTTTCCTTACAACGCGCGCACGTCACAACTTATGATTACATTTGAAATAAGAAAAGAAATACTAAAAGGAAGGTAAAACAAGGGGAAATTGTTTTACTGGCTACATGTTATAGGAGATGTCGTTATTCCATGTACCCACGTTCAATACTGTCCGCAATCGAAATACATTTTCGGGTTTGACCAGTGGGAAATTCAACAAAAATCCCACCTGTCTGGTCTGGGAGTCCCCATGTATGGGTGTGGCTGTACCCATTTTAAAGGCAATTTGTACCTGTGTTGTACTGATTGTTTCCAGGGATGCTAATGGTATCACATTTTTTTTAGTGTTGGAGTTACCAGATATGAAGGAAATTGTCCTTGGAGAAGATCACTGATGCTGCCGCTGGTGCAATGCAACAAGTCTTTGGATCAACTATTGAATTTGCTGTCGAGTATTCTCTTCTTCGTACAGATCTCGGATTGCGAAACCCAATTCTTGGATTGTTAAGTTAACCATGGCGGAGTGCAGGTTAACGAGAACCACGGTGTCTCTCTGACTTTCTCATGTTACCTCTCTGCCACCTTGTACCAAGTCATTGATAACCTGACTGACTCTTTTAGTCAAGAGTGTATCATATCTCTCATGGCCAGGTATCTTAGAGTTACCGATGACCCTTCCATGCAACATCATCACATCATCGTCCCGGCTCATCGTCGTGATGGCTTTGGCCTAATGAACATGGCTCACTGGTTCGTATCGGTAATTTATTTTATCACTCCCTTTCCATGTGAGATTGTGTGGCGTGAAGTTATGCTGTGCGTAACCAGGATCAACATACACCACGAGTTTCCGTACTCGACTGTTGGGGTCATTTGTATTCTCCGCAGCCCTGTGCACATCTGCTGCCTCTGGGAGTCGATTTGACTCTGGGCCACAATTCCCTTCTGCGCTACGATTCGATTCTGGGTCACGATTCGATTCCGTGCTTTTGAGTATGCTGTGTTTCAACACAATTCCCGATCCGTCACGGATATTCTTCTCCTCCACTTCAACACTCTGATCTCCATCCCTCCTTAGTGTGCCCGAGCACAATTTAACATCCAAAGGCTGATGTCTGCATTCATCTGCCTCTTCCACAGTACACTCACGCACTTCCGCGACACAAGGGATGGCATTTATATTTACCAGACAATCAGGTTTTCCTTCCCCTCCCTGCGGTTGGTTATCATCTCCTGTAGGATCACACTTTAATGCAGTTATGTTTCCCTGCTCGATAGGTGTGTCAATTACGGGAGCAACACTTGCGCTCTCCACCACATTATCAGAACTGGTGCCCGACGCATTTATTGTTTCCCAATCATTGGGACCCTCCTGGTTTACCTTGTCAACCGCAGCCTGCTTAATTTTTTTAACGGGTCCATAATTTCCCTGCAGCTCCACGGACACCACTCTCACTGAAAGCTCCCTCTCAACCAATGTGATTGATTCATCACGTGCCCGTGTCATTTTTTGTGTCTCAGCCAAGCTCACGCCTGTCTCCCTATTCCTCATGCCTCTGCTCTCTCCTGGTAAAACTGGTGGGGGAATCGATCGGAAGTGGGCCGATTGTGTTTGATCCCTCGTGTGTCGTGGCATTGGGACCCGGCATGATTCTGCTCTTGGTCTACACACACCGCGATTCTCGCAAATATGCGTCCCTGCACGCTGCGATCGCTCCCAGCCTGCGGGCCATTGCCTCGCTGGTGGTGCTGTGTTTCTGCTCACGTGATTTCTATTTCCCTCTGAAACGCTGGTTACATCATCCCTCTCTCTGGGTGTCGTAGAACTATTGTCTTTAGCTCTGTACAGCCAAGCTCTGTGCGCCTTATCCTCTATATGGTGTAAGGAGGCTGTTTCTGGATTCAATACCATTCCCACAATTTCTGTAATCTCTGGACTCAAAGACCCGAAAAACATAACTTTGAACCTTTTGTCACCTTCGTGATACTGATCCACATCACCCGCGTAGTACGCTCTTTTAAACCGTAGGAGGTAATCTCGCGGATCCTCGTCTGCGCACTGGGTCATAGATTTTGCAGCATTAAATCCCTCAGACCATGTTAAATATTCTCCAAACTTCCGGCTCACTGCCAGGCTCAGCTTTTTGAAATCGTTCCGAACCTTGTATGAAAGCGACTTTACCCATGGTATAGACTGCTCGTGCAAGCTTCGTCTCAGTAAACTGGCTTTCTCATTCGTTTTCCTCAAACCCCTGATCACTGCTTCTGCTTCTACCGTTGCGATGTGAGCGTGTATGTCTCTGTTCCTATCGTGTGGATCAAAGTAGGGAATTCTGACGAGAGCCTTGTCCATCAATTTCAGAGTTTTACTACTGAATGAGTATTCGGACAGTTGATCATCGTCAGAGGCGTCTGTTCCTGAGGAGTGCTCACTCGAGCTGTCACCATCACGGTGGCGCTGCTTAACATAACTTTTGTAGTGCCTTTTGCACCTGTAACGTGAGTCAACTTTGCTCGGTGACTCCTGCTTATCCCATGGCTCATGCTTGTGTGATGTGCGTCTTTCTGGAAAGTAATCTCTGCCATAGGTTCCACGTCGGTCGTGCTTGCGTGGAATGTGTCTACCAAATGAGCTGTCTCTGTCATGTCGCTCGTCTTGCCCCAGCTCCGCCCTTTTTTGCTCGATCAGTACAGAATATCCTGCTGACTTAGTGTTAATATTTTTTTCCTCTCTAGCCTCGAAGTTGTCAGTCCTATGTTTTCCTATTTTCATCCGTATCTCTCCCTCCCCTCTCTCGAGTCGCGAGGGGGAATCTCTGTCAAAACCACTTTGATTGGTAGCCACACCTCCTGTGTGACCTGTCTCTGGTTTACGTCCGCGTGGCTCGGAGTGTGGTAAACTGTTACTCCCGTATGTGTTATGTGTATCAACATCTGGGGGTTTCGCTGGTGCATTCAGCGCCGACTCTTTTTCTCTCACGAGGGCGTGCAGACGCTCAACCTCCTCTATTAGGGACAGTTTCTCCTTCCTTTCCCTGTCAAATTTTTCCCCAGTCCATAATCTTTCTCTGTATGTCTGTGTGAGGAGATACGAGTCTAACCTTGCTATTTCTGCAATTTTTACGTCACGTTTGGCTTTGCTACATTTCATCACATCCTTAAGTAGTTTCCTCCTATGTGCCTTAACATCTTCTATATGTCTCCCCTCCCATACGTCTCTCTGCTCTGTCTGCTGTCTAGCAGTCCGTCCAGTACGTTTTAACACAAATTCACGATATTGTTTTTCCATAGATTCTATCTCCTCCTCGGAGGTCCATTCTGTATCAGTGTTATGCGTTGGGATGTCACCCTCAGAACGTTGCGGGTCATGTGCCATCTCTATTACGTAGTGTAGTTAATAGACCTAAGAGTGTATCTTAACTCTAGTCTCTTATGTGTGGCGTGAGTTACTCTGGAATTCCACTTCAGAGTACATATAAAAACATTCGTATCACAGGATGTGTTGGTTCAACTCGAGCAAATAATCTTACCCCCACTGTCTTTGTTATCCACTGCTACTCTGGTATTTTCCTTCAGAGTGCGTTTTTTTGTTTGTTTACACCGTTTACAGTCACAGGGCAATGTTAGTTCACAATACCTTGATTAATACAACAGTGATTCGTTCCTTAATTTAAGCATAAACTGTCTGCGAGAGATCCCGGATACGAGCCCCCAATTTGTTGTATATGTGGGTGTGTGAAAATTGATGAAAAATAATTAAAATTAAATGAAATTCGAAATTTGCATAATTAATCCGAAATTATGCTAATTTGTGTACGTATGCGTGTAACTATGCTAATTAGAGAGGTAATCGTATTAATTTATACGAGTGGGTGTGGTTGTGTTAATGATAGCCTTTATGATAATCAGGCCCCGTCTCGTTGACGAGGTGGGGTTATCAATCAGGATAACGCAATCAATCGTGTGCCGTTACGCTAGTGTCAATTCGGCCTCGTTGTCTAACTTCGTATTATAGATCAGCATAATACAATGATTCTCGCTTTAACACTCCCCGAGTGTTCATATTTTAGGTCTCATGTTCACATCGTTCGCATTAGTTTAATGAGTGTGGATTGGTGTGTTTATAGTTTAGGTTCCCGAGTTCATATCTCGTCGCAGGATACAGATCTTATGCAAAAACTTCAGGAAAAAATCACACGACCACTTCTGTATTAATCAATTTATTTTCTAATTAAACCTTAACTATAATATGTATGTGACTCTCAATCTCGGAACTTCAACACGGTATCCACACGGTATCAAGACAGTATCATCAACGACTGTACGATTTCCCTTTGATAACACATGGACCCCGCATAAAGCGATTGCTGTTAGTGAGAGAGAGAGTCAGAACATGCAAATGCTATGTTACACAAAAGCTTATACATTATAATATGAACGATCATTATGCTTGAAATGGTCAGCACATTATCACAGGCGACTGATTAACATGCAACGGTATTCATATAAAAAGACAATCAAACAGTTATTATTTCCAAAGGCATAAATGTAACAACAGATCCACCGGACAGACTATAAGATTACCGAAATGGCTTAGTGTGAGGGTATGCGGCGGAACGTGTTATCTCACGGGAGATTAATTAATTAATTCGTGAATAAGAATGTATGATCAGAAAATCGGTTTAGCACGATTCCTCCCCGGGACCGTAGCTCCGTGGCGAAGGTGCCAAGGGTTAATTCGTATTGATGGATCGGTTGGTAACTTATGCGATTAGAAGTACAGTCCAAAACAAAATATTAAAGAGGGAAATTATGAATATACTTATAAATGACGGACTGTTATCACACGATCGATGCTTCCACAGCCAGATGGTTCACGGACTTGAGTGTTCGCTTCTGGTTAAGGACCTGTGTATGTTTGAGTGATATGAATTGTTTTGAATAGTCAGTGTTTGGAATTAATTATTTGCGTTGCCATATGCTGAAGTTGGCATCGCTTGTAGGAGAAGTAGCCTCGCTCCCTTTAGAGCGGTGAGGTGTGTGGGAGTGCATCATACGAATCGCCGCCCTCCTCCACGCAGCAGCCAGCCTCTGTCCACGGGGGAGAGTTGCTTGATCGCTCTCAGTTCTGCTCAGTGGACACCTCTCTCCACTGCTGGATGAGCTGCGCGATCACGCTCGTGCTGGTTCGCTGACAGCAGTTTCTCTCCGCTGTTGGATGAGCTGCATCGGCACGCTCCCTCTCTCTGGGTGGAGAACTCGAACGTGCTCGTTGCTGGTTTGCTGAAAGCAGGTTTTTCTCCACTGCTGGATGACTCAAGTCGCACGTGCTCTTGCTCTGGTTTGCAGAAGCTCTTGCTTGGTGCGTCGGTCGCTCTGCAGCTGGACTCAATGTAGAATAATCTTTCAGCAATACTCTGTCTTTCAGCTCTTGGAAATCACACTAGGTGACGCCTCACTACCTTGCGAGTCTTGCCAACGTCAGTGGGTAGCGACGGGGCCACTTTGGCTTCTGCTCGCCGCCCCCTGCTCTGCAGCTCGCCGGCTGGCGACCTGTTGCTCTCGTTCCCGATTGGAACTGCTCCTGAGCCGGCCCACTGGTCGAACTCCCCGCGTTCCGACCTCCTCCGATTCGAACTCCCCGAGTTCCGACCCCCTGGTAGAACTCCCCGAGTTCCGACCTCTCCGAGTCGAACTGTCTCCCGAGAGTCGACCCCCCCCGGTCGAACTCTGGTGAGCCGACCCCCCCCGGGTCGAACTCTTCCGAGTTGCTCCTCCGAGTCGAACTGTCTCCCGAGAGTCGACCCCCCGGTCGAACTCTGGTGAGCCGACCCCCCCCCCCCCAAGTCGAACTGAGGTTTCAATGCTCAGGATCCTCTTTTTATGCCCAAAAATCCCTTCACTCGGATCCTGCCCACAAGGCGAGGTTTCTTTCGATTTTTGCTGTGTAAGGATTTGTCCGTATGTATCTGCGTCCGTGTGTGTGTGTCCGTACATGTGTCAGTGTGTGTCCTTGTGTAGATCACCCACGGTATATTCCGTTGTCATACTCCTACCATAAAACCCACAAGTAAAACAATCAAATGTTATAAATTGTCTCGAAGGCGCCTCTCTGTCTGGGTGCACAACCTGGAGGGAGGGGTGATATTCCCTCCGACTTTCACCGACGCACAAAGAAATGGTTAAAAAGTTTTAAGTTAACATTTCATTTCATCAGAATTCCATAGTTATGATTCTGTATTAATCCAAGGTCTGAGTCAGCTTCTCTTTGTGGTGTTTGACTCGTGTTTCCCCAAGCGTATACACACTCCTACCCCGCGCTGCAGGGATACAAAGACGGCCGGGATTTCCCTTTCTCTCCGACCCTGGGTTTAACATCGCCCTTTGCTTACGTTGCAGTTTTGCTGTCCGCTTGCATTTCTTTTCCTCTCTACTCTTACTTTAACCCTGCTTATTATTTGCGTATGGGTGGAGGCTAGAGCATTTATGTTGACTTAGGAAAACCTGATTGTTATAGGCTTCGGGTCAAGTCGTATAGACATTATTAAAATATGGAAATACATTTCATATTAAATTAATAGACGGGTGATGGTTACATTGACGTAGCTTGTGGCAGGGTTCAATTGAAGTGGGTGTGAAGATCAATAACTTTAGCCTACCCTGTCGTTAAATTCCGACTTTAAGTTGCTTTAATAGTAATACAGCACCAATTAGCTTTTTTGACTTAACTAGATCTAGACTAACGCAACCTCCCAGTGACCCTGGCTTTGTGTTTACGTCAGCCCTTTGCAATCCACTGCGCTCTGCTCTCTATCTGCTCCCTCTGACCCTGGGAGGGCTCTGAACGTCAAAATCGTGTTAGTGGGTCAAGGTAAATATGACCCCCACATGCCATGCTGAGGCCTGGTTTGGTGTTTTTATTCATTATTAAAATTAAAAGAAACAATAGAAATATGTATCTATATGTATTGAAAAATTACTTGTTAATATTAAGATGGAAAAGGGGCCTAGATACAACACCTCCCCCAGGGGCCGTGGCAGGTGGAATGCTACCACACGCCTCTTCCACAGTAGCAGAGCACTCTGCGAGGCTTGCAGTGTGTCCTTATTCTGTCTTTTTAATTCTGGGCCAAAGAGGTCCCATAAACGTAAACGTGTTGTATTTAAAATATAACACAAACATAACAACAATGATGAATGGCTTAGTGGGTAAAGTAAGACGCACCCCAAAACGGGTGAGCTTAATAAATCCGATCTCTCCTATTACCGGATTATAGGATGCAACCCAAACTTTGTTGTATCAGTGTGGTGAGTCTGTGGGTCTTTGTGTGGTGACGATCTCTCTGGGTCTCTGTGTGATGATGGCCGTGTCGGGTGGTGGCGGGTTTAACAACACAACATTATGAGATTCACGAGATCTAACCCAAACAAGACCTGTACTACGGAGTCAACAACAACGACATGAGGGCTCTCCGACGCGCGTCGCGGTTGGGGTCAGGGTGAGGTCGCGCCGTCTCCTCCGTACGGATTGTTTCTTCTTTTCCCAACTGCGACGTTCTCGCTCTCTCCTCTCTTTTTGTCTCCACCGTCGCCAATCGTCGGAGCTCGGCATCCGCGGCCGCTCTCCTAGGTGGGCGACCCCAGCCCGAATTCTCGCCTGAAGCCCTCCCAGCCTCCCTGCTCAACGAGCCAGGCCCCGCACGCGTTCACCAGCAGGGCGGCCACCGCGTCCGTCACGGCCACCGTCTTCTCCGCGTCGCTCAGACGTAAGCAGTCCACCAGCCTCTTCGCGAGGGAGGAGCGAGCAGAGCACCACCAGGACCACCACGCGGCCCCAGTTCGCGGAGCCATCGCGGAGGACCTCCCAGGCCACGTCCACGAGCAGCCGGAGGAGCCCTCGGTGCACCACCCGCTCCTCCGTGTGGCTCACCAAGTCCAGAACGGAGTCTCTGAACCGCACGAGGAACAGGTCTGCCAGGCAGTTGACCACCTCCTGCACCAGCTGTGCTGGCTGAACCTCCTGCAGCTGCTGAACCTTCTGCACCTTCTGCAGCTGTTCCTGCAACTGCAGCCACTCCGTCTGTGTCGCTAGGTGAGCCATGAAACCGGCGATCAGATTCGCTGTCAAGAAGGTCAGCAGCTGCAGCACCTCCTTCTCTTCCTCCCCCTCATTTTCCTCCTCCTCCTCCTCCTCCCCCTGTCTCCCTCCACCTCCCTGTGTCTCCCTCCTCCCCCGGTCTCCTTCCTGCTCCCCGTGTTTCCCTCCTTCCCCCGTCTCCCTCCTCCCTGTGTCTCCCTCCTCCTTTTCCTTTTTTGCTGATGAAGTTTTTCTATTTCCACGAGGTGGTAACACCATATCCCTTATTCTGTAATTGTAATTCTGGGCCAAAGAGGTCCCACATATGTAAACATTTTGTATTTAAAATATAACACAAACATAACAACAATGAATAGCTTAGTGGGTAAAGTAAGACGCACCCCAAAACGGGTGAGTTAAATCAATCCGATCTATCCTACTACCGGATTATAGGACGCAAACCATACTTTGTTGTAACAAGAACATAAAAAAACTGAGTCTCTTAATCAGGTGAATACGGTAAAGGGGCTGAGTCTGTGGTTGACAGTGTGGTGAGTCTGTGGGTCTCTGTGTGGTGACGATGTCTATGGGTCTCTGTGTGGTGATGGCCGTGTCGGGTGGTGGCGAGGTATAACAACACAACATTTATATATTCACGCGATCTAACCCAAACAAAACCTGTACTACGGAGTCAACAACAACGACATGAGGGCTCTCCGACACGCGTCACGGTTGGGGTGAGGTTGCGGTCTGTTGTATATGTAGGTTATGAAAATTTGATGAAAATAATAAAAATTAAATCAAATTTGAAATTTGCATAATTATCCGAAAAAATGTTAATTTGCTGTAATTTATGCGCATAAACTATGCGAATGCGAGAGATAATCGTATTAATTTATGCTAGTGTATGTGTGATTATGCTACTGCGAGCCGTTATGATAATTAGGCCCCGCCTCGTTGACGAGGGTCGGTTTTCAATCGGGATAATGCAATTAATCATATGCAGTTATGCAGGTACTTGAGCATGTCAGATTAAACTCGGCTGTGTTGTTTAACTTTGTACTATCGATCAGTATAATACAATTATTCCCGCTTTAACATTTATTGAGTATGTGGTAGTGTGTTCAGCCAGGTCTCCAAGTTCAGATCTCAGCACAGAATACAGTTCTTATGCATAAATGTCACGAAAGAACACAACACTTCTGTGTTAATCAATTTTAATGACGATAGTAATAATGACGATAATGATGACGATGGTGATAATGATGATAATGATGACAATAATAACAATGGTGATGATGCGTACTTCAACAGCTCCAGCACGAGACAGTTGTGTCCGCGGAAGTGGAACGAGTGCAGGACGCGGATGACGCCGTGCAGCTCAGCACTGCCCTCCCCCTGCAGCTCCGTGATCACCTTCAACTCCATCCTCTGCATCTCCATTTTGGTAGGGCTGTGTGCACACAGCAAGTCTGTGGGTCTCTAGTTCATAGTAGTTTTACGACGGTTATTTTTTTAGTGAGATAGTTTCAGTTTATAGTTAGAGATAGTTTTGCAGAGGTTATTATCATTGTTGTTTACTATTATACTCATTATTTTGTAACCATGTTGTATTTACTTGCATTTATTATCTATTATTGTATTCATTTATAATTATAACCATGGCCGCTGTGTTAAGACCACCAGCACCCACGCACACCACCACCACCACCAACCCCATCACCCCTGCCCCAACCTACTGGATGGGCAGTGCCAGCATCTTGACAGCCACCAGGAATCCCATATTGTGGTCCACGCACCGCAGCACCACTCCCTGCCCTCCCTCGCCAATCTTCTCTCGCACCTCGAAGCGGCATTGGAGCTGCTCCTGGGGTATCTAAGAAGCAGCAGCAGCAGCGCCGCAACGGCCAGTCAGAGTCACAATCACGATGGGAATGTTTTACGCTTAGTGGTAGCAGCAGTGGTAGTACTGAGTAGTAGTTAGTAGCAGTAGTGTCTGTGTGCGCCTGTGTGCCTGTTTGTGTGCGCATCTGCGTGTGTGTGTGTCTGTCTGCGCGAGTTTCACAGGGATATTTCTCATTGCAAGCTTTGACTTTAACATAGCCATTTCTGTGACCAGACACAAGCTAATCACTCAGCAATTTCAATGCTAAATTATCCTGTTTGATTTGTACTAGGTGCCTCTGTGGATGTGTAGGCTTTGACTTTAACATAGCCATTTCCGTGACCAGTCACAAGCTAATCACTCAGCTCTTTCAATGCTAAATTTTATGCTAATTCGTTTGTCAAGGCGCTCTGTTTCTTCTCACACAGCTTAAAGGTCGCGGTCTGAGCTTGGCTGTGTTCACTCCAGCGCTTTCCTCCAGACAGTCTCGTCCCTTCACCTGATGAAGGCCGCTTGTGTTGTGGCCGAAACGTCGTGAGAATTTTATTGTGTTATTTTATTTGATCAATGTATTATTTTATTCTCATTCTACGCTACTTTACCGAAAGAACCAAAGAAGATGAATCCTTGCAGCCAAGATAGCTTTAAATCGAAATTTAACAGAATGGTATTGAACCTTTTTCTTTACAGGGTGGCCCTGGGGCTTGCCACGTGGCAGGTGTCGTCCATTGTCCATACCAGACCCCTCCAGCTCTCTCACCCTGGGTCAGCTGCCCCTTCCATGTCCTGGAAACCATGGCAAGGTCATCCTATGAGGACTGCCTGGATGAAAACCAGCATGGAAGGGGCCCAGGGTGGGACCGGCTATGCTTTTGGGCTAGTCCCGTTTGTGTGTGGTGTGCGGTGTCTTCGTAGCAATCGTTCTCCACTGTAGTCCTGGCATCTGCTGCTCAGCTTCATTCCACAGCTGTGGTTCCAGTGGCGCGGTCTCTCCGGGGACCCATGTGGTGTGTGTGTGGGTGTGGCATGTATCACGGGGTGGGTGGATAGTATCGTGATAGTGGTCATGGTAGGCACCGATCCACGACCTCCATCACCCCTACTGAGTGGTGGACATGCCACCACAAAGCAGCATGCGGCGGAGGAGTGAGGTGACCGCTCTCGCCTCACGAGCGAGGCCCTCTCGCTTCCTCTTCATTCCCTGCATCACCACCTCCATCTCCTCCTTTGTCTCATCCTCCTCCACCTCCTCTTAATCCTCCACCACCATCTTCTCCCCCTCTTCTGTTTTCTCCATTCTCTCTTCATGCTCCTCAACCTCCGAGGTGGCGTCGGTGGCATCGGTGGTGGCAGCGGAGGTGCTGGAGGTGATGGCCGTGGTGGCGGTGGCAATGGTGGTGATGGTGGCAGCGGAGGTGGCGGTGGCGGCAGCGGTAATGGCGGTGGCGCCAGCGGTGGTGGGGCGGAGGTGGCAGCGTTGGTGGTGGTGATGGTAGTAGTCCTGGCGAGGCACCGCTCTTCCTCCATGAGGCGCTTCTCCTCCTCGACGCTCTTCACGTTGGCGAGACACTTCTCCTCCACCAGACGCTTCTCTTCCGTGAAGCACTTCACTTTAACGAGGCGCTTCTTGAGGAAATAGTCTCTGAAGCAGTTCTCCTCTGTGCGGCGCTTCACCCTGGCAAGGCGCTGCACCTCAAAGAGGTGCTCCTCTACCATGTGGCGTTTCTCTGTCGCATGGTCCTTCTCCTCCTGGAGATGCTTCACCCCGCTGAGATCCTTCAACTCCCCAATTATCCTCTGTTCAAGCAAAGATAATCACATGAATATACAGACATGCAAGCAGAAATTCATTTAAGTTTTTCAGATTCATTTATTTGGTATAACCCTGTGAGCTATGTTGCTCTTGACTCGGGTGCAACCGCAACAAACAAAACATGATCAAGGAACATCTTAAAGCGACTACACGCAACAGAAAAATCCAGGAAAAGACAGCAAAGTCTTCCAGAAAAGCACCGTATATCAACACTGTGTGCAAAAATCCCGGTGGGATGCAAGTCGAATAATAACAATCATAAGACAATTTAGATTAAAGTTATCAGGCTAACTCTGTACTACAAAAAACAAACATGGCTAAACCAAAACGTTTTCAAAATCACCAAAATAAAGCTATAAAAACAATGTAACAGTGATCATAGGAACTGTGATTCAAATTTAACAATTAACGATATATACATAACATGTACGACCAAACTTTGCAGCCATAGCTGGCTGTATGAGTCACTCCATAACAGCAGAATTATGAGTCGCAGTATATAAAAAACATTCAATACACCTTTAAAGATCAGCACACTATTCAAGTGTACATCTATGGTACAATTTATTGAAAATAAGTTTTGGGAACAGAAACTTATTTATTTTGAACAACAGACAAATATTAGCAAGCACTGTTTATTACATTAACTTTGTTTAACTTTTTTGGTCCCAGTTGAGACATTCAGAACTATGACAAAACAAATAATTGTGCTCTGATCTAATGTGCAATCTGTGGCATATGAATTTGTTAAGGTGATGTTGTCCGGTCCTGTACATATCAAGTACAGTGAGGGAAAAAATTATTTGATCCCCTGCTGATTTTGTACATTTGCCCACTGACAATGAAATGAACAGAATATAATTTTAATGGTAGGTTTATTTGAACAGTGAGAGGCAGAATAACAACAAAAACATCCAGAAAAACATGTCAAAAATGTTATAATTTGATTTCCATTATCCTCCTAGCGAGGCCACGCTAGGAGGATAAAAGGGGATCCCGGGCAAAGGTTTGGGACTGTTGCTTGGAGTGGAATCTCGTCGGACTGCTGGAGTCATTGTCACCATCTGCATCTTCTCGGCGGTGTCAGACAGGCAGTCTGTTAGCTCTCTTGACTGAAAGTGTAGTGACCCCTTGTACCCTGTGAAGGCTATAATAAATAGAGTACCTACTGCTCCTCGTGTCTGCGTGTATCGCTAGACGTGGATCATAACGACAGTAGATGTACGCTCACTCTGAGTTTTTACTCAATGACGTTAAACTTCACATCTACCCTACCTCCATGCTACATGCCGACAACCCACTGCTTTGGTAACCAAACTGCAACGTCTTTTATTAGTAAACCTGCATTTTCTAATTTTACCCAAATCTTAACCTCGGTTGGATGTTGCCATCCTGCCGTGGAAACAACGAATCATTCGTGTCTCGAGCAGAAGATTGCAAGCCTTGTGTTAGAGAATGGCCCACTGAAGCTGTAATCACGGAGATACTTCTGAGTACCTTTCAAGTGCCCTCTCATCCACGTAATAAAGAGCAGGATCCTCCCTCCTGTAACGTTGGTCGTAACAATGTTCTTACTTCTTTGTGCTGTCAAGGACAACCGTGCTCACCTTGGTATGTCTCACTGTCACACTCACCTCTATTCGTACACTCACTCATCTGGGTCTGTCTCACTGTCATACTCACCTCATCCACACGCACTGACGTAGGTCTGTCTCATTGTCACACTCACATCACTAGTCACACTCACCCACCTGGGTCTGTCTCACTGTTACACTCACCTCTCTACCACACTCACCTGGGTCTGTCTTACTTTAACACCACATTCTACAGACACTTACATTGGTCTGTCTCAATGTCACACTCACCTCTACCCACACACACTCACCAGAGTCTGTTTCACTCTCTCACTCATTTGTCTTCCTACACTCACTCACTTGGGTCTGTCTTACTGTCACACTCACCACTCTACCCACACTAACCTGGGTCTCACTGTCTCACCTCCCTTCAAAAACACTGAATTCCTGCTAAACAACACGCGGTTCAACCCACAAGCACTTGGGAGAGCTACAGGGCTCACATGCCATGTCCTTCACAGTCCTGTAATTCGTTTTATTATTATTGCCCTAATTGAGTTTGGCAAAAGCCTGTGCGAGACTTTGAACAATATACACACAGGACCGTCCATAAGGGTGCTAGGCCAGGGGAAAATCCCAGCATGTGGGCCTCCGACGCCTTCAAATTCCACCGCAAGTATTACATCTGACACCCCCGTGACATTGAAGCGCAGGGCCCCTCCAATGCCCGCGGACCTGGGCGGTCGCTCCGATTCTCCGTATCCAAGGGGCGATTCTGTGTGCACAATGCAGACCTCCTTGTAAAAACATGGTTTTACGAGGGCCTCCTCACGCAAATTAAGTAGAGAACCACATTACTGCCATGTGATGGTTTATGTTTCGCAGTCATTGACGACCAGGCTGAGATCATGAACTCGCTAGACTTGACAACCCACTTTGATCACAGGCAACCTGTATCGTGAGCAGCAGCATTCTTTGAATACTCTGCCAAAACAATTTGAATTGTGGAGTGTTGACACAATTTTGCAATTGCTTTATCATACCTCTGGTTGCAGGAATAATTTCTAAAACAACATGTATTATGGGGTTGAATGCTTTTTGCTATTCACAAAATAAAACAAAAGCAGTCATGCAAATATCTTATTTAACACAGCACAGCAAAATCAGTTGCACCATTCAATTCCGCTCGTCCAGACGGGGAGAATTCAATCACATTTATTCCATGTGACGTTTCTTATGGGATTTAATGAGCGAAAACATTTTGACGCCAAACCGAGAGGATTCTGGGATGTTTGTGGTTTTTTGGTAATAACTCTGGAAGGAAACGTCGCAGACCCATCAATGTGGTACTCGTACTGCTCGCCTCATCGAGAGGAATCCAAAGATATGAGTGTTTAAGCTATGGGATATGAAATAGACGAGCGACCAACAAAACAACATGTATTATGGGGTTGAATGCTTTTTGCTATTCACAAATTAAAACAAAAGCAGTAATGCAAATGTCTGATTTAACACAGCACAGCAAAATCAGTTGCACCATTCAATTCCGCTCGTCCAGACGGGGAGAATTCAATCACATTTATTCGATGCAACGTTTCTTACGGGATTGAATGAGCGACAACATTTTGACCCCAAACCGAGAGGATTCTGGGATGTTTGTGGTGTTTTGGTAATAACTCTGGAAGGAAACGTCGCAGACCCACCAAGGTGGTACTCGTACTGCTCGCCTCATCGAGAGGAATCCAAAGATATGAGTGGTTAAGCTATGGGATATAAAATGGACGATCGACCAATAAAACAACATGTATTATGGGGTTGAATGCTTTTTTCTATTCACAAAATAAAACAAAAGCAGTCATGCAAATATCTTATTTAACACAGCACAGCAAAATCTGTTGCACCATTCAATCCCGCTCATCCAGACGGGGAGAATTAAATCGCATTTATTCGATGCGACGTTCCTTTTGGGATTTAATGAACCACAACATATTGACCCCAAACCGAGAGGATTCTGGGATGTTTGTGGTTTTTTGGTAATAACTCTGGAAGACAACGTCGGAGACCCATCAAGGTGGTACTCGTACTGCTCGCCTCATCGAGAGGAATCCAAAGATATGAGTCGTTAAGCTATGGGATATGAAATGGACGAGCGACCAATAAAACAACATGTATTATGGGGTTGAATGCTTTTTGCTATTCACAAATTAAAACAAAAGCAGTAATGCAAATATATTATTTAACACAGCACAGCAAAATCAGTTGCACCATTCAATCCCGCTCATCCAGACGGGGAGAATTAAATCGCATTTATTCGATGCGACGTTCCTTTTGGGATTTAATGAACCACAACATATTGACCCCAAACCGAGAGGATTCTGGGATGTTTGTGGTTTTTTGGTAATAACTCTGGAAGACAACGTCGGAGACCCATCAAGGTGGTACTCGTACTGCTCGCCTCATCGAGAGGAATCCAAAGATATGAGTCGTTAAGCTATGGGATATGAAATGGACGAGCGACCAATAAAACAACATGTATTATGGGGTTGAATGCTTTTTGCTATTCACAAATTAAAACAAAAGCAGTAATGCAAATATATTATTTAACACAGCACAGCAAAATCAGTTGCACCATTCAATCCCGCTCGTCCAGACGGGGAGAATTCAATCACATTTATTCGATGCGACGTTTCTTATGGGATTGAATGAGCGACAACATTTTGACCCCAAAACGAGAGGATTCTGGGATGTTTGTGGTTTTTTGGTAATAACTCTGGAAGAAAACGTCGCAGACCCATCATGGTGGTACTCGTACTGCTCGCCTTATCGAGAGGAATCCAAAGATATGAGTGGTTAAGCTATGGGATATAAAATGGACGATCGACCAATAAAACAACATGTATTATGGGGTTGAATGCTTTTTTCTATTCACAAAATAAAACAAAAGCAGTCATGCAAATATCTTATTTAACACAGCACAGCAAAATGTGTTGCACCATTCAATCCCACTCATCTAGTCGGGGAGAATTAAATCGCATTCATTCGATGCGACGTTTCTTATGGGATTTAATGAACGACAACATTTTGACCCCAAACCGAGAGGATTCTGGGATGTTTGTGTTTTTTTTGTAATAACTCTGGAAGGAAACGTCGCAGCCCCATCAAGGTGGTACTCGTACTGCTCGCCTCATCGAGAGGAATCCAAAGATTTGAGTGATTAAGCTATGGGATATGAAATGGACGAGCGACCAATAAAACAACATGTATTATGGGGTTGAATGCTTTTTGCTATTCACAAATTAAAACAAAAGCAGTCATGCAAATATCTTATTTAACACAGCACAGCAAAATCTGTTGCACCATTCAATCCCGCTCATCCAGACGGGGAGAATTAAATCGCATTTATTCGATGCGACGTTTCTTTTGGGATTTAATGAACCACAACATATTGACCCCAAACCGAGAGGATTCTGGGATGTTTGTGGTTTTTTGGTAATAACTCTGGAAGACAACGTCGCAGACCCACCAAGGTGGTGCTCATACTGCTCGCCTCATCGAGAGGAATCCAAAGATATGAGTGGTTAAGCTATGGGATATGAAATGGACGAGCGACCAATAAAACAACATGTATTATGGGGTTGAATGCTTTTTGCTATTCACAAATTAAAACAAAAGCAGTCATGCAAATATCTTATTTAACACAGCACAGCAAAATGTGTTGCACCATTCAATCCCACTCATCCAGTCGGGGAGAATTAAATCGCATTCATTCGATGCGACGTTTCTTATGGGATTTAATGAACGACAACATATTGACCCCAAACCGAGAGGATTCTGGGATGTTTGTGGTTTTTTGGTAATAACACTGGAAGACAACGTCGGAGACCCATCAAGGTGGTACTCGTACTGCTCGCCTCATCGAGAGGAATCCAAAGATATGAGTGGTTAAGCTATGGGATATGAAATGGAAGAGCGACCAATAAAACAACATGTATTATGGGGTTGAATGCTTTTTGCTATTCACAAATTAAAACAAAAGCAGTAATGCAAATATATTATTTAACACAGCACAGCAAAATCAGTTGCACCATTCAATCCCGCTCGTCCAGACGGGGAGAATTCAATCACATTTATTCGATGCGACGTTTCTTATGGGATTGAATGAGCGACAACATTTTGACCCCAAAACGAGAGGATTCTGGGATGTTTGTGGTTTTTTGGTAATAACTCTGGAAGAAAACGTCGCAAACCCATCATGGTGGTACTCGTACTGCTCGCCTTATCGAGAGGAATCCAAAGATATGAGTGGTTAAGCTATGGGATATGAAATGGACGAGCGACCAATAAAACAACATGTATTATGGGGTTGAATGCTTTTTGCTATTCACAAATTAAAACAAAAGCAGTCATGCAAATATCTTATTTAACACAGCACAGCAAAATCTGTTGCACCATTCAATCCCGCTCATCCAGACGGGGAGAATTAAATCGCATTTATTCGATGCGACGTTTCTTTTGGGATTTAATGAACCACAACATATTGACCCCAAACCGAGAGGATTCTGGGATGTTTGTGGTTTTTTGGTAATAACTCTGGAAGACAACGTCGCAGACCCATCACGGTGGTACTCGTACTGCTCGCCTCATCGAGTGGAATCCAAAGATATGAGTGGTTAAGCTATGGGATATGAAATGGACGAGCGACCAATAAAACAACATGTATTATGGGGTTGAATGCTTTTTGCTATTCACAAATTAAAACAAAAGCAGTCATGCAAATATCTTATTTAACACAGCACAGCAAAATGTGTTGAACCATTCAATCCCACTCATCCAGTCGGGGAGAATTAAATCGCATTCATTCGATGCGACGTTTCTTATGGGATTTAATGAACGACAACATTTTGACCCCAAACCGAGAGGATTCTGGGATGTTTGTGTTTTTTTTGTAATAACTCTGGAAGGAAACGTCGCAGCCCCATCAAGGTGGTACTCGTACTGCTCGCCTCATCGAGAGGAATCCAAAGATATGAGTGATTAAGCTATGCGATATGAAATGGACGAGCGACCAATAAAACAACATGTATTATGGGGTTGAATGCTTTTTGCTATTCACAAATTAAAACAAAAGCAGTCATGCAAATATCTTATTTAACACAGCACAGCAAAATCTGTTGCACCATTCAATCCCGCTCATCCAGACGGGGAGAATTAAATCGCATTTATTCGATGCGACGTTCCTTTTGGGATTTAATGAACCACAACATATTGACCCCAAACCGAGAGGATTCTGGGATGTTTGTGGTTTTTTGGTAATAACTCTGGAAGACAACGTCGGAGACCCATCAAGGTGGTACTCGTACTGCTCGCCTCATCGAGAGGAATCCAAAGATATGAGTGGTTAAGCTATGGGATATGAAATGGACGAGCGACCAACAAAACAACATGTATTATGGGGTTGAATGCTTTTTGCTATTCACAAATTAAAACAAAAGCAGTCATGCAAATATCTGATTTAACACAGCACAGCAAAATCAGTTGCACCATTCAATTCCGCTCGTCCAGACGGGGAGAATTCAATCACATTTATTCGATGCAACGTTTCTTACGGGATTGAATGAGCGACAACATTTTGACCCCAAACCGAGAGGATTCTGGGATGTTTGTGGTTTTTTCGTAATAACTCTGGAAGAGAACGTCGCAGACCCATCAAGGTGGTACTCGTACTGCTCGCCTCATCGAGAGGAATCCAAAGATATGAGTGGTTAAGCTATGGGATATGAAATGGACGAGCGACCAATAAAACAACATGTATTATGGGGTTGAATGCTTTTTGCTATTCACAAATTAAAACAAAAGCAGTAATGCAAATATCTGATTTAACACAGCACAGCAAAATCAGTTGCACCATTCAATTCCACTCGTCCAGACGGGGAGAATTCAATCACATTTATTCCATGTGACGTTTCTTATGGGATTGAATGAGCGACAACATTTTGACCCCAAAACGAGAGGATTCTGGGATGTTTGTGGTTTTTTGGTAATAACTCTGGAAGAAAACGTCGCAGACCCATCATGGTGGTACTCGTACTGCTCGCCTTATCGAGAGGAATCCAAAGATATGAGTGGTTAAGCTATGGGATATAAAATGGACGATCGACCAATAAAACAACATGTATTATGGGGTTGAATGCTTTTTTCTATTCACAAAATAAAACAAAAGCAGTCATGCAAATATCTTATTTAACACAGCACAGCAAAATGTGTTGCACCATTCAATCCCACTCATCCAGTCGGGGAGAATTAAATCGCATTCATTCGATGCGACGTTTCTTATGGGATTTAATGAACGACAACATTTTGACCCCAAACCGAGAGGATTCTGGGATGTTTGTGTTTTTTTTGTAATAACTCTGGAAGGAAACGTCGCCGCCCCATCAAGGTGGTACTCGTACTGCTCGCCTCATCGAGAGGAATCCAAAGATATGAGTGATTAAGCTATGGGATATGAAATGGACGAGCGACCAATAAAACAACATGTATTATGGGGTTGAATGCTTTTTGCTATTCACAAATTAAAACAAAAGCAGTCATGCAAATATCTTATTTAACACAGCACAGCAAAATCTGTTGCACCATTCAATCCCGCTCATCCAGACGGGGAGAATTAAATCGCATTTATTCGATGCGACGTTTCTTTTGGGATTTAATGAACCACAACATATTGACCCCAAACCGAGAGGATTCTGGGATGTTTGTGGTTTTTTGGTAATAACTCTGGAAGACAACGTCGCAGACCCATCACGGTGGTACTCGTACTGCTCGCCTCATCGAGTGGAATCCAAAGATATGAGTGGTTAAGCTATGGGATATGAAATGGACGAGCGACCAATAAAACAACATGTATTATGGGGTTGAATGCTTTTTGCTATTCACAAATTAAAACAAAAGCAGTCATGCAAATATCTTATTTAACACAGCACAGCAAAATGTGTTGAACCATTCAATCCCACTCATCCAGTCGGGGAGAATTAAATCGCATTCATTCGATGCGACGTTTCTTATGGGATTTAATGAACGACAACATTTTGACCCCAAACCGAGAGGATTCTGGGATGTTTGTGTTTTTTTTGTAATAACTCTGGAAGGAAACGTCGCAGCCCCATCAAGGTGGTACTCGTACTGCTCGCCTCATCGAGAGGAATCCAAAGATATGAGTGATTAAGCTATGCGATATGAAATGGACGAGCGACCAATAAAACAACATGTATTATGGGGTTGAATGCTTTTTGCTATTCACAAATTAAAACAAAAGCAGTCATGCAAATATCTTATTTAACACAGCACAGCAAAATCTGTTGCACCATTCAATCCCGCTCATCCAGACGGGGAGAATTAAATCGCATTTATTCGATGCGACGTTCCTTTTGGGATTTAATGAACCACAACATATTGACCCCAAACCGAGAGGATTCTGGGATGTTTGTGGTTTTTTGGTAATAACTCTGGAAGACAACGTCGGAGACCCATCAAGGTGGTACTCGTACTGCTCGCCTCATCGAGAGGAATCCAAAGATATGAGTGGTTAAGCTATGGGATATGAAATGGACGAGCGACCAACAAAACAACATGTATTATGGGGTTGAATGCTTTTTGCTATTCACAAATTAAAACAAAAGCAGTCATGCAAATATCTGATTTAACACAGCACAGCAAAATCAGTTGCACCATTCAATTCCGCTCGTCCAGACGGGGAGAATTCAATCACATTTATTCGATGCAACGTTTCTTACGGGATTGAATGAGCGACAACATTTTGACCCCAAACCGAGAGGATTCTGGGATGTTTGTGGTTTTTTGGTAATAACTCTGGAAGGAAACGTCGCAGACCCACCAAGGTGGTACTCGTACTGCTCGCCTCATCGAGAGGAATCCAAAGATATGAGTGGTTAAGCTATGGGATATAAAATGGACGATCGACCAATAAAACAACATGTATTATGGGGTTGAATGCTTTTTTCTATTCACAAAATAAAACAAAAGCAGTCATGCAAATATCTTATTTAACACAGCACAGCAAAATCTGTTGCACCATTCAATCCCGCTCATCCAGACGGGGAGAATTAAATCTCATTTATTCGATGCGACGTTCCTTTTGGGATTTAATGAACCACAACATATTGACCCCAAACCGAGAGGATTCTGGGATGTTTGTGGTTTTTTCGTAATAACTCTGGAAGACAACGTCGGAGACCCATCAAGGTGGTACTCGTACTGCTCGCCTCATCGAGAGGAATCCAAAGATATGAGTGGTTAAGCTATGGGATATGAAATGGACGAGCGACCAATAAAACAACATGTATTATGGGGTTGAATGCTTTTTGCTATTCACAAATTAAAACAAAAGCAGTAATGCAAATATATTATTTAACACAGCACAGCAAAATCAGTTGCACCATTCAATCCCGCTCGTCCAGACGGGGAGAATTCAATCACATTTATTCGATGCGACGTTTCTTATGGGATTGAATGAGCGACAACATTTTGACCCCAAAACGAGAGGATTCTGGGATGTTTGTGGTTTTTTGGTAATAACTCTGGAAGAAAACGTCGCAGACCCATCATGGTGGTACTCGTACTGCTCGCCTTATCGAGAGGAATCCAAAGATATGAGTGGTTAAGCTATGGGATATAAAATGGACGATCGACCAATAAAACAACATGTATTATGGGGTTGAATGCTTTTTTCTATTCACAAAATAAAACAAAAGCAGTCATGCAAATATCTTATTTAACACAGCACAGCAAAATGTGTTGCACCATTCAATCCCACTCATCCAGTCGGGGAGAATTAAATCGCATTCATTCGATGCGACGTTTCTTATGGGATTTAATGAACGACAACATTTTGACCCCAAACCGAGAGGATTCTGGGATGTTTGTGTTTTTTTTGTAATAACTCTGGAAGGAAACGTCGCAGCCCCATCAAGGTGGTATTCGTATGGCTCGCCTCATCGAGAGGAATCCAAAGATATGAGTGATTAAGCTATTTGATATGAAATGGACGAGCGACCAATAAAACAACATGTATTATGGGGTTGAATGCTTTTTGCTATTCACAAATTAAAACAAAAGCAGTCATGCAAATATCTTATTTAACACAGCACAGCAAAATCTGTTGCACCATTCAATCCCGCTCATCCAGACGGGGAGAATTAAATCGCATTTATTCGATGCGACGTTTCTTTTGGGATTTAATGAACCACAACATATTGACCCAAACCGAGAGGATTCTGGGATGTTTGTGGTTTTTTGGTAATAACTCTGGAAGACAACGTCGCAGACCCATCAAGGTGGTACTCGTACTGCTCGCCTCATCGAGAGGAATCCAAAGATATGAGTGGTTAAGCTATGGGATATGAAATGGACGAGCGACCAATAAAACAACATGTATTATGGGGTTGAATGCTTTTTGCTATTCACAAATTAAAACAAAAGCAGTCATGCAAATATATTATTTAACACAGCACAGCAAAATGTGTTGCACCATTCAATCCCACTCATCCAGTCGGGGAGAATTAAATCGCATTCATTCGATGCGACGTTTCTTATGGGATTTAATGAACGACAACATTTTGACCCCAAACCGAGAGGATTCTGGGATGTTTGTGTTTTTTTTGTAATAACTCTGGAAGGAAACGTCGCAGCCCCATCAAGGTGGTACTCGTACTGCTCGCCTCATCGAGAGGAATCCAAAGATATGAGTGATTAAGCTATGGGATATGAAATGGACGAGCGACCAATAAAACAACATGTATTATGGGGTTGAATGCTTTTTGCTATTCACAAAATAAAACAAAAGCAGTCATGCAAATATCTTATTTAACACAGCACAGCAAAATCTGTTGCAACATTCAATCCCGCTCATCCAGACGGGGAGAATTAAATCGCATTTATTCGATGGACGTTCCTTTTGGGATTTAATGAACCACAACATATTGACCCCAAACCGAGAGGATTCTGGGATGTTTGTGGTTTTTTGGTAATAACTCTGGAAGACAACGTCGGAGACCCATCAAGGTGGTACTCGTACTGCTCGCCTCATCGAGAGGAATCCAAAGATATGAGTGGTTAAGCTATGGGATATGAAATGGACGAGCGACCAATAAAACAACATGTATTATGGGGTTGAATGCTTTTTGCTATTCACAAATTAAAACAAAAGCAGTAATGCAAATATATTATTTAACACAGCACAGCAAAATCAGTTGCACCATTCAATCCCGCTCGTCCAGACGGGGAGAATTCAATCACATTTATTCGATGCGACGTTTCTTATGGGATTGAATGAGCGACAACATTTTGACCCCAAACGAGAGGATTCTGGGATGTTTGTGGTTTTTTGGTAATAACTCTGGAAGAAAACGTCGCAGACCCATCATGGTGGTACTCGTACTGCTCGCCTTATCGAGAGGAATCCAAAGATATGAGTGGTTAAGCTATGGGATATAAAATGGACGATCGACCAATAAAACAACATGTATTATGGGGTTGAATGCTTTTTTCTATTCACAAAATAAAACAAAAGCAGTCATGCAAATATCTTATTTAACACAGCACAGCAAAATGTGTTGCACCATTCAATCCCACTCATCCAGTCGGGGAGAATTAAATCGCATTCATTCGATGCGACGTTTCTTATGGGATTTAATGAACGACAACATTTTGACCCCAAACCGAGAGGATTCTGGGATGTTTGTGTTTTTTTTGTAATAACTCTGGAAGGAACCGTCGCAGCCCCATCAAGGTGGTACTCGTACTGCTCGCCTCATCGAGAGGAATCCAAAGATATGAGTGATTAAGCTATGGGATATGAAATGGACGAGCGACCAATAAAACAACATGTATTATGGGGTTGAATGCTTTTTGCTATTCACAAAATAAAACAAAAGCAGTCATGCAAATATCTTATTTAACAAAGCACAGGAAAATCAGTTGCACCATTCAATTCCGCTCGTCCAGACGGGGAGAATTCAATCACATTCATTCGATGCGACGTTTCTTATGGGATTGAATGAGCGACAACATTTTGACCCCAAATCGAGAGGATTCTGGGATGTTTGTGGTTTTTTGGTAATAACTCTGGAAGAAAACGTCGCAGACCCATCATCGTGGTACTCGTACTGCTCGCCTCATCGAGAGGAATCCAAAGATATGAGTGGTTAAGCTATGGGATATAAAATGGACGATCGACCAATAAAACAACATGTATTATGGGGTTGAATGCTTTTTGCTATTCACAAAATAAAACAAAAGCAGTCATGCAAATATCTTATTTAACAAAGCACAGCAAAATCAGTTGCACCATTCAATTCCGCTCGTCCAGACGGGGAGAATTCAATCACATTTATTCGATGCGACGTTTCTTATGGGATTGAATGAGCGACAACATTTTGACCCCAAATCGAGAGGATTCTGGGATGTTTGTGGTTTTTTGGTAATAACTCTGGAAGAAAACGTCGCAGACCCATCATGGTGGTACTCGTACTGCTCGCCTCATCGAGAGGCATCCAAAGATATAAGTGGTTAAGCTATGGGATATAAAATGGACGATCGACCAATAAAACAACATGTATTTTGGGGTTGAATGCTTTTTTCTATTCACAAAATTAAACAAAAGCAGTCATGCAAATATCTTATTTAACACAGCACAGCAAAATCAGTTGCACCATTCAATTCCGCTCGTCCAGATGGGGAGAATTCAATCACATTCATTCGATGCGACGTTTCTCATGGGATTTAATGAGCGACAACATTTTGACCCCAAACGAGAGGATTCTGGGATGTTTGTGGTTTTTTGGTAATAACTCTGGAAGAAAACGTCGCAGACCCATCATGGTGGTACTCGTACTGCTCGCCTTATCGAGAGGAATCCAAAGATATGAGTGGTTAAGCTATGGGATATAAAATGGACGATCGACCAATAAAACAACATGTATTATGGGGTTGAATGCTTTTTTCTATTCACAAAATAAAACAAAAGCAGTCATGCAAATATCTTATTTAACACAGCACAGCAAAATGTGTTGCACCATTCAATCCCACTCATCCAGTCGGGGAGAATTAAATCGCATTCATTCGATGCGACGTTTCTTATGGGATTTAATGAACGACAACATTTTGACCCCAAACCGAGAGGATTCTGGGATGTTTGTGTTTTTTTTGTAATAACTCTGGAAGGAACCGTCGCAGGCCCATCAAGGTGGTACTCGTACTGCTCGCCTCATCGAGAGGAATCCAAAGATATGAGTGGTTAAGCTATGGGATATAAAATGGACGATCGACCAATAAAACAACATGTATTATGGGGTTGAATGCTTTTTGCTATTCACAAAATAAAACAAAAGCAGTCATGCAAATATCTTATTTAACAAAGCACAGCAAAATCAGTTGCACCATTCAATTCCGCTCGTCCAGACGGGGAGAATTCAATCACATTTATTCGATGCGACGTTTCTTATGGGATTGAATGAGCGACAACATTTTGACCCCAAATCGAGAGGATTCTGGGATGTTTGTGGTTTTTTGGTAATAACTCTGGAAGAAAACGTCGCAGACCCATCATGGTGGTACTCGTACTGCTCGCCTCATCGAGAGGCATCCAAAGATATAAGTGGTTAAGCTATGGGATATAAAATGGACGATCGACCAATAAAACAACATGTATTTTGGGGTTGAATGCTTTTTTCTATTCACAAAATTAAACAAAAGCAGTCATGCAAATATCTTATTTAACACAGCACAGCAAAATCAGTTGCACCATTCAATTCCGCTCGTCCAGATGGGGAGAATTCAATCACATTCATTCGATGCGACGTTTCTCATGGGATTTAATGAGCGACAACATTTTGACCCCAAACGAGAGGATTCTGGGATGTTTGTGGTTTTTTGGTAATAACTCTGGAAGAAAACGTCGCAGACCCATCATGGTGGTACTCGTACTGCTCGCCTTATCGAGAGGAATCCAAAGATATGAGTGGTTAAGCTATGGGATATAAAATGGACGATCGACCAATAAAACAACATGTATTATGGGGTTGAATGCTTTTTTCTATTCACAAAATAAAACAAAAGCAGTCATGCAAATATCTTATTTAACACAGCACAGCAAAATGTGTTGCACCATTCAATCCCACTCATCCAGTCGGGGAGAATTAAATCGCATTCATTCGATGCGACGTTTCTTATGGGATTTAATGAACGACAACATTTTGACCCCAAACCGAGAGGATTCTGGGATGTTTGTGTTTTTTTTGTAATAACTCTGGAAGGAACCGTCGCAGCCCCATCAAGGTGGTACTCGTACTGCTCGCCTCATCGAGAGGAATCCAAAGATATGAGTGATTAAGCTATGGGATATGAAATGGACGAGCGACCAATAAAACAACATGTATTATGGGGTTGAATGCTTTTTGCTATTCACAAAATAAAACAAAAGCAGTCATGCAAATATCTTATTTAACAAAGCACAGGAAAATCAGTTGCACCATTCAATTCCGCTCGTCCAGACGGGGAGAATTCAATCACATTTATTCGATGCGACGTTTCTTATGGGATTGAATGAGCGACAACATTTTGACCCCAAATCGAGAGGATTCTGGGATGTTTGTGGTTTTTTGGTAATAACTCTGGAAGAAAACGTCGCAGACCATTCATCGTGGTACTCGTACTGCTCGCCTCATCGAGAGGAATCCAAAAATATGAGTGGTTAAGCTATGGGATATAAAATGGACGATCGACCAATAAAACAACATGTATTATGGGGTTGAATGCTTTTTGCTATTCACAAATTAAAACAAAAGCAGTCATGCAAATATATTATTTAACACAGCACAGCAAAATGTGTTGCACCATTCAATCCCACTCATCCAGTCGGGGAGAATTAAATCGCATTCATTCGATGCGACGTTTCTTATGGGATTTAATGAACGACAACATTTTGACCCCAAACCGAGAGGATTCTGGGATGTTTGTGTTTTTTTTGTAATAACTCTGGAAGGAAACGTCGCAGCCCCATCAAGGTGGTACTCGTACTGCTCGCCTCATCGAGAGGAATCCAAAGATATGAGTGATTAAGCTATGGGATATGAAATGGACGAGCGACCAATAAAACAACATGTATTATGGGGTTGAATGCTTTTTGCTATTCACAAAATAAAACAAAAGCAGTCATGCAAATATCTTATTTAACACAGCACAGCAAAATCTGTTGCAACATTCAATCCCGCTCATCCAGACGGGATAGAATTAAATCGCATTTATTCGATGGACGTTCCTTTTGGGATTTAATGAACCACAACATATTGACCCCAAACCGAGAGGATTCTGGGATGTTTGTGGTTTTTTGGTAATAACTCTGGAAGAAAACGTCGCAGACCCATCATCGTGGTACTCGTACTGCTCGCCTCATCGAGAGGAATCCAAAGATATGAGTGGTTAAGCTATGGGATATAAAATGGACGATCGACCAATAAAACAACATGTATTATGGGGTTGAATGCTTTTTGCTATTCACAAAATAAAACAAAAGCAGTCATGCAAATATCTTATTTAACAAAGCACAGCAAAATCAGTTGCACCATTCAATTCCGCTCGTCCAGACGGGGAGAATTCAATCACATTTATTCGATGCGACGTTTCTTATGGGATTGAATGAGCGACAACATTTTGACCCCAAATCGAGAGGATTCTTGGATGTTTGTGGTTTTTTGGTAATAACTCTAGAAGAAAACGTCGCAGACCCATCATGGTGGTACTCGTACTGCTCGCCTCATCGAGAAGCATCCAAAGATATAAGTGGTTAAGCTATGGGATATAAAATGGACGATCGACCAATAAAACAACATGTATTTTGGGGTTGAATGCTTTTTTCTATTCACAAAATTAAACAAAAGCAGTCATGCAAATATCTTATTTAACACAGCACAGCAAAATCAGTTGCACCATTCAATTCCGCTCGTCCAGATGGGGAGAATTCAATCACATTCATTCGATGCGACGTTTCTCATGGGATTTAATGAGCGACAACATTTTGACCCCAAACGAGAGGATTCTGGGATGTTTGTGGTTTTTTGGTAATAACTCTGGAAGAAAACGTCGCAGACCCATCATCGTGGTACTCGTACTGCTCGCCTCATCGAGAGGAATCCAAAGATATGAGTGGTTAAGCTATGGGATATAAAATGGACGATCGACCAATAAAACAACATGTATTATGGGGTTGAATGCTTTTTGCTATTCACAAAATAAAACAAAAGCAGTCATGCAAATATCTTATTTAACAAAGCACAGCAAAATCAGTTGCACCATTCAATTCCGCTCGTCCAGACGGGGAGAATTCAATCACATTTATTCGATGCGACGTTTCTTATGGGATTGAATGAGCGACAACATTTTGACCCCAAATCGAGAGGATTCTTGGATGTTTGTGGTTTTTTGGTAATAACTCTGGAAGAAAACGTCGCAGACCCATCATGGTGGTACTCGTACTGCTCGCCTCATCGAGAGGCATCCAAAGATATAAGTGGTTAAGCTATGGGATATAAAATGGACGATCGACCAATAAAACAACATGTATTTTGGGGTTGAATGCTTTTTTCTATTCACAAAATTAAACAAAAGCAGTCATGCAAATATCTTATTTAACACAGCACAGCAAAATCAGTTGCACCATTCAATTCCGCTCGTCCAGATGGGGAGAATTCAATCACATTCATTCGATGCGACGTTTCTCATGGGATTTAATGAGCGACAACATTTTGACCCCAAACGAGAGGATTCTGGGATGTTTGTGGTTTTTTGGTAATAACTCTGGAAGAAAACGTCGCAGACCCATCATGGTGGTACTCGTACTGCTCGCCTTATCGAGAGGAATCCAAAGATATGAGTGGTTAAGCTATGGGATATAAAATGGACGATCGACCAATAAAACAACATGTATTATGGGGTTGAATGCTTTTTTCTATTCACAAAATAAAACAAAAGCAGTCATGCAAATATCTTATTTAACACAGCACAGCAAAATGTGTTGCACCATTCAATCCCACTCATCCAGTCGGGGAGAATTAAATCGCATTCATTCGATGCGACGTTTCTTATGGGATTTAATGAACGACAACATTTTGACCCCAAACCGAGAGGATTCTGGGATGTTTGTGTTTTTTTTGTAATAACTCTGGAAGGAACCGTCGCAGCCCCATCAAGGTGGTACTCGTACTGCTCGCCTCATCGAGAGGAATCCAAAGATATAAGTGATTAAGCTATGGGATATGAAATGGACGAGCGACCAATAAAACAACATGTATTATGGGGTTGAATGCTTTTTGCTATTCACAAAATAAAACAAAAGCAGTCATGCAAATATCTTATTTAACAAAGCACAGGAAAATCAGTTGCACCATTCAATTCCGCTCGTCCAGACGGGGAGAATTCAATCACATTTATTCGATGCGACGTTTCTTATGGGATTGAATGAGCGACAACATTTTGACCCCAAATCGAGAGGATTCTGGGATGTTTGTGGTTTTTTGGTAATAACTCTGGAAGAAAACGTCGCAGACCCATCATGGTGGTACTCGTACTGCTCGCCTCATCGAGAGGCATCCAAAGATATAAGTGGTTAAGCTATGGGATATAAAATGGACGATCGACCAATAAAACAACATGTATTATGGGGTTGAATGCTTTTTTCTATTCACAAAATTAAACAAAAGCAGTCATGCAAATATCTTATTTAACACAGCACAGCAAAATCAGTTGCACCATTCAATTCCGCTCGTCCAGATGGGGAGAATTCAATCACATTCATTCGATGCGACGTTTCTCATGGGATTTAATGAGCGACAACATTTTGACCCCAAACCGAGAGGATTCTGGGATGTTTGTGGTTTTTTTGTAATAACTCTGGAAGCAAACGTCGCAGACCCATCAAGGTGGTACTCCTACTGCTCGCCTCATCGAGAGGAATCCAAATTTATGAGTGTTTAAGCTATGGGATATGAAATGGACGAGCGACCAATAAAACAACATGTATTATGGGGTTGAATACTTTTTGCTATTCACAAAATAAAACAAAAGCAGTAATGCAAATTTCTTATTTAACACAGCACAGCAAAATCAGTTGCACCATTCAATTCCGCTCGTCCAGACGGGGAGAATTCAATCACATTAATTCGATGCGACGTTTCTTATGGGATTGAATGAGCGACAACATTTTGACGCCAAACCGAGAGGATTCTGGGATGTTTGTGTTTTTTTTGTAATAACTCTGGAAGGAAACGTCGCAGACCCATCAAGGTGGTAATCCTACTGCTCGCCTCATCGAGAGGAATCCAAAGTTATGAGTGGTTAAGCTATGGGATATGAAATGGACGAGCGACCAATAAAACAACATGTATTATGGGGTTGAATACTTTTTGCTATTCACAAAATAAAACAAAAGCAGTAATGCAAATTTCTTATCTATCACAGCACAGCAAAATCAGTTGCACCATTCAATTCCGCTCGTCCAGACGGGGAGAATTCAATCACATTCATTCGATGCGACGTTTCTTATGGGATTGAATGAGCGACAACATTTTGACGCCAAACCGAGAGGATTCTGGGATGTTTGTGGTTTTTTTGTAATAACTCTGGAAGGAAACGTCGCAGACCCATCAAGGTGGTACTGCTACTGCTCGCCTCATCGAGAGGAATCCAAAGTTATGAGTGGTTAAGCTATGGGATATGAAATGGACGAGCGACCAATAAAACAACATGTATTATGGGGTTGAATACTTTTTGCTATTCACAAAATAAAACAAAAGCAGTAATGCAAATTTCTTATTTAACACAGCACAGCAAAATCAGTTGCACCATTCAATTCCGCTCGTCCAGACGGGGAGAATTCAATCACATTCATTCGATGCGACGTTTCTTATGGGATTGAATGAGCGACAACATTTTGACGCCAAACCGAGAGGATTCTTTGATGTTTTTGGTTTTTTTGTAATAACTCTGGAAGGAAACGTCGCAGACCCATCAAGGTGGTACTCATACTGCTCGCCTCATCGAGAGAAATCCAAAGATATGAGTGATTAAGCTATGGGATATGAAATGGACGAGCGACCAATAAAACAACATGTATTATGGGGTTGAATGCTTTTTGCTATTCACAAAATAAAACAAAAGCAGTCATGCAAATATCTTATTTAACACAGCACAGCAAACTCAGTTGCACCATTCAATTCCGCTCATCCAGACGGGGAGAATTCAATCACATTTATTCGATGCGACGTTTCTTATGGGATTGAATGAGCGACAACATTTTGACCCCAAACCGAGAGGATTCTGGGATGTTTGTGGTTTTTTTGTAATAACTCTGGAAGGAAACGTCGCAGACCCATCAAGGTGGTACTCCTACTGCTCGCCTCATCGAGAGGAATCCAAATTTATGAGTGGTTAAGCTATGGGATATGAAATGGACGAGCGACCAATAAAACAACATGTATTATGGGGTTGAATACTTTTTGCTATTCACAAAATAAAACAAAAGCAGTAATGCAAATTTCTTATTTAACACAGCACAGCAAAATCAGTTGCACCATTCAATTCCGCTCGTCCAGACGGGGAGAATTCAATCACATTTACTCGATGCGACGTTTCTTATGGGATTGAATGAGCGACAACATTTTGACCCCAAACCGAGAGGATTCTGGGATGTTTGTGTTTTTTTTGTAATAACTCTGGAAGGAAACGTCGCAGACCCATCAAGGTGGTACTCCTACTGCTCGCCTCATCGAGAGGAATCCAAAGTTATGAGTGGTTAAGCTATGGGATATGAAATGGACGAGCGACCAATAAAACAACATGTATTATGGGGTTGAATACTTTTTGCTATTCACAAAATAAAACAAAAGCAGTAATGCAAATTTCTTATCTATCACAGCACAGCAAAATCAGTTGCACCATTCAATTCCGCTCGTCCAGACGGGGAGAATTCAATCACATTCATTCGATGCGACGTTTCTTATGGGATTGAATGAGCGACAACATTTTGACGCCAAACCGAGAGGATTCTGGGATGTTTGTGGTTTTTTTGTAATAACTCTGGAAGGAAACGTCGCAGACCCATCAAGGTGGTACTCCTACTGCTCGCCTCATCGAGAGGAATCCAAAGTTATGAGTGGTTAAGCTATGGGATATGAAATGGACGAGCGACCAATAAAACAACATGTATTATGGGGTTGAATACTTTTTGCTATTCACAAAATAAAACAAAAGCAGTAATGCAAATTTCTTATTTAACACAGCACAGCAAAATCAGTTGCACCATTCAATTCCGCTCGTCCAGACGGGGAGAATTCAATCACATTCATTCGATGCGACGTTTCTTATGGGATTGAATGAGCGACAACATTTTGACGCCAAACCGAGAGGATTCTTTGATGTTTTTGGTTTTTTTGTAATAACTCTGGAAGGAAACGT
Organism: Petromyzon marinus; assembly: GCF_048934315.1. Lineage (NCBI taxonomy): Eukaryota > Metazoa > Chordata > Hyperoartia > Petromyzontiformes > Petromyzontidae > Petromyzon > Petromyzon marinus. The sequence goes on from NC_133689.1 coordinate 16,342,765, forward strand.
CGCAGACCCATCAAGGTGGTACTCGTACTGCTCGCCTCATCGAGAGAAATCCAAAGATATGAGTGATTAAGCTATGGGATATGAAATGGACGAGCGACCAATAAAACAACATGTATTATGGGGTTGAATGCTTTTTGCTATTCACAAAATAAAACAAAAGCAGTCATGCAAATATCTTATTTAACACAGCACAGCAAACTCAGTTGCACCATTCAATTCCGCTCATCCAGACGGGGAGAATTCAATCACATTTATTCGATGCGACGTTTCTTATGGGATTGAATGAGCGACAACATTTTGACCCCAAACCGAGAGGATTCTGGGATGTTTGTGGTTTTTTTGTAATAACTCTGGAAGGAAACGTCGCAGACCCATCAAGGTGGTACTCCTACTGCTCGCCTCATCGAGTGGAATCCAAATTTATGAGTGGTTAAGCTATGGGATATGAAATGGACGAGCGACCAATAAAACAACATGTATTATGGGGTTGAATACTTTTTGCTATTCACAAAATAAAACAAAAGCAGTAATGCAAATTTCTTATTTAACACAGCACAGCAAAATCAGTTGCACCATTCAATTCCGCTCGTCCAGACGGGGAGAATTCAATCACATTTACTCGATGCGACGTTTCTTATGGGATTGAATGAGCGACAACATTTTGACCCCAAACCGAGAGGATTCTGGGATGTTTGTGGTTTTTTTGTAATAACTCTGGAAGCAAATTTCGCAGACCCATCAAGGTGGTACTCCTACTGCTCGCCTCATCGAGAGGAATCCAAATTTATGAGTGGTTAAGCTATGGGATATGAAATGGACGAGCGACCAATAAAACAACATGTATTATGGGGTTGAATGCTTTTTGCTATTCACAAAATAAAACAAAAGCAGTCATGCAAATATCTTATTTAACACAGCACAGCAAACTCAGTTGCACCATTCAATTCCGCTCATCCAGACGGGGAGAATTCAATCACATTTATTCGATGCGACGTTTCTTATGGGATTGAATGAGCGACAACATTTTGACCCCAAACCGAGAGGATTCTGGGATGTTTGTGGTTTTTTTGTAATAACTCTGGAAGGAAACGTCGCAGACCCATCAAGGTGGTACTCCTACTGCTCGCCTCATCGAGAGGAATCCAAATTTATGAGTGGTTAAGCTATGGGATATGAAATGGACGAGCGACCAATAAAACAACATGTATTATGGGGTTGAATACTTTTTGCTATTCACAAAATAAAACAAAAGCAGTAATGCAAATTTCTTATTTAACACAGCACAGCAAAATCAGTTGCACCATTCAATTCCGCTCGTCCAGACGGGGAGAATTCAATCACATTTACTCGATGCGACGTTTCTTATGGGATTGAATGAGCGACAACATTTTGACCCCAAACCGAGAGGATTCTGGGATGTTTGTGGTTTTTTTGTAATAACTCTGGAAGCAAATTTCGCAGACCCATCAAGGTGGTACTCCTACTGCTCGCCTCATCGAGAGGAATCCAAATTTATGAGTGGTTAAGCTATGGGATATGAAATGGACGAGCGACCAATAAAACAACATGTATTATGGGGTTGAATACTTTTTGCTATTCACAAAATAAAACAAAAGCAGTAATGCAAATTTCTTATTTAACACAGCACAGCAAAATCAGTTGCACCATTCAATTCCGCTCGTCCAGACGGGGAGAATTCAATCACATTTACTCGATGCGACGTTTCTTATGGGATTGAATGAGCGACAACATTTTGACCCCAAACCGAGAGGATTCTGGGATGTTTGTGGTTTTTTTGTAATAACTCTGGAAGCAAATTTCGCAGACCCATCAAGGTGGTACTCCTACTGCTCGCCTCATCGAGAGGAATCCAAATTTATGAGTGGTTAAGCTATGGGATATGAAATGGACGAGCGACCAATAAAACAACATGTATTATGGGGTTGAATTATTTTTGCCATTCACAAAATAAAACAAAAGCAGTAATGCAAATTTCTTATTTAACACAGCACAGCAAAATCAGTTGCACCATTCAATTCTGCTCGTCCAGACGGGGAGAATTCAATCACATTCATTCGATGCGACGTTTCTTATGGGATTGAATGAGCGACAACATTTTGACCCCAAACCGAGAGGATTCTGGGATGTTTGTGGTTTTTTGGTAATAACTCTGGAAGACAACGTCGCAGACCCATCAAGGTGGTACTCGTACTGCTCGCCTCATCGAGAGGAATCCAAAGATATGAGTGGTTAAGCTATGGGATATGAAATGGACGAGCGACCAATTAAACAACATTTATTATGGGGTTGAATGCTTTTTGCTATTCACAAATTAAAACAAAAGCAGTCATGCAAATATCTTATTTAACACAGCACAGCAAAATGTGTTGCACCATTCAATCCCACTCATCCAGTCGGGGAGAATTAAATCGCATTCATTCGATGCGACGTTTCTTATGGGATTTAATGAACGACAACATTTTGACCCCAAACCGAGAGGATTCTGGGATGTTTGTGTTTTTTTTTGTAATAACTCTGGAAGGAAACGTCGCAGCCCCATCAAGGTGGTACTCGTACTGCTCGCCTCATCGAGAGGAATCCAAAGATATGAGTGATTAAGCTATGCGATATGAAATGGACGAGCGACCAATAAAACAACATGTATTATGGGGTTGAATGCTTTTTGCTATTCACAAAATAAAACAAAAGCAGTCATGCAAATATCTTATTTAACACAGCACAGCAAAATCTGTTGCACCATTCAATCCCGCTCATCCAGACGGGGAGAATTAAATCGCATTTATTCGATGGACGTTCCTTTTGGGATTTAATGAACCACAACATATTGACCCCAAACCGAGAGGATTCTGGGATGTTTGTGGTTTTTTGGTAATAACTCTGGAAGACAACGTCGGAGACCCATCAAGGTGGTACTCGTACTGCTCGCCTCATCGAGAGGAATCCAAATATATGAGTGGTTTAGCTATGGGATATGAAATGGACGAGCGACCAATAAAACAACATGTATTATGGGGTTGAATGCTTTTTGCTATTCACAAATTAAAACAAAAGCAGTAATGCAAATATATTATTTAACACAGCACAGCAAAATCAGTTGCACCATTCAATCCCGCTCGTCCAGACGGGGAGAATTCAATCACATTTATTCGATGCGACGTTTCTTATGGGATTGAATGAGCGATAACATTTTGACCCCAAACGAGAGGATTCTGGGATGTTTGTGGTTTTTTGGTAATAACTCTGGAAGAAAACGTCGCAGACCCATCATGGTGGTACTCGTACTGCTCGCCTTATCGAGAGGAATCCAAAGATATGAGTGGTTAAGCTATGGGATATAAAATGGACGATCGACCAATAAAACAACATGTATTATGGGGTTGAATGCTTTTTTCTATTCACAAAATAAAACAAAAGCAGTCATGCAAATATCTTATTTAACACAGCACAGCAAAATGTGTTGCACCATTCAATCCCACTCATCCAGTCGGGGAGAATTAAATCGCATTCATTCGATGCGACGTTTCTTATGGGATTTATTGAACGACAACATTTTGACCCCAAACCGAGAGGATTCTGGGATGTTTGTGTTTTTTTTGTAATAACTCTGGAAGGAACCGTCGCAGCCCCATCAAGATGGTACTCGTACTGCTCGCCTCATCGAGAGGAATCCAAAGATATGAGTGATTAAGCTATGGGATATGAAATGGACGAGCGACCAATAAAACAACATGTATTATGGGGTTGATTGCTTTTTGCTATTCACAAAATAAAACAAAAGCAGTCATGCAAATATCTTATTTAACAAAGCACAGCAAAATCAGTTGCACCATTCAATTCCGCTCGTCCAGACGGGGAGAATTCAATAACATTTATTCGATGCGACGTTTCTTATGGGATTGAATGAGCGACAACATTTTGACCCCAAATCTAGAGGATTCTGGGATGTTTGTGGTTTTTTTGTAATAACTCTGGAAGAAAACGTCGCAGACCCATCAAGGTGGTACTCCTACTGCTCGCCTCATCGAGAGGAATCCAAATTTATGAGTGGTTAAGCTATGGGATATGAAATGGACGAGCGACCAATAAAACAACATGTATTATGGGGTTGAATACTTTTTGCTATTCACAAAATAAAACAAAAGCAGTAATGCAAATTTCTTATTTAACACAGCACAGCAAAATGTGTTGCACCATTCAATCCCACTCATCCAGTCGGGGAGAATTAAATCGCATTCATTCGATGCGACGTTTCTTATGGGATTTAATGAACGACAACATTTTGACCCCAAACCGAGAGGATTCTGGGATGTTTGTGTTTTTTTTGTAATAACTCTGGAAGGAAACGTCGCAGCCCCATCAAGGTGGTACTCGTACTGCTCGCCTCATCGAGAGGAATCCAAAGATATGAGTGATTAAGCTATGCGATATGAAATGGACGAGCGACCAATAAAACAACATGTATTATGGGGTTGAATGCTTTTTGCTATTCACAAAATAAAACAAAAGCAGTCATGCAAATATCTTATTTAACACAGCACAGCAAAATCTGTTGCACCATTCAATCCCGCTCATCCAGACGGGGAGAATTAAATCGCATTTATTCGATGGACGTTCCTTTTGGGATTTAATGAACCACAACATATTGACCCCAAACCGAGAGGATTCTGGGATGTTTGTGGTTTTTTGGTAATAACTCTGGAAGACAACGTCGGAGACCCATCAAGGTGGTACTCGTACTGCTCGCCTCATCGAGAGGAATCCAAATATATGAGTGGTTTAGCTATGGGATATGAAATGGACGAGCGACCAATAAAACAACATGTATTATGGGGTTGAATGCTTTTTGCTATTCACAAATTAAAACAAAAGCAGTAATGCAAATATATTATTTAACACAGCACAGCAAAATCAGTTGCACCATTCAATCCCGCTCGTCCAGACGGGGAGAATTCAATCACATTTATTCGATGCGACGTTTCTTATGGGATTGAATGAGCGACAACATTTTGACCCCAAACGAGAGGATTCTGGGATGTTTGTGGTTTTTTGGTAATAACTCTGGAAGAAAACGTCGCAGACCCATCATGGTGGTACTCGTACTGCTCGCCTTATCGAGAGGAATCCAAAGATATGAGTGGTTAAGCTATGGGATATAAAATGGACGATCGACCAATAAAACAACATGTATTATGGGGTTGAATGCTTTTTTCTATTCACAAAATAAAACAAAAGCAGTCATGCAAATATCTTATTTAACACAGCACAGCAAAATGTGTTGCACCATTCAATCCCACTCATCCAGTCGGGGAGAATTAAATCGCATTCATTCGATGCGACGTTTCTTATGGGATTTATTGAACGACAACATTTTGACCCCAAACCGAGAGGATTCTGGGATGTTTGTGTTTTTTTTGTAATAACTCTGGAAGGAACCGTCGCAGCCCCATCAAGATGGTACTCGTACTGCTCGCCTCATCGAGAGGAATCCAAAGATATGAGTGATTAAGCTATGGGATATGAAATGGACGAGCGACCAATAAAACAACATGTATTATGGGGTTGATTGCTTTTTGCTATTCACAAAATAAAACAAAAGCAGTCATGCAAATATCTTATTTAACAAAGCACAGCAAAATCAGTTGCACCATTCAATTCCGCTCGTCCAGACGGGGAGAATTCAATAACATTTATTCGATGCGACGTTTCTTATGGGATTGAATGAGCGACAACATTTTGACCCCAAATCGAGAGGATTCTGGGATGTTTGTGGTTTTTTTGTAATAACTCTGGAAGAAAACGTCGCAGACCCATCAAGGTGGTACTCCTACTGCTCGCCTCATCGAGAGGAATCCAAATTTATGAGTGGTTAAGCTATGGGATATGAAATGGACGAGCGACCAATAAAACAACATGTATTATGGGGTTGAATACTTTTTGCTATTCACAAAATAAAACAAAAGCAGTAATGCAAATTTCTTATTTAACACAGCACAGCAAAATCAGTTGCACCATTCAATTCCGCTCGTCCAGACGGGGAGAATTCAATCACATTCATTCGATGCGACGTTTCTTATGGGATTGAATGAGCGACAACATTTTGACGCCAAACCGAGAGGATTCTGGGATGTTTGTGTTTTTTTTGTAATAACTCTGGAAGGAAACGTCGCAGACCCATCAAGGTGGTACTCCTACTGCTCGCCTCATCGAGAGGAATCCAAAGTTATGAGTGGTTAAGCTATGGGATATGAAATGGACGAGCGACCAATAAAACAACATGTATTATGGGGTTGAATACTTTTTGCTATTCACAAAATAAAACAAAAGCAGTAATGCAAATTTCTTATCTATCACAGCACAGCAAAATCAGTTGCACCATTCAATTCCGCTCGTCCAGACGGGGAGAATTCAATCACATTCATTCGATGCGACGTTTCTTATGGGATTGAATGAGCGACAACATTTTGACGCCAAACCGAGAGGATTCTGGGATGTTTGTGGTTTTTTTGTAATAACTCTGGAATGAAACGTCGCAGACCCATCAAGGTGGTACTCCTACTGCTCGCCTCATCGAGAGGAATCCAAAGTTATGAGTGGTTAAGCTATGGAATATGAAATGGACGAGCGACCAATAAAACAACATGTATTATGGGGTTGAATACTTTTTGCTATTCACAAAATAAAACAAAAGCAGTAATGCAAATTTCTTATTTAACACAGCACAGCAAAATCAGTTGCACCATTCAATTCCGCTCGTCCAGACGGGGAGAATTCAATCACATTCATTCGATGCGACGTTTCTTATGGGATTGAATGAGCGACAACATTTTCACGCCAAACCGAGAGGATTCTGGGATGTTTTTGGTTTTTTTGTAATAACTCTGGAAGGAAACGTCGCAGACCCATCAAGGTGGTACTCCTACTGCTCGCCTCATCGAGAGGAATCCAAATTTATGAGTGGTTAAGCTATGGGATATGAAATGGACGAGCGACCAATAAAACAACATGTATTATGGGGTTGAATACTTTTTGCTATTCACAAAATAAAACAAAAGCAGTAATGCAAATTTCTTATTTAACACAGCACAGCAAAATCAGTTGCACCATTCAATTCCGCTCGTCCAGACGGGGAGAATTCAATCACATTTACTCGATGCGACGTTTCTTATGGGATTGAATGAGCGACAACATTTTGACCCCAAACCGAGAGGATTCTGGGATGTTTGTGGTTTTTTTGTAATAACTCTGGAAGGAAACGTCGCAGACCCATCAAGGTGGTACTCCTACTGCTCGCCTCATCGAGAGGAATCCAAATTTATGAGTGGTTAAGCTATGGGATATGAAATGGACGAGCGACCAATAAAACAACATGTATTATGGGGTTGAATACTTTTTGCTATTCACAAAATAAAACAAAAGCAGTAATGCAAATTTCTTATTTAACACAGCACAGCAAAATCAGTTGCACCATTCAATTCCGCTCGTCCAGACGGGGAGAATTCAATCACATTCATTCGATGCGACGTTTCTTATGGGATTGAATGAGCGACAACATTTTGACGCCAAACCGAGAGGATTCTGGGATGTTTGTGTTTTTTTTGTAATAACTCTGGAAGGAAACGTCGCAGACCCATCAAGGTGGTACTCGTACTGCTCGCCTCATCGAGAGGAATCCAAAGTTATGAGTGGTTAAGCTATGGGATATGAAATGGACGAGCGACCAATAAAACAACATGTATTATGGGGTTGAATACTTTTTGCTATTCACAAAATAAAACAAAAGCAGTAATGCAAATTTCTTATCTATCACAGCACAGCAAAATCAGTTGCACCATTCAATTCCGCTCGTCCAGACGGGGAGAATTCAATCACATTCATTCGATGCGACGTTTCTTATGGGATTGAATGAGCGACAACATTTTGACGCCAAACCGAGAGGATTCTGGGATGTTTGTGGTTTTTTTGTAATAACTCTGGAAGAAAACGTCGCAGACCCATCAAGGTGGTACTCCTACTGCTCGCCTCATCGAGAGGAATCCAAAGTTATGAGTGGTTAAGCTATGGGATATGAAATGGACGAGCGACCAATAAAACAACATGTATTATGGGGTTGAATACTTTTTGCTATTCACAAAATAAAACAAAAGCAGTAATGCAAATTTCTTATTTAACACAGCACAGCAAAATCAGTTGCACCATTCAATTCCGCTCGTCCAGACGGGGAGAATTCAATCACATTCATTCGATGCGACGTTTCTTATGGGATTGAATGAGCGACAACATTTTGCGCCAAACCGAGAGAATTCTGGGATGTTTTTGGTTTTTTTGTAATAACTCTGGAAGGAAACGTCTCAGACCCATCAAGGTGGTACTCGTACTGCTCGCCTCATCGAGAGAAATCCAAAGATATGAGTGATTAAGCTATGGAATATGAAATGGACGAGCGACCAATAAAACAACATGTATTATGGGGTTGAATACTTTTTGCTATTCACAAAATAAAACAAAAGCAGTAATGCAAATTTCTTATTTAACACAGCACAGCAAAATCAGTTGCACCATTCAATTCCGCTCGTCCAGACGGGGAGAATTCAATCACATTTACTCGATGCGACGTTTCTTATGGGATTGAATGAGCGACAACATTTTGACCCCAAACCGAGAGGATTCTGGGATGTTTGTGGTTTTTTTGTAATAACTCTGGAAGGAAACGTCGCAGACCCATCAAGGTGGTACTCCTACTGCTCGCCTCATCGAGAGGAATCCAAATTTATGAGTGGTTAAGCTATGGGATATGAAATGGACGAGCGACCAATAAAACAACATGTATTATGGGGTTGAATACTTTTTGCTATTCACAAAATAAAACAAAAGCAGTAATGCAAATTTCTTATTTAACACAGCACAGCAAAATCAGTTGCACCATTCAATTCCGCTCGTCCAGACGGGGAGAATTCAATCACATTCATTCGATGCGACGTTTCTTATGGGATTGAATGAGCGACAACATTTTGACGCCAAACCGAGAGAATTCTGGGATGTTTTTGGTTTTTTTGTAATAACTCTGGAAGGAAACGTCTCAGACCCATCAAGGTGGTACTCGTACTGCTCGCCTCATCGAGAGAAATCCAAAGATATGAGTGATTAAGCTATGGGATATGAAATGGACGAGCGACCAATAAAACAACATGTATTATGGGGTTGAATACTTTTTGCTATTCACAAAATAAAACAAAAGCAGTAATGCAAATTTCTTATTTAACACAGCACAGCAAAATCAGTTGCACCATTCAATTCCGCTCGTCCAGACGGGGAGAATTCAATCACATTTACTCGATGCGACGTTTCTTATGGGATTGAATGAGCGACAACATTTTGACCCCAAACCGAGAGGATTCTGGGATGTTTGTGGTTTTTTTGTAATAACTCTGGAAGGAAACGTCGCAGACCCATCAAGGTGGTACTCCTACTGCTCGCCTCATCGAGAGGAATCCAAATTTATGAGTGGTTAAGTTATGGGATATGAAATGGACGAGCGACCAATAAAACAACATGTATTATGGGGTTGAATACTTTTTGCTATTCACAAAATAAAACAAAAGCAGTAATGCAAATTTCTTATTTAACACAGCACAGCAAAATCAGTTGCACCATTCAATTCCGCTCGTCCAGACGGGGAGAATTCAATCACATTCATTCGATGCGACGTTTCTTATGGGATTGAATGAGCGACAACATTTTCACGCCAAACCGAGAGGATTCTGGGATGTTTTTGGTTTTTTTGTAATAACTCTGGAAGGAAACGTCGCAGACCCATCAAGGTGGTACTCCTACTGCTCGCCTCATCGAGAGGAATCCAAATTTATGAGTGGTTAAGCTATGGGATATGAAATGGACGAGCGACCAATAAAACAACATGTATTATGGGGTTGAATACTTTTTGCTATTCACAAAATAAAACAAAAGCAGTAATGCAAATTTCTTATTTAACACAGCACAGCAAAATCAGTTGCACCATTCAATTCCGCTCGTCCAGACGGGGAGAATTCAATCACATTTACTCGATGCGACGTTTCTTATGGGATTGAATGAGCGACAACATTTTGACCCCAAACCGAGAGGATTCTGGGATGTTTGTGGTTTTTTTGTAATAACTCTGGAAGGAAACGTCGCAGACCCATCAAGGTGGTACTCCTACTGCTCGCCTCATCGAGAGGAATCCAAATTTATGAGTGGTTAAGCTATGGGATATGAAATGGACGAGCGACCAATAAAACAACATGTATTATGGGGTTGAATACTTTTTGCTATTCACAAAATAAAACAAAAGCAGTAATGCAAATTTCTTATTTAACACAGCACAGCAAAATCAGTTGCACCATTCAATTCCGCTCGTCCAGACGGGGAGAATTCAATCACATTCATTCGATGCGACGTTTCTTATGGGATTGAATGAGCGACAACATTTTCACGCCAAACCGAGAGGATTCTGGGATGTTTTTGTTTTTTTTGTAATAACTCTGGAAGGAAACGTCGCAGACCCATCAAGGTGGTACTCCTACTGCTCGCCTCATCGAGAGGAATCCAAATTTATGAGTGGTTAAGCTATGGGATATGAAATGGACGAGCGACCAATAAAACAACATGTATTATGGGGTTGAATACTTTTTGCTATTCACAAAATAAAACAAAAGCAGTAATGCAAATTTCTTATTTAACACAGCACAGCAAAATCAGTTGCACCATTCAATTCCGCTCGTCCAGACGGGGAGAATTCAATCACGTTTACTCGATGCGACGTTTCTTATGGGATTGAATGAGCGACAACATTTTGACCCCAAACCGAGAGGATTCTGGGATGTTTGTGGTTTTTTTGTAATAACTCTGGAAGGAAACGTCGCAGACCCATCAAGGTGGTACTCGTACTGCTCGCCTCATCGAGAGGAATCCAAAGTTATGAGTGGTTAAGCTATGGGATATGAAATGGACGAGCGACCAATAAAACAACATGTATTATGGGGTTGAATACTTTTTGCTATTCACAAAATAAAACAAAAGCAGTAATGCAAATTTCTTATCTATCACAGCACAGCAAAATCAGTTGCACCATTCAATTCCGCTCGTCCAGACGGGGAGAATTCAATCACATTCATTCGATGCGACGTTTCTTATGGGATTGAATGAGCGACAACATTTTGACGCCAAACCGAGAGGATTCTGGGATGTTTGTGGTTTTTTTGTAATAACTCTGGAAGAAAACGTCGCAGACCCATCAAGGTGGTACTCCTACTGCTCGCCTCATCGAAAGGAATCCAAAGTTATGAGTGGTTAAGCTATGGGATATGAAATGGACGAGCGACCAATAAAACAACATGTATTATGGGGTTGAATACTTTTTGCTATTCACAAAATAAAACAAAAGCAGTAATGCAAATTTCTTATTTAACACAGCACAGCAAAATCAGTTGCACCATTCAATTCCGCTCGTCCAGACGGGGAGAATTCAATCACATTCATTCGATGCGACGTTTCTTATGGGATTGAATGAGCGACAACATTTTGACGCCAAACCGAGAGAATTCTGGGATGTTTTTGGTTTTTTTGTAATAACTCTGGAAGGAAACGTCTCAGACCCATCAAGGTGGTACTCGTACTGCTCGCCTCATCGAGAGAAATCCAAAGATATGAGTGATTAAGCTATGGGATATGAAATGGACGAGCGACCAATAAAACAACATGTATTATGGGGTTGAATACTTTTTGCTATTCACAAAATAAAACAAAAGCAGTAATGCAAATTTCTTATTTAACACAGCACAGCAAAATCAGTTGCACCATTCAATTCCGCTCGTCCAGACGCGGAGAATTCAATCACATTTACTCGATGCGACGTTTCTTATGGGATTGAATGAGCGACAACATTTTGACCCCAAACCGAGAGGATTCTGGGATGTTTGTGGTTTTTTTGTAATAACTCTGGAAGGAAACGTCGCAGACCCATCAAGGTGGTACTCCTACTGCTCGCCTCATCGAGAGGAATCCAAATTTATGAGTGGTTAAGCTATGGGATATGAAATGGACGAGCGACCAATAAAACAACATGTATTATGGGGTTGAATACTTTTTGCTATTCACAAAATAAAACAAAAGCAGTAATGCAAATTTCTTATTTAACACAGCACAGCAAAATCAGTTGCACCATTCAATTCCGCTCGTCCAGACGGGGAGAATTCAATCACATTCATTCGATGCGACGTTTCTTATGGGATTGAATGAGCGACAACATTTTGACGCCAAACCGAGAGAATTCTGGGATGTTTTTGGTTTTTTTGTAATAACTCTGGAAGGAAACGTCTCAGACCCATCAAGGTGGTACTCGTACTGCTCGCCTCATCGAGAGAAATCCAAAGATATGAGTGATTAAGCTATGGGATATGAAATGGACGAGCGACCAATAAAACAACATGTATTATGGGGTTGAATACTTTTTGCTATTCACAAAATAAAACAAAAGCAGTAATGCAAATTTCTTATTTAACACAGCACAGCAAAATCAGTTGCACCATTCAATTCCGCTCGTCCAGACGGGGAGAATTCAATCACATTTACTCGATGCGACGTTTCTTATGGGATTGAATGAGCGACAACATTTTGACCCCAAACCGAGAGGATTCTGGGATGTTTGTGGTTTTTTTGTAATAACTCTGGAAGGAAACGTCGCAGACCCATCAAGGTGGTACTCCTACTGCTCGCCTCATCGAGAGGAATCCAAATTTATGAGTGGTTAAGTTATGGGATATGAAATGGACGAGCGACCAATAAAACAACATGTATTATGGGGTTGAATACTTTTTGCTATTCACAAAATAAAACAAAAGCAGTAATGCAAATTTCTTATTTAACACAGCACAGCAAAATCAGTTGCACCATTCAATTCCGCTCGTCCAGACGGGGAGAATTCAATCACATTCATTCGATGCGACGTTTCTTATGGGATTGAATGAGCGACAACATTTTCACGCCAAACCGAGAGGATTCTGGGATGTTTTTGGTTTTTTTGTAATAACTCTGGAAGGAAACGTCGCAGACCCATCAAGGTGGTACTCCTACTGCTCGCCTCATCGAGAGGAATCCAAATTTATGAGTGGTTAAGCTATGGGATATGAAATGGACGAGCGACCAATAAAACAACATGTATTATGGGGTTGAATACTTTTTGCTATTCACAAAATAAAACAAAAGCAGTAATGCAAATTTCTTATTTAACACAGCACAGCAAAATCAGTTGCACCATTCAATTCCGCTCGTCCAGACGGGGAGAATTCAATCACATTTACTCGATGCGACGTTTCTTATGGGATTGAATGAGCGACAACATTTTGACCCCAAACCGAGAGGATTCTGGGATGTTTGTGGTTTTTTTGTAATAACTCTGGAAGGAAACGTCGCAGACCCATCAAGGTGGTACTCGTACTGCTCGCCTCATCGAGAGGAATCCAAAGTTATGAGTGGTTAAGCTATGGGATATGAAATGGACGAGCGACCAATAAAACAACATGTATTATGGGGTTGAATACTTTTTGCTATTCACAAAATAAAACAAAAGCAGTAATGCAAATTTCTTATCTATCACAGCACAGCAAAATCAGTTGCACCATTCAATTCCGCTCGTCCAGACGGGGAGAATTCAATCACATTCATTCGATGCGACGTTTCTTATGGGATTGAATGAGCGACAACATTTTGACGCCAAACCGAGAGGATTCTGGGATGTTTGTGGTTTTTTTGTAATAACTCTGGAAGAAAACGTCGCAGACCCATCAAGGTGGTACTCCTACTGCTCGCCTCATCGAGAGGAATCCAAAGTTATGAGTGGTTAAGCTATGGGATATGAAATGGACGAGCGACCAATAAAACAACATGTATTATGGGGTTGAATACTTTTTGCTATTCACAAAATAAAACAAAAGCAGTAATGCAAATTTCTTATTTAACACAGCACAGCAAAATCAGTTGCACCATTCAATTCCGCTCGTCCAGACGCGGAGAATTCAATCACATTTACTCGATGCGACGTTTCTTATGGGATTGAATGAGCGACAACATTTTGACCCCAAACCGAGAGGATTCTGGGATGTTTGTGGTTTTTTTGTAATAACTCTGGAAGGAAACGTCGCAGACCCATCAAGGTGGTACTCCTACTGCTCGCCTCATCGAGAGGAATCCAAATTTATGAGTGGTTAAGCTATGGGATATGAAATGGACGAGCGACCAATAAAACAACATGTATTATGGGGTTGAATACTTTTTGCTATTCACAAAATAAAACAAAAGCAGTAATGCAAATTTCTTATTTAACACAGCACAGCAAAATCAGTTGCACCATTCAATTCCGCTCGTCCAGACGGGGAGAATTCAATCACATTCATTCGATGCGACGTTTCTTATGGGATTGAATGAGCGACAACATTTTGACGCCAAACCGAGAGAATTCTGGGATGTTTTTGGTTTTTTTGTAATAACTCTGGAAGGAAACGTCTCAGACCCATCAAGGTGGTACTCGTACTGCTCGCCTCATCGAGAGAAATCCAAAGATATGAGTGATTAAGCTATGGGATATGAAATGGACGAGCGACCAATAAAACAACATGTATTATGGGGTTGAATACTTTTTGCTATTCACAAAATAAAACAAAAGCAGTAATGCAAATTTCTTATTTAACACAGCACAGCAAAATCAGTTGCACCATTCAATTCCGCTCGTCCAGACGGGGAGAATTCAATCACATTTACTCGATGCGACGTTTCTTATGGGATTGAATGAGCGACAACATTTTGACCCCAAACCGAGAGGATTCTGGGATGTTTGTGGTTTTTTTGTAATAACTCTGGAAGGAAACGTCGCAGACCCATCAAGGTGGTACTCCTACTGCTCGCCTCATCGAGAGGAATCCAAATTTATGAGTGGTTAAGTTATGGGATATGAAATGGACGAGGGACCAATAAAACAACATGTATTATGGGGTTGAATACTTTTTGCTATTCACAAAATAAAACAAAAGCAGTAATGCAAATTTCTTATTTAACACAGCACAGCAAAATCAGTTGCACCATTCAATTCCGCTCGTCCAGACGGGGAGAATTCAATCACATTCATTCGATGCGACGTTTCTTATGGGATTGAATGAGCGACAACATTTTCACGCCAAACCGAGAGGATTCTGGGATGTTTTTGGTTTTTTTGTAATAACTCTGGAAGGAAACGTCGCAGACCCATCAAGGTGGTACTCCTACTGCTCGCCTCATCGAGAGGAATCCAAATTTATGAGTGGTTAAGCTATGGGATATGAAATGGACGAGCGACCAATAAAACAACATGTATTATGGGGTTGAATACTTTTTGCTATTCACAAAATAAAACAAAAGCAGTAATGCAAATTTCTTATTTAACACAGCACAGCAAAATCAGTTGCACCATTCAATTCCGCTCGTCCAGACGGGGAGAATTCAATCACATTTACTCGATGCGACGTTTCTTATGGGATTGAATGAGCGACAACATTTTGACCCCAAACCGAGAGGATTCTGGGATGTTTGTGGTTTTTTTGTAATAACTCTGGAAGGAAACGTCGCAGACCCATCAAGGTGGTACTCGTACTGCTCGCCTCATCGAGAGGAATCCAAAGTTATGAGTGGTTAAGCTATGGGATATGAAATGGACGAGCGACCAATAAAACAACATGTATTATGGGGTTGAATACTTTTTGCTATTCACAAAATAAAACAAAAGCAGTAATGCAAATTTCTTATCTATCACAGCACAGCAAAATCAGTTGCACCATTCAATTCCGCTCGTCCAGACGGGGAGAATTCAATCACATTCATTCGATGCGACGTTTCTTATGGGATTGAATGAGCGACAACATTTTGACGCCAAACCGAGAGGATTCTGGGATGTTTGTGGTTTTTTTGTAATAACTCTGGAAGAAAACGTCGCAGACCCATCAAGGTGGTACTCCTACTGCTCGCCTCATCGAGAGGAATCCAAAGTTATGAGTGGTTAAGCTATGGGATATGAAATGGACGAGCGACCAATAAAACAACATGTATTATGGGGTTGAATACTTTTTGCTATTCACAAAATAAAACAAAAGCAGTAATGCAAATTTCTTATTTAACACAGCACAGCAAAATCAGTTGCACCATTCAATTCCGCTCGTCCAGACGGGGAGAATTCAATCACATTCATTCGATGCGACGTTTCTTATGGGATTGAATGAGCGACAACATTTTGACGCCAAACCGAGAGAATTCTGGGATGTTTTTGGTTTTTTTGTAATAACTCTGGAAGGAAACGTCTCAGACCCATCAAGGTGGTACTCGTACTGCTCGCCTCATCGAGAGAAATCCAAAGATATGAGTGATTAAGCTATGGGATATGAAATGGACGAGCGACCAATAAAACAACATGTATTATGGGGTTGAATACTTTTTGCTATTCACAAAATAAAACAAAAGCAGTAATGCAAATTTCTTATTTAACACAGCACAGCAAAATCAGTTGCACCATTCAATTCCGCTCGTCCAGACGGGGAGAATTCAATCACATTTACTCGATGCGACGTTTCTTATGGGATTGAATGAGCGACAACATTTTGACCCCAAACCGAGAGGATTCTGGGATGTTTGTGGTTTTTTTGTAATAACTCTGGAAGAAAACGTCGCAGACCCATCAAGGTGGTACTCCTACTGCTCGCCTCATCGAGAGGAATCCAAAGTTATGAGTGGTTAAGCTATGGGATATGAAATGGACGAGCGACCAATAAAACAACATGTATTATGGGGTTGAATACTTTTTGCTATTCACAAAATAAAACAAAAGCAGTAATGCAAATTTCTTATTTAACACAGCACAGCAAAATCAGTTGCACCATTCAATTCCGCTCGTCCAGACGCGGAGAATTCAATCACATTTACTCGATGCGACGTTTCTTATGGGATTGAATGAGCGACAACATTTTGACCCCAAACCGAGAGGATTCTGGGATGTTTGTGGTTTTTTTGTAATAACTCTGGAAGGAAACGTCGCAGACCCATCAAGGTGGTACTCCTACTGCTCGCCTCATCGAGAGGAATCCAAATTTATGAGTGGTTAAGCTATGGGATATGAAATGGACGAGCGACCAATAAAACAACATGTATTATGGGGTTGAATACTTTTTGCTATTCACAAAATAAAACAAAAGCAGTAATGCAAATTTCTTATTTAACACAGCACAGCAAAATCAGTTGCACCATTCAATTCCGCTCGTCCAGACGGGGAGAATTCAATCACATTCATTCGATGCGACGTTTCTTATGGGATTGAATGAGCGACAACATTTTGACGCCAAACCGAGAGAATTCTGGGATGTTTTTGGTTTTTTTGTAATAACTCTGGAAGGAAACGTCTCAGACCCATCAAGGTGGTACTCGTACTGCTCGCCTCATCGAGAGAAATCCAAAGATATGAGTGATTAAGCTATGGGATATGAAATGGACGAGCGACCAATAAAACAACATGTATTATGGGGTTGAATACTTTTTGCTATTCACAAAATAAAACAAAAGCAGTAATGCAAATTTCTTATTTAACACAGCACAGCAAAATCAGTTGCACCATTCAATTCCGCTCGTCCAGACGGGGAGAATTCAATCACATTTACTCGATGCGACGTTTCTTATGGGATTGAATGAGCGACAACATTTTGACCCCAAACCGAGAGGATTCTGGGATGTTTGTGGTTTTTTTGTAATAACTCTGGAAGGAAACGTCGCAGACCCATCAAGGTGGTACTCCTACTGCTCGCCTCATCGAGAGGAATCCAAATTTATGAGTGGTTAAGTTATGGGATATGAAATGGACGAGGGACCAATAAAACAACATGTATTATGGGGTTGAATACTTTTTGCTATTCACAAAATAAAACAAAAGCAGTAATGCAAATTTCTTATTTAACACAGCACAGCAAAATCAGTTGCACCATTCAATTCCGCTCGTCCAGACGGGGAGAATTCAATCACATTCATTCGATGCGACGTTTCTTATGGGATTGAATGAGCGACAACATTTTCACGCCAAACCGAGAGGATTCTGGGATGTTTTTGGTTTTTTTGTAATAACTCTGGAAGGAAACGTCGCAGACCCATCAAGGTGGTACTCCTACTGCTCGCCTCATCGAGAGGAATCCAAATTTATGAGTGGTTAAGCTATGGGATATGAAATGGACGAGCGACCAATAAAACAACATGTATTATGGGGTTGAATACTTTTTGCTATTCACAAAATAAAACAAAAGCAGTAATGCAAATTTCTTATTTAACACAGCACAGCAAAATCAGTTGCACCATTCAATTCCGCTCGTCCAGACGGGGAGAATTCAATCACATTTACTCGATGCGACGTTTCTTATGGGATTGAATGAGCGACAACATTTTGACCCCAAACCGAGAGGATTCTGGGATGTTTGTGGTTTTTTTGTAATAACTCTGGAAGGAAACGTCGCAGACCCATCAAGGTGGTACTCGTACTGCTCGCCTCATCGAGAGGAATCCAAAGTTATGAGTGGTTAAGCTATGGGATATGAAATGGACGAGCGACCAATAAAACAACATGTATTATGGGGTTGAATACTTTTTGCTATTCACAAAATAAAACAAAAGCAGTAATGCAAATTTCTTATCTATCACAGCACAGCAAAATCAGTTGCACCATTCAATTCCGCTCGTCCAGACGGGGAGAATTCAATCACATTCATTCGATGCGACGTTTCTTATGGGATTGAATGAGCGACAACATTTTGACGCCAAACCGAGAGGATTCTGGGATGTTTGTGGTTTTTTTGTAATAACTCTGGAAGAAAACGTCGCAGACCCATCAAGGTGGTACTCCTACTGCTCGCCTCATCGAGAGGAATCCAAAGTTATGAGTGGTTAAGCTATGGGATATGAAATGGACGAGCGACCAATAAAACAACATGTATTATGGGGTTGAATACTTTTTGCTATTCACAAAATAAAACAAAAGCAGTAATGCAAATTTCTTATTTAACACAGCACAGCAAAATCAGTTGCACCATTCAATTCCGCTCGTCCAGACGGGGAGAATTCAATCACATTCATTCGATGCGACGTTTCTTATGGGATTGAATGAGCGACAACATTTTGACGCCAAACCGAGAGAATTCTGGGATGTTTTTGGTTTTTTTGTAATAACTCTGGAAGGAAACGTCTCAGACCCATCAAGGTGGTACTCGTACTGCTCGCCTCATCGAGAGAAATCCAAAGATATGAGTGATTAAGCTATGGGATATGAAATGGACGAGCGACCAATAAAACAACATGTATTATGGGGTTGAATACTTTTTGCTATTCACAAAATAAAACAAAAGCAGTAATGCAAATTTCTTATTTAACACAGCACAGCAAAATCAGTTGCACCATTCAATTCCGCTCGTCCAGACGGGGAGAATTCAATCACATTTACTCGATGCGACGTTTCTTATGGGATTGAATGAGCGACAACATTTTGACCCCAAACCGAGAGGATTCTGGGATGTTTGTGGTTTTTTTGTAATAACTCTGGAAGGAAACGTCGCAGACCCATCAAGGTGGTACTCCTACTGCTCGCCTCATCGAGAGGAATCCAAATTTATGAGTGGTTAAGCTATGGAATATGAAATGGACGAGCGACCAATAAAACAACATGTATTATGGGGTTGAATACTTTTTGCTATTCACAAAATAAAACAAAAGCAGTAATGCAAATTTCTTATTTAACACAGCACAGCAAAATCAGTTGCACCATTCAATTCCGCTCGTCCAGACGGGGAGAATTCAATCACATTCATTCGATGCGACGTTTCTTATGGGATTGAATGAGCGACAACATTTTGACGCCAAACCGAGAGAATTCTGGGATGTTTTTGGTTTTTTTGTAATAACTCTGGAAGGAAACGTCTCAGACCCATCAAGGTGGTACTCGTACTGCTCGCCTCATCGAGAGAAATCCAAAGATATGAGTGATTAAGCTATGGGATATGAAATGGACGAGCGACCAATAAAACAACATGTATTATGGGGTTGAATACTTTTTGCTATTCACAAAATAAAACAAAAGCAGTAATGCAAATTTCTTATTTAACACAGCACAGCAAAATCAGTTGCACCATTCAATTCCGCTCGTCCAGACGGGGAGAATTCAATCACATTTACTCGATGCGACGTTTCTTATGGGATTGAATGAGCGACAACATTTTGACCCCAAACCGAGAGGATTCTGGGATGTTTGTGGTTTTTTTGTAATAACTCTGGAAGGAAACGTCGCAGACCCATCAAGGTGGTACTCCTACTGCTCGCCTCATCGAGAGGAATCCAAATTTATGAGTGGTTAAGTTATGGGATATGAAATGGACGAGCGACCAATAAAACAACATGTATTATGGGGTTGAATACTTTTTGCTATTCACAAAATAAAACAAAAGCAGTAATGCAAATTTCTTATTTAACACAGCACAGCAAAATCAGTTGCACCATTCAATTCCGCTCGTCCAGACGGGGAGAATTCAATCACATTCATTCGATGCGACGTTTCTTATGGGATTGAATGAGCGACAACATTTTGACGCCAAACCGAGAGAATTCTGGGATGTTTTTGGTTTTTTTGTAATAACTCTGGAAGGAAACGTCTCAGACCCATCAAGGTGGTACTCGTACTGCTCGCCTCATCGAGAGAAATCCAAAGATATGAGTGATTAAGCTATGGGATATGAAATGGACGAGCGACCAATAAAACAACATGTATTATGGGGTTGAATACTTTTTGCTATTCACAAAATAAAACAAAAGCAGTAATGCAAATTTCTTATTTAACACAGCACAGCAAAATCAGTTGCACCATTCAATTCCGCTCGTCCAGACGGGGAGAATTCAATCACATTTACTCGATGCGACGTTTCTTATGGGATTGAATGAGCGACAACATTTTGACCCCAAACCGAGAGGATTCTGGGATGTTTGTGGTTTTTTTGTAATAACTCTGGAAGGAAACGTCGCAGACCCATCAAGGTGGTACTCCTACTGCTCGCCTCATCGAGAGGAATCCAAATTTATGAGTGGTTAAGTTATGGGATATGAAATGGACGAGCGACCAATAAAACAACATGTATTATGGGGTTGAATACTTTTTGCTATTCACAAAATAAAACAAAAGCAGTAATGCAAATTTCTTATTTAACACAGCACAGCAAAATCAGTTGCACCATTCAATTCCGCTCGTCCAGACGGGGAGAATTCAATCACATTCATTCGATGCGACGTTTCTTATGGGATTGAATGAGCGACAACATTTTCACGCCAAACCGAGAGGATTCTGGGATGTTTTTGGTTTTTTTGTAATAACTCTGGAAGGAAACGTCGCAGACCCATCAAGGTGGTACTCCTACTGCTCGCCTCATCGAGAGGAATCCAAATTTATGAGTGGTTAAGCTATGGGATATGAAATGGACGAGCGACCAATAAAACAACATGTATTATGGGGTTGAATACTTTTTGCTATTCACAAAATAAAACAAAAGCAGTAATGCAAATTTCTTATTTAACACAGCACAGCAAAATCAGTTGCACCATTCAATTCCGCTCGTCCAGACGGGGAGAATTCAATCACATTTACTCGATGCGACGTTTCTTATGGGATTGAATGAGCGACAACATTTTGACCCCAAACCGAGAGGATTCTGGGATGTTTGTGGTTTTTTTGTAATAACTCTGGAAGGAAACGTCGCAGACCCATCAAGGTGGTACTCCTACTGCTCGCCTCATCGAGAGGAATCCAAATTTATGAGTGGTTAAGCTATGGGATATGAAATGGACGAGCGACCAATAAAACAACATGTATTATGGGGTTGAATACTTTTTGCTATTCACAAAATAAAACAAAAGCAGTAATGCAAATTTCTTATTTAACACAGCACAGCAAAATCAGTTGCACCATTCAATTCCGCTCGTCCAGACGGGGAGAATTCAATCACATTCATTCGATGCGACGTTTCTTATGGGATTGAATGAGCGACAACATTTTGACGCCAAACCGAGAGGATTCTGGGATGTTTGTGTTTTTTTTGTAATAACTCTGGAAGGAAACGTCGCAGACCCATCAAGGTGGTACTCGTACTGCTCGCCTCATCGAGAGGAATCCAAAGTTATGAGTGGTTAAGCTATGGGATATGAAATGGACGAGCGACCAATAAAACAACATGTATTATGGGGTTGAATACTTTTTGCTATTCACAAAATAAAACAAAAGCAGTAATGCAAATTTCTTATCTATCACAGCACAGCAAAATCAGTTGCACCATTCAATTCCGCTCGTCCAGACGGGGAGAATTCAATCACATTCATTCGATGCGACGTTTCTTATGGGATTGAATGAGCGACAACATTTTGACGCCAAACCGAGAGGATTCTGGGATGTTTGTGGTTTTTTTGTAATAACTCTGGAAGAAAACGTCGCAGACCCATCAAGGTGGTACTCCTACTGCTCGCCTCATCGAGAGGAATCCAAAGTTATGAGTGGTTAAGCTATGGGATATGAAATGGACGAGCGACCAATAAAACAACATGTATTATGGGGTTGAATACTTTTTGCTATTCACAAAATAAAACAAAAGCAGTAATGCAAATTTCTTATTTAACACAGCACAGCAAAATCAGTTGCACCATTCAATTCCGCTCGTCCAGACGGGGAGAATTCAATCACATTTACTCGATGCGACGTTTCTTATGGGATTGAATGAGCGACAACATTTTGACCCCAAACCGAGAGGATTCTGGGATGTTTGTGGTTTTTTTGTAATAACTCTGGAAGGAAACGTCGCAGACCCATCAAGGTGGTAATCCTACTGCTCGCCTCATCGAGAGGAATCCAAAGTTATGAGTGGTTAAGCTATGGGATATGAAATGGACGAGCGACCAATAAAAAAACATGTATTATGGGGTTGAATACTTTTTGCTATTCACAAAATAAAACAAAAGCAGTAATGCAAATTTCTTATTTAACACAGCACAGCAAAATCAGTTGCACCATTCAATTCCGCTCGTCCAGACGGGGAGAATTCAATCACATTTACTCGATGCGACGTTTCTTATGGGATTGAATGAGCGACAACATTTTGACCCCAAACCGAGAGGATTCTGGGATGTTTGTGGTTTTTTTGTAATAACTCTGGAAGGAAACGTCGCAGACCCATCAAGGTGGTACTCCTACTGCTCGCCTCATCGAGAGGAATCCAAATTTATGAGTGGTTAAGCTATGGGATATGAAATGGACGAGAGACCAATAAAACAACATGTATTATGGGGTTGAATACTTTTTGCTATTCACAAAATAAAACAAAAGCAGTAATGCAAATTTCTTATTTAACACAGCACAGCAAAATCAGTTGCACCATTCAATTCCGCTCGTCCAGACGGGGAGAATTCAATCACATTCATTCGATGCGACGTTTCTTATGGGATTGAATGAGCGACAACATTTTCACGCCAAACCGAGAGGATTCTGGGATGTTTTTGGTTTTTTTGTAATAACTCTGGAAGGAAACGTCGCAGACCCATCAAGGTGGTACTCCTACTGCTCGCCTCATCGAGTGGAATCCAAATTTATGAGTGGTTAAGCTATGGGATATGAAATGGACGAGCGACCAATAAAACAACATGTATTATGGGGTTGAATACTTTTTGCTATTCACAAAATAAAACAAAAGCAGTAATGCAAATTTCTTATTTAACACAGCACAGCAAAATCAGTTGCACCATTCAATTCCGCTCGTCCAGACGGGGAGAATTCAATCACATTTACTCGATGCGACGTTTCTTATGGGATTGAATGAGCGACAACATTTTGACCCCAAACCGAGAGGATTCTGGGATGTTTGTGGTTTTTTTGTAATAACTCTGGAAGGAAACGTCGCAGACCCATCAAGGTGGTACTCCTACTGCTCGCCTCATCGAGAGGAATCCAAATTTATGAGTGGTTAAGCTATGGGATATGAAATGGACGAGCGACCAATAAAACAACATGTATTATGGGGTTGAATACTTTTTGCTATTCACAAAATAAAACAAAAGCAGTAATGCAAATTTCTTATTTAACACAGCACAGCAAAATCAGTTGCACCATTCAATTCCGCTCGTCCAGATGGGGAGAATTCAATCACATTCATTCGATGCGACGTTTCTTATGGGATTGAATGAGCGACAACATTTTGACGCCAAACCGAGAGGATTCTGGGATGTTTGTGTTTTTTTTGTAATAACTCTGGAAGAAAACGTCGCAGACCCATCAAGGTGGTACTCGTACTGCTCGCCTCATCGAGAGGAATCCAAAGTTATGAGTGGTTAAGCTATGGGATATGAAATGGACGAGCGACCAATAAAACAACATGTATTATGGGATTGAATACTTTTTGCTATTCACAAAATAAAACAAAAGCAGTAATGCAAATTTCTTATCTATCACAGCACAGCAAAATCAGTTGCACCATTCAATTCCGCTCGTCCAGACGGGGAGAATTCAATCACATTCATTCGATGCGACGTTTCTTATGGGATTGAATGAGCGACAACATTTTGACGCCAAACCGAGAGGATTCTGGGATGTTTGTGGTTTTTTTGTAATAACTCTGGAAGAAAACGTCGCAGACCCATCAAGGTGGTACTCCTACTGCTCGCCTCATCGAGAGGAATCCAAAGTTATGAGTGGTTAAGCTATGGGATATGAAATGGACGAGCGACCAATAAAACAACATGTATTATGGGGTTGAATACTTTTTGCTATTCACAAAATAAAACAAAAGCAGTAATGCAAATTTCTTATTTAACACAGCACAGCAAAATCAGTTGCACCATTCAATTCCGCTCGTCCAGACGGGGAGAATTCAATCACATTCATTCGATGCGACGTTTCTTATGGGATTGAATGAGCGACAACATTTTGATGCCAAACCGAGAGGATTCTGGGATGTTTTTGGTTTTTTTGTAATAACTCTGGAAGGAAACGTCGCAGACCCATCAAGGTGGTACTCATACTGCTCGCCTCATCGAGAGAAATCCAAAGATATGAGTGATTAAGCTATGGGATATGAAATGGACGAGCGACCAATAAAACAACATGTATTATGGGGTTGAATGCTTTTTGCTATTCACAAAATAAAACAAAAGCAGTCATGCAAATATCTTATTTAACACAGCACAGCAAAATCAGTTGCACCATTCAATTCCGCTCGTCCAGACGGGGAGAATTCAATCACATTTACTTGTTGCGACGTTTCTTATGGGATTGAATGAGCGACAACATTTTGACCCCAAACCGAGAGGATTCTGGGATGTTTGTGTTTTTTTTGTAATAACTCTGGAAGGAAACGTCGCAGACCCATCAAGGTGGTAATCCTACTGCTCGCCTCATCGAGAGGAATCCAAAGTTATGAGTGGTTAAGCTATGGGATATGAAATGGACGAGCGACCAATAAAAAAACATGTATTATGGGGTTGAATACTTTTTGCTATTCACAAAATAAAACAAAAGCAGTAATGCAAATTTCTTATTTAACACAGCACAGCAAAATCAGTTGCACCATTCAATTCCGCTCGTCCAGACGGGGAGAATTCAATCACATTCATTCGATGCGACGTTTCTTATGGGATTGAATGAGCGACAACATTTTGATGCCAAACCGAGAGGATTCTGGGATGTTTTTGGTTTTTTTGTAATAACTCTGGAAGGAAACGTCGCAGACCCATCAAGGTGGTACTCATACTGCTCGCCTCATCGAGAGAAATCCAAAGATATGAGTGGTTAAGCTATGGGATATGAAATGGACGAGCGACCAATAAAACAACATGTATTATGGGGTTGAATACTTTTTGCTATTCACAAAATAAAACAAAAGCAGTAATGCAAATTTCTTATCTATCACAGCACAGCAAAATCAGTTGCACCATTCAATTCCGCTCGTCCAGACGGGGAGAATTCAATCACATTCATTCGATGCGACGTTTCTTATGAGATTGAATGAGCGACAACATTTTGACGCCAAACCGAGAGGATTCTGGGATGTTTGTGGTTTTTTTGTAATAACTCTGGAAGGAAACGTCGCAGACCCATCAAGGTGGTACTCCTACTGCTCGCCTCATCGAGAGGAATCCAAAGTTATGAGTGGTTAAGCTATGGGATATGAAATGGACGAGCGACCAATAAAACAACATGTATTATGGGGTTGAATACTTTTTGCTATTCACAAAATAAAACAAATGCAGTAATGCAAATTTCTTATTTAACACAGCACAGCAAAATCAGTTGCACCATTCAATTCCGCTCGTCCAGACGGGGAGAATTCAATCACATTCATTCGATGCGACGTTTCTTATGGGATTGAATGAGCGACAACATTTTGACGCCAAACCGAGAGGATTCTGGGATGTTTTTGGTTTTTTTGTAATAACTCTGGAAGGAAACGTCGCAGACCCATCAAGGTGGTACTCGTACTGCTCGCCTCATCGAGAGAAATCCAACGATATGAGTGATTAAGCTATGGGATATGAAATGGACGAGCGACCAATAAAACAACATGTATTATGGGGTTGAATGCTTTTTGCTATTCACAAAATAAAACAAAAGCAGTCATGCAAATATCTTATTTAACACAGCACAGCAAAATCAGTTGCACCATTCAATTCCGCTCGTCCAGACGGGGAGAATTCAATCACATTTATTTGATGCGACGTTTCTTATGGGATTGAATGAGCGACAACATTTTGACCCCAAACCGATAGAATTCTGGGATGTTTGTGTTTTTTTTGTAATAACTCTGGAAGGAAACGTCGCAGACTCATCAAGGTGGTACTCCTACTGCTCGCCTCATCGAGAGGAATCCAAATTTATGAGTGGTTAAGCTATGGGATATGAAATGGACGAGCGACCAATAAAACAACATGTATTATGGGGTTGAATACTTTTTGCTATTCACAAAATAAAACAAAAGGAGTAATGCAAATATCTGTTTTAACACAGCACATCAAAATCAGTTACACCATTCAATCCCCCTCGTCCAGACGGGGAGAATTCAATCACATTTATTCGATGCGACGTTTCTTATGGGATTTAATGAGCGACAACATTTTGACCCCAAACCGAGAGGATTCTGGGATGTTTTTGGTTTTTTTGTAATAACTCTGGAAGGAAACGTCGCAGACCCATCAAGGTGGTACTCATACTGCTCGCCTCATCGAGAGAAATCCAAAGATATGAGTGATTAAGCTATGGGATATGAAATGGACGAGCGACCAATAAAACAACATGTATTATGGGGTTGAATGCTTTTTGCTATTCACAAAATAAAACAAAAGCAGTCATGCAAATATCTTATTTAACACAGCACAGCAAAATCAGTTGCACCATTCAATTCCGCTCGTCCAGACGGGGAGAATTCAATCACATTTACTTGTTGCGACGTTTCTTATGGGATTGAATGAGCGACAACATTTTGACCCCAAACCGAGAGGATTCTGGGATGTTTGTGTTTTTTTTGTAATAACTCTGGAAGGAAACGTCGCAGACCCATCAAGGTGGTAATCCTACTGCTCGCCTCATCGAGAGGAATCCAAAGTTATGAGTGGTTAAGCTATGGGATATGAAATGGACGAGCGACCAATAAAAAAACATGTATTATGGGGTTGAATACTTTTTGCTATTCACAAAATAAAACAAAAGCAGTAATGCAAATTTCTTATTTAACACAGCACAGCAAAATCAGTTGCACCATTCAATTCCGCTCGTCCAGACGGGGAGAATTCAATCACATTCATTCGATGCGACGTTTCTTATGGGATTGAATGAGCGACAACATTTTGATGCCAAACCGAGAGGATTCTGGGATGTTTTTGGTTTTTTTGTAATAACTCTGGAAGGAAACGTCGCAGACCCATCAAGGTGGTACTCATACTGCTCGCCTCATCGAGAGAAATCCAAAGATATGAGTGGTTAAGCTATGGGATATGAAATGGACGAGCGACCAATAAAACAACATGTATTATGGGGTTGAATACTTTTTGCTATTCACAAAATAAAACAAAAGCAGTAATGCAAATTTCTTATCTATCACAGCACAGCAAAATCAGTTGCACCATTCAATTCCGCTCGTCCAGACGGGGAGAATTCAATCACATTCATTCGATGCGACGTTTCTTATGAGATTGAATGAGCGACAACATTTTGACGCCAAACCGAGAGGATTCTGGGATGTTTGTGGTTTTTTTGTAATAACTCTGGAAGGAAACGTCGCAGACCCATCAAGGTGGTACTCCTACTGCTCGCCTCATCGAGAGGAATCCAAAGTTATGAGTGGTTAAGCTATGGGATATGAAATGGACGAGCGACCAATAAAACAACATGTATTATGGGGTTGAATACTTTTTGCTATTCACAAAATAAAACAAATGCAGTAATGCAAATTTCTTATTTAACACAGCACAGCAAAATCAGTTGCACCATTCAATTCCGCTCGTCCAGACGGGGAGAATTCAATCACATTCATTCGATGCGACGTTTCTTATGGGATTGAATGAGCGACAACATTTTGACGCCAAACCGAGAGGATTCTGGGATGTTTTTGGTTTTTTTGTAATAACTCTGGAAGGAAACGTCGCAGACCCATCAAGGTGGTACTCGTACTGCTCGCCTCATCGAGAGAAATCCAACGATATGAGTGATTAAGCTATGGGATATGAAATGGACGAGCGACCAATAAAACAACATGTATTATGGGGTTGAATGCTTTTTGCTATTCACAAAATAAAACAAAAGCAGTCATGCAAATATCTTATTTAACACAGCACAGCAAAATCAGTTGCACCATTCAATTCCGCTCGTCCAGACGGGGAGAATTCAATCACATTTATTTGATGCGACGTTTCTTATGGGATTGAATGAGCGACAACATTTTGACCCCAAACCGATAGAATTCTGGGATGTTTGTGTTTTTTTTGTAATAACTCTGGAAGGAAACGTCGCAGACTCATCAAGGTGGTACTCCTACTGCTCGCCTCATCGAGAGGAATCCAAATTTATGAGTGGTTAAGCTATGGGATATGAAATGGACGAGCGACCAATAAAACAACATGTATTATGGGGTTGAATACTTTTTGCTATTCACAAAATAAAACAAAAGGAGTAATGCAAATTTCTTATTTAACACAGCACAGCAAAATCAGTTGCACCATTCAATTCCGCTCGTCCAGACGGGGAGAATTCAATCACATTTACTCGATGCGACGTTTCTTATGGGATTGAATGAGCGACAACATTTTGACCCCAAACCGAGAGGATTCTGGGATGTTTGTGGTTTTTTTGTAATAACTCTGGAAGGAAACGTCGCAGACCCATCAAGGTGGTAATCCTACTGCTCGCCTCATCGAGAGGAATCCAAAGTTATGAGTGGTTAAGCTATGGGATATGAAATGGACGAGCGACCAATAAAACAACATGTATTATGGGGTTGAATACTTTTTGCTATTCACAAAATAAAACAAATGCAGTAATGCAAATTTCTTATTTAACACAGCACAGCAAAATCAGTTGCACCATTCAATTCCGCTCGTCCAGACGGGGAGAATTCAATCACATTCATTCGATGCGACGTTTCTTATGGGATTGAATGAGCGACAACATTTTGACGCCAAACCGAGAGGATTCTGGGATGTTTTTGGTTTTTTTGTAATAACTCTGGAAGGAAACGTCGCAGACCCATCAAGGTGGTACTCGTACTGCTCGCCTCATCGAGAGAAATCCAAAGATATGAGTGATTAAGCTATGGGATATGAAATGGACGAGCGACCAATAAAACAACATGTATTATGGGGTTGAATGCTTTTTGCTATTCACAAAATAAAACAAAAGCAGTCATGCAAATATCTTATTTAACACAGCACAGCAAAATCAGTTGCACCATTCAATTCCGCTCGTCCAGACGGGGAGAATTCAATCACATTTACTCGATGCGACGTTTCTTATGGGATTGAATGAGCGACAACATTTTGACCCCAAACCGAGAGGATTCTGGGATGTTTGTGGTTTTTTTGTAATAACTCTGGAAGGAAACGTCGCAGACCCATCAAGGTGGTACTCCTACTGCTCGCCTCATCGAGAGGAATCCAAATTTATGAGTGGTTAAGCTATGGGATATGAAATGGACGAGAGACCAATAAAACAACATGTATTATGGGGTTGAATACTTTTTGCTATTCACAAAATAAAACAAAAGCAGTAATGCAAATTTCTTATTTAACACAGCACAGCAAAATCAGTTGCACCATTCAATTCCGCTCGTCCAGACGGGGAGAATTCAATCACATTCATTCGATGCGACGTTTCTTATGGGATTGAATGAGCGACAACATTTTCACGCCAAACCGAGAGGATTCTGGGATGTTTTTGGTTTTTTTGTAATAACTCTGGAAGGAAACGTCGCAGACCCATCAAGGTGGTACTCCTACTGCTCGCCTCATCGAGAGGAATCCAAATTTATGAGTGGTTAAGCTATGGGATATGAAATGGACGAGCGACCAATAAAACAACATGTATTATGGGGTTGAATACTTTTTGCTATTCACAAAATAAAACAAAAGCAGTAATGCAAATTTCTTATTTAACACAGCACAGCAAAATCAGTTGCACCATTCAATTCCGCTCGTCCAGACGGGGAGAATTCAATCACATTTACTCGATGCGACGTTTCTTATGGGATTGAATGAGCGACAACATTTTGACCCCAAACCGAGAGGATTCTGGGATGTTTGTGGTTTTTTTGTAATAACTCTGGAAGGAAACGTCGCAGACCCATCAAGGTGGTACTGCTACTGCTCGCCTCATCGAGAGGAATCCAAATTTATGAGTGGTTAAGCTATGGGATATGAAATGGACGAGCGACCAATAAAACAACATGTATTATGGGGTTGAATACTTTTTGCTATTCACAAAATAAAACAAAAGCAGTAATGCAAATTTCTTATTTAACACAGCACAGCAAAATCAGTTGCACCATTCAATTCCGCTCGTCCAGATGGGGAGAATTCAATCACATTCATTCGATGCGACGTTTCTTATGGGATTGAATGAGCGACAACATTTTGACGCCAAACCGAGAGGATTCTGGGATGTTTGTGTTTTTTTTGTAATAACTCTGGAAGAAAACGTCGCAGACCCATCAAGGTGGTACTCGTACTGCTCGCCTCATCGAGAGGAATCCAAAGTTATGAGTGGTTAAGCTATGGGATATGAAATGGACGAGCGACCAATAAAACAACATGTATTATGGGATTGAATACTTTTTGCTATTCACAAAATAAAACAAAAGCAGTAATGCAAATTTCTTATCTATCACAGCACAGCAAAATCAGTTGCACCATTCAATTCCGCTCGTCCAGACGGGGAGAATTCAATCACATTCATTCGATGCGACGTTTCTTATGGGATTGAATGAGCGACAACATTTTGACGCCAAACCGAGAGGATTCTGGGATGTTTGTGGTTTTTTTGTAATAACTCTGGAAGAAAACGTCGCAGACCCATCAAGGTGGTACTCCTACTGCTCGCCTCATCGAGAGGAATCCAAAGTTATGAGTGGTTAAGCTATGGGATATGAAATGGACGAGCGACCAATAAAACAACATGTATTATGGGGTTGAATACTTTTTGCTATTCACAAAATAAAACAAAAGCAGTAATGCAAATTTCTTATTTAACACAGCACAGCAAAATCAGTTGCACCATTCAATTCCGCTCGTCCAGACGGGGAGAATTCAATCACATTCATTCGATGCGACGTTTCTTATGGGATTGAATGAGCGACAACATTTTGATGCCAAACCGAGAGGATTCTGGGATGTTTTTGGTTTTTTTGTAATAACTCTGGAAGGAAACGTCGCAGACCCATCAAGGTGGTACTCATACTGCTCGCCTCATCGAGAGAAATCCAAAGATATGAGTGATTAAGCTATGGGATATGAAATGGACGAGCGACCAATAAAACAACATGTATTATGGGGTTGAATGCTTTTTGCTATTCACAAAATAAAACAAAAGCAGTCATGCAAATATCTTATTTAACACAGCACAGCAAAATCAGTTGCACCATTCAATTCCGCTCGTCCAGACGGGGAGAATTCAATCACATTTACTTGTTGCGACGTTTCTTATGGGATTGAATGAGCGACAACATTTTGACCCCAAACCGAGAGGATTCTGGGATGTTTGTGTTTTTTTTGTAATAACTCTGGAAGGAAACGTCGCAGACCCATCAAGGTGGTAATCCTACTGCTCGCCTCATCGAGAGGAATCCAAAGTTATGAGTGGTTAAGCTATGGGATATGAAATGGACGAGCGACCAATAAAAAAACATGTATTATGGGGTTGAATACTTTTTGCTATTCACAAAATAAAACAAAAGCAGTAATGCAAATTTCTTATTTAACACAGCACAGCAAAATCAGTTGCACCATTCAATTCCGCTCGTCCAGACGGGGAGAATTCAATCACATTCATTCGATGCGACGTTTCTTATGGGATTGAATGAGCGACAACATTTTGATGCCAAACCGAGAGGATTCTGGGATGTTTTTGGTTTTTTTGTAATAACTCTGGAAGGAAACGTCGCAGACCCATCAAGGTGGTACTCATACTGCTCGCCTCATCGAGAGAAATCCAAAGATATGAGTGGTTAAGCTATGGGATATGAAATGGACGAGCGACCAATAAAACAACATGTATTATGGGGTTGAATACTTTTTGCTATTCACAAAATAAAACAAAAGCAGTAATGCAAATTTCTTATCTATCACAGCACAGCAAAATCAGTTGCACCATTCAATTCCGCTCGTCCAGACGGGGAGAATTCAATCACATTCATTCGATGCGACGTTTCTTATGAGATTGAATGAGCGACAACATTTTGACGCCAAACCGAGAGGATTCTGGGATGTTTGTGGTTTTTTTGTAATAACTCTGGAAGGAAACGTCGCAGACCCATCAAGGTGGTACTCCTACTGCTCGCCTCATCGAGAGGAATCCAAAGTTATGAGTGGTTAAGCTATGGGATATGAAATGGACGAGCGACCAATAAAACAACATGTATTATGGGGTTGAATACTTTTTGCTATTCACAAAATAAAACAAATGCAGTAATGCAAATTTCTTATTTAACACAGCACAGCAAAATCAGTTGCACCATTCAATTCCGCTCGTCCAGACGGGGAGAATTCAATCACATTCATTCGATGCGACGTTTCTTATGGGATTGAATGAGCGACAACATTTTGACGCCAAACCGAGAGGATTCTGGGATGTTTTTGGTTTTTTTGTAATAACTCTGGAAGGAAACGTCGCAGACCCATCAAGGTGGTACTCGTACTGCTCGCCTCATCGAGAGAAATCCAACGATATGAGTGATTAAGCTATGGGATATGAAATGGACGAGCGACCAATAAAACAACATGTATTATGGGGTTGAATGCTTTTTGCTATTCACAAAATAAAACAAAAGCAGTCATGCAAATATCTTATTTAACACAGCACAGCAAAATCAGTTGCACCATTCAATTCCGCTCGTCCAGACGGGGAGAATTCAATCACATTTAT
Organism: Petromyzon marinus; assembly: GCF_048934315.1. Lineage (NCBI taxonomy): Eukaryota > Metazoa > Chordata > Hyperoartia > Petromyzontiformes > Petromyzontidae > Petromyzon > Petromyzon marinus. The sequence continues at coordinate 16,376,504 of NC_133689.1, forward strand.
TTGATGCGACGTTTCTTATGGGATTGAATGAGCGACAACATTTTGACCCCAAACCGATAGAATTCTGGGATGTTTGTGTTTTTTTTGTAATAACTCTGGAAGGAAACGTCGCAGACTCATCAAGGTGGTACTCCTACTGCTCGCCTCATCGAGAGGAATCCAAATTTATGAGTGGTTAAGCTATGGGATATGAAATGGACGAGCGACCAATAAAACAACATGTATTATGGGGTTGAATACTTTTTGCTATTCACAAAATAAAACAAAAGGAGTAATGCAAATATCTGTTTTAACACAGCACATCAAAATCAGTTACACCATTCAATCCCCCTCGTCCAGACGGGGAGAATTCAATCACATTTATTCGATGCGACGTTTCTTATGGGATTTAATGAGCGACAACATTTTGACCCCAAACCGAGAGGATTCTGGGATGTTTTTGGTTTTTTTGTAATAACTCTGGAAGGAAACGTCGCAGACCCATCAAGGTGGTACTCATACTGCTCGCCTCATCGAGAGAAATCCAAAGATATGAGTGATTAAGCTATGGGATATGAAATGGACGAGCGACCAATAAAACAACATGTATTATGGGGTTGAATGCTTTTTGCTATTCACAAAATAAAACAAAAGCAGTCATGCAAATATCTTATTTAACACAGCACAGCAAAATCAGTTGCACCATTCAATTCCGCTCGTCCAGACGGGGAGAATTCAATCACATTTACTTGTTGCGACGTTTCTTATGGGATTGAATGAGCGACAACATTTTGACCCCAAACCGAGAGGATTCTGGGATGTTTGTGTTTTTTTTGTAATAACTCTGGAAGGAAACGTCGCAGACCCATCAAGGTGGTAATCCTACTGCTCGCCTCATCGAGAGGAATCCAAAGTTATGAGTGGTTAAGCTATGGGATATGAAATGGACGAGCGACCAATAAAAAAACATGTATTATGGGGTTGAATACTTTTTGCTATTCACAAAATAAAACAAAAGCAGTAATGCAAATTTCTTATTTAACACAGCACAGCAAAATCAGTTGCACCATTCAATTCCGCTCGTCCAGACGGGGAGAATTCAATCACATTCATTCGATGCGACGTTTCTTATGGGATTGAATGAGCGACAACATTTTGATGCCAAACCGAGAGGATTCTGGGATGTTTTTGGTTTTTTTGTAATAACTCTGGAAGGAAACGTCGCAGACCCATCAAGGTGGTACTCATACTGCTCGCCTCATCGAGAGAAATCCAAAGATATGAGTGGTTAAGCTATGGGATATGAAATGGACGAGCGACCAATAAAACAACATGTATTATGGGGTTGAATACTTTTTGCTATTCACAAAATAAAACAAAAGCAGTAATGCAAATTTCTTATCTATCACAGCACAGCAAAATCAGTTGCACCATTCAATTCCGCTCGTCCAGACGGGGAGAATTCAATCACATTCATTCGATGCGACGTTTCTTATGAGATTGAATGAGCGACAACATTTTGACGCCAAACCGAGAGGATTCTGGGATGTTTGTGGTTTTTTTGTAATAACTCTGGAAGGAAACGTCGCAGACCCATCAAGGTGGTACTCCTACTGCTCGCCTCATCGAGAGGAATCCAAAGTTATGAGTGGTTAAGCTATGGGATATGAAATGGACGAGCGACCAATAAAACAACATGTATTATGGGGTTGAATACTTTTTGCTATTCACAAAATAAAACAAATGCAGTAATGCAAATTTCTTATTTAACACAGCACAGCAAAATCAGTTGCACCATTCAATTCCGCTCGTCCAGACGGGGAGAATTCAATCACATTCATTCGATGCGACGTTTCTTATGGGATTGAATGAGCGACAACATTTTGACGCCAAACCGAGAGGATTCTGGGATGTTTTTGGTTTTTTTGTAATAACTCTGGAAGGAAACGTCGCAGACCCATCAAGGTGGTACTCGTACTGCTCGCCTCATCGAGAGAAATCCAACGATATGAGTGATTAAGCTATGGGATATGTAATGGACGAGCGACCAATAAAACAACATGTATTATGGGGTTGAATGCTTTTTGCTATTCACAAAATAAAACAAAAGCAGTCATGCAAATATCTTATTTAACACAGCACAGCAAAATCAGTTGCACCATTCAATTCCGCTCGTCCAGACGGGGAGAATTCAATCACATTTATTTGATGCGACGTTTCTTATGGGATTGAATGAGCGACAACATTTTGACCCCAAACCGATAGAATTCTGGGATGTTTGTGTTTTTTTTGTAATAACTCTGGAAGGAAACGTCGCAGACTCATCAAGGTGGTACTCCTACTGCTCGCCTCATCGAGAGGAATCCAAATTTATGAGTGGTTAAGCTATGGGATATGAAATGGACGAGCGACCAATAAAACAACATGTATTATGGGGTTGAATACTTTTTGCTATTCACAAAATAAAACAAAAGGAGTAATGCAAATTTCTTATTTAACACAGCACAGCAAAATCAGTTGCACCATTCAATTCCGCTCGTCCAGACGGGGAGAATTCAATCACATTTACTCGATGCGACGTTTCTTATGGGATTGAATGAGCGACAACATTTTGACCCCAAACCGAGAGGATTCTGGGATGTTTGTGGTTTTTTTGTAATAACTCTGGAAGGAAACGTCGCAGACCCATCAAGGTGGTAATCCTACTGCTCGCCTCATCGAGAGGAATCCAAAGTTATGAGTGGTTAAGCTATGGGATATGAAATGGACGAGCGACCAATAAAACAACATGTATTATGGGGTTGAATACTTTTTGCTATTCACAAAATAAAACAAATGCAGTAATGCAAATTTCTTATTTAACACAGCACAGCAAAATCAGTTGCACCATTCAATTCCGCTCGTCCAGACGGGGAGAATTCAATCACATTCATTCGATGCGACGTTTCTTATGGGATTGAATGAGCGACAACATTTTGACGCCAAACCGAGAGGATTCTGGGATGTTTTTGGTTTTTTTGTAATAACTCTGGAAGGAAACGTCGCAGACCCATCAAGGTGGTACTCGTACTGCTCGCCTCATCGAGAGAAATCCAAAGATATGAGTGATTAAGCTATGGGATATGAAATGGACGAGCGACCAATAAAACAACATGTATTATGGGGTTGAATGCTTTTTGCTATTCACAAAATAAAACAAAAGCAGTCATGCAAATATCTTATTTAACACAGCACAGCAAAATCAGTTGCACCATTCAATTCCGCTCGTCCAGACGGGGAGAATTCAATCACATTTATTCGATGCGACGTTTCTTATGGGATTGAATGAGCGACAACATTTTGACCCCAAACCGAGAGAATTCTGGGATGTTTGTGTTTTTTTTGTAATAACTCTGGAAGGAAACGTCGCAGACCCATCAAGGTGGTACTCCTACTGCTCGCCTCATCGAGAGGAATCCAAATTTATGAGTGGTTAAGCTATGGGATATGAAATGGACGAGCGACCAATAAAACAACATGTATTATGGGGTTGAATACTTTTTGCTATTCACAAAATAAAACAAAAGGAGTAATGCAAATTTCTTATTTAACACAGCACAGCAAAATCAGTTGCACCATTCAATTCCGCTCGTCCAGACGGGGAGAATTCAATCACATTTACTCGATGCGACGTTTCTTATGGGATTGAATGAGCGACAACATTTTGACCCCAAACCGAGAGGATTCTGGGATGTTTGTGGTTTTTTTGTAATAACTCTGGAAGGAAACGTCGCAGACCCATCAAGGTGGTAATCCTACTGCTCGCCTCATCGAGAGGAATCCAAAGTTATGAGTGGTTAAGCTATGGGATATGAAATGGACGAGCGACCAATAAAACAACATGTATTATGGGGTTGAATACTTTTTGCTATTCACAAAATAAAACAAATGCAGTAATGCAAATTTCTTATTTAACACAGCACAGCAAAATCAGTTGCACCATTCAATTCTGCTCGTCCAGACGGGGAGAATTCAATCACATTCATTCGATGCGACGTTTCTTATGGGATTGAATGAGCGACAACATTTTGACGCCAAACCGAGAGGATTCTGGGATGTTTTTGGTTTTTTTGTAATAACTCTGGAAGGAAACGTCGCAGACCCATCAAGGTGGTACTCGTACTGCTCGCCTCATCGAGAGAAATCCAAAGATATGAGTGATTAAGCTATGGGATATGAAATGGACGAGCGACCAATAAAACAACATGTATTATGGGGTTGAATGCTTTTTGCTATTCACAAAATAAAACAAAAGCAGTCATGCAAATATCTTATTTAACACAGCACAGCAAAATCAGTTGCACCATTCAATTCCGCTCGTCCAGACGGGGAGAATTCAATCACATTTATTCGATGCGACGTTTCTTATGGGATTGAATGAGCGACAACATTTTGACCCCAAACCGAGAGAATTCTGGGATGTTTGTGTTTTTTTTGTAATAACTCTGGAAGGAAACGTCGCAGACCCATCAAGGTGGTACTGCTACTGCTCGCCTCATCGAGAGGAATCCAAATTTATGAGTGGTTAAGCTATGGGATATGAAATGGACGAGCGACCAATAAAACAACATGTATTATGGGGTTGAATACTTTTTGCTATTCACAAAATAAAACAAAAGGAGTAATGCAAATTTCTTATTTAACACAGCACAGCAAAATCAGTTGCACCATTCAATTCCGCTCGTCCAGACGGGGAGAATTCAATCACATTTACTCGATGCGACGTTTCTTATGGGATTGAATGAGCGACAACATTTTGACCCCAAACCGAGAGGATTCTGGGATGTTTGTGGTTTTTTTGTAATAACTCTGGAAGGAAACGTCGCAGACCCATCAAGGTGGTAATCCTACAGCTCGCCTCATCGAGAGGAATCCAAAGTTATGAGTGGTTAAGCTATGGGATATGAAATGGACGAGCGACCAATAAAACAACATGTATTATGGGGTTGAATACTTTTTGCTATTCACAAAATAAAACAAATGCAGTAATGCAAATTTCTTATTTAACACAGCACAGCAAAATCAGTTGCACCATTCAATTCCGCTCGTCCAGACGGGGAGAATTCAATCACATTCATTCGATGCGACGTTTCTTATGGGATTGAATGAGCGACAACATTTTGACGCCAAACCGAGAGGATTCTGGGATGTTTTTGGTTTTTTTGTAATAACTCTGGAAGGAAACGTCGCAGACCCATCAAGGTGGTACTCGTACTGCTCGCCTCATCGAGAGAAATCCAAAGATATGAGTGATTAAGCTATGGGATATGAAATGGACGAGCGACCAATAAAACAACATGTATTATGGGGTTGAATGCTTTTTGCTATTCACAAAATAAAACAAAAGCAGTCATGCAAATATCTTATTTAACACAGCACAGCAAAATCAGTTGCACCATTCAATTCCGCTCGTCCAGACGGGGAGAATTCAATCACATTTATTCGATGCGACGTTTCTTATGGGATTGAATGAGCGACAACATTTTGACCCCAAACCGAGAGAATTCTGGGATGTTTGTGTTTTTTTTGTAATAACTCTGGAAGGAAACGTCGCAGACCCATCAAGGTGGTACTCCTACTGCTCGCCTCATCGAGAGGAATCCAAATTTATGAGTGGTTAAGCTATGGGATATGAAATGGACGAGCGACCAATAAAACAACATGTATTATGGGGTTGAATACTTTTTGCTATTCACAAAATAAAACAAAAGGAGTAATGCAAATTTCTTATTTAACACAGCACAGCAAAATCAGTTGCACCATTCAATTCCGCTCGTCCAGACGGGGAGAATTCAATCACATTTACTCGATGCGACGTTTCTTATGGGATTGAATGAGCGACAACATTTTGACCCCAAACCGAGAGGATTCTGGGATGTTTGTGGTTTTTTTGTAATAACTCTGGAAGGAAACGTCGCAGACCCATCAAGGTGGTAATCCTACTGCTCGTCTCATCGAGAGGAATCCAAAGTTATGAGTGGTTAAGCTATGGGATATGAAATGGACGAGCGACCAATAAAACAACATGTATTATGGGGTTGAATACTTTTTGCTATTCACAAAATAAAACAAATGCAGTAATGCAAATTTCTTATTTAACACAGCACAGCAAAATCAGTTGCACCATTCAATTCCGCTCGTCCAGACGGGGAGAATTCAATCACATTCATTCGATGCGACGTTTCTTATGGGATTGAATGAGCGACAACATTTTGACGCCAAACCGAGAGGATTCTGGGATGTTTTTGGTTTTTTTGTAATAACTCTGGAAGGAAACGTCGCAGACCCATCAAGGTGGTACTCGTACTGCTCGCCTCATCGAGAGAAATCCAAAGATATGAGTGATTAAGCTATGGGATATGAAATGGACGAGCGACCAATAAAACAACATGTATTATGGGGTTGAATGCTTTTTGCTATTCACAAAATAAAACAAAAGCAGTCATGCAAATATCTTATTTAACACAGCACAGCAAAATCAGTTGCACCATTCAATTCCGCTCGTCCAGACGGGGAGAATTCAATCACATTTATTCGATGCGACGTTTCTTATGGGATTGAATGAGCGACAACATTTTGACCCCAAACCGAGAGAATTCTGGGATGTTTGTGTTTTTTTTGTAATAACTCTGGAAGGAAACGTCGCAGACCCATCAAGGTGGTACTCCTACTGCTCGCCTCATCGAGAGGAATCCAAATTTATGAGTGGTTAAGCTATGGGATATGAAATGGACGAGCGACCAATAAAACAACATGTATTATGGGGTTGAATACTTTTTGCTATTCACAAAATAAAACAAAAGGAGTAATGCAAATTTCTTATTTAACACAGCACAGCAAAATCAGTTGCACCATTCAATTCCGCTCGTCCAGACGGGGAGAATTCAATCACATTTACTCGATGCGACGTTTCTTATGGGATTGAATGAGCGACAACATTTTGACCCCAAACCGAGAGGATTCTGGGATGTTTGTGGTTTTTTTGTAATAACTCTGGAAGGAAACGTCGCAGACCCATCAAGGTGGTAATCCTACTGCTCGCCTCATCGAGAGGAATCCAAAGTTATGAGTGGTTAAGCTATGGGATATGAAATGGACGAGCGACCAATAAAACAACATGTATTATGGGGTTGAATACTTTTTGCTATTCACAAAATAAAACAAATGCAGTAATGCAAATTTCTTATTTAACACAGCACAGCAAAATCAGTTGCACCATTCAATTCCGCTCGTCCAGACGGGGAGAATTCAATCACATTCATTCGATGCGACGTTTCTTATGGGATTGAATGAGCGACAACATTTTGACGCCAAACCGAGAGGATTCTGGGATGTTTTTGGTTTTTTTGTAATAACTCTGGAAGGAAACGTCGCAGACCCATCAAGGTGGTACTCGTACTGCTCGCCTCATCGAGAGAAATCCAAAGATATGAGTGATTAAGCTATGGGATATGAAATGGACGAGCGACCAATAAAACAACATGTATTATGGGGTTGAATGCTTTTTGCTATTCACAAAATAAAACAAAAGCAGTCATGCAAATATCTTATTTAACACAGCACAGCAAAATCAGTTGCACCATTCAATTCCGCTCGTCCAGACGGGGAGAATTCAATCACATTTATTCGATGCGACGTTTCTTATGGGATTGAATGAGCGACAACATTTTGACCCCAAACCGAGAGAATTCTGGGATGTTTGTGTTTTTTTTGTAATAACTCTGGAAGGAAACGTCGCAGACCCATCAAGGTGGTACTCCTACTGCTCGCCTCATCGAGAGGAATCCAAATTTATGAGTGGTTAAGCTATGGGATATGAAATGGACGAGCGACCAATAAAACAACATGTATTATGGGGTTGAATACTTTTTGCTATTCACAAAATAAAACAAAAGGAGTAATGCAAATTTCTTATTTAACACAGCACAGCAAAATCAGTTGCACCATTCAATTCCGCTCGTCCAGACGGGGAGAATTCAATCACATTTACTCGATGCGACGTTTCTTATGGGATTGAATGAGCGACAACATTTTGACCCCAAACCGAGAGGATTCTGGGATGTTTGTGGTTTTTTTGTAATAACTCTGGAAGGAAACGTCGCAGACCCATCAAGGTGGTAATCCTACTGCTCGCCTCATCGAGAGGAATCCAAAGTTATGAGTGGTTAAGCTATGGGATATGAAATGGACGAGCGACCAATAAAACAACATGTATTATGGGGTTGAATACTTTTTGCTATTCACAAAATAAAACAAATGCAGTAATGCAAATTTCTTATTTAACACAGCACAGCAAAATCAGTTGCACCATTCAATTCCGCTCGTCCAGACGGGGAGAATTCAATCACATTCATTCGATGCGACGTTTCTTATGGGATTGAATGAGCGACAACATTTTGACGCCAAACCGAGAGGATTCTGGGATGTTTTTGGTTTTTTTGTAATAACTCTGGAAGGAAACGTCGCAGACCCATCAAGGTGGTACTCGTACTGCTCGCCTCATCGAGAGAAATCCAAAGATATGAGTGATTAAGCTATGGGATATGAAATGGACGAGCGACCAATAAAACAACATGTATTATGGGGTTGAATGCTTTTTGCTATTCACAAAATAAAACAAAAGCAGTCATGCAAATATCTTATTTAACACAGCACAGCAAAATCAGTTGCACCATTCAATTCCGCTCGTCCAGACGGGGAGAATTCAATCACATTTATTCGATGCGACGTTTCTTATGGGATTGAATGAGCGACAACATTTTGACCCCAAACCGAGAGAATTCTGGGATGTTTGTGTTTTTTTTGTAATAACTCTGGAAGGAAACGTCGCAGACCCATCAAGGTGGTACTGCTACTGCTCGCCTCATCGAGAGGAATCCAAATTTATGAGTGGTTAAGCTATGGGATATGAAATGGACGAGCGACCAATAAAACAACATGTATTATGGGGTTGAATACTTTTTGCTATTCACAAAATAAAACAAAAGGAGTAATGCAAATTTCTTATTTAACACAGCACAGCAAAATCAGTTGCACCATTCAATTCCGCTCGTCCAGACGGGGAGAATTCAATCACATTTACTCGATGCGACGTTTCTTATGGGATTGAATGAGCGACAACATTTTGACCCCAAACCGAGAGGATTCTGGGATGTTTGTGGTTTTTTTGTAATAACTCTGGAAGGAAACGTCGCAGACCCATCAAGGTGGTAATCCTACTGCTCGCCTCATCGAGAGGAATCCAAAGTTATGAGTGGTTAAGCTATGGGATATGAAATGGACGAGCGACCAATAAAACAACATGTATTATGGGGTTGAATACTTTTTGCTATTCACAAAATAAAACAAATGCAGTAATGCAAATTTCTTATTTAACACAGCACAGCAAAATCAGTTGCACCATTCAATTCCGCTCGTCCAGACGGGGAGAATTCAATCACATTCATTCGATGCGACGTTTCTTATGGGATTGAATGAGCGACAACATTTTGACGCCAAACCGAGAGGATTCTGGGATGTTTTTGGTTTTTTTGTAATAACTCTGGAAGGAAACGTCGCAGACCCATCAAGGTGGTACTCGTACTGCTCGCCTCATCGAGAGAAATCCAAAGATATGAGTGATTAAGCTATGGGATATGAAATGGACGAGCGACCAATAAAACAACATGTATTATGGGGTTGAATACTTTTTGCTATTCACAAAATAAAACAAAAGGAGTAATGCAAATTTCTTATTTAACACAGCACAGCAAAATCAGTTGCACCATTCAATTCCGCTCGTCCAGACGGGGAGAATTCAATCACATTTACTCGATGCGACGTTTCTTATGGGATTGAATGAGCGACAACATTTTGACCCCAAACCGAGAGGATTCTGGGATGTTTGTGGTTTTTTTGTAATAACTCTGGAAGGAAACGTCGCAGACCCATCAAGGTGGTAATCCTACTGCTCGCCTCATCGAGAGGAATCCAAAGTTATGAGTGGTTAAGCTATGGGATATGAAATGGACGAGCGACCAATAAAACAACATGTATTATGGGGTTGAATACTTTTTGCTATTCACAAAATAAAACAAATGCAGTAATGCAAATTTCTTATTTAACACAGCACAGCAAAATCAGTTGCACCATTCAATTCCGCTCGTCCAGACGGGGAGAATTCAATCACATTCATTCGATGCGACGTTTCTTATGGGATTGAATGAGCGACAACATTTTGACGCCAAACCGAGAGGATTCTGGGATGTTTTTGGTTTTTTTGTAATAACTCTGGAAGGAAACGTCGCAGACCCATCAAGGTGGTACTCGTACTGCTCGCCTCATCGAGAGAAATCCAAAGATATGAGTGATTAAGCTATGGGATATGAAATGGACGAGCGACCAATAAAACAACATGTATTATGGGGTTGAATGCTTTTTGCTATTCACAAAATAAAACAAAAGCAGTCATGCAAATATCTTATTTAACACAGCACAGCAAAATCAGTTGCACCATTCAATTCCGCTCGTCCAGACGGGGAGAATTCAATCACATTTATTCGATGCGACGTTTCTTATGGGATTGAATGAGCGACAACATTTTGACCCCAAACCGAGAGAATTCTGGGATGTTTGTGTTTTTTTTGTAATAACTCTGGAAGGAAACGTCGCAGACCCATCAAGGTGGTACTCCTACTGCTCGCCTCATCGAGAGGAATCCAAATTTATGAGTGGTTAAGCTATGGGATATGAAATGGACGAGCGACCAATAAAACAACATGTATTATGGGGTTGAATACTTTTTGCTATTCACAAAATAAAACAAAAGGAGTAATGCAAATTTCTTATTTAACACAGCACAGCAAAATCAGTTGCACCATTCAATTCCGCTCGTCCAGACGGGGAGAATTCAATCACATTTACTCGATGCGACGTTTCTTATGGGATTGAATGAGCGACAACATTTTGACCCCAAACCGAGAGGATTCTGGGATGTTTGTGGTTTTTTTGTAATAACTCTGGAAGGAAACGTCGCAGACCCATCAAGGTGGTAATCCTACTGCTCGCCTCATCGAGAGGAATCCAAAGTTATGAGTGGTTAAGCTATGGGATATGAAATTGACGAGCGACCAATAAAACAACATGTATTATGGGGTTGAATACTTTTTGCTATTCACAAAATAAAACAAATGCAGTAATGCAAATTTCTTATTTAACACAGCACAGCAAAATCAGTTGCACCATTCAATTCCGCTCGTCCAGACGGGGAGAATTCAATCACATTCATTCGATGCGACGTTTCTTATGGGATTGAATGAGCGACAACATTTTGACGCCAAACCGAGAGGATTCTGGGATGTTTTTGGTTTTTTTGTAATAACTCTGGAAGGAAACGTCGCAGACCCATCAAGGTGGTACTCGTACTGCTCGCCTCATCGAGAGAAATCCAAAGATATGAGTGATTAAGCTATGGGATATGAAATGGACGAGCGACCAATAAAACAACATGTATTATGGGGTTGAATGCTTTTTGCTATTCACAAAATAAAACAAAAGCAGTCATGCAAATATCTTATTTAACACAGCACAGCAAAATCAGTTGCACCATTCAATTCCGCTCGTCCAGACGGGGAGAATTCAATCACATTTATTCGATGCGACGTTTCTTATGGGATTGAATGAGCGACAACATTTTGACCCCAAACCGAGAGAATTCTGGGATGTTTGTGTTTTTTTTGTAATAACTCTGGAAGGAAACGTCGCAGACCCATCAAGGTGGTACTGCTACTGCTCGCCTCATCGAGAGGAATCCAAATTTATGAGTGGTTAAGCTATGGGATATGAAATGGACGAGCGACCAATAAAACAACATGTATTATGGGGTTGAATACTTTTTGCTATTCACAAAATAAAACAAAAGGAGTAATGCAAATTTCTTATTTAACACAGCACAGCAAAATCAGTTGCACCATTCAATTCCGCTCGTCCAGACGGGGAGAATTCAATCACATTTACTCGATGCGACGTTTCTTATGGGATTGAATGAGCGACAACATTTTGACCCCAAACCGAGAGGATTCTGGGATGTTTGTGGTTTTTTTGTAATAACTCTGGAAGGAAACGTCGCAGACCCATCAAGGTGGTAATCCTACTGCTCGCCTCATCGAGAGGAATCCAAAGTTATGAGTGGTTAAGCTATGGGATATGAAATGGACGAGCGACCAATAAAACAACATGTATTATGGGGTTGAATACTTTTTGCTATTCACAAAATAAAACAAATGCAGTAATGCAAATTTCTTATTTAACACAGCACAGCAAAATCAGTTGCACCATTCAATTCCGCTCGTCCAGACGGGGAGAATTCAATCACATTCATTCGATGCGACGTTTCTTATGGGATTGAATGAGCGACAACATTTTGACGCCAAACCGAGAGGATTCTGGGATGTTTTTGGTTTTTTTGTAATAACTCTGGAAGGAAACGTCGCAGACCCATCAAGGTGGTACTCGTACTGCTCGCCTCATCGAGAGAAATCCAAAGATATGAGTGATTAAGCTATGGGATATGAAATGGACGAGCGACCAATAAAACAACATGTATTATGGGGTTGAATGCTTTTTGCTATTCACAAAATAAAACAAAAGCAGTCATGCAAATATCTTATTTAACACAGCACAGCAAAATCAGTTGCACCATTCAATTCCGCTCGTCCAGACGGGGAGAATTCAATCACATTTATTCGATGCGACGTTTCTTATGGGATTGAATGAGCGACAACATTTTGACCCCAAACCGAGAGAATTCTGGGATGTTTGTGTTTTTTTTGTAATAACTCTGGAAGGAAACGTCGCAGACCCATCAAGGTGGTACTCCTACTGCTCGCCTCATCGAGAGGAATCCAAATTTATGAGTGGTTAAGCTATGGGATATGAAATGGACGAGCGACCAATAAAACAACATGTATTATGGGGTTGAATACTTTTTGCTATTCACAAAATAAAACAAAAGGAGTAATGCACATTTCTTATTTAACACAGCACAGCAAAATCAGTTGCACCATTCAATTCCGCTCGTCCAGACGGGGAGAATTCAATCACATTTACTCGATGCGACGTTTCTTATGGGATTGAATGAGCGACAACATTTTGACCCCAAACCGAGAGGATTCTGGGATGTTTGTGGTTTTTTTGTAATAACTCTGGAAGGAAACGTCGCAGACCCATCAAGGTGGTAATCCTACTGCTCGCCTCATCGAGAGGAATCCAAAGTTATGAGTGGTTAAGCTATGGGATATGAAATGGACGAGCGACCAATAAAAAAACATGTATTATGGGGTTGAATACTTTTTGCTATTCACAAAATAAAACAAAAGCAGTAATGCAAATTTCTTATTTAACACAGCACAGCAAAATCAGTTGCACCATTCAATTCCGCTCGTCCAGACGGAGAGAATTCAATCACATTCATTCGATGCGACGTTTCTTATGGGATTGAATGAGCGACAACATTTTGATGCCAAACCGAGAGGATTCTGGGATGTTTTTGGTTTTTTTGTAATAACTCTGGAAGGAAACGTCGCAGACACATCAAGGTGGTACTCATACTGCTCGCCTCATCGAGAGAAATCCAAAGTTATGAGTGGTTAAGCTATGGGATATGAAATGGACGAGCGACCAATAAAACAACATGTATTATGGGGTTGAATACTTTTTGCTATTCACAAAATAAAACAAATGCAGTAATGCAAATTTCTTATTTAACACAGCACAGCAAAATCAGTTGCACCATTCAATTCCGCTCGTCCAGACGGGGAGAATTCAATCACATTCATTCGATGCGACGTTTCTTATGGGATTGAATGAGCGACAACATTTTGACGCCAAACCGAGAGGATTCTGGGATGTTTTTGGTTTTTTTGTAATAACTCTGGAAGGAAACGTCGCAGACCCATCAAGGTGGTACTCGTACTGCTCGCCTCATCAAGAGAAATCCAAAGATATGAGTGATTAAGCTATGGGATATAAAATGGACGAGCGACCAATAAAACAACATGTATTATGGGGTTGAATGCTTTTTGCTATTCACAAAATAAAACAAAAGCAGTCATGCAAATATCTTATTTAACACAGCACAGCAAAATCAGTTGCACCATTCAATTCCGCTCGTCCAGACGGGGAGAATTCAATCACATTTATTCGATGCGACGTTTCTTATGGGATTGAATGAGCGACAACATTTTGACCCCAAACCGAGAGAATTCTGGGATGTTTGTGTTTTTTTTGTAATAACTCTGGAAGGAAACGTCGCAGACCCATCAAGGTGGTACTCCTACTGCTCGCCTCATCGAGAGGAATCCAAATTTATGAGTGGTTAAGCTATGGGATATGAAATGGACGAGCGACCAATAAAACAACATGTATTATGGGGTTGAATACTTTTTGCTATTCACAAAATAAAACAAAAGGAGTAATGCAAATTTCTTATTTAACACAGCACAGCAAAATCAGTTGCACCATTCAATTCCGCTCGTCCAGACGGGGAGAATTCAATCACATTTACTCGATGCGACGTTTCTTATGGGATTGAATGAGCGACAACATTTTGACCCCAAACCGAGAGGATTCTGGGATGTTTGTGGTTTTTTTGTAATAACTCTGGAAGGAAACGTCGCAGACCCATCAAGGTGGTAATCCTACTGCTCGCCTCATCGAGAGGAATCCAAAGTTATGAGTGGTTAAGCTATGGGATATGAAATGGACGAGCGACCAATAAAAAAACATGTATTATGGGGTTGAATACTTTTTGCTATTCACAAAATAAAACAAAAGCAGTAATGCAAATTTCTTATTTAACACAGCACAGCAAAATCAGTTGCACCATTCAATTCCGCTCGTCCAGACGGGGAGACTTCAATCACATTCATTCGATGCGACGTTTCTTATGGGATTGAATGAGCGACAACATTTTGATGCCAAACCGAGAGGATTCTGGGATGTTTTTGGTTTTTTTGTAATAACTCTGGAAGGAAACGTCGCAGACACATCAAGGTGGTACTCATACTGCTCGCCTCATCGAGAGAAATCCAAAGATATGAGTGATTAAGCTATGGGATATGAAATGGACGAGCGACCAATAAAACAACATGTATTATGGGGTTGAATGCTTTTTGCTATTCACAAAATAAAACAAAAGCAGTCATGCAAATATCTTATTTAACACAGCACAGCAAAATCAGTTGCACCATTCAATTCCGCTCGTCCAGACGGGGAGAATTCAATCACATTTACTCGATGCGACGTTTCTTATGGGATTGAATGAGCGACAACATTTTGACCCCAAACCGAGAGGATTCTGGGATGTTTGTGGTTTTTTTGTAATAACTCTGGAAGGAAACGTCGCAGACCCATCAAGGTGGTAATCCTACTGCTCGCCTCATCGAGAGGAATCCAAAGTTATGAGTGGTTAAGCTATGGGATATGAAATGGACGAGCGACCAATAAAAAAACATGTATTATGGGGTTGAATACTTTTTGCTATTCACAAAATAAAACAAAAGCAGTAATGCAAATTTCTTATTTAACACAGCACAGCAAAATCAGTTGCACCATTCAATTCCGCTCGTCCAGACGGGGAGAATTCAATCACATTCATTCGATGCGACGTTTCTTATGGGATTGAATGAGCGACAACATTTTGATGCCAAACCGAGAGGATTCTGGGATGTTTTTGGTTTTTTTGTAATAACTCTGGAAGGAAACGTCGCAGACCCATCAAGGTGGTACTCATACTGCTCGCCTCATCGAGAGAAATCCAAAGATATGAGTGGTTAAGCTATGGGATATGAAATGGACGAGCGACCAATAAAACAACATGTATTATGGGGTTGAATACTTTTTGCTATTCACAAAATAAAACAAAAGCAGTAATGCAAATTTCTTATCTATCACAGCACAGCAAAATCAGTTGCACCATTCAATTCCGCTCGTCCAGACGGGGAGAATTCAATCACATTCATTCGATGCGACGTTTCTTATGGGATTGAATGAGCGACAACATTTTGACGCCAAACCGAGAGGATTCTGGGATGTTTGTGGTTTTTTTGTAATAACTCTGGAAGGAAACGTCGCAGACCCATCAAGGTGGTACTCCTACTGCTCGCCTCATCGAGAGGAATCCAAAGTTATGAGTGGTTAAGCTATGGGATATGAAATGGACGAGCGACCAATAAAACAACATGTATTATGGGGTTGAATACTTTTTGCTATTCACAAAATAAAACAAAAGCAGTAATGCAAATTTCTTATTTAACACAGCACAGCAAAATCAGTTGCACCATTCAATTCCGCTCGTCCAGACGGGGAGAATTCAATCACATTCATTCGATGCGACGTTTCTTATGGGATTGAATGAGCGACAACATTTTGACGCCAAACCGAGAGGATTCTGGGATGTTTTTGGTTTTTTTGTAATAACTCTGGAAGGAAACGTCGCAGACCCATCAAGGTGGTCCTCGTACTGCTCGCCTCATCGAGAGAAATCCAAAGATATGAGTGATTAAGCTATGGGATATGAAATGGACGAGCGACCAATAAAACAACATGTATTATGGGGTTGAATACTTTTTGCTATTCACAAAATAAAACAAAAGCAGTAATGCAAATTTCTTATCTATCACAGCACAGCAAAATCAGTTGCACCATTCAATTCCGCTCGTCCAGACGGGGAGAATTCAATCACATTCATTCGATGCGACGTTTCTTATGGGATTGAATGAGCGACAACATTTTGACGCCAAACCGAGAGGATTCTGGGATGTTTGTGGTTTTTTTGTAATAACTCTGGAAGGAAACGTCGCAGACCCATCAAGGTGGTACTCCTACTGCTCGCCTCATCGAGAGGAATCCAAAGTTATGAGTGGTTAAGCTATGGGATATGAAATGGACGAGCGACCAATAAAACAACATGTATTATGGGGTTGAATACTTTTTGCTATTCACAAAATAAAACAAATGCAGTAATGCAAATTTCTTATTTAACACAGCACAGCAAAATCAGTTGCACCATTCAATTCCGCTCGTCCAGACGGGGAGAATTCAATCACATTCATTCGATGCGACGTTTCTTATGGGATTGAATGAGCGACAACATTTTGACGCCAAACCGAGAGGATTCTGGGATGTTTTTGGTTTTTTTGTAATAACTCTGGAAGGAAACGTCGCAGACTCATCAAGGTGGTACTCCTACTGCTCGCCTCATCGAGAGGAATCCAAATTTATGAGTGGTTAAGCTATGGGATATGAAATGGACGAGCGACCAATAAAACAACATGTATTATGGGGTTGAATACTTTTTGCTATTCACAAAATAAAACAAAAGGAGTAATGCAAATTTCTTATTTAACACAGCACAGCAAAATCAGTTGCACCATTCAATTCCGCTCGTCCAGACGGGGAGAATTCAATCACATTTACTCGATGCGACGTTTCTTATGGGATTGAATGAGCGACAACATTTTGACCCCAAACCGAGAGGATTCTGGGATGTTTGTGGTTTTTTTGTAATAACTCTGGAAGGAAACGTCGCAGACCCATCAAGGTGGTAATCCTACTGCTCGCCTCATCGAGAGGAATGCAAAGTTATGAGTGGTTAAGCTATGGGATATGAAATGGACGAGCGACCAATAAAACAACATGTATTATGGGGTTGAATACTTTTTGCTATTCACAAAATAAAACAAATGCAGTAATGCAAATTTCTTATTTAACACAGCACAGCAAAATCAGTTGCACCATTCAATTCCGCTCGTCCAGACGGGGAGAATTCAATCACATTCATTCGATGCGACGTTTCTTATGGGATTGAATGAGCGACAACATTTTGACGCCAAACCGAGAGGATTCTGGGATGTTTTTGTTTTTTTTGTAATAACTCTGGAAGGAAACGTCGCAGACCCATCAAGGTGGTACTCGTACTGCTCGCCTCATCGAGAGAAATCCAAAGATATGAGTGATTAAGCTATGGGATATGAAATGGACGAGCGACCAATAAAACAACATGTATTATGGGGTTGAATGCTTTTTGCTATTCACAAAATAAAACAAAAGCAGTCATGCAAATATCTTATTTAACACAGCACAGCAAAATCAGTTGCACCATTCAATTCCGCTCGTCCAGACGGGGAGAATTCAATCACATTTATTCGATGCGACGTTTCTTATGGGATTGAATGAGCGACAACATTTTGACCCCAAACCGAGAGAATTCTGGGATGTTTGTGTTTTTTTTGTAATAACTCTGGAAGGAAACGTCGCAGACCCATCAAGGTGGTACTCCTACTGCTCGCCTCATCGAGAGGAATCCAAATTTATGAGTGGTTAAGCTATGGGATATGAAATGGACGAGCGACCAATAAAACAACATGTATTATGGGGTTGAATACTTTTTGCTATTCACAAAATAAAACAAAAGGAGTAATGCAAATTTCTTATTTAACACAGCACAGCAAAATCAGTTGCACCATTCAATTCCGCTCGTCCAGACGGGGAGAATTCAATCACATTTACTCGATGCGACGTTTCTTATGGGATTGAATGAGCGACAACATTTTGACCCCAAACCGAGAGGATTCTGGGATGTTTGTGGTTTTTTTGTAATAACTCTGGAAGGAAACGTCGCAGACCCATCAAGGTGGTAATCCTACTGCTCGCCTCATCGAGAGGAATCCAAAGTTATGAGTGGTTAAGCTATGGGATATGAAATGGACGAGCGACCAATAAAAAAACATGTATTATGGGGTTGAATACTTTTTGCTATTCACAAAATAAAAC
Source organism: Petromyzon marinus (assembly GCF_048934315.1). NCBI lineage: Eukaryota > Metazoa > Chordata > Hyperoartia > Petromyzontiformes > Petromyzontidae > Petromyzon > Petromyzon marinus. The sequence continues at coordinate 16,395,332 of NC_133689.1, forward strand.
AAAAGCAGTAATGCAAATTTCTTATTTAACACAGCACAGCAAAATCAGTTGCACCATTCAATTCCGCTCGTCCAGACGGGGAGACTTCAATCACATTCATTCGATGCGACGTTTCTTATGGGATTGAATGAGCGACAACATTTTGATGCCAAACCGAGAGGATTCTGGGATGTTTTTGGTTTTTTTGTAATAACTCTGGAAGGAAACGTCGCAGACACATCAAGGTGGTACTCATACTGCTCGCCTCATCGAGAGAAATCCAAAGATATGAGTGATTAAGCTATGGGATATGAAATGGACGAGCGACCAATAAAACAACATGTATTATGGGGTTGAATGCTTTTTGCTATTCACAAAATAAAACAAAAGCAGTCATGCAAATATCTTATTTAACACAGCACAGCAAAATCAGTTGCACCATTCAATTCCGCTCGTCCAGACGGGGAGAATTCAATCACATTTACTCGATGCGATGTTTCTTATGGGATTGAATGAGCGACAACATTTTGACCCCAAACCGAGAGGATTCTGGGATGTTTGTGGTTTTTTTGTAATAACTCTGGAAGGAAACGTCGCAGACCCATCAAGGTGGTAATCCTACTGCTCGCCTCATCGAGAGGAATCCAAAGTTATGAGTGGTTAAGCTATGGGATATGAAATGGACGAGCGACCAATAAAACAACATGTATTATGGGGTTGAATACTTTTTGCTATTCACAAAATAAAACAAAAGCAGTAATGCAAATTTCTTATCTATCACAGCACAGCAAAATCAGTTGCACCATTCAATTCCGCTCGTCCAGACGGGGAGAATTCAATCACATTCATTCGATGCGACGTTTCTTATGGGATTGAATGAGCGACAACATTTTGACGCCAAACCGAGAGGATTCTGGGATGTTTGTGGTTTTTTTGTAATAACTCTGGAAGGAAACGTCGCAGACCCATCAAGGTGGTACTCCTACTGCTCGCCTCATCGAGAGGAATCCAAAGTTATGAGTGGTTAAGCTATGGGATATGAAATGGACGAGCGACCAATAAAACAACATGTATTATGGGGTTGAATACTTTTTGCTATTCACAAAATAAAACAAAAGCAGTAATGCAAATTTCTTATTTAACACAGCACAGCAAAATCAGTTGCACCATTCAATTCCGCTCGTCCAGACGGGGAGAATTCAATCACATTCATTCGATGCGACGTTTCTTATGGGATTGAATGAGCGACAACATTTTGACGCCAAACCGAGAGGATTCTGGGATGTTTTTGGGTTTTTTGTAATAACTCTGGAAGGAAACGTCGCAGACCCATCAAGGTGGTACTCGTACTGCTCGCCTCATCGAGAGAAATCCAAAGATATGAGTGATTAAGCTATGGGATATGAAATGGACGAGCGACCAATAAAACAACATGTATTATGGGGTTGAATACTTTTTGCTATTCACAAAATAAAACAAAAGCAGTAATGCAAATTTCTTATCTATCACAGCACAGCAAAATCAGTTGCACCATTCAATTCCGCTCGTCCAGACGGGGAGAATTCAATCACATTCATTCGATGCGACGTTTCTTATGGGATTGAATGAGCGACAACATTTTGACGCCAAACCGAGAGGATTCTGGGATGTTTGTGGTTTTTTTGTAATAACTCTGGAAGGAAACGTCGCAGACCCATCAAGGTGGTACTCCTACTGCTCGCCTCATCGAGAGGAATCCAAAGTTATGAGTGGTTAAGCTATGGGATATGAAATGGACGAGCGACCAATAAAACAACATGTATTATGGGGTTGAATACTTTTTGCTATTCACAAAATAAAACAAATGCAGTAATGCAAATTTCTTATTTAACACAGCACAGCAAAATCAGTTGCACCATTCAATTCCGCTCGTCCAGACGGGGAGAATTCAATCACATTCATTCGATGCGACGTTTCTTATGGGATTGAATGAGCGACAACATTTTGACGCCAAACCGAGAGGATTCTGGGATGTTTTTGGTTTTTTTGTAATAACTCTGGAAGGAAACGTCGCAGACCCATCAAGGTGGTACTCGTACTGCTCGCCTCATCGAGAGAAATCCAAAGATATGAGTGATTAAGCTATGGGATATGAAATGGACGAGCGACCAATAAAACAACATGTATTATGGGGTTGAATGCTTTTTGCTATTCACAAAATAAAACAAAAGCAGTCATGCAAATATCTTATTTAACACAGCACAGCAAAATCAGTTGCACCATTCAATTCCGCTCGTCCAGACGGGGAGAATTCAATCACATTCATTCGATGCGACGTTTCTTATGGGATTGAATGAGCGACAACATTTTGATGCCAAACCGAGAGGATTCTGGGATGTTTTTGGTTTTTTTGTAATAACTCTGGAAGGAAACGTCGCAGACCCATCAAGGTGGTACTCATACTGCTCGCCTCATCGAGAGAAATCCAAAGATATGAGTGGTTAAGCTATGGGATATGAAATGGACGAGCGACCAATAAAACAACATGTATTATGGGGTTGAATACTTTTTGCTATTCACAAAATAAAACAAAAGCAGTAATGCAAATTTCTTATCTATCACAGCACAGCAAAATCAGTTGCACCATTCAATTCCGCTCGTCCAGACGGGGAGAATTCAATCACATTTATTCGATGCGACGTTTCTTATGGGATTGAATGAGCGACAACATTTTGACGCCAAACCGAGAGGATTCTGGGATGTTTGTGGTTTTTTTGTAATAACTCTGGAAGGAAACGTCGCAGACCCATCAAGGTGGTACTCCTACTGCTCGCCTCATCGAGAGGAATCCAAAGTTATGAGTGGTTAAGCTATGGGATATGAAATGGACGAGCGACCAATAAAACAACATGTATTATGGGGTTGAATACTTTTTGCTATTCACAAAATAAAACAAAAGCAGTAATGCAAATTTCTTATTTAACTCAGCACAGCAAAATCAGTTGCACCATTCAATTCCGCTCGTCCAGACGGGGAGAATTCAATCACATTCATTCGATGCGACGTTTCTTATGGGATTGAATGAGCGACAACATTTTGACGCCAAACCGAGAGGATTCTGGGATGTTTTTGGTTTTTTTGTAATAACTCTGGAAGGAAACGTCGCAGACCCATCAAGGTGGTACTCGTACTGCTCGCCTCATCGAGAGAAATCCAAAGATATGAGTGATTAAGCTATGGGATATGAAATGGACGAGCGACCAATAAAACAACATGTATTATGGGGTTGAATACTTTTTGCTATTCACAAAATAAAACAAAAGCAGTAATGCAAATTTCTTATCTATCACAGCACAGCAAAATCAGTTGCACCATTCAATTCCGCTCGTCCAGACGGGGAGAATTCAATCACATTCATTCTATGCGACGTTTCTTATGGGATTGAATGAGCGACAACATTTTGACGCCAAACCGAGAGGATTCTGGGATGTTTGTGGTTTTTTTGTAATAACTCTGGAAGGAAACGTCGCAGACCCATCAAGGTGGTACTCCTACTGCTCGCCTCATCGAGAGGAATCCAAAGTTATGAGTGGTTAAGCTATGGGATATGAAATGGACGAGCGACCAATAAAACAACATGTATTATGGGGTTGAATACTTTTTGCTATTCACAAAATAAAACAAATGCAGTAATGCAAATTTATTATTTAACACAGCACAGCAAAATCAGTTGCACCATTCAATTCCGCTCGTCCAGACGGGGAGAATTCAATCACATTCATTCGATGCGACGTTTCTTATGGGATTGAATGAGCGACAACATTTTGACGCCAAACCGAGAGGATTCTGGGATGTTTTTGGTTTTTTTGTAATAACTCTGGAAGGAAACGTCGCAGACCCATCAAGGTGGTACTCGTACTGCTCGCCTCATCGAGAGAAATCCAAAGATATGAGTGATTAAGCTATGGGATATGAAATGGACGAGCGACCAATAAAACAACATGTATTATGGGGTTGAATGCTTTTTGCTATTCACAAAATAAAACAAAAGCAGTCATGCAAATATCTTATTTAACACAGCACAGCAAAATCAGTTGCACCATTCAATTCCGCTCGTCCAGACGGGGAGAATTCAATCACATTTATTCGATGCGACGTTTCTTATGGGATTGAATGAGCGACAACATTTTGACCCCAAACCGAGAGAATTCTGGGATGTTTGTGTTTTTTTTGTAATAACTCTGGAAGGAAACGTCGCAGACCCATCAAGGTGGTACTCCTACTGCTCGCCTCATCGAGAGGAATCCAAATTTATGAGTGGTTAAGCTATGGGATATGAAATGGACGAGCGACCAATAAAACAACATGTATTATGGGGTTGAATACTTTTTGCTATTCACAAAATAAAACAAAAGGAGTAATGCAAATTTCTTATTTAACACAGCACAGCAAAATCAGTTGCACCATTCAATTCTGCTCGTCCAGACGGGGAGAATTCAATCACATTTACTCGATGCGACGTTTCTTATGGGATTGAATGAGCGACAACATTTTGACCCCAAACCGAGAGGATTCTGGGATGTTTGTGGTTTTTTTGTAATAACTCTGGAAGGAAACGTCGCAGACCCATCAAGGTGGTAATCCTACAGCTCGCCTCATCGAGAGGAATCCAAAGTTATGAGTGGTTAAGCTATGGGATATGAAATGGACGAGCGACCAATAAAAAAACATGTATTATGGGGTTGAATACTTTTTGCTATTCACAAAATAAAACAAAAGCAGTAATGCAAATTTCTTATTTAACACAGCACAGCAAAATCAGTTGCACCATTCAATTCCGCTCGTCCAGACGGGGAGAATTCAATCACATTCATTCGATGCGACGTTTCTTATGGGATTGAATGAGCGACAACATTTTGACGCCAAACCGAGAGGATTCTGGGATGTTTGTGGTTTTTTTGTAATAACTCTGGAAGGAAACGTCGCAGACCCATCAAGGTGGTACTCCTACTGCTCGCCTCATCGAGAGGAATCCAAAGTTATGAGTGGTTAAGCTATGGGATATGAAATGGACGAGCGACCAATAAAACAACATGTATTATGGGGTTGAATACTTTTTGCTATTCACAAAATAAAACAAAAGCAGTAATGCAAATTTCTTATCTATCACAGCACAGCAAAATCAGTTGCACCATTCAATTCCGCTCGTCCAGACGGGGAGAATTCAATCACATTCATTCGATGCGACGTTTCTTATGGGATTGAATGAGCGACAACATTTTGACGCCAAACCGAGAGGATTCTGGGATGTTTGTGGTTTTTTTGTAATAACTCTGGAAGGAAACGTCGCAGACCCATCAAGGTGGTACTCCTACTGCTCGCCTCATCGAGAGGAATCCAAAGTTATGAGTGGTTAAGCTATGGGATATGAAATGGACGAGCGACCAATAAAACAACATGTATTATGGGGTTGAATACTTTTTGCTATTCACAAAATAAAACAAATGCAGTAATGCAAATTTATTATTTAACACAGCACAGCAAAATCAGTTGCACCATTCAATTCCGCTCGTCCAGACGGGGAGAATTCAATCACATTCATTCGATGCGACGTTTCTTATGGGATTGAATGAGCGACAACATTTTGACGCCAAACCGAGAGGATTCTGGGATGTTTTTGGTTTTTTTGTAATAACTCTGGAAGGAAACGTCGCAGACCCATCAAGGTGGTACTCGTACTGCTCGCCTCATCGAGAGAAATCCAAAGATATGAGTGATTAAGCTATGGGATATGAAATGGACGAGCGACCAATAAAACAACATGTATTATGGGGTTGAATGCTTTTTGCTATTCACAAAATAAAACAAAAGCAGTCATGCAAATATCTTATTTAACACAGCACAGCAAAATCAGTTGCACCATTCAATTCCGCTCGTCCAGACGGGGAGAATTCAATCACATTTATTCGATGCGACGTTTCTTATGGGATTGAATGAGCGACAACATTTTGACCCCAAACCGAGAGAATTCTGGGATGTTTGTGTTTTTTTTGTAATAACTCTGGAAGGAAACGTCGCAGACCCATCAAGGTGGTACTCCTACTGCTCGCCTCATCGAGAGGAATCCAAATTTATGAGTGGTTAAGCTATGGGATATGAAATGGACGAGCGACCAATAAAACAACATGTATTATGGGGTTGAATACTTTTTGCTATTCACAAAATAAAACAAAAGGAGTAATGCAAATTTCTTATTTAACACAGCACAGCAAAATCAGTTGCACCATTCAATTCCGCTCGTCCAGACGGGGAGAATTCAATCACATTTACTCGATGCGACGTTTCTTATGGGATTGAATGAGCGACAACATTTTGACCCCAAACCGAGAGGATTCTGGGATGTTTGTGGTTTTTTTGTAATAACTCTGGAAGGAAACGTCGCAGACCCATCAAGGTGGTAATCCTACAGCTCGCCTCATCGAGAGGAATCCAAAGTTATGAGTGGTTAAGCTATGGGATATGAAATGGACGAGCGACCAATAAAAAAACATGTATTATGGGGTTGAATACTTTTTGCTATTCACAAAATAAAACAAAAGCAGTAATGCAAATTTCTTATTTAACACAGCACAGCAAAATCAGTTGCACCATTCAATTCCGCTCGTCCAGACGGGGAGAATTCAATCACATTCATTCGATGCGACGTTTCTTATGGGATTGAATGAGCGACAACATTTTGACGCCAAACCGAGAGGATTCTGGGATGTTTGTGGTTTTTTTGTAATAACTCTGGAAGGAAACGTCGCAGACCCATCAAGGTGGTACTCCTACTGCTCGCCTCATCGAGAGGAATCCAAAGTTATGAGTGGTTAAGCTATGGGATATGAAATGGACGAGCGACCAATAAAACAACATGTATTATGGGGTTGAATACTTTTTGCTATTCACAAAATAAAACAAAAGCAGTAATGCAAATTTCTTATCTATCACAGCACAGCAAAATCAGTTGCACCATTCAATTCCGCTCGTCCAGACGGGGAGAATTCAATCACATTCATTCGATGCGACGTTTCTTATGGGATTGAATGAGCGACAACATTTTGACGCCAAACCGAGAGGATTCTGGGATGTTTGTGGTTTTTTTGTAATAACTCTGGAAGGAAACGTCGCAGACCCATCAAGGTGGTACTCCTACTGCTCGCCTCATCGAGAGGAATCCAAAGTTATGAGTGGTTAAGCTATGGGATATGAAATGGACGAGCGACCAATAAAACAACATGTATTATGGGGTTGAATACTTTTTGCTATTCACAAAATAAAACAAATGCAGTAATGCAAATTTCTTATTTAACACAGCACAGCAAAATCAGTTGCACCATTCAATTCCGCTCGTCCAGACGGGGAGAATTCAATCACATTCATTCGATGCGACGTTTCTTATGTGATTGAATGAGCGACAACATTTTGACGCCAAACCGAGAGGATTCTGGGATGTTTTTGGTTTTTTTGTAATAACTCTGGAAGGAAACGTCGCAGACCCATCAAGGTGGTACTCGTACTGCTCGCCTCATCGAGAGAAATCCAAAGATATGAGTGATTAAGCTATGGGATATGAAATGGACGAGCGACCAATAAAACAACATGTATTATGGGGTTGAATGCTTTTTGCTATTCACAAAATAAAACAAAAGCAGTCATGCAAATATCTTATTTAACACAGCACAGCAAAATCAGTTACACCATTCAATTCCGCTCGTCCAGACGGGGAGAATTCAATCACATTTATTCGATGCGACGTTTCTTATGGGATTGAATGAGCGACAACATTTTGACCCCAAACCGAGAGAATTCTGGGATGTTTGTGTTTTTTTTGTAATAACTCTGGAAGGAAACGTCGCAGACCCATCAAGGTGGTACTCCTACTGCTCGCCTCATCAAGAGGAATCCAAATTTATGAGTGGTTAAGCTATGGGATATGAAATGGACGAGCGACCAATAAAACAACATGTATTATGGGGTTGAATACTTTTTGCTATTCACAAAATAAAACAAAAGGAGTAATGCAAATTTCTTATTTAACACAGCACAGCAAAATCAGTTGCACCATTCAATTCCGCTCGTCCAGACGGGGAGAATTCAATCACATTTACTCGATGCGACGTTTCTTATGGGATTGAATGAGCGACAACATTTTGACCCCAAACCGAGAGGATTCTGGGATGTTTGTGGTTTTTTTGTAATAACTCTGGAAGGAAACGTCGCAGACCCATCAAGGTGGTAATCCTACTGCTCGCCTCATCGAGAGGAATCCAAAGTTATGAGTGGTTAAGCTATGGGATATGAAATGGACGAGCGACCAATAAAAAAACATGTATTATGGGGTTGAATACTTTTTGCTATTCACAAAATAAAACAAAAGCAGTAATGCAAATTTCTTATTTAACACAGCACAGCAAAATCAGTTGCACCATTCAATTCCGCTCGTCCAGACGGGGAGAATTCAATCACATTCATTCGATGCGACGTTTCTTATGGGATTGAATGAGCGACAACATTTTGATGCCAAACCGAGAGGATTCTGGGATGTTTTTGGTTTTTTTGTAATAACTCTGGAAGGAAACGTCGCAGACACATCAAGGTGGTACTCATACTGCTCGCCTCATCGAGAGGAATCCAACGTTATGAGTGGTTAAGCTATGGGATATGAAATGGACGAGCGACCAATAAAAAAACATGTATTATGGGGTTGAATACTTTTTGCTATTCACAAAATAAAACAAAAGCAGTAATGCAAATTTCTTATTTAACACAGCACAGCAAAATCAGTTGCACCATTCAATTCCGCTCGTCCAGACGGGGAGAATTCAATCACATTTACTCGATGCGACGTTTCTTATGGGATTGAATGAGCGACAACATTTTGACCCCAAACCGAGAGGATTCTGGGATGTTTGTGGTTTTTTGGTAATAACTCTGGAAGGAAACGTCGCAGACCCATCAAGGTGGTACTCCTACTGCTCGCCTCATCGAGAGGAATCCAAAGTTATGAGTGGTTAAGCTATGGGATATGAAATGGACGAGCGACCAATAAAACAACATGTATTATGGGGTTGAATACTTTTTGCTATTCACAAAATAAAACAAAAGCAGTAATGCAAATTTCTTATTTAACACAGCACAGCAAAATCAGTTGCACCATTCAATTCTGCTCGTCAGACGGGGAGAATTCAATCACATTCATTCGATGCGACGTTTATTATGGGATTGAATGAGCGACAACATTTTGACGCCAAACCGAGAGGATTCTGGGATGTTTTTGGTTTTTTTGTAATAACTCTGGAAGGAAACGTCGCAGACCCATCAAGGTGGTACTCGTACTGCTCGCCTCATCGAGAGAAATCCAAAGATATGAGTGATTAAGCTATGAGATATGAAATGGACGAGCGACCAATAAAACAACATGTATTATGGGGTTGAATGCTTTTTGCTATTCACAAAATAAAACAAAAGCAGTCATGCAAATATCCTATTTAACACAGCACAGCAAAATCAGTTGCACCATTCAATTCCGCTCGTCCAGACGGGGAGAATTCAATCACATTTACTCGATGCGACGTTTCTTATGGGATTGAATGAGCGACAACATTTTGACCCCAAACCGAGAGGATTCTGGGATGTTTGTGGTTTTTTGGTAATAACTCTGGAAGAAAACGTCGCAGACCCATCATGGTGGTACTCGTACTGCTCGCCTCATCGAGAGGAATCCAAAGATATGAGTGATTAAGCTATGGGATATGAAATGGACGAGCGACCAATAAAACAACATGTATTATGGGGTTGAATGCTTTTTGCTATTCACAAATTAAAACAAAAGCAGTAATGCAAAGGTAATACCAAACGCAGTTAAAATAACACATCACATAAAGTCTTCTAAAGCTAACCAAATACTACACAAAGCTAGCGAATTATTATTAATAGAGAGAATACAGCACAATAGGAGTGAATTATCTTACATTTCGGAATCGCTAAAGCAGTTACACTTAGATATAAGCAATAGTGTATCTATGCATTATTGGGATATAATCGATAACATAACACAACAATCGGCTGATAATGTGTTTAAACTAACAAAAACTAACCAAATTAATAAATATTCTAGACTACATGATAAACAAATTCCTACTGAAAACCAAAAATGTAAAAACAAAACTGTACTGAACTTGACCAACACTGTATTAACCGGTGACATGGTCTCTGTCCTTTCTAAAGGCCTTAACTTTGCCGTTACCCCACGCACAATTCCAGTGGATGAGATAATTGCTGAGGTAGAATCAGCAGTTAGACTCCTTCCACATAATGAGGCAGAGATGACTAGACATGAGGTTGCTAAAATAATTGAGAATAGCAAAGTTCCAAAAGTAAATATTAGCTCTAACGAGGCAAAAGCCTTAAGAGAGCTGCGTGTAAATAAGGATATCCAAATCCTAGCAGCTGATAAAGGCCGCACTACTGTAGTGATGTCACGAGCCGATTATGATAATAAAATTAGAAATTTACTAGAGGAAAGTACCTACATTAAAATTAAACGAGATCCAACTAATACTTTAGAACGTAAGACCACTGCAATAATTGCAAATTCATTAATCCCTAAAAATGAGCAATACCTAATTAAGCCAAGGGCCTCAAAACCACCTAGACTCTATGGGCTACCAAAGATTCATAAAATCGGCATCCCATTACGACCCATAGTCAGTACAATTGGCTCTGCCACATATCAATTAGCAAAATATATAACCAAACAAATACAGCCCTACATCGGTAAGACATCTTCATTCATAAAAAATTCAGAACATCTTGTGAATGTGATTAAAGATATTAAACTTACTCCTGATGATATTCTGGTAAGTTTTGATGTGATTTCTCTATTCACTAAGGTTCCAGTGGACGAATCGCTTAAATTACTTGATACACTAGTAAAGAATACCGGTTTACAAAAAGATATTCCGAAACTTGCTGGCCATTGGTTAAATAACACTTACTTCTTATGGAGAGGGGATTTCTTTAAACAAAAGGAAGGAGCAGCAATGGGTTCTCCTTTATCCCCTGCTATAGCAAATTTGTACATGGAAAACTTTGAAATAAGAGCACTTGCCTCAAGCACATTAAAACCATCCTTTTGGTTTAGGTATGTGGATGACACTTTGGTTGTCTGGCCACATGGTAAAGATACACTTAATGATTTTCTAAATCATCTCAATGCACAAAACCCGGCCATCCAGTTCACCATGGAAATGGAGGTGAATAACACACTCCCATTCCTAGATATTTTGCTTGGACATGGCCTAAACGGTAAAATAACACACAGCGTTTACAGAAAGCAAACGCACACTGATGCCTATCTGAATGCAGAATCACATCATCATCCAGCTCAAAAATCCTCTCTTATCAAGACGCTCGTACATTGGGCGAAAACAGTGTCAGATGGTGAGAGTCTAGTGAGAGAGATTAAACACGTTAAAGACGCACTACGACAGAATGGCTACAATAATGCTCAAATTAACAGAGCACTGAATGCCAAATCACGATCGCAAAGCAATACTACTGAAAGCGACCAGATTGTTAAAACAATAAAAATTCCATATATCTCAGGAGTAACTGACAAATTAGCCCGCGTTTTGCAAAAGCAAAACATTACAGTAAGATTTGGTACAGTACACAAAATTCAAAAACTAGTATCTTGCACTAAAGACACATTACCTAAACTATCAACAGAAGGTGTATATCGGATTAATTGTTCATGTGGCAGCTGCTACATTGGGCAGACGGGACGTAACATCAGCATAAGACTAAAAGAACATCAGAGAAATATTAAATTATCTCAAACACAACTGTCGGCAGTGGCAGAACATGCTTGTCAACAAGGACACTCAATTGATTTTGACAATGTTGCAGTGGTGTGTAAAACTAATTATTACTGGCAAAGACTAATTAGAGAATCTATTGAAATTGAGAGGAACAAGAATAACTTTAATCGCTCTGACAGCTACCGGCTTAGTGCGGCCTGGAAGCGTATTATTAAATAATACACATTACATTTTGATTTAAAGAATTACTAATCTACAACTCATTACTAATCATAACCAATGACTGATTACTAATCGATTATATAATTACATTACCCCCCCCCCTCCGCCTCTAATCACTGCACCTGATGAGTTAAGTGATGACGTCACCCTGCTGCTCTATATAAAACCGGGAGCAAGTGAGGGCTTTACCATTCTGGCGAATTGCCCGATGATGCTGGAAGTATTTACCAGCGAAACGTCGTACTCAAACTGTAAATGTGGATTAACTCTTCAACACACCGGTGGGCTGAAGTAGTGAATTATTTGTCTTTTGTCAACGTGACACTTTTTTTGCTGATTGGCCGTGTCGGGTGGTGGAGGGTTACGACACATTTATAAATAAACGCGATCTAACCCAAAAACCTTTACTATGAGTAATGCAAATATCTGATTTAACACAGCACAGCAAAATCAATTGCACCATTCAATTCCGCTCGTCCAGACGGGGAGAATTCAATCACATTTATTCGATGTGACGTTTCTTACGGGATTGAATGAGCGACAACATTTTGACCCCAAACCGAGAGGATTCTGGGATGTTTGTGGTTTTTTGGTAATAACTCTGGAAGGAAACGTCGCAGACCCACCAAGGTGGTACTCGTACTGCTCGCCTCATCGAGAGGAATCCAAAGATATGAGTGGTTAAGCTATGGGATATAAAATGGACGATCGACCAATAAAACAACATGTATTATGGGGTTGAATGCTTTTTGCTATTCACAAAATAAAACAAAAGCAGTCATGCAAATATCTTATTTAACACAGCACAGCAAAATCAGTTCCACCATTCAATTCCGCTCGTCCAGACGGGGAGAATTCAATCACATTTATTCCATGTGACGTTTCTTATGGGATTTAATGAGCGACAACATATTGACCCCAAACCGAGAGGATTCTGGGATGTTTGTGTTTTTTTGGTAATAACTCTGGAAGGAAACGTCGCAGACCCATCAAGGTGGTACTCGTACTGCTCGCCTCATCGAGAGGAATCCAAAGATATGAGTGGATAAGCTATGGGATATGAAATGGATGAGCGACCAATAAAACAACATGTATTATGGGGTTGAATGCTTTTTGCTATTCACAAAATAAAACAAAAGCAGTCATGCAAATATCTTATTTAACACAGCACAGCAAAATCAGTTCCACCATTCAATTCCGCTCGTCCAGACGGGGAGAATTCAATCACATTTATTCCATGTGACGTTTCTTATGGGATTTAATGAGCGACAACATATTGACCCCAAACCGAGAGGATTCTGGGATGTTTGTGTTTTTTTGGTAATAACTCTGGAAGGAAACGTCGCAGACCCATCAAGGTGGTACTCGTACTGCTCGCCTCATCGAGAGGAATCCAAAGATATGAGTGGATAAGCTATGGGATATGAAATGGATGAGCGACCAATAAAACAACATGTATTATGGGGTTGAATGCTTTTTGCTATTCACAAATTAAAACAAAAGCAGTAATGCAAATATATTATTTAACACAGCACAGCAAAATCAGTTGCACCATTCAATCCCGCTCGTCCAGACGGGGAGAATTCAATCACATTTATTCCATGTGACGTTTCTTATGGGATTTAATGAGCGGCAACATATTGACCCTAAACCGAGAGGATTCTGGGATGTTTGTGGTTTTTTGGTAATAACTCTGGAAGAGAACGTCGCAGACCCATCAAGGTGGTACTCGTACTGCTCGCCTCATCGAGAGGAATCCAAAGGTATGAGTGTTTAAGCTATGGGATATGAAATTGACGAGCGACCAACAAAACAACATGTATTATGGGGTTGAATGCTTTTTGCTATTCACAAATTAAAACAAAAGCAGTAATGCAAATATCTGATTTAACACAGCACAGCAAAATCAGTTGCACCATTCAATTCCACTCGTCCAGACGGGGAGAATTCAATCACATTTATTCCATGTGACGTTTCTTATGGGATTTAATGAGCGACAACATTTTGACGCCAAACCGAGAGGATTCTGGAATGTTTGTGGTTTTTTGGTAATAACTCTGGAAGGAAACGTCGCAGACCCATCAAGGTGGTACTCGTACTGCTCGACTCATTGAGAGGAATCGAAAGATATGAGTGGTTAAGCTATGGGATATTAAATTGACGAGCGACCAACAAAACAACATGTATTATGGGGTTGGATGCTTTTTGCTATTCACAAATTAAAACAAAAGCAGTAATGCAAATATCTGATTTAACACAGCACAGCAAAATCAGTTGCACCATTCAATTTCACTCGTCCAGACGGGGAGAATTCAATCACATTTATTCGATGCGACGTTTCTTACGGGATTGAATGAGCGACAACATTTTGACCCCAAACCGAGAGGATTCTGGGATGTTTGTGGTTTTTTGGTAATAACTCTGGAAGGAAACGTCGCAGACCCACCAAGGTGGTACTGGTACTGCTCGCCTCATCGAGAGGAATCCAAAGATATGAGTGGTTAAGCTATGGGATATAAAATGGACGATCGACCAATAAAACAACATGTATTATGGGGTTGAATGCTTTTTTCTATTCACAAAATAAAACAAAAGCAGTCATGCAAATATCTTATTTAACACAGCACAGCAAAATGTGTTGGACCATTCAATCACGCTCATCCAGACGGGGAGAATTAAATCGCATTCATTCGATGCGACGTTTCTTATGGGATTTAATGAACGACAACATTTTGACCCCAAACCGAGAGGATTCTGGGATGTTTGTGTTTTTTTTTGTAATAACTCTGGAAGGAAACGTCGCAGCCCCATCAAGGTGGTACTCGTACTGCTCGCCTCATCGAGAGGAATCCAACGATATGAGTGATTAAGCTATGGGATATGAAATGGACGAGCGACCAATAAAACAACATGTATTATGGGGATGAATGCTTTTTTCTATTCACAAAATAAAACAAAAGCAGTCATGCAAATATCTTATTTAACACAGCACAGCAAAATCTGTTGCACCAATCAATCCCGCTCATCCAGACGGGGAGAATTAAATCGCATTTATTCGATGCGACGTTTCGTATGGGATTTAATGAACGACAACATATTGACCCCAAACCGAGAGGATTCTGGGATGTTTTGTGGTTTTTTGGTAATAACTCTGGAAGAAAACGTCGCAGACCCATCAAGGTGGTGCTCGTACTGCTCGCCTCATCGAGAGGAATCCAAATATATGAGTGGATAAGCTATGGGATATGAAATGGACGAGCGACCAATAAAACAACATGTATTATGGGGTTGAATGCTTTTTGCTATTCACAAATTAAAACAAAAGCAGTAATGCAAATATATTATTTAACACAGCACAGCAAAATCAGTTGCACCATTCAATCCCGCTCGTCCAGACGGGGAGAATTCAATCACATTTATTCCATGTGACGTTTCTTATGGGATTTAATGAGCGGCAACATATTGACCCTAAACCGAGAGGATTCTGGGATGTTTGTGGTTTTTTGGTAATAACTCTGGAAGGAAACGTCGCAGACCCATCACGGTGGTACTCGTACTGCTCGCCTCATCGAGAGAAATCCAAAGATATGAGTGATTAAGCTATGGGATATGAAATGGACGAGCGACCAATAAAACAACATGTATTATGGGGTTGAATGCTTTTTGCTATTCACAAAATAAAACAAAAGCAGTCATGCAAATATCTTATTTAACACAGCACAGCAAAATCAGTTGCACCATTCAATTCCGCTCGTCCAGACGGGGAGAATTCAATCACATTTATTCGATGCGACGTTTCTTATGGGATTGAATGAGCGACAACATTTTGACCCCAAACCGAGAGAATTCTGGGATGTTTGTGTTTTTTTTGTAATAACTCTGGAAGGAAACGTCGCAGACCCATCAAGGTGGTACTCGTACTGCTCGCCTCATCGAGAGGAATCCAAATTTATGAGTGGTTAAGCTATGGGATATGAAATTGACGAGCGACCAACAAAACAACATGTATTATGGGGTTGAATGCTTTTTGCTATTCACAAATTAAAACAAAAGCAGTAATGCAAATATCTGATTTAACACAGCACAGCAAAATCAGTTGCACCATTCAATTCCACTCGTCCAGACGGGGAGAATTCAATCACATTTATTCCATGTGACGTTTCTTATGGGATTTAATGAGCGACAACATTTTGACGCCAAACCGAGAGGATTCTGGAATGTTTGTGGTTTTTTGGTAATAACTCTGGAAGGAAACGTCGCAGACCCATCAAGCTGGTACTCGTACTGCTCGACTCATTGAGAGGAATCGAAAGATATGAGTGGTTAAGCTATGGGATATGAAATTGACGAGCGACCAACAAAACAACATGTATTATGGGGTTGGATGCTTTTTGCTATTCACAAATTAAAACAAAAGCAGTAATGCAAATATCTGATTTAACACAGCACAGCAAAATCAGTTGCACCATTCAATTCCACTCGTCCAGACGGGGAGAATTCAATCACATTTATTCGATGCGACGTTTCTTACGGGATTGAATGAGCGACAACATTTTGACCCCAAACCGAGAGGATTCTGGGATGTTTGTGGTTTTTTGGTAATAACTCTGGAAGGAAACGTCGCAGACCCACGAAGGTGGTACTCGTACTGCTCGACTCATCGAGAGGAATCCAAAGATATGAGTGGTTAAGCTATGGGATATAAAATGGACGATCGACCAATAAAACAACATGTATTATGGGGTTGAATGCTTTTTTCTATTCACAAAATAAAACAAAAGCAGTCATGCAAATATCTTATTTAACACAGCACAGCAAAATGTGTTGGACCATTCAATCACGCTCATCCAGACGGGGAGAATTAAATCGCATTCATTCGATGCGACGTTTCTTATGGGATTTAATGAACGACAACATTTTGACCCCAAACCGAGAGGATTCTGGGATGTTTGTGTTTTTTTTTGTAATAACTCTGTAAGGAAACGTCGCAGCCCCATCAAGGTGGTACTCGTACTGCTCGCCTCATCGAGAGGAATCCAAATTTATGAGTGGTTAAGCTATGGGATATGAAATTGACGAGCGACCAACAAAACAACATGTATTATGGGGTTGAATGCTTTTTGCTATTCACAAATTAAAACAAAAGCAGTAATGCAAATATCTGATTTAACACAGCACAGCAAAATCAGTTGCACCATTCAATTCCACTCGTCCAGACGGGGAGAATTCAATCACATTTATTCCATGTGACGTTTCTTATGGGATTTAATGAGCGACAACATTTTGACGCCAAACCGAGAGGATTCTGGAATGTTTGTGGTTTTTTGGTAATAACTCTGGAAGGAAACGTCGCAGACCCATCAAGCTGGTACTCGTACTGCTCGACTCATTGAGAGGAATCGAAAGATATGAGTGGTTAAGCTATGGGATATGAAATTGACGAGCGACCAACAAAACAACATGTATTATGGGGTTGGATGCTTTTTGCTATTCACAAATTAAAACAAAAGCAGTAATGCAAATATCTGATTTAACACAGCACAGCAAAATCAGTTGCACCATTCAATTCCACTCGTCCAGACGGGGAGAATTCAATCACATTTATTCGATGCGACGTTTCTTACGGGATTGAATGAGCGACAACATTTTGACCCCAAACCGAGAGGATTCTGGGATGTTTGTGGTTTTTTGGTAATAACTCTGGAAGGAAACGTCGCAGACCCACGAAGGTGGTACTCGTACTGCTCGACTCATCGAGAGGAATCCAAAGATATGAGTGGTTAAGCTATGGGATATAAAATGGACGATCGACCAATAAAACAACATGTATTATGGGGTTGAATGCTTTTTTCTATTCACAAAATAAAACAAAAGCAGTCATGCAAATATCTTATTTAACACAGCACAGCAAAATGTGTTGGACCATTCAATCACGCTCATCCAGACGGGGAGAATTAAATCGCATTCATTCGATGCGACGTTTCTTATGGGATTTAATGAACGACAACATTTTGACCCCAAACCGAGAGGATTCTGGGATGTTTGTGTTTTTTTTTTGTAATAACTCTGTAAGGAAACGTCGCAGCCCCATCAAGGTGGTACTCGTACTGCTCGCCTCATCGAGAGGAATCCAACGATATGAGTGATTAAGCTATGGGATATGAAATGGACGAGCGACCAACAAAACAACATGTATTATGGGGATGAATGCTTTTTTCTATTCACAAAATAAAACAAAAGCAGTCATGCAAATATCTTATTTAACACAGCACAGCAAAATCTGTTGCACCATTCAATCCCGCTCATCCAGACGGGGAGAATTAAATCGCATTTATTCGATGCGACGTTTCTTATGGGATTTAATGAACGACAACATATTGACCCCAAACCGAGAGGATTCTGGGATGTTTGTGGTTTTTTGGTAATAACTCTGGAAGAAAACGTCGCAGACCCATCAAGGTGGTGCTCGTACTGCTCGCCTCATCGAGAGGAATCCAAAGATATGAGTGGTTAAGCTATGGGATATAAAATGGACGATCGACCAATAAAACAACATGTATTATGGGGTTGAATGCTTTTTTCTTTTCACAAAAAAAAACAAAAGCAGTCATGCAAATATCTTATTTAACACAGCACAGCAAAATGTGTTGCACCATTCAATCCCGCTCATCCAGACGGGGAGAATTAAATCGCATTCATTCGATGCGACGTTTCTTATGGGATTTAATGAACGACAACATTTTGACCCCAAACCGAGAGGATTCTGGGATGTTTGTGTTTTTTTTTGTAATAACTCTGTAAGGAAACGTCGCAGCCCCATCAAGGTGGTACTCGTACTGCTCGCCTCATCGAGAGGAATCCAACGATATGAGTGATTAAGCTATGGGATATGAAATGGACGAGCGACCAACAAAACAACATGTATTATGGGGATGAATGCTTTTTTCTATTCACAAAATAAAACAAAAGCAGTCATGCAAATATCTTATTTAACACAGCACAGCAAAATCTGTTGCACCATTCAATCCCGCTCATCCAGACGGGGAGAATTAAATCGCATTTATTCGATGCGACGTTTCTTATGGGATTTAATGAACGACAACATATTGACCCCAAACCGAGAGGATTCTGGGATGTTTGTGGTTTTTTGGTAATAACTCTGGAAGAAAACGTCGCAGACCCATCAAGGTGGTGCTCGTACTGCTCGCCTCATCGAGAGGAATCCAAAGATATGAGTGGTTAAGCTATGGGATATAAAATGGACGATCGACCAATAAAACAACATGTATTATGGGGTTGAATGCTTTTTTCTTTTCACAAAAAAAAACAAAAGCAGTCATGCAAATATCTTATTTAACACAGCACAGCAAAATGTGTTGCACCATTCAATCCCGCTCATCCAGACGGGGAGAATTAAATCGCATTCATTCGATGCGACGTTTCTTATGGGATTTAATGAACGACAACATTTTGACCCCAAACCGAGAGGATTCTGGGATGTTTGTGTTTTTTTTTGTAATAACTCTGTAAGGAAACGTCGCAGCCCCATCAAGGTGGTACTCGTACTGCTCGCCTCATCGAGAGGAATCCAACGATATGAGTGATTAAGCTATGGGATATGAAATGGACGAGCGACCAACAAAACAACATGTATTATGGGGATGAATGCTTTTTTCTATTCACAAAATAAAACAAAAGCAGTCATGCAAATATCTTATTTAACACAGCACAGCAAAATCTGTTGCACCATTCAATCCCGCTCATCCAGACGGGGAGAATTAAATCGCATTTATTCGATGCGACGTTTCTTATGGGATTTAATGAACGACAACATATTGACCCCAAACCGAGAGGATTCTGGGATGTTTGTGGTTTTTTGGTAATAACTCTGGAAGAAAACGTCGCAGACCCATCAAGGTGGTGCTCGTACTGCTCGCCTCATCGAGAGGAATCCAAAGATATGAGTGGTTAAGCTATGGGATATAAAATGGACGATCGACCAATAAAACAACATGTATTATGGGGTTGAATGCTTTTTTCTATTCACAAAATAAAACAAAAGCAGTCATGCAAATATCTTATTTAACACAGCACAGCAAAATGTGTTGGACCATTCAATCACGCTCATCCAGACGGGGAGAATTAAATCGCATTCATTCGATGCGACGTTTCTTATGGGATTTAATGAACGACAACATTTTGACCCCAAACCGAGAGGATTCTGGGATGTTTGTGTTTTTTTTTGTAATAACTCTGTAAGGAAACGTCGCAGCCCCATCAAGGTGGTACTCGTACTGCTCGCCTCATCGAGAGGAATCCAAATTTATGAGTGGTTAAGCTATGGGATATGAAATTGACGAGCGACCAACAAAACAACATGTATTATGGGGTTGAATGCTTTTTGCTATTCACAAATTAAAACAAAAGCAGTAATGCAAATATCTGATTTAACACAGCACAGCAAAATCAGTTGCACCATTCAATTCCACTCGTCCAGACGGGGAGAATTCAATCACATTTATTCCATGTGACGTTTCTTATGGGATTTAATGAGCGACAACATTTTGACGCCAAACCGAGAGGATTCTGGAATGTTTGTGGTTTTTTGGTAATAACTCTGGAAGGAAACGTCGCAGACCCATCAAGCTGGTACTCGTACTGCTCGACTCATTGAGAGGAATCGAAAGATATGAGTGGTTAAGCTATGGGATATGAAATTGACGAGCGACCAACAAAACAACATGTATTATGGGGTTGGATGCTTTTTGCTATTCACAAATTAAAACAAAAGCAGTAATGCAAATATCTGATTTAACACAGCACAGCAAAATCAGTTGCACCATTCAATTCCACTCGTCCAGACGGGGAGAATTCAATCACATTTATTCGATGCGACGTTTCTTACGGGATTGAATGAGCGACAACATTTTGACCCCAAACCGAGAGGATTCTGGGATGTTTGTGGTTTTTTGGTAATAACTCTGGAAGGAAACGTCGCAGACCCACGAAGGTGGTACTCGTACTGCTCGACTCATCGAGAGGAATCCAAAGATATGAGTGGTTAAGCTATGGGATATAAAATGGACGATCGACCAATAAAACAACATGTATTATGGGGTTGAATGCTTTTTTCTATTCACAAAATAAAACAAAAGCAGTCATGCAAATATCTTATTTAACACAGCACAGCAAAATGTGTTGGACCATTCAATCACGCTCATCCAGACGGGGAGAATTAAATCGCATTCATTCGATGCGACGTTTCTTATGGGATTTAATGAACGACAACATTTTGACCCCAAACCGAGAGGATTCTGGGATGTTTGTGTTTTTTTTTGTAATAACTCTGTAAGGAAACGTCGCAGGCCCATCAAGGTGGTACTCGTACTGCTCGCCTCATCGAGAGGAATCCAACGATATGAGTGATTAAGCTATGGGATATGAAATGGACGAGCGACCAACAAAACAACATGTATTATGGGGATGAATGCTTTTTTCTATTCACAAAATAAAACAAAAGCAGTCATGCAAATATCTTATTTAACACAGCACAGCAAAATCTGTTGCACCATTCAATCCCGCTCATCCAGACGGGGAGAATTAAATCGCATTTATTCGATGCGACGTTTCTTATGGGATTTAATGAACGACAACATATTGACCCCAAACCGAGAGGATTCTGGGATGTTTGTGGTTTTTTGGTAATAACTCTGGAAGAAAACGTCGCAGACCCATCAAGGTGGTGCTCGTACTGCTCGCCTCATCGAGAGGAATCCAAAGATATGAGTGGTTAAGCTATGGGATATAAAATGGACGATCGACCAATAAAACAACATGTATTATGGGGTTGAATGCTTTTTTCTTTTCACAAAAAAAAACAAAAGCAGTCATGCAAATATCTTATTTAACACAGCACAGCAAAATGTGTTGCACCATTCAATCCCGCTCATCCAGACGGGGAGAATTAAATCGCATTCATTCGATGCGACGTTTCTTATGGGATTTAATGAACGACAACATTTTGACCCCAAACCGAGAGGATTCTGGGATGTTTGTGTTTTTTTTTGTAATAACTCTGTAAGGAAACGTCGCAGCCCCATCAAGGTGGTACTCGTACTGCTCGCCTCATCGAGAGGAATCCAACGATATGAGTGATTAAGCTATGGGATATGAAATGGACGAGCGACCAACAAAACAACATGTATTATGGGGATGAATGCTTTTTTCTATTCACAAAATAAAACAAAAGCAGTCATGCAAATATCTTATTTAACACAGCACAGCAAAATCTGTTGCACCATTCAATCACGCTCATCCAGACGGGGAGAATTAAATCGCATTCATTCGATGCGACGTTTCTTATGGGATTTAATGAACGACAACATTTTGACCCCAAACCGAGAGGATTCTGGGATGTTTGTGTTTTTTTTTGTAATAACTCTGTAAGGAAACGTCGCAGCCCCATCAAGGTGGTACTCGTACTGCTCGCCTCATCGAGAGGAATCCAACGATATGAGTGATTAAGCTATGGGATATGAAATGGACGAGCGACCAACAAAACAACATGTATTATGGGGATGAATGCTTTTTTCTATTCACAAAATAAAACAAAAGCAGTCATGCAAATATCTTATTTAACACAGCACAGCAAAATCTGTTGCACCATTCAATCCCGCTCATCCAGACGGGGAGAATTAAATCGCATTTATTCGATGCGACGTTTCTTATGGGATTTAATGAACGACAACATATTGACCCCAAACCGAGAGGATTCTGGGATGTTTGTGGTTTTTTGGTAATAACTCTGGAAGAAAACGTCGCAGACCCATCAAGGTGGTGCTCGTACTGCTCGCCTCATCGAGAGGAATCCAAAGATATGAGTGGTTAAGCTATGGGATATAAAATGGACGATCGACCAATAAAACAACATGTATTATGGGGTTGAATGCTTTTTTCTTTTCACAAAAAAAAACAAAAGCAGTCATGCAAATATCTTATTTAACACAGCACAGCAAAATGTGTTGCACCATTCAATCCCGCTCATCCAGACGGGGAGAATTAAATCGCATTCATTCGATGCGACGTTTCTTATGGGATTTAATGAACGACAACATTTTGACCCCAAACCGAGAGGATTCTGGGATGTTTGTGTTTTTTTTTGTAATAACTCTGTAAGGAAACGTCGCAGCCCCATCAAGGTGGTACTCGTACTGCTCGCCTCATCGAGAGGAATCCAACGATATGAGTGATTAAGCTATGGGATATGAAATGGACGAGCGACCAACAAAACAACATGTATTATGGGGATGAATGCTTTTTTCTATTCACAAAATAAAACAAAAGCAGTCATGCAAATATCTTATTTAACACAGCACAGCAAAATCTGTTGCACCATTCAATCCCGCTCATCCAGACGGGGAGAATTAAATCGCATTTATTCGATGCGACGTTTCTTATGGGATTTAATGAACGACAACATATTGACCCCAAACCGAGAGGATTCTGGGATGTTTGTGGTTTTTTGGTAATAACTCTGGAAGAAAACGTCGCAGACCCATCAAGGTGGTGCTCGTACTGCTCGCCTCATCGAGAGGAATCCAAAGATATGAGTGGTTAAGCTATGGGATATAAAATGGACGATCGACCAATAAAACAACATGTATTATGGGGTTGAATGCTTTTTTCTATTCACAAAAAAAAACAAAAGCAGTCATGCAAATATCTTATTTAACACAGCACAGCAAAATGTGTTGCACCATTCAATCCCGCTCATCCAGACGGGGAGAATTAAATCGCATTCATTCGATGCGACGTTTCTTATGGGATTTAATGAACGACAACATTTTGACCCCAAACCGAGAGGATTCTGGGATGTTTGTGTTTTTTTTTTAATAACTCTGGAAGGAAACGTCGCAGCCCCATCAAGCTGGTACTCGTACTGCTCGCCTCATCGAGAGGAATCCAAAGATATGAGTAATTAAGCTATGGGATATGAAATGGACGAGCGACCAATAAAACAACATGTATTATGGGGTTGAATGCATTTTGCTATTCACAAAATAAAACAAAAGCAGTCATGCAAATATCTTATTTAACAAAGCACAGCAAAATCAGTTGCACCATTCAATTCCGCTCGACCAGACGGGGAGAATTCAATCACATTTATTCGATGCGACGTTTCTTATGGGATTTAATGAGCGACAACATTTTGACCCCAAATCGAGAGGTTTCTGGGATGTTTGTGGTTTTTTGGTAATAACTCTGGAAGAAAACGTCGCAGACCCATCAAGGTGGTGCTCGTACTGCTCGCCTCATCGAGAGGAATCCAAAGATATGAGTGGATAAGCTATGGGATATGAAATGGACGAGCGACCAATAAAACAACATGTATTATGGGGTTGAATGCTTTTTGCTATTCACAAATTAAAACAAAAGCAGTAATGCAAATATCTGATTTAACACAGCACAGCAAAATCAGTTGCACCATTCAAATCCACTCGTCCAGACGGGGAGAATTCAATCACATTTATTCCATGTGACGTTTCTTATGGGATTTAATGAGCGACAACATTTTGACGCCAAACCGAGAGGATTCTGGAATGTTTGTGGTTTTTTGGTAATAACTCTGGAAGGAAACGTCGCAGACCCATCAAGGTGGTACTCGTACTGCTCGACTCATTGAGAGGAATCGAAAGATATGAGTGGTTAAGCTATGGGATATGAAATTGACGAGCGACCAACAAAACAACATGTATTATGGGGTTGGATGCTTTTTGCTATTCACAAATTAAAACAAAAGCAGTAATGCAAATATCTGATTTAACACAGCACAGCAAAATCAGTTGCACCATTCAATTCCACTCGTCCAGACGGGGAGAATTCAATCACATTTATTCCATGTGACGTTTCTTATGGGATTTAATGAGCGACAACATTTTGACGCCAAACCGAGAGGATTCTGGAATGTTTGTGGTTTTTTGGTAATAACTCTGGAAGAAAACGTCGCAGACCCATCAAGGTGGTGCTCGTACTGCTCGCCTCATCGAGAGGAATCCAAAGATATGAGTGGATAAGCTATGGGATATGAAATGGACGAGCGACCAATAAAACAACATGTATTATGGGGTTGAATGCTTTTTGCTATTCACAAATTAAAACAAAAGCAGTAATGCAAATATCTGATTTAACACAGCACAGCAAAATCAGTTGCACCATTCAATTCCACTCGTCCAGACGGGGAGAATTCAATCACATTTATTCCATGTGACGTTTCTTATGGGATTTAATGAGCGACAACATTTTGACGCCAAACCGAGAGGATTCTGGAATGTTTGTGGTTTTTTGGTAATAACTCTGGAAGGAAACGTCGCAGACCCATCAAGGTGGTACTCGTACTGCTCGACTCATTGAGAGGAATCGAAAGATATGAGTGGTTAAGCTATGGGATATGAAATTGACGAGCGACCAACAAAACAACATGTATTATGGGGTTGGATGCTTTTTGCTATTCACAAATTAAAACAAAAGCAGTAATGCAAATATCTGATTTAACACAGCACAGCAAAATCAGTTGCACCATTCAATTCCACTCGTCCAGACGTGAAGAATTCAATCACATTTATTCGATGCGACGTTTCTTACGGGATTGAATGAGCGACAACATTTTGACCCCAAACCGAGAGGATTCTGGGATGTTTGTGGTTTTTTGGTAATAACTCTGGAAGGAAACGTCGCAGACCCACGAAGGTGGTACTCGTACTGCTCGACTCATCGAGAGGAATCCAAAGATATGAGTGGTTAAGCTATGGGATATAAAATGGACGATCGACCAATAAAACAACATGTATTATGGGGTTGAATGCTTTTTTCTATTCACAAAATAAAACAAAAGCAGTCATGCAAATATCTTATTTAACACAGCACAGCAAAATGTGTTGGACCATTCAATCACGCTCATCCAGACGGGGAGAATTAAATCGCATTCATTCGATGCGACGTTTCTTATGGGATTTAATGAACGACAACATTTTGACCCCAAACCGAGAGGATTCTGGGATGTTTGTGTTTTTTTTGTAATAACTCTGGA
Organism: Petromyzon marinus; assembly: GCF_048934315.1. Lineage (NCBI taxonomy): Eukaryota > Metazoa > Chordata > Hyperoartia > Petromyzontiformes > Petromyzontidae > Petromyzon > Petromyzon marinus. The sequence continues at coordinate 16,421,462 of NC_133689.1, forward strand.
AGGAAACGTTGCAGCCCCATCAAGGTGGTACTCGTACTGCTCGCCTCATCGAGAGGAATCCAACGATATGAGTGATTAAGCTATGGGATATGAAATGGACGAGCGACCAATAAAACAACATGTATTATGGGGATGAATGCTTTTTTCTATTCACAAAATAAAACAAAAGCAGTCATGCAAATATCTTATTTAACAGAGCACAGCAAAATCTGTTGCACCATTCAATCCCGCTCATCCAGACGGGGAGAATTAAATCGCATTTATTCGATGCGACGTTTCTTATGGGATTTAATGAACGACAACATATTGACCCCAAACCGAGAGGATTCTGGGATGTTTGTGGTTTTTTGGTAATAACTCTGGAAGAAAACGTCGCAGACCCATCAAGGTGGTACTCGTACTGCTCGCCTCATCGAGAGGAATCCAAAGATATGAGTGGTTAAGCTATGGGATATAAAATGGACGATCGACCAATAAAACAACATGTATTATGGGGTTGAATGCTTTTTTCTTTTCACAAAAAAAAACAAAAGCAGTCATGCAAATATCTTATTTAACACAGCACAGCAAAATGTGTTGCACCATTAAATCCCGCTCATCCAGACGGGGAGAATTAAATCGCATTCATTCGATGCGACGTTTCTTATGGGATTTAATGAACGACAACATTTTGACCCCAAACCGAGAGGATTCTGGGATGTTTGTGTTTTTTTTTAATAACTCTGGAAGGAAACGTCGCAGCCCCATCAAGCTGGTACTCGTACTGCTCGCCTCATCGAGAGGAATCCAAAGATATGAGTAATTAAGCTATGGGATATGAAATGGACGAGCGACCAATAAAACAACATGTATTATGGGGTTGAATGCATTTTGCTATTCACAAAATAAAACAAAAGCAGTCATGCAAATATCTTATTTAACAAAGCACAGCAAAATCAGTTGCACCATTCAATTCCGCTCGACCAGACAGGGAGAATTCAATCACATTTATTCGATGCGACGTTTCTTATGGGATTGAATGAGCGACAACATTTTGACCCCAAATCGAGAGGTTTCTGGTATGTTTGTGGTTTTTTGGTAATAACTCTGGAAGGAAACGTCGCAGCCCCATCAAGCTGGTACTCGTACTGCTCGCCTCATCGAGAGGAATCCAAAGATATGAGTGGTTAAGCTATGGGATATAAAATGGACGATCGACCAATAAAACAACATGTATTATGGGGTTGAATGCTTTTTTCTTTTCACAAAAAAAAACAAAAGCAGTCATGCAAATATCTTATTTAACACAGCACAGCAAAATGTGTTGCACCATTAAATCCCGCTCATCCAGACGGGGAGAATTAAATCGCATTCATTCGATGCGACGTTTCTTATGGGATTTAATGAACGACAACATTTTGACCCCAAACCGAGAGGATTCTGGGATGTTTGTGTTTTTTTTTAATAACTCTGGAAGGAAACGTCGCAGCCCCATCAAGCTGGTACTCGTACTGCTCGCCTCATCGAGAGGAATCCAAAGATATGAGTAATTAAGCTATGGGATATGAAATGGACGAGCGACCAATAAAACAACATGTATTATGGGGTTGAATGCATTTTGCTATTCACAAAATAAAACAAAAGCAGTCATGCAAATATCTTATTTAACAAAGCACAGCAAAATCAGTTGCACCATTCAATTCCGCTCGACCAGACAGGGAGAATTCAATCACATTTATTCGATGCGACGTTTCTTATGGGATTGAATGAGCGACAACATTTTGACCCCAAATCGAGAGGTTTCTGGTATGTTTGTGGTTTTTTGGTAATAACTCTGGAAGAAAACGTCGCAGACCCATCAAGGTGGTACTCGTACTGCTCGCCTTATCGAGAGGAATCCAACGATATGAGTGGTTAAGCTATGGGATATAAAATGGACGATCGACCAATAAAACAACATGTATTATGGGGTTGAATGCTTTTTTCTATTCACAAAATAAAACAAAAGCAGTCATGCAAATATCTTATTTAACACAGCACAGCAAAATCTGTTGCACCATTCAATCCCGCTCATCCAGACGGGGAGAATTAAATCGCATTTATTCGATGCGACGTTTCTTATGGGATTTAATGAACGACAATATTTTGACCCCAAACCGAGAGGATTCTGGGATGTTTGTGGTTTTTTGGTAATAACTCTGGAAGAAAACGTCGCAGACCCATCAAGGTGGTACTCGTACTGCTCGCCGCATCGAGAGGAATCCAAATATATGAGTGGTTAAGCTATGGGATATAAAATGGACGATCGACCAATAAAACAACCTTTTATTATGGGGTTGAATGCTTTTTTTCTATTCACAAAATAAAACAAAAGCAGTCATGCAAATATCTTATTTAACAGAGCACAGCAAAATCTGTTGCACCATTCAATCCCGCTCATCCAGACGGGGAGAATTAAATCGCATTTATTCGATGCGACGTTTCTTATGGGATTTAATGAACGACAACATTTTGACCCCAAATCGAGAGGATTCTGGGATGTTTGTGGTTTTTTGGTAATAACTCTGGAAGAAAACGTCTCAGACCCATCAAGGTGGTACTCGTACTGCTCGCCTCATCGAGAGGAATCCAAAGATATGAGTGGTTAAGCTATGGGATATAAAATGGACGATCGACCAATAAAACAATATGTATTATGGGGATGAATGCTTTTTTCTATTCACAAAATAAAACAAAAGCAGTCATGCAAATATCTTATTTAACACAGCACAGCAAAATCTGTTGCACCATTCAATCCCGCTCATCCAGACGGGGAGAATTAAATCGCATTTATTCGATGCGACGTTTCTTATGGGATTTAATGAACGACAACATTTTGACCCCAAACCGAGAGGATTCTGGGATGTTTGTGGTTTTTGGTAATAACTCTGGAAGGAAACGTCGCAGACCCACCAAGGTGGTACTCGTACTGCTCGCCTCATCGCGAGGAATCCAAAGATATGAGTGGTTAAGCTATGGGATATAAAATGGACGATAGACCAATAAAACAACATGTATTATGGGGTTGAATACTTTTTTCTATTCACAAAATTAAACAAAAGCAGTCATGCAAATATCTTATTTAACACAGCACAGCAAAATGTGTTGCACCATTCAATCCCGCTCGTCCAGACGGGGAGAATTCAATCACATTCATTCGATGCGACGTTTCTTATGGGATTTAATGAACGACAACATTTTGACCCCAAATCGAGAGGATTCTGGAATGTTTGTGGTTTTTTGGTAATAACTCTGGAAGAAAACGTCTCAGACCCATCAAGATGGTACTCGTTCTGCTCGCCTCATCGAGAGGAATCCAAAGATATGAGTGGTTAAGCTATGGAATATAAAATGGACGATCGACCAATAAAACAACATGTATTATGGGGATGAATGCTTTTTTCTATTCACAAAATAAAACAAAAGCAGTCATGCAAATATCTTATTTAACACAGCACAGCAAAATCTGTTGCACCACTAAATCCCGCTCATCCAGACGGGGAGAATTAAATCGCATTTATTCGATGCGACGTTTCTTATGGGATTTAATGAACGACAACATATTGACCCCAAACCGAGAGGATTCTGGGATGTTTGTGGTTTTTTGGTAATAACTCTGGAAGAAAACGTCGCAGACCCATCAAGGTGGTGCTCGTACTGCTCGCCTCATCGAGAGGAATCCAAAGATATGAGTGGTTAAGCTATGGGATATAAAATGGACGATCGACCAATAAAACAACATGTATTATGGGGTTGAATGCTTTTTTCTTTTCACAAAAAAAAACAAAAGCAGTCATGCAAATATCTTATTTAACACAGCACAGCAAAATGTGTTGCACCATTCAATCCCGCTCATCCAGACGGGGAGAATTAAATCGCATTCATTCGATGCGACGTTTCTTATGGGATTTAATGAACGACAACATTTTGACCCCAAACCGAGAGGATTCTGGGATGTTTGTGTTTTTTTTTTAATAACTCTGGAAGGAAACGTCGCAGCCCCATCAAGCTGGTACTCGTACTGCTCGCCTCATCGAGAGGAATCCAAAGATATGAGTAATTAAGCTATGGGATATGAAATGGACGAGCGACCAATAAAACAACATGTATTATGGGGTTGAATGCATTTTGCTATTCACAAAATAAAACAAAAGCAGTCATGCAAATATCTTATTTAACAAAGCACAGCAAAATCAGTTGCACCATTCAATTCCGCTCGACCAGACGGGGAGAATTCAATCACATTTATTCGATGCGACGTTTCTTATGGGATTTAATGAGCGACAACATTTTGACCCCAAATCGAGAGGTTTCTGGGATGTTTGTGGTTTTTTGGTAATAACTCTGGAAGAAAACGTCGCAGACCCATCAAGGTGGTGCTCGTACTGCTCTCCTCATCGAGAGGAATCCAAAGATATGAGTGGATAAGCTATGGGATATGAAATGGACGAGCGACCAATAAAACAACATGTATTATGGGGTTGAATGCTTTTTGCTATTCACAAATTAAAACAAAAGCAGTAATGCAAATATCTGATTTAACACAGCACAGCAAAATCAGTTGCACCATTCAATTCCACTCGTCCAGACGGGGAGAATTCAATCACATTTATTCCATGTGACGTTTCTTATGGGATTTAATGAGCGACAACATTTTGACACCAAACCGAGAGGATTCTGGAATGTTTGTGGTTTTTTGGTAATAACTCTGGAAGGAAACGTCGCAGACCCATCAAGGTGGTACTCGTACTGCTCGACTCATTGAGAGGAATCGAAAGATATGAGTGGTTAAGCTATGGGATATGAAATTGACGAGCGACCAACAAAACAACATGTATTATGGGGTTGGATGCTTTTTGCTATTCACAAATTAAAACAAAAGCAGTAATGCAAATATCTGATTTAACACAGCACAGCAAAATCAGTTGCACCATTCAATTCCACTCGTCCAGACGGGGAGAATTCAATCACATTTATTCGATGCGACGTTTCTTACGGGATTGAATGAGCGACAACATTTTGACCCCAAACCGAGAGGATTCTGGGATGTTTGTGGTTTTTTGGTAATAACTCTGGAAGGAAACGTCGCAGACCCACGAAGGTGGTACTCGTACTGCTCGACTCATCGAGAGGAATCCAAAGATATGAGTGGTTAAGCTATGGGATATAAAATGGACGATCGACCAATAAAACAACATGTATTATGGGGTTGAATGCTTTTTTCTATTCACAAAATAAAACAAAAGCAGTCATGCAAATATCTTATTTAACACAGCACAGCAAAATGTGTTGGACCATTCAATCACGCTCATCCAGACGGGGAGAATTAAATCGCATTCATTCGATGCGACGTTTCTTATGGGATTTAATGAACGACAACATTTTGACCCCAAATCGAGAGGTTTCTGGGATGTTTGTGGTTTTTGGTAATAACTCTGGAAGAAAACGTCGCAGACCCATCAAGGTGGTGCTCGTACTGCTCGCCTCATCGAGAGGAATCCAAAGATATGAGTGGATAAGCTATGGGATATGAAATGGACGAGCGACCAATAAAACAACATGTATTATGGGGTTGAATGCTTTTTGCTATTCACAAATTAAAACAAAAGCAGTAATGCAAATATCTGATTTAACACAGCACAGCAAAATCAGTTGCACCATTCAATTCCACTCGTCCAGACGGGGAGAATTCAATCACATTTATTCCATGTGACGTTTCTTATGGGATTTAATGAGCGACAACATTTTGACGCCAAACCGAGAGGATTCTGGAATGTTTGTGGTTTTTTGGTAATAACTCTGGAAGGAAACGTCGCAGACCCATCAAGGTGGTACTCGTACTGCTCGACTCATTGAGAGGAATCGAAAGATATGAGTGGTTAAGCTATGGGATATGAAATTGACGAGCGACCAACAAAACAACATGTATTATGGGGTTGGATGCTTTTTGCTATTCACAAATTAAAACAAAAGCAGTAATGCAAATATCTGATTTAACACAGCACAGCAAAATCAGTTGCACCATTCAATTCCACTCGTCCAGACGGGGAGAATTCAATCACATTTATTCGATGCGACGTTTCTTACGGGATTGAATGAGCGACAACATTTTGACCCCAAACCGAGAGGATTCTGGGATGTTTGTGGTTTTTTGGTAATAACTCTGGAAGGAAACGTCGCAGACCCACGAAGGTGGTACTCGTACTGCTCGACTCATCGAGAGGAATCCAAAGATATGAGTGGTTAAGCTATGGGATATAAAATGGACGATCGACCAATAAAACAACATGTATTATGGGGTTGAATGCTTTTTTCTATTCACAAAATAAAACAAAAGCAGTCATGCAAATATCTTATTTAACACAGCACAGCAAAATGTGTTGGACCATTCAATCACGCTCATCCAGACGGGGAGAATTAAATCGCATTCATTCGATGCGACGTTTCTTATGGGATTTAATGAACGACAACATTTTGACCCCAAATCGAGAGGTTTCTGGGATGTTTGTGGTTTTTTGGTAATAACTCTGGAAGAAAACGTCGCAGACCCATCAAGGTGGTGCTCGTACTGCTCGCCTCATCGAGAGGAATCCAAAGATATGAGTGGATAAGCTATGGGATATGAAATGGACGAGCGACCAATAAAACAACATGTATTATGGGGTTGAATGCTTTTTGCTATTCACAAATTAAAACAAAAGCAGTAATGCAAATATCTGATTTAACACAGCACAGCAAAATCAGTTGCACCATTCAATTCCACTCGTCCAGACGGGGAGAATTCAATCACATTTATTCCATGTGACGTTTCTTATGGGATTTAATGAGCGACAACATTTTGACGCCAAACCGAGAGGATTCTGGAATGTTTGTGGTTTTTTGGTAATAACTCTGGAAGGAAACGTCGCAGACCCATCAAGGTGGTACTCGTACTGCTCGACTCATTGAGAGGAATCGAAAGATATGAGTGGTTAAGCTATGGGATATGAAATTGACGAGCGACCAACAAAACAACATGTATTATGGGGTTGGATGCTTTTTGCTATTCACAAATTAAAACAAAAGCAGTAATGCAAATATCTGATTTAACACAGCACAGCAAAATCAGTTGCACCATTCAATTCCACTCGTCCAGACGGGGAGAATTCAATCACATTTATTCGATGCGACGTTTCTTACGGGATTGAATGAGCGACAACATTTTGACCCCAAACCGAGAGGATTCTGGGATGTTTGTGGTTTTTTGGTAATAACTCTGGAAGGAAACGTCGCAGACCCACGAAGGTGGTACTCGTACTGCTCGACTCATCGAGAGGAATCCAAAGATATGAGTGGTTAAGCTATGGGATATAAAATGGACGATCGACCAATAAAACAACATGTATTATGGGGTTGAATGCTTTTTTCTATTCACAAAATAAAACAAAAGCAGTCATGCAAATATCTTATTTAACACAGCACAGCAAAATGTGTTGCACCATTAAATCCCGCTCATCCAGACGGGTCGAATTAAATCGCATTCATTCGATGCGACGTTTCTTATGGGATTTAATGAACGACAACATTTTGACCCCAAACCGAGAGGATTCTGGGATGTTTGTGTTTTTTTTTTTAATAACTCTGGAAGGAAACGTCGCAGCCCCATCAAGCTGGTACTCGTACTGCTCGCCTCATCGAGAGGAATCCAAAGATATGAGTAATTAAGCTATGGGATATGAAATGGACGAGCGACCAATAAAACAACATGTATTATGGGGTTGAATGCATTTTGCTATTCACAAAATAAAACAAAAGCAGTCATGCAAATATCTTATTTAACAAAGCACAGCAAAATCAGTTGCACCATTCAATTCCGCTCGACCAGACGGGGAGAATTCAATCACATTTATTCGATGCGACGTTTCTTATGGGATTTAATGAGCGACAACATTTTGACCCCAAATCGAGAGGTTTCTGGGATGTTTGTGGTTTTTTGGTAATAACTCTGGAAGAAAACGTCGCAGACCCATCAAGGTGGTGCTCGTACTGCTCGCCTCATCGAGAGGAATCCAAAGATATGAGTGGATAAGCTATGGGATATGAAATGGACGAGCGACCAATAAAACAACATGTATTATGGGGTTGAATGCTTTTTGCTATTCACAAATTAAAACAAAAGCAGTAATGCAAATATCTGATTTAACACAGCACAGCAAAATCAGTTGCACCATTCAATTCCACTCGTCCAGACGGGGAGAATTCAATCACATTTATTCCATGTGACGTTTCTTATGGGATTTAATGAGCGACAACATTTTGACGCCAAACCGAGAGGATTCTGGAATGTTTGTGGTTTTTTGGTAATAACTCTGGAAGGAAACGTCGCAGACCCATCAAGGTGGTACTCGTACTGCTCGACTCATTGAGAGGAATCGAAAGATATGAGTGGTTAAGCTATGGGATATGAAATTGACGAGCGACCAACAAAACAACATGTATTATGGGGTTGGATGCTTTTTGCTATTCACAAATTAAAACAAAAGCAGTAATGCAAATATCTGATTTAACACAGCACAGCAAAATCAGTTGCACCATTCAATTCCACTCGTCCAGACGGGGAGAATTCAATCACATTTATTCGATGCGACGTTTCTTACGGGATTGAATGAGCGACAACATTTTGACCCCAAACCGAGAGGATTCTGGGATGTTTGTGGTTTTTTGGTAATAACTCTGGAAGGAAACGTCGCAGACCCACGAAGGTGGTACTCGTACTGCTCGACTCATCGAGAGGAATCCAAAGATATGAGTGGTTAAGCTATGGGATATAAAATGGACGATCGACCAATAAAACAACATGTATTATGGGGTTGAATGCTTTTTTCTATTCACAAAATAAAACAAAAGCAGTCATGCAAATATCTTATTTAACACAGCACAGCAAAATGTGTTGGACCATTCAATCACGCTCATCCAGACGGGGTGAATTAAATCGCATTCATTCGATGCGACGTTTCTTATGGGATTTAATGAACGACAACATTTTGACCCCAAATCGAGAGGTTTCTGGGATGTTTGTGGTTTTTTGGTAATAACTCTGGAAGAAAACGTCGCAGACCCATCAAGGTGGTGCTCGTACTGCTCGCCTCATCGAGAGGAATCCAAAGATATGAGTGGATAAGCTATGGGATATGAAATGGACGAGCGACCAATAAAACAACATGTATTATGGGGTTGAATGCTTTTTGCTATTCACAAATTAAAACAAAAGCAGTAATGCAAATATCTGATTTAACACAGCACAGCAAAATCAGTTGCACCATTCAATTCCACTCGTCCAGACGGGGAGAATTCAATCACATTTATTCCATGTGACGTTTCTTATGGGATTTAATGAGCGACAACATTTTGACGCCAAACCGAGAGGATTCTGGAATGTTTGTGGTTTTTTGGTAATAACTCTGGAAGGAAACGTCGCAGACCCATCAAGGTGGTACTCGTACTGCTCGACTCATTGAGAGGAATCGAAAGATATGAGTGGTTAAGCTATGGGATATGAAATTGACGAGCGACCAACAAAACAACATGTATTATGGGGTTGGATGCTTTTTGCTATTCACAAATTAAAACAAAAGCAGTAATGCAAATATCTGATTTAACACAGCACAGCAAAATCAGTTGCACCATTCAATTCCACTCGTCCAGACGGGGAGAATTCAATCACATTTATTCGATGCGACGTTTCTTACGGGATTGAATGAGCGACAACATTTTGACCCCAAACCGAGAGGATTCTGGGATGTTTGTGGTTTTTTGGTAATAACTCTGGAAGGAAACGTCGCAGACCCACGAAGGTGGTACTCGTACTGCTCGACTCATCGAGAGGAATCCAAAGATATGAGTGGTTAAGCTATGGGATATAAAATGGACGATCGACCAATAAAACAACATGTATTATGGGGTTGAATGCTTTTTTCTATTCACAAAATAAAACAAAAGCAGTCATGCAAATATCTTATTTAACACAGCACAGCAAAATGTGTTGGACCATTCAATCACGCTCATCCAGACGGGGAGAATTAAATCGCATTCATTCGATGCGACGTTTCTTATGGGATTTAATGAACGACAACATTTTGACCCCAAACCGAGAGGATTCTGGGATGTTTGTGTTTTTTTTTGTAATAACTCTGGAAGGAAACGTCGCAGCCCCATCAAGGTGGTACTCGTACTGCTCGCCTCATCGAGAGGAATCCAACGATATGAGTGATTAAGCTATGGGATATGAAATGGACGAGCGACCAATAAAACAACATGTATTATGGGGATGAATGCTTTTTTCTATTCACAAAATAAAACAAAAGCAGTCATGCAAATATCTTATTTAACAGAGCACAGCAAAATCTGTTGCACCATTCAATCCCGCTCATCCAGACGGGGAGAATTAAATCGCATTTATTCGATGCGACGTTTCTTATGGGATTTAATGAACGACAACATATTGACCCCAAACCGAGAGGATTCTGGGATGTTTGTGGTTTTTTGGTAATAACTCTGGAAGAAAACGTCGCAGACCCATCAAGGTGGTACTCGTACTGCTCGCCTCATCGAGAGGAATCCAAAGATATGAGTGGTTAAGCTATGGGATATAAAATGGACGATCGACCAATAAAACAACATGTATTATGGGGTTGAATGCTTTTTTCTTTTCACAAAAAAAAACAAAAGCAGTCATGCAAATATCTTATTTAACACAGCACAGCAAAATGTGTTGCACCATTAAATCCCGCTCATCCAGACGGGGAGAATTAAATCGCATTCATTCGATGCGACGTTTCTTATGGGATTTAATGAACGACAACATTTTGACCCCAAACCGAGAGGATTCTGGGATGTTTGTGTTTTTTTTTTAATAACTCTGGAAGGAAACGTCGCAGCCCCATCAAGCTGGTACTCGTACTGCTCGCCTCATCGAGAGGAATCCAAAGATATGAGTAATTAAGCTATGGGATATGAAATGGACGAGCGACCAATAAAACAACATGTATTATGGGGTTGAATGCTTTTTGCTATTCACAAATTAAAACAAAAGCAGTAATGCAAATATCTGATTTAACACAGCACAGCAAAATCAGTTGCACCATTCAATTCCACTCGTCCAGACGGGGAGAATTCAATCACATTTATTCCATGTGACGTTTCTTATGGGATTTAATGAGCGACAACATTTTGACGCCAAACCGAGAGGATTCTGGAATGTTTGTGTTTTTTTGGTAATAACTCTGGAAGGAAACGTCGCAGACCCATCAAGGTGGTACTCGTACTGCTCGACTCATTGAGAGGAATCGAAAGATATGAGTGGTTAAGCTATGGGATATGAAATTGACGAGCGACCAACAAAACAACATGTATTATGGGGTTGGATGCTTTTTGCTATTCACAAATTAAAACAAAAGCAGTAATGCAAATATCTGATTTAACACAGCACAGCAAAATCAGTTGCACCATTCAATTCCACTCGTCCAGACGGGGAGAATTCAATCACATTTATTCGATGCGACGTTTCTTACGGGATTGAATGAGCGACAACATTTTGACCCCAAACCGAGAGGATTCTGGGATGTTTGTGGTTTTTTGGTAATAACTCTGGAAGGAAACGTCGCAGACCCACGAAGGTGGTACTCGTACTGCTCGACTCATCGAGAGGAATCCAAAGATATGAGTGGTTAAGCTATGGGATATAAAATGGACGATCGACCAATAAAACAACATGTATTATGGGGTTGAATGCTTTTTTCTATTCACAAAATAAAACAAAAGCAGTCATGCAAATATCTTATTTAACACAGCACAGCAAAATGTGTTGGACCATTCAATCACGCTCATCCAGACGGGGAGAATTAAATCGCATTCATTCGATGCGACGTTTCTTATGGGATTTAATGAACGACAACATTTTGACCCCAAACCGAGAGGATTCTGGGATGTTTGTGTTTTTTTTTGTAATAACTCTGGAAGGAAACGTCGCAGCCCCATCAAGGTGGTACTCGTACTGCTCGCCTCATCGAGAGGAATCCAACGATATGAGTGATTAAGCTATGGGATATGAAATGGACGAGCGACCAATAAAACAACATGTATTATGGGGATGAATGCTTTTTTCTATTCACAAAATAAAACAAAAGCAGTCATGCAAATATCTTATTTAACAGAGCACAGCAAAATCTGTTGCACCATTCAATCCCGCTCATCCAGACGGGGAGAATTAAATCGCATTTATTCGATGCGACGTTTCTTATGGGATTTAATGAACGACAACATATTGACCCCAAACCGAGAGGATTCTGGGATGTTTGTGGTTTTTTGGTAATAACTCTGGAAGAAAACGTCGCAGACCCATCAAGGTGGTACTCGTACTGCTCGCCTCATCGAGAGGAATCCAAAGATATGAGTGGTTAAGCTATGGGATATAAAATGGACGATCGACCAATAAAACAACATGTATTATGGGGTTGAATGCTTTTTTCTTTTCACAAAAAAAAACAAAAGCAGTCATGCAAATATCTTATTTAACACAGCACAGCAAAATGTGTTGCACCATTAAATCCCGCTCATCCAGACGGGGAGAATTAAATCGCATTCATTCGATGCGACGTTTCTTATGGGATTTAATGAACGACAACATTTTGACCCCAAACCGAGAGGATTCTGGGATGTTTGTGTTTTTTTTTTAATAACTCTGGAAGGAAACGTCGCAGCCCCATCAAGGTGGTACTCGTACTGCTCGCCTCATCGAGAGGAATCCAACGATATGAGTGATTAAGCTATGGGATATGAAATGGACGAGCGACCAATAAAACAACATGTATTATGGGGTTGAATGCTTTTTGCTATTCACAAATTAAAACAAAAGCAGTAATGCAAATATCTGATTTAACACAGCACAGCAAAATCAGTTGCACCATTCAATTCCACTCGTCCAGACGGGGAGAATTCAATCACATTTATTCCATGTGACGTTTCTTATGGGATTTAATGAGCGACAACATTTTGACGCCAAACCGAGAGGATTCTGGAATGTTTGTGTTTTTTTGGTAATAACTCTGGAAGGAAACGTCGCAGACCCATCAAGGTGGTACTCGTACTGCTCGACTCATTGAGAGGAATCGAAAGATATGAGTGGTTAAGCTATGGGATATGAAATTGACGAGCGACCAACAAAACAACATGTATTATGGGGTTGGATGCTTTTTGCTATTCACAAATTAAAACAAAAGCAGTAATGCAAATATCTGATTTAACACAGCACAGCAAAATCAGTTGCACCATTCAATTCCACTCGTCCAGACGGGGAGAATTCAATCACATTTATTCGATGCGACGTTTCTTACGGGATTGAATGAGCGACAACATTTTGACCCCAAACCGAGAGGATTCTGGGATGTTTGTGGTTTTTTGGTAATAACTCTGGAAGGAAACGTCGCAGACCCACGAAGGTGGTACTCGTACTGCTCGACTCATCGAGAGGAATCCAAAGATATGAGTGGTTAAGCTATGGGATATAAAATGGACGATCGACCAATAAAACAACATGTATTATGGGGTTGAATGCTTTTTTCTATTCACAAAATAAAACAAAAGCAGTCATGCAAATATCTTATTTAACACAGCACAGCAAAATGTGTTGGACCATTCAATCACGCTCATCCAGACGGGGAGAATTAAATCGCATTCATTCGATGCGACGTTTCTTATGGGATTTAATGAACGACAACATTTTGACCCCAAACCGAGAGGATTCTGGGATGTTTGTGTTTTTTTTTGTAATAACTCTGGAAGGAAACGTCGCAGCCCCATCAAGGTGGTACTCGTACTGCTCGCCTCATCGAGAGGAATCCAACGATATGAGTGATTAAGCTATGGGATATGAAATGGACGAGCGACCAATAAAACAACATGTATTATGGGGATGAATGCTTTTTTCTATTCACAAAATAAAACAAAAGCAGTCATGCAAATATCTTATTTAACAGAGCACAGCAAAATCTGTTGCACCATTCAATCCCGCTCATCCAGACGGGGAGAATTAAATCGCATTTATTCGATGCGACGTTTCTTATGGGATTTAATGAACGACAACATATTGACCCCAAACCGAGAGGATTCTGGGATGTTTGTGGTTTTTTGGTAATAACTCTGGAAGAAAACGTCGCAGACCCATCAAGGTGGTACTCGTACTGCTCGCCTCATCGAGAGGAATCCAAAGATATGAGTGGTTAAGCTATGGGATATAAAATGGACGATCGACCAATAAAACAACATGTATTATGGGGTTGAATGCTTTTTTCTTTTCACAAAAAAAAACAAAAGCAGTCATGCAAATATCTTATTTAACACAGCACAGCAAAATGTGTTGCACCATTAAATCCCGCTCATCCAGACGGGGAGAATTAAATCGCATTCATTCGATGCGACGTTTCTTATGGGATTTAATGAACGACAACATTTTGACCCCAAACCGAGAGGATTCTGGGATGTTTGTGTTTTTTTTTTAATAACTCTGGAAGGAAACGTCGCAGCCCCATCAAGCTGGTACTCGTACTGCTCGCCTCATCGAGAGGAATCCAAAGATATGAGTAATTAAGCTATGGGATATGAAATGGACGAGCGACCAATAAAACAACATGTATTATGGGGTTGAATGCTTTTTGCTTTTCACAAATTAAAACAAAAGCAGTAATGCAAATATCTGATTTAACACAGCACAGCAAAATCAGTTGCACCATTCAATTCCACTCGTCCAGACGGGGAGAATTCAATCACATTTATTCGATGCGACGTTTCTTACGGGATTGAATGAGCGACAACATTTTGACCCCAAACCGAGAGGATTCTGGGATGTTTGTGGTTTTTTGGTAATAACTCTGGAAGGAAACGTCGCAGACCCACGAAGGTGGTACTCGTACTGCTCGACTCATTGAGAGGAATCGAAAGATATGAGTGGTTAAGCTATGGGATATGAAATTGACGAGCGACCAACAAAACAACATGTATTATGGGGTTGGATGCTTTTTGCTATTCACAAATTAAAACAAAAGCAGTAATGCAAATATCTGATTTAACACAGCACAGCAAAATCAGTTGCACCATTCAATTCCACTCGTCCAGACGGGGAGAATTCAATCACATTTATTCGATGCGACGTTTCTTACGGGATTGAATGAGCGACAACATTTTGACCCCAAACCGAGAGGATTCTGGGATGTTTGTGGTTTTTTGGTAATAACTCTGGAAGGAAACGTCGCAGACCCACGAAGGTGGTACTCGTACTGCTCGACTCATCGAGAGGAATCCAAAGATATGAGTGGTTAAGCTATGGGATATAAAATGGACGATCGACCAATAAAACAACATGTATTATGGGGTTGAATGCTTTTTTCTATTCACAAAATAAAACAAAAGCAGTCATGCAAATATCTTATTTAACACAGCACAGCAAAATGTGTTGGACCATTCAATCACGCTCATCCAGACGGGGAGAATTAAATCGCATTCATTCGATGCGACGTTTCTTATGGGATTTAATGAACGACAACATTTTGACCCCAAACCGAGAGGATTCTGGGATGTTTGTGTTTTTTTTTGTAATAACTCTGGAAGGAAACGTCGCAGCCCCATCAAGGTGGTACTCGTACTGCTCGCCTCATCGAGAGGAATCCAACGATATGAGTGATTAAGCTATGGGATATGAAATGGACGAGCGACCAATAAAACAACATGTATTATGGGGATGAATGCTTTTTTCTATTCACAAAATAAAACAAAAGCAGTCATGCAAATATCTTATTTAACAGAGCACAGCAAAATCTGTTGCACCATTCAATCCCGCTCATCCAGACGGGGAGAATTAAATCGCATTTATTCGATGCGACGTTTCTTATGGGATTTAATGAACGACAACATATTGACCCCAAACCGAGAGGATTCTGGGATGTTTGTGGTTTTTTGGTAATAACTCTGGAAGAAAACGTCGCAGACCCATCAAGGTGGTACTCGTACTGCTCGCCTCATCGAGAGGAATCCAAAGATATGAGTGGTTAAGCTATGGGATATAAAATGGACGATCGACCAATAAAACAACATGTATTATGGGGTTGAATGCTTTTTTCTTTTCACAAAAAAAAACAAAAGCAGTCATGCAAATATCTTATTTAACACAGCACAGCAAAATGTGTTGCACCATTAAATCCCGCTCATCCAGACGGGGAGAATTAAATCGCATTCATTCGATGCGACGTTTCTTATGGGATTTAATGAACGACAACATTTTGACCCCAAACCGAGAGGATTCTGGGATGTTTGTGTTTTTTTTTTAATAACTCTGGAAGGAAACGTCGCAGCCCCATCAAGCTGGTACTCGTACTGCTCGCCTCATCGAGAGGAATCCAAAGATATGAGTAATTAAGCTATGGGATATGAAATGGACGAGCGACCAATAAAACAACATGTATTATGGGGTTGAATGCTTTTTGCTTTTCACAAATTAAAACAAAAGCAGTAATGCAAATATCTGATTTAACACAGCACAGCAAAATCAGTTGCACCATTCAATTCCACTCGTCCAGACGGGGAGAATTCAATCACATTTATTCCATGTGACGTTTCTTATGGGATTTAATGAGCGACAACATTTTGACGCCAAACCGAGAGGATTCTGGAATGTTTGTGGTTTTTTGGTAATAACTCTGGAAGGAAACGTCGCAGACCCATCAAGGTGGTACTCGTACTGCTCGACTCATTGAGAGGAATCGAAAGATATGAGTGGTTAAGCTATGGGATATGAAATTGACGAGCGACCAACAAAACAACATGTATTATGGGGTTGGATGCTTTTTGCTATTCACAAATTAAAACAAAAGCAGTAATGCAAATATCTGATTTAACACAGCACAGCAAAATCAGTTGCACCATTCAATTCCACTCGTCCAGACGGGGAGAATTCAATCACATTTATTCGATGCGACGTTTCTTACGGGATTGAATGAGCGACAACATTTTGACCCCAAACCGAGAGGATTCTGGGATGTTTGTGGTTTTTTGGTAATAACTCTGGAAGGAAACGTCGCAGACCCACGAAGGTGGTACTCGTACTGCTCGACTCATCGAGAGGAATCCAAAGATATGAGTGGTTAAGCTATGGGATATAAAATGGACGATCGACCAATAAAACAACATGTATTATGGGGTTGAATGCTTTTTTCTATTCACAAAATAAAACAAAAGCAGTCATGCAAATATCTTATTTAACACAGCACAGCAAAATGTGTTGGACCATTCAATCACGCTCATCCAGACGGGGAGAATTAAATCGCATTCATTCGATGCGACGTTTCTTATGGGATTTAATGAACGACAACATTTTGACCCCAAATCGAGAGGTTTCTGGGATGTTTGTGGTTTTTTGGTAATAACTCTGGAAGAAAACGTCGCAGACCCATCAAGGTGGTGCTCGTACTGCTCGCCTCATCGAGAGGAATCCAAAGATATGAGTGGATAAGCTATGGCCTATGAAATGGACGAGCGACCAATAAAACAACATGTATTATGGGGTTGAATGCTTTTTGCTATTCACAAATTAAAACAAAAGCAGTAATGCAAATATCTGATTTAACACAGCACAGCAAAATCAGTTGCACCATTCAATTCCACTCGTCCAGACGGGGAGAATTCAATCACATTTATTCCATGTGACGTTTCTTATGGGATTTAATGAGCGACAACATTTTGACGCCAAACCGAGAGGATTCTGGAATGTTTGTGGTTTTTTGGTAATAACTCTGGAAGGAAACGTCGCAGACCCATCAAGGTGGTACTCGTACTGCTCGACTCATTGAGAGGAATCGAAAGATATGAGTGGTTAAGCTATGGGATATGAAATTGACGAGCGACCAACAAAACAACATGTATTATGGGGTTGGATGCTTTTTGCTATTCACAAATTAAAACAAAAGCAGTAATGCAAATATCTGATTTAACACAGCACAGCAAAATCAGTTGCACCATTCAATTCCACTCGTCCAGACGGGGAGAATTCAATCACATTTATTCGATGCGACGTTTCTTACGGGATTGAATGAGCGACAACATTTTGACCCCAAACCGAGAGGATTCTGGGATGTTTGTGGTTTTTTGGTAATAACTCTGGAAGGAAACGTCGCAGACCCACGAAGGTGGTACTCGTACTGCTCGACTCATCGAGAGGAATCCAAAGATATGAGTGGTTAAGCTATGGGATATAAAATGGACGATCGACCAATAAAACAACATGTATTATGGGGTTGAATGCTTTTTTCTATTCACAAAATAAAACAAAAGCAGTCATGCAAATATCTTATTTAACACAGCACAGCAAAATGTGTTGGACCATTCAATCACGCTCATCCAGACGGGGAGAATTAAATCGCATTCATTCGATGCGACGTTTCTTATGGGATTTAATGAACGACAACATTTTGACCCCAAACCGAGAGGATTCTGGGATGTTTGTGTTTTTTTTTGTAATAACTCTGGAAGGAAACGTCGCAGCCCCATCAAGGTGGTACTCGTACTGCTCGCCTCATCGAGAGGAATCCAACGATATGAGTGATTAAGCTATGGGATATGAAATGGACGAGCGACCAATAAAACAACATGTATTATGGGGATGAATGCTTTTTTCTATTCACAAAATAAAACAAAAGCAGTCATGCAAATATCTTATTTAACAGAGCACAGCAAAATGTGTTGCACCATTAAATCCCGCTCATCCAGACGGGGAGAATTAAATCGCATTCATTCGATGCGACGTTTCTTATGGGATTTAATGAACGACAACATTTTGACCCCAAACCGAGAGGATTCTGGGATGTTTGTGTTTTTTTTTTAATAACTCTGGAAGGAAACGTCGCAGCCCCATCAAGCTGGTACTCGTACTGCTCGCCTCATCGAGAGGAATCCAAAGATATGAGTAATTAAGCTATGGGATATGAAATGGACGAGCGACCAATAAAACAACATGTATTATGGGGTTGAATGCATTTTGCTATTCACAAAATAAAACAAAAGCAGTCATGCAAATATCTTATTTAACAAAGCACAGCAAAATCAGTTGCACCATTCAATTCCGCTCGACCAGACGGGGAGAATTCAATCACATTTATTCGATGCGACGTTTCTTATGGGATTGAATGAGCGACAACATTTTGACCCCAAATCGAGAGGTTTCTGGTATGTTTGTGGTTTTTTGGTAATAACTCTGGAAGAAAACGTCGCAGACCCATCAAGGTGGTACTCGTACTGCTCGCCTTATCGAGAGGAATCCAACGATATGAGTGGTTAAGCTATGGGATATAAAATGGACGATCGACCAATAAAACAACATGTATTATGGGGTTGAATGCTTTTTTCTATTCACAAAATAAAACAAAAGCAGTCATGCAAATATCTTATTTAACACAGCACAGCAAAATCTGTTGCACCATTCAATCCCGCTCATCCAGACGGGGAGAATTAAATCGCATTTATTCGATGCGACGTTTCTTATGGGATTTAATGAACGACAATATTTTGACCCCAAACCGAGAGGATTCTGGGATGTTTGTGGTTTTTTGGTAATAACTCTGGAAGAAAACGTCGCAGTCCCATCAAGGTGGTACTCGTACTGCTCGCCGCATCTAGAGGAATCCAAATATATGAGTGGTTAAGCTATGGGATATAAAATGGAAGATCGACCAATAAAACAACATGTATTATGGGGTTGAATGCTTTTTTTCTATTCACAAAATAAAACAAAAGCAGTCATGCAAATATCTTATTTAACAGAGCACAGCAAAATCTGTTGCACCATTCAATCCCGCTCATCCAGACGGGGAGAATTAAATCGCATTTATTCGATGCGACGTTTCTTATGGGATTTAATGAACGACAACATTTTGACCCCAAATCGAGAGGATTCTGGGATGTTTGTGGTTTTTTGGTAATAACTCTGGAAGAAAACGTCTCAGACCCATCAAGGTGGTACTCGTACTGCTCGCCTCATCGAGAGGAATCCAAAGATATGAGTGGTTAAGCTATGGGATATAAAATGGACGATCGACCAATAAAACAATATGTATTATGGGGATGAATGCTTTTTTCTATTCACAAAATAAAACAAAAGCAGTCATGCAAATATCTTATTTAACACAGCACAGCAAAATCTGTTGCACCATTCAATCCCGCTCATCCAGACGGGGAGAATTAAATCGCATTTATTCGATGCGACGTTTCTTATGGGATTTAATGAACGACAACATTTTGACCCCAAACCGAGAGGATTCTGGGATGTTTGTGGTTTTTGGTAATAACTCTGGAAGGAAACGTCGCAGACCCACCAAGGTGGTACTCGTACTGCTCGCCTCATCGCGAGGAATCCAAAGATATGAGTGGTTAAGCTATGGGATATAAAATGGACGATCGACCAATAAAACAACATGTATTATGGGGTTGAATGCTTTTTTCTATTCACAAAATAAAACAAAAGCAGTCATGCAAATATCTTATTTAACACAGCACAGCAAAATGTGTTGGACCATTCAATCACGCTCATCCAGACGGGGAGAATTAAATCGCATTCATTCGATGCGACGTTTCTTATGGGATTTAATGAACGACAACATTTTGACCCCAAACCGAGAGGATTCTGGGATGTTTGTGTTTTTTTTTGTAATAACTCTGGAAGGAAACGTCGCAGCCCCATCAAGGTGGTACTCGTACTGCTCGCCTCATCGAGAGGAATCCAACGATATGAGTGATTAAGCTATGGGATATGAAATGGACGAGCGACCAATAAAACAACATGTATTATGGGGATGAATGCTTTTTTCTATTCACAAAATAAAACAAAAGCAGTCATGCAAATATCTTATTTAACAGAGCACAGCAAAATCTGTTGCACCATTCAATCCCGCTCATCCAGACGGGGAGAATTAAATCGCATTTATTCGATGCGACGTTTCTTATGGGATTTAATGAACGACAACATATTGACCCCAAACCGAGAGGATTCTGGGATGTTTGTGGTTTTTTGGTAATAACTCTGGAAGAAAACGTCGCAGACCCATCAAGGTGGTACTCGTACTGCTCGCCTCATCGAGAGGAATCCAAAGATATGAGTGGTTAAGCTATGGGATATAAAATGGACGATCGACCAATAAAACAACATGTATTATGGGGTTGAATGCTTTTTTCTTTTCACAAAAAAAAACAAAAGCAGTCATGCAAATATCTTATTTAACACAGCACAGCAAAATGTGTTGCACCATTAAATCCCGCTCATCCAGACGGGGAGAATTAAATCGCATTCATTCGATGCGACGTTTCTTATGGGATTTAATGAACGACAACATTTTGACCCCAAACCGAGAGGATTCTGGGATGTTTGTGTTTTTTTTTTAATAACTCTGGAAGGAAACGTCGCAGCCCCATCAAGCTGGTACTCGTACTGCTCGCCTCATCGAGAGGAATCCAAAGATATGAGTAATTAAGCTATGGGATATGAAATGGACGAGCGACCAATAAAACAACATGTATTATGGGGTTGAATGCATTTTGCTATTCACAAAATAAAACAAAAGCAGTCATGCAAATATCTTATTTAACAAAGCACAGCAAAATCAGTTGCACCATTCAATTCCGCTCGACCAGACGGGGAGAATTCAATCACATTTATTCGATGCGACGTTTCTTATGGGATTGAATGAGCGACAACATTTTGACCCCAAATCGAGAGGTTTCTGGTATGTTTGTGGTTTTTTGGTAATAACTCTGGAAGAAAACGTCGCAGACCCATCAAGGTGGTACTCGTACTGCTCGCCTTATCGAGGGGAATCCAACGATATGAGTGGTTAAGCTATGGGATATAAAATGGACGATCGACCAATAAAACAACATGTATTATGGGGTTGAATGCTTTTTTCTATTCACAAAATAAAACAAAAGCAGTCATGCAAATATCTTATTTAACACAGCACAGCAAAATCTGTTGCACCATTCAATCCCGCTCATCCAGACGGGGAGAATTAAATCGCATTTATTCGATGCGACGTTTCTTATGGGATTTAATGAACGACAATATTTTGACCCCAAACCGAGAGGATTCTGGGATGTTTGTGGTTTTTTGGTAATAACTCTGGAAGAAAACGTCGCAGACCCATCAAGGTGGTACTCGTACTGCTCGCCGCATCTAGAGGAATCCAAATATATGAGTGGTTAAGCTATGGGATATAAAATGGAAGATCGACCAATAAAACAACATGTATTATGGGGTTGAATGCTTTTTTTCTATTCACAAAATAAAACAAAAGCAGTCATGCAAATATCTTATTTAACAGAGCACAGCAAAATCTGTTGCACCATTCAATCCCGCTCATCCAGACGGGGAGAATTAAATCGCATTTATTCGATGCGACGTTTCTTATGGGATTTAATGAACGACAACATTTTGACCCCAAATCGAGAGGATTCTGGGATGTTTGTGGTTTTTTGGTAATAACTCTGGAAGAAAACGTCTCAGACCCATCAAGGTGGTACTCGTACTGCTCGCCTCATCGAGAGGAATCCAAAGATATGAGTGGTTAAGCTATGGGATATAAAATGGACGATCGACCAATAAAACAATATGTATTATGGGGATGAATGCTTTTTTCTATTCACAAAATAAAACAAAAGCAGTCATGCAAATATCTTATTTAACACAGCACAGCAAAATCTGTTGCACCATTCAATCCCGCTCATCCAGACGGGGAGAATTAAATCGCATTTATTCGATGCGACGTTTCTTATGGGATTTAATGAACGACAACATTTTGACCCCAAACCGAGAGGATTCTGGGATGTTTGTGGTTTTTGGTAATAACTCTGGAAGGAAACGTCGCAGACCCACCAAGGTGGTACTCGTACTGCTCGCCTCATCGCGAGGAATCCAAAGATATGAGTGGTTAAGCTATGGGATATAAAATGGACGATAGACCAATAAAACAACATGTATTATGGGGTTGAATACTTTTTTCTATTCACAAAATTAAACAAAAGCAGTCATGCAAATATCTTATTTAACACAGCACAGCAAAATGTGTTGCACCATTCAATCCCGCTCGTCCAGACGGGGAGAATTCAATCACATTCATTCGATGCGACGTTTCTTATGGGATTTAATGAACGACAACATTTTGACCCCAAATCGAGAGGATTCTGGAATGTTTGTGGTTTTTTGGTAATAACTCTGGAAGAAAACGTCTCAGACCCATCAAGATGGTACTCGTTCTGCTCGCCTCATCGAGAGGAATCCAAAGATATGAGTGGTTAAGCTATGGAATATAAAATGGACGATCGACCAATAAAACAACATGTATTATGGGGATGAATGCTTTTTTCTATTCACAAAATAAAACAAAAGCAGTCATGCAAATATCTTATTTAACACAGCACAGCAAAATCTGTTGCACCACTAAATCCCGCTCATCCAGACGGGGAGAATTAAATCGCATTTATTCGATGCGACGTTTCTTATGGGATTTAATGAACGACAACATTTTGACCCCAAACCGAGAGGATTCTGGGATGTTTGTGGTTTTTTGGTAATAACTCTGGAAGGAAACGTCGCAGACCCACCAAGGTGGTACTCGTACTGCTCGCCTCATCGAGAGGAATCCAAAGATATGAGCGGTTAAGCTATGGGATATAAAATGGACGATCGACCAATAAAACAACATGTATTATGGGGTTGAATACTTTTTTCTATTCACAAAATTAAACAAAAGCAGTCATGCAAATATCTTATTTAACACAGCACAGCAAAATGTGTTGCACCATTCAATCCCGCTCGTCCAGACGGGGAGAATTCAATCACATTCATTCGATGCGACGTTTCTTATGGGATTTAATGAACGACAACATTTTGACCCCAAATCGAGAGGATTCTGGGATGTTTGTGGTTTTTTGGTAATAACTCTGGAAGAAAACGTCTCAGACCCATCAAGGTGGTACTCGTACTGCTCGCCTCATCGAGAGGAATCCAAAGATATGAGTGGTTAAGCTATGGAATATAAAATGGACGATCGACCAATAAAACAACATGTATTATGGGGATGAATGCTTTTTTCTATTCACAAAATAAAACAAAAGCAGTCATGCAAATATCTTATTTAACACAGCACAGCAAAATCTGTTGCACCACTAAATCCCGCTCATCCAGACGGGGAGAATTAAATTGCATTTATTCGATGCGACGTTTCTTATGGGATTTAATGAACGACAACATTTTGACCCCAAACCGAGAGGATTCTGGGATGTTTGTGGTTTTTTGGTAATAACTCTGGAAGGAAACGTCGCAGACCCACCAAGGTGGTACTCGTACTGCTCGCCTCATCGAGAGGAATCCAAAGATATGAGCGGTTAAGCTATGGGATATAAAATGGACGATCGACCAATAAAACAACATGTATTATGGGTGTTGAATACTTTTTTCTATTCACAAAATTAAACAAAAGCAGTCATGCAAATATCTTATTTAACACAGCACAGCAAAATGTGTTGCACCATTCAATCCCGCTCGTCCAGACGGGGAGAATTCAATCACATTCATTCGATGCGACGTTTCTTATGGGATTTAATGAACGACAACATTTTGACCCCAAATCGAGAGGATTCTGGGATGTTTGTGTTTTTTTGGTAATAACTCTGGAAGAAAACGTCTCAGACCCATCAAGGTGGTACTCGTACTGCTCACCTCATCGCGAGGAATCCAAAGATATGAGTGGTTAAGCTAAGGGATATAAAATGGACGATCGACCAATAAAACAACATGTATTATGGGGTTGAATACTTTTTTCTATTCACAAAATTAAACAAAAGCAGTCATGCAAATATCTTATTTAACACAGCACAGCAAAATGTGTTGCACCATTCAATCCCGCTCGTCCAGACGGGGAGAATTCAATCACATTCATTCGATGCGACGTTTCTTATGGGATTTAATGAACGACAACATTTTGACCCCAAATCGAGAGGATTCTGGGATGTTTGTGGTTTTTTGGTAATAACTCTGGAAGAAAACGTCTCAGACCCATCAAGATGGTACTCGTTCTGCTCGCCTCATCGAGAGGAATCCAAAGATATGAGTGGTTAAGCTATGGAATATAAAATGGACGATCGACCAATAAAACAACATGTATTATGGGGATGAATGCTTTTTTCTATTCACAAAATAAAACAAAAGCAGTCATGCAAATATCTTATTTAACACAGCACAGCAAAATCTGTTGCACCACTAAATCCCGCTCATCCAGACGGGGAGAATTAAATCGCATTTATTCGATGCGACGTTTCTTATGGGATTTAATGAACGACAACATTTTGACCCCAAACCGAGAGGATTCTGGGATGTTTGTGGTTTTTTGGTAATAACTCTGGAAGGAAACGTCGCAGACCCACCAAGGTGGTACTCGTACTGCTCGCCTCATCGAGAGGAATCCAAAGATATGAGCGGTTAAGCTATGGGATATAAAATGGACGATCGACCAATAAAACAACATGTATTATGGGGTTGAATACTTTTTTCTATTCACAAAATTAAACAAAAGCAGTCATGCAAATATCTTATTTAACACAGCACAGCAAAATGTGTTGCACCATTCAATCCCGCTCGTCCAGACGGGGAGAATTCAATCACATTCATTCGATGCGACGTTTCTTATGGGATTTAATGAACGACAACATTTTGACCCCAAATCGAGAGGATTCTGGGATGTTTGTGGTTTTTTGGTAATAACTCTGGAAGAAAACGTCTCAGACCCATCAAGATGGTACTCGTACTGCTCGCCTCATCGAGAGGAATCCAAAGATATGAGTGGTTAAGCTATGGAATATAAAATGGACGATCGACCAATAAAACAACATGTATTATGGGGATGAATGCTTTTTTCTATTCACAAAATAAAACAAAAGCAGTCATGCAAATATCTTATTTAACACAGCACAGCAAAATCTGTTGCACCACTAAATCCCGCTCATCCAGACGGGGAGAATTAAATTGCATTTATTCGATGCGACGTTTCTTATGGGATTTAATGAACGACAACATTTTGACCCCAAACCGAGAGGATTCTGGGATGTTTGTGGTTTTTTGGTAATAACTCTGGAAGGAAACGTCGCAGACCCACCAAGGTGGTACTCGTACTGCTCGCCTCATCGAGAGGAATCCAAAGATATGAGCGGTTAAGCTATGGGATATAAAATGGACGATCGACCAATAAAACAACATGTATTATGGGTGTTGAATACTTTTTTCTATTCACAAAATTAAACAAAAGCAGTCATGCAAATATCTTATTTAACACAGCACAGCAAAATGTGTTGCACCATTCAATCCCGCTCGTCCAGACGGGGAGAATTCAATCACATTCATTCGATGCGACGTTTCTTATGGGATTTAATGAACGACAACATTTTGACCCCAAATCGAGAGGATTCTGGGATGTTTGTGTTTTTTTGGTAATAACTCTGGAAGAAAACGTCTCAGACCCATCAAGGTGGTACTCGTACTGCTCACCTCATCGCGAGGAATCCAAAGATATGAGTGGTTAAGCTAAGGGATATAAAATGGACGATCGACCAATAAAACAACATGTATTATGGGGTTGAATACTTTTTTCTATTCACAAAATTAAACAAAAGCAGTCATGCAAATATCTTATTTAACACAGCACAGCAAAATGTGTTGCACCATTCAATCCCGCTCGTCCAGACGGGGAGAATTCAATCACATTCATTCGATGCGACGTTTCTTATGGGATTTAATGAACGACAACATTTTGACCCCAAATCGAGAGGATTCTGGGATGTTTGTGGTTTTTTGGTAATAACTCTGGAAGAAAACGTCTCAGACCCATCAAGATGGTACTCGTACTGCTCGCCTCATCGAGAGGAATCCAAAGATATGAGTGGTTAAGCTATGGAATATAAAATGGACGATCGACCAATAAAACAACATGTATTATGGGGATGAATGCTTTTTTCTATTCACAAAATAAAACAAAAGCAGTCATGCAAATATCTTATTTAACACAGCACAGCAAAATCTGTTGCACCACTAAATCCCGCTCATCCAGACGGGGAGAATTAAATTGCATTTATTCGATGCGACGTTTCTTATGGGATTTAATGAACGACAACATTTTGACCCCAAACCGAGAGGATTCTGGGATGTTTGTGGTTTTTTGGTAATAACTCTGGAAGGAAACGTCGCAGACCCACCAAGGTGGTACTCGTACTGCTCGCCTCATCGAGAGGAATCCAAAGATATGAGCGGTTAAGCTATGGGATATAAAATGGACGATCGACCAATAAAACAACATGTATTATGGGTGTTGAATACTTTTTTCTATTCACAAAATTAAACAAAAGCAGTCATGCAAATATCTTATTTAACACAGCACAGCAAAATGTGTTGCACCATTCAATCCCGCTCGTCCAGACGGGGAGAATTCAATCACATTCATTCGATGCGACGTTTCTTATGGGATTTAATGAACGACAACATTTTGACCCCAAATCGAGAGGATTCTGGGATGTTTGTGTTTTTTTGGTAATAACTCTGGAAGAAAACGTCTCAGACCCATCAAGGTGGTACTCGTACTGCTCACCTCATCGCGAGGAATCCAAAGATATGAGTGGTTAAGCTAAGGGATATAAAATGGACGATCGACCAATAAAACAACATGTATTATGGGGTTGAATACTTTTTTCTATTCACAAAATTAAACAAAAGCAGTCATGCAAATATCTTATTTAACACAGCACAGCAAAATGTGTTGCACCATTCAATCCCGCTCGTCCAGACGGGGAGAATTCAATCACATTCATTCGATGCGACGTTTCTTATGGGATTTAATGAACGACAACATTTTGACCCCAAATCGAGAGGATTCTGGGATGTTTGTGGTTTTTTGGTAATAACTCTGGAAGAAAACGTCTCAGACCCATCAAGATGGTACTCGTTCTGCTCGCCTCATCGAGAGGAATCCAAAGATATGAGTGGTTAAGCTATGGAATATAAAATGGACGATCGACCAATAAAACAACATGTATTATGGGGATGAATGCTTTTTTCTATTCACAAAATAAAACAAAAGCAGTCATGCAAATATCTTATTTAACACAGCACAGCAAAATCTGTTGCACCACTAAATCCCGCTCATCCAGACGGGGAGAATTAAATCGCATTTATTCGATGCGACGTTTCTTATGGGATTTAATGAACGACAACATTTTGACCCCAAACCGAGAGGATTCTGGGATGTTTGTGGTTTTTTGGTAATAACTCTGGAAGGAAACGTCGCAGACCCACCAAGGTGGTACTCGTACTGCTCGCCTCATCGAGAGGAATCCAAAGATATGAGCGGTTAAGCTATGGGATATAAAATGGACGATCGACCAATAAAACAACATGTATTATGGGGTTGAATACTTTTTTCTATTCACAAAATTAAACAAAAGCAGTCATGCAAATATCTTATTTAACACAGCACAGCAAAATGTGTTGCACCATTCAATCCCGCTCGTCCAGACGGGGAGAATTCAATCACATTCATTCGATGCGACGTTTCTTATGGGATTTAATGAACGACAACATTTTGACCCCAAATCGAGAGGATTCTGGGATGTTTGTGGTTTTTTGGTAATAACTCTGGAAGAAAACGTCTCAGACCCATCAAGATGGTACTCGTACTGCTCGCCTCATCGAGAGGAATCCAAAGATATGAGTGGTTAAGCTATGGAATATAAAATGGACGATCGACCAATAAAACAACATGTATTATGGGGATGAATGCTTTTTTCTATTCACAAAATAAAACAAAAGCAGTCATGCAAATATCTTATTTAACACAGCACAGCAAAATCTGTTGCACCACTAAATCCCGCTCATCCAGACGGGGAGAATTAAATTGCATTTATTCGATGCGACGTTTCTTATGGGATTTAATGAACGACAACATTTTGACCCCAAACCGAGAGGATTCTGGGATGTTTGTGGTTTTTTGGTAATAACTCTGGAAGGAAACGTCGCAGACCCACCAAGGTGGTACTCGTACTGCTCGCCTCATCGAGAGGAATCCAAAGATATGAGCGGTTAAGCTATGGGATATAAAATGGACGATCGACCAATAAAACAACATGTATTATGGGTGTTGAATACTTTTTTCTATTCACAAAATTAAACAAAAGCAGTCATGCAAATATCTTATTTAACACAGCACAGCAAAATGTGTTGCACCATTCAATCCCGCTCGTCCAGACGGGGAGAATTCAATCACATTCATTCGATGCGACGTTTCTTATGGGATTTAATGAACGACAACATTTTGACCCCAAATCGAGAGGATTCTGGGATGTTTGTGTTTTTTTGGTAATAACTCTGGAAGAAAACGTCTCAGACCCATCAAGGTGGTACTCGTACTGCTCACCTCATCGCGAGGAATCCAAAGATATGAGTGGTTAAGCTAAGGGATATAAAATGGACGATCGACCAATAAAACAACATGTATTATGGGGTTGAATACTTTTTTCTATTCACAAAATTAAACAAAAGCAGTCATGCAAATATCTTATTTAACACAGCACAGCAAAATGTGTTGCACCATTCAATCCCGCTCGTCCAGACGGGGAGAATTCAATCACATTCATTCGATGCGACGTTTCTTATGGGATTTAATGAACGACAACATTTTGACCCCAAATCGAGAGGATTCTGGGATGTTTGTGGTTTTTTGGTAATAACTCTGGAAGAAAACGTCTCAGACCCATCAAGATGGTACTCGTACTGCTCGCCTCATCGAGAGGAATCCAAAGATATGAGTGGTTAAGCTATGGAATATAAAATGGACGATCGACCAATAAAACAACATGTATTATGGGGATGAATGCTTTTTTCTATTCACAAAATAAAACAAAAGCAGTCATGCAAATATCTTATTTAACACAGCACAGCAAAATCTGTTGCACCACTAAATCCCGCTCATCCAGACGGGGAGAATTAAATTGCATTTATTCGATGCGACGTTTCTTATGGGATTTAATGAACGACAACATTTTGACCCCAAACCGAGAGGATTCTGGGATGTTTGTGGTTTTTTGGTAATAACTCTGGAAGGAAACGTCGCAGACCCACCAAGGTGGTACTCGTACTGCTCGCCTCATCGAGAGGAATCCAAAGATATGAGCGGTTAAGCTATGGGATATAAAATGGACGATCGACCAATAAAACAACATGTATTATGGGTGTTGAATACTTTTTTCTATTCACAAAATTAAACAAAAGCAGTCATGCAAATATCTTATTTAACACAGCACAGCAAAATGTGTTGCACCATTCAATCCCGCTCGTCCAGACGGGGAGAATTCAATCACATTCATTCGATGCGACGTTTCTTATGGGATTTAATGAACGACAACATTTTGACCCCAAATCGAGAGGATTCTGGGATGTTTGTGTTTTTTTGGTAATAACTCTGGAAGAAAACGTCTCAGACCCATCAAGGTGGTACTCGTACTGCTCACCTCATCGCGAGGAATCCAAAGATATGAGTGGTTAAGCTAAGGGATATAAAATGGACGATCGACCAATAAAACAACATGTATTATGGGGTTGAATACTTTTTTCTATTCACAAAATTAAACAAAAGCAGTCATGCAAATATCTTATTTAACACAGCACAGCAAAATGTGTTGCACCATTCAATCCCGCTCGTCCAGACGGGGAGAATTCAATCACATTCATTCGATGCGACGTTTCTTATGGGATTTAATGAACGACAACATTTTGACCCCAAATCGAGAGGATTCTGGGATGTTTGTGGTTTTTTGGTAATAACTCTGGAAGAAAACGTCTCAGACCCATCAAGATGGTACTCGTACTGCTCGCCTCATCGAGAGGAATCCAAAGATATGAGTGGTTAAGCTATGGAATATAAAATGGACGATCGACCAATAAAACAACATGTATTATGGGGATGAATGCTTTTTTCTATTCACAAAATAAAACAAAAGCAGTCATGCAAATATCTTATTTAACACAGCACAGCAAAATCTGTTGCACCACTAAATCCCGCTCATCCAGACGGGGAGAATTAAATTGCATTTATTCGATGCGACGTTTCTTATGGGATTTAATGAACGACAACATTTTGACCCCAAACCGAGAGGATTCTGGGATGTTTGTGGTTTTTTGGTAATAACTCTGGAAGGAAACGTCGCAGACCCACCAAGGTGGTACTCGTACTGCTCGCCTCATCGAGAGGAATCCAAAGATATGAGCGGTTAAGCTATGGGATATAAAATGGACGATCGACCAATAAAACAACATGTATTATGGGTGTTGAATACTTTTTTCTATTCACAAAATTAAACAAAAGCAGTCATGCAAATATCTTATTTAACACAGCACAGCAAAATGTGTTGCACCATTCAATCCCGCTCGTCCAGACGGGGAGAATTCAATCACATTCATTCGATGCGACGTTTCTTATGGGATTTAATGAACGACAACATTTTGACCCCAAATCGAGAGGATTCTGGGATGTTTGTGTTTTTTTGGTAATAACTCTGGAAGAAAACGTCTCAGACCCATCAAGGTGGTACTCGTACTGCTCACCTCATCGCGAGGAATCCAAAGATATGAGTGGTTAAGCTAAGGGATATAAAATGGACGATCGACCAATAAAACAACATGTATTATGGGGTTGAATACTTTTTTCTATTCACAAAATTAAACAAAAGCAGTCATGCAAATATCTTATTTAACACAGCACAGCAAAATGTGTTGCACCATTCAATCCCGCTCGTCCAGACGGGGAGAATTCAATCACATTCATTCGATGCGACGTTTCTTATGGGATTTAATGAACGACAACATTTTGACCCCAAATCGAGAGGATTCTGGGATGTTTGTGGTTTTTTGGTAATAACTCTGGAAGAAAACGTCTCAGACCCATCAAGATGGTACTCGTACTGCTTGCCTCATCGAGAGGAATCCAAAGATATGAGTGCTTAAGCTATGGAATATAAAATGGACGATCGACCAATAAAACAACATGTATTATGGGGATGAATGCTTTTTTCTATTCACAAAATAAAACAAAAGCAGTCATGCAAATATCTTATTTAACACAGCACAGCAAAATCTGTTGCACCACTAAATCCCGCTCATCCAGACGGGGAGAATTAAATCGCATTTATTCGATGCGACGTTTCTTATGGGATTTAATGAACGACAACATTTTGACCCCAAACCGAGAGGATTCTGGGATGTTTGTGGTTTTTTGGTAATAACTCTGGAAGGAAACGTCGCAGACCCACCAAGGTGGTACTCGTACTGCTCGCCTCATCGAGAGGAATCCAAAGATATGAGCGGTTAAGCTATGGGATATAAAATGGACGATCGACCAATAAAACAACATGTATTATGGGGTTGAATACTTTTTTCTATTCACAAAATTAAACAAAAGCAGTCATGCAAATATCTTATTTAACACAGCACAGCAAAATGTGTTGCACCATTCAATCCCGATCGTCCAGACGGGGAGAATTCAATCACATTCATTCGATGCGACGTTTCTTATGGGATTTAATGAACGACAACATTTTGACCCCAAACAGAGAGGATTCTGGGATGTTTGTGGTTTTTTGGTAATAACTCTGGAAGGAAACGTCGCAGACCCACCAAGGTGGTACTCGTACTGCTCGCCTCATCGAGAGGAATCCAAAGATATGAGTGGTTAAGCTATGGGATATAAAATGGACGATCGACCAATAAAACAACATGTATTATGGGGTTGAATACTTTTTTCTATTCACAAAATTAAACAAAAGCAGTCATGCAAATATCTTATTTAACACAGCACAGCAAAATGTGTTGCACCATTCAATCCCGCTCGTCCAGACGGGGAGAATTCAATCACATTCATTCGATGCGACGTTTCTTATGGGATTTAATGAACGACAACATTTTGACCCCAAATCGAGAGGATTCTGGGATGTTTGTGGTTTTTTGGTAATAACTCTGGAAGAAAACGTCTCAGACCCATCAAGATGGTACTCGTACTGCTCGACTCATCGAGAGGAATCCAAAGATATGAGTGGTTAAGCTATGGAATATAAAATGTACGATCGACCAATAAAACAACATGTATTATGGGGATGAATGCTTTTTTCTATTCACAAAATAAAACAAAAGCAGTCATGCAAATATCTTATTTAACACAGCACAGCAAAATCTGTTGCACCACTAAATCCCGCTCATCCAGACGGGGAGAATTAAATCGCATTTATTCGATGCGACGTTTCTTATGGGATTTAATGAACGACAACATTTTGACCCCAAATCGAGAGGATTCTGGGATGTTTGTGTTTTTTTGGTAATAACTCTGGAAGAAAACGTCTCAGACCCATCAAGGTGGTACTCGTACTGCTCACCTCATCGCGAGGAATCCAAAGATATGAGTGGTTAAGCTAAGGGATATAAAATGGACGATCGACCAATAAAACAACATGTATTATGGGGTTGAATACTTTTTTCTATTCACAAAATTAAACAAAAGCAGTCATGCAAATATCTTATTTAACACAGCACAGCAAAATGTGTTGCACCATTCAATCCCGCTCGTCCAGACGGGGAGAATTCAATCATATTCATTCGATGCGACGTTTCTTATGGGATTTAATGAACGACAACATTTTGACCCCAAATCGAGAGGATTCTGGGATGTTTGTGGTTTTTTGGTAATAACTCTGGAAGAAAACGTCTCAGACCCATCAAGATGGTACTCGTACTGCTTGCCTCATCGAGAGGAATCCAAAGATATGAGTGCTTAAGCTATGGAATATAAAATGGACGATCGACCAATAAAACAACATGTATTATGGGGATGAATGCTTTTTTCTATTCACAAAATAAAACAAATGCAGTCATGCAAATATCTTATTTAACACAGCACAGCAAAATCTGTTGCACCACTAAATCCCGCTCATCCAGACGGGGAGAATTAAATCGCATTTATTCGATGCGACGTTTCTTATGGGATTTAATGAACGACAACATTTTGACCCCAAACCGAGAGGATTCTGGGATGTTTGTGGTTTTTTGGTAATAACTCTGGAAGGAAACGTCGCAGACCCACCAAGGTGGTACTCGTACTGCTCGCCTCATCGAGAGGAATCCAAAGATATGAGCGGTTAAGCTATGGGATATAAAATGGACGATCGACCAATAAAACAACATGTATTATGGGGTTGAATACTTTTTTCTATTCACAAAATTAAACAAAAGCAGTCATGCAAATATCTTATTTAACACAGCACAGCAAAATGTGTTGCACCATTCAATCCCGCTCGTCCAGACGGGGAGAATTCAATCACATTCATTCGATGCGACGTTTCTTATGGGATTTAATGAACGACAACATTTTGACCCCAAATCGAGCGGATTCTGGGATGTTTGTGGTTTTTTGGTAATAACTCTGGAAGAAAACGTCTCAGACCCATCAAGGTGGTGCTCGTACTGCTCGCCTCATCGAGAGGAATCCAAAGATATGAGTGGTTAAGCTATGGAATATAAAATGGACGATCGACCAATAAAACAACATGTATTATGGGGATGAATGCTTTTTTCTATTCACAAAATAAAACAAAAGCAGTCATGCAAATATCTTATTTAACACAGCACAGCAAAATCTGTTGCACCATTAAATCCCGCTCATCCAGACGGGGAGAATTAAATCGCATTTATTCGATGCGACGTTTCTTATGGGATTTAATGAACGACAACATTTTGACCCCAAACCGAGAGGATTCTGGGATGTTTGTGGTTTTTTGGTAATAACTCTGGAAGGAAACGTCGCAGACCCATCAAGGTGGTACTCGTACTGCTCGCCTCATCGAGAGGAATCCAAAGATATGAGTGGTTAAGCTATGGGATATAAAATGGACGATCGACCAATAAAACAACATGTATTATGGGGTTGAATACTTTTTTCTATTCACAAAATTAAACAAAAGCAGTCATGCAAATATCTTATTTAACACAGCACAGCAAAATGTGTTGCACCATTCAATCCCGCTCGTCCAGACGGGGAGAATTCAATCACATTCATTCGATGCGACGTTTCTTATGGGATTTAATGAACGACAACATTTTGACCCCAAATCGAGAGGATTCTGGGATGTTTGTGGTTTTTTGGTAATAACTCTGGAAGAAAACGTCTCAGACCCATCAAGATGGTACTCGTACTGCTCGCCTCATCGAGAGGAATCCAAAGATATGAGTGGTTAAGCTATGGAATATAAAATGTACGATCGACCAATAAAACAACATGTATTATGGGGATGAATGCTTTTTTCTATTCACAAAATAAAAAAAAAGCAGTCATGCAAATATCTTATTTAACACAGCACAGCAAAATCTGTTGCACCACTAAATCCCGCTCATCCAGACGGGGAGAATTAAATCGCATTTATTCGATGCGACGTTTCTTATGGGATTTAATGAACGACAACATTTTGACCCCAAACCGAGAGGATTCTGGGATGTTTGTGGTTTTTTGGTAATAACTCTGGAAGGAAACGTCACAGACCCACCAAGGTGGTACTCGTACTGCTCGCCTCATCGAGAGGAATCCAAAGATATGAGCGGTTAAGCTATGGGATATAAAATGGACGATCGACCAATAAAACAACATGTATTATGGGTGTTGAATACTTTTTTCTACTCACAAAATTAAACAAAAGCAGTCATGCAAATATCTTATTTAACACAGCACAGCAAAATGTGTTGCACCATTCAATCCCGCTCGTCCAGACGGGGAGAATTCAATCACATTCATTCGATGCGACGTTTCTTATGGGATTTAATGAACGACAACATTTTGACCCCAAATCGAGAGGATTCTGGGATGTTTGTGTTTTTTTGGTAATAACTCTGGAAGAAAACGTCTCAGACCCATCAAGGTGGTACTCGTACTGCTCACCTCATCGCGAGGAATCCAAAGATATGAGTGGTTAAGCTAAGGGATATAAAATGGACGATCGACCAATAAAACAACATGTATTATGGGGTTGAATACTTTTTTCTATTCACAAAATTAAACAAAAGCAGTCATGCAAATATCTTA
Source organism: Petromyzon marinus (assembly GCF_048934315.1). Lineage (NCBI taxonomy): Eukaryota > Metazoa > Chordata > Hyperoartia > Petromyzontiformes > Petromyzontidae > Petromyzon > Petromyzon marinus. The sequence goes on from NC_133689.1 coordinate 16,457,698, forward strand.
TTTAACACAGCACAGCAAAATGTGTTGCACCATTCAATCCCGCTCGTCCAGACGGGGAGAATTCAATCACATTCATTCGATGCGACGTTTCTTATGGGATTTAATGAACGACAACATTTTGACCCCAAATCGAGAGGATTCTGGGATGTTTGTGGTTTTTTGGTAATAACTCTGGAAGAAAACGTCTCAAAACCATCAAGATGGTACTCGTACTGCTTGCCTCATCGAGAGGAATCCAAAGATATGAGTGGTTAAGCTATGGAATATAAAATGGACGATCGACCAATAAAACAACATGTATTATGGGGATGAATGCTTTTTTCTATTCACAAAATAAAACAAAAGCAGTCATGCAAATATCTTATTTAACACAGCACAGCAAAATCTGTTGCACCACTAAATCCCGCTCATCCAGACGGGGAGAATTAAATCGCATTTATTCGATGCGACGTTTCTTATGGGATTTAATGAACGACAACATTTTGACCCCAAACCGAGAGGATTCTGGGATGTTTGTGGTTTTTTGGTAATAACTCTGGAAGGAAACGTCGCAGACCCACCAAGGTGGTACTCGTACTGCTCGCCTCATCGAGAGGAATCCAAAGATAAGAGCGGTTAAGCTATGGGATATAAAATGGACGATCGACCAATAAAACAACATGTATTATGGGGTTGAATACTTTTTTCTATTCACAAAATTAAACAAAAGCAGTCATGCAAATATCTTATTTAACACAGCACAGCAAAATGTGTTGCACCATTCAATCCCGCTCGTCCAGACGGGGAGAATTCAATCACATTCATTCGATGCGACGTTTCTTATGGGATTTAATGAACGACAACATTTTGACCCCAAATCGAGCGGATTCTGGGATGTTTGTGGTTTTTTGGTAATAACTCTGGAAGAAAACGTCTCAGACCCATCAAGGTGGTACTCGTACTGCTCGCCTCATCGAGAGGAATCCAAAGATATGAGTGGTTAAGCTATGGAATATAAAATGGACGATCGACCAATAAAACAACATGTATTATGGGGATGAATGCTTTTTTCTATTCACAAAATAAAACAAAAGCAGTCATGCAAATATCTTATTTAACACAGCACAGCAAAATCTGTTGCACCATTAAATCCCGCTCATCCAGACGGGGAGAATTAAATCGCATTTATTCGATGCGACGTTTCTTATGGGATTTAATGAACGACAACATTTTGACCCCAAACCGAGAGGATTCTGGGATGTTTGTGGTTTTTTGGTAATAACTCTGGAAGGAAACGTCGCAGACCCACCAAGGTGGTACTCGTACTGCTCGCCTCATCGAGAGGAATCCAAAGATATGAGTGTTTAAGCTATGGGATATAAAATGGACGATCGACCAATAAAACAACATGTATTATGGGGTTGAATACTTTTTTCTATTCACAAAATTAAACAAAAGCAGTCATGCAAATATCTTATTTAACACAGCACAGCAAAATGTGTTGCACCATTCAATCCCGCTCGTCCAGACGGGGAGAATTCAATCACATTCATTCGATGCGACGTTTCTTATGGGATTTAATGAGCGACAACATTTTGACCCCAAACCGAGAGGATTCTGGGAAGTTTGTGGTTTTTTGGTAATAACTCTGGAAGGAAACGTCGCAGACCCATCAAGGTGGTACTCGTACTGCTCGCCTCATCGAGTGGAATCCAAAGATATGAGTGGTTAAGCTATGGGATATGAAATGGACGAGCGACCAATAAAACAACATGTTTTATGGGGTTGAATGCTTTTTGCTATTCACAAAATAAAACAAAAGCAGTCATGCAAATATCTGTTTTAACACAGCACAGCAAAATCAGTTGCACCATTCAATCCCGCTCGTCCAGACGGGGAGAATTCAATCACATTTATTCGATGCGACGTTTCTTATGGGATTTAATGAGCGACAACATTTTGACCCCAAACCGAGAGGATTCTGGGAAGTTTGTGGTTTTTTGGTAATAACTCTGGAAGGAAACGTCGCAGACCCACCAAGGTGGTACTCGTACTGCTCGCCTCATCGAGAGGAATCCAAAGATATGAGCGGTTAAGCTATGGGATATAAAATGGACGATCGACCAATAAAACAACATGTATTATGGGGTTGAATACTTTTTTCTATTCACAAAATTAAACAAAAGCAGTCATGCAAATATCTTATTTAACACAGCACAGCAAAATGTGTTGCACCATTCAATCCCGCTCGTCCAGACGGGGAGAATTCAATCACATTCATTCGATGCGACGTTTCTTATGGGATTTAATGAACGACAACATTTTGACCCCAAATCGAGCGGATTCTGGGATGTTTGTGGTTTTTTGGTAATAACTCTGGAAGAAAACGTCTCAGACCCATCAAGGTGGTGCTCGTACTGCTCGCCTCATCGAGAGGAATCCAAAGATATGAGTGGTTAAGCTATGGAATATAAAATGGACGATCGACCAATAAAACAACATGTATTATGGGGATGAATGCTTTTTTCTATTCACAAAATAAAACAAAAGCAGTCATGCAAATATCTTATTTAACACAGCACAGCAAAATCTGTTGCACCATTAAATCCCGCTCATCCAGACGGGGAGAATTAAATCGCATTTATTCGATGCGACGTTTCTTATGGGATTTAATGAACGACAACATTTTGACCCCAAACCGAGAGGATTCTGGGATGTTTGTGGTTTTTTGGTAATAACTCTGGAAGGAAACGTCGCAGACCCATCAAGGTGGTACTCGTACTGCTCGCCTCATCGAGAGGAATCCAAAGATATGAGTGGTTAAGCTATGGGATATAAAATGGACGATCGACCAATAAAACAACATGTATTATGGGGTTGAATACTTTTTTCTATTCACAAAATTAAACAAAAGCAGTCATGCAAATATCTTATTTAACACAGCACAGCAAAATGTGTTGCACCATTCAATCCCGCTCGTCCAGACGGGGAGAATTCAATCACATTCATTCGATGCGACGTTTCTTATGGGATTTAATGAACGACAACATTTTGACCCCAAATCGAGAGGATTCTGGGATGTTTGTGGTTTTTTGGTAATAACTCTGGAAGAAAACGTCTCAGACCCATCAAGATGGTACTCGTACTGCTCGCCTCATCGAGAGGAATCCAAAGATATGAGTGGTTAAGCTATGGAATATAAAATGTACGATCGACCAATAAAACAACATGTATTATGGGGATGAATGCTTTTTTCTATTCACAAAATAAAAAAAAAGCAGTCATGCAAATATCTTATTTAACACAGCACAGCAAAATCTGTTGCACCACTAAATCCCGCTCATCCAGACGGGGAGAATTAAATCGCATTTATTCGATGCGACGTTTCTTATGGGATTTAATGAACGACAACATTTTGACCCCAAACCGAGAGGATTCTGGGATGTTTGTGGTTTTTTGGTAATAACTCTGGAAGGAAACGTCACAGACCCACCAAGGTGGTACTCGTACTGCTCGCCTCATCGAGAGGAATCCAAAGATATGAGCGGTTAAGCTATGGGATATAAAATGGACGATCGACCAATAAAACAACATGTATTATGGGTGTTGAATACTTTTTTCTACTCACAAAATTAAACAAAAGCAGTCATGCAAATATCTTATTTAACACAGCACAGCAAAATGTGTTGCACCATTCAATCCCGCTCGTCCAGACGGGGAGAATTCAATCACATTCATTCGATGCGACGTTTCTTATGGGATTTAATGAACGACAACATTTTGACCCCAAATCGAGAGGATTCTGGGATGTTTGTGTTTTTTTGGTAATAACTCTGGAAGAAAACGTCTCAGACCCATCAAGGTGGTACTCGTACTGCTCACCTCATCGCGAGGAATCCAAAGATATGAGTGGTTAAGCTAAGGGATATAAAATGGACGATCGACCAATAAAACAACATGTATTATGGGGTTGAATACTTTTTTCTATTCACAAAATTAAACAAAAGCAGTCATGCAAATATCTTATTTAACACAGCACAGCAAAATGTGTTGCACCATTCAATCCCGCTCGTCCAGACGGGGAGAATTCAATCACATTCATTCGATGCGACGTTTCTTATGGGATTTAATGAACGACAACATTTTGACCCCAAATCGAGAGGATTCTGGGATGTTTGTGGTTTTTTGGTAATAACTCTGGAAGAAAACGTCTCAAAACCATCAAGATGGTACTCGTACTGCTTGCCTCATCGAGAGGAATCCAAAGATATGAGTGGTTAAGCTATGGAATATAAAATGGACGATCGACCAATAAAACAACATGTATTATGGGGATGAATGCTTTTTTCTATTCACAAAATAAAACAAAAGCAGTCATGCAAATATCTTATTTAACACAGCACAGCAAAATCTGTTGCACCACTAAATCCCGCTCATCCAGACGGGGAGAATTAAATCGCATTTATTCGATGCGACGTTTCTTATGGGATTTAATGAACGACAACATTTTGACCCCAAACCGAGAGGATTCTGGGATGTTTGTGGTTTTTTGGTAATAACTCTGGAAGGAAACGTCGCAGACCCACCAAGGTGGTACTCGTACTGCTCGCCTCATCGAGAGGAATCCAAAGATAAGAGCGGTTAAGCTATGGGATATAAAATGGACGATCGACCAATAAAACAACATGTATTATGGGGTTGAATACTTTTTTCTATTCACAAAATTAAACAAAAGCAGTCATGCAAATATCTTATTTAACACAGCACAGCAAAATGTGTTGCACCATTCAATCCCGCTCGTCCAGACGGGGAGAATTCAATCACATTCATTCGATGCGACGTTTCTTATGGGATTTAATGAACGACAACATTTTGACCCCAAATCGAGCGGATTCTGGGATGTTTGTGGTTTTTTGGTAATAACTCTGGAAGAAAACGTCTCAGACCCATCAAGGTGGTACTCGTACTGCTCGCCTCATCGAGAGGAATCCAAAGATATGAGTGGTTAAGCTATGGAATATAAAATGGACGATCGACCAATAAAACAACATGTATTATGGGGATGAATGCTTTTTTCTATTCACAAAATAAAACAAAAGCAGTCATGCAAATATCTTATTTAACACAGCACAGCAAAATCTGTTGCACCATTAAATCCCGCTCATCCAGACGGGGAGAATTAAATCGCATTTATTCGATGCGACGTTTCTTATGGGATTTAATGAACGACAACATTTTGACCCCAAACCGAGAGGATTCTGGGATGTTTGTGGTTTTTTGGTAATAACTCTGGAAGGAAACGTCGCAGACCCACCAAGGTGGTACTCGTACTGCTCGCCTCATCGAGAGGAATCCAAAGATATGAGTGTTTAAGCTATGGGATATAAAATGGACGATCGACCAATAAAACAACATGTATTATGGGGTTGAATACTTTTTTCTATTCACAAAATTAAACAAAAGCAGTCATGCAAATATCTTATTTAACACAGCACAGCAAAATGTGTTGCACCATTCAATCCCGCTCGTCCAGACGGGGAGAATTCAATCACATTCATTCGATGCGACGTTTCTTATGGGATTTAATGAGCGACAACATTTTGACCCCAAACCGAGAGGATTCTGGGAAGTTTGTGGTTTTTTGGTAATAACTCTGGAAGGAAACGTCGCAGACCCATCAAGGTGGTACTCGTACTGCTCGCCTCATCGAGTGGAATCCAAAGATATGAGTGGTTAAGCTATGGGATATGAAATGGACGAGCGACCAATAAAACAACATGTTTTATGGGGTTGAATGCTTTTTGCTATTCACAAAATAAAACAAAAGCAGTCATGCAAATATCTGTTTTAACACAGCACAGCAAAATCAGTTGCACCATTCAATCCCGCTCGTCCAGACGGGGAGAATTCAATCACATTTATTCGATGCGACGTTTCTTATGGGATTTAATGAGCGACAACATTTTGACCCCAAACCGAGAGGATTCTGGGAAGTTTGTGGTTTTTTGGTAATAACTCTGGAAGGAAACGTCGCAGACCCATCAAGGTGTTATTGTACTGCTCGCCTCATCGAGTGGAATCCAAAGATATGAGTGGTTAAGCTATGGGATATAAAATGGACGATCGACCAATAAAACAACATGTATTATGGGGTTGAATACTTTTTTCTATTCACAAAATTAAACAAAAGCAGTCATGCAAATATCTTATTTAACACAGCACAGCAAAATGTGTTGCACCATTCAATCCCGCTCGTCCAGACGGGGAGAATTCAATCACATTCATTCGATGCGACGTTTCTTATGGGATTTAATGAACGACAACATTTTGACCCCAAATCGAGAGGATTCTGGGTAGTTTGTGGTTTTTTGGTAATAACTCTGGAAGAAAACGTCTCAGACCTATCAAGATGGTACTCGTACTGCTCGCCTCATCGAGAGGAATCCAAAGATATGAGTGCTTAAGCTATGGAATATAAAATGGACGATCGACCAATAAAACAACATGTATTATGGGGATGAATGCTTTTTTCTATTCACAAAATAAAACAAAAGCAGTCATGCAAATATCTTATTTAACACAGCACAGCAAAATCTGTTGCACCACTAAATTCCGCTCATCCAGACGGGGAGAATTAAATCGCATTTATTCGATGCGACTTTTCTTATGGGATTTAATGAACGACAACATTTTGACCCCAAACCGAGAGGATTCTGGGATGTTTGTGGTTTTTTGGTAATAACTCTGGAAGGAAACGTCGCAGACCAACCAAGGTGGTACTCGTACTGCTCGCCTCATCGAGAGGAATCCAAAGATATGAGCGGTTAAGCTATGGGATATAAAATGGACGATCGACCAATAAAACAACATGTAGTATGGGGTTGAATACTTTTTTCTATTCACAAAATTAAACAAAAGCAGTCATGCAAATATCTTATTTAACACAGCACAGCAAAATCTGTTGCACCACTAAATCCCGCTCATCCAGACGGGGAGAATTAAATCGCATTTATTCGATGCGACGTTTCTTATGGGATTTAATGAACGACAACATTTTGACCCCAAATCGAGAGGATTCTGGGATGTTTGTGGTTTTTTGGTAATAACTCTGGAAGAAAACGTCGCAGACCCACCAAGGTGGTACTCGTACTGCTCGCCTCATCGAGAGGAATCCAAAGATATGAGCGGTTAAGCTATGGGATATAAAATGGACGATCGACCAATAAAACAACATGTATTATGGGGTTGAATACTTTTTTCTATTCACAAAATTAAACAAAAGCAGTCATGCAAATATCTGTTTTAACACAGCACAGCAAAATGTGTTGCACCATTCAATCCCGCTCGTCCAGACGGGGAAAATTCAATCACATTCATTCGATGCGACGTTTCTTATGGGATTTAATGAACGACAACATTTTGACCCCAAATCGAGAGGATTCTGGGATGTTTGTGGTTTTTTGGTAATAACTCTGGAAGAAAACGTCTCAGACCCATCAAGGTGGTACTCGTACTGCTCGCCTCATCGAGAGGAATCCAAAGATATGAGTGGTTAAGCTATGGAATATAAAATGGACGATCGACCAATAAAACAACATGTATTATGGGGATGAATGCTTTTTTCTATTCACAAAATAAAACAAAAGCAGTCATGCAAATATCTTATTTAACACAGCACAGCAAAATCTGTTGCACCATTAAATCCCGCTCATCCAGACGGGGAGAATAAAATCGCATTTATTCGATGGGACGTTTCTTATGGGATTTAATGAACGACAACATTTTGACCCCAAACCGAGAGGATTCTGGGATGTTTGTGGTTTTTTGGTAATAACTCTGGAAGGAAACGTCGCAGACCCACCAAGGTGGTACTCGTACTGCTCGCCTCATCGAGAGGAATCCAAAGATATGAGTGGTTAAGCTATGGGATATAAAATGGACGATCGACCAATAAAACAACATGTATTATGGGGTTGAATACTTTTTTCTATTCACAAAATTAAACAAAAGCAGTCATGCAAATATCTTATTTAACACAGCACAGCAAAATGTGTTGCACCATTCAATCCCGCTCGTCCAGACGGGGAGAATTCAATCACATTCATTCGATGCGACGTTTCTTATGGGATTTAATGAGCGACAACATTTTGACCCCAAACCGAGAGGATTCTGGGAAGTTTGTGGTTTTTTGGTAATAACTCTGGAAGGAAACGTCGCAGACCCATCAAGGTGGTACTCGTACTGCTCGCCTCATCGAGTGGAATCCAAAGATATGAGTGGTTAAGCTATGGGATATGAAATGGACGAGCGACCAATAAAACAACATGTATTATGGGGTTGAATGCTTTTTGCTATTCACAAAATAAAACAAAAGCAGTCATGCAAATATCTGTTTTAACACAGCACAGCAAAATCAGTTGCTCCATTCAATCCCGCTCGTCCAGACGGGGAGAATTCAATCACATTTATTCGATGCGACGTTTCTTATGGGATTTAATGAGCGACAACATTTTGACCCCAAACCGAGAGGATTCTGGGAAGTTTGTGGTTTTTTGGTAATAACTCTGGAAGGAAACGTCGCAGACCCATCAACGTGTTATTGTACTGCTCGCCTCATCGAGTGGAATCCAAAGATATGAGTGGTTAAGCTATGGGATATGAAATGGTCGAGCGACCAATAAAACAACATGTATTTTGGGGTTGAATGCTTTTTGCTATTCACAAAATAAAACAAAAGCAGTCATGCAAATATCTGTTTTAACACAGCACAGCAAAATAGTTACACCATTCAATCCCCCTCGTCCAGACGGGGAGAATTCAATCACATTTATTTGATGCGACGTTTCTTATGGGATTTAATGAGCGACAACATTTTGACCCCAAACCGAGAAGATTCTGGGAAGTTTGTGGTTTTTTGGTATTAACTATGGAAGGAAACGTCGCAGACCCATCAAGGTGGTACTCGTACTGCTCACCTCATCGAGTGGAATCCAAAGATATGAGTGGTTAAGCTATGGGATATGAAATTGACGAGCGACCAATAAAACAACATGTATTATGGGGTTGAATGCTTTTTGCTATTCACAAAATAAAACAAAAGCAGTCATGCAAATATCTGTTTTAACACAGCACAGCAAAATAGTTACACCATTCAATCCCCCTCGTCCAGACGGGGAGAATTCAATCACATTTATTTGATGCGACGTTTCTTATGGGATTTAATGAGCGACAACATTTTGACCCCAAACCGAGAGGATTCTGGGATGTTTGTGGTTTTTTTGTAATAACTCTGGAAGGAAACGTCGCAGACCCATCAAGGTGATGCTCGTACTGCTCGCCTCATCGAGAGGAATCCAAAGATATGAGTGGTTAAGCTATGGGATATGAAATGGACGAGCGACCAATAAAACAACATGTATTATGGGGTTGAATGCGTTTTGCTATTCACAAAATAAAACAAAAGCAGTCATGCAAATATCTGTTTTAACAGAGCACAGCAAAATCAGTTGCACCATTCAATCCCGCTCGTCCAGAAGGGGAGAATTCAATCACATTTATTCAATGCGACGTTTCTTATGGGATTTAATGAGCGACAACATTTTGACCCCAAACCGAGAGGATTCTGGGAAGTTTGTGGTTTTTTGGTATTAACTCTGGAAGGAAACGTCGCAGACCCATCAAGGTGGTACTCGTACTGCTCGCCTCATCGAGTGGAATCCAAAGATATGAGTGGTTAAGCTATGGGATATGAAATGGACGAGCGACCAATAAAACAACATGTATTATGGGGTTGAATGCTTTTTGCTATTCACAAAATAAAACAAAAGCAGTCATGCAAATATCTGTTTTAACACAGCACAGCAAAATAGTTACACCATTCAATCCCCCTCGTCCAGACGGGGAGAATTCAATCACATTTATTTGATGCGACGTTTCTTATGGGATTTAATGAGCGACAACATTTTGACCCCAAACCGAGAGGATTCTGGGATGTTTGTGGTTTTTTTGTAATAACTCTGGAAGGAAACGTCGCAGACCCATCAAGGTGATGCTCGTACTGCTCGCCTCATCGAGAGGAATCCAAAGATATGAGTGGTTAAGCTATGGGATATGAAATGGACGAGCGACCAATAAAACAACATGTATTATGGGGTTGAATGCGTTTTGCTATTCACAAAATAAAACAAAAGCAGTCATGCAAATATCTGTTTTAACAGAGCACAGCAAAATCAGTTGCACCATTCAATCCCGCTCGTCCAGAAGGGGAGAATTCGATCACATTTATTCAATGCGACGTTTCTTATGGGATTTAATGAGCGACAACATTTTGACCCCAAACCGAGAGGATTCTGGGATGTTTGTGGTTTTTTTGTAATAACTCTGGAAGGAACCGTCGCAGACCCATCAAGGTGGTACTCGTACTGCTCGCCTCATCGAGTGGAATCCAAAGATATGAGTGGTTAAGCTATAGGATATGAAATGGACGAGCGACCAATAAAACAACATGTATTATGGGGTTGAATGCTTTTTGCTATTCACAAAATAAAACAAAAGCAGTAATGCAAATATCTGATTTAACACAGCACAGCAAAATCAGTTACACCATTCAATTCCGCTCGTCCAGACGGGGAGAATTCAATCACATTTATTCGATGCGACGTTTCTTATGGGATTTAATGAGCGACAACATTTTGACCCCAAACCGAGAGGATTCTGGGAAGTTTGTGGTTTTTTGGTAATAACTCTTGAAGGAAACGTCGCAGACCCATCAAGGTGGTACTCCTACTGCTCGCCTCATCGAGTGGAATCCAAAGATATGAGTGGTTAAGCTATGGGATATGAAATGGACGAGCGACCAATAAAACAACATGTATTATGGGGTTGAATGCTTTTTGCTATTCACAAAATAAAACAAAAGCAGTCATGCAAATATCTGTTTTAACACAGCACAGCAAAATCAGTTGCACCATTCAATCCGGCTCGTCCAGACGGGGAGAATTCAATCACATTTATTCGATGCGACGTTTCTTATGGGATTTAATGAGCGACAACATTTTGACCCCAAACCGAGAGGATTCTGGGATGTTTGTGTTTTTTTTTAATAACTCTGGAAGGAAACGTCGCAGCCCCATCAAGCTGGTACTCGTACTGCTCGCCTCATCGAGAGGAATCCAAAGATATGAGTGGTTAAGCTATGGGATATAAAATGGACGATCGACCAATAAAACAACATGTATTATGGGGTTGAATACTTTTTTCTATTCACAAAATTAAACAAAAGCAGTCATGCAAATATCTTATTTAACACAGCACAGCAAAATGTGTTGCACCATTCAATCCCGCTCGTCCAGACGGGGAGAATTCAATCACATTCATTCGATGCGACGTTTCTTATGGGATTTAATGAGCGACAACATTTTGACCCCAAACCGAGAGGATTCTGGGAAGTTTGTGGTTTTTTGGTAATAACTCTGGAAGGAAACGTCGCAGACCCATCAAGGTGGTACTCGTACTGCTCGCCTCATCGAGTGGAATCCAAAGATATGAGTGGTTAAGCTATGGGATATGAAATGGACGAGCGACCAATAAAACAACATGTATTATGGGGTTGAATGCTTTTTGCTATTCACAAAATAAAACAAAAGCAGTCATGCAAATATCTGTTTTAACACAGCACAGCAAAATAGTTACACCATTCAATCCCCCTCGTCCAGACGGGGAGAATTCAATCACATTTATTTGATGCGACGTTTCTTATGGGATTTAATGAGCGACAACATTTTGACCCCAAACCGAGAGGATTCTGGGATGTTTGTGGTTTTTTTGTAATAACTCTGGAAGGAAACGTCGCAGACCCATCAAGGTGATGCTCGTACTGCTCGCCTCATCGAGAGGAATCCAAAGATATGAGTGGTTAAGCTATGGGATATGAAATGGACGAGCGACCAATAAAACAACATGTATTATGGGGTTGAATGCGTTTTGCTATTCACAAAATAAAACAAAAGCAGTCATGCAAATATCTGTTTTAACAGAGCACAGCAAAATCAGTTGCACCATTCAATCCCGCTCGTCCAGAAGGGGAGAATTCGATCACATTTATTCAATGCGACGTTTCTTATGGGATTTAATGAGCGACAACATTTTGACCCCAAACCGAGAGGATTCTGGGATGTTTGTGGTTTTTTTGTAATAACTCTGGAAGGAACCGTCGCAGACCCATCAAGGTGGTACTCGTACTGCTCGCCTCATCGAGTGGAATCCAAAGATATGAGTGGTTAAGCTATAGGATATGAAATGGACGAGCGACCAATAAAACAACATGTATTATGGGGTTGAATGCTTTTTGCTATTCACAAAATAAAACAAAAGCAGTAATGCAAATATCTGATTTAACACAGCACAGCAAAATCAGTTACACCATTCAATTCCGCTCGTCCAGACGGGGAGAATTCAATCACATTTATTCGATGCGACGTTTCTTATGGGATTTAATGAGCGACAACATTTTGACCCCAAACCGAGAGGATTCTGGGAAGTTTGTGGTTTTTTGGTAATAACTCTTGAAGGAAACGTCGCAGACCCATCAAGGTGGTACTCCTACTGCTCGCCTCATCGAGTGGAATCCAAAGATATGAGTGGTTAAGCTATGGGATATGAAATGGACGAGCGACCAATAAAACAACATGTATTATGGGGTTGAATGCTTTTTGCTATTCACAAAATAAAACAAAAGCAGTCATGCAAATATCTGTTTTAACACAGCACAGCAAAATCAGTTGCACCATTCAATCCGGCTCGTCCAGACGGGGAGAATTCAATCACATTTATTCGATGCGACGTTTCTTATGGGATTTAATGAGCGACAACATTTTGACCCCAAACCGAGAGGATTCTGGGATGTTTGTGTTTTTTTTTAATAACTCTGGAAGGAAACGTCGCAGCCCCATCAAGCTGGTACTCGTACTGCTCGCCTCATCGAGAGGAATCCAAAGATATGAGTGGTTAAGCTATGGGATATAAAATGGACGATCGACCAATAAAACAACATGTATTATGGGGTTGAATACTTTTTTCTATTCACAAAATTAAACAAAAGCAGTCATGCAAATATCTTATTTAACACAGCACAGCAAAATGTGTTGCACCATTCAATCCCGCTCGTCCAGACGGGGAGAATTCAATCACATTCATTCGATGCGACGTTTCTTATGGGATTTAATGAGCGACAACATTTTGACCCCAAACCGAGAGGATTCTGGGAAGTTTGTGGTTTTTTGGTAATAACTCTGGAAGGAAACGTCGCAGACCCATCAAGGTGGTACTCGTACTGCTCGCCTCATCGAGTGGAATCCAAAGATATGAGTGGTTAAGCTATGGGATATGAAATGGACGAGCGACCAATAAAACAACATGTATTATGGGGTTGAATGCTTTTTGCTATTCACAAAATAAAACAAAAGCAGTCATGCAAATATCTGTTTTAACACAGCACAGCAAAATCAGTTGCTCCATTCAATCCCGCTCGTCCAGACGGGGAGAATTCAATCACATTTATTCGATGCGACGTTTCTTATGGGATTTAATGAGCGACAACATTTTGACCCCAAACCGAGAGGATTCTGGGAAGTTTGTGGTTTTTTTGTAATAACTCTGGAAGGAAACGTCGCAGACCCATCAACGTGTTATTGTACTGCTCGCCTCATCGAGTGGAATCCAAAGATATGAGTGGTTAAGCTATGGGATATGAAATGGTCGAGCGACCAATAAAACAACATGTATTTTGGGGTTGAATGCTTTTTGCTATTCACAAAATAAAACAAAAGCAGTCATGCAAATATCTGTTTTAACACAGCACAGCAAAATAGTTACACCATTCAATCCCCCTCGTCCAGACGGGGAGAATTCAATCACATTTATTTGATGCGACGTTTCTTATGGGATTTAATGAGCGACAACATTTTGACCCCAAACCGAGAAGATTCTGGGAAGTTTGTGGTTTTTTGGTATTAACTATGGAAGGAAACGTCGCAGACCCATCAAGGTGGTACTCGTACTGCTCACCTCATCGAGTGGAATCCAAAGATATGAGTGGTTAAGCTATGGGATATGAAATTGACGAGCGACCAATAAAACAACATGTATTATGGGGTTGAATGCTTTTTGCTATTCACAAAATAAAACAAAAGCAGTCATGCAAATATCTGTTTTAACGCAGCACAGCAAAATAGTTACACCATTCAATCCCCCTCGTCCAGACGGGGAGAATTCAATCACATTTATTTGATGCGACGTTTCTTATGGGATTTAATGAGCGACAACATTTTGACCCCAAACCGAGAGGATTCTGGGATGTTTGTGGTTTTTTTGTAATAACTCTGGAAGGAAACGTCGCAGACCCATCAAGGTGATGCTCGTACTGCTCGCCTCATCGAGAGGAATCCAAAGATATGAGTGGTTAAGCTATGGGATATGAAATGGACGAGCGACCAATAAAACAACATGTATTATGGGGTTGAATGCTTTTTGCTATTCACAAAATAAAACAAAAGCAGTAATGCAAATATCTGATTTAACACAGCACAGCAAAATCAGTTACACCATTCAATTCCGCTCGTCCAGACGGGGAGAATTCAATCACATTTATTCGATGCGACGTTTCTTATGGGATTTAATGAGCGACAACATTTTGACCCCAAACCGAGAGGATTCTGGGAAGTTTGTGGTTTTTTGGTAATAACTCTTGAAGGAAACGTCGCAGACCCATCAAGGTGGTACTCCTACTGCTCGCCTCATCGAGTGGAATCCAAAGATATGAGTGGTTAAGCTATGGGATATGAAATGGACGAGCGACCAATAAAACAACATGTATTATGGGGTTGAATGCTTTTTGCTATTCACAAAATAAAACAAAAGCAGTCATGCAAATATCTGTTTTAACACAGCACAGCAAAATCAGTTGCACCATTCAATCCGGCTCGTCCAGACGGGGAGAATTCAATCACATTTATTCGATGCGACGTTTCTTATGGGATTTAATGAGCGACAACATTTTGACCCCAAACCGAGAGGATTCTGGGATGTTTGTGTTTTTTTTTAATAACTCTGGAAGGAAACGTCGCAGCCCCATCAAGCTGGTACTCGTACTGCTCGCCTCATCGAGAGGAATCCAAAGATATGAGTGGTTAAGCTATGGGATATAAAATGGACGATCGACCAATAAAACAACATGTATTATGGGGTTGAATACTTTTTTCTATTCACAAAATTAAACAAAAGCAGTCATGCAAATATCTTATTTAACACAGCACAGCAAAATGTGTTGCACCATTCAATCCCGCTCGTCCAGACGGGGAGAATTCAATCACATTCATTCGATGCGACGTTTCTTATGGGATTTAATGAGCGACAACATTTTGACCCCAAACCGAGAGGATTCTGGGAAGTTTGTGGTTTTTTGGTAATAACTCTGGAAGGAAACGTCGCAGACCCATCAAGGTGGTACTCGTACTGCTCGCCTCATCGAGTGGAATCCAAAGATATGAGTGGTTAAGCTATGGGATATGAAATGGACGAGCGACCAATAAAACAACATGTATTATGGGGTTGAATGCTTTTTGCTATTCACAAAATAAAACAAAAGCAGTCATGCAAATATCTGTTTTAACACAGCACAGCAAAATCAGTTGCTCCATTCAATCCCGCTCGTCCAGACGGGGAGAATTCAATCACATTTATTCGATGCGACGTTTCTTATGGGATTTAATGAGCGACAACATTTTGACCCCAAACCGAGAGGATTCTGGGAAGTTTGTGGTTTTTTTGTAATAACTCTGGAAGGAAACGTCGCAGACCCATCAACGTGTTATTGTACTGCTCGCCTCATCGAGTGGAATCCAAAGATATGAGTGGTTAAGCTATGGGATATGAAATGGTCGAGCGACCAATAAAACAACATGTATTTTGGGGTTGAATGCTTTTTGCTATTCACAAAATAAAACAAAAGCAGTCATGCAAATATCTGTTTTAACACAGCACAGCAAAATAGTTACACCATTCAATCCCCCTCGTCCAGACGGGGAGAATTCAATCACATTTATTTGATGCGACGTTTCTTATGGGATTTAATGAGCGACAACATTTTGACCCCAAACCGAGAAGATTCTGGGAAGTTTGTGGTTTTTTGGTATTAACTATGGAAGGAAACGTCGCAGACCCATCAAGGTGGTACTCGTACTGCTCACCTCATCGAGTGGAATCCAAAGATATGAGTGGTTAAGCTATGGGATATGAAATTGACGAGCGACCAATAAAACAACATGTATTATGGGGTTGAATGCTTTTTGCTATTCACAAAATAAAACAAAAGCAGTCATGCAAATATCTGTTTTAACGCAGCACAGCAAAATAGTTACACCATTCAATCCCCCTCGTCCAGACGGGGAGAATTCAATCACATTTATTTGATGCGACGTTTCTTATGGGATTTAATGAGCGACAACATTTTGACCCCAAACCGAGAGGATTCTGGGATGTTTGTGGTTTTTTTGTAATAACTCTGGAAGGAAACGTCGCAGACCCATCAAGGTGATGCTCGTACTGCTCGCCTCATCGAGAGGAATCCAAAGATATGAGTGGTTAAGCTATGGGATATGAAATGGACGAGCGACCAATAAAACAACATGTATTATGGGGTTGAATGCGTTTTGCTATTCACAAAATAAAACAAAAGCAGTCATGCAAATATCTGTTTTAACAGAGCACAGCAAAATCAGTTGCACCATTCAATCCCGCTCGTCCAGAAGGGGAGAATTCAATCACATTTATTCAATGCGACGTTTCTTATGGGATTTAATGAGCGACAACATTTTGACCCCAAACCGAGAGGATTCTGGGAAGTTTGTGGTTTTTTGGTATTAACTCTGGAAGGAAACGTCGCAGACCCATCAAGGTGGTACTCGTACTGCTCGCCTCATCGAGTGGAATCCAAAGATATGAGTGGTTAAGCTATGGGATATGAAATGGACGAGCGACCAATAAAACAACATGTATTATGGGGTTGAATGCTTTTTGCTATTCACAAAATAAAACAAAAGCAGTCATGCAAATATCTGTTTTAACACAGCACAGCAAAATAGTTACACCATTCAATCCCCCTCGTCCAGACGGGGAGAATTCAATCACATTTATTTGATGCGACGTTTCTTATGGGATTTAATGAGCGACAACATTTTGACCCCAAACCGAGAGGATTCTGGGATGTTTGTGGTTTTTTTGTAATAACTCTGGAAGGAAACGTCGCAGACCCATCAAGGTGATGCTCGTACTGCTCGCCTCATCGAGAGGAATCCAAAGATATGAGTGGTTAAGCTATGGGATATGAAATGGACGAGCGACCAATAAAACAACATGTATTATGGGGTTGAATGCGTTTTGCTATTCACAAAATAAAACAAAAGCAGTCATGCAAATATCTGTTTTAACAGAGCACAGCAAAATCAGTTGCACCATTCAATCCCGCTCGTCCAGAAGGGGAGAATTCGATCACATTTATTCAATGCGACGTTTCTTATGGGATTTAATGAGCGACAACATTTTGACCCCAAACCGAGAGGATTCTGGGATGTTTGTGGTTTTTTTGTAATAACTCTGGAAGGAACCGTCGCAGACCCATCAAGGTGGTACTCGTACTGCTCGCCTCATCGAGTGGAATCCAAAGATATGAGTGGTTAAGCTATAGGATATGAAATGGACGAGCGACCAATAAAACAACATGTATTATGGGGTTGAATGCTTTTTGCTATTCACAAAATAAAACAAAAGCAGTAATGCAAATATCTGATTTAACACAGCACAGCAAAATCAGTTACACCATTCAATTCCGCTCGTCCAGACGGGGAGAATTCAATCACATTTATTCGATGCGACGTTTCTTATGGGATTTAATGAGCGACAACATTTTGACCCCAAACCGAGAGGATTCTGGGAAGTTTGTGGTTTTTTGGTAATAACTCTTGAAGGAAACGTCGCAGACCCATCAAGGTGGTACTCCTACTGCTCGCCTCATCGAGTGGAATCCAAAGATATGAGTGGTTAAGCTATGGGATATGAAATGGACGAGCGACCAATAAAACAACATGTATTATGGGGTTGAATGCTTTTTGCTATTCACAAAATAAAACAAAAGCAGTCATGCAAATATCTGTTTTAACACAGCACAGCAAAATCAGTTGCACCATTCAATCCGGCTCGTCCAGACGGGGAGAATTCAATCACATTTATTCGATGCGACGTTTCTTATGGGATTTAATGAGCGACAACATTTTGACCCCAAACCGAGAGGATTCTGGGATGTTTGTGTTTTTTTTTAATAACTCTGGAAGGAAACGTCGCAGCCCCATCAAGCTGGTACTCGTACTGCTCGCCTCATCGAGAGGAATCCAAAGATATGAGTGGTTAAGCTATGGGATATAAAATGGACGATCGACCAATAAAACAACATGTATTATGGGGTTGAATACTTTTTTCCATTCACAAAATTAAACAAAAGCAGTCATGCAAATATCTTATTTAACACAGCACAGCAAAATGTGTTGCACCATTCAATCCCGCTCGTCCAGACGGGGAGAATTCAATCACATTCATTCGATGCGACGTTTCTTATGGGATTTAATGAACGACAACATTTTGACCCCAAATCGAGAGGATTCTGGGATGTTTGTGGTTTTTTGGTAATAACTCTGGAAGAAAACGTCTCAGACCCATCAAGATGGTACTCGTACTGCTCGCCTCATCGAGAGGAATCCAAAGATATGAGTGGTTAAGCTATGGAATATAAAATGGACGATCGACCAATAAAACAACATGTATTATGGGGATGAATGCTTTTTTCTATTCACAAAATAAAACAAAAGCAGTCATGCAAATATCTTATTTAACACAGCACAGCAAAATCTGTTGCACCACTAAATCCCGCTCATCCAGACGGGGAGAATTCAATCACATTTATTCGATGCGACGTTTCTTATGGGATTGAATGAGCGACAACATTTTGACCCCAAATCGAGAGGTTTCTGGGATGTTTGTGGTTTTTTGGTAATAACTCTGGAAGAAAACGTCGCAGACCCATCAAGGTGGTACTCGTACTGCTCGCCTTTTCGAGAGGAATCCAAAGATATGAGTGGTTAAGCTATGGGATATAAAATGGACGATCGACCAATAAAACAACATGTATTATGGGGATGAATGCTTTTTTCTATTCACAAAATAAAACAAAAGCAGTCATGCACATATCTTATTTAACACAGCACAGCAAAATCTGTTGCACCATTCAATCCCGCTCATCCAGACGGGGAGAATTAAATCGCATTTATTCGATGCGACGTTTCTTATGGGATTTAATGAACGACAACATTTTGACCCCAAACCGAGAGGATTCTGGGATGTTTGTGGTTTTTGATAATAACTCTGGAAGGAAACGTCGCAGACCCACCAAGGTGGTACTCGTACTGCTCGCCTCATCGCGAGGAATCCAAAGATATGAGTGGTTAAGCTATGGGATATAAAATGGACGATCGACCAATAAAACAACATGTATTATGGGGTTGAATACTTTTTTCTATTCACAAAATTAAACAAAAGCAGTCATGCAAATATCTTATTTAACACAGCACAGCAAAATGTGTTGCACCATTCAATCCCGCTCGTCCAGACGGGGAGAATTCAATCACATTCATTCGATGCGACGTTTCTTATGGGATTTAATGAACGACAACATTTTGACCCCAAATCGAGAGGATTCTGGGATGTTTGTGGTTTTTTGGTAATAACTCTGGAAGAAAACGTCTCAGACCCATCAAGATGGTACTCGTACTGCTCGCCTCATCGAGAGGAATCCAAAGATATGAGTGGTTAAGCTATGTAATATAAAATGGACGATCGACCAATAAAACAACATGTATTATGGGGATGAATGCTTTTTTCTATTCACAAAATAAAACAAAAGCAGTCATGCAAATATCTTATTTAACACAGCACAGCAAAATCTGTTGCACCACTAAATCCCGCTCATCCAGACGGGGAGAATTAAATCGCATTTATTCGATGCGACGTTTCTTATGGGATTTAATGAACGACAACATTTTGACCCCAAACCGAGAGGATTCTGGGATGTTTGTGGTTTTTTGGTAATAACTCTGGAAGGAAACGTCGCAGACCCACCAAGGTGGTACTCGTACTGCTCGCCTCATCGAGAGGAATCCAAAGATATGAGCGGTTAAGCTATGGGATATAAAATGGACGATCGACCAATAAAACAACATGTATTATGGGGTTGAATACTTTTTTCTATTCACAAAATTAAACAAAAGCAGTCATGCAAATATCTTATTTAACACAGCACAGCAAAATGTGTTGCACCATTCAATCCCGCTCGTCCAGACGGGGAGAATTCAATCACATTCATTCGATGCGACGTTTCTTATGGGATTTAATGAACGACAACATTTTGACCCCAAATCGAGAGGATTCTGGGATGTTTGTGGTTTTTTGGTAATAACTCTGGAAGAAAACGTCTCAGACCAATCAAGATGGTACTCGTACTGCTCGCCTCATCGAGAGGAATCCAAAGATATGAGTGGTTAAGCTATGGAATATAAAATGGACGATCGACCAATAAAACAACATGTATTATGGGGATGAATGCTTTTTTCTATTCACAAAATAAAACAAAAGCAGTCATGCAAATATCTTATTTAACACAGCACAGCAAAATCTGTTGCACCATTAAATCCCGCTCATCCAGACGGGGAGAATTAAATCGCATTTATTCGATGCGACGTTTCTTATGGGATTTAATGAACGACAACATTTTGACCCCAAACCGAGAGGATTCTGGGATGTTTGTGGTTTTTTGGTAATAACTCTGGAAGGAAACGTCGCAGACCCACCAAGGTGGTACTCGTACTGCTCGCCTCATCGAGAGGAATCCAAAGATATGAGTGGTTAAGCTATGGGATATAAAATGGACGATCGACCAATAAAACAACATGTATTATGGGGTTGAATACTTTTTTCTATTCACAAAATTAAACAAAAGCAGTCATGCAAATATCTTATTTAACACAGCACAGCAAAATGTGTTGCACCATTCAATCCCGCTCGTCCAGACGGGGAGAATTCAATCACATTCATTCGATGCGACGTTTCTTATGGGATTTAATGAGCGACAACATTTTGACCCCAAACCGAGAGGATTCTGGGAAGTTTGTGGTTTTTTGGTAATAACTCTGGAAGGAAACGTCGCAGACCCATCAAGGTGGTACTCGTACTGCTCGCCTCATCGAGTGGAATCCAAAGATATGAGTGGTTAAGCTATGGGATATGAAATGGACGAGCGACCAATAAAACAACATGTATTATGGGGTTGAATGCTTTTTGCTATTCACAAAATAAAACAAAAGCAGTCATGCAAATATCTGAGTTAACACAGCACAGCAAAATCTGTTGCACCATTAAATCCCGCTCATCCAGACGGGGAGAATTAAATCGCATTTATTCGATGCGACGTTTCTTATGGGATTTAATGAACGACAACATTTTGACCCCAAACCGAGAGGATTCTGGGATGTTTGTGGTTTTTTGGTAATAACTCTGGAAGGAAACGTCGCAGACCCACCAAGGTGGTACTCGTACTGCTCGCCTCATCGAGAGGAATCCAAAGATATGAGTGGTTAAGCTATGGGATATAAAATGGACGATCGACCAATAAAACAACATGTATTATGGGGTTGAATACTTTTTTCTATTCACAAAATTAAACAAAAGCAGTCATGCAAATATCTTATTTAACACAGCACAGCAAAATGTGTTGCACCATTCAATCCCGCTCGTCCAGACGGGGAGAATTCAATCACATTCATTCGATGCGACGTTTCTTATGGGATTTAATGAGCGACAACATTTTGACCCCAAACCGAGAGGATTCTGGGAAGTTTGTGGTTTTTTGGTAATAACTCTGGAAGGAAACGTCGCAGACCCATCAAGGTGGTACTCGTACTGCTCGCCTCATCGAGTAGAATCCAAAGATATGAGTGGTTAAGCTATGGGATATGAAATGGACGAGCGACCAATAAAACAACATGTATTATGGGGTTGAATGCTTTTTGCTATTCACAAAATAAAACAAAAGCAGTCATGCAAATATCTGAGTTAACACAGCACAGCAAAATCTGTTGCACCATTAAATCCCGCTCATCCAGACGGGGAGAATTAAATCGCATTTATTCGATGCGACGTTTCTTATGGGATTTAATGAACGACAACATTTTGACCCCAAACCGAGAGGATTCTGGGATGTTTGTGGTTTTTTTGTAATAACTCTGGAAGGAAACGTCGAGACCCATGAAGGTGGTACTCGTACTGCTCGCCTCATCGAGTAGAATCCAAAGATATGAGTGGTTAAGCTATCGGTTATGAAATGGACGAGCGACCAATAAAACAACATGTATTATGGGGTTGAATGCGCTTTGCTATTCACAAAATAAAACAAATGCAGTCATGCAAATATCTGTTTTAACACAGCACAGCAAAAATCAGATACACCATTCAATTCCGCTCGTCCAGACGGGGAGAATTCAATCACATTTATTCGATGCGACGTTTCTTATGGGATTTAATGAGCGACAACATTTTGACCCCAAACCGAGAGGATTCTGGGATGTTTGTGGTTTTTTTGTAATAACTCTGGAAGGAAACGTCGCAGACCCATCAAGGTGGTACTCGTACTGCTCGCCTCATCGAGTGGAATCCAAAGATATGAGTGGTTAAGCTATGCGATATGAAATGGACGAGCGACCAATAAAACAACATGTATTATGGGGTTGAATGCGTTTTGCTATTCACAAAATAAAACAAAAGCAGTCATGCAAATATCTGTTTTAACACAGCACAGCAAAATCAGTTGCACCATTCAATCCCGCTCGTCCAGACGGGGAGAATTCAATCACATTTTTTGATGCGACGTTTCTTATGGGATTTAATGAGCGACAACATTTTGACCCCAAACCGAGAGGATTCTGGGATGTTTGTGGTTTTTTTGTAATAACTCTGGAAGGAAACGTCGCAGACCCATCAAGGTGGTACGCGTACTGCTCGCCTCCTCGAGAGGACTCCAAAGATATGAGTGGTTAAGCTATGGGATATGAAAGGGACGAGCGACCAATAAAACAACTTTTATTATGGGGTTGAATGCTTTTTGCTATTCACAAAATAAAACAAATGCAGTCATGCAAATATCTGTTTTAACACAGCACAGCAAAAATCAGTTACACCATTCAATTCCGCTCGTCCAGACGGGGAGAATTCAATCACATTTATTCGATGCGACGTTTCTTATGGGATTTAATGAGCGACAACATTTTGACCCCAAACCGAGAGGATTCTGGGATGTTTGTGGTGTTTTTGTAATAACTCTGGAAGGAAACGTCGCACACCCATCAAGGTGGTACTCGTACTGCTCGCCTCATCGAGAGGAATCCAAAGATATGAGTGGTTAAGCTATGCGATATGAAATGGACGATCGACCAATAAAACAACATGTATTATGGGGATGAATGCTTTTTTCTATTCACAAAATAAAACAAAAGCAGTCATGCACATATCTTATTTAACACAGCACAGCAAAATCTGTTGCACCATTCAATCCCGCTCATCCAGACGGGGAGAATTAAATCGCATTTATTCGATGCGACGTTTCTTATGGGATTTAATGAACGACAACATTTTGACCCCAAACCGAGAGGATTCTGGGATGTTTGTGGTTTTTGGTAATAACTCTGGAAGGAAACGTCGCAGACCCACCAAGGTGGTACTCGTACTGCTCGCCTCATCGCGAGGAATCCAAAGATATGAGTGGTTAAGCTATGGGATATGAAATTGACGAGCGACCAATAAAACAACATGTATTATGGGGTTGAATGCTTTTTGCTATTCACAAAATAAAACAACAGCAGTCATGCAAATATCTGTTTTAACACAGCACAGCAAAATGTGTTGCACCATTCAATCCCGCTCGTCCAGACGGGGAGAATTCAATCACATTCATTCGATGCGACGTTTCTTATGGGATTTAATGAACGACAACATTTTGACCCCAAATCGAGAGGATTCTGGGATGTTTGTGGTTTTTTGGTAATAACTCTGGAAGAAAACGTCTCAGACCAATCAAGATGGTACTCGTACTGCTCGCCTCATCGAGAGGAATCCAAAGATATGAGTGGTTAAGCTATGGAATATAAAATGGACGATCGACCAATAAAACAACATGTATTATGGGGATGAATGCTTTTTTCTATTCACAAAATAAAACAAAAGCAGTCATGCAAATATCTTATTTAACACAGCACAGCAAAATCTGTTGCACCATTCAATCCCGCTCATCCAGACGGGGAGAATTAAATCGCATTTATTCGATGCGACGTTTCTTATGGGATTTAATGAACGACAACATTTTGACCCCAAACCGAGAGGATTCTGGGATGTTTGTGGTTTTTTGGTAATAACTCTGGAAGGAAACGTCGCAGACCCACCAAGGTGGTACTCGTACTGCTCGCCTCATCGAGAGGAATCCAAAGATATGAGTGGTTAAGCTATGGGATATAAAATGGACGATCGACCAATAAAACAACATGTATTATGGGGTTGAATACTTTTTTCTATTCACAAAATTAAACAAAAGCAGTCATGCAAATATCTTATTTAACACAGCACAGCAAAATGTGTTGCACCATTCAATCCCGCTCGTCCAGACGGGGAGAATTCAATCACATTCATTCGATGCGACGTTTCTTATGGGATTTAATGAGCGACAACATTTTGACCCCAAACCGAGAGGATTCTGGGAAGTTTGTGGTTTTTTGGTAATAACTCTGGAAGGAAACGTCGCAGACCCATCAAGGTGGTACTCGTACTGCTCGCCTCATCGAGTGGAATTCAAAGATATGAGTGGTTAAGCTATGGGATATGAAATGGACGAGCGACCAATAAAACAACATGTATTATGGGGTTGAATGCTTTTTGCTATTCACAAAATAAAACAAAAGCAGTCATGCAAATATCTGAGTTAACACAGCACAGCAAAATCTGTTGCACCATTAAATCCCGCTCATCCAGACGGGGAGAATTAAATCGCATTTATTCGATGCGACGTTTCTTATGGGATTTAATGAACGACAACATTTTGACCCCAAACCGAGAGGATTCTGGGATGTTTGTGGTTTTTTTGTAATAAGTCTGGAAGGAAACGTCGAGACCCATGAAGGTGGTACTCGTACTGCTCGCCTCATCGAGTAGAATCCAAAGATATGAGTGGTTAAGCTATCGGTTATGAAATGGACGAGCGACCAATAAAACAACATGTATTATGGGGTTGAATGCGCTTTGCTATTCACAAAATAAAACAAAAGCAGTCATGCAAATATCTGTTTTAACACAGCACAGCAAAATCAGTTGCACCATTCAATCCCGCTCGTCCATACGCGGAGAATTCAATCACATTTATTCGATGCGACGTTTCTTATGGGATTTAATGAGCGACAACATTTTGACCCCAAACCGAGAGGATTCTGGGATGTTTGTGGTTTTTTTGTAATAACTCTGGAAGGAAACGTCGCAGACCCATCAAGGTGGTACTCGTACTGCTCGCCTCATCGAGAGGAATCCAACGATATGAGTGGTTAAGCTATGGGATATGAAATGGACGAGCGACCAATAAAAAAACATGTATTTTGGGGTTGAATGCTTTTTGCTATTCACAAAATAAAACAAATGCAGTCATGCAAATATCTGTTTTAACACAGCACAGCAAAAATCAGTTACACCATTCAATTCCGCTCGTCCAGACGGGGAGAATTCAATCACATTTATTCGATGCGACGTTTCTTATGGGATTTAATGAGCGACAACATTTTGACCCCAAACCGAGAGGATTCTGGGATGTTTGTGGTGTTTTTGTAATAACTCTGGAAGGAAACGTCGCACACCCATCAAGGTGGTACTCGTACTGCTCGCCTCATCGAGAGGAATCCAAAGATATGAGAGGTTAAGCTATGGGATATGAAATGGACGAGCGACCAATAAAACAACATGTATTTTGGGGTTGAATGCTTTTTGCTATTCACAAAATAAAACAAAAGCAGTCATGCAAATATCTGTTTTAACACAGCACAGCAAAATCAGTTGCACCATTCAATCCCGCTCGTCCAGACGGGGAGAATTCAATCACATTTTTTGATGCGACGTTTCTTATGGGATTTAATGAGCGACAACATTTTGACCCCAAACCGAGAGGATTCTGGGATGTTTGTGGTTTTTTTGTAATAAATCTGGAAGGAAACGTCGCAGACCCATCAAGGTGGTACGCGTACTGCTCGCCTCATCGAGAGGAATCCAAAGATATGAGTGGTTAAGCTATGGGATATGAAATGGACGAGCGACCAATAAAACAACTTTTATTATGGGGTTGAATGCTTTTTGCTATTCACAAAATAAAACAAATGCAGTCATGCAAATATCTGTTTTAACACAGCACAGCAAAAATCAGTTACACCATTCAATTCCGCTCGTCCAGACGGGGAGAATTCAATCACATTTATTCGATGCGACGTTTCTTATGGGATTTAATGAGCGACAACATTTTGACCCCAAACCGAGAGGATTCTGGGATGTTTGTGGTGTTTTTGTAATAACTCTGGAAGGAAACGTCGCAGACCCATCAAGGTGGTACTCGTACTGCTCGCCTCATCGAGAGGAATCCAAAGATATGAGTGGTTAAGCTATGGGATATGAAATGGACGAGCGACCAATAAAACAACATGTATTTTGGGGTTGAATGCTTTTTGCTATTCACAAAATAAAACAAAAGCAGTCATGCAAATATCTGTTTTAACACAGCACAGCAAAATCAGTTGCACCATTCAATCCCGCTCGTCCAGACGGGGAGAATTCAATCACATTTTTTCGATGCGACGTTTCTTATGGGATTTAATGAGCGACAACATTTTGACCCCAAACCGAGAGGATTCTGGGATGTTTGTGGTTTTTTTGTAATAACTCTGGAAGGAAACGTCGCAGACCCATCAAGGTGGTACTCGTACTGCTCGCCTCATCGAGAGGAATCCAAAGATATGAGTGCTTAAGCTATGGGATATGAAATTTGACGAGCGACCAATAAAACAACATGTATTATGGGGTTGAATGCTTTTTGCTATTCACAAAATAAAACCAAAGCAGTAATGCAAATATCTGGGTTAACACAGCACAGCAAAATCAGTTGCACCATTCAATTCTGCTCGTCCAGACGGGGAGAATTCAATCACATTTTTTCGATGCGACGTTTCTTATGGGATTTAATGAGCGACAACATTTTGACCCCAAACCGAGAGGATTCTGGGATGTTTGTGGTTTTTTTGTAATAACTCTGGAAGGAAACGTCGAGACCCATCAAGGTGGTACTCGTTCTGCTCGCCTCATCGAGTAGAATCCAAAGATATGAGTGGTTAAGCTATCGGTTATGAAATGGACGAGCGACCAATAAAACAACATGTATTATGGGGTTGAATGCGTTTTGCTATTCACAAAATAAAACAAAAGCAGTCATGCAAATATCTGTTTTAACACAGCACAGCAAAATCAGTTGCACCATTCAATCCCGCTCGTCCATACGGGGAGAATTCAATCACATTTATTCGATGCGACGTTTCTTATGGGATTTAATGAGCGACAACATTTTGACCCCAAACCGAGAGGATTCTGGGATGTTTGTGGTTTTTTTGTAATAACTCTGGAAGGAAACGTCGCAGACCCATCAAGGTGGTACTCGTACTGCTCGCCTCATCGAGAGGAATCCAAAGATATGAGTGGTTAAGCTATGGGATATGAAATGGACGAGCGACCAATAAAAAAACATGTATTTTGGGGTTGAATGCTTTTTGCTATTCACAAAATAAAACAAATGCAGTCATGCAAATATCTGTTTTAACACAGCACAGCAAAAATCAGTTACACCATTCAATTCCGCTCGTCCAGACGGGGAGAATTCAATCACATTTATTCGATGCGACGTTTCTTATGGGATTTAATGAGCGACAACATTTTGACCCCAAACCGAGAGTATTCTGGGATGTTTGTGGTTTTTTTGTAATAACTCTGGAAGGAAACGTCGCAGACCCATCAAGGTGGTACTCGTACTGCTTGCCTCATCGAGAGGAATCCAAAGATATGAGTGCTTAAGCTATGGGATATGAAATGGACGAGCGACCAATAAAACAACATGTATTATGGGGTTGAATGCTTTTTGCTATTCACAAAATAAAACCAAATCAGTAATGCAAATATCTGATTTAACACAGCACAGCAAAATCAGTTGCACCATTCAATTCTGCTCGTCCAGACGGGGAGAATTCAATCACATTTTTTCGATGCGACGTTTCTTATGGGATTGAATGAGCGACAACATTTTGACCCCAAACCGAGAGGATTCTGGGATGTTTGTGGTTTTTTTGTAATAACTCTGGAAGGAAACGTCGCAGACCCATCAAGGTTGTACTCGTACTGCTCGCCTCATCGAGTAGAATCCAAAGATATGAGTGGTTAAGCTATCGGTTATGAAATGGACGAGCGACCAATAAAACAACATGTATTATGGGGTTGAATGCGTTTTGCTATTCACAAAATAAAACAAAAGCAGTCATGCAAATATCTGTTTTAACACAGCACAGCAAAATCAGTTGCACCATTCAATCCCGCTCGTCCATACGGGGAGAATTCAATCACATTTATTCGATGCGACGTTTCTTATGGGATTTAATGAGCGACAACATTTTGACCCCAAACCGAGAGGATTCTGGGATGTTTGTGGTTTTTTTGTAATAACTCTGGAAGGAAACGTCACAGACCCATCAAGGTGGTACTCGTACTGCTCGCCTCATCGAGAGGAATCCAAAGATATGAGTGTTTAAGCTATGGGATATGAAATGGACGAGCGACCAATAAAACAACATGTATTATGGGGTTGAATGCTTTTTGCTATTCACAAAATAAAACCAAATCAGTAATGCAAATATCTGATTTAACATAGCACAGCAAAATCAGTTGCACCATTCAATTCTGCTCGTCCAGACGGGGAGAATTCAATCACATTTTTTCGATGCGACGTTTCTTATGGGATTGAATGAGCGACAACATTTTGACCCCAAACCGAGAGGATTCTGGGATGTTTGTGGTTTTTTTGTAATAACTCTGGAAGGAAACGTCGCAGACCCATCAAGGTGGTACGCATACTGCTCGCCTCATCGAGAGGAATCCAAACATATGAGTGCTTAAGCTATGGGATATGAATTGGACGAGCGACCAATAAAACAACATGTATTATGGGGTTGAATGCTTTTTGCTATTCACAAAATAAAACCAAAGCAGTAATGCAAATATCTGATTTAACACAGCACAGCAAAATCAGTTGCACCATTCAATTCTGCTCGTCCAGACGGGGAGAATTCAATCACATTTTTTCGATGCGACGTTTCTTATGGGATTGAATGAGCGACAACATTTTGACCCCAAACCGAGAGGATTCTGGGATGTTTGTGGTTTTTTGGTAACAACTCTGGAAGGAAACGTCGCAGATCCATCAAGGTGTTACTCGTACTGCTCGCCTCATCGAGTGGAATCCAAAGATATGAGTGGTTAAGCTATGCGATATGAAATGGACGAGCGACCAATAAAACAACATGTATTATGGGGTTGAATGCGTTTTGCTATTCACAAAATAAAACAAGACCAGTCATGCAAATATCTGCTTTAACACAGCACAGCAAAATCAGTTGCACCATTCAATCCCGCTCGTCCAGACGGGGAGAACTCAATCACATTTATTGGATGCGACGTTTCTTATGGGATTTAATGATCGACAACATTTTGACCCCAAAACCGAGAGGATTCTGGGATGTTTGTGGTTTTTTTGTAATAACTCTGGAAGGAAACGTCGCAGACCCATCAAGGTGGTACGCGTACTGCTCGCCTCATCGAGAGGAATCCAAAGATATGAGTGGTTAAGCTATGGGATATGAAATGGACGAGCGACCAATAAAACAACTTTTATTATGGGGTTGAATGCTTTTTGCTATTCACAAAATAAAACAAATGCAGTCATGCAAATATCTGTTTTAACACAGCACAGCAAAAATCAGTTACACCATTCAATTCCGCTCGTCCAGACGGGGAGAATTCAATCACATTTATTCGATGCGACGTTTCTTATGGGATTTAATGAGCGACAACATTTTGACCACAAACCGAGAGGATTCTGGGATGTTTGTGGTGTTTTTGTAATAACTCTGGAAGGAAACGTCGCAGACCCATCAAGGTGGTACTCGTACTGCTCGCCTCATCGAGAGGAATCCAAAGATATGAGTGCTTAAGCTATGGGATATGAAATGGACGAGCGACCAATAAAACAACATGTATTATGGGGTTGAATGCTTTTTGCTATTCACAAAATAAAACCAAAGCAGTAATGTAAATATCTGATTTAACACAGCACAGCTAAATCAGTTGCACCATTCAATTCTGCTCGTCCAGACGGGGAGAATTCAATCACATTTTTTCGATGCGACGTTTCTTATGGGATTGAATGAGCGACAACATTTTGACCCCAAACCGAGAGGATTCTGGGATGTTTGTGGTTTTTTGGTAACAACTCTGGAAGGAAACGTCGCAGACCCATCAAGTTGGTACTCATACTGCTCGCCTCATCGAGTGGAATCCATAGATATGAGTGGTTAAGCTATGGGATATGAAATGGACGAGCGACCAATGAAACAACATGTATTATGGGGTTGAATGCGTTTTGCTATTCACAAAATAAAACAAAAGCAGTCATGGAAATATCTGTTTTAACACAGCACAGCAAAATCAGTTGCACCATTAAATCCCGCTCGTCCAGACGGGGAGAATTAAATCACATTTATTCGATGCGACGTTTCTTATGGGATTTAATGAGCGACAACATTTTGACCCCAAACCGAGAGGATTCTGGGATGTTTGTGGTTTTTTTGTAATAACTATGGAAGGAAACGTCGCAGACCCATCAAGGTGGTACTCGTACTGCTCGCCTCATCGAGAGGAATCCAAAGATATGAGTGCTTAAGCTATGGGATATGAAATGGACGAGCGACCAATAAAACAACATGTATTATGGGGTTGAATGCTTTTTGCTATTCACAAAATAAAACCAAAGCAGTAATGTAAATATCTGATTTAACACAGCACAGCTAAATCAGTTGCACCATTCAATTCTGCTCGTCCAGACGGGGAGAATTCAATCACATTTTTTCGATGCGACGTTTCTTATGGGATTGAATGAGCGACAACATTTTGACCCCAAACCGAGAGGATTCTGGGATGTTTGTGGTTTTTTGGTAACAACTCTGGAAGGAAACGTCGCAGACCCATCAAGTTGGTACTCATACTGCTCGCCTCATCGAGTGGAATCCATAGATATGAGTGGTTAAGCTATGGGATATGAAATGGACGAGCGACCAATGAAACAACATGTATTATGGGGTTGAATGCGTTTTGCTATTCACAAAATAAAACAAAAGCAGTCATGGAAATATCTGTTTTAACACAGCACAGCAAAATCAGTTGCACCATTAAATCCCGCTCGTCCAGACGGGGAGAATTAAATCACATTTATTCGATGCGACGTTTCTTATGGGATTTAATGAGCGACAACATTTTGACCCCAAACCGAGAGGATTCTGGGATGTTTGTGGTTTTTTTGTAATAACTATGGAAGGAAACGTCGCAGACCCATCAAGGTGGTACTCGTACTGCTCGCCTCATCGAGAGGAATCCAAAGATATGAGTGCTTAAGCTATGGGATATGAAATGGACGAGCGACCAATAAAACAACATGTATTATGGGGTTGAATGCTTTTTGCTATTCACAAAATAAAACCAAAGTAGTAATGCAAATATCTGATTTAACACAGCACAGCAAAATCAGTTGCACCATTCAATTCTGCTCGTCCAGACGGGGAGAATTCAATCACATTTTTTCGATGCGACGTTTCTTATGGGATTGAATGAGCGACAACATTTTGACCCCAAACCGAGAGGATTCTGGGATGTTTGTGGTTTATTTGTAATAACTCTGGAAGGAAACGTCGCAGACCCATCAAGGTTGTACTCGTACTGCTCGCCTCATCGAGAGGAATCCAAAGATATGAGTGGTTAAGCTATGGGATATGAAATGGACGAGCGACCAATAAAACAACATGTATTATGGGGTTGAATGCTTTTTGCTATTCACAAAATAAAACCAAATCAGTAATGCAAATATCTGATTTAACATAGCACAGCAAAATCAGTTGCACCATTCAATTCTGCTCGTCCAGACGGGGAGAATTCAATCACATTTTTTCGATGCGACGTTTCTTATGGGATTGAATGAGCGACAACATTTTGACCCCAAACCGAGAGGATTCTGGGATGTTTGTGGTTTTTTTGTAATAACTCTGGAAGGAAACGTCGCAGACCCATCAAGGTGGTACGCGTACTGCTCGCCTCATCGAGAGGAATCCAAACATATGAGTGCTTAAGCTATGGGATATGAATTGGACGAGCGACCAATAAAACAACATGTATTATGGGGTTGAATGCTTTTTGCTATTCACAAAATAAAACCAAAGCAGTAATGCAAATATCTGATTTAACACAGCACAGCAAAATCAGTTGCACCATTCAATTCTGCTCGTCCAGACGGGGAGAATTCAATCACATTTTTTCGATGCGACGTTTCTTATGGGATTGAATGAGCGACAACATTTTGACCCCAAACCGAGAGGATTCTGGGATGTTTGTGGTTTTTTGGTAACAACTCTGGAAGGAAACGTCGCAGACCCATCAAGTTGGTACTCATACTGCTCGCCTCATCGAGTGGAATCCATAGATATGAGTGGTTAAGCTATGGGATATGAAATGGACGAGCGACCAATGAAACAACATGTATTATGGGGTTGAATGCGTTTTGCTATTCACAAAATAAAACAAAAGCAGTCATGGAAATATCTGTTTTAACACAGCACAGCAAAATCAGTTGCACCATTAAATCCCGCTCGTCCAGACGGGGAGAATTAAATCACATTTATTCGATGCGACGTTTCTTATGGGATTTAATGAGCGACAACATTTTGACCCCAAACCGAGAGGATTCTGGGATGTTTGTGGTTTTTTTGTAATAACTATGGAAGGAAACGTCGCAGACCCATCAAGGTGGTACTCGTACTGCTCGCCTCATCGAGAGGAATCCAAAGATATGAGTGCTTAAGCTATGGGATATGAAATGGACGAGCGACCAATAAAACAACATGTATTATGGGGTTGAATGCTTTTTGCTATTCACAAAATAAAACCAAAGTAGTAATGCAAATATCTGATTTAACACAGCACAGCAAAATCAGTTGCACCATTCAATTCTGCTCGTCCAGACGGGGAGAATTCAATCACATTTTTTCGATGCGACGTTTCTTATGGGATTGAATGAGCGACAACATTTTGACCCCAAACCGAGAGGATTCTGGGATGTTTGTGGTTTATTTGTAATAACTCTGGAAGGAAACGTCGCAGACCCATCAAGGTTGTACTCGTACTGCTCGCCTCATCGAGAGGAATCCAAAGATATGAGTGGTTAAGCTATGGGATATGAAATGGACGAGCGACCAATAAAACAACATGTATTATGGGGTTGAATGCTTTTTGCTATTCACAAAATAAAACCAAATCAGTAATGCAAATATCTGATTTAACATAGCACAGCAAAATCAGTTGCACCATTCAATTCTGCTCGTCCAGACGGGGAGAATTCAATCACATTTTTTCGATGCGACGTTTCTTATGGGATTGAATGAGCGACAACATTTTGACCCCAAACCGAGAGGATTCTGGGATGTTTGTGGTTTTTTTGTAATAACTCTGGAAGGAAACGTCGCAGACCCATCAAGGTGGTACGCGTACTGCTCGCCTCATCGAGAGGAATCCAAACATATGAGTGCTTAAGCTATGGGATATGAATTGGACGAGCGACCAATAAAACAACATGTATTATGGGGTTGAATGCTTTTTGCTATTCACAAAATAAAACCAAAGCAGTAATGCAAATATCTGATTTAACACAGCACAGCAAAATCAGTTGCACCATTCAATTCTGCTCGTCCAGACGGGGAGAATTCAATCACATTTTTTCGATGCGACGTTTCTTATGGGATTGAATGAGCGACAACATTTTGACCCCAAACCGAGAGGATTCTGGGATGTTTGTGGTTTTTTGGAAACAACTCTGGAAGGAAACGTCGCAGACCCATCAAGGTGTTACTCGTACTGCTCGCCTCATCGAGTGGAATCCAAAGATATGAGTGGTTAAGCTATGCGATATGAAATGGACGAGCGACCAATAAAACAACATGTATTATGGGGTTGAATGCGTTTTGCTATTCACAAAATAAAACAAAAGCAGTCATGCAAATATCTGCTTTAACACAGCACAGCAAAATCAGTTGCACCATTCAATCCCGCTCGTCCAGACGGGGAGAATTCAATCACATTTATTCGATGCGACGTTTCTTATGGGATTTAATGAGCGACAACATTTTGACCCCAAACCGAGAGGATTCTGGGATGTTTGTGTTTTTTTTGTAATAACTCTGGAAGGAAACGTCGCAGACCCATCAAGGTGGTACGCGTACTGCTCGCCTCATCGAGAGGAATCCAAAGATATGAGTGGTTAAGCTATGGGATATGAAATGGACGAGCGACCAATAAAACAACTTTTATTATGGGGTTGAATGCTTTTTGCTATTCACAAAATAAAACAAATGCAGTCATGCAAATATCTGTTTTAACACAGCACAGCAAAAATCAGTTACACCATTCAATTCCGCTCGTCCAGACGGGGAGAATTCAATCACATTTATTCGATGCGACGTTTCTTATGGGATTTAATGAGCGACAACATTTTGACCCCAAACCGAGAGGATTCTGGGATGTTTGTGGTTTTTTGGTAACAACTCTGGAAGGAAACGTCGCAGACCCATCAAGGTGGTACTCGTACTGCTCGCCTCATCGAGTGGAATCCAAATATATGAGTGGTTAAGCTATGCGATATGAAATGGACGAGCGACCAATAAAACAACATGTATTATGGGGTTGAATGCGTTTTGCTATTCACAAAATAAAACAAAAGCAGTCATGCAAATATCTGTTTTAACACAGCACAGCAAAATCAGTTGCACCATTCAATCCCGCTCTTCCAGACGGGGAGAATTCAATCACATTTATTCGATGCGACGTTTCTTATGGGATTTAATGAGCGACAACATTTTGACCCCAAACCGAGAGGATTCTGGAATGTTTGTGGTTTTTTTGTAACAACTCTGGAAGGAAACGTCGCAGACCCATCAAGGTGGTACTCGTACTGCTCGACTCATCGAGTGGAATCCAAAGATATGAGTGGTTAAGCTATGGGATATGAAATGGACGATCGACCAATAAAACAACATGTATTATGGGGTTGAATACTTTTTTCTATTCACAAAATTAAACAAAAGCAGTCATGCAAATATCTTATTTAACACAGCACAGCAAAATGTGTTGCACCATTCAATCCCGCTCGTCCAGATGGGGAGAATTCAATCACATTCATTCGATGCGACGTTTCTTATGGGATTTAATGAACGACAACATTTTGACCCCAAATCGAGAGGATTCTGGGATGTTTGTGGTTTTTTGGTAATAACTCTGGAAGAAAACGTCTCAGACCCATCAAGATGGTACTCGTACTGCTCGCCTCATCGAGAGGAATCCAAAGATATGAGTGGTTAAGCTATGGAATATAAAATGGACGATCGACCAATAAAACAACATGTATTATGGGGATGAATGCTTTTTTCTATTCACAAAATAAAACAAAAGCAGTCATGCAAATATCTTATTTAACACAGCACAGCAAAATCTGTTGCACCACTAAATCCCGCTCATCCAGACGGGGAGAATTAAATCGCATTTATTCGATGCGACGTTTCTTATGGGATTTAATGAACGACAACATTTTGACCCCAAACCGAGAGGATTCTGGGATGTTTGTGGTTTTTTGGTAATAACTCTGGAAGGAAACGGCGCAGACCCACCAAGGTGGTACTCGTACTGCTCGCCTCATCGAGAGGAATCCAAAGATATGAGCGGTTAAGCTATGGGATATAAAATGGACGATCGACCAATAAAACAACATGTATTATGGGGTTGAATACTTTTTTCTATTCACAAAATTAAACAAAAGCAGTCATGCAAATATCTTATTTAACACAGCACAGCAAAATGTGTTGCACCATTCAATCCCGCTCGTCCAGACGGGGAGAATTCAATCACATTCATTCGATGCGACGTTTCTTATGGGATTTAATGAACGACAACATTTTGACCCCAAACCGAGAGGATTCTGGGATGTTTGTGGTTTTTTGGTAATAACTCTGGAAGAAAACGTCGCAGACCCATCAAGGTGGTACTCGTACTGCTCGCCTCATCGAGTGGAATCCAAAGATATGAGTGGTTAAGCTATGCGATATGAAATGGACGAGCGACCAATAAAACAACATGTATTATGGGGTTGAATGCGTTTTGCTATTCACAAAATAAAACAAAAGCAGTCATGCAAATATCTGTTTTAACACAGCACAGCAAAATCAGTTGCACCATTCAATCCCGCTCTTCCAGACGGGGAGAATTCAATGACATTTATTCGATGCGACGTTTCTTATGGGATTTAATGAGCGACAACATTTTGACCCCAAACCGAGAGGATTCTGGGATGTTTGTGGTTTTTTTGTAATAACTCTGGAACGCAACGTCGCAGACCCATCAAGGTGGTACTCGTACTGCTCGCCTCTTCGAGCGGAATCCATAGATATGAGTGGTTAAGCTATGGGATATGAAATGGACGAGCGACCAATAAAACAACATGTATTATGGGGATGAATGCTTTTTTCTATTCACAAAATAAAACAAAAGCAGTCATGCAAATATCTTATTTAACACAGCACAGCAAAATCTGTTGCACCACTAAATCCCGCTCATCCAGACGGGGAGAATTAAATCGCATTTATTCGATGCGACGTTTCTTATGGGATTTAATGAACGACAACATTTTGACCCCAAACCGAGAGGATTCTGGGATGTTTGTGGTTTTTTGGTAATAACTCTGGAAGGAAACGGCGCAGACCCACCAAGGTGGTACTCGTACTGCTCGCCTCATCGAGAGGAATCCAAAGATATGAGCGGTTAAGCTATGGGATATAAAATGGACGATCGACCAATAAAACAACATGTATTATGGGGTTGAATACTTTTTTCTATTCACAAAATTAAACAAAAGCAGTCATGCAAATATCTTATTTAACACAGCACAGCAAAATGTGTTGCACCATTCAATCCCGCTCGTCCAGACGGGGAGAATTCAATCACATTCATTCGATGCGACGTTTCTTATGGGATTTAATGAACGACAACATTTTGACCCCAAACCGAGAGGATTCTGGGATGTTTGTGGTTTTTTGGTAATAACTCTGGAAGAAAACGTCTCAGACCCATCAAGATGGTACTCGTACTGCTCGCCTCATCGAGAGGAATCCAAAGATATGAGTCGTTAAGCTATGGAATATAAAATGGACGATCGACCAATAAAACAACATGTATTATGGGGATGAATGCTTTTTTCTATTCACAAAATAAAACCAAAGTAGTAATGCAAATATCTGATTTAACACAGCACAGCAAAATCAGTTGCACCATTCAATTCTGCTCGTCCAGACGGGGAGAATTCAATCACATTTTTTCGATGCGACGTTTCTTATGGGATTGAATGAGCGACAACATTTTGACCCCAAACCGAGAGGATTCTGGGATGTTTGTGGTTTATTTGTAATAACTCTGGAAGGAAACGTCGCAGACCCATCAAGGTTGTACTCGTACTGCTCGCCTCATCGAGAGGAATCCAAAGATATGAGTGGTTAAGCTATGGGATATGAAATGGACGAGCGACCAATAAAACAACATGTATTATGGGGTTGAATGCTTTTTGCTATTCACAAAATAAAACCAAATCAGTAATGCAAATATCTGATTTAACATAGCACAGCAAAATCAGTTGCACCATTCAATTCTGCTCGTCCAGACGGGGAGAATTCAATCACATTTTTTCGATGCGACGTTTCTTATGGGATTGAATGAGCGACAACATTTTGACCCCAAACCGAGAGGATTCTGGGATGTTTGTGGTTTTTTTGTAATAACTCTGGAAGGAAACGTCGCAGACCCATCAAGGTGGTACGCGTACTGCTCGCCTCATCGAGAGGAATCCAAACATATGAGTGCTTAAGCTATGGGATATGAATTGGACGAGCGACCAATAAAACAACATGTATTATGGGGTTGAATGCTTTTTGCTATTCACAAAATAAAACCAAAGCAGTAATGCAAATATCTGATTTAACACAGCACAGCAAAATCAGTTGCACCATTCAATTCTGCTCGTCCAGACGGGGAGAATTCAATCACATTTTTTCGATGCGACGTTTCTTATGGGATTGAATGAGCGACAACATTTTGACCCCAAACCGAGAGGATTCTGGGATGTTTGTGGTTTTTTGGTAACAACTCTGGAAGGAAACGTCGCAGACCCATCAAGTTGGTACTCATACTGCTCGCCTCATCGAGTGGAATCCATAGATATGAGTGGTTAAGCTATGGGATATGAAATGGACGAGCGACCAATGAAACAACATGTATTATGGGGTTGAATGCGTTTTGCTATTCACAAAATAAAACAAAAGCAGTCATGGAAATATCTGTTTTAACACAGCACAGCAAAATCAGTTGCACCATTAAATCCCGCTCGTCCAGACGGGGAGAATTAAATCACATTTATTCGATGCGACGTTTCTTATGGGATTTAATGAGCGACAACATTTTGACCCCAAACCGAGAGGATTCTGGGATGTTTGTGGTTTTTTTGTAATAACTATGGAAGGAAACGTCGCAGACCCATCAAGGTGGTACTCGTACTGCTCGCCTCATCGAGAGGAATCCAAAGATATGAGTGCTTAAGCTATGGGATATGAAATGGACGAGCGACCAATAAAACAACATGTATTATGGGGTTGAATGCTTTTTGCTATTCACAAAATAAAACCAAAGTAGTAATGCAAATATCTGATTTAACACAGCACAGCAAAATCAGTTGCACCATTCAATTCTGCTCGTCCAGACGGGGAGAATTCAATCACATTTTTTCGATGCGACGTTTCTTATGGGATTGAATGAGCGACAACATTTTGACCCCAAACCGAGAGGATTCTGGGATGTTTGTGGTTTATTTGTAATAACTCTGGAAGGAAACGTCGCAGACCCATCAAGGTTGTACTCGTACTGCTCGCCTCATCGAGAGGAATCCAAAGATATGAGTGGTTAAGCTATGGGATATGAAATGGACGAGCGACCAATAAAACAACATGTATTATGGGGTTGAATGCTTTTTGCTATTCACAAAATAAAACCAAATCAGTAATGCAAATATCTGATTTAACATAGCACAGCAAAATCAGTTGCACCATTCAATTCTGCTCGTCCAGACGGGGAGAATTCAATCACATTTTTTCGATGCGACGTTTCTTATGGGATTGAATGAGCGACAACATTTTGACCCCAAACCGAGAGGATTCTGGGATGTTTGTGGTTTTTTTGTAATAACTCTGGAAGGAAACGTCGCAGACCCATCAAGGTGGTACGCGTACTGCTCGCCTCATCGAGAGGAATCCAAACATATGAGTGCTTAAGCTATGGGATATGAATTGGACGAGCGACCAATAAAACAACATGTATTATGGGGTTGAATGCTTTTTGCTATTCACAAAATAAAACCAAAGCAGTAATGCAAATATCTGATTTAACACAGCACAGCAAAATCAGTTGCACCATTCAATTCTGCTCGTCCAGACGGGGAGAATTCAATCACATTTTTTCGATGCGACGTTTCTTATGGGATTGAATGAGCGACAACATTTTGACCCCAAACCGAGAGGATTCTGGGATGTTTGTGGTTTTTTGGAAACAACTCTGGAAGGAAACGTCGCAGACCCATCAAGGTGTTACTCGTACTGCTCGCCTCATCGAGTGGAATCCAAAGATATGAGTGGTTAAGCTATGCGATATGAAATGGACGAGCGACCAATAAAACAACATGTATTATGGGGTTGAATGCGTTTTGCTATTCACAAAATAAAACAAAAGCAGTCATGCAAATATCTGCTTTAACACAGCACAGCAAAATCAGTTGCACCATTCAATCCCGCTCGTCCAGACGGGGAGAATTCAATCACATTTATTCGATGCGACGTTTCTTATGGGATTTAATGAGCGACAACATTTTGACCCCAAACCGAGAGGATTCTGGGATGTTTGTGTTTTTTTTGTAATAACTCTGGAAGGAAACGTCGCAGACCCATCAAGGTGGTACGCGTACTGCTCGCCTCATCGAGAGGAATCCAAAGATATGAGTGGTTAAGCTATGGGATATGAAATGGACGAGCGACCAATAAAACAACTTTTATTATGGGGTTGAATGCTTTTTGCTATTCACAAAATAAAACAAATGCAGTCATGCAAATATCTGTTTTAACACAGCACAGCAAAAATCAGTTACACCATTCAATTCCGCTCGTCCAGACGGGGAGAATTCAATCACATTTATTCGATGCGACGTTTCTTATGGGATTTAATGAACGACAACATTTTGACCCCAAATCGAGAGGATTCTGGGATGTTTGTGGTTTTTTGGTAATAACTCTGGAAGAAAACGTCTCAGACCCATCAAGATGGTACTCGTACTGCTCGCCTCATCGAGAGGAATCCAAAGATATGAGTGGTTAAGCTATGGAATATAAAATGGACGATCGACCAATAAAACAACATGTATTATGGGGATGAATGCTTTTTTCTATTCACAAAATAAAACAAAAGCAGTCATGCAAATATCTTATTTAACACAGCACAGCAAAATCTGTTGCACCACTAAATCCCGCTCATCCAGACGGGGAGAATTAAATCGCATTTATTCGATGCGACGTTTCTTATGGGATTTAATGAACGACAACATTTTGACCCCAAACCGAGAGGATTCTGGGATGTTTGTGGTTTTTTGGTAATAACTCTGGAAGGAAACGGCGCAGACCCACCAAGGTGGTACTCGTACTGCTCGCCTCATCGAGAGGAATCCAAAGATATGAGCGGTTAAGCTATGGGATATAAAATGGACGATCGACCAATAAAACAACATGTATTATGGGGTTGAATACTTTTTTCTATTCACAAAATTAAACAAAAGCAGTCATGCAAATATCTTATTTAACACAGCACAGCAAAATGTGTTGCACCATTCAATCCCGCTCGTCCAGACGGGGAGAATTCAATCACATTCATTCGATGCGACGTTTCTTATGGGATTTAATGAACGACAACATTTTGACCCCAAACCGAGAGGATTCTGGGATGTTTGTGGTTTTTTGGTAATAACTCTGGAAGAAAACGTCGCAGACCCATCAAGGTGGTACTCGTACTGCTCGCCTCATCGAGTGGAATCCAAAGATATGAGTGGTTAAGCTATGCGATATGAAATGGACGAGCGACCAATAAAACAACATGTATTATGGGGTTGAATGCGTTTTGCTATTCACAAAATAAAACCAAAGCAGTAATGCAAATATCTGATTTAACACAGCACAGCAAAATCAGTTGCACCATTCAATTCTGCTCGTCCAGACGGGGAGAATTCAATGACATTTATTCGATGCGACGTTTCTTATGGGATTTAATGAGCGACAACATTTTGACCCCAAACCGAGAGGATTCTGGGATGTTTGTGGTTTTTTTGTAATAACTCTGGAACGCAACGTCGCAGACCCATCAAGGTGGTACTCGTACTGCTCGCCTCTTCGAGCGGAATCCATAGATATGAGTGGTTAAGCTATGGGATATGAAATGGACGAGCGACCAATAAAACAACATGTATTATGGGGTTGAATGCTTTTTGCTATTCACAAAATAAAACAAATGCAGTCATGCAAATATCTGTTTTAACACAGCACAGCAAAAATCAGTTACACCATTCAATTCCGCTAGTCCAGACGGGGAGAATTCAATCACATTTATTCGATGCGACGTTTCTTATGGGATTTAATGAGCGACAACATTTTGACCCCAAACCGAGAGGATTCTGGAATGTTTGTGGTTTTTTTGTAACAACTCTGGAAGGAAACGTCGCAGACCCATCAAGGTGGTACGCGTACTGCTCGCCTCATCGAGAGGAATCCAAAGATATGAGTGGTTAAGCTATGGGATATGAAATGGACGATCGACCAATAAAACAACTTTTATTATGGGGTTGAATACTTTTTTCTATTCACAAAATTAAACAAAAGCAGTCATGCAAATATCTTATTTAACACAGCACAGCAAAATGTGTTGCACCATTCAATCCCGCTCGTCCAGACGGGGAGAATTCAATCACATTCATTCGATGCGACGTTTCTTATGGGATTTAATGAACGACAACATTTTGACCCCAAATCGAGAGGATTCTGGGATGTTTGTGGTTTTTTGGTAACAACTCTGGAAGGAAACGTCGCAGACCCATCAAGATGGTACTCGTACTGCTCGCCTCATCGAGAGGAATCCAAAGATATGAGTGGTTAAGCTATGGAATATAAAATGGACGAGCGACCAATAAAACAACATGTATTATGGGGTTGAATGCGTTTTGCTATTCACAAAATAAAACAAAAGCAGTCATGCAAATATCTGTTTTAACACAGCACAGCAAAATCTGTTGCACCACTAAATCCCGCTCATCCAGACGGGGAGAATTAAATCGCATTTATTCGATGCGACGTTTCTTATGGGATTTAATGAACGACAACATTTTGACCCCAAACCGAGAGGATTCTGGGATGTTTGTGGTTTTTTGGTAATAACTCTGGAAGGAAACGGCGCAGACCCACCAAGGTGGTACTCGTACTGCTCGCCTCATCGAGAGGAATCCAAAGATATGAGTCGTTAAGCTATGGAATATAAAATGGACGATCGACCAATAAAACAACATGTATTATGGGG
This sequence comes from Petromyzon marinus, assembly GCF_048934315.1. Taxonomy (NCBI): domain Eukaryota; kingdom Metazoa; phylum Chordata; class Hyperoartia; order Petromyzontiformes; family Petromyzontidae; genus Petromyzon; species Petromyzon marinus. The sequence continues at coordinate 16,500,946 of NC_133689.1, forward strand.
ATGAATGCTTTTTTCTATTCACAAAATAAAACAAAAGCAGTCATGCAAATATCTTATTTAACACAGCACAGCAAAATCTGTTGCACCATTAAATCCCGCTCATCCAGACGGGGAGAATTAAATCGCATTTATTCGATGCGACGTTTCTTATGGGATTTAATGAACGACAACATTTTGACCCCAAACCGAGAGGATTCTGGGATGTTTGTGGTTTTTTGGTAATAACTCTGGAAGGAAACGGCGCAGACCCACCAAGGTGGTACTCGTACTGCTCGCCTCATCGAGAGGAATCCAAAGATATGAGCGGTTAAGCTATGGGATATAAAATGGACGATCGACCAATAAAACAACATGTATTATGGGGTTGAATACTTTTTTCTATTCACAAAATTAAACAAAAGCAGTCATGCAAATATCTTATTTAACACAGCACAGCAAAATGTGTTGCACCATTCAATCCCGCTCGTCCAGACGGGGAGAATTCAATCACATTCATTCGATGCGACGTTTCTTATGGGATTTAATGAGCGACAACATTTTGACCCCAAACCGAGAGGATTCTGGGAAGTTTGTGGTTTTTTGGTAATAACTCTGGAAGGAAACGTCGCAGACCCATCAAGGTGGTACTCGTACTGCTCGCCTCATCGAGTGGAATCCAAAGATATGAGTGGTTAAGCTATGGGATATGAAATGGACGAGCGACCAATAAAACAACATGTATTATGGGGTTGAATGCTTTTTGCTATTCACAAAATAAAACAAAAGCAGTCATGCAAATATCTGAGTTAACACAGCACAGCAAAATCTGTTGCACCATTAAATCCCGCTCATCCAGACGGGGAGAATTAAATCGCATTTATTCGATGCGACGTTTCTTATGGGATTTAATGAACGACAACATTTTGACCCCAAACCGAGAGGATTCTGGGATGTTTGTGGTTTTTTTGTAATAACTCTGAAAGGAAACGTCGAGACCCATGAAGGTGGTACTCGTACTGCTCGCCTCATCGAGTAGAATCCAAAGATATGAGTGGTTAAGCTATCGGTTATGAAATGGACGAGCGACCAATAAAACAACATGTATTATGGGGTTGAATGCTTTTTGCTATTCACAAAATAAAACAAATGCAGTCATGCAAATATCTGTTTTAACACAGCACAGCAAAAATCAGTTACACCATTCAATTCCGCTAGTCCAGACGGGGAGAATTCAATCACATTTATTCGATGCGACGTTTCTTATGGGATTTAATGAGCGACAACATTTTGACCCCAAACCGAGAGGATTCTGGAATGTTTGTGGTTTTTTTGTAACAACTCTGGAAGGAAACGTCGCAGACCCATCAAGGTGGTACTCGTACTGCTCGACTCATCGAGTGGAATCCAAAGATATGAGTGGTTAAGCTATGGGATATGAAATGGACGATCGACCAATAAAACAACATGTATTATGGGGTTGAATACTTTTTTCTATTCACAAAATTAAACAAAAGCAGTCATGCAAATATCTTATTTAACACAGCACAGCAAAATGTGTTGCACCATTCAATCCCGCTCGTCCAGACGGGGAGAATTCAATCACATTCATTCGATGCGACGTTTCTTATGGGATTTAATGAACGACAACATTTTGACCCCAAATCGAGAGGATTCTGGGATGTTTGTGGTTTTTTGGTAATAACTCTGGAAGAAAACGTCTCAGATCCATCAAGATGGTACTCGTACTGCTCGCCTCATCGAGAGGAATCCAAAGATATGAGTGGTTAAGCTATGGAATATAAAATGGACGATCGACCAATAAAACAACATGTATTATGGGGATGAATGCTTTTTTCTATTCACAAAATAAAACAAAAGCAGTCATGCAAATATCTTATTTAACACAGCACAGCAAAATCTGTTGCACCACTAAATCCCGCTCATCCAGACGGGGAGAATTAAATCGCATTTATTCGATGCGACGTTTCTTATGGGATTTAATGAACGACAACATTTTGACCCCAAACCGAGAGGATTCTGGGATGTTTGTGGTTTTTTGGTAATAACTCTGGAAGGAAACGGCGCAGACCCACCAAGGTGGTACTCGTACTGCTCGCCTCATCGAGAGGAATCCAAAGATATGAGCGGTTAAGCTATGGGATATAAAATGGACGATCGACCAATAAAACAACATGTATTATGGGGTTGAATACTTTTTTCTATTCACAAAATTAAACAAAAGCAGTCATGCAAATATCTTATTTAACACAGCACAGCAAAATGTGTTGCACCATTCAATCCCGCTCGTCCAGACGGGGAGAATTCAATCACATTCATTCGATGCGACGTTTCTTATGGGATTTAATGAACGACAACATTTTGACCCCAAACCGAGAGGATTCTGGGATGTTTGTGGTTTTTTGGTAATAACTCTGGAAGAAAACGTCTCAGACCCATCAAGATGGTACTCGTACTGCTCGCCTCATCGAGAGGAATCCAAAGATATGAGTCGTTAAGCTATGGAATATAAAATGGACGATCGACCAATAAAACAACATGTATTATGGGGATGAATGCTTTTTTCTATTCACAAAATAAAACAAAAGCAGTCATGCAAATATCTTATTTAACACAGCACAGCAAAATCTGTTGCACCATTAAATCCCGCTCATCCAGACGGGGAGAATTAAATCGCATTTATTCGATGCGACGTTTCTTATGGGATTTAATGAACGACAACATTTTTACCCCAAACCGAGAGGATTCTGGGATGTTTGTGGTTTTTTGGTAATAACTCTGGAAGGAAACGTCGCAGACCCACCAAGGTGGTACTCGTACTGCTCGCCTCATCGAGAGGAATCCAAAGATATGAGTGGTTAAGCTATGGGATATAAAATGGACGATCGACCAATAAAACAACATGTATTATGGGGTTGAATACTTTTTTCTATTCACAAAATTAAACAAAAGCAGTCATGCAAATATCTTATTTAACACAGCACAGCAAAATGTGTTGCACCATTCAATCCCGCTCGTCCAGACGGGGAGAATTCAATCACATTCATTCGATGCGACGTTTCTTATGGGATTTAATGAGCGACAACATTTTGACCCCAAACCGAGAGGATTCTGGGAAGTTTGTGGTTTTTTGGTAATAACTCTGGAAGGAAACGTCGCAGACCCATCAAGGTGGTACTCGTACTGCTCGCCTCATCGAGTGGAATCCAAAGATATGAGTGGTTAAGCTATGGGATATGAAATGGACGAGCGACCAATAAAACAACATGTATTATGGGGTTGAATGCTTTTTGCTATTCACAAAATAAAACAAAAGCAGTCATGCAAATATCTGAGTTAACACAGCACAGCAAAATCTGTTGCACCATTAAATCCCGCTCATCCAGACGGGGAGAATTAAATCGCATTTATTCGATGCGACGTTTCTTATGGGATTTAATGAACGACAACATTTTGACCCCAAACCGAGAGGATTCTGGGATGTTTGTGGTTTTTTTGTAATAACTCTGAAAGGAAACGTCGAGACCCATGAAGGTGGTACTCGTACTGCTCGCCTCATCGAGTAGAATCCAAAGATATGAGTGGTTAAGCTATCGGTTATGAAATGGACGAGCGACCAATAAAACAACATGTATTATGGGGTTGAATGCTTTTTGCTATTCACAAAATAAAACAAATGCAGTCATGCAAATATCTGTTTTAACACAGCACAGCAAAAATCAGTTACACCATTCAATTCCGCTAGTCCAGACGGGGAGAATTCAATCACATTTATTCGATGCGACGTTTCTTATGGGATTTAATGAGCGACAACATTTTGACCCCAAACCGAGAGGATTCTGGAATGTTTGTGGTTTTTTTGTAACAACTCTGGAAGGAAACGTCGCAGACCCATCAAGGTGGTACTCGTACTGCTCGACTCATCGAGTGGAATCCAAAGATATGAGTGGTTAAGCTATGGGATATGAAATGGACGATCGACCAATAAAACAACATGTATTATGGGGTTGAATACTTTTTTCTATTCACAAAATTAAACAAAAGCAGTCATGCAAATATCTTATTTAACACAGCACAGCAAAATGTGTTGCACCATTCAATCCCGCTCGTCCAGACGGGGAGAATTCAATCACATTCATTCGATGCGACGTTTCTTATGGGATTTAATGAACGACAACATTTTGACCCCAAATCGAGAGGATTCTGGGATGTTTGTGGTTTTTTGGTAATAACTCTGGAAGAAAACGTCTCAGATCCATCAAGATGGTACTCGTACTGCTCGCCTCATCGAGAGGAATCCAAAGATATGAGTGGTTAAGCTATGGAATATAAAATGGACGATCGACCAATAAAACAACATGTATTATGGGGATGAATGCTTTTTTCTATTCACAAAATAAAACAAAAGCAGTCATGCAAATATCTTATTTAACACAGCACAGCAAAATCTGTTGCACCACTAAATCCCGCTCATCCAGACGGGGAGAATTAAATCGCATTTATTCGATGCGACGTTTCTTATGGGATTTAATGAACGACAACATTTTGACCCCAAACCGAGAGGATTCTGGGATGTTTGTGGTTTTTTGGTAATAACTCTGGAAGGAAACGGCGCAGACCCACCAAGGTGGTACTCGTACTGCTCGCCTCATCGAGAGGAATCCAAAGATATGAGCGGTTAAGCTATGGGATATAAAATGGACGATCGACCAATAAAACAACATGTATTATGGGGTTGAATACTTTTTTCTATTCACAAAATTAAACAAAAGCAGTCATGCAAATATCTTATTTAACACAGCACAGCAAAATGTGTTGCACCATTCAATCCCGCTCGTCCAGACGGGGAGAATTCAATCACATTCATTCGATGCGACGTTTCTTATGGGATTTAATGAACGACAACATTTTGACCCCAAACCGAGAGGATTCTGGGATGTTTGTGGTTTTTTGGTAATAACTCTGGAAGAAAACGTCTCAGACCCATCAAGATGGTACTCGTACTGCTCGCCTCATCGAGAGGAATCCAAAGATATGAGTCGTTAAGCTATGGAATATAAAATGGACGATCGACCAATAAAACAACATGTATTATGGGGATGAATGCTTTTTTCTATTCACAAAATAAAACAAAAGCAGTCATGCAAATATCTTATTTAACACAGCACAGCAAAATCTGTTGCACCATTAAATCCCGCTCATCCAGACGGGGAGAATTAAATCGCATTTATTCGATGCGACGTTTCTTATGGGATTTAATGAACGACAACATTTTTACCCCAAACCGAGAGGATTCTGGGATGTTTGTGGTTTTTTGGTAATAACTCTGGAAGGAAACGTCGCAGACCCACCAAGGTGGTACTCGTACTGCTCGCCTCATCGAGAGGAATCCAAAGATATGAGTGGTTAAGCTATGGGATATAAAATGGACGATCGACCAATAAAACAACATGTATTATGGGGTTGAATACTTTTTTCTATTCACAAAATTAAACAAAAGCAGTCATGCAAATATCTTATTTAACACAGCACAGCAAAATGTGTTGCACCATTCAATCCCGCTCGTCCAGACGGGGAGAATTCAATCACATTCATTCGATGCGACGTTTCTTATGGGATTTAATGAGCGACAACATTTTGACCCCAAACCGAGAGGATTCTGGGAAGTTTGTGGTTTTTTGGTAATAACTCTGGAAGGAAACGTCGCAGACCCATCAAGGTGGTACTCGTACTGCTCGCCTCATCGAGTGGAATCCAAAGATATGAGTGGTTAAGCTATGGGATATGAAATGGACGAGCGACCAATAAAACAACATGTATTATGGGGTTGAATGCTTTTTGCTATTCACAAAATAAAACAAAAGCAGTCATGCAAATATCTGAGTTAACACAGCACAGCAAAATCTGTTGCACCATTAAATCCCGCTCATCCAGACGGGGAGAATTAAATCGCATTTATTCGATGCGACGTTTCTTATGGGATTTAATGAACGACAACATTTTGACCCCAAACCGAGAGGATTCTGGGATGTTTGTGGTTTTTTTGTAATAACTCTGAAAGGAAACGTCGAGACCCATGAAGGTGGTACTCGTACTGCTCGCCTCATCGAGTAGAATCCAAAGATATGAGTGGTTAAGCTATCGGTTATGAAATGGACGAGCGACCAATAAAACAACATGTATTATGGGGTTGAATGCGCTTTGCTATTCACAAAATAAAACAAAAGCAGTCATGCAAATATCTGTTTTAACACAGCACAGCAAAATCAGTTGCACCATTCAATCCCGCTCGTCCATACGGGGAGAATTCAATCACATTTATTCGATGCGACGTTTCTTATGGGATTTAATGAGCGACAACATTTTGACCCCAAACCGAGAGGATTCTGGGATGTTTGTGGTTTTTTTGTAATAACTCTGGAAGGAAACGTCGCAGACCCATCAAGGTGGTACTCGTACTGCTCGCCTCATCGAGTGGAATCCAAAGATATGAGTAGTTAAGCTATGCGATATGAAATGGACGAGCGACCAATAAAACAACATGTATTATGGGGTTGAATGCGTTTTGCTATTCACAAAATAAAACAAAAGCAGTCATGCAAATATCTGCTTTAACACAGCACAGCAAAATCAGTTGCACCATTCAATCCCGCTCGTCCAGACGGGGAGAATTCAATCACATTTTTTCGATGCGACGTTTCTTATGGGATTGAATGAGCGACAACATTTTGACCCCAAACCGAGAGGATTCTGGGATGTTTGTGGTTTTTTTGTAATAACTCTGGAAGGAAACGTCGCAGACCCATCAAGGTGGTACGCGTACTGCTCGCCTCATCGAGAGGAATCCAAAGATATGAGTGGTTAAGCTATGGGATATGAAATGGACGAGCGACCAATAAAACAACTTTTATTATGGGGTTGAATGCTTTTTGCTATTCACAAAATAAAACAAATGCAGTCATGCAAATATCTGTTTTAACACAGCACAGCAAAAATCAGTTACACCATTCAATTCCGCTCGTCCAGACGGGGAGAATTCAATCACATTTATTCGATGCGACGTTTCTTATGGGATTTAATGAGCGACAACATTTTGACCCCAAACCGAGAGGATTCTGGGATGTTTGTGGTGTTTTTGTAATAACTCTGGAAGGAAACGTCGCACACCCATCAAGGTGGTACTCGTACTGCTCGCCTCATCGAGAGGAATCCAAAGATATGAGAGGTTAAGCTATGGGATATGAAATGGACGAGCGACCAATAAAACAACATGTATTTTGGGGTTGAATGCTTTTTGCTATTCACCAAATAAAACAAAAGCAGTCATGCAAATATCTGTTTTAACACAGCACAGCAAAATCAGTTGCACCATTCAATCCCGCTCGTCCAGACGGGGAGAATTCAATCACATTTTTTGATGCGACGTTTCTTATAGGATTTAATGAGCGACAACATTTTGACCCCAAACCGAGAGGATTCTGGGATGTTTGTGGTTTTTTTGTAATAACTCTGGAAGGAAACGTCGCAGACCCATCAAGGTGGTACGCGTACTGCTCGCCTCATCGAGAGGAATCCAAAGATATGAGTGGTTAAGCTATGGGATATGAAATGGACGAGCGACCAATAAAACAACATGTATTTTGGGGTTGAATGCTTTTTGCTATTCACAAAATAAAACAAAAGCAGTCATGCAAATATCTGTTTTAACACAGCACAGCAAAATCAGTTGCACCATTCAATCCCGCTCGTCCAGACGGGGAGAATTCAATCACATTTTTTCGATGCGACGTTTCTTATGGGATTTAATGAGCGACAACATTTTGACCCCAAACCGAGAGGATTCTGGGATGTTTGTGGTTTTTTTGTAATAACTCTGGAAGGAAACGTCGCAGACCCATCAAGGTGGTACTCGTACTGCTCGCCTCATCGAGAGGAATCCAAAGATATGAGTGCTTAAGCTATGGGATATGAAATTTGACGAGCGACCAATAAAACAACATGTATTATGGGGTTGAATGCTTTTTGCTATTCACAAAATAAAACCAAAGCAGTAATGCAAATATCTGGGTTAACACAGCACAGCAAAATCAGTTGCACCATTCAATTCTGCTCGTCCAGACGGGGAGAATTCAATCACATTTTTTCGATGCGACGTTTCTTATGGGATTTAATGAGCGACAACATTTTGACCCCAAACCGAGAGGATTCTGGGATGTTTGTGGTTTTTTTGTAATAACTCTGGAAGGAAACGTCGAGACCCATCAAGGTGGTACTCGTTCTGCTCGCCTCATCGAGTAGAATCCAAAGATATGAGTGGTTAAGCTATCGGTTATGAAATGGACGAGCGACCAATAAAACAACATGTATTATGGGGTTGAATGCGTTTTGCTATTCACAAAATAAAACAAAAGCAGTCATGCAAATATCTGTTTTAACACAGCACAGCAAAATCAGTTGCACCATTCAATCCCGCTCGTCCATACGGGGAGAATTCAATCACATTTATTCGATGCGACGTTTCTTATGGGATTTAATGAGCGACAACATTTTGACCCCAAACCGAGAGGATTCTGGGATGTTTGTGGTTTTTTGTAATAACTCTGGAAGGAAACGTCGCAGACCCATCAAGGTGGTACTCGTACTGCTCGCCTCATCGAGAGGAATCCAAAGATATGAGTGGTTCAGCTATGGGATATGAAATGGACGAGCGACCAATAAAAAAACATGTATTTTGGGGTTGAATGCTTTTTGCTATTCACAAAATAAAACAAATGCAGTCATGCAAATATCTGTTTTAACACAGCACAGCAAAAATCAGTTACACCATTCAATTCCGCTCGTCCAGACGGGGAGAATTCAATCACATTTATTCGATGCGACGTTTCTTATGGGATTTAATGAGCGACAACATTTTGACCCCAAACCGAGAGTATTCTGGGATGTTTGTGGTTTTTTTGTAATAACTCTGGAAGGAAACGTCGCAGACCCATCAAGGTGGTACTCGTACTGCTCGCCTCATCGAGAGGAATCCAAACATATGAGTGCTTAAGCTATGGGATATGAAATGGACGAGCGACCAATAAAACAACATGTATTATGGGGTTGAATGCTTTTTGCTATTCACAAAATAAAACCAAATCAGTAATGCAAATATCTGATTTAACACAGCACAGCAAAATCAGTTGCACCATTCAATTCTGCTCGTCCAGACGGGGAGAATTCAATCACATTTTTTCGATGCGACGTTTCTTATGGGATTGAATGAGCGACAACATTTTGACCCCAAGCCGAGAGGATTCTGGGATGTTTGTGGTTTTTTTGTAATAACTCTGGAAGGAAACGTCGCAGACCCATCAAGGTTGTACTCGTACTGCTCGCCTCATCGAGTAGAATCCAAAGATATGAGTGGTTAAGCTATCGGTTATGAAATGGACGAGCGACCAATAAAACAACATGTATTATGGGGTTGAATGCGTTTTGCTATTCACAAAATAAAACAAAAGCAGTCATGCAAATATCTGTTTTAACACAGCACAGCAAAATCAGTTGCACCATTCAATCCCGCTCGTCCATACGGGGAGAATTCAATCACATTTATTCGATGCGACGTTTCTTATGGGATTTAATGAGCGACAACATTTTGACCCCAAACCGAGAGGATTCTGGGATGTTTGTGGTTTTTTTGTAATAACTCTGGAAGGAAACGTCACAGACCCATCAAGGTGGTACTCGTACTGCTCGCCTCATCGAGAGGAATCCAAAGATATGAGTGTTTAAGCTATGGGATATGAAATGGACGAGCGACCAATAAAACAACATGTATTATGGGGTTGAATGCTTTTTGCTATTCACAAAATAAAACCAAATCAGTAATGCAAATATCTGATTTAACATAGCACAGCAAAATCAGTTGCACCATTCAATTCTGCTCGTCCAGACGGGGAGAATTCAATCACATTTTTTCGATGCGACGTTTCTTATGGGATTGAATGAGCGACAACATTTTGACCCCAAACCGAGAAGATTCTGGGATGTTTGTGGTTTTTTTGTAATAACTCTGGAAGGAAACGTCGCAGACCCATCAAGGTGGTACGCATACTGCTCGCCTCATCGAGAGGAATCCAAACATATGAGTGCTTAAGCTATGGGATATGAATTGGACGAGCGACCAATAAAACAACATGTATTATGGGGTTGAATGCTTTTTGCTATTCACAAAATAAAACCAAAGCAGTAATGCAAATATCTGATTTAACACAGCACAGCAAAATCAGTTGCACCATTCAATTCTGCTCGTCCAGACGGGGAGAATTCAATCACATTTTTTCGATGCGACGTTTCTTATGGGATTGAATGAGCGACAACATTTTGACCCCAAACCGAGAGGATTCTGGGATGTTTGTGGTTTTTTTGGTAACAACTCTGGAAGGAAACGTCGCAGATCCATCAAGGTGTTACTCGTACTGCTCGCCTCATCGAGTGGAATCCAAAGATATGAGTGGTTAAGCTATGCGATATGAAAAGGACGAGCGACCAATAAAACAACATGTATTATGGGGTTGAATGCGTTTTGCTATTCACAAAATAAAACAAGACCAGTCATGCAAATATCTGCTTTAACACAGCACAGCAAAATCAGTTGCACCATTCAATCCCGCTCGTCCAGACGGGGAGAATTCAATCACATTTATTCGATGCGACGTTTCTTATGGGATTTAATGATCGACAACATTTTGACCCCAAACCGAGAGGATTCTGGGATGTTTGTGGTTTTTTTGTAATAACTCTGGAAGGAAACGTCGCAGACCCATCAAGGTGGTACGCGTACTGCTCGCCTCATCGAGAGGAATCCAAAGATATGAGTGGTTAAGCTATGGGATATGAAATGGACGAGCGACCAATAAAACAACTTTTATTATGGGGTTGAATGCTTTTTGCTATTCACAAAATAAAACAAATGCAGTCATGCAAATATCTGTTTTAACACAGCACAGCAAAAATCAGTTACACCATTCAATTCCGCTCGTCCAGACGGGGAGAATTCAATCACATTTATTCGATGCGACGTTTCTTATGGGATTTAATGAGCGACAACATTTTGACCCCAAACCGAGAGGATTCTGGGATGTTTGTGGTGTTTTTGTAATAACTCTGGAAGGAAACGTCGCAGACCCATCAAGGTGGTACTCGTACTGCTCGCCTCATCGAGAGGAATCCAAAGATATGAGTGGTTAAGCTATGGGATATGAAATGAACGAGCGACCAATAAAACAACATGTATTATGGGGTTGAATGCTTTTTGCTATTCACAAAATAAAACCAAAGCAGTAATGTAAATATCTGATTTAACACAGCACAGCAAAATCAGTTGCACCATTCAATTCTGCTCGTCCAGACGGGGAGAATTCAATCACATTTTTTCGATGCGACGTTTCTTATGGGATTGAATGAGCGACAACATTTTGACCCCAAACCGAGAGGATTCTGGGATGTTTGTGGTTTTTTGGTAACAACTCTGGAAGGAAACGTCGCAGACCCATCAAGTTGGTACTCATACTGCTCGCCTCATCGAGTGGAATCCATAGATATGAGTGGTTAAGCTATGGGATATGAAATGGACGAGCGACCAATGAAACAACATGTATTATGGGGTTGAATGCGTTTTGCTATTCACAAAATAAAACAAAAGCAGTCATGCAAATATCTGTTTTAACACAGCACAGCAAAATCAGTTGCACCATTAAATCCCGCTCGTCCAGACGGGGAGAATTAATTTATTCGATGCGACGTTTCTTATGGGATTTAATGAGCGACAACATTTTGACCCCAAACCGAGAGGATTCTGGGATGTTTGTGGTTTTTTTGTAATAACTATGGAAGGAAACGTCGCAGACCCATCAAGGTGGTACTCGTACTGCTCGCCTCATCGAGAGGAATCCAAAGATATGAGTGCTTAAGCTATGGGATATGAAATGGACGAGCGACCAATAAAACAACATGTATTATGGGGTTGAATGCTTTTTGCTATTCACAAAATAAAACCAAAGTAGTAATGCAAATATCTGATTTAACACAGCACAGCAAAATCAGTTGCACCATTCAATTCTGCTCGTCCAGACGGGGAGAATTCAATCACATTTTTTCGATGCGACGTTTCTTATGGGATTGAATGAGCGACAACATTTTGACCCCAAACCGAGAGGATTCTGGGATGTTTGTGGTTTTTTGGTAACAACTCTGGAAGGAAACGTCGCAGACCCATCAAGTTGGTACTCATACTGCTCGCCTCATCGAGTGGAATCCATAGATATGAGTGGTTAAGCTATGGGATATGAAATGGACGAGCGACCAATGAAACAACATGTATTATGGGGTTGAATGCGTTTTGCTATTCACAAAATAAAACAAAAGCAGTCATGCAAATATCTGTTTTAACACAGCACAGCAAAATCAGTTGCACCATTAAATCCCGCTCGTCCAGACGGGGAGAATTAAATCACATTTATTCGATGCGACGTTTCTTATGGGATTTAATGAGCGACAACATTTTGACCCCAAACCGAGAGGATTCTGGGATGTTTGTGGTTTTTTTGTAATAACTATGGAAGGAAACGTCGCAGACCCATCAAGGTGGTACTCGTACTGCTCGCCTCATCGAGAGGAATCCAAAGATATGAGTGCTTAAGCTATGGGATATGAAATGGACGAGCGACCAATAAAACAACATGTATTATGGGGTTGAATGCTTTTTGCTATTCACAAAATAAAACCAAAGTAGTAATGCAAATATCTGATTTAACACAGCACAGCAAAATCAGTTGCACCATTCAACTCTGCTCGTCCAGACGGGGAGAATTCAATCACATTTTTTCGATGCGACGTTTCTTATGGGATTGAATGAGCGACAACATTTTGACCCCAAACCGAGAGGATTCTGGGATGTTTGTGGTTTATTTGTAATAACTCTGGAAGGAAACGTCGCAGACCCATCAAGGTGGTACGCGTACTGCTCACCTCATCGAGAGGAATCCAAACATATGAGTGCTTAAGCTATGGGATATGAATTGGACGAGCGACCAATAAAACAACATGTATTATGGGGTTGAATGCTTTTTGCTATTCACAAAATAAAACCAAAGCAGTAATGCAAATATCTGATTTAACACAGCACAGCAAAATCAGTTGCACCATTCAATTCTGCTCGTCCAGACGGGGAGAATTCAATCACATTTTTTCGATGCGACGTTTCTTATGGGATTGAATGAGCGACAACATTTTGACCCCAAACCGAGAGGATTCTGGGATGTTTGTGGTTTTTTGGAAACAACTCTGGAAGGAAACGTCGCAGACCCATCAAGGTGTTACTCGTACTGCTCGCCTCATCGAGTGGAATCCAAAGATATGAGTGGTTAAGCTATGCGATATGAAATGGACGAGCGACCAATAAAACAACATGTATTATGGGGTTGAATGCGTTTTGCTATTCACAAAATAAAACAAAAGCAGTCATGCAAATATCTGCTTTAACACAGCACAGCAAAAATCAGTTACACCATTCAATTCCGCTCGTCCAGACGGGGAGAATTCAATCACATTTATTCGATGCGACGTTTCTTATGGGATTTAATGAGCGACAACATTTTGACCCCAAACCGAGAGGATTCTGGGATGTTTGTGGTGTTTTTGTAATAACTCTGGAAGGAAACGTCGCAGACCCATCAAGGTGGTACTCGTACTGCTCGCCTCATCGAGAGGAATCCAAAGATATGAGTGCTTAAGCTATGGGATATGAAATGGACGAGCGACCAATAAAACAACATGTATTATGGGGTTGAATGCTTTTTGCTATTCACAAAATAAAACCAAAGCAGTAATGTAAATATCTGATTTAACACAGCACAGCAAAATCAGTTGCACCATTCAATTCTGCTCGTCCAGACGGGGAGAATTCAATCACATTTTTTCGATGCGACGTTTCTTATGGGATTGAATGAGCGACAACATTTTGACCCCAAACCGAGAGGATTCTGGGATGTTTGTGGTTTTTTGGTAACAACTCTGGAAGGAAACGTCGCAGACCCATCAAGTTGGTACTCATACTGCTCGCCTCATCGAGTGGAATCCATAGATATGAGTGGTTAAGCTATGGGATATGAAATGGACGAGCGACCAATGAAACAACATGTATTATGGGGTTGAATGCGTTTTGCTATTCACAAAATAAAACAAAAGCAGTCATGCAAATATCTGTTTTAACACAGCACAGCAAAATCAGTTGCACCATTAAATCCCGCTCGTCCAGACGGGGAGAATTAAATCACATTTATTCGATGCGACGTTTCTTATGGGATTTAATGAGCGACAACATTTTGACCCCAAACCGAGAGGATTCTGGGATGTTTGTGGTTTTTTTGTAATAACTATGGAAGGAAACGTCGCAGACCCATCAAGGTGGTACTCGTACTGCTCGCCTCATCGAGAGGAATCCAAAGATATGAGTGCTTAAGCTATGGGATATGAAATGGACGAGCGACCAATAAAACAACATGTATTATGGGGTTGAATGCTTTTTGCTATTCACAAAATAAAACCAAAGTAGTAATGCAAATATCTGATTTAACACAGCACAGCAAAATCAGTTGCACCATTCAATTCTGCTCGTCCAGACGGGGAGAATTCAATCACATTTTTTCGATGCGACGTTTCTTATGGGATTGAATGAGCGACAACATTTTGACCCCAAACCGAGAGGATTCTGGGATGTTTGTGGTTTTTTGGTAACAACTCTGGAAGGAAACGTCGCAGACCCATCAAGTTGGTACTCATACTGCTCGCCTCATCGAGTGGAATCCATAGATATGAGTGGTTAAGCTATGGGATATGAAATGGACGAGCGACCAATGAAACAACATGTATTATGGGGTTGAATGCGTTTTGCTATTCACAAAATAAAACAAAAGCAGTCATGCAAATATCTGTTTTAACACAGCACAGCAAAATCAGTTGCACCATTAAATCCCGCTCGTCCAGACGGGGAGAATTAAATCACATTTATTCGATGCGACGTTTCTTATGGGATTTAATGAGCGACAACATTTTGACCCCAAACCGAGAGGATTCTGGGATGTTTGTGGTTTTTTTGTAATAACTATGGAAGGAAACGTCGCAGACCCATCAAGGTGGTACTCGTACTGCTCGCCTCATCGAGAGGAATCCAAAGATATGAGTGCTTAAGCTATGGGATATGAAATGGACGAGCGACCAATAAAACAACATGTATTATGGGGTTGAATGCTTTTTGCTATTCACAAAATAAAACCAAAGTAGTAATGCAAATATCTGATTTAACACAGCACAGCAAAATCAGTTGCACCATTCAATTCTGCTCGTCCAGACGGGGAGAATTCAATCACATTTTTTCGATGCGACGTTTCTTATGGGATTGAATGAGCGACAACATTTTGACCCCAAACCGAGAGGATTCTGGGATGTTTGTGGTTTATTTGTAATAACTCTGGAAGGAAACGTCGCAGACCCATCAAGGTGGTACGCGTACTGCTCACCTCATCGAGAGGAATCCAAACATATGAGTGCTTAAGCTATGGGATATGAATTGGACGAGCGACCAATAAAACAACATGTATTATGGGGTTGAATGCTTTTTGCTATTCACAAAATAAAACCAAAGCAGTAATGCAAATATCTGATTTAACACAGCACAGCAAAATCAGTTGCACCATTCAATTCTGCTCGTCCAGACGGGGAGAATTCAATCACATTTTTTCGATGCGACGTTTCTTATGGGATTTAATGAGCGACAACATTTTGACCCCAAACCGAGAGGATTCTGGGATGTTTGTGGTTTTTTTGTAATAACTCTGGAAGGAAACGTCGCAGACCCATCAAGGTGGTAAGCGTACTGCTCGCCTCATCGAGAGGAATCCAAAGATATGAGTGGTTAAGCTATGGGATATGAAATGGACGAGCGACCAATAAAACAACTTTTATTATGGGGTTGAATGCTTTTTGCTATTCACAAAATAAAACAAATGCAGTCATGCAAATATCTGTTTTAACACAGCACAGCAAAAATCAGTTACACCATTCAATTCCGCTCGTACAGACGGGGAGAATTCAATCACATTTATTCGATGCGACGTTTCTTATGGGATTTAATGAGCGACAACATTTTGACCCCAAACCGAGAGGATTCTGGGATGTTTGTGGTGTTTTTGTAATAACTATGGAAGGAAACGTCGCAGACCCACCAAGGTGGTACTCGTACTGCTCGCCTCATCGAGAGGAATCCAAAGATATGAGTGCTTAAGCTATGGGATATGAAATGGACGAGCGACCAATAAAACAACATGTATTATGGGGTTGAATGCTTTTTGCTATTCACAAAATAAAACCAAAGCAGTAATGCAAATATCTGATTTAACACAGCACAGCAAAATCAGTTGCACCATTCAGTTCTGCTCGTCCAGACGGGGAGAATTCAATCACATTTTTTCGATGCGACGTTTCTTATGGGATTGAATGAGCGACAACATTTTGACCCCAAACCGAGAGGATTCTGGGATGTTTGTGGTTTTTTTGTAATAACTATGGAAGGAAACGTCGCAGACCCATCAAGGTGGTACTCGTACTGCTCGCCTCATCGAGAGGAATCCAAAGATATGAGTGGTTAAGCTATGGGATATGAAATGGACGAGCGACCAATAAAACAACATGTATTATGGGGTTGAATGCTTTTTGCTATTCACAAAATAAAACCAAAGTAGTAATGCAAATATCTGATTTAACACAGCACAGCAAAATCAGTTGCACCATTCAATTCTGCTCGTCCAGACGGGGAGAATTCAATCACATTTTTTCGATGCGACGTTTCTTATGGGATTGAATGAGCGACAACATTTTGACCCCAAACCGAGAGGATTCTGGGATGTTTGTGGTTTATTTGTAATAACTCTGGAAGGAAACGTCGCAGACCCATCAAGGTGGTACGCGTACTGCTCACCTCATCGAGAGGAATCCAAACATATGAGTGCTTAAGCTATGGGATATGAATTGGACGAGCGACCAATAAAACAACATGTATTATGGGGTTGAATGCTTTTTGCTATTCACAAAATAAAACCAAAGCAGTAATGCAAATATCTGATTTAACACAGCACAGCAAAATCAGTTGCACCATTCAATTCTGCTCGTCCAGACGGGGAGAATTCAATCACATTTTTTCGATGCGACGTTTCTTATGGGATTGAATGAGCGACAACATTTTGACCCCAAACCGAGAGGATTCTGGGATGTTTGTGGTTTATTTGTAATAACTCTGGAAGGAAACGTCGCAGACCCATCAAGGTGGTACGCGTACTGCTCACCTCATCGAGAGGAATCCAAACATATGAGTGCTTAAGCTATGGGATATGAATTGGACGAGCGACCAATAAAACAACATGTATTATGGGGTTGAATGCTTTTTGCTATTCACAAAATAAAACCAAAGCAGTAATGCAAATATCTGATTTAACACAGCACAGCAAAATCAGTTGCACCATTCAATTCTGCTCGTCCAGACGGGGAGAATTCAATCACATTTTTTCGATGCGACGTTTCTTATGGGATTGAATGAGCGACAACATTTTGACCCCAAACCGAGAGGATTCTGGGATGTTTGTGGTTTTTTGGAAACAACTCTGGAAGGAAACGTCGCAGACCCATCAAGGTGTTACTCGTACTGCTCGCCTCATCGAGTGGAATCCAAAGATATGAGTGGTTAAGCTATGCGATATGAAATGGACGAGCGACCAATAAAACAACATGTATTATGGGGTTGAATGCGTTTTGCTATTCACAAAATAAAACAAAAGCAGTCATGCAAATATCTGCTTTAACACAGCACAGCAAAATCAGTTGCACCATTCAATCCCGCTCGTCCAGACGGGGAGAATTCAATCACATTTATTCGATGCGACGTTTCTTATGGGATTTAATGAGCGACAACATTTTGACCCCAAACCGAGAGGATTCTGGGATGTTTGTGGTTTTTTTGTAATAACTCTGGAACGAAACGTCGCAGACCCATCAAGGTGGTACTCGTACTGCTCGCCTCTTCGAGCGGAATCCATAGATATGAGTGGTTAAGCTATGGGATATGAAATGGACGAGCGACCAATAAAACAACATGTATTATGGGGTTGAATGCTTTTTGCTATTCACAAAATAAAACAAATGCAGTCATGCAAATATCTGTTTTAACACAGCACAGCAAAAATCAGTTACACCATTCAATTCCGCTAGTCCAGACGGGGAGAATTCAATCACATTTATTCGATGCGACGTTTCTTATGGGATTTAATGAGCGACAACATTTTGACCCCAAACCGAGAGGATTCTGGAATGTTTGTGGTTTTTTTGTAACAACTCTGGAAGGAAACGTCGCAGACCCATCAAGGTGGTACTCGTACTGCTCGACTCATCGAGTGGAATCCAAAGATATGAGTGGTTAAGCTATGGGATATGAAATGGACGAGCGACCAATAAAACAACATGTATTATGGGGTTGAATGCTTTTTGCTATTCACAATTTAATCGCCTCTACGGGGAGATTTTTCACATAACTTTAAGATCCTTCAACAAACTCCGGGATAAGAAAGCTCAGCTGATCGAGTTTCTCACCTTCCTGAAGAGATGCCGCGACTCTGGGGTAATACCAATCGCATTTACACTCACCTCTGCTACTGTAACTTCTTCTAATGCGAAACGAATTATTTTCAAAACTATCTTAGCTCTTATCTCAGAAAAAATCAGACTTATACGCACAGAACTAGATCAGTTAGACAAGACTCTCTACAAATCACACTTATCATTGACGGCAATAATGTCCACATCGGATTGGGAACATGTAGACAATATGACTGCCTCTTCAGCTGCTACTATGTCGACCAAATGTAAGGAAAACCTGATTTCCAAATTTAACCTCCTCTTCAACAAAAGACCGGACCCACACACCAAAAAGTTAGACGTTAATAAAGTCGTAATTAATCGCAGTAACAGTTCTATTTCCGATGGTCTGAAATCCGTTTTAGCTAAAGGTCTAAACTTTGCAGTCACACCTAAACACATACCAGTTAATGATATAATTGCCCAAGTAGACGTTGCCCTCAGGGGCCTGGGTCACATCGCTGCAGACGTAGCAAGATCTGAATTCGCTGCAACCCTCAAAAACGCTAAGATGCCAGCTAGCAACCTCAGCAAAGATGAGCGTTTTGAATTATATAAATTAAAAAAGAGGAATGATATTGTAGTTCTCTCAGCTGACAAAGGCAATGCTACTGTCATCATGGATAAAATAGAATACAACAACAAAATTAAAGAATTACTCGACGATGGTAGTTATACAAAAATAAAAAGAGATCCCACCAACAGCCTCGTCACACAAACCAACAAAATAATTTCTGATTCAACCGCATTAATTGATCAATCTAAACAGTTTTCGTTGAAACCTTCTGCTGCCAGGCCACCAAGATTATACGGCTTACCAAAAATACATAAAGTTGATACACCTCTTCGTCCCATAGTCTCTACTATCAGCTCCCCCACCTACAAACTAGCTCGTTTTTTATCTGAAATCCTGCGTCCTTTCACTGGAAAGACCACCTCTGCGGTACAAAATTCTACTCACCTGGTATCAACAATCAAGGGTATTTCCCTGTCCCCAGACGACCTGCTTGTCAGTTTTGATGTAGTTTCCTTATTCACCAAGGTTCCTGTACCTGACACCATTGCAATCATTGAAGACTTGGTTCATCAAGGACTAAACACTGAGGTACCCCCCCTGGTGAGACACTGTTTAACCAATACATACTTCACTTGGAATGGAACTTTCTACAAACAAACTGAGGGCATCCAATGGGCTCCCCCCTTTCTCCAGTTATAGCTAACATTTTCATGGAGAAATTTGAGACTGACGCCATCCAGACTGCCACTCTGCGCCCAACCTTATGGAAGAGGTACGTGGATGACACTTTTGTTATCTGGCCACATGGCCGGCCTGCTCTAGACCAATTCTTCGACCACATCAATTCCATACACCCAGCCATGAGATTTACCATGGAAGTCGAAATAGATGGCAAGATACCTTTTTTGGATGTCCTAATTAAAAAGAGACCTGATGGTTCAATGAGCCACTCTGTCTACAGGAAAGCTACCCATACGGATGCTTATCTGAAACCGGATTCCCACCACCATCCATCACAGAAGAATTCTCTCATCAAGACTCTGTATCATAGAGCCCAATGCATATCCGACCAGGAACACATAAGCAGTGAACTCAAGCACGTACACCAAGCTCTTAGGGCTAATGGTTACTCCGACTATACAATCCGCAAAGCTATCACTCAAACCATGAAGAAGAACCCTCTTGAGGAGCCTTTCAAAACCATCACTTTACCCTACATTGCTGGGATCACAAAAAAGATCTCCAAAATCTTGAATAAACACAATATCCAGGTCCGTTTCAACACATTACATAAAATCCGTGATCTGGTTCCGTCTGTAAAAGATGTGATTCCGGACATACAATACCCTGGTGTCTACAAACTAAGTTGCCTCTGTGGTAGTAGTTACATTGGAGAAACCAAACGCCATATCTCGGACCGCATTCGTGAACATAAAGCAGACCTTAAACACGGTAGGACCAACACCTCGGCCGTAGCAGATCATTGTTCTAATTCAGTAGGCTCACATGCCATTGACTTTTCCAAGACGGAGGTTCTTTGTAAGCCATCTGGCTTCCATGAGAGATTCGTTCATGAGGCTATCCACATATACAAGCACAGAGACAATTTCAACCGAGAAGATGGATTCTATCTTAGCAATCATTGGAAAGATTTGATAAATCATTTCAGTTCTTGATTGATTGTTCACGCTTACAGTGGCTTTCAGACAGCATACATAAAAACAAATTTCGTCTCCCCCCTCCTCTTTTCAAAAAATAGATGGACTAGTCCTGGGCAAACTGCCAATCGTTGCGCGTGACGCAAACGTTATTTTTTTATATATAAATAAATAAATATGCCGTTTTCTAAATACATTTATGCAAACCGACACACCTGATGATGACCGTTTGAGTTATGGTCGAAACGTCGTGAGAATTTTTTTTTTATTGTTTTATATATATTTTGTTATTTTGTTGTTTCTCTTCAACGTGACTTTACCGAAAAAACTAAGAATATGAATTACTGCAGTCACGAAAGCTTTAAATCAAAATTTAATCGCCTCTACGGGGAGGGTTTTCACATAACTTTAAGATCCTTCAACAAACTCCGGGATAAGAAAGCTCAGCTGATCGAGTTTCTCACCTTCCTGAAGAGATGCCGCGACTCTGGGGTAATACCAATCGCATTTACACTCACCTCTGCTACTGTAACTTCTTCTAATGTGAAACGAATTCTTTTCAAAACTAGCTTAGCTCTTATCTCAGAAAAAATCAGACTTATACGCACAGAACTAGATCAGTTAGACAAGACACTCTACAAATCACACTTATCATTGACGGCAATAATGTCCACATCGGATTGGGAACATGTAGACAATATGACTGCCTCTTCAGCTGCTACTATGTCGACCAAATGTAAGGAAAACCTGATTTCCAAATTTAACCTCCTCTTCAACAAAAGACCGGACCCACACACCAAAAAGTTAGACGTTAATAAAGTCGTAATTAATCGCAGTAACAGTTCTATTTCCGATGGTCTGAAATCCGTTTTAGCTAAAGGTCTAAACTTTGCAGTCACACCTAAACACATACCAGTTAATGATATAATTACCCAAGTAGACGTTGCTCTCAGGGGCCTGGGTCACATCGCTGCAGACGTAGCAAGATCTGAAATCGCTGCAACCCTCAAAAACGCTAAGATGCCAGCTAGCAACCTCAGCAAAGATGAGCGTTTTGAATTATATAAATTAAAAAAGAGGAATGATATTGTAGTTCTCTCAGCTGACAAAGGCAATGCTACTGTCATCATGGATAAAATAGAATACAACAACAAAATTAAAGAATTACTCGACGATGGTAGTTATACAAAAATAAAAAGAGATCCCACCAACAGCCTCGTCACACAAACCAACAAAATAATTTCTGATTCAACCGCATTAATTGATCAATCTAAACAGTTTTCGTTGAAACCTTCTGCTGCCAGGCCACCAAGATTATACGGCTTACCAAAAATACATAAAGTTGATACACCTCCTCGTCCCATAGTCTCTACTATCAGCTCCCCCACCTACAAACTAGCTCGTTTTTTATCTGAAATCCTGCGTCCTTTCACTGGAAAGACCACCTCTGCGGTACAAAATTCTACTCACCTGGTATCAACAATCAAGGGTATTTCCCTGTCCCCAGACGACCTGCTTGTCAGTTTTGATGTAGTTTCCTTATTCACCAAGGTTCCTGTACCTGACACCATTGCAATCATTGAAGACTTGGTTCATCAAGGACTAAACACTGAGGTACCCCCCCTGGTGAGACACTGTTTAACCAATACATACTTCACTTGGAATGGAACTTTCTACAAACAAACTGAGGGCATCCAATGGGCTCCCCCCTTTCTCCAGTTATAGCTAACATTTTCATGGAGAAATTTGAGACTGACGCCATCCAGACTGCCACTCTGCGCCCAACCTTATGGAAGAGGTACGTGGATGACACTTTTGTTATCTGGCCACATGGCCGGCCTGCTCTAGACCAATTCTTCGACCACATCAATTCCATACACCCAGCCATGAGATTTACCATGGAAGTCGAAATAGATGGCAAGATACCTTTTTTGGATGTCCTAATTAAAAAGAGACCTGATGGTTCAATGAGCCACTCTGTCTACAGGAAAGCTACCCATACGGATGCTTATCTGAAACCGGATTCCCACCACCATCCATCACAGAAGAATTCTCTCATCAAGACTCTGTATCATAGAGCCCAATGCATATCCGACCAGGAACACATAAGCAGTGAACTCAAGCACGTACACCAAGCTCTTAGGGCTAATGGTTACTCCGACTATACAATCCGCAAAGCTATCACTCAAACCATGAAGAAGAACCCTCTTGAGGAGCCTTTCAAAACCATCACTTTACCCTACATTGCTGGGATCACAAAAAAGATCTCCAAAATCTTGAATAAACACAATATCCAGGTCCGTTTCAACACATTACATAAAATCCGTGATCTGGTTCCGTCTGTAAAAGATGTGATTCCGGACATACAATACCCTGGTGTCTACAAACTAAGTTGCCTCTGTGGTAGTAGTTACATTGGAGAAACCAAACGCCATATCTCGGACCGCATTCGTGAACATAAAGCAGACCTTAAACACGGTAGGACCAACACCTCGGCCGTAGCAGATCATTGTTCTAATTCAGTAGGCTCACATGCCATTGACTTTTCCAAGACGGAGGTTCTTTGTAAGCCATCTGGCTTCCATGAGAGATTCGTTCATGAGGCTATCCACATATACAAGCACAGAGACAATTTCAACCGAGAAGATGGATTCTATCTTAGCAATCATTGGAAAGATTTGATAAATCATTTCAGTTCTTGATTGATTGTTCACGCTTACAGTGGCTTTCAGACAGCATACATAAAAACAAATTTCGTCTCCCCCCTCCTCTTTTCAAAAAATAGATGGACTAGTCCTGGGCAAACTGCCAATCGTTGCGCGTGACGCAAACGTTATTTTTTTATATATAAATAAATAAATATGCCGTTTTCTAAATACATTTATGCAAACCGACACACCTGATGATGACCGTTTGAGTTATGGTCGAAACGTCGTGAGAATTTTTTTTTTATTGTTTTATATATATTTTGTTATTTTGTTGTTTCTCTTCAACGTGACTTTACCGAAAAAACTAAGAATATGAATTACTGCAGTCACGAAAGCTTTAAATCAAAATTTAATCGCCTCTACGGGGAGGGTTTTCACATAACTTTAAGATCCTTCAACAAACTCCGGGATAAGAAAGCTCAGCTGATCGAGTTTCTCACCTTCCTGAAGAGATGCCGCGACTCTGGGGTAATACCAATCGCATTTACACTCACCTCTGCTACTGTAACTTCTTCTAATGTGAAACGAATTCTTTTCAAAACTAGCTTAGCTCTTATCTCAGAAAAAATCAGACTTATACGCACAGAACTAGATCAGTTAGACAAGACACTCTACAAATCACACTTATCATTGACGGCAATAATGTCCACATCGGATTGGGAACATGTAGACAATATGACTGCCTCTTCAGCTGCTACTATGTCGACCAAATGTAAGGAAAACCTGATTTCCAAATTTAACCTCCTCTTCAACAAAAGACCGGACCCACACACCAAAAAGTTAGACGTTAATAAAGTCGTAATTAATCGCAGTAACAGTTCTATTTCCGATGGTCTGAAATCCGTTTTAGCTAAAGGTCTAAACTTTGCAGTCACACCTAAACACATACCAGTTAATGATATAATTGCCCAAGTAGACGTTGCTCTCAGGGGCCTGGGTCACATCGCTGCAGACGTAGCAAGATCTGAAATCGCTGCAACCCTCAAAAACGCTAAGATGCCAGCTAGCAACCTCAGCAAAGATGAGCGTTTTGAATTATATAAATTAAAAAAGAGGAATGATATTGTAGTTCTCTCAGCTGACAAAGGCAATGCTACTGTCATCATGGATAAAATAGAATACAACAACAAAATTAAAGAATTACTCGACGATGGTAGTTATACAAAAATAAAAAGAGATCCCACCAACAGCCTCGTCACACAAACCAACAAAATAATTTCTGATTCAACCGCATTAATTGATCAATCTAAACAGTTTTCGTTGAAACCTTCTGCTGCCAGGCCACCAAGATTATACGGCTTACCAAAAATACATAAAGTTGATACACCTCTTCGTCCCATAGTCTCTACTATCAGCTCCCCCACCTACAAACTAGCTCGTTTTTTATCTGAAATCCTGCGTCCTTTCACTGGAAAGACCACCTCTGCGGTACAAAATTCTACTCACCTGGTATCAACAATCAAGGGTATTTCCCTGTCCCCAGACGACCTGCTTGTCAGTTTTGATGTAGTTTCCTTATTCACCAAGGTTCCTGTACCTGACACCATTGCAATCATTGAAGACTTGGTTCATCAAGGACTAAACACTGAGGTACCCCCCCTGGTGAGACACTGTTTAACCAATACATACTTCACTTGGAATGGAACTTTCTACAAACAAACTGAGGGCATCCAATGGGCTCCCCCCTTTCTCCAGTTATAGCTAACATTTTCATGGAGAAATTTGAGACTGACGCCATCCAGACTGCCACTCTGCGCCCAACCTTATGGAAGAGGTACGTGGATGACACTTTTGTTATCTGGCCACATGGCCGGCCTGCTCTAGACCAATTCTTCGACCACATCAATTCCATACACCCAGCCATGAGATTTACCATGGAAGTCGAAATAGATGGCAAGATACCTTTTTTGGATGTCCTAATTAAAAAGAGACCTGATGGTTCAATGAGCCACTCTGTCTACAGGAAAGCTACCCATACGGATGCTTATCTGAAACCGGATTCCCACCACCATCCATCACAGAAGAATTCTCTCATCAAGACTCTGTATCATAGAGCCCAATGCATATCCGACCAGGAACACATAAGCAGTGAACTCAAGCACGTACACCAAGCTCTTAGGGCTAATGGTTACTCCGACTATACAATCCGCAAAGCTATCACTCAAACCATGAAGAAGAACCCTCTTGAGGAGCCTTTCAAAACCATCACTTTACCCTACATTGCTGGGATCACAAAAAAGATCTCCAAAATCTTGAATAAACACAATATCCAGGTCCGTTTCAACACATTACATAAAATCCGTGATCTGGTTCCGTCTGTAAAAGATGTGATTCCGGACATACAATACCCTGGTGTCTACAAACTAAGTTGCCTCTGTGGTAGTAGTTACATTGGAGAAACCAAACGCCATATCTCGGACCGCATTCGTGAACATAAAGCAGACCTTAAACACGGTAGGACCAACACCTCGGCCGTAGCAGATCATTGTTCTAATTCAGTAGGCTCACATGCCATTGACTTTTCCAAGACGGAGGTTCTTTGTAAGCCATCTGGCTTCCATGAGAGATTCGTTCATGAGGCTATCCACATATACAAGCACAGAGACAATTTCAACCGAGAAGATGGATTCTATCTTAGCAATCATTGGAAAGATTTGATAAATCATTTCAGTTCTTGATTGATTGTTCACGCTTACAGTGGCTTTCAGACAGCATACATAAAAACAAATTTCGTCTCCCCCCTCCTCTTTTCAAAAAATAGATGGACTAGTCCTGGGCAAACTGCCAATCGTTGCGCGTGACGCAAACGTTATTTATATATATATCTATATAAATAAATATGCCGTTTTAAAAATAAATTTATGCAAACCGACACACCTGATGATGACCGTTTGAGTTATGGTCGAAACGTCGTGAGAATTTTTTTTTATTGTTTTATATATATTTTGTTATTTTGTTGTTTCTCTTCAACGTGACTTTACCGAAAAAACTAAGAATATAAAAACAAAAGCAGTCATGCAAATATCTGTTTTAACACAGCACAGCAAAATCAGTTGCACCATTCAATCCCGCTCGTCCAGAGGGGGAGAATTCAATCACATTTATTCGATGCGACGTTTCTTATGGGATTTAATGAGCGACAACATTTTGACCCCAAACCGAGAGGATTCTGGGATGTTTGTGGTGTTTTTGTAATAACTCTGGAAGGAAACGTCGCAGACCCATCAAGGTGATACTGGTACTGCTCGACTCATCGAGAGGAATCCAAAGATATGAGTGCTTAAGCTATGGGATATGAAATGGACGAGCGACCAATAAAACAACATGTATTATGGGGTTGAATGCTTTTTGCTATTCACAAAATAAAACCAAAGCAGTAATGCAAATATCTGATTTAACACAGCACAGCAAAATCAGTTGCACCATTCAATTCTGCTCGTCCAGACGGGGAGAATTCAATCACATTTTTTCGATGCGACGTTTCTTATGGGATTGAATGAGCGACAACATTTTGACCCCAAACCGAGAGGATTCTGGGATGTTTGTGGTTTTTTGGTAACAACTCTGGAAGGAAACGTCCCAGACCCATCAAGGTGGTACTCGTACTGCTCGCCTCATAGAGAGGAATCCAAACATATGAGTGCTTAAGCTATGGGATATGAATTGGACGAGCGACCAATAAAACAACATGTATTATGGGGTTGAATGCTTTTTGCTATTCACAAAATAAAACCAAAGCAGTAATGCAAATATCTGATTTAACACAGCACAGCAAAATCAGTTGCACCATTCAATTCTGCTCGTCCAGACGGGGAGAATTCAATCACATTTTTTCGATGCGACGTTTCTTATGGGATTTAATGAGCGACGACATTTTGACCCCAAACCGAGAGGATTCTGGGATGTTTGTGGTTTTTTTGTAATAACTCTGGAAGGAAACGTCCCAGACCCATCAAGGTGGTACTCGTACTGCTCGCCTCATAGAGAGGAATCCAAAGATATGAGTGCTTAAGCTATGGGATATGAAATGGACGAGCGACCAATAAAACAACATGTATTATGGGGTTGAATGCTTTTTGCTATTCACAAAATAAAACCAAAGCAGTAATGCAAATATCTGATTTAACACAGCATAGCAAAATCAGTTGCACCATTCAATTCTGCTCGTCCAGACGGGGAGAATTCAATCACATTTTTTCGATGCGACGTTTCTTATGGGATTGAATGAGCGACAACATTTTGACCCCAAACCGAGAGGATTCTGGGATGTTTGTGGTTTTTTGGTAACAACTCTGGAAGGAAACGTCCCAGACCCATCAAGGTGGTACTGGTACTGCTCGCCTCATCGAGTGGAATCCAAAGATATGAGTGGTTAAGCTATGCGATATGAAATGGACGAGCGACCAATAAAACAACATGTATTATGTGGTTGAATGCTTTTAGCTATTCACAAAATAAAACAAAAGCAGTCATGCAAATATCTGCTTTAACACAGCACAGCAAAATCAGTTGCACCATTGAATCCCGCTCGTCCAGACGGGGAGAATTCAATCACATTTATTCGATGCGACGTTTCTTATGGGATTTAATGAGCGACAACATTTTGACCCCAAACCGAGAGGATTCTGGGATGTTTGTGGTTTTTTTGTAATAACTCTGGAAGGAAACGTCGCAGACCCATCAAGGTGGTACTCGTACTGCTCGCCTCATCTAGAGGAATCCAAAGATATCAGTGCTTAAGCTATGGGATATGAAATGGACGAGCGACCAATAAAACAACTTTTATTATGGGGTTGAATGCTTTTTGCTATTCACAAAATAAAACAAATGCAGTCATGCAAATATCTGTTTTAACACAGCACAGCAAAAATCAGTTACACCATTCAATTCCGCTCGTCCAGACGGGGAGAATTCAATCACATTTATTCGATGCGACGTTTCTTATGGGATTTAATGAGCGACAACATTTTGACCCCAAACCGAGAGGATTCTGGGATGTTTGTGGTGTTTTTGTAATAACTCTGGAAGGAAACGTCGTAGACCCATCAAGGTGGTAATCGTACTGCTCGACTCATCGAGAGGAATCCAAAGATATGAGTGCTTAAGCTATGGGATATGAAATGGACGAGCGACCAATAAAACAACTTTTATTATGGGGTTGAATGCTTTTTGCTATTCACAAAATAAAACAAATGCAGTCATGCAAATATCTGTTTTAACACAGCACAGCAAAAATCAGTTACACCATTCAATTCCGCTCGTCCAGACGGGGAGAATTCAATCACATTTATTCGATGCGACGTTTCTTATGGGATTTAATGAGCGACAACATTTTGACCCCAAACCGAGAGGATTCTGGGATGTTTGTGGTGTTTTTGTAATAACTCTGGAAGGAAACGTCGCAGACCCATCAAGGTGGTACTCGTACTGCTCGCCTCATCGAGAGGAATCCAAAGATATGAGTGCTTAAGCTATGGGATATGAAATGGACGAGCGACCAATAAAACAACATGTTTTATGGGGTTGAATGCTTTTTGCTATTCACAAAATAAAACCAAAGCAGTAATGCAAATATCTGATTTAACACAGCACAGCAAAATCAGTTGCACCATTCAATTCTGCTCGTCCAGACGGGGAGAATTCAATCACATTTTTTCGATGCGACGTTTCTTATGGGATTGAATGAGCGACAACATTTTGACCCCAAACCGAGAGGATTTTGGGATGTTTGTGGTTTTTTGGTAACAACTCTGGAAGGAAACGTCGCAGACCCATCAAGGTGGTACTCATACTGCTCGCCTCATCGAGTGGAATCCAAAGATATGAGTGGTTAAGCTATGGGATATGAAATGGACGAGCGACCAATAAAACAACTTTTATTATGGGGTTGAATGCTTTTTGCTATTCACAAAATAAAACAAATGCAGTCATGCAAATATCTGTTTTAACACAGCACAGCAAAAATCAGTTACACCATTCAATTCCGCTCGTCCAGACGGGGAGAATTCAATCACATTTATTCGATGCGACGTTTCTTATGGGATTTAATGAGCGACAACAATTTGACCCCAAACCGAGAGGATTCTGGGATGTTTGTGGTGTTTTTGTAATAACTCTGGAAGGAAACGTCGCAGACCCATCAAGGTGGTACTCGTACTGCTCGCCTCATAGAGAGGAATCCAAAGATATGAGTGCTTAAGCTATGGGATATGAAATGGACGAGCGACCAATAAAACAACATGTATTATGGGGTTGAATGCTTTTTGCTATTCACAAAATAAAACCAAAGCAGTAATGCAAATATCTGATTTAACACAGCACAGCAAAATCAGTTGCACCATTCAATTCTGCTCGTCCAGACGGGGAGAATTCAATCACATTTTTTCGATGCGACGTTTCTTATGGGATTGAATGAGCGACAACATTTTGACCCCAAACCGAGAGGATTCTGGGATGTTTGTGGTTTTTTGGTAACAACTCTGGAAGGAAACGTCCCAGACCCATCAAGGTGGTACTCGTACTGCTCGCCTCATCGAGTGGAATCCAAAGATATGAGTGGTTAAGCTATGCGATATGAAATGGACGAGCGACCAATAAAACAACATGTATTATGTGGTTGAATGCTTTTTGCTATTCACAAAATAAAACAAAAGCAGTCATGCAAATATCTGCTTTAACACAGCACAGCAAAATCAGTTGCACCATTCAATCCCGCTCGTCCAGACGGGGAGAATTCAATGACATTTATTCGATGCGACGTTTCTTATGGGATTTAATGAGCGACAACATTTTGACCCCAAACCGAGAGGATTCTGGGATGTTTGTGGTTTTTTTGTAATAACTCTGGAAGGAAACGTCGCAGACCCATCAAGGTGGTACTCGTACTGCTCGCCTCATCGAGCGGAATCCAAAGATATGAGTGCTTAAGCTATGGGATATGAAATGGACGAGCGACCAATAAAACAACTTTTATTATGGGGTTAAATGCTTTTTGCTATTCACAAAATAAAACAAATGCAGTCATGCAAATATCTGTTTTAACACAGCACAGCAAAAATCAGTTACACCATTCAATTCCGCTCGTCCAGACGGGGAGAATTCAATCACATTTATTCGATGCGACGTTTCTTATGGGATTTAATGAGCGACAACATTTTGACCCCAATCCGAGAGGATTCTGGGATGTTTGTGGTGTTTTTGTAATAACTCTGGAAGGAAACGTCGCAGACCCATCAAGGTGGTACTCGTACTGCTCGCCTCATCGAGAGGATTCCAAAGATATGAGTGCTTAAGCTATGGGATATGAAATGGACGAGCGACCAATAAAACAACATGTTTTATGGGGTTGAATGCTTTTTGCTATTCACAAAATAAAACCAAAGCAGTAATGCAAATATCTGATTTAACACAGCACAGCAAAATCAGTTGCACCATTCAATTCTGCTCGTCCAGACGGGGAGAATTCAATCACATTTTTTCGATGCGACGTTTCTTATGGGATTGAATGAGCGACAACATTTTGACCCCAAACCGAGAGGATTTTGGGATGTTTGTGGTTTTTTGGTAACAACTCTGGAAGGAAACGTCGCAGACCCATCAAGGTGGTACTCATACTGCTCGCCTCATCGAGTGGAATCCAAAGATATGAGTGGTTAAGCTATGGGATATGAAATGGACGAGCGACCAATAAAACAACTTTTATTATGGGGTTGAATGCTTTTTGCTATTCACAAAATAAAACAAATGCAGTCATGCAAATATCTGTTTTAACACAGCACAGCAAAAATCAGTTACACCATTCAATTCCGCTCGTCCAGACGGGGAGAATTCAATCACATTTATTCGATGCGACGTTTCTTATGGGATTTAATGAGCGACAACATTTTGACCCCAAACCGAGAGGATTCTGGGATGTTTGTGGTGTTTTTGTAATAACTCTGGAAGGAAACGTCGCAGACCCATCAAGGTGGTACTCGTACTGCTCGCCTCATCGAGAGGAATCCAAAGATATGAGTGCTTAAGCTATGGGATATGAAATGGACGAGCGACCAATAAAACAACATGTTTTATGGGGTTGAATGCTTTTTGCTATTCACAAAATAAAACCAAAGCAGTAATGCAAATATCTGATTTAACACAGCACAGCAAAATCAGTTGCACCATTCAATTCTGCTCGTCCAGACGGGGAGAATTCAATCACATTTTTTCGATGCGACGTTTCTTATGGGATTGAATGAGCGACAACATTTTGACCCCAAACCGAGAGGATTTTGGGATGTTTGTGGTTTTTTGGTAACAACTCTGGAAGGAAACGTCGCAGACCCATCAAGGTGGTACTCATACTGCTCGCCTCATCGAGTGGAATCCAAAGATATGAGTGGTTAAGCTATGGGATATGAAATGGACGAGCGACCAATAAAACAACATGTATTATGGGGTTGAATGCTTTTTGCTATTCACAAAATAAAACCAAAGCAGTAATGCAAATATCTGATTTAACACAGCACAGCAAAATCAGTTGCACCATTCAATTCTGCTCGTCCAGACGGGGAGAATTCAATCACATTTTTTCGATGCGACGTTTCTTATGGGATTTAATGAGCGACAACATTTTGACCCCAAACCGAGAGGATTCTGGGATGTTTGTGTTTTTTTGGTAACAACTCTGGAAGGAAACGTCGCAGACCCATCAAGGTGGTACTCGTACTGCTCGCCTCATCGAGTGGAATCCAAAGATATGAGTGGTTAAGCTATGCGATATGAAATGGACGAGCGACCAATAAAACAACATGTATTATGGGGTTGAATGCGTTTTGCTATTCACAAAATAAAACAAAAACAGTCATGCAAATATCTGTTTTAACACAGCACAGCAAAATCAGTTGCACCATTCAATTCTGCTCGTCCAGACGGGGAGAATTCAATCACATTTTTTTCGATGCGACGTTTCTTATGGGATTGAATGAGGGACAACATTTTGACCCCAAACCGAGAGGATTCTGGGATGTTTGTGGTTTTTTGTAACAACTCTGGAAGGAAACGTCGCAGACCCATCAAGGTGGTACTCGTACTGCTCGCCTCATCGAGTGGAATCCAAAGATATGAGTGCTTAAGCTATGGGATATGAAATGGACGAGCGACCAATAAAACAACATGTATTATGGGGTTGAATGCTTTTTGCTATTCACAAAATAAAACCAAAGCAGTAATGCAAATATCTGATTTAACACAGCACAGCAAAATCAGTTGCACCATTCAATTCTGCTCGTCCAGACGGGGAGAATTCAATCACATTTTTTCGATGCGACGTTTCTTATGGGATTGAATGAGCGACAACATTTTGACCCCAAACCGAGAGGATTCTGGGATGTTTGTGGTTTTTTGGTAACAACTCTGGAAGGAAACGTCGCAGACCCATCAAGCTGGTACTCGTACTGCTCGCCTCATCGAGTGGAATCCAAAGATATGAGTGGTTAAGCTATGCGATATGAAATGGACGAGCGACCAATAAAACAACATGTATTATGGGGTTGAATGCGTTTTGCTATTCACAAAATAAAACAAAAGCAGTCATGCAAATATCTGTTTTAACACAGCACAGCAAAATCAGTTGCACCATTCAATCCCGCTCGTGCAGACGGGGAGAATTCAATCATATTTATTCGATGCGACGTTTCTTATGGGATTTAATGAGCGACAACATTTTGACCCCAAACCGAGAGGATTCTGGGATGTTTGTGGTTTTTTTGTAATAACTCTGGAAGGAAACGTCGCAGACCCATCAAGGTGGTACTCGTACTGCTCGCCTCATCGAGAGCAATCCAAAGATATGAGTGCTTAAGCTATGGGATATGAAATGGACGAGCGACCAATAAAACAACATGTATTATGGGGTTGAATGCTTTTTGCTATTCACAAAATAAAACCAAAGCAGTAATGCAAATATCTGATTTAACACAGCACAGCAAAATCAGTTGCACCATTCAATTCTGCTCGTCCAGACGGGGAGAATTCAATCACATTTTTTCGATGCGACGTTTCTTATGGGATTTAATGAGCGACAACATTTTGACCCCAAACCGAGAGGATTCTGGGATGTTTGTGTTTTTTTGGTAACAACTCTGGAAGGAAACGTCGCAGACCCATCAAGGTGGTACTCGTACTGCTCGCCTCATCGAGTGGAATCCAAAGATATGAGTGGTTAAGCTATGCGATATGAAATGGACGAGCGACCAATAAAACAACATGTATTATGGGGTTGAATGCGTTTTGCTATTCACAAAATAAAACAAAAACAGTCATGCAAATATCTTTTTTAACACAGCACAGCAAAATCAGTTGCACCATTCAATTCTGCTCGTCCAGACGGGGAGAATTCAATCACATTTTTTCGATGCGACGTTTCTTATGGGATTGAATGAGGGACAACATTTTGACCCCAAACCGAGAGGATTCTGGGATGTTTGTGGTTTTTTGTAACAACTCTGGAAGGAAACGTCGCAGACCCATCAAGGTGGTACTCGTACTGCTCGCCTCATCGAGTGGAATCCAAAGATATGAGTGCTTAAGCTATGGGATATGAAATGGACGAGCGACCAATAAAACAACATGTATTATGGGGTTGAATGCTTTTTGCTATTCACAAAATAAAACCAAAGCAGTAATGCAAATATCTGATTTAACACAGCACAGCAAAATCAGTTGCACCATTCAATTCTGCTCGTCCAGACGGGGAGAATTCAATCACATTTTTTCGATGCGACGTTTCTTATGGGATTGAATGAGCGACAACATTTTGACCCCAAACCGAGAGGATTCTGGGATGTTTGTGGTTTTTTGGTAACAACTCTGGAAGGAAACGTCGCAGACCCATCAAGGTGGTACTCGTACTGCTCGCCTCATCGAGTGGAATCCAAAGATATGAGTGGTTAAGCTATGCGATATGAAATGGACGAGCGACCAATAAAACAACATGTATTATGGGGTTGAATGCGTTTTGCTATTCACAAAATAAAACAAAAGCAGTCATGCAAATATCTGTTTTAACACAGCACAGCAAAATCAGTTGCACCATTCAATCCCGCTCGTCCAGACGGGGAGAATTCAATCACATTTATTCGATGCGACGTTTCTTATGGGATTTAATGAGCGACAACATTTTGACCCCAAACCGGGAGGATTCTGGGATGTTTGTGGTTTTTTTGTAATAACTCTGGAAGGAAACGTCGCAGACCCATCAAGGTGGTACTCGTACTGCTCGCCTCATAGAGTGGAATCCAAAGATATGAGTGCTTAAGCTATGGGATATGAAATGGACGAGCGACCAATAAAACAACATGTATTATGGGGTTGAATGCTTTTTGCTATTCACAAAATAAAACCAAAGCAGTAATGCAAATATCTGATTTAACACAGCACAGCAAAATCAGTTGCACCATTCAATTCTGCTCGTCCAGACGGGGAGAA
Source organism: Petromyzon marinus (assembly GCF_048934315.1). Classification (NCBI taxonomy): domain Eukaryota; kingdom Metazoa; phylum Chordata; class Hyperoartia; order Petromyzontiformes; family Petromyzontidae; genus Petromyzon; species Petromyzon marinus. The sequence goes on from NC_133689.1 coordinate 16,536,018, forward strand.
TTCAATCACATTTTTTCGATGCGACGTTTCTTATGGGATTGAATGAGCGACAACATTTTGACCCCAAACCGAGAGGATTCTGGGATGTTTGTGGTTTTTTGGAAACAACTCTGGAAGGAAACGTCGCAGACCCATCAAGGTGGTACTCGTACTGCTCGCCTCATCGAGTGGAATCCAAAGATATGAGTGCTTAAGCTATGGGATATGAAATGGACGAGCGACCAATAAAACAACATGTATTATGGGGTTGAATGCTTTTTGCTATTCACAAAATAAAACCAAAGCAGTAATGCAAATATCTGATTTAACACAGCACAGCAAAATCAGTTGCACCATTCAATTCTGCTCGTCCAGACGGGGAGAATTCAATCACATTTTTTCGATGCGACGTTTCTTATGGGATTGAATGAGCGACAACATTTTGACCCCAAACCGAGAGGATTCTGGGATGTTTGTGGTTTTTTGGTAACAACTCTGGAAGGAAACGTCGCAGACCCATCAAGCTGGTACTCATACTGCTCGCCTCATCGAGTGGAATCCAAAGATATGAGTGGTTAAGCTATGCGATATGAAATGGACGAGCGACCAATAAAACAACATGTATTATGGGGTTGAATGCGTTTTGCTATTCACAAAATAAAACAAAAGCAGTCATGCAAATATCTGTTTTAACACAGCACAGCAAAATCAGTTGCACCATTCAATCCCGCTCGTGCAGACGGGGAGAATTCAATCATATTTATTCGATGCGACGTTTCTTATGGGATTTAATGAGCGACAACATTTTGACCCCAAACCGAGAGGATTCTGGGATGTTTGTGGTTTTTTTGTAATAACTCTGGAAGGAAACGTCGCAGACCCATCAAGGTGGTACTCGTACTGCTCGCCTCATCGAGAGGAATCCAAAGATATGAGTGCTTAAGCTATGGGATATGAAATGGACGAGCGACCAATAAAACAACATGTATTATGGGGTTGAATGCGTTTTGCTATTCACAAAATAAAACAAAAACAGTCATGCAAATATCTTTTTTAACACAGCACAGCAAAATCAGTTGCACCATTCAATTCTGCTCGTCCAGACGGGGAGAATTCAATCACATTTTTTCGATGCGACGTTTCTTATGGGATTGAATGAGGGACAACATTTTGACCCCAAACCGAGAGGATTCTGGGATGTTTGTGGTTTTTTGTAACAACTCTGGAAGGAAACGTCGCAGACCCATCAAGGTGGTACTCGTACTGCTCGCCTCATCGAGTGGAATCCAAAGATATGAGTGGTTAAGCTATGGGATATGAAATGGACGAGCGACCAATAAAACAACTTTTATTATGGGGTTGAATGCTTTTTGCTATTCACAAAATAAAACAAATGCAGTCATGCAAATATCTGTTTTAACACAGCACAGCAAAAATCAGTTACACCATTCAATTCCGCTCGTCCAGACGGGGAGAATTCAATCACATTTATTCGATGCGACGTTTCTTATGGGATTTAATGAGCGACAACATTTTGACCCCAAACCGAGAGGATTCTGGGATGTTTGTGGTGTTTTTGTAATAACTCTGGAAGGAAACGTCGCAGACCCATCAAGGTGGTACTCGTACTGCTCGCCTCATCGAGAGGAATCCAAAGATATGAGTGCTTAAGCTATGGGATATGAAATGGACGAGCGACCAATAAAACAACATGTTTTATGGGGTTGAATGCTTTTTGCTATTCACAAAATAAAACCAAAGCAGTAATGCAAATATCTGATTTAACACAGCACAGCAAAATCAGTTGCACCATTCAATTCTGCTCGTCCAGACGGGGAGAATTCAATCACATTTTTTCGATGCGACGTTTCTTATGGGATTGAATGAGCGACAACATTTTGACCCCAAACCGAGAGGATTTTGGGATGTTTGTGGTTTTTTGGTAACAACTCTGGAAGGAAACGTCGCAGACCCATCAAGGTGGTACTCATACTGCTCGCCTCATCGAGTGGAATCCAAAGATATGAGTGGTTAAGCTATGGGATATGAAATGGACGAGCGACCAATAAAACAACATGTATTATGGGGTTGAATGCTTTTTGCTATTCACAAAATAAAACCAAAGCAGTAATGCAAATATCTGATTTAACACAGCACAGCAAAATCAGTTGCACCATTCAATTCTGCTCGTCCAGACGGGGAGAATTCAATCACATTTTTTCGATGCGACGTTTCTTATGGGATTTAATGAGCGACAACATTTTGACCCCAAACCGAGAGGATTCTGGGATGTTTGTGTTTTTTTGGTAACAACTCTGGAAGGAAACGTCGCAGACCCATCAAGGTGGTACTCGTACTGCTCGCCTCATCGAGTGGAATCCAAAGATATGAGTGGTTAAGCTATGCGATATGAAATGGACGAGCGACCAATAAAACAACATGTATTATGGGGTTGAATGCGTTTTGCTATTCACAAAATAAAACAAAAACAGTCATGCAAATATCTGTTTTAACACAGCACAGCAAAATCAGTTGCACCATTCAATTCTGCTCGTCCAGACGGGGAGAATTCAATCACATTTTTTTCGATGCGACGTTTCTTATGGGATTGAATGAGGGACAACATTTTGACCCCAAACCGAGAGGATTCTGGGATGTTTGTGGTTTTTTGTAACAACTCTGGAAGGAAACGTCGCAGACCCATCAAGGTGGTACTCGTACTGCTCGCCTCATCGAGTGGAATCCAAAGATATGAGTGCTTAAGCTATGGGATATGAAATGGACGAGCGACCAATAAAACAACATGTATTATGGGGTTGAATGCTTTTTGCTATTCACAAAATAAAACCAAAGCAGTAATGCAAATATCTGATTTAACACAGCACAGCAAAATCAGTTGCACCATTCAATTCTGCTCGTCCAGACGGGGAGAATTCAATCACATTTTTTCGATGCGACGTTTCTTATGGGATTGAATGAGCGACAACATTTTGACCCCAAACCGAGAGGATTCTGGGATGTTTGTGGTTTTTTGGTAACAACTCTGGAAGGAAACGTCGCAGACCCATCAAGCTGGTACTCGTACTGCTCGCCTCATCGAGTGGAATCCAAAGATATGAGTGGTTAAGCTATGCGATATGAAATGGACGAGCGACCAATAAAACAACATGTATTATGGGGTTGAATGCGTTTTGCTATTCACAAAATAAAACAAAAGCAGTCATGCAAATATCTGTTTTAACACAGCACAGCAAAATCAGTTGCACCATTCAATCCCGCTCGTGCAGACGGGGAGAATTCAATCATATTTATTCGATGCGACGTTTCTTATGGGATTTAATGAGCGACAACATTTTGACCCCAAACCGAGAGGATTCTGGGATGTTTGTGGTTTTTTTGTAATAACTCTGGAAGGAAACGTCGCAGACCCATCAAGGTGGTACTCGTACTGCTCGCCTCATCGAGAGCAATCCAAAGATATGAGTGCTTAAGCTATGGGATATGAAATGGACGAGCGACCAATAAAACAACATGTATTATGGGGTTGAATGCTTTTTGCTATTCACAAAATAAAACCAAAGCAGTAATGCAAATATCTGATTTAACACAGCACAGCAAAATCAGTTGCACCATTCAATTCTGCTCGTCCAGACGGGGAGAATTCAATCACATTTTTTCGATGCGACGTTTCTTATGGGATTTAATGAGCGACAACATTTTGACCCCAAACCGAGAGGATTCTGGGATGTTTGTGTTTTTTTGGTAACAACTCTGGAAGGAAACGTCGCAGACCCATCAAGGTGGTACTCGTACTGCTCGCCTCATCGAGTGGAATCCAAAGATATGAGTGGTTAAGCTATGCGATATGAAATGGACGAGCGACCAATAAAACAACATGTATTATGGGGTTGAATGCGTTTTGCTATTCACAAAATAAAACAAAAACAGTCATGCAAATATCTTTTTTAACACAGCACAGCAAAATCAGTTGCACCATTCAATTCTGCTCGTCCAGACGGGGAGAATTCAATCACATTTTTTCGATGCGACGTTTCTTATGGGATTGAATGAGGGACAACATTTTGACCCCAAACCGAGAGGATTCTGGGATGTTTGTGGTTTTTTGTAACAACTCTGGAAGGAAACGTCGCAGACCCATCAAGGTGGTACTCGTACTGCTCGCCTCATCGAGTGGAATCCAAAGATATGAGTGCTTAAGCTATGGGATATGAAATGGACGAGCGACCAATAAAACAACATGTATTATGGGGTTGAATGCTTTTTGCTATTCACAAAATAAAACCAAAGCAGTAATGCAAATATCTGATTTAACACAGCACAGCAAAATCAGTTGCACCATTCAATTCTGCTCGTCCAGACGGGGAGAATTCAATCACATTTTTTCGATGCGACGTTTCTTATGGGATTGAATGAGCGACAACATTTTGACCCCAAACCGAGAGGATTCTGGGATGTTTGTGGTTTTTTGGTAACAACTCTGGAAGGAAACGTCGCAGACCCATCAAGGTGGTACTCGTACTGCTCGCCTCATCGAGTGGAATCCAAAGATATGAGTGGTTAAGCTATGCGATATGAAATGGACGAGCGACCAATAAAACAACATGTATTATGGGGTTGAATGCGTTTTGCTATTCACAAAATAAAACAAAAGCAGTCATGCAAATATCTGTTTTAACACAGCACAGCAAAATCAGTTGCACCATTCAATCCCGCTCGTCCAGACGGGGAGAATTCAATCACATTTATTCGATGCGACGTTTCTTATGGGATTTAATGAGCGACAACATTTTGACCCCAAACCGGGAGGATTCTGGGATGTTTGTGGTTTTTTTGTAATAACTCTGGAAGGAAACGTCGCAGACCCATCAAGGTGGTACTCGTACTGCTCGCCTCATAGAGTGGAATCCAAAGATATGAGTGCTTAAGCTATGGGATATGAAATGGACGAGCGACCAATAAAACAACATGTATTATGGGGTTGAATGCTTTTTGCTATTCACAAAATAAAACCAAAGCAGTAATGCAAATATCTGATTTAACACAGCACAGCAAAATCAGTTGCACCATTCAATTCTGCTCGTCCAGACGGGGAGAATTCAATCACATTTTTTCGATGCGACGTTTCTTATGGGATTGAATGAGCGACAACATTTTGACCCCAAACCGAGAGGATTCTGGGATGTTTGTGGTTTTTTGGAAACAACTCTGGAAGGAAACGTCGCAGACCCATCAAGGTGGTACTCGTACTGCTCGCCTCATCGAGTGGAATCCAAAGATATGAGTGCTTAAGCTATGGGATATGAAATGGACGAGCGACCAATAAAACAACATGTATTATGGGGTTGAATGCTTTTTGCTATTCACAAAATAAAACCAAAGCAGTAATGCAAATATCTGATTTAACACAGCACAGCAAAATCAGTTGCACCATTCAATTCTGCTCGTCCAGACGGGGAGAATTCAATCACATTTTTTCGATGCGACGTTTCTTATGGGATTGAATGAGCGACAACATTTTGACCCCAAACCGAGAGGATTCTGGGATGTTTGTGGTTTTTTGGTAACAACTCTGGAAGGAAACGTCGCAGACCCATCAAGCTGGTACTCATACTGCTCGCCTCATCGAGTGGAATCCAAAGATATGAGTGGTTAAGCTATGCGATATGAAATGGACGAGCGACCAATAAAACAACATGTATTATGGGGTTGAATGCGTTTTGCTATTCACAAAATAAAACAAAAGCAGTCATGCAAATATCTGTTTTAACACAGCACAGCAAAATCAGTTGCACCATTCAATCCCGCTCGTGCAGACGGGGAGAATTCAATCATATTTATTCGATGCGACGTTTCTTATGGGATTTAATGAGCGACAACATTTTGACCCCAAACCGAGAGGATTCTGGGATGTTTGTGGTTTTTTTGTAATAACTCTGGAAGGAAACGTCGCAGACCCATCAAGGTGGTACTCGTACTGCTCGCCTCATCGAGAGGAATCCAAAGATATGAGTGCTTAAGCTATGGGATATGAAATGGACGAGCGACCAATAAAACAACATGTATTATGGGGTTGAATGCGTTTTGCTATTCACAAAATAAAACAAAAACAGTCATGCAAATATCTTTTTTAACACAGCACAGCAAAATCAGTTGCACCATTCAATTCTGCTCGTCCAGACGGGGAGAATTCAATCACATTTTTTCGATGCGACGTTTCTTATGGGATTGAATGAGGGACAACATTTTGACCCCAAACCGAGAGGATTCTGGGATGTTTGTGGTTTTTTGTAACAACTCTGGAAGGAAACGTCGCAGACCCATCAAGGTGGTACTCGTACTGCTCGCCTCATCGAGTGGAATCCAAAGATATGAGTGCTTAAGCTATGGGATATGAAATGGACGAGCGACCAATAAAACAACATGTATTATGGGGTTGAATGCTTTTTGCTATTCACAAAATAAAACCAAAGCAGTAATGCAAATATCTGATTTAACACAGCACAGCAAAATCAGTTGCACCATTCAATTCTGCTCGTCCAGACGGGGAGAATTCAATCACATTTTTTCGATGCGACGTTTCTTATGGGATTGAATGAGCGACAACATTTTGACCCCAAACCGAGAGGATTCTGGGATGTTTGTGGTTTTTTGGTAACAACTCTGGAAGGAAACGTCGCAGACCCATCAAGGTGGTACTCGTACTGCTCGCCTCATCGAGTGGAATCCAAAGATATGAGTGGTTAAGCTATGCGATATGAAATGGACGAGCGACCAATAAAACAACATGTATTATGGGGTTGAATGCGTTTTGCTATTCACAAAATAAAACAAAAGCAGTCATGCAAATATCTGTTTTAACACAGCACAGCAAAATCAGTTGCACCATTCAATCCCGCTCGTCCAGACGGGGAGAATTCAATCACATTTATTCGATGCGACGTTTCTTATGGGATTTAATGAGCGACAACATTTTGACCCCAAACCGGGAGGATTCTGGGATGTTTGTGGTTTTTTTGTAATAACTCTGGAAGGAAACGTCGCAGACCCATCAAGGTGGTACTCGTACTGCTCGCCTCATAGAGTGGAATCCAAAGATATGAGTGCTTAAGCTATGGGATATGAAATGGACGAGCGACCAATAAAACAACATGTATTATGGGGTTGAATGCTTTTTGCTATTCACAAAATAAAACCAAAGCAGTAATGCAAATATCTGATTTAACACAGCACAGCAAAATCAGTTGCACCATTCAATTCTGCTCGTCCAGACGGGGAGAATTCAATCACATTTTTTCGATGCGACGTTTCTTATGGGATTGAATGAGCGACAACATTTTGACCCCAAACCGAGAGGATTCTGGGATGTTTGTGGTTTTTTGGTAACAACTCTGGAAGGAAACGTCGCAGACCCATCAAGGTGGTACTCGTACTGCTCGCCTCATCGAGTGGAATCCAAAGATATGAGGGGTTAAGCTATGCGATATGAAATGGACGAGCGACCAATAAAACAACATGTATTATGGGGTTGAATGCGTTTTGCTATTCACAAAATAAAACAAAAGCAGTCATGCAAATATCTGTTTTAACACAGCACAGCAAAATCAGTTGCACCATTCAATCCCGCTCGTGCAGACGGGGAGAATTCAATCATATTTATTCGATGCGACGTTTCTTATGGGATTTAATGAGCGACAACATTTTGACCCCAAACCGAGAGGATTCTGGGATGTTTGTGGTTTTTTTGTAATAACTCTGGAAGGAAACGTCGCAGACCCATCAAGGTGGTACTCGTACTACTCGCCTCATCGAGAGGAATCCAAAGATATGAGTGCTTAAGCTATGGGATATGAAATGGACGAGCGACCAATAAAACAACATGTATTATGGGGTTGAATGCTTTTTGCTATTCACAAAATAAAACCAAAGCAGTAATGCAAATATCTGATTTAACACAGCACAGCAAAATCAGTTGCACCATTCAATTCTGCTCGTCCAGACGGGGAGAATTCAATCACATTTTTTCGATGCGACGTTTCTTATGGGATTTAATGAGCGACAACATTTTGACCCCAAACCGAGAGGATTCTGGGATGTTTGTGTTTTTTTGGTAACAACTCTGGAAGGAAACGTCGCAGACCCATCAAGGTGGTACTCGTACTGCTCGCCTCATCGAGTGGAATCCAAAGATATGAGTGGTTAAGCTATGCGATATGAAATGGACGAGCGACCAATAAAACAACATGTATTATGGGGTTGAATGCGTTTTGCTATTCACAAAATAAAACAAAAACAGTCATGCAAATATCTGTTTTAACACAGCACAGCAAAATCAGTTGCACCATTCAATTCTGCTCGTCCAGACGGGGAGAATTCAATCACAATTTTTCGATGCGACGTTTCTTATGGGATTGAATGAGGGACAACATTTTGACCCCAAACCGAGAGGATTCTGGGATGTTTGTGGTTTTTTGTAACAACTCTGGAAGGAAACGTCGCAGACCCATCAAGGTGGTACTCGTACTGCTCGCCTCATCGAGTGGAATCCAAAGATATGAGTGCTTAAGCTATGGGATATGAAATGGACGAGCGACCAATAAAACAACATGTATTATGGGGTTGAATGCTTTTTGCTATTCACAAAATAAAACCAAAGCAGTAATGCAAATATCTGATTTAACACAGCACAGCAAAATCAGTTGCACCATTCAATTCTGCTCGTCCAGACGGGGAGAATTCAATCACATTTTTTCGATGCGACGTTTCTTATGGGATTGAATGAGCGACAACATTTTGACCCCAAACCGAGAGGATTCTGGGATGTTTGTGGTTTTTTGGTAACAACTCTGGAAGGAAACGTCGCAGACCCATCAAGGTGGTACTCGTACTGCTCGCCTCATCGAGTGGAATCCAAAGATATGAGTGGTTAAGCTATGCGATATGAAATGGACGAGCGACCAATAAAACAACATGTATTATGGGGTTGAATGCGTTTTGCTATTCACAAAATAAAACAAAAGCAGTCATGCAAATATCTGTTTTAACACAGCACAGCAAAATCAGTTGCACCATTCAATCCCGCTCGTCCAGACGGGGAGAATTCAATCACATTTATTCGATGCGACGTTTCTTATGGGATTTAATGAGCGACAACATTTTGACCCCAAACCGGGAGGATTCTGGGATGTTTGTGGTTTTTTTGTAATAACTCTGGAAGGAAACGTCGCAGACCCATCAAGGTGGTACTCGTACTGCTCGCCTCATAGAGTGGAATCCAAAGATATGAGTGCTTAAGCTATGGGATATGAAATGGACGAGCGACCAATAAAACAACATGTATTATGGGGTTGAATGCTTTTTGCTATTCACAAAATAAAACCAGAGCAGTAATGCAAATATCTGATTTAACACAGCACAGCAAAATCAGTTGCACCATTCAATTCTGCTCGTCCAGACGGGGAGAATTCAATCACATTTTTTCGATGCGACGTTTCTTATGGGATTGAATGAGCGACAACATTTTGACCCCAAACCGAGAGGATTCTGGGATGTTTGTGGTTTTTTGGAAACAACTCTGGAAGGAAACGTCGCAGACCCATCAAGGTGGTACTCGTACTGCTCGCCTCATCGAGTGGAATCCAAAGATATGAGTGCTTAAGCTATGGGATATGAAATGGACGAGCGACCAATAAAACAACATGTATTATGGGGTTGAATGCTTTTTGCTATTCACAAAATAAAACCAAAGCAGTAATGCAAATATCTGATTTAACACAGCACAGCAAAATCAGTTGCACCATTCAATTCTGCTCGTCCAGACGGGGAGAATTCAATCACATTTTTTCGATGCGACGTTTCTTATGGGATTGAATGAGCGACAACATTTTGACCCCAAACCGAGAGGATTCTGGGATGTTTGTGGTTTTTTGGTAACAACTCTGGAAGGAAACGTCGCAGACCCATCAAGGTGGTACTCGTACTGCTCGCCTCATCGAGTGGAATCCAAAGATATGAGTGGTTAAGCTATGCGATATGAAATGGACGAGCGACCAATAAAACAACATGTATTATGGGGTTGAATGCGTTTTGCTATTCACAAAATAAAACAAAAACAGTCATGCAAATATCTGTTTTAACACAGCACAGCAAAATCAGTTGCACCATTCAATTCTGCTCGTCCAGACGGGGAGAATTCAATCACAATTTTTCGATGCGACGTTTCTTATGGGATTGAATGAGGGACAACATTTTGACCCCAAACCGAGAGGATTCTGGGATGTTTGTGGTTTTTTGTAACAACTCTGGAAGGAAACGTCGCAGACCCATCAAGGTGGTACTCGTACTGCTCGCCTCATCGAGTGGAATCCAAAGATATGAGTGCTTAAGCTATGGGATATGAAATGGACGAGCGACCAATAAAACAACATGTATTATGGGGTTGAATGCTTTTTGCTATTCACAAAATAAAACCAAAGCAGTAATGCAAATATCTGATTTAACACAGCACAGCAAAATCAGTTGCACCATTCAATTCTGCTCGTCCAGACGGGGAGAATTCAATCACATTTTTTCGATGCGACGTTTCTTATGGGATTGAATGAGCGACAACATTTGTACCCCAAACCGAGAGGATTCTGGGATGTTTGTGGTTTTTTGGTAACAACTCTGGAAGGAAACGTCGCAGACCCATCAAGGTGGTACTCGTACTGCTCGCCTCATCGAGTGGAATCCAAAGATATGAGGGGTTAAGCTATGCGATATGAAATGGACGAGCGACCAATAAAACAACATGTATTATGGGGTTGAATGCGTTTTGCTATTCACAAAATAAAACAAAAGCAGTCATGCAAATATCTGTTTTAACACAGCACAGCAAAATCAGTTGCACCATTCAATCCCGCTCGTGCAGACGGGGAGAATTCAATCATATTTATTCGATGCGACGTTTCTTATGGGATTTAATGAGCGACAACATTTTGACCCCAAACCGAGAGGATTCTGGGATGTTTGTGGTTTTTTTGTAATAACTCTGGAAGGAAACGTCGCAGACCCATCAAGGTGGTACTCGTACTGCTCGCCTCATCGAGAGGAATCCAAAGATATGAGTGCTTAAGCTATGGGATATGAAATGGACGAGCGACCAATAAAACAACATGTATTATGGGGTTGAATGCTTTTTGCTATTCACAAAATAAAACCAAAGCAGTAATGCAAATATCTGATTTAACACAGCACAGCAAAATCAGTTGCACCATTCAATTCTGCTCGTCCAGACGGGGAGAATTCAATCACATTTTTTCGATGCGACGTTTCTTATGGGATTTAATGAGCGACAACATTTTGACCCCAAACCGAGAGGATTCTGGGATGTTTGTGTTTTTTTGGTAACAACTCTGGAAGGAAACGTCGCAGACCCATCAAGGTGGTACTCGTACTGCTCGCCTCATCGAGTGGAATCCAAAGATATGAGTGGTTAAGCTATGCGATATGAAATGGACGAGCGACCAATAAAACAACATGTATTATGGGGTTGAATGCGTTTTGCTATTCACAAAATAAAACAAAAACAGTCATGCAAATATCTGTTTTAACACAGCACAGCAAAATCAGTTGCACCATTCAATTCTGCTCGTCCAGACGGGGAGAATTCAATCACATTTTTTCGATGCGACGTTTCTTATGGGATTGAATGAGGGACAACATTTTGACCCCAAACCGAGAGGATTCTGGGATGTTTGTGGTTTTTTGTAACAACTCTGGAAGGAAACGTCGCAGACCCATCAAGGTGGTACTCGTACTGCTCGCCTCATCGAGTGGAATCCAAAGATATGAGTGCTTAAGCTATGGGATATGAAATGGACGAGCGACCAATAAAACAACATGTATTATGGGGTTGAATGCTTTTTGCTATTCACAAAATAAAACCAAAGCAGTAATGCAAATATCTGATTTAACACAGCACAGCAAAATCAGTTGCACCATTCAATTCTGCTCGTCCAGACGGGGAGAATTCAATCACATTTTTTCGATGCGACGTTTCTTATGGGATTGAATGAGCGACAACATTTTGACCCCAAACCGAGAGGATTCTGGGATGTTTGTGGTTTTTTGGTAACAACTCTGGAAGGAAACGTCGCAGACCCATCAAGGTGGTACTCGTACTGCTCGCCTCATCGAGTGGAATCCAAAGATATGAGTGGTTAAGCTATGCGATATGAAATGGACGAGCGACCAATAAAACAACATGTATTATGGGGTTGAATGCGTTTTGCTATTCACAAAATAAAACAAAAGCAGTCATGCAAATATCTGTTTTAACACAGCACAGCAAAATCAGTTGCACCATTCAATCCCGCTCGTCCAGACGGGGAGAATTCAATCACATTTATTCGATGCGACGTTTCTTATGGGATTTAATGAGCGACAACATTTTGACCCCAAACCGGGAGGATTCTGGGATGTTTGTGGTTTTTTTGTAATAACTCTGGAAGGAAACGTCGCAGACCCATCAAGGTGGTACTCGTACTGCTCGCCTCATAGAGTGGAATCCAAAGATATGAGTGCTTAAGCTATGGGATATGAAATGGACGAGCGACCAATAAAACAACATGTATTATGGGGTTGAATGCTTTTTGCTATTCACAAAATAAAACCAAAGCAGTAATGCAAATATCTGATTTAACACAGCACAGCAAAATCAGTTGCACCATTCAATTCTGCTCGTCCAGACGGGGAGAATTCAATCACATTTTTTCGATGCGACGTTTCTTATGGGATTGAATGATCGACAACATTTTGACCCCAAACCGAGAGGATTCTGGGATGTTTGTGGTTTTTTGGAAACAACTCTGGAAGGAAACGTCGCAGACCCATCAAGGTGGTACTCGTACTGCTCGCCTCATCGAGTGGAATCCAAAGATATGAGTGCTTAAGCTATGGGATATGAAATGGACGAGCGACCAATAAAACAACATGTATTATGGGGTTGAATGCTTTTTGCTATTCACAAAATAAAACCAAAGCAGTAATACAAATATCTGATTTAACACAGCACAGCAAAATCAGTTGCACCATTCAATTCTGCTCGTCCAGACGGGGAGAATTCAATCACATTTTTTCGATGCGACGTTTCTTATGGGATTGAATGAGCGACAACATTTTGACCCCAAACCGAGAGGATTCTGGGATGTTTGTGGTTTTTTGGTAACAACTCTGGAATGAAACGTCGCAGACCCATCAAGGTGGTACTCATACTGCTCGCCTCATCGAGTGGAATCCAAAGATATGAGGGGTTAAGCTATGCGATATGAAATGGACGAGCGACCAATAAAACAACATGTATTATGGGGTTGAATGCGTTTTGCTATTCACAAAATAAAACAAAAGCAGTCATGCAAATATCTGTTTTAACACAGCACAGCAAAATCAGTTGCACCATTCAATCCCGCTCGTCCAGACGGGGAGAATTCAATCACATTTATTCGATGCGACGTTTCTTATGGGATTTAATGAGCGACAACATTTTGACCCCAAACCGGGAGGATTCTGGGATGTTTGTGGTTTTTTTGTAATAACTCTGGAAGGAAACGTCGCAGACCCATCAAGGTGGTACTCGTACTGCTCGCCTCATCGAGTGGAATCCAAAGATATGAGTGCTTAAGCTATGGGATATGAAATGGACGAGCGACCAATAAAACAACATGTATTATGGGGTTGAATGCTTTTTGCTATTCACAAAATAAAACCAAAGCAGTAATGCAAATATCTGATTTAACACAGCACAGCAAAATCAGTTGCACCATTCAATTCTGCTCGTCCAGACGGGGAGAATTCAATCACATTTTTTCGATGCGACGTTTCTTATGGGATTGAATGAGCGACAACATTTTGACCCCAAACCGAGAGGATTCTGGGATGTTTGTGGTTTTTTGGTAACAACTCTGGAAGGAAACGTCGCAGACCCATCAAGGTGGTACCCGTACTGCTCGCCTCATCGAGTGGAATCCAAAGATATGAGTGGTTAAGCTATGGGATATGAAATGGACGAGCGACCAATAAAACAACATGTATTATGGGGTTGAATGCTTTTTGCTATTCACAAAATAAAACCAAAGCAGTAATGCAAATATCTGATTTAACACAGCACAGCAAAATCAGTTGCACCATTCAATTCTGCTCGTCCAGACGGGGAGAATTCAATCACATTTTTTCGATGCGACGTTTCTTATGGGATTGAATGAGCGACAACATTTTGACCCCAAACCGAGAGGATTTTGGGATGTTTGTGGTTTTTTGGTAACAACTCTGGAAGGAAACGTCGCAGACCCATCAAGGTGGTACTCATACTGCTCGCCTCATCGAGTGGAATCCAAAGATATGAGTGGTTAAGCTATGGGATATGAAATGGACGAGCGACCAATAAAACAACATGTATTATGGGGTTGAATGCGTTTTGCTATTCACAAAATAAAACAAAAGCAGTCATGCAAATATCTGTTTTAACACAGCACAGCAAAATCAGTTGCACCATTCAATCCCGCTCGTGCAGACGGGGAGAATTCAATCATATTTATTCGATGCGACGTTTCTTATGGGATTTAATGAGCGACAACATTTTGACCCCAAACCGAGAGGATTCTGGGATGTTTGTGGTTTTTTTGTAATAACTCTGGAAGGAAACGTCGCAGACCCATCAAGGTGGTACTCGTACTGCTCGCCTCATCGAGAGGAATCCAAAGATATGAGTGGTTAAGCTATGGGATATGAAATGGACGAGCGATCAATAAAACAACTTTTATTATGGGGTTGAATGCTTTTTGCTATTCACAAAATAAAACCAAAGCAGTAATGCAAATATCTGATTTAACACAGCACAGCAAAATCAGTTGCACCATTCAATTCTGCTCGTCCAGACGGGGAGAATTCAATCACATTTTTTCGATGCGACGTTTCTTATGGGATTGAATGAGCGACAACATTTTGACCCCAAACCGAGAGGATTCTGGGATGTTTGTGGTTTTTTTGTAATAACTCTGGAAGGAAACGTCGCAGACCCATCAAGGTGGTACTCATACTGCTCGCCTCATCGAGAGGAATCCAAAGATATGAGTGGTTAAGCTATGGGATATGAAATGGACGAGCGATCAATAAAACAACTTTTATTATGGGGTTGAATGCTTTTTGCTATTCACAAAATAAAACAAATGCAGTCATGCAAATATCTGTTTTAACACAGCACTGCAAAAATCAGTTACACCATTCAATTCCGCTCGTCCAGACGGGGAGAATTCAATCACATTTATTCGATGCGATGTTTCTTATGGGATTTAATGAGCGACAACATTTTGACCCCAAACCGAGAGGATTCTGGGATGTTTGTGGTGTTTTTGTAATAACTCTGGAAGGAAACGTCGCAGACCCATCAAGGTGGTACTCGTACTGCTCGACTCATCGAGAGGAATCCAAAGATATGAGTGCTTAAGCTATGGGATATGAAATGGACGAGCGACCAATAAAACAACATGTTTTATGGGGTTGAATGCTTTTTGCTATTCACAAAATAAAACCAAAGCAGTAATGCAAATATCTGATTTAACACAGCACAGCAAAATCAGTTGCACCATTCAATTTTGCTCGTCCAGACGGGGAGAATTCAATCACATTTTTTCGATGCGACGTTTCTTATGGGATTGAA
This sequence comes from Petromyzon marinus, assembly GCF_048934315.1. Classification (NCBI taxonomy): domain Eukaryota; kingdom Metazoa; phylum Chordata; class Hyperoartia; order Petromyzontiformes; family Petromyzontidae; genus Petromyzon; species Petromyzon marinus. The sequence continues at coordinate 16,551,709 of NC_133689.1, forward strand.
TGAGCGACAACATTTTGACCCCAAACCGAGAGGATTTTGGGATGTTTGTGGTTTTTTGGTAACAACTCTGGAAGGAAACGTCGCAGAACCATCAAGGTGGTACTCATACTGCTCGCCTCATCGAGTGGAATCCAAAGATATGAGTGGTTAAGCTATGGGATATGAAATGGACGAGCGACCAATAAAACAACATGTATTATGGGGTTGAATGCGTTTTGCTATTCACAAAATAAAACAAAAGCAGTCATGCAAATATCTGTTTTAACACAGCACAGCAAAATCAGTTGCACCATTCAATCCCGCTCGTCCAGACGGGGAGAATTCAATCATATTTATTCGATGCGACGTTTCTTATGGGATTTAATGAGCGACAACATTTTGACCCCAAACCGAGAGGATTCTGGGATGTTTGTGGTTTTTTTGTAATAACTCTGGAAGGAAACGTCGCAGACCCATCAAGGTGGTACTCGTACTGCTCGCCTCATCGAGTGGAATCCAAAGATATGAGTGCTTAAGCTATGGGATATGAAATGGACGAGCGACCAATAAAACAACATGTATTATGGGGTTGAATGCTTTTTGCTATTCACAAAATAAAACCAAAGCAGTAATGCAAATATCTGATTTAACACAGCACAGCAAAATCAGTTGCACCATTCAATTCTGCTCGTCCAGACGGGGAGAATTCAATCACATTTTTTCGATGCGACGTTTCTTATGGGATTGAATGAGCGACAACATTTTGACCCCAAACCGAGAGGATTCTGGGATGTTTGTGGTTTTTTGGTAACAACTCTGGAAGGAAACGTCGCAGACCCATCAAGGTGGTACTCATACTGCTCGCCTCATCGAGTGGAATCCAAAGATATGAGGGGTTAAGCTATGCGATATGAAATGGACGAGCGACCAATAAAACAACATGTATTATGGGGTTGAATGCGTTTTGCTATTCACAAAATAAAACAAAAGCAGTCATGCAAATATCTGTTTTAACACAGCACAGCAAAATCAGTTGCACCATTCAATCCCGCTCGTCCAGACGGGGAGAATTCAATCACATTTATTCGATGCGACGTTTCTTATGGGATTTAATGAGCGACAACATTTTGACCCCAAACCGGGAGGATTCTGGGATGTTTGTGGTTTTTTTGTAATAACTCTGGAAGGAAACGTCGCAGACCCATCAAGGTGGTACTCGTACTGCTCGCCTCATCGAGTGGAATCCAAAGATATGAGTGCTTAAGCTATGGGATATGAAATGGACGAGCGACCAATAAAACAACATGTATTATGGGGTTGAATGCTTTTTGCTATTCACAAAATAAAACCAAAGCAGTAATGCAAATATCTGATTTAACACAGCACAGCAAAATCAGTTGCACCATTCAATTCTGCTCGTCCAGACGGGGAGAATTCAATCACATTTTTTCGATGCGACGTTTCTTATGGGATTGAATGAGCGACAACATTTTGACCCCAAACCGAGAGGATTCTGGGATGTTTGTGGTTTTTTGGTAACAACTCTGGAAGGAAACGTCGCAGACCCATCAAGGTGGTACCCGTACTGCTCGCCTCATCGAGTGGAATCCAAAGATATGAGTGGTTAAGCTATGGGATATGAAATGGACGAGCGACCAATAAAACAACATGTATTATGGGGTTGAATGCTTTTTGCTATTCACAAAATAAAACCAAAGCAGTAATGCAAATATCTGATTTAACACAGCACAGCAAAATCAGTTGCACCATTCAATTCTGCTCGTCCAGACGGGGAGAATTCAATCACATTTTTTCGATGCGACGTTTCTTATGGGATTGAATGAGCGACAACATTTTGACCCCAAACCGAGAGGATTTTGGGATGTTTGTGGTTTTTTGGTAACAACTCTGGAAGGAAACGTCGCAGACCCATCAAGGTGGTACTCATACTGCTCGCCTCATCGAGTGGAATCCAAAGATATGAGTGGTTAAGCTATGGGATATGAAATGGACGAGCGACCAATAAAACAACATGTATTATGGGGTTGAATGCGTTTTGCTATTCACAAAATAAAACAAAAGCAGTCATGCAAATATCTGTTTTAACACAGCACAGCAAAATCAGTTGCACCATTCAATCCCGCTCGTGCAGACGGGGAGAATTCAATCATATTTATTCGATGCGACGTTTCTTATGGGATTTAATGAGCGACAACATTTTGACCCCAAACCGAGAGGATTCTGGGATGTTTGTGGTTTTTTTGTAATAACTCTGGAAGGAAACGTCGCAGACCCATCAAGGTGGTACTCGTACTGCTCGCCTCATCGAGAGGAATCCAAAGATATGAGTGGTTAAGCTATGGGATATGAAATGGACGAGCGATCAATAAAACAACTTTTATTATGGGGTTGAATGCTTTTTGCTATTCACAAAATAAAACCAAAGCAGTAATGCAAATATCTGATTTAACACAGCACAGCAAAATCAGTTGCACCATTCAATTCTGCTCGTCCAGACGGGGAGAATTCAATCACATTTTTTCGATGCGACGTTTCTTATGGGATTGAATGAGCGACAACATTTTGACCCCAAACCGAGAGGATTCTGGGATGTTTGTGGTTTTTTTGTAATAACTCTGGAAGGAAACGTCGCAGACCCATCAAGGTGGTACTCATACTGCTCGCCTCATCGAGAGGAATCCAAAGATATGAGTGGTTAAGCTATGGGATATGAAATGGACGAGCGATCAATAAAACAACTTTTATTATGGGGTTGAATGCTTTTTGCTATTCACAAAATAAAACAAATGCAGTCATGCAAATATCTGTTTTAACACAGCACTGCAAAAATCAGTTACACCATTCAATTCCGCTCGTCCAGACGGGGAGAATTCAATCACATTTATTCGATGCGATGTTTCTTATGGGATTTAATGAGCGACAACATTTTGACCCCAAACCGAGAGGATTCTGGGATGTTTGTGGTGTTTTTGTAATAACTCTGGAAGGAAACGTCGCAGACCCATCAAGGTGGTACTCGTACTGCTCGACTCATCGAGAGGAATCCAAAGATATGAGTGCTTAAGCTATGGGATATGAAATGGACGAGCGACCAATAAAACAACATGTTTTATGGGGTTGAATGCTTTTTGCTATTCACAAAATAAAACCAAAGCAGTAATGCAAATATCTGATTTAACACAGCACAGCAAAATCAGTTGCACCATTCAATTCTGCTCGTCCAGACGGGGAGAATTCAATCACATTTTTTCGATGCGACGTTTCTTATGGGATTGAATGAGCGACAACATTTTGACCCCAAACCGAGAGGATTTTGGGATGTTTGTGGTTTTTTGGTAACAACTCTGGAAGGAAACGTCGCAGAACCATCAAGGTGGTACTCATACTGCTCGCCTCATCGAGTGGAATCCAAAGATATGAGTGGTTAAGCTATGGGATATGAAATGGACGAGCGACCAATAAAACAACATGTATTATGGGGTTGAATGCGTTTTGCTATTCACAAAATAAAACAAAAGCAGTCATGCAAATATCTGTTTTAACACAGCACAGCAAAATCAGTTGCACCATTCAATCCCGCTCGTCCAGACGGGGAGAATTCAATCATATTTATTCGATGCGACGTTTCTTATGGGATTTAATGAGCGACAACATTTTGACCCCAAACCGAGAGGATTCTGGGATGTTTGTGGTTTTTTTGTAATAACTCTGGAAGGAAACGTCGCAGACCCATCAAGGTGGTACTCGTACTGCTCGCCTCATCGAGAGGAATCCAAAGATATGAGTGCTTAAGCTATGGGATATGAAATGGACGAGCGACCAATAAAACAACATGTATTATGGGGTTGAATGCTTTTTGCTATTCACAAAATAAAACCAAAGCAGTAATGCAAATATCTGATTTAACACAGCACAGCAAAATCAGTTTCACCATTCAATTCTGCTCGTCCAGACGGGGAGAATTCAATCACATTTTTTCGATGCGACGTTTCTTATGGGATTGAATGAGCGACAACATTTTGACCCCAAACCGAGAGGATTCTGGGATGTTTGTGGTTTTTTGGTAACAACTCTGGAAGGAAACGTCGCAGACCCATCAAGGTGGTACTCGTACTGCTCGCCTCATCGAGTGCAATCCAAAGATATGAGTGGTTAAGCTATGCGATATGAAATGGACGGGCGACCAATAAAACAACATGTATTATGGGGTTGAATGCGTTTTGCTATTCACAAAATAAAACAAAAGCAGTCATGCAAATATCTGTTTTAACACAGCACAGCAAAATCAGTTGCACCATTCAATCCCGCTCGTCCAGACGGGGAGAATTCAATCACATTTATTCGATGCGACGTTTCTTATGGGATTTAATGAGCGACAACATTTTGACACCAAACCGAGAGGATTCTGGGATGTTTGTGGTTTTTTTGTAATAACTCTGGAAGGAAACGTCGCAAACCCATCAAGGTGGTACTCGTACTGCTCGCCTCATCGAGTGGAATCCAAAGATATGAGTGCTTAAGCTATGGGATATGAAATGGACGAGCGACCAATGAAACAACATGTATTATGGGGTTGAATGCTTTATGCTATTCACAAAATAAAACCAAAGCAGTAATGCAAATATCTGATTTAACACAGCACAGCAAAATCAGTTGCACCATTCAATTCTGCTCGTCCAGACGGGGAGAATTCAATCACATTTTTTCGATGCGACGTTTCTTATGGGATTGAATGAGCGACAACATTTTGACCCCAAACCGAGAGGATTCTGGGATGTTTGTGGTTTTTTGGTAACAACTCTGGAAGGAAACGTCGCAGACCCATCAAGGTGGTACTCGTACTGCTCGCCTCATCGAGTGGAATCCAAAGATATGAGTGGTTAAGCTATGCGATATGAAATGGACGAGCGACCAATAAAACAACATGTATTATGGGGTTGAATGCGTTTTGCTATTCACAAAATAAAACAAAAGCAGTCATGCAAATATCTGTTTTAACACAGCACAGCAAAATCAGTTGCACCATTCAATCCCGCTCGTCCAGACGGGGAGAATTCAATCACATTTATTCGATGCGACGTTTCTTATGGGATTTAATGAGCGACAACATTTTGACCCCAAACCGGGAGGATTCTGGGATGTTTGTGGTTTTTTTGTAATAACTCTGGAAGGAAACGTCGCAGACCCATCAAGGTGGTACTCGTACTGCTCGCCTCATCGAGTGGAATCCAAAGATATGAGTGCTTAAGCTATGGGATATGAAATGGACGAGCGACCAATAAAACAACATGTATTATGGGGTTGAATGCTTTTTGCTATTCACAAAATAAAACCAAAGCAGTAATGCAAATATCTGATTTAACACAGCACAGCAAAATCAGTTGCACCATTCAATTCTGCTCGTCCAGACGGGGAGAATTCAATCACATTTTTTCGATGCGACGTTTCTTATGGGATTGAATGAGCGACAACATTTTGACCCCAAACCGAGAAGATTCTGGGATGTTTGTGGTTTTTTTTGTAATAACTCTGGAAGGAAACGTCGCAGACCCATCAAGGTGGTACTCGTACTGCTCGCCTCATCGAGAGGAATCCAAAGATATGAGTGGTTAAGCTATGGGATATGAAATGGACGAGCGACCAATAAAACAACTTTTATTATGGGGTTGAATGCTTTTTGCTATTCACAAAATAAAACAAATGCATTCATGCAAATATCTGTTTTAACACAGCACAGCAAAAATCAGTTACACCGTTCAATTCCGCTCGTCCAGACGGGGAGAATTCAATCACATTTATTCGATGCGACGTTTCTTATGGGATTTAATGAGCGACAACATTTTGACCCCAAACCGAGAGGATTCTGGGATGTTTGTGGTGTTTTTGTAATAACTCTGGAAGGAAACGTCGCAGACCCATCAAGGTGGTACTCGTACTGCTCGCCTCATCGAGCGGAATCCAAAGATTTGAGAGCATAAGCTATGGGATATGAAATGGACGAGCGACCAATAAAACAACATGTTTTATGGGGTTTAATGCTTTTTGCTATTCACAAAATAAAACCAAAGCAGTAATGCAAATATCTGATTTAACACAGCACAGCAAAATCAGTTGCACCATTCAATTCTGCTCGTCCAGACGGGGAGAATTCAATCACATTTTTTCGATGCGACGTTTCTTATGGGATTGAATGAGCGACAACATTTTGACCCCAAACCGAGAGGATTCTGGGATGTTTGTGGTTTTTTGGTAACAACTCTGGAAGGAAACGTCGCAGACCCATCAAGGTGGTACTCGTACTGCTCGCCTCATCGAGTGGAATCCAAAGATATGAGTGGTTAAGCTATGCGATATGAAATGGACGAGCGACCAATAAAACAACATGTATTATGGGGTTGAATGCGTTTTGCTATTCACAAAATAAAACAAAAGCAGTCATGCAAATATCTGTTTTAACACAGCACAGCAAAATCAGTTGCACCATTCAATCCCGCTCGTCCAGACGGGGAGAATTCAATCACATTTATTCGATGCGACGTTTCTTATGGGATTTAATGAGCGACAACATTTTGACCCCAAACCGGGAGGATTCTGGGGTGTTTGTGTTTTTTTTGTAATAACTCTGGAAGGAAACGTCGCAGACCCATCAAGGTGGTACTCGTACTGCTCGCCTCATCGAGTGGAATCCAAAGATATGAGTGCTTAAGCTATGGGATATGAAATGGACGAGCGACCAATAAAACAACATGTATTATGGGGTTGAATGCTTTTTGCTATTCACAAAATAAAACCAAAGCAGTAATGCAAATATCTGATTTAACACAGCACAGCAAAATCAGTTGCACCATTCAATTCTGCTCGTCCAGACGGGGAGAATTCAATCACATTTTTTCGATGCGACGTTTCTTATGGGATTGAATGAGCGACAACATTTTGACCCCAAACCGAGAGGATTCTGGGATGTTTGTGGTTTTTTGGTAACAACTCTGGAAGGAAACGTCGCAGACCCATCAAGGTGGTACTCGTACTGCTCGCCTCATCGAGTGGAATCCAAAGATATGAGTGGTTAAGCTATGCGATATGAAATGGACGAGCGACCAATAAAACAACATGTATTATGGGGTTGAATGCGTTTTGCTATTCACAAAATAAAACAAAAGCCGTCATGCAAATATCTGTTTTAACACAGCACAGCAAAATCAGTTGCACCATTCAATCCCGCTCGTCCAGACGGGGAGAATTCAATCACATTTATTCGATGCGACGTTTCTTATGGGATTTAATGAGCGACAACATTTTGACCCCAAACCGGGAGGATTCTGGGATGTTTGTGGTTTTTTTGTAATAACTCTGGAAGGAAACGTCGCAGACCCATCAAGGTGGTACTCGTACTGCTCGCCTCATCGAGTGGAATCCAAAGATATGAGTGCTTAAGCTATGGGATATGAAATGGACGAGCGACCAATAAAACAACATGTATTATGGGGTTGAATGCTTTTTGCTATTCACAAAATAAAACCAAAGCAGTAATGCAAATATCTGATTTAACACAGCACAGCAAAATCAGTTGCACCATTCAATTCTGCTCGTCCAGACGGGGAGAATTCAATCACATTTTTTCGATGCGACGTTTCTTATGGGATTTAATGAACGACAACATTTTGACCCCAACCGAGAGGATTCTGGGATGTTTGTGTTTTTTTTGTAATAACTCTGGAAGGAAACGTCGCAGACCCATCAAGGTGGTACTCGTACTGCTCGCCTCATCGAGTGGAATCCAAAGATATGAGTGGTTAAGCTATGCGATATGAAATGGACGAGCGACCAATAAAACAACATGTATTATGGGGTTGAATGTGTTTTGCTATTCACAAAATAAAACAAAAGCAGTCATGCAAATATCTGCTTTAACACAGCACAGCAAAATCAGTTGCACCATTCAATCCCGCTCGTCCAGACGGGGAGAATTCAATCACATTTATTCGATGCGACGTTTCTTATGGGATTTAATGAGCGACAACATTTTGACCCCAAACCGAGAGGATTCTGGGATGTTTGTGGTTTTTTTGTAATAACTCTGGAAGGAAACGTCGCAGACCCATCAAGGTGGTACTAGTACTGCTCGCCTCATCGAGAGGAATCCAAAGATATGAGTGCTTAAGCTATGGGATATGAAATGGACGAGCGACCAATAAAACAACTTTTATTATGGGGTTGAATGCTTTTTGCTATTCACAAAATAAAACCAAAGCAGTAATGCAAATATCTGATTTAACACAGCACAGCAAAATCAGTTGCACCATTCAATTCTGCTCGTCCAGACGGGGAGAATTCAATCACATTTATTCGATGCGACGTTTCTTATGGGATTGAATGAGCGACAACATTTTGACCCCAAACCGAGAGGATTCTGGGATGTTTGTGGTGTTTTTGTAATAACTCTGGAAGGAAACGTCGCAGACCCATCAAGGTGGTACTCGTACTGCTCGCCTCATCGAGAGGAATCCAAAGATATGAGTGGTTAAGCTATGGGATATGAAATGGACGAGCGACCAATAAAACAACTTTTATTATGGGGTTGAATGCTTTTTGCTATTCACAAAATAAAACAAATGCATTCATGCAAATATCTGTTTTAACACAGCACAGCAAAAATCAGTTACACCGTTCAATTCCGCTCGTCCAGACGGGGAGAATTCAATCACATTTTTTCGATGTGACGTTTCTTATGGGATTTAATGAACGACAACATTTTGACCCCAACCGAGAGGATTCTGGGATGTTTGTGGTGTTTTTGTAATAACTCTGGAAGGAAACGTCGCAGACCCATCAAGGTGGTACTCGTACTGCTCGCCTCATCGAGTGGAATCCAAAGATATGAGTGGTTAAGCTATGCGATATGAAATGGACGAGCGACCAATAAAACAACATGTATTATGGGGTTGAATGTGTTTTGCTATTCACAAAATAAAACAAAAGCAGTCATGCAAATATCTGCTTTAACACAGCACAGCAAAATCAGTTGCACCATTCAATCCCGCTCGTCCAGACGGGGAGAATTCAATCACATTTATTCGATGCGACGTTTCTTATGGGATTGAATGAGCGACAACATTTTGACCCCAAACCGAGAGGATTCTGGGATGTTTGTGGTGTTTTTGTAATAACTCTGGAAGGAAACGTCGCAGACCCATCAAGGTGGTACTCGTACTGCTCGCCTCATCGAGCGGAATCCAAAGATTTGAGAGCATAAGCTATGGGATATGAAATGGACGAGCGACCAATAAAACAACATGTTTTATGGGGTTTAATGCTTTTTGCTATTCACAAAATAAAACCAAAGCAGTAATGCAAATATCTGATTTAACACAGCACAGCAAAATCAGTTGCACCATTCAATTCTGCTCGTCCAGACGGGGAGAATTCAATCACATTTTTTCGATGCGACGTTTCTTATGGGATTGAATGAGCGACAACATTTTGACCCCAAACCGAGAGGATTCTGGGATGTTTGTGGTTTTTTGGTAACAACTCTGGAAGGAAACGTCGCAGACCCATCAAGGTGGTACTCGTACTGCTCGCCTCATCGAGTGGAATCCAAAGATATGAGTGGTTAAGCTATGCGATATGAAATGGACGAGCGACCAATAAAACAACATGTATTATGGGGTTGAATGCGTTTTGCTATTCACAAAATAAAACAAAAGCAGTCATGCAAATATCTGTTTTAACACAGCACAGCAAAATCAGTTGCACCATTCAATCCCGCTCGTCCAGACGGGGAGAATTCAATCACATTTATTCGATGCGACGTTTCTTATGGGATTTAATGAGCGACAACATTTTGACCCCAAACCGGGAGGATTCTGGGGTGTTTGTGTTTTTTTTGTAATAACTCTGGAAGGAAACGTCGCAGACCCATCAAGGTGGTACTCGTACTGCTCGCCTCATCGAGTGGAATCCAAAGATATGAGTGCTTAAGCTATGGGATATGAAATGGACGAGCGACCAATAAAACAACATGTATTATGGGGTTGAATGCTTTTTGCTATTCACAAAATAAAACCAAAGCAGTAATGCAAATATCTGATTTAACACAGCACAGCAAAATCAGTTGCACCATTCAATTCTGCTCGTCCAGACGGGGAGAATTCAATCACATTTATTCGATGCGACGTTTCTTATGGGATTGAATGAGCGACAACATTTTGACCCCAAACCGAGAGGATTCTGGGATGTTTGTGGTGTTTTTGTAATAACTCTGGAAGGAAACGTCGCAGACCCATCAAGGTGGTACTCGTACTGCTCGCCTCATCGAGCGGAATCCAAAGATTTGAGAGCATAAGCTATGGGATATGAAATGGACGAGCGACCAATAAAACAACATGTTTTATGGGGTTTAATGCTTTTTGCTATTCACAAAATAAAACCAAAGCAGTAATGCAAATATCTGATTTAACACAGCACAGCAAAATCAGTTGCACCATTCAATTCTGCTCGTCCAGACGGGGAGAATTCAATCACATTTTTTCGATGCGACGTTTCTTATGGGATTGAATGAGCGACAACATTTTGACCCCAAACCGAGAGGATTCTGGGATGTTTGTGGTTTTTTGGTAACAACTCTGGAAGGAAACGTCGCAGACCCATCAAGGTGGTACTCGTACTGCTCGCCTCATCGAGTGGAATCCAAAGATATGAGTGGTTAAGCTATGCGATATGAAATGGACGAGCGACCAATAAAACAACATGTATTATGGGGTTGAATGCGTTTTGCTATTCACAAAATAAAACAAAAGCAGTCATGCAAATATCTGTTTTAACACAGCACAGCAAAATCAGTTGCACCATTCAATCCCGCTCGTCCAGACGGGGAGAATTCAATCACATTTATTCGATGCGACGTTTCTTATGGGATTTAATGAGCGACAACATTTTGACCCCAAACCGGGAGGATTCTGGGGTGTTTGTGTTTTTTTTGTAATAACTCTGGAAGGAAACGTCGCAGACCCATCAAGGTGGTACTCGTACTGCTCGCCTCATCGAGTGGAATCCAAAGATATGAGTGCTTAAGCTATGGGATATGAAATGGACGAGCGACCAATAAAACAACATGTATTATGGGGTTGAATGCTTTTTGCTATTCACAAAATAAAACCAAAGCAGTAATGCAAATATCTGATTTAACACAGCACAGCAAAATCAGTTGCACCATTCAATTCTGCTCGTCCAGACGGGGAGAATTCAATCACATTTTTTCGATGCGACGTTTCTTATGGGATTGAATGAGCGACAACATTTTGACCCCAAACCGAGAGGATTCTGGGATGTTTGTGGTTTTTTGGTAACAACTCTGGAAGGAAACGTCGCAGACCCATCAAGGTGGTACTCGTACTGCTCGCCTCATCGAGTGGAATCCAAAGATATGAGTGGTTAAGCTATGCGATATGAAATGGACGAGCGACCAATAAAACAACATGTATTATGGGGTTGAATGCGTTTTGCTATTCACAAAATAAAACAAAAGCCGTCATGCAAATATCTGTTTTAACACAGCACAGCAAAATCAGTTGCACCATTCAATCCCGCTCGTCCAGACGGGGAGAATTCAATCACATTTATTCGATGCGACGTTTCTTATGGGATTTAATGAGCGACAACATTTTGACCCCAAACCGGGAGGATTCTGGGATGTTTGTGGTTTTTTTGTAATAACTCTGGAAGGAAACGTCGCAGACCCATCAAGGTGGTACTCGTACTGCTCGCCTCATCGAGTGGAATCCAAAGATATGAGTGCTTAAGCTATGGGATATGAAATGGACGAGCGACCAATAAAACAACATGTATTATGGGGTTGAATGCTTTTTGCTATTCACAAAATAAAACCAAAGCAGTAATGCAAATATCTGATTTAACACAGCACAGCAAAATCAGTTGCACCATTCAATTCTGCTCGTCCAGACGGGGAGAATTCAATCACATTTATTCGATGCGACGTTTCTTATGGGATTGAATGAGCGACAACATTTTGACCCCAAACCGAGAGGATTCTGGGATGTTTGTGGTGTTTTTGTAATAACTCTGGAAGGAAACGTCGCAGACCCATCAAGGTGGTACTCGTACTGCTCGCCTCATCGAGAGGAATCCAAAGATATGAGTGGTTAAGCTATGGGATATGAAATGGACGAGCGACCAATAAAACAACTTTTATTATGGGGTTGAATGCTTTTTGCTATTCACAAAATAAAACAAATGCATTCATGCAAATATCTGTTTTAACACAGCACAGCAAAAATCAGTTACACCGTTCAATTCCGCTCGTCCAGACGGGGAGAATTCAATCACATTTTTTCGATGTGACGTTTCTTATGGGATTTAATGAACGACAACATTTTGACCCCAACCGAGAGGATTCTGGGATGTTTGTGGTGTTTTTGTAATAACTCTGGAAGGAAACGTCGCAGACCCATCAAGGTGGTACTCGTACTGCTCGCCTCATCGAGTGGAATCCAAAGATATGAGTGGTTAAGCTATGCGATATGAAATGGACGAGCGACCAATAAAACAACATGTATTATGGGGTTGAATGTGTTTTGCTATTCACAAAATAAAACAAAAGCAGTCATGCAAATATCTGCTTTAACACAGCACAGCAAAATCAGTTGCACCATTCAATCCCGCTCGTCCAGACGGGGAGAATTCAATCACATTTATTCGATGCGACGTTTCTTATGGGATTTAATGAGCGACAACATTTTGACCCCAAACCGAGAGGATTCTGGGATGTTTGTGGTGTTTTTGTAATAACTCTGGAAGGAAACGTCGCAGACCCATCAAGGTGGTACTCGTACTGCTCGCCTCATCGAGCGGAATCCAAAGATTTGAGAGCATAAGCTATGGGATATGAAATGGACGAGCGACCAATAAAACAACATGTTTTATGGGGTTTAATGCTTTTTGCTATTCACAAAATAAAACCAAAGCAGTAATGCAAATATCTGATTTAACACAGCACAGCAAAATCAGTTGCACCATTCAATTCTGCTCGTCCAGACGGGGAGAATTCAATCACATTTTTTCGATGCGACGTTTCTTATGGGATTGAATGAGCGACAACATTTTGACCCCAAACCGAGAGGATTCTGGGATGTTTGTGGTTTTTTGGTAACAACTCTGGAAGGAAACGTCGCAGACCCATCAAGGTGGTACTCGTACTGCTCGCCTCATCGAGTGGAATCCAAAGATATGAGTGGTTAAGCTATGCGATATGAAATGGACGAGCGACCAATAAAAAAACATGTATTATGGGGTTGAATGCGTTTTGCTATTCACAAAATAAAACAAAAGCAGTCATGCAAATATCTGTTTTAACACAGCACAGCAAAATCAGTTGCACCATTCAATCCCGCTCGTCCAGACGGGGAGAATTCAATCACATTTATTCGATGCGACGTTTCTTATGGGATTTAATGAGCGACAACATTTTGACCCCAAACCGGGAGGATTCTGGGGTGTTTGTGTTTTTTTTGTAATAACTCTGGAAGGAAACGTCGCAGACCCATCAAGGTGGTACTCGTACTGCTCGCCTCATCGAGTGGAATCCAAAGATATGAGTGCTTAAGCTATGGGATATGAAATGGACGAGCGACCAATAAAACAACATGTATTATGGGGTTGAATGCTTTTTGCTATTCACAAAATAAAACCAAAGCAGTAATGCAAATATCTGATTTAACACAGCACAGCAAAATCAGTTGCACCATTCAATTCTGCTCGTCCAGACGGGGAGAATTCAATCACATTTATTCGATGCGACGTTTCTTATGGGATTGAATGAGCGACAACATTTTGACCCCAAACCGAGAGGATTCTGGGATGTTTGTGGTGTTTTTGTAATAACTCTGGAAGGAAACGTCGCAGACCCATCAAGGTGGTACTCGTACTGCTCGCCTCATCGAGCGGAATCCAAAGATTTGAGAGCATAAGCTATGGGATATGAAATGGACGAGCGACCAATAAAACAACATGTTTTATGGGGTTTAATGCTTTTTGCTATTCACAAAATAAAACCAAAGCAGTAATGCAAATATCTGATTTAACACAGCACAGCAAAATCAGTTGCACCATTCAATTCTGCTCGTCCAGACGGGGAGAATTCAATCACATTTTTTCGATGCGACGTTTCTTATGGGATTGAATGAGCGACAACATTTTGACCCCAAACCGAGAGGATTCTGGGATGTTTGTGGTTTTTTGGTAACAACTCTGGAAGGAAACGTCGCAGACCCATCAAGGTGGTACTCGTACTGCTCGCCTCATCGAGTGGAATCCAAAGATATGAGTGGTTAAGCTATGCGATATGAAATGGACGAGCGACCAATAAAACAACATGTATTATGGGGTTGAATGCGTTTTGCTATTCACAAAATAAAACAAAAGCAGTCATGCAAATATCTGTTTTAACACAGCACAGCAAAATCAGTTGCACCATTCAATCCCGCTCGTCCAGACGGGGAGAATTCAATCACATTTATTCGATGCGACGTTTCTTATGGGATTTAATGAGCGACAACATTTTGACCCCAAACCGGGAGGATTCTGGGGTGTTTGTGTTTTTTTTGTAATAACTCTGGAAGGAAACGTCGCAGACCCATCAAGGTGGTACTCGTACTGCTCGCCTCATCGAGTGGAATCCAAAGATATGAGTGCTTAAGCTATGGGATATGAAATGGACGAGCGACCAATAAAACAACATGTATTATGGGGTTGAATGCTTTTTGCTATTCACAAAATAAAACCAAAGCAGTAATGCAAATATCTGATTTAACACAGCACAGCAAAATCAGTTGCACCATTCAATTCTGCTCGTCCAGACGGGGAGAATTCAATCACATTTTTTCGATGCGACGTTTCTTATGGGATTGAATGAGCGACAACATTTTGACCCCAAACCGAGAGGATTCTGGGATGTTTGTGGTTTTTTGGTAACAACTCTGGAAGGAAACGTCGCAGACCCATCAAGGTGGTACTCGTACTGCTCGCCTCATCGAGTGGAATCCAAAGATATGAGTGGTTAAGCTATGCGATATGAAATGGACGAGCGACCAATAAAACAACATGTATTATGGGGTTGAATGCGTTTTGCTATTCACAAAATAAAACAAAAGCCGTCATGCAAATATCTGTTTTAACACAGCACAGCAAAATCAGTTGCACCATTCAATCCCGCTCGTCCAGACGGGGAGAATTCAATCACATTTATTCGATGCGACGTTTCTTATGGGATTTAATGAGCGACAACATTTTGACCCCAAACCGGGAGGATTCTGGGATGTTTGTGGTTTTTTTGTAATAACTCTGGAAGGAAACGTCGCAGACCCATCAAGGTGGTACTCGTACTGCTCGCCTCATCGAGTGGAATCCAAAGATATGAGTGCTTAAGCTATGGGATATGAAATGGACGAGCGACCAATAAAACAACATGTATTATGGGGTTGAATGCTTTTTGCTATTCACAAAATAAAACCAAAGCAGTAATGCAAATATCTGATTTAACACAGCACAGCAAAATCAGTTGCACCATTCAATTCTGCTCGTCCAGACGGGGAGAATTCAATCACATTTTTTCGATGCGACGTTTCTTATGGGATTTAATGAACGACAACATTTTGACCCCAACCGAGAGGATTCTGGGATGTTTGTGTTTTTTTTGTAATAACTCTGGAAGGAAACGTCGCAGACCCATCAAGGTGGTACTCGTACTGCTCGCCTCATCGAGTGGAATCCAAAGATATGAGTGGTTAAGCTATGCGATATGAAATGGACGAGCGACCAATAAAACAACATGTATTATGGGGTTGAATGTGTTTTGCTATTCACAAAATAAAACAAAAGCAGTCATGCAAATATCTGCTTTAACACAGCACAGCAAAATCAGTTGCACCATTCAATCCCGCTCGTCCAGACGGGGAGAATTCAATCACATTTATTCGATGCGACGTTTCTTATGGGATTTAATGAGCGACAACATTTTGACCCCAAACCGAGAGGATTCTGGGATGTTTGTGGTTTTTTTGTAATAACTCTGGAAGGAAACGTCGCAGACCCATCAAGGTGGTACTAGTACTGCTCGCCTCATCGAGAGTAATCCAAAGATATGAGTGCTTAAGCTATGGGATATGAAATGGACGAGCGACCAATAAAACAACTTTTATTATGGGGTTGAATGCTTTTTGCTATTCACAAAATAAAACCAAAGCAGTAATGCAAATATCTGATTTAACACAGCACAGCAAAATCAGTTGCACCATTCAATTCTGCTCGTCCAGACGGGGAGAATTCAATCACATTTATTCGATGCGACGTTTCTTATGGGATTGAATGAGCGACAACATTTTGACCCCAAACCGAGAGGATTCTGGATGTTTGTGGTGTTTTTGTAATAACTCTGGAAGGAAACGTCGCAGACCCATCAAGGTGGTACTCGTACTGCTCGCCTCATCGAGAGGAATCCAAAGATATGAGTGGTTAAGCTATGGGATATGAAATGGACGAGCGACCAATAAAACAACTTTTATTATGGGGTTGAATGCTTTTTGCTATTCACAAAATAAAACAAATGCATTCATGCAAATATCTGTTTTAACACAGCACAGCAAAAATCAGTTACACCGTTCAATTCCGCTCGTCCAGACGGGGAGAATTCAATCACATTTTTTCGATGTGACGTTTCTTATGGGATTTAATGAACGACAACATTTTGACCCCAACCGAGAGGATTCTGGGATGTTTGTGGTGTTTTTGTAATAACTCTGGAAGGAAACGTCGCAGACCCATCAAGGTGGTACTCGTACTGCTCGCCTCATCGAGTGGAATCCAAAGATATGAGTGGTTAAGCTATGCGATATGAAATGGACGAGCGACCAATAAAACAACATGTATTATGGGGTTGAATGTGTTTTGCTATTCACAAAATAAAACAAAAGCAGTCATGCAAATATCTGCTTTAACACAGCACAGCAAAATCAGTTGCACCATTCAATCCCGCTCGTCCAGACGGGGAGAATTCAATCACATTTATTCGATGCGACGTTTCTTATGGGATTTAATGAGCGACAACATTTTGACCCCAAACCGAGAGGATTCTGGGATGTTTGTGGTGTTTTTGTAATAACTCTGGAAGGAAACGTCGCAGACCCATCAAGGTGGTACTCGTACTGCTCGCCTCATCGAGCGGAATCCAAAGATTTGAGAGCATAAGCTATGGGATATGAAATGGACGAGCGACCAATAAAACAACATGTTTTATGGGGTTTAATGCTTTTTGCTATTCACAAAATAAAACCAAAGCAGTAATGCAAATATCTGATTTAACACAGCACAGCAAAATCAGTTGCACCATTCAATTCTGCTCGTCCAGACGGGGAGAATTCAATCACATTTTTTCGATGCGACGTTTCTTATGGGATTGAATGAGCGACAACATTTTGACCCCAAACCGAGAGGATTCTGGGATGTTTGTGGTTTTTTGGTAACAACTCTGGAAGGAAACGTCGCAGACCCATCAAGGTGGTACTCGTACTGCTCGCCTCATCGAGTGGAATCCAAAGATATGAGTGGTTAAGCTATGCGATATGAAATGGACGAGCGACCAATAAAACAACATGTATTATGGGGTTGAATGCGTTTTGCTATTCACAAAATAAAACAAAAGCAGTCATGCAAATATCTGTTTTAACACAGCACAGCAAAATCAGTTGCACCATTCAATCCCGCTCGTCCAGACGGGGAGAATTCAATCACATTTATTCGATGCGACGTTTCTTATGGGATTTAATGAGCGACAACATTTTGACCCCAAACCGGGAGGATTCTGGGGTGTTTGTGTTTTTTTTGTAATAACTCTGGAAGGAAACGTCGCAGACCCATCAAGGTGGTACTCGTACTGCTCGCCTCATCGAGTGGAATCCAAAGATATGAGTGCTTAAGCTATGGGATATGAAATGGACGAGCGACCAATAAAACAACATGTATTATGGGGTTGAATGCTTTTTGCTATTCACAAAATAAAACCAAAGCAGTAATGCAAATATCTGATTTAACACAGCACAGCAAAATCAGTTGCACCATTCAATTCTGCTCGTCCAGACGGGGAGAATTCAATCACATTTTTTCGATGCGACGTTTCTTATGGGATTGAATGAGCGACAACATTTTGACCCCAAACCGAGAGGATTCTGGGATGTTTGTGGTTTTTTGGTAACAACTCTGGAAGGAAACGTCGCAGACCCATCAAGGTGGTACTCGTACTGCTCGCCTCATCGAGTGGAATCCAAAGATATGAGTGGTTAAGCTATGCGATATGAAATGGACGAGCGACCAATAAAACAACATGTATTATGGGGTTGAATGCGTTTTGCTATTCACAAAATAAAACAAAAGCAGTCATGCAAATATCTGTTTTAACACAGCACAGCAAAATCAGTTGCACCATTCAATCCCGCTCGTCCAGACGGGGAGAATTCAATCACATTTATTCGATGCGACGTTTCTTATGGGATTTAATGAGCGACAACATTTTGACCCCAAACCGGGAGGATTCTGGGATGTTTGTGGTTTTTTTGTAATAACTCTGGAAGGAAACGTCGCAGACCCATCAAGGTGGTACTCGTACTGCTCGCCTCATCGAGTGGAATCCAAAGATATGAGTGCTTAAGCTATGGGATATGAAATGGACGAGCGACCAATAAAACAACATGTATTATGGGGTTGAATGCTTTTTGCTATTCACAAAATAAAACCAAAGCAGTAATGCAAATATCTGATTTAACACAGCACAGCAAAATCAGTTGCACCATTCAATTCTGCTCGTCCAGACGGGGAGAATTCAATCACATTTTTTCGATGCGACGTTTCTTATGGGATTTAATGAACGACAACATTTTGACCCCAACCGAGAGGATTCTGGGATGTTTGTGTTTTTTTTGTAATAACTCTGGAAGGAAACGTCGCAGACCCATCAAGGTGGTACTCGTACTGCTCGCCTCATCGAGTGGAATCCAAAGATATGAGTGGTTAAGCTATGCGATATGAAATGGACGAGCGACCAATAAAACAACATGTATTATGGGGTTGAATGTGTTTTGCTATTCACAAAATAAAACAAAAGCAGTCATGCAAATATCTGCTTTAACACAGCACAGCAAAATCAGTTGCACCATTCAATCCCGCTCGTCCAGACGGGGAGAATTCAATCACATTTATTCGATGCGACGTTTCTTATGGGATTTAATGAGCGACAACATTTTGACCCCAAACCGAGAGGATTCTGGGATGTTTGTGGTTTTTTGTAATAACTCTGGAAGGAAACGTCGCAGACCCATCAAGGTGGTACTAGTACTGCTCGCCTCATCGAGAGGAATCCAAAGATATGAGTGCTTAAGCTATGGGATATGAAATGGACGAGCGACCAATAAAACAACTTTTATTATGGGGTTGAATGCTTTTTGCTATTCACAAAATAAAACCAAAGCAGTAATGCAAATATCTGATTTAACACAGCACAGCAAAATCAGTTGCACCATTCAATTCTGCTCGTCCAGACGGGGAGAATTCAATCACATTTATTCGATGCGACGTTTCTTATGGGATTGAATGAGCGACAACATTTTGACCCCAAACCGAGAGGATTCTGGGATGTTTGTGGTGTTTTTGTAATAACTCTGGAAGGAAACGTCGCAGACCCATCAAGGTGGTACTCGTACTGCTCGCCTCATCGAGAGGAATCCAAAGATATGAGTGGTTAAGCTATGGGATATGAAATGGACGAGCGACCAATAAAACAACTTTTATTATGGGGTTGAATGCTTTTTGCTATTCACAAAATAAAACAAATGCATTCATGCAAATATCTGTTTTAACACAGCACAGCAAAACTCAGTTACACCGTTCAATTCCGCTCGTCCAGACGGGGAGAATTCAATCACATTTTTTCGATGTGACGTTTCTTATGGGATTTAATGAACGACAACATTTTGACCCCAACCGAGAGGATTCTGGGATGTTTGTGGTGTTTTTGTAATAACTCTGGAAGGAAACGTCGCAGACCCATCAAGGTGGTACTCGTACTGCTCGCCTCATCGAGTGGAATCCAAAGATATGAGTGGTTAAGCTATGCGATATGAAATGGACGAGCGACCAATAAAACAACATGTATTATGGGGTTGAATGTGTTTTGCTATTCACAAAATAAAACAAAAGCAGTCATGCAAATATCTGCTTTAACACAGCACAGCAAAATCAGTTGCACCATTCAATCCCGCTCGTCCAGACGGGGAGAATTCAATCACATTTATTCGATGCGACGTTTCTTATGGGATTTAATGAGCGACAACATTTTGACCCCAAACCGAGAGGATTCTGGGATGTTTGTGGTTTTTTTGTAATAACTCTGGAAGGAAACGTCGCAGACCCATCAAGGTGGTACTCGTACTGCTCGCCTCATCGAGAGGAATCCAAAGATATGAGTGCTTAAGCTATGGGATATGAAATGGACGAGCGACCAATAAAACAACTTTTATTATGGGGTTGAATGCTTTTTGCTATTCACAAAATAAAACAAATGCAGTCATGCCAATATCTGTTTTAACACAGCACAGCAAAAATCAGTTACACCATTCAATTCCGCTCGTCCAGACGGGGAGAATTCAATCACATTTATTCGATGCGACGTTTCTTATGGGATTGAATGAGCGACAACATTTTGACCCCAAACCGAGAGGATTCTGGGATGTTTGTGGTGTTTTTGTAATAACTCTGGAAGGAAACGTCGCAGACCCATCAAGATGGTACTCGTACTGCTCGCCTCATCGAGAGGAATCCAAAGATATGAGTGGTTAAGCTATGGGATATGAAATGGACGAGCGACCAATAAAACAACTTTTATTATGGGGTTGAATGCTTTTTGCTATTCACAAAATAAAACAAATGCAGTCATGCAAATATCTGTTTTAACACAGCACAGCAAAAATCAGTTACACCATTCAATTCCGCTCGTCCAGACGGGAAGAATTCAATCACATTTATTCGATGCGACGTTTCTTATGGGATTGAATGAGCGACAACATTTTGACCCCAAACCGAGAGGATTCTGGGATGTTTGTGGTGTTTTTGTAATAACTCTGGAAGGAAACGTCGCAGACCCATCAAGGTGGTACTCGTACTGCTCGCCTCATCGAGAGGAATCCAAAGATATGAGTGGTTAAGCTATGGGATATGAAATGGACGAGCGACCAATAAAACAACTTTTATTATGGGGTTGAATGCTTTTTGCTATTCACAAAATAAAACAAATGCATTCATGCAAATATCTGTTTTAACACAGCACAGCATAAATCAGTTACACCGTTCAATTCCGCTCGTCCAGACGGGGAGAATTCAATCACATTTTTTCGATGCGACGTTTCTTATGGGATTTAATGAACGACAACATTTTGACCCCAACCGAGAGGATTCTGGGATGTTTGTGGTGTTTTTGTAATAACTCTGGAAGGAAACGTCGCAGACCCATCAAGGTGGTACTCGTACTGCTCGCCTCATCGAGTGGAATCCAAAGATATGAGTGGTTAAGCTATGCGATATGAAATGGACGAGCGTCCAATAAAACAACATGTATTATGGGGTTGAATGTGTTTTGCTATTCACAAAATAAAACAAAAGCAGTCATGCAAATATCTGCTTTAACACAGCACAGCAAAATCAGTTGCACCATTCAATCCCGCTCGTCCAGACGGGGAGAATTCAATCACATTTATTCGA
Organism: Petromyzon marinus; assembly: GCF_048934315.1. Classification (NCBI taxonomy): domain Eukaryota; kingdom Metazoa; phylum Chordata; class Hyperoartia; order Petromyzontiformes; family Petromyzontidae; genus Petromyzon; species Petromyzon marinus. Next base: position 16,573,525 of record NC_133689.1, read on the forward strand.
TGCGACGTTTCTTATGGGATTTAATGAGCGACAACATTTTGACCCCAAACCGAGAGGATTCTGGGATGTTTGTGTTTTTTTTGTAATAACTCTGGAAGGAAACGTCGCAGACCATCAAGGTGGTACTAGTACTGCTCGCCTCATCGAGAGGAATCCAAAGATATGAGTGCTTAAGCTATGGGATATGAAATGGACGAGCGACCAATAAAACAACTTTTATTATGGGGTTGAATGCTTTTTGCTATTCACAAAATAAAACCAAAGCAGTAATGCAAATATCTGATTTAACACAGCACAGCAAAATCAGTTGCACCATTCAATTCTGCTCGTCCAGACGGGGAGAATTCAATCACATTTTTTCGATGCGACGTTTCTTATGGGATTTAATGAACGACAACATTTTGACCCCAACCGAGAGGATTCTGGGATGTTTGTGTTTTTTTTGTAATAACTCTGGAAGGAAACGTCGCAGACCCATCAAGGTGATACTCGTACTGCTCGCCTCATCGAGTGGAATCCAAAGATATGAGTGGTTAAGCTATGCGATATGAAATGGACGAGCGACCAATAAAACAACATGTATTATGGGGTTGAATGTGTTTTGCTATTCACAAAATAAAACAAAAGCAGTCATGCAAATATCTGCTTTAACACAGCACAGCAAAATCAGTTGCACCATTCAATCCCGCTCGTCCAGACGGGGAGAATTCAATCACATCTATTCGATGCGACGTTTCTTATGGGATTTAATGAGCGACAACATTTTGACCCCAAACCGAGAGGATTCTGGGATGTTTGTGGTTTTTTTGTAATAACTCTGGAAGGAAACGTCGCAGACCCATCAAGGTGGTACTCGTACTGCTCGCCTCATCGAGAGGAATCCAAAGATATGAGTGCTTAAGCTATGGGATATGAAATGGACGAGCGACCAATAAAACAACTTTTATTATGGGGTTGAATGCTTTTTGCTATTCACAAAATAAAACAAATGCAGTCATGCAAATATCTGTTTTAACACAGCACAGCAAAAATCAGTTACACCATTCAATTCCGCTCGTCCAGACGGGGAGAATTCAATCACATTTATTCGATGCGACGTTTCTTATGGGATTGAATGAGCGACAACATTTTGACCCCAAACCGAGAGGATTCTGGGATGTTTGTGGTGTTTTTGTAATAACTCTGGAAGGAAACGTCGCAGACCCATCAAGGTGGTACTCGTACTGCTCGCCTCATCGAGAGGAATCCAAAGATATGAGTGGTTAAGCTATGGGATATGAAATGGACGAGCGACCAATAAAACAACTTTTATTATGGGGTTGAATGCTTTTTGCTATTCACAAAATAAAACAAATGCATTCATGCAAATATCTGTTTTAACACAGCACAGCAAAAATCAGTTACACCGTTCAATTCCGCTCGTCCAGACGGGGAGAATTCAATCACATTTTTTCGATGTGACGTTTCTTATGGGATTTAATGAACGACAACATTTTGACCCCAACCGAGAGGATTCTGGGATGTTTGTGGTGTTTTTGTAATAACTCTGGAAGGAAACGTCGCAGACCCATCAAGGTGGTACTCGTACTGCTCGCCCCATCGAGTGGAATCCAAAGATATGAGTGGTTAAGCTATGCGATATGAAATGGACGAGCGACCAATAAAACAACATGTATTATGGGGTTGAATGTGTTTTGCTATTCACAAAATAAAACAAAAGCAGTCATGCAAATATCTGCTTTAACACAGCACAGCAAAATCAGTTGCACCATTCAATCCCGCTCGTCCAGACGGGGAGAATTCAATCACATTTATTCGATGCGACGTTTCTTATGGGATTTAATGAGCGACAACATTTTGACCCCAAACCGAGAGGATTCTGGGATGTTTGTGGTTTTTTTGTAATAACTCTGGAAGGAAACGTCGCAGACCCATCAAGGTGGTACTCGTACTGCTCGCCTCATCGAGAGGAATCCAAAGATATGAGTGCTTAAGCTATGGGATATGAAATGGACGAGCGACCAATAAAACAACTTTTATTATGGGGTTGAATGCTTTTTGCTATTCACAAAATAAAACAAATGCAGTCATGCAAATATCTGTTTTAACACAGCACAGCAAAAATCAGTTACACCATTCAATTCCGCTCGTCCAGACGGGGAGAATTCAATCACATTTATTCGATGCGACGTTTCTTATGGGATTGAATGAGCGACAACATTTTGACCCCAAACCGAGAGGATTCTGGGATGTTTGTGGTTTTTTTGTAATAACTCTGGAAGGAAACGTCGCAGACCCATCAAGGTGGTACTCGTACTGCTCGCCTCATCGAGAGGAATCCAAAGATATGAGTGGTTAAGCTATGGGATATGAAATGGACGAGCGACCAATAAAACAACTTTTATTATGGGGTTGAATGCTTTTTGCTATTCACAAAATAAAACAAATGCAGTCATGCAAATATCTGTTTTAACACAGCACAGCAAAAATCAGTTACACCATTCAATTCCGCTCGTCCAGACGGGGAGAATTCAATCACATTTATTCGATGCGACGTTTCTTATGGGATTGAATGAGCGACAACATTTTGACCCCAAACCGAGAGGATTCTGGGATGTTTGTGGTGTTTTTGTAATAACTCTGGAAGGAAACGTCGCAGACCCATCAAGGTGGTACTCGTACTGCTCGCCTCATCGAGAGGAATCCAAAGATATGAGTGGTTAAGCTATGGGATATGAAATGGACGAGCGACCAATAAAACAACTTTTATTATGGGGTTGAATGCTTTTTGCTATTCACAAAATAAAACAAATGCATTCATGCAAATATCTGTTTTAACACAGCACAGCAAAAATCAGTTACACCGTTCAATTCCGCTCGTCCAGACGGGGAGAATTCAATCACATTTTTTCGATGCGACGTTTCTTATGGGATTTAATGAACGACAACATTTTGACCCCAACCGAGAGGATTCTGGGATGTTTGTGGTGTTTTTGTAATAACTCTGGAAGGAAACGTCGCAGACCCATCAAGGTGGTACTCGTACTGCTCGCCTCATCGAGTGGAATCCAAAGATATGAGTGGTTAAGCTATGCGATATGAAATGGACGAGCGTCCAATAAAACAACATGTATTATGGGGTTGAATGTGTTTTGCTATTCACAAAATAAAACAAAAGCAGTCATGCAAATATCTGCTTTAACACAGCACAGCAAAATCAGTTGCACCATTCAATCCCGCTCGTCCAGACGGGGAGAATTCAATCACATTTATTCGATGCGACGTTTCTTATGGGATTTAATGAGCGACAACATTTTGACCCCAAACCGAGAGGATTCTGGGATGTTTGTGGTTTTTTTGTAATAACTCTGGAAGGAAACGTCGCAGACCCATCAAGGTGGTAATAGTACTGCTCGCCTCATCGAGAGGAATCCAAAGATATGAGTGCTTAAGCTATGGGATATGAAATGGACGAGCGACCAATAAAACAACTTTTATTATGGGGTTGAATGCTTTTTGCTATTCACAAAATAAAACCAAAGCAGTAATGCAAATATCTGATTTAACACAGCACAGCAAAATCAGTTGCACCATTCAATTCTGCTCGTCCAGACGGGGAGAATTCAATCACATTTTTTCGATGCGACGTTTCTTATGGGATTTAATGAACGACAACATTTTGACCCCAACCGAGAGGATTCTGGGATGTTTGTGTTTTTTTTGTAATAACTCTGGAAGGAAACGTCGCAGACCCATCAAGGTGATACTCGTACTGCTCGCCTCATCGAGTGGAATCCAAAGATATGAGTGGTTAAGCTATGCGATATGAAATGGACGAGCGACCAATAAAACAACATGTATTATGGGGTTGAATGTGTTTTGCTATTCACAAAATAAAACAAAAGCAGTCATGCAAATATCTGCTTTAACACAGCACAGCAAAATCAGTTGCACCATTCAATCCCGCTCGTCCAGACGGGGAGAATTCAATCACATTTATTCGATGCGACGTTTCTTATGGGATTTAATGAGCGACAACATTTTGACCCCAAACCGAGAGGATTCTGGGATGTTTGTGGTTTTTTTGTAATAACTCTGGAAGGAAACGTCGCAGACCCATCAAGGTGGTACTAGTACTGCTCGCCTCATCGAGAGGAATCCAAAGATATGAGTGCTTAAGCTATGGGATATGAAATGGACGAGCGACCAATAAAACAACTTTTATTATGGGGTTGAATGCTTTTTGCTATTCACAAAATAAAACAAATGCAGTCATGCAAATATCTGTTTTAACACAGCACAGCAAAAATCAGTTACACCATTCAATTCCGCTCGTCCAGACGGGGAGAATTCAATCACATTTATTCGATGCGACGTTTCTTATGGGATTGAATGAGCGACAACATTTTGACCCCAAACCGAGAGGATTCTGGGATGTTTGTGGTGTTTTTGTAATAACTCTGGAAGGAAACGTCGCAGACCCATCAAGATGGTACTCGTACTGCTCGCCTCATCGAGAGGAATCCAAAGATATGAGTGGTTAAGCTATGGGATATGAAATGGACGAGCGACCAATAAAACAACTTTTATTATGGGGTTGAATGCTTTTTGCTATTCACAAAATAAAACAAATGCAGTCATGCAAATATCTGTTTTAACACAGCACAGCAAAAATCAGTTAGACCATTCAATTCCGCTCGTCCAGACGGGGAGAATTCAATCACATTTATTCGATGCGACGTTTCTTATGGGATTGAATGAGCGACAACATTTTGACCCCAAACCGAGAGGATTCTGGGATGTTTGTGGTGTTTTTGTAATAACTCTGGAAGGAAACGTCGCAGACCCATCAAGGTGGTACTCGTACTGCTCGCCTCATCGAGAGGAATCCAAAGATATGAGTGGTTAAGCTATGGGATATGAAATGGACGAGCGACCAATAAAACAACTTTTATTATGGGGTTGAATGCTTTTTGCTATTCACAAAATAAAACAAATGCATTCATGCAAATATCTGTTTTAACACAGCACAGCAAAAATCAGTTACACCGTTCAATTCCGCTCGTCCAGACGGGGAGAATTCAATCACATTTTTTCGATGCGACGTTTCTTATGGGATTTAATGAACGACAACATTTTGACCCCAACCGAGAGGATTCTGGGATGTTTGTGGTGTTTTTGTAATAACTCTGGAAGGAAACGTCGCAGACCCATCAAGGTGGTACTCGTACTGCTCGCCTCATCGAGTGGAATCCAAAGATATGAGTGGTTAAGCTATGCGATATGAAATGGACGAGCGTCCAATAAAACAACATGTATTATGGGGTTGAATGTGTTTTGCTATTCACAAAATAAAACAAAAGCAGTCATGCAAATATCTGCTTTAACACAGCACAGCAAAATCAGTTGCACCATTCAATCCCGCTCGTCCAGACGGGGAGAATTCAATCACATTTATTCGATGCGACGTTTCTTATGGGATTTAATGAGCGACAACATTTTGACCCCAAACCGAGAGGATTCTGGGATGTTTGTGGTTTTTTTGTAATAACTCTGGAAGGAAACGTCGCAGACCCATCAAGGTGGTACTAGTACTGCTCGCCTCATCGAGAGGAATCCAAAGATATGAGTGCTTAAGCTATGGGATATGAAATGGACGAGCGACCAATAAAACAACTTTTATTATGGGGTTGAATGCTTTTTGCTATTCACAAAATAAAACCAAAGCAGTAATGCAAATATCTGATTTAACACAGCACAGCAAAATCAGTTGCACCATTCAATTCTGCTCGTCCAGACGGGGAGAATTCAATCACATTTTTTCGATGCGACGTTTCTTATGGGATTTAATGAACGACAACATTTTGACCCCAACCGAGAGGATTCTGGGATGTTTGTGTTTTTTTTGTAATAACTCTGGAAGGAAACGTCGCAGACCCATCAAGGTGATACTCGTACTGCTCGCCTCATCGAGTGGAATCCAAAGATATGAGTGGTTAAGCTATGCGATATGAAATGGACGAGCGACCAATAAAACAACATGTATTATGGGGTTGAATGTGTTTTGCTATTCACAAAATAAAACAAAAGCAGTCATGCAAATATCTGCTTTAACACAGCACAGCAAAATCAGTTGCACCATTCAATCCCGCTCGTCCAGACGGGGAGAATTCAATCACATTTATTCGATGCGACGTTTCTTATGGGATTTAATGAGCGACAACATTTTGACCCCAAACCGAGAGGATTCTGGGATGTTTGTGGTTTTTTTGTAATAACTCTGGAAGGAAACGTCGCAGACCCATCAAGGTGGTACTCGTACTGCTCGCCTCATCGAGAGGAATCCAAAGATATGAGTGCTTAAGCTATGGGATATGAAATGGACGAGCGACCAATAAAACAACTTTTATTATGGGGTTGAATGCTTTTTGCTATTCACAAAATAAAACAAATGCAGTCATGCAAATATCTGTTTTAACACAGCACAGCAAAAATCAGTTACACCATTCAATTCCGCTCGTCCAGACGGGGAGAATTCAATCACATTTATTCGATGCGACGTTTCTTATGGGATTGAATGAGCGACAACATTTTGACCCCAAACCGAGAGGATTCTGGGATGTTTGTGGTGTTTTTGTAATAACTCTGGAAGGAAACGTCGCAGACCCATCAAGGTGGTACTCGTACTGCTCGCCTCATCGAGAGGAATCCAAAGATATGAGTGGTTCAGCTATGGGATATGAAATGGACGAGCGACCAATAAAACAACTTTTATTATGGGGTTGAATGCTTTTTGCTATTCACAAAATAAAACAAATGCATTCATGCAAATATCTGTTTTAACACAGCACAGCAAAAATCAGTTACACCGTTCAATTCCGCTCGTCCAGACGGGGAGAATTCAATCACATTTTTTCGATGTGACGTTTCTTATGGGATTTAATGAACGACAACATTTTGACCCCAACCGAGAGGATTCTGGGATGTTTGTGGTGTTTTTGTAATAACTCTGGAAGGAAACGTCGCAGACCCATCAAGGTGGTACTCGTACTGCTCGCCTCATCGAGTGGAATCCAAAGATATGAGTGGTTAAGCTATGCGATATGAAATGGACGAGCGACCAATAAAACAACATGTATTATGGGGTTGAATGTGTTTTGCTATTCACAAAATAAAACAAAAGCAGTCATGCAAATATCTGCTTTAACACAGCACAGCAAAATCAGTTGCACCATTCAATCCCGCTCGTCCAGACGGGGAGAATTCAATCACATTTATTCGATGCGACGTTTCTTATGGGATTTAATGAGCGACAACATTTTGACCCCAAACCGAGAGGATTCTGGGATGTTTGTGTTTTTTTTGTAATAACTCTGGAAGGAAACGTCGCAGACCCATCAAGGTGGTACTCGTACTGCTCGCCTCATCGAGAGGAATCCAAAGATATGAGTGCTTAAGCTATGGGATATGAAATGGACGAGCGACCAATAAAACAACTTTTATTATGGGGTTGAATGCTTTTTGCTATTCACAAAATAAAACAAATGCAGTCATGCAAATATCTGTTTTAACACAGCACAGCAAAAATCAGTTACACCATTCAATTCCGCTCGTCCAGACGGGGAGAATTCAATCACATTTATTCGATGCGACGTTTCTTATGGGATTGAATGAGCGACAACATTTTGACCCCAAACCGAGAGGATTCTGGGATGTTTGTGGTGTTTTTGTAATAACTCTGGAAGGAAACGTCGCAGACCCATCAAGATGGTACTCGTACTGCTCGCCTCATCGAGAGGAATCCAAAGATATGAGTGGTTAAGCTATGGGATATGAAATGGACGAGCGACCAATAAAACAACTTTTATTATGGGGTTGAATGCTTTTTGCTATTCACAAAATAAAACAAATGCAGTCATGCAAATATCTGATTTAACACAGCACAGCAAAATCAGTTGCACCATTCAATTCTGCTCGTCCAGACGGGGAGAATTCAATCACATTTTTTCGATGCGACGTTTCTTATGGGATTTAATGAACGACAACATTTTGACCCCAACCGAGAGGATTCTGGGATGTTTGTGTTTTTTTTGTAATAACTCTGGAAGGAAACGTCGCAGACCCATCAAGGTGATACTCGTACTGCTCGCCTCATCGAGTGGAATCCAAAGATATGAGTGGTTAAGCTATGCGATATGAAATGGACGAGCGACCAATAAAACAACATGTATTATGGGGTTGAATGTGTTTTGCTATTCACAAAATAAAACAAAAGCAGTCATGCAAATATCTGCTTTAACACAGCACAGCAAAATCAGTTGCACCATTCAATCCCGCTCGTCCAGACGGGGAGAATTCAATCACATTTATTCGATGCGACGTTTCTTATGGGATTTAATGAGCGACAACATTTTGACCCCAAACCGAGAGGATTCTGGGATGTTTGTGGTTTTTTTGTAATAACTCTGGAAGGAAACGTCGCAGACCCATCAAGGTGGTACTCGTACTGCTCGCCTCATCGAGAGGAATCCAAAGATATGAGTGCTTAAGCTATGGGATATGAAATGGACGAGCGACCAATAAAACAACTTTTATTATGGGGTTGAATGCTTTTTGCTATTCACAAAATAAAACAAATGCAGTCATGCAAATATCTGTTTTAACACAGCACAGCAAAAATCAGTTACACCATTCAATTCCGCTCGTCCAGACGGGGAGAATTCAATCACATTTATTCGATGCGACGTTTCTTATGGGATTGAATGAGCGACAACATTTTGACCCCAAACCGAGAGGATTCTGGGATGTTTGTGGTGTTTTTGTAATAACTCTGGAAGGAAACGTCGCAGACCCATCAAGGTGGTACTCGTACTGCTCGCCTCATCGAGAGGAATCCAAAGATATGAGTGGTTAAGCTATGGGATATGAAATGGACGAGCGACCAATAAAACAACTTTTATTATGGGGTTGAATGCTTTTTGCTATTCACAAAATAAAACAAATGCATTCATGCAAATATCTGTTTTAACACAGCACAGCAAAAATCAGTTACACCGTTCAATTCCGCTCGTCCAGACGGGGAGAATTCAATCACATTTTTTCGATGTGACGTTTCTTATGGGATTTAATGAACGACAACATTTTGACCCCAACCGAGAGGATTCTGGGATGTTTGTGGTGTTTTTGTAATAATTCTGGAAGGAAACGTCGCAGACCCATCAAGGTGGTACTCGTACTGCTCGCCTCATCGAGTGGAATCCAAAGATATGAGTGGTTAAGCTATGCGATATGAAATGGACGAGCGACCAATAAAACAACATGTATTATGGGGTTGAATGTGTTTTGCTATTCACAAAATAAAACAAAAGCAGTCATGCAAATATCTGCTTTAACACAGCACAGCAAAATCAGTTGCACCATTCTATCCCGCTCGTCCAGACGGGGAGAATTCAATCACATTTATTCGATGCGACGTTTCTTATGGGATTTAATGAGCGACAACATTTTGACCCCAAACCGAGAGGATTCTGGGATGTTTGTGGTTTTTTTGTAATAACTCTGGAAGGAAACGTCGCAGACCCATCAAGGTGGTACTCGTACTGCTCGCCTCATCGAGAGGAATCCAAAGATATGAGTGCTTAAGCTATGGGATATGAAATGGACGAGCGACCAATAAAACAACTTTTATTATGGGGTTGAATGCTTTTTGCTATTCACAAAATAAAACAAATGCAGTCATGCAAATATCTGTTTTAACACAGCACAGCAAAAATCAGTTACACCATTCAATTCCGCTCGTCCAGACGGGGAGAATTCAATCACATTTATTCGATGCGACGTTTCTTATGGGATTGAATGAGCGACAACATTTTGACCCCAAACCGAGAGGATTCTGGGATGTTTGTGGTGTTTTTGTAATAACTCTGGAAGGAAACGTCGCAGACCCATCAAGATGGTACTCGTACTGCTCGCCTCATCGAGAGGAATCCAAAGATATGAGTGGTTAAGCTATGGGATATGAAATGGACGAGCGACCAATAAAACAACTTTTATTATGGGGTTGAATGCTTTTTGCTATTCACAAAATAAAACAAATGCAGTCATGCAAATATCTGTTTTAACACAGCACAGCAAAAATCAGTTACACCATTCAATTCCGCTCGTCCAGACGGGGAGAATTCAATCACATTTATTCGATGCGACGTTTCTTATGGGATTGAATGAGCGACAACATTTTGACCCCAAACCGAGAGGATTCTGGGATGTTTGTGGTGTTTTTGTAATAACTCTGGAAGGAAACGTCGCAGACCCATCAAGGTGGTACTCGTACTGCTCGCCTCATCGAGAGGAATCCAAAGATATGAGTGGTTAAGCTATGGGATATGAAATGGACGAGCGACCAATAAAACAACTTTTATTATGGGGTTGAATGCTTTTTGCTATTCACAAAATAAAACAAATGCATTCATGCAAATATCTGTTTTAACACAGCACAGCAAAAATCAGTTACACCGTTCAATTCCGCTCGTCCAGACGGGGAGAATTCAATCACATTTTTTCGATGCGACGTTTCTTATGGGATTTAATGAACGACAACATTTTGACCCCAACCGAGAGGATTCTGGGATGTTTGTGGTGTTTTTGTAATAACTCTGGAAGGAAACGTCGCAGACCCATCAAGGTGGTACTCGTACTGCTCGCCTCATCGAGTGGAATCCAAAGATATGAGTGGTTAAGCTATGCGATATGAAATGGACGAGCGTCCAATAAAACAACATGTATTATGGGGTTGAATGTGTTTTGATATTCACAAAATAAAACAAAAGCAGTCATGCAAATATCTGCTTTAACACAGCACAGCAAAATCAGTTGCACCATTCAATCCCGCTCGTCCAGACGGGGAGAATTCAATCACATTTATTCGATGCGACGTTTCTTATGGGATTTAATGAGCGACAACATTTTGACCCCAAACCGAGAGGATTCTGGGATGTTTGTGGTTTTTTTGTAATAACTCTGGAAGGAAACGTCGCAGACCCATCAAGGTGGTACTCGTACTGCTCGCCTCATCGAGAGGAATCCAAAGATATGAGTGCTTAAGCTATGGGATATGAAATGGACGAGCGACCAATAAAACAACTTTTATTATGGGGTTGAATGCTTTTTGCTATTCACAAAATAAAACAAATGCAGTCATGCAAATATCTGTTTTAACACAGCACAGCAAAAATCAGTTACACCATTCAATTCCGCTCGTCCAGACGGGGAGAATTCAATCACATTTATTCGATGCGACGTTTCTTATGGGATTGAATGAGCGACAACATTTTGACCCCAAACCGAGAGGATTCTGGGATGTTTGTGGTGTTTTTGTAATAACTCTGGAAGGAAACGTCGCAGACCCATCAAGGTGGTACTCGTACTGCTCGCCTCATCGAGAGAAATCCAAAGATATGAGTGGTTAAGCTATGGGATATGAAATGGACGAGCGACCAATAAAACAACTTTTATTATGGGGTTGAATGCTTTTTGCTATTCACAAAATAAAACAAATGCATTCATGCAAATATCTGTTTTAACACAGCACAGCAAAAATCAGTTACACCGTTCAATTCCGCTCGTCCAGACGGGGAGAATTCAATCACATTTATTCGATGCGACGTTTCTTATGGGATTTAATGAGCGACAACATTTTGACCCCAAACCGAGAGGATTCTGGGATGTTTGTGGTGTTTTTGTAATAACTCTGGAAGGAAACGTCGCAGACCCATCAAGGTGGTACTCGTACTGCTCGCCTCATCGAGCGGAATCCAAAGATATGAGTGCATAAGCTATGGGATATGAAATGGACGAGCGACCAATAAAACAACATGTTTTATGGGGTTGAATGCTTTTTGCTATTCACAAAATAAAACCAAAGCAGTAATGCAAATATCTGATTTAACACAGCACAGCAAAATCAGTTGCACCATTCAATTCTGCTCGTCCAGACGGGGAGAATTCAATCACATTTATTCGATGCGACGTTTCTTATGGGATTGAATGAGCGACAACATTTTGACCCCAAACCGAGAGGATTCTGGGATGTTTGTGGTTTTTTGGTAACAACTCTGGAAGGAAACGTCGCAGACCCATCAAGGTGGTACTCGTACTGCTCGCCTCATCGAGTGGAATCCAAAGATATGAGTGGTTAAGCTATGCGATATGAAATGGACGAGCGTCCAATAAAACAACATGTATTATGGGGTTGAATGCGTTTTGCTATTCACAAAATAAAACACAAGCAGTCATGCAAATATCTGTTTTAACACAGCACAGCAAAATCAGTTGCACCATTCAATCCCGCTCGTCCAGACGGGGAGAATTCAATCACATTTATTCGATGCGACGTTTCTTATGGGATTTAATGAGCGACAACATTTTGACCCCAAACCGGGAGGATTCTGGGATGTTTGTTGTTTTTTTGTAATAACTCTGGAAGGAAACGTCGCAGACCCATCAAGGTGGTACTCGTACTGCTCGCCTCATCGAGTGGAATCCAAAGATATGAGTGCTTAAGCTATGGGATATGAAATGGACGAGCGACCAATAAAACAACATGTATTATGGGGTTGAATGCTTTTTGCTATTCACAAAATAAAACCAAAGCAGTAATGCAAATATCTGATTTAACACAGCACAGCAAAATCAGTTGCACCATTCAATTCTGCTCGTCCAGACGGGGAGAATTCAATCACATTTTTTCGATGCGACGTTTCTTATGGGATTGAATGAGCGACAACATTTTGACCCCAAACCGAGAGGATTCTGGGATGTTTGTGGTTTTTTGGTAACAACTCTGGAAGGAAACGTCGCAGACCCATCAAGGTGGTACTCGTACTGCTCGCCTCATCGAGTGGAATCCAAAGATATGAGTGGTTAAGCTATGCGATATGAAATGGACGAGCGACCAATTAAACAACATGTATTATGGGGTTGAATGCGTTTTGCTATTCACAAAATAAAACAAAAGCAGTCATGCAAATATCTGTTTTAACACAGCACAGCAAAATCAGTTGCACCATTCAATCCCGCTCGTCCAGACGGGGAGAATTCAATCACATTTATTCGATGCGACGTTTCTTATGGGATTTAATGAGCGACAACATTTTGACCCCAAACCGGGAGGATTCTGGGGTGTTTGTGTTTTTTTTGTAATAACTCTGGAAGGAAACGTCGCAGACCCATCAAGGTGGTACTCGTACTGCTCACCTCATCGAGTGGAATCCAAAGATATGAGTGCTTAAGCTATGGGATATGAAATGGACGAGCGACCAATAAAACAACATGTATTATGGGGTTGAATGCTTTTTGCTATTCACAAAATAAAACCAAAGCAGTAATGCAAATATCTGATTTAACACAGCACAGCAAAATCAGTTGCACCATTCAATTCTGCTCGTCCAGACGGGGAGAATTCAATCACATTTTTTCGATGCGACGTTTCTTATGGGATTGAATGAGCGACAACATTTTGACCCCAAACCGAGAGGATTCTGGGATGTTTGTGGTTTTTTGGTAACAACTCTGGAAGGAAACGTCGCAGACCCATCAAGGTGGTACTCGTACTGCTCGCCTCATCGAGTGGAATCCAAAGATATGAGTGGTTAAGCTATGCGATATGAAATGGACGAGCGACCAATAAAACAACATGTATTATGGGGTTGAATGCGTTTTGCTATTCACAAAATAAAACAAAAGCAGTCATGCAAATATCTGTTTTAACACAGCACAGCAAAATCAGTTGCACCATTCAATCCCGCTCGTCCAGACGGGGAGAATTCAATCACATTTATTCGATGCGACGTTTCTTATGGGATTAAATGAGCGACAACATTTTGACCCCAAACCGGGAGGATTCTGGGATGTTTGTGGTTTTTTTGTAATAACTCTGGAAGGAAACGTCGCAGACCCATCAAGGTGGTACTCGTACTGCTCGCCTCATCGAGTGGAATCCAAAGATATGAGTGCTTAAGCTATGGGTTATGAAATGGACGAGCGACCAATAAAACAACATGTATTATGGGGTTGAATGCTTTTTGCTATTCACAAAATAAAACAAAAGCAGTCATGCAAATATCTTATTTAACACAGCAAAATCAGTTGCACCATTCAATCCCGCTCGTCCAGACGGGGAGAATTCAATCACATTTATTCGATGCGACGTTTCTTATGGGATTAAATGAGCGACAACATTTTGACCCCAAACCGGGAGGATTCTGGGATGTTTGTGGTTTTTTTGTAATAACTCTGGAAGGAAACGTCGCAGACCCATCAAGGTGGTACTCGTACTGCTCGCCTCATCGAGTGGAATCCAAAGATATGAGTGCTTAAGCTATGGGTTATGAAATGGACGAGCGACCAATAAAACAACATGTATTATGGGGTTGAATGCTTTTTGCTATTCACAAAATAAAACCAAAGCAGTAATGCAAATATCTGATTTAACACAGCACAGCAAAATCAGTTGCACCATTCAATTCTGCTCGTCCAGACGGGGAGAATTCAATCACATTTTTTCGATGCGACGTTTCTTATGGGATTTAATGAACGACAACATTTTGACCCCAACCGAGAGGATTCTGGGATGTTTGTGTTTTTTTTGTAATAACTCTGGAAGGAAACGTCGCAGACCCATCAAGGTGGTACTCGTACTGCTCGCCTCATCGAGTGGAATCCAAAGATATGAGTGGTTAAGCTATGCGATATGAAATGGACGAGCGACCAATAAAACAACATGTATTATGGGGTTGAATGTGTTTTGCTATTCACAAAATAAAACAAAAGCAGTCATGCAAATATCTGCTTTAACACAGCACAGCAAAATCAGTTGCACCATTCAATCCCGCTCGTCCAGACGGGGAGAATTCAATCACGTTTTTTCGATGCGACGTTTCTTATGGGATTGAATGAGCGACAACATTTTGACCCCAAACCGAGAGGATTTTGGGATGTTTGTGGTTTTTTGGTAACAACTCTGGAAGGAAACGTCGCAGACCCATCAAGGTGGTACTCATACTGCTCGCCTCATCGAGTGGAATCTAAAGATATGAGTGGTTAAGCTATGGGATATGAAATGGACGAGCGACCAATAAAACAACATGTATTATGGGGTTGAATGCATTTTGCTATTCACAAAATAAAACAAAAGCAGTCATGCAAATATCTGTTTTAACACAGCACAGCAAAATCAGTTGCACCATTCAATCCCGCTCGTCCAGACGGGGAGAATTCAATCATATTTATTCGATGCGACGTTTCTTATGGGATTTAATGAGCGACAACATTTTGACCCCAAACCGAGAGGATTCTGGGATGTTTGTGGTTTTTTTGTAATAACTCTGGAAGGAAACGTCGCAGACCCATCAAGGTGGTACTCGTACTGCTCGCCTCATCGAGAGGAATCCAAAGATATGAGTGCTTAAGCTATGGGATATGAAATGGACGAGCGACCAATAAAACAACATGTATTATGGGGTTGAATGCTTTTTGCTATTCACAAAATAAAACCAAAGCAGTAATGCAAATATCTGATTTAACACAGCACAGCAAAATCAGTTGCACCATTCAATTCTGCTCGTCCAGACGGGGAGAATTCAATCACATTTTTTCGATGCGACGTTTCTTATGGGATTGAATGAGCGACAACATTTTGACCCCAAACCGAGAGGATTCTGGGATGTTTGTGGTTTTTTGGTAACAACTCTGGAAGGAAACGTCGCAGACCCATCAAGGTGGTACTCGTACTGCTCGCCTCATCGAGTGGAATCCAAAGATATGAGTGGTTAAGCTATGCGATATGAAATGGACGAGCGACCAATAAAACAACATGTAATATGGGGTTGAATGCTTTTTGCTATTCACAAAATAAAACAAAAGCAGTCATGCAAATATCTGTTTTAACACAGCACAGCAAAATCAGTTGCACCATTCAATCCCGCTCGTCCAGACGGGGAGAATTCAATCACATTTATTCGATGCGACGTTTCTTATGGGATTTAATGAGCGACAACATTTTGACCCCAAACCGAGAGGATTCTGGGATGTTTGTGGTTTTTTTGTAATAACTCTGGAAGGAAACGTCGCAGACCCATCAAGGTGGTACTCGTACTGCTCGCCTCATCGAGAGGAATCCAAAGATATGAGTGCTTAAGCTATGGGATATGAAATGGACGAGCGACCAATAAAACAACTTTTATTATGGGGTTGAATGCTTTTTGCTATTCACAAAATAAAACAAATGCAGTCATGCAAATATCTGTTTTAACACAGCACAGCAAAAATCAGTTACACCATTCAATTCCGCTCGTCCAGACGGGGAGAATTCAATCACATTTATTCGATGCGACGTTTCTTATGGGATTTAATGAGCGACAACATTTTGACCCCAAACCGAGAGGATTCTGGGATGTTTGTGGTGTTTTTGTAATAACTCTGGAAGGAAACGTCGCAGACCCATCAAGGTGGTACTCGTACTGCTCGCCTCATCGAGAGGAATCCAAAGATATGAGTGCTTAAGCTATGGGATATGAAATGGACGAGCGACCAATAAAACAACATGTATTATGGTGTTGAATGCTTTTTGCTATTCACAAAATAAAACCAAAGCAGTAATGCAAATATCTGATTTAACACAGCACAGCAAAATCAGTTGCACCATTCAATTCTGCTCGTCCAGACGGGGAGAATTCAATCACGTTTTTTCGATGCGACGTTTCTTATGGGATTGAATGAGCGACAACATTTTGACCCCAAACCGAGAGGATTTTGGGATGTTTGTGGTTTTTTGGTAACAACTCTGGAAGGAAACGTCGCAGACCCATCAAGGTGGTACTCATACTGCTCGCCTCATCGAGTGGAATCTAAAGATATGAGTGGTTAAGCTATGGGATATGAAATGGACGAGCGACCAATAAAACAACATGTATTATGGGGTTGAATGCATTTTGCTATTCACAAAATAAAACAAAAGCAGTCATGCAAATATCTGTTTTAACACAGCACAGCAAAATCAGTTGCACCATTCAATCCCGCTCGTCCAGACGGGGAGAATTCAATCATATTTATTCGATGCGACGTTTCTTATGGGATTTAATGAGCGACAACATTTTGACCCCAAACCGAGAGGATTCTGGGATGTTTGTGGTTTTTTTGTAATAACTCTGGAAGGAAACGTCGCAGACCCATCAAGGTGGTACTCGTACTGCTCGCCTCATCGAGAGGAATCCAAAGATATGAGTGCTTAAGCTATGGGATATGAAATGGACGAGCGACCAATAAAACAACATGTATTATGGGGTTGAATGCTTTTTGCTATTCACAAAATAAAACCAAAGCAGTAATGCAAATATCTGATTTAACACAGCACAGCAAAATCAGTTGCACCATTCAATTCTGCTCGTCCAGACGGGGAGAATTCAATCACATTTTTTCGATGCGACGTTTCTTATGGGATTGAATGAGCGACAACATTTTGACCCCAAACCGAGAGGATTCTGGGATGTTTGTGGTTTTTTGGTAACAACTCTGGAAGGAAACGTCGCAGACCCATCAAGGTGGTACTCGTACTGCTCGCCTCATCGAGTGGAATCCAAAGATATGAGTGGTTAAGCTATGCGATATGAAATGGACGAGCGACCAATAAAACAACATGTAATATGGGGTTGAATGCTTTTTGCTATTCACAAAATAAAACAAAAGCAGTCATGCAAATATCTGTTTTAACACAGCACAGCAAAATCAGTTGCACCATTCAATCCCGCTCGTCCAGACGGGGAGAATTCAATCACATTTATTCGATGCGACGTTTCTTATGGGATTTAATGAGCGACAACATTTTGACCCCAAACCGGGAGGATTCTGGGAAGTTTGTGGTTTTTTGGTAATAACTCTGGAAGGAAACGTCGCAGACCCATCAAGGTGGTACTCGTACTGCTCGCCTCATCGAGAGGAATCCAAAGATATGAGTGGTTAAGCTATGGGATATAAAATGGACGAGCAACCAATCAAACAACATGTTGTTGTATATGTGGGCGTGTGAAAATTGATGAAAAATAATTAAAATTAAATGAAATTCAAAATTTGCATTATTAATCCAAAATTATGTTAATTCGTGTAATTATGCGTATAACTATGCTAATTAGAGAGGTAATAGTATTAATTTATACGAGTGGGTGTAGTTGTGTTCATGATAGCCTTTATGATAATCAGGCCCCGCCTCGTTGACGAGGTGGGGTTATCAATCAGGATAACGCAATCAATCGTGTGCAGTTACGCTAGTGTCAATTCGGCCTCGTTGTCTAACTTCGTATTATTGATCAGCATAATACAATGATTCTCGCTTTAACACTCTCCGAGTGTTCATATTTTAGGTCCCAAGTTCATATCATTCGCTTTAAAGTTTAATGAGTGTGGATTGGTGTCTTTATAGTTTAGGTTCCCATGTTCATATCGTTCGCTTTAGTTTAATGAGTGTGTATTGGTGTGTTTATAGTTTAGGTTCCCGAGTTCCTATCTCGTCGCAGGATACAGATCTTATGCAAAAATTTCAGGAAAGAATCACACGACCACTTCTGTATTAATCAATTTATTTTCTAATTAAACCTTAACTATAATATGTATGTGAACTCTCAATCTCGGAACTTCAACACAGTATCCACACGGTATCAAGACAGTATCATCAACGACTGTACGATTTCACTTTGATAACACATGGACCCCGCATAAAGCGATTGCTGTTAGTGAGAGAGAGAGTCAGGACATACAAATACTATGCTACACAAAAGCTTATACATTATAATATGAACGATCATTATGCTTGAAATGGTCAGCACATTATCACAGGCGATTGATTAACATGCAACGGTATTCATATAAAAAGACAATCAAACAGTTATTATTTCCAAAGGCATAAATGTAACAACAGATCCACCGGACAGACTATAAGATTACCGAAATGGCTTAGTGTGAGGGTATGCGGCGGAACATGTTATCTCACGGGAGATTAATTAATTACTTAATTCGTGAATAAGATTGTATGATCAGAAAATCGGTTTAGCACGATTCCTCCCCGGGAGCGTAGCTCCGTGGCGAAGGTGCCAATGGTTAATTAGTATTGATGGATCGGTTGGTAACTTATGCGATTAGAAGCACAGTCCAAAACAAAATATTAAAGAGGGAAATTATGAATATACTTATAAACGACGGACTGTTGTCACACGGTTGATGCTTCCACAGTCAGATGGTTCACGGACTTGAGTGTTCGCTTCTGGTTAAGGACCCGTGTAGGTTTGAGTGATATGAATTGTTTTGAATAGTCAGTGTTTGGAATTAATTATTTGTGTTGCCATACGCTGAAGTTGGCATCGCTTGTAGGAGAAGTAGCCTCGCTCCCTTTAGAGCGGTGAGGTGTGTGGGAGTGCATCATACGTATCGCCGCCCTCCTCCACGCAGCAGCTAGCCTCTGTCCACGGGGGAGAGTTGCTTGATCGCTCTCAGTTCTACTCAGTGGACACCTCTCTCCACTGCTGGATGAGCTGCGCGATCACGCTCGTGCTGGTTCGCTGACAGCAGTTTCTCTCCGCTGTTGGATGATCTGCATCGACACGCTCCCTCTCTCTCTCTGTGTGGAGAACTCGAACGTACTCGCTGCTGGTTTGCTGAAAGCAGGTTTCTCTCCGCTGCTGGATGACTCAGGTCGCACGCGCTCGCACTGGTTCTCTAACAGCAGGTTTTTCTCCACTGCTGGATGACTCCAGTCGCACGTACTCTTGCTCTGGTTTGCAGAAGCTCTTGCTTGGTGCATCGGTCGATCTGCAGCTGGACTCAATGTAAATTAAACTTTCAGCAATGCTCTGTCTTTCAGCTCTTGGAAATCGCACTAGGTGACGCCTCACTACCCTGCGAGTCTTGCCAACGTCAGTGGGTAGCGACGGGGCCACTTTGGCTTCTGCTCGCCGCCCCCTGCTCTGCAGCTCGCCGGCTGGCGACCTGTTGCTCTCGTTCCCGATTGGAACTGCTCCTGAACCGACTCGCTGGTCGAACTCCCCGCGTTCCGACCTCCTCCGAGTCGAAGTCCCCGAGTTCCGACCCCCCTGGTCGAACTCTTCCGAGTTGCTCCTCCGAGTCGAACTGTCTCCCGAGAGTCGACCCCCCGGTCGAACTCTGGTGAGCCGACCCCCCCCCCCCCCCCCCGGTCTAACTCTGGTAAGTTGCTCCTCCGAGTTCCTCTTTTTATGCCCAAAAATCCCTTCACTCGGATCCTGCCCACAAGGCGGGGTTTCTTTCGATTTTTGCTGTGTCAGGATTTGTCCGTATGTATCTGCGTCCGTGTGTGTGTCCGTACGTGTGTCAGTGTGTGTCCTTGTGCATCACCCACGGTATATTCCGTTGTCATACTCCTACCATAAAACCCACAAGTAAAACAATCAAATGTTATCAATTGTCTTGAAGGCGCTTCTCTGTCTGGGTGCACAACCTGGAGGGAGGGCTGATATTCCCTCCGACTTTCACCGACGCACAGAGAAATGGTTAAAAAGTTTTAAGTTAACATTTCACTTCATCAGAGTTCCACAGTTATGATTCTGTATTAGTCCAAGGTCTGGGTCAGCTTCCCGTTGTGGTGTTTGACTCGTGTTTCCCCGAGCGTATACACACTCCTACCCCGCGCTGCGGGGATACAAAGACGGCCGGGATCTTCCTTTCTCTCCGACCCTGGGTTTAACATCGCCCTTTGCTTACGTTGCAGTTTTGCTGTGCGCTTGCATTTCTTTTCCTCTCTACTCTTACTTTAACCCGGCTTATTATTTGCGTATGGGTGGATTAGAGCATTCATGTTGACTTAGGAAAACCTGAGTGTTAGGCTTCGGGTCAAGTCGTATAGAAATTATTAAAATATGTATATACATTTCATATTAAATTAATAGACGGGTGATGGTTACATTGACGTAGCTTGTGGCAGGGTTCAATTGAAGTGGGTATGAAGATCAATAACTTTAGCCTACCCTGTCGTTAAATTCCGACTTTAAGTTACTTTAATAGTAATGCAGAACCAATTAGCTTTTTTGACTTAACTAGATCTAGGCTAACGCAACCTCCCAGTGACCCTGGCTTTGTGTTTACGTCAGCCCCTTGCAATCCGCTGCGCTCGGCTCTCTATCTGCTCCCTCTGACCCTGGGAGGGCTCTGAACGTCAAAATCGTGTTAGTGGGTCAAGGTAAATATGACCTCCACATGCCATGCTGAGGCCTGGTTTGGTGTTTTTATTCATTATTAAAATTAAAAGAAACAATAGAAATATGTATCTATATGTATTGAAAAATTACTTGTTAATATTAAGATGGAAAGGGGGGCATATACAACAGGTGTGGCGGGGGGTGGAGGGTGGTGTGGTGGGGTGGAGGGTGGTGAGGCGGGGTGGGGTGGAGGGTGGTGTGGCAGGGTCGGGTGGAGGGTGGTGTGGCGAAGTGGGGTGGAGGGTGGTGTGGCGGGGTGGAGGGTGGTGTGGTGGAGGGTGGTGGGGTGGAGGGTGGAGGGGTGGAGGGTGGTGGGGTGGAGGGGTGGAGGGTGGTGGGGTGGAGGGTGGTGTGGTGGTGGGTGGTGGGGTGGTGGGTGGTGGGGTGGAGGGTGGTGGGGTGGAGGGTGGTGGGGTGGTGGGGTGGTGGGGTGGAGGGTGGTGGGGAGTGGGGCACATCGTAATGGTGTGGGGTGAGGAGGATCGTGTTGGTTGAGGATGAGGAGTATAGTGATGGTGGAGAGTTATGCGGATAGTGATGGTGTTTCAAGTTTCAAGTTTCATTTATTTAGGTATAGCCCTGTGAGCCATGCGGCTCTTAAGTCGGGTGCAACCGCAACCAACAAAATATGAATACAGAACATCCCAAAGCGACGACGCGCAACAGAAACATCCTGGAATAAACCAGGACATATTCCACACACACAAAAAACGTATTAAAACGCTGTGTGCAAAAATCACAATGTGGTGCAAGCCAACAACAACAACTATAAGACAAATTTTGATTTTGATTGTTTATATATATTTTATTATTTTGTTGTTTCCCTTCAACGTGACTTTACCGAAAGAGCTAAGAATATGAACTATAAGACAATTTAGATTAACCATATGTTTTTAAATCACCAAAAAAAGCTATAAAAAACAATGTAACAACAGTAATCTTAGGAACTGTAATTTTAAATTTAACAATAAACGATATACATAACACTGACGACAAAAACCTGCAGCCATAACTGGCAGCACGACACTCCCAGTGTATGATGTGTGAGTGAGTCAGCAGCAGCGTGAGTGAGTGTATGATGTGCGAGTCACTGTATGATGGTTGAGTCCGTATTAGGTTGAGTGAGTGTATGATGTGTGAGTCAGCGTACGATGTGTTAGTCAGCACATGATGAGTGAGTCAGTGTATGATGTGCGAGTCAGTGTATGATGTGTGAGTGAGTCAGTGGCAGTGTGAGTGAGTGAATAATGTGCTAGTGAGCCAGCACACGATGAGTGAACCTGTGTATGATGAGTGAATGGGTCAGTGGTTGTGCGAGTGTATGATGTGTGAGTGAGTAAGCGCATGATGAGCGAGTCAGTGCATGATGTGTGAGGGAGTCAGTGTATGATGTATGAGAAAGTCAGTGTCGGCTCCCTCTGCTCGCGCGTTGCCCCCCCCCTCCGGCTCCGTCGCCCCCCTCCCCCAGCTCCATCGGCCCTCCCTTGGCTCCGTCGCCCCCCCCTGGCTCCGTCGCCCCCCCCCGGCTCCGTCGCCCCCCCCGGCTCCGTCGCCCCCCCCCCCCGGCTCCTTCGCCCCCCCCCCGGCTCCGTCGCCCCCCCCCGGCTCCGTCGCCCCCCCCGGCTCCGTCGCCCCCCCCCCGGCTCCGTCGCCCCCCCCCCGGCTCCGTCGCCCCCCCCCCGGCTCCGTCGCCCCCCCCCCACCCCCGTCGCCCCCCCCCCCGGCCCCCTCGGCTCCATCGGATCCTTCTGTCGGCTCCCTCGGCCCCTCACAAACGGCCCCACCAGCCCCTGCTCGGAGTGCGGCCCGGGAACGCCCCGGGAGCGCACGCGCGCCTCAGGCGGCCATCTTGGATTCGTTTTCTTGGTCTTTGTCGAGGATGGGTTGGATAGTGATGGTAAGGGGTGGGGCGAAAAGCGATTGTTGTGGGTGGGGAAGATAGTGATGGTGGGGGGGATGGGCATATAGTAATATTTGGGCGTGTGGCGGATCGTGATGGTGCAGGTTCAGGTGGATAGTGATGGTGAGGGGTGGGTGGATTGTGATGGGGGAGATTGAGGAGGGTAGTGATGGTGAAGGGTGAGGCGGATAGGAATGGTAAGGGGTGGGGTTAATAGTGATTGTGGTGGGTGGGGCAGATCGTGATGGCGGTGGGATGGGCGTATAGTAATGACGGTGGGTGGGGCAGATTGTGATGTTGGGGGGTTGGGTGGATCGTGATGTTGCGGCGTTTGTTGGATAGTGATTGTGGGGTTTGGGGCGGATAGTGATGGTAGGGGGTCGGGCGGATTGTGATGGTAGTGGCTGGGTTGGATAGTGATGGTGAGGGGTGGTGAATAGTGATGTTAGGGGGGGGGGGGGGGCGGATAGTGATGGTGAGGAGTGAGGCGGATCGTGATGGGGAAGGGTGAGGCGGATTGTATTGGTAAGGGGTGGGGCTAATAGTGATTGTAGTTGGTCGGGCAGATCGTGATGGTGGGGGGATGGGTGTATAGTAATGGTGGTGGGGGGGGATAGTGGGGATGAGGCGTTCGTTGATGGTGGTGGATGGGGCAGATTGTGATGGTGGGGGATGGGTGGATAGTGATGTTGCGGGGCTGGTTGGATGGTGATTGTGGGGTTTGGGGCGGATAGTGATGGTGGAGGGCACACCGAATAGTGATGATGGGGGTTGGGGCTTACTGTGAAGGTGGGGGGTGAGTGGATGGTGATGGTGGAGGGTGGTTTGGAGAGTGATGGTGGGGGGTGAGATGGTCGGGCAGGATGGAGGGGAGGCGGGGAGAAGATTTTCAGACGAAAATCTTCTCCCCGTGGCAGCGCCTCTTCTTGCTGAGTGAAGGCCTCCCGCAAAAGTCATTATAATATGAGAGGTTGACTCTCAGGTGGCCTCCCACTTCGTAGCCCTGCTCCTCGGCCACGAAGGAGGGGCAAGTCCTCTGGGCCCGCGTCATCACCCCCACCGGAGCTCGGGGACGCTTTGTGGGACGAGCCAAGCAGCTGCTGCTGTTGGGTCCAGCTGCTTTTTTCTGCCGGCGTCGTTGAGGTGACTTCTTGGCTGCTTCCATCTCGAGCCAGATGTCCTTAACAGCCGCCGCCTCCCAGAACCCGACTGTAGGAACTGGCGCAGGGTCGACCTGAGATAACTGAGGCCCGCACAGGCCCAGGCAGCAACAGCAGCTGCACAGCTGTTCATATCCCAGCAGGGGATTCTCGGCTGTCAGGAGGCAGGCGTCGTGGAGGAGGTGGTGGTACTCTGTTGACTCCGCTCCTTCACAGGATTCTGGGGGATGAGTGAGACCTAGGGCACAGTAGGGGGATGTCATCAGCACTGGGCAGTACCTGGACCGTACCCTTAATTATCATCATGCAAGTACTCACATTCGTCATTCAGTCATCCACGTCAACATTCTATGATCATTGTACTTAAACGTCGGCTGCACCCTTAGAATTGCATGGAAAGCTTGTGGGAGGAGCACACGGACCTTGGAATATGTACGTCCCAAATACATCATTGCGAGGGTGACCTTGGCTAGGCAACGCATCTAGACGGCCATGTCATCAATGTTTTTATTGTAATTATATACTAATTATATTTTATATCAAAGTAATTGTAGTGTAAATTTTGATTTAAAGCTTTCGTGACTGCAGTAATTCATATTCTTAGCACTTTCGGTAAAGTCACATTGAAGGGAACATAACACAAACGGTCGAAACGTCGTGAGAATTTTTATTGTTTTATATATATTTTATTATTTTATTGTTTCCCTTCAACGTGACTTTACCGAAAGAGCTAAGATTATAATTGTAGTGTTCTACGATGGGGGCGGAGCCTGCAGAAGACGGGGGCGGGGCCACATAGGCCGTGGCAGTGACGTCACCAGAGGGCGGGGCTCGAGGCCTGGACCGTTGGCGACAGTTGGAGCGGGGAGGCCGTTGCCATGGCTACCCGGGTTTGTTGTTGCCCACCGACATCGCTATAATAAAGACTTTACTTGTTTACTTAGCGCTCGTTTATCATTGATTTACTTATTTATCGTTACCGAGACTATCCTTATGACTTAATTACTTGTTAAATAGATAGCAACTCGTCACGTTCTTTAGAAGGAAAACCAAAGAGGCAAATTTACACATAAGTGCTTCTGGCAGATGTGGCCACAGGCCAAAGAGACACGCACATTGATGTACTCATCGTCGGTATTAAATTATTGTTTACTATCGATCAAGGACGGGCACGTTAAAGCTATTTGAGGAAAGTGAGTGGTGGTGCTGATTGGTACTTGCTATGAGCACCTGCCCCTAGTCAGAATCAGAATCTCAATCTATATTCATACTGGAGGAATACGATGAACTATACAGCTCGTTTTCAAAGATGTTCAGTACCTTGGTTCGCCTCGTAGTCTGCGACCACTTCGGCCCAAGCGGCTGTGGAGGGGGACTTCGCAGGCTTCTCAGAATCCGGAGTCGAAAGGGAGGGAACGGGGGGGAGGCGGAGGAAGAAAATCGTGAAGCGTGCCGCTAAGCATGCTCCTCATATACAGCTACAGAGACGAAGATCCCCCTGGCAGCCTTGGACCAGTGCTGTGCTGAAGAGCAGCACGGCACACCACGCCTGGCCACCTTTGTCTCCCCTATGCTGATGTTTTCAACGGGGGCTCTTTACATAGGTGATGTTTTAACACGTTGAATCAGATACTGTAATCGTTTTGAGTCTGAGTAGACAAAGAGGAGGCCCATGACTTTTTCACTAAATACCAACCACCGTGGAATATAAATTCGCGCTACTCCTCTAGCGACACAACAGCCCTGCCTACTCCCCACACAGGAATCTACACACACACACAGCAACACTCGCTCCACTCACCATGTCAATATCTTTTCGTGCAATATTCTCGTATGAGGTCATCATTTGGAAATCTTGAGCAACGCAAGAACGCAGCTCTCTGCTCAACGCCTCTGCTCAATATGGCAGTTAGGACCACGTGACATCGGTTAGGGCCTCGTGACGGCGCGTCGGACAACTCGTTGCGAGGCAACTGGCGATTTGGGTGACGCCACGGCGAGTCACGTGCTCCTTGGTACACGAATCAGAGAGGAACCCAGCACACGAACCACTCACACGCGCCTCGCGCACCCTTCTGAACAGACTGTTGGTAGAAGGTGCACACACACACCCCAACAAATACACTTCGTATAACAACGCGTGAATACGAATGTAAATAGATGTTCCATTGTCCGAATATTTATTTAAGATACCTACGTACAAATTAATTAGAATATGTATTTATACTGGAGAAATCCAATCAATAACTCACAAACCACCCACCCACCCTCTCAAGTTCTCAAGCATACAATAACCCATTCGCCAAGCCGTGCTGGCCTTCACAGGTGCTTGCTCACAGCACCTGCCCTAATAATCTGTTAGGGCTGTTGGGGGGTAGGTGCTGCGGGATCTGTGTCTTTGTGTGAGCTGGTGAATGTGGGGAGCGGTAGTGTTGTGATTAACGCACTTCGCCACGAAGCCGGCCAATCAGTTCGATTCCCGCTCACGGCAAAGACAAGTGACGATTGTCTGAATCGGTTATTGGCCTCGCTAATTCAGCCTGAAATCAACACGTTGTGTAAACATCACGACTAGGGAGACAAATGCGGCCGGGGATGGTGTTGGTCACTTATGCCCTCGTGTACCGTGCCGTTCTTCATAGGTAGTCGCTAACAGTACCTGCCCCAACATTCTGTTAAGGCTACACGGGGGATCTTTGTCTTTGTTTGTGAAAGTGTGGGGAGCGGTGGTGCAACGGTTAGCGCGCTGCGAACCTGGAGATCAGAGATCTCTGGCGCAGAGCGCGCTCTCATTGGTCCGTGGAGTCGTGACGTGATGCTAAGGGAGCGTGTTGATTGGGGTCGTCAGCTTGCAAAGGACTCGATGGGGAAGCCGTTTTCATAACAAACTCGACGCTCGTGGTTTGTATCATTGCAGAATGCCGCATCAAAGTCAAGTGGCTATGAGCTGCTTTGGTGTCCTTAAGCGCTGCTCCTTTCTCAAGAAAATACCCTTCCAAAAAAAGATACTCGATTAAAACCACGAGAGACCGTGCAGTGGTTGTTTTGGCACCATTCAGTATACATCATCTAAATAAGATGTTAATCTTTGAAACTGCACATTTTTTAAGATGTAATAACGAGGTCATAACAAGTGTCAGATGTAAAACCTCTTTCCATTGTTTGGATTTCACTTCCCCATAATTCGGGTGAAAATTATCGCAACATTCAAATATCGTGTATAGAATATGCTCTTTGTTGAGACCACCACGAATGAAATAGATTTTACTGCATGGTTGTTCAAAACCATGACTCTGAAATCGTTTTGGTACACAACTATGCACTGCGAAAACCTACCGACAGAAAACATGTTTTTGTAACCAAACGCTCAATGCTGAGAGCGTTTGGTTATGAAAATATTCGTGCGAGTGTGCTGCACGGGACTTTGCCTTGGCTCGAGATTAACCACCGGTCTTGCCACGTCCAGACATGGTGAGGACGACGAGGACACATTGAAAAGGAGACTCGGGCTGGTGTACTTCAACTTATTTATTTCGTTGTCACCGCTCGTACATTACAGCAACACTCATCATCAAACCAACCCAGTTCCACGTTTTTCAGTCACTTTGAAACCTCTTCTCCACCAATTACCTTTCTCCCACTTCTCGCTCTTTCCCGATCCGCTCTCCGCACCAATCCGATCCGAGTGTCAACCACTCACTCATCGGATTGCGTTTCGTGCACGTCGTGCTCACACCCCGATCTCTCTTCCCCGCCCGAGCGTGCCGCGTGCGTGACGTGGTGATCCCTGACCTCCGACCCTTGATGCGTTAGGCATGCGTGATGTCGAGTGCGGAAGGTATGCGTGCTGTTTGTGTTGTGCGAGTGTGTGAGGATGGGTGACACATCCTCTATATCACCGCTTTCTCGGTTGAGACAGAGCCCTCCTCGGCTACTGCAGCTGCTGCAGTAGCAGCAGACAGCGCCTCACGCAACCGCGCGTCGCTCGCGACTCCCGAGCAGAGCGCGTGGCTGCGATTCTACGAGAATAAGAGCCCGGTCCACTCTCACGAGGAACTGGCGCGCAACATCAAAACACGTTTCGGGCAATTACCCTTCCCAAAGCACTCTATAATCAGATCGGCACAGCCGCAGAGAACGCAGGAGGGACGCGATATTGTGAGGGACGTGGGCCCCTGGCTCCCCCTCCGGGGGAGGGTTGATCTCGGGAGAGCTGCAGGTTCCGGACTCCTCGCTCATGTGAGAGCCACCGCTATCCAACTGCTCACTCGTGGGGAGAGGGCTACTGCTCCCCAGCTCCTCTCCTCGCGCCGGAGCCCCTCGGGTCCGCAGGTTCTGTTTGGGGGGCATAGCTCGGGGCTGGCGCATGGCTGCCTGGAATCAATCTGTCGCTTCTCAGCCACTCAAACGCGACGTATCCGTTCACACAACCCCACGCACCACTCTCACGCGCTGAACCGGGGGTCAGAGGGCAATTACGTCCTTCGCACACGCGTTGCCACCGAGGGCGGGCAATGGAGATTGTTTAAAGGGCTGTAGGGATAATCCCACGTGTACCCAGGCGAGTCCACCGTCGCTCACCGCGGGCACAGGCTAAACAAAGGCAGTATGGATAATTTTGCGTGTACGCCGCCTGTCTACCTGACGCACACGTTAAACACAAGGGCGGATGAGTAACCTCACGTGCCCCTGTACGAGTCCGCCGCCGCTCGCCACACACACACGCTAATCACGAGCTACGCGCAGGGGCGAGCGCAAACACGTGGGTAAATACACACTCGCGCACAAACACAGGGTACGACGCAGGAACCCCGGTCGGGCCCGCACACAATGGCCGCCTCAACAGAGTTACCCACGTGCAAATCCCCGTACCACGACGAGCGGACTCACACCACCATGTGCCCGTTCCACACTCGCAGAAACCACACAAGGTTTGTTGATCACTGACGATTTATTCCTGGCGTGTCTGTGGGCTACTATTACCCAAGTCAGTCCGGGTCAGCAGGGCAGGTTTAACCTATCTCTCGATGGTCTAAACCTGATCTACCTCGTCCCCTTGGAGTGAAACTCCCCACTCTCGCTTTCGTACTCACATTTCGCCTCCGATGCGTGGGCCGTCGCGGAGAGACGAGGCTGCACGAGGTTCTTGCGGGGAGCGGGGCCTGGCTTCGCTGATACTCGTCCCACGGACGACCCAGTGGCCGGCAAGCTGACTGCTCCGATCGCTCATTTGAGGAGAACGCGAACCCCCATCGTCGCTCTCCTCTCCCATTTTATCCCTCTCTACATCAAAGGTCTGCCCGGCTAAGCCGCGATACCCCACCGCCATTGGTGCGCCCACCTCGGTGCCTTCACAGACGTCCGCTTCCCTCTCTACCCATCAACAGGGGCCGCCGTTGGGCCGTTGCCATTGGCCACGGCGTGCAAGCGTACTTTGCCGGCCAATCGGATGCTTCCCCTGGTGCTCGTGTGGACCTAACCGCGGTGACTGAGTAGCCTTGTCGTGAGCATGCAATTGCACGTCAATTCACGGCTCTGTGGTGTAATTCAACCTGGGGGAAGTCGGACAATTCCCTGGCCCCAGGAAACCGTGAGGGATGTCCCTACGAAGAAGGCCCCTGGGTGAAAACCTGGAGGCCAGGTGACTTCCCCACGAGGTCCTACGTGGGGGGTGTGTGTGTTGTGTGTGCTCATTTTGGGGATGGTGAGGGAGAAGCAGCTTCGGCCTGCACGCTCTCCCGTGGTGGCGTTGCAGGCATGGCTCCGACGGAGTGGCTTCGCTGCTATGGCACCACATAGCCCGCCGAGGTGCCAGTCTCCGTCCCGGGTTGACTGGAGCATCTCGCCTGGGTTGCCCCCACGAGGTAGCGCCGCGGGGTCCGCGGGACTCGCCCGGCCCTCGTGGCTGGCCTCGGGGGTGGTGGCTCCGTCTTTTGGGCTTTTAGCGGCGGTCTCTTCCTCCATTCCAATGGCTCCTCTCGTCCCTCGGCACCTGTGGGCTGGGGAACAAACTCAGAGGCAGCAGGGTTTAGGTGCCATCGTCCCCGCCCCCCCCGGCCTGGGCCGTGACCCCTCGGGGCCGAGCATGGAGGGTGTTGGGACCCCGGGATTTCGGGGTACCCAAACTGCGGGGTTCTCCCTTGCTGGGGCTGCCTTCCATGGTTTTAATTGGCGGACGTTGACCACCATCTCTCGGCCCCTGTCTCCGCCCTGAATCAGCACCGTCCAGGGGGAGATCTGCCGCCCCACGGTCCAGGGTCCGCGCCAGTAGGTGGTCAGTTTCCCCAGCTGTCCAGCCCCGACACGAGGGGTGTATAGCCACACGTTAGAGCCCGCCGAGTAGAAGGGGGGCTCCATAAGGGGCCGGGCGCCCTGCTCTTGGTGCCGATGCGCGGCCTCTCCTTGTGGGTAGGCCCGGCCCCGGGCCCCTCGCAGAGTCTCCATCAGGTGCTCCACGGGGCGGCTCCCCTCATCCCGTTGCAGTGGGGGAACGCCGAACAGCAGATCTGCAGGTAGACGAGACTCACGGCCACACATCATTAGGAACAGGGTCTGTCCCGTAGACGTGTGTACTGTGGTGGCGTAGGAGAACAGGGCATAGGGGAGGTGTTCGTCCCAGTCCTGCTGAGTTGCGGCCACCATGCATTTGAGCTTCCCAGCTAAGGTCTGGTTCATACGCTCCACCATACCGTTCACCTGGGGGTGGTACGCCGTGGTTCGGTCCTTCTGGATTCCGAACTCGCGGCACAGCACCTGAAACAGCTCTGCCTCGAACTCACTACCTTGCTCGGTAATGACCCATTCGGAGATCCCGTGCTTAAGTACGTAGTGCTCCACGAATGCCCAGGCCACCACAAGGGCCGTCTTATCGGGGATGGCCACCGCCACGGGATAGCGTGCGAAATACTCCACCGGTGGGATCGCGGAAATGGCCCCTGTAGGTCGATCCCAACCAGCTGGTTTGTCCGACTGACGCGGAACGGCCTCAGGGGTACCTGATATTGCGCCGCTTTCGGCCCACATTGCTGACACGCGCGGCAGCCCTGTACCCAGGCGGCCACGTCTTGCGCCAATTTGGGCCAGAGATATTGGCGACGCAGGGTCTCCCTAGTGCGCCGTTCCCCATCATGGCCCCCGAGCAGGTGGTCGTGCACCAGCCATAGCAGCTGGGGTCGCACCTGGGCGGGAACACAGATGCACCCTCTTACCACCCCGTTCTGCAAACACAACCGGGCATACAAACCACTCCAGGGTCCTGGTAGGGTGCTCTTCTTTTCCCGCAGGGCCGCTTCCACTGCCGCCAGATCCGGGTCCCGTTGCTGGGTCTGTCTCAACTGCTCGTCGTCCAGGCCCGGGAAGGCGCAGCTGACGTCCTCTTGGATCCGCCCGGTCAGGGTGGGGCAGTCCGTCGGCTCCTTCTGTAGGGGTCTCCGCGGCGCATACTGCACTCTCTCTCGTGAGAGGGGGGTCTCAGTGCGCTCCCGGGGGGGCGTTGCCTGTTGGCAGCGTCCCCCATGAAGCATGGGCAGGCCTCCTCCGCCCTCGTCTCGGCGCATACCATGGGCTGCCTCGACAAGGTGTCCACATTTTCGTGCATCCGCCCAGCCCGGTACTCGATCTGCAGGTTGTATTCCTGCAGCTGCGCCAGCCATCGGGTCATCTGCCCCCGCGGTTTCTTGAATGTGAGATGGAGCTGCAGAGCATAATGGTCACTCCGCACCCGACATTTTCTGCCATACAAATACGGCCAGAACTGTTTACATGTGAAGATCACGGCATACAGTTCCTGACGGGTCACGCAATAGTTCAGCTCGGCCCTGCTCAGGGTCCAGCTGGCGTATGCGATGGCCCGCTCCATCCCATCCTGCACCTGTGACAACACCGCGCCCAGCTCATAGCTGCAGGCGTCGGTGTCCAAAATCAAATCGGTGGAAAAATCCGGGAAAGCCAGGGTGGGGGTATGGGTGAGGTGGTCTTTGAGGGTGGTGAAGGCCGTCAGGCGGCCTCCGTCCACTGATAAGGGTTCTTAGGGGAAGTGAGTTGGGTGAGGGGGCGTGCAATCTCGCTGAATCCCTTTACAAATCGATGATAATAGGTGGCGAGCCCCAAGAATGACCTGATCTCCATCAGGTTCCTTGGCCATGGCCATTCCACTATGGCGCGTACCTTCTCCGGATCGGTGCGCAACCCTGCCTCGCTGATTCGGTGTCCAAGGTACCCCACCTTGTGCTGCGCAACATAACACTTACGTGGCTTGAGTTTGAGATGGGCGGCTCGCAGTCGCTGGAACACCTCTCATAACCTGGACCAGTCCTCAGACAGAGATATACTGAACACTATCACGTCATCCAGGTAAATTAGGCACTGTTCCCACTGCAAGCCCCGCATCACCAGCTCCATCAACCACTGGAACGTCGCAGGCACATTAGTGAGTCCGAACGGGAGTATCCGAAACTCAAACAGTCCCATCGGTTTGGTAAATGCAGTCATTGGCCGATCCTCCTCCGCCATATCCACCTGCCAGTACCCGGATGCTAGATCGAGGGTGGAAAAATACCGCGCCACCGCGAGGCTGTCAAAGGTGTCATCGATGCGGGGGATGGGGAAGGCATCGCCGAGGGTGACTGCGTTCAACTTTCGGTAATCAACACAAAACCGGGTCGACCCATCCTTTTTCATCACCAGTACCACCGGGGCAGACCAGGGGCTAGCTGAGGGCTGGATTATGTTATCTCGGAGCATTTCCACGATGGCATCTTTAATCTGGGCCCGTTCAGGCGCGCCCACTCGGTATGTGGGGAGTTTAATTGGTTGGGCGGCACCGGTGCCAATTTGGTGCTTAACAAGGTCAGTCCGGCCCACATCCGAATCGTGCTCACTGAACACGTCGGCGTCATCGCTCATGAAAACGTTTATTCTGAGCTCCTGGTTTAGCCCCGAATGAGTAGCATCAAACAGTATTTTACAATAAAATATTGATCCCAATGCAGTACACCATATCGACGTGAAATTGGCAGGTGCACTCACTGGATGAGTCGAAGTGTAAAAAGCGACCCATCCAGATACAACAATGCAAAAGCCTACAACACCTGGTATTCCCAGGCAGTCTCCCATCCAAGTACTAACCAGGCTCGACTCTGCTTAGCTTCCGAGATTAGACGAGATCGGGCGCATTCAGGGTGATATGGTCGTAGGCCATGCTTGGAAAGACCTGTCGCACATTCAGATGTATAAAACAATCAACATTCAACTATACTTCTGGAGGTCATCGCTCATAAAACCTTTATTCTGAGCTCCTGGTTGAGCCCCGAAAGAGTGGCATCAAACATTATTTTACGATAAAATATTGATCCCAATGCAGTACACCATATCGACGTGAAATTGGCACGTGCACTCACTGGATGAGTCGAAGTGTAAAAAGCGACCCATCCAGATCCAAAAATACAAAATCCTACAACACCTGGTGTTCCTAGGCAGTCTGCCATCCAAGTACTCACCATGCTCGACCCTGCTTAGCTTCCGAGATCAGACAAGATTGGGCGCATTCAGGGTGATATGGTCGTAGGCCATGCTTGCACACACCTGTCGCACATTCAGATGTATGAAACAATTAAAGTTCAACTATATTTCTGGAAATCATCGTTCATGAATACTTATATTCTGAGCTCCTGGTTGAGCCCCGAAAGAGTGGCATCAAACAGTCTGGATGAGTCGAAGTGTAAAAAGCGACCCATCCAGATATAACAATGCAAAAGCCTACAACACCAGGTATTCCCAGGCAGTCTCGCATCCAAGTACTAACCAGGCTCGACCCTGCTTAGCTTCCGAGATCAGACGAGTTCGGGCGCATTCAGGGTGATATGGACGTAGGCCGTGCTTGCAGAGACCTGTCGAACACTCATATGTATAAAACAATCAACATTCAACTATACTACTGGAGGTTATCGCTCATGAAAACGTTTATTCTGAGCTCCTGGTTTAGCCTCGAAAGAGTGGTATCAAACAGTATTTTACGAGAAAATATTGATCCCAATGCAGTACACCATATCGATGTGAAATTGGCAGGTGCACTCACTGGATGAGTGGAAGTGTAAAAAGCGACCCATCCAGATCCAAATATACAAAAGCCTACAACACCTGGTATTCCCAGGCAGTCTCCTATCCAAGTACTAACCAGACTCGACCGTGCTTAGCTTCCGAGATCAGACGAGATCGGGCGCATTCAGGGTGATATGGTCGTAGGCCATGCTTGGAAAGACCTGTCGCACATTCAGATGTATAAAACAATCAACATTCAACTTTACTTCTGGAGGTCATCGCTCAAAAAACCTTTATACTGGTAGGAACGAAGTTGTAAACTGAGTGTACCAGCCTGCAATAGATTAATGTGTCCGTACGTCCGTCCGTCCCCTTTCAATACTTTAACGAAGTGAAATCTCGTGCTGTTGGGTGTATAAAATCAGTAATAGACAGCGCAGAGACTTGTCCTACCAGCCCACCCTGCAGGGACCTGTTTCTGAGCTCCTGGTTGAGCCCCAAAAGAGTGGCATCAAACATTATTTTACAAGAAAATATTGATCCCAATGCAGTACACCATATCGACGTGAAATTGGCAGGTGCACTCACTGGATGAGTCGAAGTGTAAAAAGCGAGCCATCCAGATCCAAGTAAACAAAAGCATACAACACCTGCTATTCCCAGGCAGTCTCCCATCCAAGTACTAACCAGACTCGACCCTGCTTAGTTTCCGAGATCAGACGAGATCGGGCGCATTCAGGGTGATATGGTCGTAGGCCATGCTTGGAAAGACCTGTCGCACATTCAGATGTAGAAAACAATCAACATTCAACTATACTTTTGGAGGTCATCGCTCATAAAACCTTTATTCTGTGCTCCTGGTTGATCCCCAAAAGAGTGGCATCAAACAGTCTGGATGACTTGATTCGAAGCTTTCGTGACTGCAAGAATTACTCTTTGTTTTTTTCGGTAAAGTCACGTATAAATAAAAAATAATAAAATAACAATAGCGTACGACGTTTCGGTTGCAACACAAGCAGTCATCATCAGGTACAGAAGAGCTAAATTTACGAGAGAGAGGAAACACATAACCCCAGATGTATATACAGACACCCAAGAAGGGGGCGAGGATGGAGTGGGGTGTGAGAGTGGATGGTGTCGCGGTGAGAGTGGATGGTGTCGGGGTGAGTATGGATGTTGGAGAGGTGAGAGTGGCTGGTGTAGGAGTGAGCGTGGATGGTGTAGGGGTGAGCGTGGCTGGTGTAGGGGTGAGCGTGGATATTGTAGGGGCGAGAGTGGATGTTGCAGGAGTGAGCGAAGATGGTGTAGGGGGTGAGCGTGGAGGTTGTAAAGGCGAGCGTGGAGGTTGTAAAGGTGAGCGTGGATGGTGTAGGAGTGAGCGTGGATGGTGTCGCGGTGAGAGTGGATGGTGTCGGGGTGAGTATGGATGTTGGAGAGGTGAGCATGGATGGTGTAGGAGTGAGCGTGGATGTTGCAGGAGTGAGCGTGGATGTTGTAGGGGTGAGCGTGGATGGTGTAGGGTTGAGAGTGGATGTTGTAAAGGTGAGCGTGGATGGTGTAGGGGTGAGAGTGGATGTTGTATGAGTGAGCATGGACAGTGTAGATGTGAGTGTGGATGGTATAGGGGAAAGCGTGGATGGCGTAGTGGTGAGCGTGGATGGTGTAGGGGTGAGCGTGGATGTTGTAGAGGTGAGCGTGGATGGTGTAAGGGTGAGCGTGGCTATTGTAGGGGTGAGCGTGGATGTTGTAGGGGTGAGTGTGGATGGTGTAGGGGTGAGCGTGGATGTTGCCGGAGTGAGCGTGGGTGTTGTAGGAGTAAACGTGGATGGTGTAGGAGTGAGCGTGGATGGTGTAGGGATGAGCGTGGATGGTGTAGGGATGAGCGTGGATGGTGTAGGGGTGAGCGTGGATGTTGTAGGGATGAGAATGGATGGGGTTGGGTGTGGCGTGGATGGTGTTGGGGTGAGAGTGGATGGTGTCGGGGTGAGAGTGGATGATGTCGGGGTGAGAGTGGATGGTGTCGGGGTGAGTATGGATGTTGGAGAAGTGATCGTGGATGGTGTAGGGGTGAGCGTGGATGTTGCAGGAGTGAGCTTGGATGTTGTAGGGGTGAGCGTGGATGGTGTAGGGGTGAGAGTGGAAGTTGTCAAGGTGAGCGTGGATGGTGTAGGGGTGAGAGTGGATGTTGTGGGGTGAGGGTGGATGGTGTAGGGGTGAGCGTGGATGTTGTAGAAGTGAGAGTAGATGGTGTAGGAGTGAGGTTGGATGTTGTAGCGGTGAGCGTGGATGGTGTTGGGGTGATGGTGGATGTGGTAGGGGTGAGCGTGGATGTTGTAGGGGTGAGAGTTGATGGGGTTGGGGTGGGCGTGGATGGTGTTGGGGTGAGAATGGATGGTGTCGGGGTGAGAATGGATGTTGGAGAGGTGAGCGTGGATGTTGCAGGAGTGAGCGTGGATGTTGTAGGGGTGAGAGTGGATGGTGTAGGGGTGAGAGTGGATGTTGTAAAGGTGAGCGTGGATGGTGTAGGGGTGAGAGTGGATGTTGTATGAGTGAGCATGGACGGTGTAGATGTGTGGATGGTATAGAGGAAAGCGTGGATGGTGTAGAGGTGAGCGTGAATGGTGTAGGGGTGAGCGTGGCTATTGTAGGGGTGAGCGTGGATGGTGTTGGGGTGAGCGTGGAAGTTGCAGGAGTGAGCGTGGATTTTGTATGAGAGAGCGTGGATGTTGAAGGGGTGAGGTAGGATGGTGTAGGGGTGAGCGTGGATGTTGCAGGAGTGAGCGTGGGTGTTGTAGGAGAAAACGTGGATGGTGTAGGGGTGAGCGTGGATGGTGTAGGGGTGAGCATGGACGTTGTAAAAGTGAGCATGGATGATGTAGGAGTGAGTGTAGATGGTGTAGGGGGTGAGCGTGGAGGTTGTAAAGGTGAGCATGGATGGTGTAGGAGTGAGCGTGGATGTTGTAGGGGTGAGAGTGAATGGGGTTGGGGTGGGCGTGGATGGTGTTAGGGTGAGTGTGGATGTTGGCGAGGTGAGCGTTGATGTTGCAGGGGTGAGCGTGAATGTTGCAGGAGTGAGCGTGAATGTTGTAGGGGTGAGCGTGGATGGTGTAGGGGTGAGAGTGGATGTTGTAAAGGTGAGCGTGGATGGTGTAGTGGTGAGAGTGGATGTTGTATGAGTGAGCATGCACGGTGTAGAGGTGAGTGTGCATGGTATAGGGGAAAGCATGGATGGTGTAGTGGTGAGCGTGGATGGTGTAGGGGTGAGAGTGGATGTGGTGGGGGTGAGCGTGGATGTGGTAGGGGTGAGCGTGGATGGTGTAGGGGTGAGCGTGGATGGTGTAGGAGTGAGCGTGGATGGTGTAGGGGTGAGCGTGGATGGTGTAGGGATGAGCGTGGATGGTGTAGGGATGAGCGTGGATGGTGTAGGGGTGAGCGTGGATGTTGTAGGGATGAGAATGGATGGGGTTGGGTGTGGCGTGGATGGTGTTGGGGTGAGAGTGGATGGTGTCGGGGTGAGAGTGGATGATGTCGGGGTGAGAGTGGATGGTGTCGGGGTGAGTATGGATGTTGGAGAAGTGATCGTGGATGGTGTAGGGGTGAGCGTGGATGTTGCAGGAGTGAGCTTGGATGTTGTAGGGGTGAGCGTGGATGGTGTAGGGGTGAGAGTGGAAGTTGTCAAGGTGAGCGTGGATGGTGTAGGGGTGAGAGTGGATGTTGTGGGGTGAGGGTGGATGGTGTAGGGGTGAGCGTGGATGTTGTAGAAGTGAGAGTAGATGGTGTAGGAGTGAGGTTGGATGTTGTAGCGGTGAGCGTGGATGGTGTTGGGGTGATGGTGGATGTGGTAGGGGTGAGCGTGGATGTTGTAGGGGTGAGAGTTGATGGGGTTGGGGTGGGCGTGGATGGTGTTGGGGTGAGAATGGATGGTGTCGGGGTGAGAATGGATGTTGGAGAGGTGAGCGTGGATGTTGCAGGAGTGAGCGTGGATGTTGTAGGGGTGAGAGTGGATGGTGTAGGGGTGAGAGTGGATGTTGTAAAGGTGAGCGTGGATGGTGTAGGGGTGAGAGTGGATGTTGTATGAGTGAGCATGGACGGTGTAGATGTGTGGATGGTATAGAGGAAAGCGTGGATGGTGTAGAGGTGAGCGTGAATGGTGTAGGGGTGAGCGTGGCTATTGTAGGGGTGAGCGTGGATGGTGTTGGGGTGAGCGTGGAAGTTGCAGGAGTGAGCGTGGATTTTGTATGAGAGAGCGTGGATGTTGAAGGGGTGAGGTAGGATGGTGTAGGGGTGAGCGTGGATGTTGCAGGAGTGAGCGTGGGTGTTGTAGGAGAAAACGTGGATGGTGTAGGGGTGAGCGTGGATGGTGTAGGGGTGAGCATGGACGTTGTAAAAGTGAGCATGGATGATGTAGGAGTGAGTGTAGATGGTGTAGGGGGTGAGCGTGGAGGTTGTAAAGGTGAGCATGGATGGTGTAGGAGTGAGCGTGGATGTTGTAGGGGTGAGAGTGAATGGGGTTGGGGTGGGCGTGGATGGTGTTAGGGTGAGTGTGGATGTTGGCGAGGTGAGCGTTGATGTTGCAGGGGTGAGCGTGAATGTTGCAGGAGTGAGCGTGAATGTTGTAGGGGTGAGCGTGGATGGTGTAGGGGTGAGAGTGGATGTTGTAAAGGTGAGCGTGGATGGTGTAGTGGTGAGAGTGGATGTTGTATGAGTGAGCATGCACGGTGTAGAGGTGAGTGTGCATGGTATAGGGGAAAGCATGGATGGTGTAGTGGTGAGCGTGGATGGTGTAGGGGTGAGAGTGGATGTGGTGGGGGTGAGCGTGGATGTGGTAGGGGTGAGCGTGGATGGTGTAGGGGTGAGCGTGGATGGTGTAGGAGTGAGCGTGGATGGTGTAGGGGTGAGCGTGGATGGTGTAGGGATGAGCGTGGATGGTGTAGGGATGAGCGTGGATGGTGTAGGGGTGAGCGTGGATGTTGTAGGGATGAGAATGGATGGGGTTGGGTGTGGCGTGGATGGTGTTGGGGTGAGAGTGGATGGTGTCGGGGTGAGAGTGGATGATGTCGGGGTGAGAGTGGATGGTGTCGGGGTGAGTATGGATGTTGGAGAAGTGATCGTGGATGGTGTAGGGGTGAGCGTGGATGTTGCAGGAGTGAGCTTGGATGTTGTAGGGGTGAGCGTGGATGGTGTAGGGGTGAGAGTGGAAGTTGTCAAGGTGAGCGTGGATGGTGTAGGGGTGAGAGTGGATGTTGTGGGGTGAGGGTGGATGGTGTAGGGGTGAGCGTGGATGTTGTAGAAGTGAGAGTAGATGGTGTAGGAGTGAGGTTGGATGTTGTAGCGGTGAGCGTGGATGGTGTTGGGGTGATGGTGGATGTGGTAGGGGTGAGCGTGGATGTTGTAGGGGTGAGAGTTGATGGGGTTGGGGTGGGCGTGGATGGTGTTGGGGTGAGAATGGATGGTGTCGGGGTGAGAATGGATGTTGGAGAGGTGAGCGTGGATGTTGCAGGAGTGAGCGTGGATGTTGTAGGGGTGAGAGTGGATGGTGTAGGGGTGAGAGTGGATGTTGTAAAGGTGAGCGTGGATGGTGTAGGGGTGAGAGTGGATGTTGTATGAGTGAGCATGGACGGTGTAGATGTGTGGATGGTATAGAGGAAAGCGTGGATGGTGTAGAGGTGAGCGTGAATGGTGTAGGGGTGAGCGTGGCTATTGTAGGGGTGAGCGTGGATGGTGTTGGGGTGAGCGTGGAAGTTGCAGGAGTGAGCGTGGATTTTGTATGAGAGAGCGTGGATGTTGAAGGGGTGAGGTAGGATGGTGTAGGGGTGAGCGTGGATGTTGCAGGAGTGAGCGTGGGTGTTGTAGGAGAAAACGTGGATGGCGTAGGGGTGAGCGTGGATGGTGTAGGGGTGAGCATGGACGTTGTAAAAGTGAGCATGGATGATGTAGGAGTGAGTGTAGATGGTGTAGGGGGTGAGCGTGGAGGTTGTAAAGGTGAGCATGGATGGTGTAGGAGTGAGCGTGGATGTTGTAGGGGTGAGAGTGAATGGGGTTGGGGTGGGCGTGGATGGTGTTAGGGTGAGTGTGGATGTTGGCGAGGTGAGCGTTGATGTTGCAGGGGTGAGCGTGAATGTTGCAGGAGTGAGCGTGAATGTTGTAGGGGTGAGCGTGGATGGTGTAGGGGTGAGAGTGGATGTTGTAAAGGTGAGCGTGGATGGTGTAGTGGTGAGAGTGGATGTTGTATGAGTGAGCATGCACGGTGTAGAGGTGAGTGTGCATGGTATAGGGGAAAGCATGGATGGTGTAGTGGTGAGCGTGGATGGTGTAGGGGTGAGAGTGGATGTGGTGGGGGTGAGCGTGGATGTGGTAGGGGTGAGCGTGGATGGTGTAGGGGTGAGCGTGGATGGTGTAGGAGTGAGCGTGGATGGTGTAGGGGTGAGCGTGGATGGTGTAGGCGTGAGCGTGGATGGTATAGGAGTGAGCGTGGACATTGTAAAGGTGAGCGTGGATGGTGTTGGGGTGAGCGTGGATGTTGCAGGAGTGAGCGTGGATGTTGTAGGGGTGAGCGTGGATGGTGTAGGGGTGAGAGTGGATGTTATAAAGGTGAGCGTGGATGGTGTAGGGGTGAGAGTGGATGTTGTGGGGTGAGGGTGGATGGTGTAGGAGTGAGCGTGGATGTTGTAGAAGTGAGAGTAGATGGTGTAGGAGTGAGGTTGGATGTTGTAGCGGTGAGCGTGGATGGTGTTGGGGTGATGGTGGATGTGGTAGGGGTGAGCGTGGATGTTGTAGGGGTGAGAGTTGATGGGGTTGGGGTGGGCGTGGATGGTGTTGGGGTGAGAATGGATGGTGTCGGGGTGAGAATGGATGTTGGAGAGGTGAGCGTGGATGTTGCAGGAGTGAGCGTGGATGTTGTAGGGGTGAGAGTGGATGGTGTAGGGGTGAGAGTGGATGTTGTAAAGGTGAGCGTGGATGGTGTAGGGGTGAGAGTGGATGTTGTATGAGTGAGCATGGACGGTGTAGATGTGTGGATGGTATAGGGGAAAGCGTGGATGGTGTAGAGGTGAGCGTGAATGGTGTAGGGGTGAGCGTGGCTATTGTAGGGGTGAGCGTGGATGGTGTTGGGGTGAGCGTGGAAGTTGCAGGAGTGAGCGTGGATTTTGTATGAGAGAGCGTGGATGTTGAAGGGGTGAGGGTGGATGGTGTAGGGGTGAGCGTGGATGTTGCAGGAGTGAGCGTGGGTGTTGTAGGAGAAAACGTGGATGGTGTAGGGGTGAGTGTGGATGGTGTAGGGGTGAGCATGGACGTTGTAAAAGTGAGCATGGATGATGTAGGAGTGAGTGTAGATGGTGTAGGGGGTGAGCGTGGAGGTTGTAAAGGTGAGCATGGATGGTGTAGGAGTGAGCGTGGATGTTGTAGGGGTGAGAGTGAATGGGGTTGGGGTGGGCGTGGATGGTGTTAGGGTGAGTGTGGATGTTGGCGAGGTGAGCGTTGATGTTGCAGGGGTGAGCGTGAATGTTGCAGGAGTGAGCGTGAATGTTGTAGGGGTGAGCGTGGATGGTGTAGGGGTGAGAGTGGATGG
This sequence comes from Petromyzon marinus, assembly GCF_048934315.1. Lineage (NCBI taxonomy): Eukaryota > Metazoa > Chordata > Hyperoartia > Petromyzontiformes > Petromyzontidae > Petromyzon > Petromyzon marinus. Next base: position 16,615,462 of record NC_133689.1, read on the forward strand.
GGTTGGGGTGGTCGTGGATGGTGTGGGGGGTGAGAGTGGATGGTGTCGGGGTGAGAGTGGATGGTGCCGGGGTGAGTATGGATGTTGGAGAGGTGAGCGTGGATGGTGTAGGGGTGAGCGTGGATGGTGTAGGGGTGAGCGTGGATGTTGCAGGAGTGAGCGTGGATGTTGTAGGGGTGAGCGTGGATGGTGTAGGGGTGAGAGTGGCTATTGTAGGGGTGAGCGTGGATGGTGTAGTGGTGAGAGTGGATGTTGTATGAGTGAGCATGCACGGTGTAGAGGTGAGTGTGCATGGTATAGGGGAAAGCATGGATGGTGTAGTGGTGAGCGTGGATGGTGTAGGGGTGAGAGTGAATGGGGTTGGGGTGAGTGTGGATGGTGTTGGGGTGAGTGTGGATGTTGGCGAGGTGAGCGTGGATGTTGCAGGAGTGAGCGTGGGTGTTGTAGGAGTAAACGTGGATGGTGTAGGGGTGAGCGTGGATGGTGTAGGGGTGAGCGTGGATGGTGTAGGCGTGAGCGTGGATGGTATAGGAGTGAGCGTGGACATTGTAAAGGTGAGCGTGGATGGTGTTGGGGTGAGCGTGGATGTTGCAGGAGTGAGCGTGGATGTTGTAGGGGTGAGCGTGGATGGTGTAGGGGTGAGAGTGGATGTTATAAAGGTGAGCGTGGAAGGTGTAGGGGTGAGAGTGGATGTTGTGGGGTGAGGGTGGATGGTGTAGGGGTGAGCGTGGATGTTGTAGAAGTGAGAGTAGATGGTGTAGGAGTGAGGTTGGATGTTGTAGCGGTGAGCGTGGATGGTGTTGGGGTGATGGTGGATGTGGTAGGGGTGAGCGTGGATGTTGTAGGGGTGAGAGTGGATGGGGTTGGGGTGGGCGTGGATGGTGTTGGGTTGAGAGTGGATGGTGTCGGGGTGAGAATGGATGTTGGAGAGGTGAGCGTGGATGTTGAAGGAGTGAGCGTGGATGTTGTAGGGGTGAGAGTGGATGGTGTAGGGGTGAGAGTGGATGTTGTAAAGGTGAGCGTGGATGGTGTAGGGGTGAGAGTGGATGTTGTATGAGTGAGCATGGACGATGTAGATGTGTGGATGGTATAGGGGAAAGCGTGGATGGTGTAGTGGTGAGCGTGGATTGTGTAGGGGTGAGCGTGGATGTTGTAGAGGTGAGCGTGAATGGTGTAGGGGTGAGCGTGGCTATTGTAGGGGTGAGCGTGGATGGTGTAGGGGTGAGCGTGGCTATTGTAGGGGTGAGCGTGGATGGTGTAGGGGTGAGCTTGGATGGTGTAGGAGTGAGCGTGGATGGTGTAGGGGTGAGCGTGGATGGTGTAGAGGTGAGCGTAGATGGTGTAGGGGGTGAGCGTGGAGGTTGTAAAGGTGAGCGTGGATGTTGTAGGGGTGAGAGTGGATGGGGTTGGGGTGGTCGTGGATGGTGTGGGGGGTGAGAGTGGATGGTGTCGGGGTGAGAGTGGATGGTGTCGGGGTGAGTATGGATGTTGGAGAGGTGAGCGTGGATGGTGTAGGGGTGAGCGTGGATGGTGTAGGGGTGAGCGTGGATGTTGCAGGAGTGAGCGTGGATGTTGTAGGGGTGAGCGTGGATGGTGTAGGGGTGAGAGTGGATGTTGTAAAGGTGAGAGTGGAAGGTGTAGGGGTGAGAGTGGATGTTGTATGAGTGAGCATGGACGGTGTAGATGTGAGTGTGCATGGTATAGGGGAAAGCGTGGATGGTGTAGTGGTGAGCGTGGATGGTGTAGGGGTGAGCGTGGATGTTGTAGAGGCGAGCGTGGATGGTGTAAAGGTGAGCGTGGCTATTGTAGGGGTGAGCGTGGATGGTGTAGGGGTGAGTGTGGATGTTGCAGGAGTGAGCGTGTATTTTGTATGAGAGAGCGTGGATGTTGAAGGAGTGAGCGTGGGTGTTGTAGGAGTAAACGTGGATGGTGTAGGGGTGAGTGTGGATGGTGTAGGGGTGAGCGTGGACATTGTAAAGGTGAGCATGGATGATGTAGGAGTGAGCGTAGATGGTTAGGGGGTGAGCGTGGATGTTGCAGGGGTGAGCGTGGATATTGCAGGAGTGAGCGTGAATGTTGTAGGGGTGAGCGTGGATGGTGTAGGGGTGAGCGCGGCTATTGTAGGGGTGAGCGTGGATGGTGTAGGGGTGAGCTTGGATGGTGTAGGAGTGAGCGTGGACGTTGTAAAGGTGAGCATGGATGATGTAGGAGTGAGCATAGATGGTGTAGGGCGTGAGAGTGGGGGTTGTAAAGGTGAGCATGGATGGTGGAGTGAGCGTGGATGTTGTAGGGGTGAGCGTGGATATTGCAGGAGTGAGCGTGAATGTTGTAGGGGTGAGCGTGGATGGTGTAGGGGTGAGCGCGGCTATTGTAGGGGTGAGCGTGGATGGTGTAGGGGTGAGCTTGGATGGTGTAGGAGTGAGCGTGGACGTTGTAAAGGTGAGCATGGATGATGTAGGAGTGAGCATAGATGGTGTAGGGCGTGAGAGTGGGGGTTGTAAAGGTGAGCATGGATGGTGGAGTGAGCGTGGATGTTGTAGGGGTGAGAGTGAATGGGGTTGGGGTGAGCGTGGATGGTGTTGGGGTGAGTGTGGATGTTGGCGAGGTGAGCGTGGATGTTGCAGGAGTGAGCGTGGGTGTTGTAGGAGTAAACGTGGATGGTGTAGGGGTGAGCGTGGATGGTGTAGGGGTGAGCATGGACTTTGTAAAGGTGAGCATGGATGGTGTAGGAGTGAGCGTGGATGTTGTAGGGGTTAGAGTGGATGGGGTTGGGGTGGGCGTGGATGGTGTTGGGGTGAGAGTGGATGGTGTCGGGGTGAGTATGGATGTTGGAGAGGTGAGCGTGGATTGTGTAGGGGTGAGCATTGATGATGTAGGAGTGAGCGTAGATGGTGTAGGGGGTGAGCGTGGATGTTGCAGGGGTGAGTGTGGATATTGCAGGAGTGAGCGTGAATGTTGTAGGCGTGAGTGTGGATGGTGTAGGGGTGAGCGTGGCTATTGTAGGGGGTGAGCGTGGATGGTGTAGGGGTGAGCTTGGATGGTGTAGGATTGAGCGTGGATGGTGTAGGGGTGAGCGTGGATGGTGTAGGGGTGAGCGTAGATGGTGTAGGGGGTGAGCGTGGAGGTTGTAAAGGTGAGCGTGGAGGTTGTAAAGGTGAGCGTGGATGGTGTACGAGTGAGCGTGGATGTTGTAGGGGTGAGAGTGGATGGGGTTGGGGTGGGCGTGGATGGTGTGGGGGGTGAGAGTGGATGGTGTCGGGGTGAGAGTGGATGGTGTCGGGGTGAGTATGGATGTTGGAGAGGTGAGCGTGGATGGTGTAGGGGTGAGCGTGGATGGTGTAGGGGTGAGCGTGGATGTTGCAGGAGTGAGCGTGGATGTTGTAGGGGTGAGCGTGGATGGTGTAGGGGTGAGAGTGGATGTTGTAAAGGTGAGCGTGGATGGTGTAGGGGTGAGAGTGGATGTTGTATGAGTGAGCATGGACGGTGTAGATGTGAGTGTGGATGGTATAGGGGAAAGCGTGGACGGTGTAGGGGAAAGCGTGGATGGTGTAGGGGTGAGCGTGGATGTTGTAGAAGTGAGAGCAGATGGTGTAGGAGTGAGGTTGGATGTTGTAGCGGTGATCGTGGATGGTGTTGGGGTGATGGTGGATGTGGTAGGGGTGAGCGTGGATGTTGTAGAGGTGAGAGTGGATGGGGTTGGGGTGGGCATGGATGGTGTTGGGGTGAGAGTGGATGGTGTCGGGGTGAGAATGGATGTTGGAGAGGTGAGCGTGGATGTTGCAGGAGTGAGTGTGAATGTTGTATGGGTGAGCGTGGATGGTATAGGGGTGAGAGTGGATGTTGTAAAGGTGAGCGTGGATGGTGTAGCGGTGAGAGTGGATGTTGTATGAGTGAGGATGCACGGTGTAGAGGTGAGTGTGGATGGTATAGGGGAAAGCGTGGATGGTGTAGTGGTGAGCGTGGATGGTGTAGGGGTGAGCGTGGATGTTGTAGAGGCGAGCGTGGATGGTGTAAGGGTGAGCGTGGCTATTGTAGGGGTGAGCGTGGATGGTGTAGGGGTGAGCGTGGATGTTGCAGGAGTGAGCGTGGATTTTGTATGAGAGAGCGTGGACGTTGCAGGAGTGAGCGTGGGTGTTGTAGGAGTAAACGTGGATGGTGTAGGAGTGAGTGTGGATGGTGTAGGGGTGAGCGTGGCTATTGTAGGGGTGAGCGTGGATGGTGTAGGGGTGAGCTTGGATGGTGTAGGAGTGAGCGTGGACGTTGTAAAGGTGAGCATGGATGATGTAGGAGTGAGCATAGATGGTGTAGGGCGTGAGAGTGGGGGTTGTAAAGGTGAGCATGGATGGTGGAGTGAGCGTGGATGTTGTAGGGGTGAGAGTGAATGGGGTTGGGGTGAGCGTGGATGGTGTTGGGGTGAGTGTGGATGTTGGCGAGGTGAGCGTGGATGTTGCAGGAGTGAGCGTGGGTGTTGTAGGAGTAAACGTGGATGGTGTAGGGGTGAGCGTGGATGGTGTAGGGGTGAGCATGGACTTTGTAAAGGTGAGCATGGATGGTGTAGGAGTGAGCGTGGATGTTGTAGGGGTTAGAGTGGATGGGGTTGGGGTGGGCGTGGATGGTGTTGGGGTGAGAGTGGATGGTGTCGGGGTGAGTATGGATGTTGGAGAGGTGAGCGTGGATTGTGTAGGGGTGAGCGTGGATGTTGTAGGAGTGAGCGTGGATGTTGTAGGGGTGGGCGTGGATGGTGTAGGGGTGAGAGTGGATGTTGTAAAGGTGAGGGTGGATGGTGTAGGGGTGAGCGTGGATGTTGTAGAAGTGAGCGTAGATGGTGTAGGAGTGAGGGTGGATGTTGTAGCGGTGAGCGTGGATGGTGTTGGGGTGTGGGTGGATGTTGTAGGGGTGAGCGTGGATGTTGTCGGGGTGAGGGTGGATGGTGTAGAGGTGAGTGTGGATGTTGTAGAGGTGAGCGTGGATGGTGTAGGGGTGAGCGTGGCTATTGTAGGGGTGAGCGTGGATGGTGTAGGGGTGAGCGTGGATGTTGCAGGAGTGAACGTGGGTGTTGTAGGAGTAAACGTGGATGGTGTAGGGGTGAGCGTGGATGGTGTAGGGGTGAGCGTGGACGTTGTAAAGGTGAGCATTGATGATGTAGGAGTGAGCGTAGATGGTGTAGGGGGTGAGCGTGGATGTTGCAGGGGTGAGTGTGGATATTGCAGGAGTGAGCGTGAATGTTGTAGGCGTGAGCGTGGATGGTGTAGGGGTGAGCGTGGCTATTGTAGGGGGTGAGCGTGGATGGTGTAGGGGTGAGCTTGGATGGTGTAGGATTGAGCATGGATGGTGTAGGGGTGAGCGTGGATGGTGTAGGGGTGAGCGTAGATGGTGTAGGGGGTGAGCGTGGAGGTTGTAAAGGTGAGCGTGGAGGTTGTAAAGGTGAGCGTCGATGGTGTACGAGTGAGCGTGGATGTTGTAGGGGTGAGAGTGGATGGGGTTGGGGTGGGCGTGGATGGTGTGGGGGGTGAGAGTGGATGGTGTCGGGGTGAGAGTGGATGGTGTCGGGGTGAGTATGGATGTTGGAGAGGTGAGCGTGGATGGTGTAGGGGTGAGCGTGGATGGTGTAGGGGTGAGCGTGGATGTTGCAGGAGTGAGCGTGGATGTTGTAGGGGTGAGCGTGGATGGTGTAGGGGTGAGAGTGGATGTTGTAAAGGTGAGCGTGGATGGTGTAGGGGTGAGAGTGGATGTTGTATGAGTGAGCATGGACGGTGTAGATGTGAGTGTGGATGGTATAGGGGAAAGCGTGGACGGTGTAGGGGAAAGCGTGGATGGTGTAGGGGTGAGCGTGGATGTTGTAGAAGTGAGAGCAGATGGTGTAGGAGTGAGGTTGGATGTTGTAGCGGTGAGCGTGGATGGTGTTGGGGTGATGGTGGATGTGGTAGGGGTGAGCGTGGATGTTGTAGAGGTGAGAGTGGATGGGGTTGGGGTGGGCATGGATGGTGTTGGGGTGAGAGTGGATGGTGTCGGGGTGAGAATGGATGTTGGAGAGGTGAGCGTGGATGTTGCAGGAGTGAGTGTGAATGTTGTATGGGTGAGCGTGGATGGTATAGGGGTGAGAGTGGATGTTGTAAAGGTGAGCGTGGATGGTGTAGCGGTGAGAGTGGATGTTGTATGAGTGAGGATGCACGGTGTAGAGGTGAGTGTGGATGGTATAGGGGAAAGCGTGGATGGTGTAGTGGTGAGCGTGGATGGTGTAGGGGTGAGCGTGGATGTTGTAGAGGCGAGCGTGGATGGTGTAAGGGTGAGCGTGGCTATTGTAGGGGTGAGCGTGGATGGTGTAGGGGTGAGCGTGGATGTTGCAGGAGTGAGCGTGGATTTTGTATGAGAGAGCGTGGACGTTGCAGGAGTGAGCGTGGGTGTTGTAGGAGTAAACGTGGATGGTGTAGGGGTGAGTGTGGATGGTGTAGGGGTGAGCGTGGACGTTGTAAAGGTGAGCATGGATGATGTAGGAGTGAGCGTAGATGGTTAGGGGGTGAGCGTGGATGTTGCAGGGGTGAGCGTGGATATTGCAGGAGTGAGTGTGAATGTTGTAGGGGTGAGCGTGGATGGTGTAGGGGTGAGCGTGGCTATTGTAGGGGTGAGCGTGGATGGTGTAGGGGTGAGCTTGGATGGTGTAGGAGTGAGCGTGGACGTTGTAAAGGTGAGCATGAATGATGTAGGAGTGAGCGTAGATGGTGTAGGGGGTGAGCGTGGGGGTTGTAAAGGTGAGCATGGATGGTGTAGGAGTGAGCGTGGATGTTGTAGGGGTGAGAGTGAATGGGGTTGGGGTGAGCGTGGATGGTGTTGGGGTGAGTGTGGATGTTGGCGAGGTGAGCGTGGATGTTGCAGGAGTGAGCGTGGGTGTTGTAGGAGTAAACGTGGATGGTGTAGGGGTGAGCGTGGATGGTGTAGGGGTGAGCATGGACTTTGTAAAGGTGAGCATGGATGGTGTAGGAGTGAGCGTGGATGTTGTAGGGGTTAGAGTGGATGGGGTTGGGGTGGGCGTGGATGGTGTTGGGGTGAGAGTGGATGGTGTCGGGGTGAGTATGGATGTTGGAGAGGTGAGCATGGATGGTGTAGGGGTGAGCGTGGATGTTGTAGGAGTGAGCGTGGATGTTGTAGGGGTGGGCGTGGATGGTGTAGGGGTGAGAGTGGATGTTGTAAAGGTGAGGGTGGATGGTGTAGGGGTGAGCGTGGATGTTGTAGAAGTGAGCGTAGATGGTGTAGGAGTGAGGGTGGATGTTGTAGCGGTGAGCGTGGATGGTGTTGGGGTGTGGGTGGATGTTGTAGGGGTGAGCGTGGATGTTGTTGGGGTGAGGGTGGATGGTGTAGAGGTGAGTGTGGATGTTGTAGAGGTGAGCGTGGATGGTGTAGGGGTGAGCGTGGCTATTGTAGGGGTGAGCGTGGATGGTGTAGGGGTGAGCGTGGATGTTGCAGGAGTGAACGTGGGTGTTGTAGGAGTAAACGTGGATGGTGTAGGGGTGAGCGTGGACGTTGTAAAGGTGAGCATTGATGATGTAGGAGTGAGCGTAGATGGTGTAGGGGGTGAGCGTGGATGTTGCAGGGGTGAGTGTGGATATTGCAGGAGTGAGCGTGAATGTTGTAGGCGTGAGCGTGGATGGTGTAGGGGTGAGCGTGGCTATTGTAGGGGGTGAGCGTGGATGGTGTAGGGGTGAGCTTGGATGGTGTAGGATTGAGCGTGGATGGTGTAGGGGTGAGCATGGATGGTGTAGGGGTGAGAGTAGATGGTGTAGGGGGTGAGCGTGGAGGTTGTAAAGGTGAGCGTGGAGGTTGTAAAGGTGAGCGTGGATGGTGTACGAGTGAGCGTGGATGTTGTAGGGGTGAGAGTGGATGGGGTTGGGGTGGGCGTGGATGGTGTGGGGGGTGAGAGTGGATGGTGTCGGGGTGAGAGTGGATGGTGTCGGGGTGAGTATGGAAGTTGGAGAGGTGAGCGTGGATGGTGTAGGGGTGAGCGTGGATGGTGTAGGGGTGAGCGTGGATGTTGCAGGAGTGAGCGTGGATGTTGTAGGGGTGAGCGTGGATGGTGTAGGGGTGAGAGTGGATGTTGTAAAGGTGAGCGTGGATGGTGTAGGGGTGAGAGTGGATGTTGTATGAGTGAGCATGGACGGTGTAGATTTGAGTGTGGATGGTATACGGGAAAGCGTGGATGGTGTAGTGGTGAGCGTGGATGTTGTAGAAATGAGAGTAGATGGTGTAGGAGTGAGGTTGGATGTTGTAGCGGTGAGCGTGGATGGTGTTGGGGTGATGGTGGATGTGGTAGGGGTGAGTGTGGATGTTGTAGAGGTGAGAGTGGATGGGGTTGGGGTGGGCGTGGATGGTGTTGGGGTGAGAGTGGATGGTGTCGGGGTGAGTATGGATGTTGGAGAGGTGAGCATGGATGGTGTAGGGGTGAGCGTGGATGTTGTAGGAGTGAGCGTGGATGTTGTAGGGGTGGGCGTGGATGGTGTAGGGGTGAGAGTGGATGTTGTAAAGGTGAGGGTGGATGGTGTAGGGGTGAGCGTGGATGTTGTAGAAGTGAGCGTAGATGGTGTAGGAGTGAGGGTGGATGTTGTAGCGGTGAGCGTGGATGGTGTTGGGGTGTGGGTGGATGTTGTAGGGGTGAGCGTGGATGTTGTCGGGGTGAGGGTGGATGGTGTAGAGGTGAGTGTGGATGTTGTAGAGGTGAGCGTGGATGGTGTAGGGGTGAGCGTGGCTATTGTAGGGGTGAGCGTGGATGGTGTAGGGGTGAGCGTGGATGTTGCAGGAGTGAACGTGGGTGTTGTAGGAGTAAACGTGGATGGTGTAGGGGTGAGCGTGGATGGTGTAGGGGTGAGCGTGGACGTTGTAAAGGTGAGCATTGATGATGTAGGAGTGAGCGTAGATGGTGTAGGGGGTGAGCGTGGATGTTGTAGGGGTGAGAGGGGATGGGGTTGGGGTGGGCGTGGATGGTGTGGGGGGTGAGAGTGGATGGTGTAGGGGTGAGCGTGGATTTTGTATGAGAGAGCGTGGATGTTGCAGGAGTGAGCGTGGATTTTGTATGAGAGAGCGTGGATGTTGCAGGAGTGAGCGTGGGTGTTGTAGGAGTAAACGTGGATGGTGTAGGGGTGAGTGTGGATGGTGTAGGGGGTGATCGTGGAGGTTGTGAAGGTGAGCATGGATGGTGTAGGAGTGAGCGTGGATGTTGTAGGGGTGAGAGTGAATGGGGTTGGTGTGGGCGTGGATGGTGTTGGGGTGAGTGTGGATGTTGGCGAGGTGAGCGTGGATGTTGCAGGGGTGAGCGTGGATGTTGCAGGAGTGAGCGTGAATGTTGTAAGGGTGAGGGTGGGTGTTGCAGGAGTGAGCGTGGGTGTTTGTAGGCGTAAACGTGGATGGTGTAGGGGTGAGCGTGGATGGTGTAGGGGTGAGAGTGGATGTTGTAAAGGTGAGCGTGGATGGTGTAGGGGTGAGAGTGGATGTTGTATGAGTGAGCATGGACGGTGTAGATGTGAGTGTGGATGGTATAGGGGAAAGCGTGGATGGTCTAGTGGTGAGCGTAGATGGTCTAGCGGTGAGCGTGGATGGTGTAGGGGTGAGCGTGGATGTTGTAGAGGTGAGCGTGGATGGTGTAGGGGTGAGTGTGGATGTTGTATGAGTGAGCATGGACGTTGTAGATGTGAGTGTAGATGGTATAGGGGAAAGCGTGGATGGTGTAGTTGTGAGTGTGGATGGTGTAGGGGTGAGCGTGGATGTTGTAGGGGTGAGCGTGGCTATTGTAGGGGTGAGCGTGGATGGTGTAGGGGTGAGCGTGGATGTTGCAGGAGTGAGCGTGGGTGTTGTAGGAGTAAACGTGGATGGTGTAGGGGTGAGCGTGGATGGTGTAGGGGTGAGCGTGGACGTTGTAAAGGTGAGCATGGATGATGTAGGAGTGAGTGTAGATGGTGTAGGGCGTGAGCGTGGAGGTTGTAAAAGTGAGCATGGATGGTGTATGAGTGTGCGTGGATGTTGTAGGGGTGAGAGTGAATGGGGTTGGGGTGGGCGTGGATGGTGTTGGGGTGAGTATGGATGTTGGCGAGGTGAGCATTGATGTTACAGGGGTGAGCGTGGATGTTGCAGGAGTGATCGTGAATGTTGTAGGGATGAGAGTGGATGTTGTAAAGGTGAGCGTGGATGGTGTAGGGGTGAGAGTGGATGTTGTATGAGTGAGCATGGAAGGTGTAGAGGTGAGTGTGGATGCTATAGGGGAAAGCATGGATGGTGTAGTGGTGAGCGTGGATGGTGTAGGGGTGAGAGTGGATTTGGTGGGTGTGAGCGTGGATGTGGTAGGGGTGAGCGTTGAAGGTGTAGGGGTGAGCGTGGATGGTGTAGGAGTGAGCGTGGATGGTGTAGGGGTGAGCGTGGGTGGTGTAGGGGTGAGCGTGGATGGTGTAGGGGTGAGCGTGGATGGTGTAGGAGTGAGCGTGGACATTGTAAAGGTGAGCGTGGACGGTGTAGGGGTGAGCGTGGACGTTGTAGGGGTGAACGTAGATGTTGTAGGGGTGAGCGGGGATGTTGTAGGGGTGAGGGTGGATGTTGTAGCGGTGAGCGTGGATGGTGTTGGGGTGAGGGTGGATGTTGTAGGGGTGAGCGTGGATGTTGTAGGGGTGAGCGTGGATGGTGCAGGGGTGAGCGTGGATGTTGCAGGAGTGAGCATGGATTTTGTATGAGAGAGCGTGGATGTTGTAGGGGTGAGTGTGGATGGTGAAGGGGTGAGCGTGGATGTTGCAGGAGTGAGCGTGGGTGTTGTAGGCGTAAACGTGGATGGTGTAGGGGTGAGCGTGGAAGTTGTAAAGGTGAGCATGGATGATGTAGGAGTGAGCGTAGATGGTGTAGGGGGTGAGCGTGGAGGTTGTAAATGTGAGCGTGGAGGTTGTAAAGGTGAGCGTGGATGGTGTAGGAGTGAGCGTGGATGTTGTAGGGGTGAGAGTGGATGGGGTTGCAGTGGGAGTGGATGTTGTCGGGGTGAGTATGGATGTTGGAGAGGTGAGCGTGGATGGTGTAGGGGTGAGAGTGGATGTTGTATGAGTGAGCATGGACGGTGTAGATGTGAGTGTGGATGGTATAGGGGAAAGCGTGGATGGTGTAGGGGTGAGCGTGGCTATTGTAGGGGTGAGCGTGGATGGCGTAGGTGTGAGCGTGGATGTTGCAGGAGTGAGCGTGGATTTTGTATGAGAGAGCGTGGATGTTTAAGGAGCGAGTGTGGATGGTGTAGGGGTGAGCGTGGATGGTGTAGGGGTGAGCGTGGATGTTGCAGGAGTGAACGTGGGTGTTGTAGGAGTAAACGTGGATGGTGTAGGGGTGAGCGTGGATGGTGTAGGGGTGAGTGTGGACGTTGTAAAGGTGAGCATTGATGATGTAGGAGTGAGCGTAGATGGTGTAGGGGGTGAGCGTGGATGTTGCAGGGGTGAGCGTGGAAATTGCAGGAGTGAGCGTGAATGTTGTAGGCGTGAGCGTGGATGGTGTAGGGGTGAGCGTGGCTATTGTAGGGGTGAGTGTGGAAGGTGTAGGGGTGAGCTTGGATGGTGTAGGAGTGAGCGTGGATGGTGTAGGGGTGAGCGTGGATGGTGTAGGGGTGAGCGTAGATGGTGTAGGGGGTGAGCGTGGAGGTTGTAAAGGTGAGCGTGGATGTTGTAGGGGTGAGAGTGGATGGGGTTGGGGTGGGCGTGGATGGTGTGGGGGGTGAGAGTGGATGGTGTCGGGGTGAGAGTGGATGGTGTCGGGGTGAGTATGGATGTTGGAGAGGTGAGCGTGGATGGTGTAGGGGTGAGCGTGGATGGTATAGGGGTGAGCGTGGATGTTGCAGGAGTGAGCGTGGATGTTGTAGGGGTGAGCGTGGATGGTGTAGGGGTGAGAGTGGATGTTGTAAAGGTGAGCGTGGATGGTGTAGGGGTGAGAGTGGATGTTGTATGAGTGAGCATGGACGGTGTAGATGTGAGTGTGGATGGTATAGGGGAAAGCGTGGATGGTGTAGTGGTGAGCGTGGATGGTGTAGGGGTGAGCGTGGATGTTGTAGAGGCGAGCGTGGATGGTGTAAGGGTGAGCGTGGCTATTGTAGGGGTGAGCGTGGATGGTGTAGGGGTGAGCGTGGATGGTGTAGGGGTGAGAGTGGATGTTGTAAAGGTGAGCGTGGATGGTGTAGGGGTGAGAGTGGATGTTGTATGAGTGAGCATGGACGGTGTAGATGTGAGTGTGGATGGTATAGGGGAAAGCGTGGATGGTGTAGTGGTGAGCGTGGATGGTGTAGGGGTGAGCGTGGATGTTGTAGAGGCGAGCGTGGATGGTGTAAGGGTGAGCGTGGCTATTGTAGGGGTGAGCGTGGATAGTGTAGGGGTGAGCGTGGATGGTGTAGGGGTGAGAGTGGATGTTGTAAAGGTGAGCGTGGATGGTGTAGGGGTGAGAGTGGATGTTGTATGAGTGAGCATGGACGGTGTAGATGTGAGTGTGGATGGTATAGGGGAAAGCGTGGATGGTGTAGTGGTGAGCGTGGATGGTGTAGGGGTGAGCGTGGATGTTGTAGAGGCGAGCGTGGATGGTGTAAGGGTGAGCGTGGCTATTGTAGGGGTGAGCGTGGATGGTGTAGGGGTGAGCGTGGATGTTGCAGGAGTGAGCGTGGATTTTGTATGAGAGAGCATGGATGTTGCAGGAGTGAGCGTGGGTGTTGTAGGAGTAAACGTGGATGGTGTAGGGGTGAGTGTGGATGGTGTAGGGGTGAGCGTGGACGTTGTAAAGGTGAGCATGGATGATGTAGGAGTGAGCGTAGATGGTTAGGGGGTGAGCATGGATGTTGCAGGGGTGAGCGTGGATATTGCAGGAGTGAGCGTGAATGTTGTAGGGGTGAGCGTGGATGGTGTAGGGGTGAGCGTGGCTATTATAGGGGTGAGCGTGGATGGTGTAGGGGTGAGCTTGGATGGTGTAGGAGTGAGCGTGGATGTTGTATAGGTGAGCATGGATGGTGTAGGAGTGAGCGTGGATGTTGTAGGGGTGAGAGTGAATGGGGTTGGGGTGAGCTTGGATGGTGTTGGGTGAGTGTGGATGTTGGCGAGGTGAGCGTGGATGTTGCAGGGGTGAGCGTGGATGTTGCAGGAGTGAGCGTGAATGTTGTAAGGGTGAGGGTGGGTGTTTGTAGGCGTAAACGTGGATGGTGTAGGGGTGAGCGTGGATGGTGTAGGGGTGAGAGTGGATGTTGTAAAGGTGAGCATGGATGGTGTAGGGGTGAGAGTGGATGTTGTATGAGTGAGCATGGACGGTGTAGATATGAGTGTGGATGGCATAGGGGAAAGCGTGGATGGTCTAGTGGTGAGCGTGGATGGTCTAGTGGTGAGAGTGGATGGTGTAGGGGTGAGCGTGGATGTTGTAGAGGTGAGCGTGGATGGTGTAGGGGTGAGTGTGGATGTTGTATGAGTGAGCATGGACGTTGTAGATGTGAGTGTAGATGGTATAGGGGAAAGCGTGGATGGTGTAGTGGTGAGTGTGGATGGTGTAGGGGTGAGCGTGGATGTTGCAGGAGTGAGCGTGGGTGTTGTAGGAGAAAACGTGGATGGTGTAGGGGTGAGCGTGGATGGTGTAGGGGTGAGCGTGGATGTTGCAGGAGTGAACGTGGGTGTTGTAGGAGTAAACGTGGATGGTGTAGGGGTGAGCGTGGATGGTGTAGGGGTGAGTGTGGACGTTGTAAAGGTGAGCATTGATGATGTAGGAGTGAGCGTAGATGGTGTAGGGGGTGAGCGTGGATGTTGCAGGGATGAGCGTAGATATTGCAGGAGTGAGCGTGAATGTTGTAGGCGTGAGCGTGGATGGTGTAGGGGTGAGCGTGGCTATTGTAGGGGTGAGCGTGGATGGTGTAGGGGTGAGCTTGGATGGTGTAGGAGTGAGCGTGGATGGTGTAGGGGTGAGCGTGGATGGTGTAGGGGTGAGCGTAGATGGTGTAGGGGGTGAGCGTGGAGGTTGTAAAGGTGATCGTGGATGTTGTAGGGGTGAGAGTGGATGGGGTTGGGGTGGGCATGGATGGTGTGGGGGGTGAGAGTGGATGGTGTCGGGGTGAGAGTGGATGGTGTCGGGGAGAGTATGGATGTTAGAGAGGTGAGCGTGGATGGTGTAGGGGTGAGCGTGGATGGTATAGGGGTGAGCGTGGATGTTGCAGGAGTGAGCGTGGATGTTGTAGGGGTGAGCGTGGATGGTGTAGGGGTGAAAGTGGATGTTGTAAAGGTGAGCGTGGATGGTGTAGGGGTGAGCGTGGCTATTGTAGGGGTGAGCGTGGATGGCGTAGGTGTGAGCGTGGATGTTGCAGGAGTGAGCGTGGATTTTGTATGAGAGAGCGTGGATGTTTAAGGAGCGAGTGTGGATGGTGTAGGGGTGAGCGTGGATGGTGTAGGGGTGAGCGTGGATGTTGCAGGAGTGAACGTGGGTGTTGTAGGAGTAAACGTGGATGGTGTAGGGGTGAGCGTGGATGGTGTAGGGGTGAGTGTGGACGTTGTAAAGGTGAGCATTGATGATGTAGGAGTGAGCGTAGATGGTGTAGGGGGTGAGCGTGGATGTTGCAGGGGTGAGCGTGGATATTGCAGGAGTGAGCGTGAATGTTGTAGGCGTGAGCGTGGATGGTGTAGGGGTGAGCGTGGCTATTGTAGGGGTGAGCGTGGAAGGTGTAGGGGTGAGCTTGGATGGTGTAGGAGTGAGCGTGGATGGTGTAGGGGTGAGCGTGGATGGTGTAGGGGTGAGCGTAGATGGTGTAGGGGGTGAGCGTGGAGGTTGTAAAGGTGAGCGTGGATGTTGTAGGGGTGAGAGTGGATGGGGTTGGGGTGGGCGTGGATGGTGTGGGGGGTGAGAGTGGATGGTGTCGGGGTGAGAGTGGATGGTGTCGGGGTGAGTATGGATGTTGGAGAGGTGAGCGTGGATGGTGTAGGGGTGAGCGTGGATGGTATAGGGGTGAGCATGGATGTTGCAGGAGTGAGCGTGGATGTTGTAGGGGTGAGCGTGGATGGTGTAGGGGTGAGAGGGGATGTTGTAAAGGTGAGCGTGGATGGTGTAGGGGTGACAGTGGATGTTGTATGAGTGAGCATGGACGGTGTAGATGTGAGTGTGGATGGTATAGGGGAAAGCGTGGATGGTGTAGTGGTGAGCGTGGATGGTGTAGGGGTGAGCGTGGATGTTGTAGAGGCGAGCGTGGATGGTGTAAGGGTGAGCGTGGCTATTGTAGGGGTGAGCGTGGATGGTGTAGGGGTGAGCGTGGATGGTGTAGGGGTGAGAGTGGATGTTGTAAAGGTGAGCGTGGATGGTGTAGGGGTGAGAGTGGATGTTGTATGAGTGAGCATGGACGGTGTAGATGTGAGTGTGGATGGTATAGGGGAAAGCGTGGATGGTGTAGTGGTGAGCGTGGATGGTGTAGGGGTGAGCGTGGATGTTGTAGAGGCGAGCGTGGATGGTGTAAGGGTGAGCGTGGCTATTGTAGGGGTGAGCGTGGATGGTGTAGGGGTGAGCGTGGATGGTGTAGGGGTGAGAGTGGATGTTGTAAAGGTGAGCGTGGATGGTGTAGGGGTGAGAGTGGATGTTGTATGAGTGAGCATGGACGGTGTAGATGTGAGTGTGGATGGTATAGGGGAAAGCGTGGATGGTGTAGTGGTGAGCGTGGATGGTGTAGGGGTGAGCGTGGATGTTGTAGAGGCGAGCGTGGATGGTGTAAGGGTGAGCGTGGCTATTGTAGGGGTGAGCGTGGATGGTGTAGGGGTGAGCGTGGATGTTGCAGGAGTGAGCGTGGATTTTGTATGAGAGAGCGTGGATGTTGCAGGAGTGAGCGTGGGTGTTGTAGGAGTAAACGTGGATGGTGTAGGGGTGAGTGTGGATGGTGTAGGGGTGAGCGTGGACGTTGTAAAGGTGAGCATGGATGATGTAGGAGTGAGCGTAGATGGTTAGGGGGTGAGCGTGGATGTTGCAGGGGTGAGCGTGGATATTGCAGGAGTGAGCGTGAATGTTGTAGGGGTGAGCGTGGATGGTGTAGGGGTGAGCGTGGCTATTGTAGGGGTGAGCGTGGATGGTGTAGGGGTGAGCTTGGATGGTGTAGGAGTGAGCGTGGATGTTGTAAAGGTGAGCATGGATGATGTAGGAGTGAGCGTAGATGGTGTAGGGGGTGAGCGTGGGGGTTGTAAAGGTGAGCATGGATGGTGTAGGAGTGAGCGTGGATGTTGTATAGGTGAGCATGGATGGTGTAGGAGTGAGCGTGGATGTTGTAGGGGTGAGAGTGAATGGGGTTGGGGTGAGCGTGGATGGTGTTGGGGTGAGTGTGGATGTTGGCGAGGTGAGCGTGGATGTTGCAGGGGTGAGCGTGGATGTTGCAGGAGTGAGCGTGAATGTTGTAAGGGTGAGGGTGGGTGTTGCAGGAGTGAGCGTGGGTGTTTGTAGGCGTAAACGTGGATGGTGTAGGGGTGAGCGTGGATGGTGTAGGGGTGAGAGTGGATGTTGTAAAGGTGAGCGTGGATGGTGTAGGGGTGAGAGTGGATGTTGTATGAGTGAGCATGGACGGTGTAGATGTGAGTGTGGATGGTATAGGGGAAAGCGTGGATGGTCTAGTGGTGAGCGTGGATGGTCTAGTGGTGAGAGTGGATGGTGTAGGGGTGAGCGTGGATGTTGTAGAGGTGAGCGTGGATGGTGTAGGGGTGAGTGTGGATGTTGTATGAGTGAGCATGGACGTTGTAGATGTGAGTGTAGATGTTATAGGGGAAAGCGTGGATGGTGTAGTGGTGAGTGTGGATGGTGTAGGGGTGAGCGTGGATGTTGCAGGAGTGAGCGTGGGTGTTGTAGGAGAAAACGTGGATGGTGTAGGGGTGAGCGTGGATGGTGTAGGGCTGAGCGTGGACGTTGTAAAGGTGAGCATGGATGATGTAGGAGTGAGTGTAGATGGTGTAGGGGGTGAGCGTGGAGGTTGTAAAGGTGAGCATGGATGGTGTATGAGTGAGCGTGGATGTTGTAGGGGTGAGAGTGAATGGGGTTGGGGTGGGCGTGGATGGTGTTGGGGTGAGTATGGATGTTGGCGTGGT
Source organism: Petromyzon marinus (assembly GCF_048934315.1). Taxonomy (NCBI): domain Eukaryota; kingdom Metazoa; phylum Chordata; class Hyperoartia; order Petromyzontiformes; family Petromyzontidae; genus Petromyzon; species Petromyzon marinus. The sequence goes on from NC_133689.1 coordinate 16,632,525, forward strand.
GAGCATTGATGTTACAGGGGTGAGCGTGGATGTTGCAGGAGTGAGCGTGAATGTTGTAGGGGTGAGAGTGGATGTTGGAAAGGTGAGCGTGGATGGTGGAGGGGTGAGAGTGGATGTTGTATGAGTGAGCATGGAAGGTGTAGAGGTGAGTGTCGATGGTATAGGGGAAAGCATGGATGGTGTAGTGGTGAGCGTGGATGGTGTAGGGGTGAGAGTGGATTTGGTGGGGGTGAGCGTGGATGTGGTAGGGGTGAGCGTGGAAGGTGTAGGGGTGAGCGTGGATGGTGTAGGAGTGAGCATGGATGGTGTAGGGGTGAGCGTGGGTGGTGGAGTGGTGAGCGTGGATGGTGTAGGGGTGAGCGTGGATGGTCTAGGAGTGAGCGTGGACATTGTAAAGGTGAGCGTGGACGGTGTAGGGGTGAGCGTGGACGTTGTAGGGGTGAACGTAGATGTTGTAGGGGTGAGCGGGGATGTTGTAGGGGTGAGGGTGGATGTTGTAGCGATGAGCGTGGATGGTGTTGGGGTGAGGGTGGATGTTGTAGGGGTGAGCGTGGATGTTGTAGGGGTGAGCGTGGATGGTGGAGGGGTGAGCGTGGATGGTGCAGGGGTGAGCGTGGATGTTGCAGGAGTGAGCATGGATTTTGTATGAGAGAGCGTGGATGTTGTAGGGGTGAGTGTGGGTGTTGTATGCGTAAACGTGGATGGTGTAGGGGTGAGCGTGGACGTTGTAAAGGTGAGCATGGATGATGTAGGAGTGAGCGTAGATGGTGTAGGGGGTGAGCGTGGAGGTTGTAAATGTGAGCGTGGAGGTTGTAAAGGTGAGCGTGGATGGTGTAGGAGTGAGCGTGGATGTTGTATGGGTGAGAGTGGATGGTGTCGGGGTGAGAGTGGATGGTGTCGGGGTGAGTATGGATGTTGGAGAGGTGAGCGTGGATGGTGTAGGGGTGAGCGTGGATGGTATAGGGGTGAGCGTGGATGTTGCAGGAGTGAGCGTGGATGTTGTAGGGGTGAGCGTGGATGGTGTAGGGGTGAAAGTGGATGTTGTAAAGGTGAGCGTGGATGGTGTAGGGGTGAGCGTGGCTATTGTAGGGGTGAGCGTGGATGGCGTAGGTGTGAGCGTGGATGTTGCAGGAGTGAGCGTGGATTTTGTATGAGAGAGCGTGGATGTTTAAGGAGCGAGTGTGGATGGTGTAGGGGTGAGCGTGGATGGTGTAGGGGTGAGCGTGGATGTTGCAGGAGTGAACGTGGGTGTTGTAGGAGTAAACGTGGATGGTGTAGGGGTGAGCGTGGATGGTGTAGGGGTGAGTGTGGACGTTGTAAAGGTGAGCATTGATGATGTAGGAGTGAGCGTAGATGGTGTAGGGGGTGAGCGTGGATGTTGCAGGGGTGAGCGTGGATATTGCAGGAGTGAGCGTGAATGTTGTAGGCGTGAGCGTGGATGGTGTAGGGGTGAGCGTGGCTATTGTAGGGGTGAGCGTGGATGGTGTAGGGGTGAGCGTGGATGGTGTAGGGGTGAGCGTAGATGGTGTAGGGGGTGAGCGTGGAGGTTGTAAAGGTGAGCGTGGATGTTGTAGGGGTGAGAGTGGATGGGGTTGGGGTGGGCGTGGATGGTGTGGGGGGTGAGAGTGGATGGTGTCGGGGTGAGAGTGGATGGTGTCGGGGTGAGTATGGATGTTGGAGAGGTGAGCGTGGATGGTGTAGGGGTGAGCGTGGATGGTATAGGGGTGAGCGTGGATGTTGCAGGAGTGAGCGTGGATGTTGTAGGGGTGAGCGTGGATGGTGTAGGGGTGAGAGTGGATGTTGTAAAGGTGAGCGTGGATGGTGTAGGGGTGAGAGTGGATCTTGTATGAGTGAGCATGGACGGTGTAGATGTGAGTGTGGATGGTATAGGGGAAAGCGTGGATGGTGTAGTGGTGAGCGTGGATGGTGTAGGGGTGAGCGTGGATGTTGTAGAGGCGAGCGTGGATGGTGTAAGGGTGAGCGTGGCTATTGTAGGGGTGAGCGTGGATGGTGTAGGGGTGAGCGTGGATGGTGTAGGGGTGAGAGTGGATGTTGTAAAGGTGAGCGTGGATGGTGTAGGGGTGAGAGTGGATGTTGTATGAGTGAGCATGGACGGTGTAGATGTGAGTGTGGATGGTATAGGGGAAAGCGTGGATGGTGTAGTGGTGAGCGTGGATGGTGTAGGGGTGAGCGTGGATGTTGTAGAGGCGAGCGTGGATGGTGTAAGGGTGAGCGTGGCTATTGTAGGGGTGAGCGTGGATGTTGTAGGGGTGAGCGTGGATGGTGTAGGGGTGAGAGTGGATGTTGTAAAGGTGAGCGTGGATGGTGTAGGGGTGAGAGTGGATGTTGTATGAGTGAGCATGGACGGTGTAGATGTGAGTGTGGATGGTATAGGGGAAAGCGTGGATGGTGTAGTGGTGAGCGTGGATGGTGTAGGGGTGAGCGTGGATGTTGTAGAGGCGAGCGTGGATGGTGTAAGTGTGAGCGTGGCTATTGTAGGGGTGAGCGTGGATGGTGTAGGGGTGAGCGTGGATGTTGCAGGAGTGAGCGTGGATTTTGTATGAGAGAGCGTGGATGTTGCAGGAGTGAGCGTGGGTGTTGTAGGAGTAAACGTGGATGGTGTAGGGGTGAGTGTGGATGGTGTAGGGGTGAGCGTGGACGTTGTAAAGGTGAGCATGGATGATGTAGGAGTGAGCGTAGATGGTTAGGGGGTGATCGTGGATGTTGCAGGGGTGAGCGTGGATATTGCAGGAGTGAGCGTGAATGTTGTAGGGGTGAGCGTGGATGGTGTAGGGGTGAGCGTGGCTATTGTAGGGGTGAGCGTGGATGGTGTAGGGGTGAGCTTGGATGGTGTAGGAGTGAGCGTGGATGTTGTAAAGGTGAGCATGGATGATGTAGGAGTGAGCGTAGATGGTGTAGGGGGTGAGCGTGGGGGTTGTAAAGGTGAGCATGGATGGTGTAGGAGTGAGCGTGGATGTTGTATAGGTGAGCATGGATGGTGTAGGAGTGAGCGTGGATGTTGTAGGGGTGAGAGTGAATGGGGTTGGGGTGAGCGTGGATGGTGTTGGGGTGAGTGTGGATGTTGGCGAGGTGAGCGTGGATGTTGCAGGGGTGAGCGTGGATGTTGCAGGAGTGAGCGTGAATGTTGTAAGGGTGAGGGTGGGTGTTGCAGGAGTTAGCGTGGGTGTTTGTAGGCGTAAACGTGGATGGTGTAGGGGTGAGCGTGGATGGTGTAGGGGTGAGAGTGGATGTTGTAAAGGTGAGCGCGGCTGGTGTAGGGGTGAGAGTGGATGTTGTATGAGTGAGCATGGACGGTGTAGATGTGAGTGTGGATGGTATAGGGGAAAGCGTGGATGGTCTAGTGGTGAGCGTGGATGGTCTAGTGGTGAGAGTGGATGGTGTAGGGGTGAGCGTGGATGTTGTAGAGGTGAGCGTGGATGGTGTAGGGGTGAGTGTGGATGTTGTATGAGTGAGCATGGACGTTGTAGATGTGAGTGTAGATGGTATAGGGGAAAGCGTGGATGGTGTAGTGGTGAGTGTGGATGGTGTAGGGGTGAGCGTGGATGTTGCAGGAGTGAGCGTGGGTGTTGTAGGAGAAAACGAGGATGGTGTAGGGGTGAGCGTGGATGGTGTAGGGGTGAGCGTGGACGTTGTAAAGGTGAGCATGGATGATGTAGGAGTGAGTGTAGATGGTGTAGGGGGTGAGCGTGGAGGTTGTAAAGGTGAGCATGGATGGTGTATGAGTGAGCGTGGATGTTGTAGGGGTGAGAGTGAATGGGGTTGGGGTGGGCGTGGATGGTGTTGGGGTGAGTATGGATGTTGGCGTGGTGAGCATTGATGTTACAGGGGTGAGCGTGGATGTTGCAGGAGTGAGCGTGAATGTTGTAGGGGTGAGAGTGGATGTTGGAAAGGTGAGCGTGGATGGTGTAGGGGTGAGAGTGGATGTTGTATGAGTGAGCATGGAAGGTGTAGAGGTGAGTGTGGATGGTATAGGGGAAAGCATGGATGGTGTAGTGGTGAGCGTGGATGGTGTAGGGGTGAGAGTGGATTTGGTGGGGGTGAGCGTGGATGTGGTAGGGGTGAGCGTGGAAGGTGTAGGGGTGAACGTGGATGGTGTAGGAGTGAGCGTGGATGGTGTAGGGGTGAGCGTGGGTGGTGGAGGGGTGAGCGTGGATGGTGTAGGGGTGAGCGTGGATGGTGTAGGAGTGAGCGTGGACATTGTAAAGGTGAGCGTGGACGGTGTAGGGGTGAGCGTGGACTTTGTAGGGGTGAACGTAGATGTTGTAGGGGTGAGCGGGGATGTTGTAGGGGTGAGGGTGGATGTTGTAGCGGTGAGCGTGGATGGTGTTGGGGTGAGGGTGGATGTTGTAGGGGTGAGCGTGGATGTTGTAGGGGTGAGCGTGGATGGTGCAGGGGTGAGCGTGGATGGTGCAGGGGTGAGCGTGGATGTTGCAGGAATGAGCATGGATTTTGTATGAGAGAGCGTGGATGTTGTAGGGGTGAGTGTGGATGGTGAAGGGGTGAGCGTGGATGTTGCAGGAGTGAGCGTGGGTGTTGTATGCGTAAACGTGGATGGTGTAAGGGTGAGCGTGGACGTTGTAAAGGTGAGCATGGATGATGTAGGAGTGAGCGTAGATGGTGTAGGGGGTGAGCGTGGAGGTTGTAAATGTGAGCGTGGAGGTTGTAAAGGTGAGCGTGGATGGTGTAGGAGTGAGCGTGGATGTTGTAGGGGTGAGAGTGGATGGGGTTGGAGTGGGCGTGGATGTTGTCGGGGTGAGTATGGATGTTGGAGAGGTGAGCGTGGATGGTGAAGGGGTGAGAGTGGATGTTGTATGAGTGAGCATGGACGGTGTAGATGTGAGTGTGGATGGTATAGGGGAAAGCGTGGATGGTGTAGGGGTGAACGTGGCTATTGTAGGGGTGAGCGTGGATGGTGTAGGGGTGAGCGTGGATGGTGTAGGGGTGAGCGTGGATGTTGCAGGAGTGAACATGGGTGTTGTAGGAGTAAACGTGGATGGTGTAGGGGTGAGCGTGGATGGTGTAGGGGTGAGTGTGGACGTTGTAAAGGAGAGCATTGATGATGTAGGAGTGAGCGTAGATGGTGTAGGGGGTGAGTGTGGATGTTGCAGGGGTGAGCGTGGATATTGCAGGAGTGAGCGTGAATGTTGTAGGCATGAGCGTGGATGGTGTAGGGGTGAGCGTGGCTATTGTAGGGGTGAGCGTGGATGGTGTAGGGGTGAGCTTGGATGGTGTAGGAGTGAGCGTGGATGGTGTAGGGGTGAGCGTGGATGGTGTAGGGGTGAGCGTAGATGGTGTAGGGGGTGAGCGTGGAGGTTGTAAAGGTGAGCGTGGATGTTGTAGGGGTGAGAGTGGATGGGGTTGGGGTGGGCGTGGATGGTGGGGGGGTGAGAGTGGATGGTGTCGGGGTGAGAGTGGATGGTGTCGGGGTGAGTATGGATGTTGGAGAGGTGAGCGTGGATGGTGTAGGGGTGAGCGTGGATGGTATAGGGGTGAGCGTGGATGGTGTAGGGGTGAGAGTGGATGTTGTAAAGGTGAGCGTGGATGGTGTAGGGGTGAGAGTGGATGTTGTATGAGTGAGCATGGACGGTGTAGATGTGAGTGTGGATGGTATAGGGGAAAGCGTGGATGTTGCAGTGGTGAGCGTGGATGGTGTAGGGGTGAGCGTGGATGTTGTAGAGGCGAGCGTGGATGGTGTAAGGGTGAGCGTGGCTATTGTAGGGGTGAGCGTGGATGGTGTAAGGGTGAGCGTGGATGTTGCAGGAGTGAGCGTGGATTTTGTATGAGAGAGCGTGGATGTTGCAGGATTGAGCGTGGGTGTTGTAGGAGTAAACGTGGATGGTGTAGGGGTGAGTGTGGATGGTGTAGGGGTGAGCGTGGACGTTGTAAAGGTGAGCATGGATGATGTAGGAGTGAGCGTAGATGGTTAGGGGGTGAGCGTGGATGTTGCAGGGGTGAGCGTGGATATTGCAGGAGTGAGCGTGAATGTTGTAGGGGTGAGCGTGGATGGTGTAGGGGTGAGCGTGGCTATTGTAGGGGTGAGCGTGGATGGTGTAGGGGTGAGCTTGGATGGTGTAGGAGTGAGCGTGGATGTTGTAAAGGTGAGCATGGATGATGTAGGAGTGGGCGTAGATGGTGTAGGGGGTGAGCGTGGGGGTTGTAGGGGTGAGAGTGAATGGGGTTGGGGTGAGCGTGGATGGTGTTGGGGTGAGTGTGGATGTTGGCGAGGTGAGCGTGGATGTTGCAGGAGTGAGCGTGGGTGTTGTAGGAGTAAACGTGGATGGTGTAGGGGTGAGCGTGGATGGTGTAGGGGTGAGCATGGACGTTGTAAAGGTGAGCATGGATGGTGTAGGAGTGAGCGTGGATGTTGTAGGGGTTAGAGTGGATGGGGTTGGGGTGGGCGTGGATGGTGTTGGGGTGAGAGTGGATGGTGTCGGGGTGAGTATGGATGTTGGAGAGGTGAGCGTGGATGGTGTAGGGGTGAGCGTGGATGTTGTAGAAGTGAGAGTGGATGTTGTAGGGGTGGGCGTGGATGGTGTAGGGGTGAGAGTGGATGTTGTAAAGGTGAGGGTGGATGGTGTAGGGGTGAGCGTGGATGTTGTATAAGTGAGCATAGATGGTGTAGGAGTGAGGGTGGATGTTGTAGCGGTGAGCGTGGATGGTGTTTGGGTGAGGGTGGATGATGTAGGGGTGAGCGTGGATGTTGTCGGGGTGAGGGTGGATGGTGTAGAGGTGAGTGTGGATGTTGTAGAGGTGAGCGTGGATGGTGTAGGGGTGAGCGTGGCTATTGTAGGGGTGAGCGTGGATGGTGTAGGGGTGAGCGTGGATGTTGCAGGAGTGAACGTGGGTGTTGTAGGAGTAAACGTGGATGGTGTAGGAGTGAGCGTTGATGGTGTAGGGGTGAGCGTGGATGTTGTTGGGGTGAAAGTGGATGTTGTATGAGTGAGCATGGACGGTGTAGATGTGAGTGTGGATGGTATAGGGGAAAGCGTGGATGGTCTAGTGGCGAGCGTGGATGGTCTAGTGGCGAGCGTGGATGGTGTAGGGGTGAGCGTGGATGTTGTAGAGGTGAGCGTGGATGGTGTAGGGGTGAGCGTGGATGTTGTATGAGTGAGCATGGACGTTGTAGATGTGAGTGTAGATGGTATAGGGGAAAGTGTGGATGGTGTAGTGGTGAGTGTGGATGGTGTAGGGGTGAGCGTGGATGTTGTAGGGGTGAGCGTGGCTATTGTAGGGGTGAGCGTGGATGGTGTAGGGGTGAGCGTGGATGTTGCAGGAGTGAGCGTGGGTGTTGCAGGAGTAAACGTGGATGGTGTAGGGGTGAGCGTGGATGGTGTAGGCGTGAGCGTGGACGTTGTAAAGGTGAGCATGGATGATGTAGGAGTGAGTGTAGATGGTGTAGGGGGTGAGCGTGGAGGTTGTAAAGGTGAGCATGGATGGTGTAGGAGTGAGCGTGGATGTTGTAGGGGTGAGAGTGAATGGGGTTGGGGTGGGCGTGGAAGGTGTTGGGGTGAGTATGGATGTTGGCGAGGTGAGCATTGATGTTGCAGGGGTGAGCGTGGATGTTGCAGGAGTGAGCGTGAATGTTGCAGGGGTGAGAGTGGATGTTGTAAAGGTGAGCGTGGATGGTGTAGGGGTGAGAGTGGATGTTGTATGAGTGAGCATGGAAGGTGTAGGGGTGAGCGTGGAAGGTGTAGGGGTGAGCATGGATGGTGTAGGAGTGAGCGTGGATGGTGTAGGGGTGAGCGTGGGTGGTGTAGGGGTGAGCGTGGATGGTGTAGGGGTGAGCGTGGATGGTGTAGGAGTGAGCGTGGACATTGTAAAGGTGAGCGTGGACGGTGTAGGGGTGAGCGTGGACGTTGTAGGGGTGAACGTAGACGTTGTAGGGGTGAGCGGGGATGTTGTAGGGGTGAGGGTGGATGTTGTAGCGGTGAGCGTGGATGGTGTTGGGGTGAGGGTGGATGTTGTAGGGGTGAGCGTGGATGTTGTAGGGGTGAGCGTGGATGGTGTAAGGGTGAGCGTGGATGTTGCAGGAGTTAGCATGGATTTTGTATGAGAGAGCGTGGATGTTGTAGGGGTGAGCGTGGATGGTGAAGGGGTGAGCGTGGATGTTGCCGGAGTGAGCGTGGGTGTTGTAGGCGTAAACGTGGATGGTGTAGGGCTGAGCGTGAATGGTGTAGGGGTCAGCGTGGACGTTGTAAAGGTGAGCATGGATGATGTAGGAGTGAGCGTAGATGGTGTAGGGGGTGAGCGTGGAGGTTGTAAATGTGAGCGTGGAGGTTGTAAAGGTGAGCGTGGATGGTGTAGGAGTGAGCGTGGATGTTGTAGGGGTGAGAGTGGATGGGGTTGGAGTGGGCGTGGATGTTGTCAGGGTGAGTATGGATGTTGGAGAGGTGAGCGTGGATGGTGTAGGGGTGAGAGTGGATGTTGTATGAGTGAGCATGGACGGTGTAGATGTGAGTGTGGATGGTATAGGGGAAAGCGTGGATGGTGTAGTGGTGAGCGTGGATGGTGTAGGGGTGAGCGTGGATGTTGTAGAGGTGAGCGTGGATGGTGTAGGGGTGAGCGTGGCTATTGTAGGGGTGAGCGTGGATGGCGTAGGTGTGAGCGTGGATGTTGCAGGAGTGAGCGTGGATTTTGTATGAGAGAGCGTGGATGTTTAAGGAGCGAGTATGGTGTAGGGGTGAGCGTGGATGGTGTAGGGGTGAGCGTGGATGTTGCAGGAGTGAACGTGGGTGTTGTAGGAGTAAACGTGGATGGGGTAGGGGTGAGCGTGGATGGTGTAGGGGTGAGCGTGGACGTTGCAAAGGTGAGCATTGATGATGTAGGAGTGAGCGTAGATGGTGTAGGGGGTGAGTGTGGATGTTGCAGGGGTGAGCGTGGATATTGCAGGAGTGAGCGTGAATGTTGTAGGCATGAGCGTGGATGGTGTAGGGGTGAGCGTGGCTATTTTAGGGGTGAGCGTGGATGGTGTAAGGGTGAGCTTGGATGGTGTAGGAGTGAGCGTGGATGGTGTAGGGGTGAGCGTGGATGGTGTAGGGGTGAGTGTAGATGGTGTAGGGGGTGAGCGTGGAGGTTGTAAAGGTGAGCGTGGAGGTTGTAAAGGTGAGCGTGGATGGTGTAGGAGTGAGCGTGGATGTTGTAGGGGTGAGAGTGGATGGGGATGGGGTGGGCGTGGATGGTGTGGGGGGTGAGAGTGGATGGTGTCGGGGTGAGAGTGGATGGTGTCGGGGTGAGTATGGATGTAGGAGAGGTGAGCGTGGATGGTGTAGGGGTGAGCGTGGATGGTGTAGGGGTGAGCGTGGATGTTGCAGGAGTGAGCGTGGATGTTGTAGGAGTGAGCGTGGATGGTGTAGGGGTGAGCGTGGATGTTGTAGGAGTGAGAGTGGATGTTGTAGGGGTGGGCGTGGATGGTGTAGGGGTGAGAGTGGATGTTGTAAAGGTGAGGGTGGATGGTGTAGGGGTGAGCGTGGATGTTGTAGAAGTGAGCGTAGATGGTGTAGGAGTGAGGGTGGATGTTGTAGCGGTGAGAGTGGATGGCGTTGGGGTGAGGGTGGATGTTGTAGGGGTGAGCGTGGATGTTGTCGGGGTGAGGGTGGATGGTGTAGAGGTGAGTGTGGATGTTGTAGAGGTGAGCGTGGATGGTGTAGGGGTGAGCGTGGCTATTGTAGGGGTGAACGTGGATGGTGTAGGGGTGGGCTTGGATGGTGAAGGTGTGAGCGTGGCTGGTGTAGGAGTGAGCGTGGCTGGTGTAGGAATGAGCGTGGATGGTGTAGGGGTGAGCGTGGATGTTGTAGGGGTGAGAGTGGATGTTGTATGAGTGAGCATGGACGGTGTAGATGTGAGTGTGGATGGTATAGGCCGGGAAAGCGTGGATGGTCTAGTGGCGAGCGTGGATGGTCTAGTGGTGAGCGTGGATGGTGTAGGGGTGAGCGTGGATGTTGTAGAGGTGAGCGTGGATGGTGTAGGGGTGAGCGTTGATGGTGTAGGGGTGAGCGTGGATGTTGCAGGAGTGAGCGTGGGTGTTGTAGGAGTAAACGTGGATGGTGTAGGGGTGAGCGTGGATGGTGTAGGGGTGAGCGTGGACGTTGTAAACGTGAGCATGGATGATGTAGGAGTGAGTGTAGATGGTGTAGGGGGTGAGCGTGGAGGTTGTAAAGGTGAGCATGGATGGTGTAGGAGTGAGCGTGGATGTTGTAGGGGTGAGAGTGAATGGGGTTGGGGTGGGCGTGGATGGTGTTGGGGTGAGTATGGATGTTGGCGAGGTGAGCATTGATGCTGCAGGGGTGAGCGTGGATGTTGCAGGAGTGAGCGTGAATGTTGTAGGGGTGAGAGTGGATGTTGTAAAGGTGAGCGTGGATGGTGTAGGGGTGAGAGTGGATGTTGTATGAGTGAGCATGGAAGGTGTAGAGGTGAGTGTGGATGGTATAGGGGAAAGCATGGATGGTGTAGTGGTGAGCGTGGATGGTGTAGGGGTGAGAGTGGATTTGGTGGGGGTGAGCGTGGATGTGGTAGGGGTGAGCGTGGAAGGTGTAGGGGTGAGCGTGGATGGTGTAGGAGTGAGCGTGGATGGTGTAGGGGTGAGCGTGGGTGGTGGAGGGGTGAGCATGGATGGTGTAGGGGTGAGCGTGGATGGTGTAGGAGTGAGCGTGGACATTGTAAAGGTGAGCGTGGACGGTGTAGGGGTGAGCGTGGACGTTGTAGGGGTGAACGTAGATGTTGTAGGGGTGAGCGGGGATGTTGTGGGGGTGAGGGTGGATGTTGTAGCGGTGAGCGTGGATGGTGTTGGGGTGAGGGTGGATGTTGTAGGGGTGAGCGTGGATGTTGTAGGGGTGAGCGTGGATGGTGCAGGGGTGAGCGTGGATGGTGCAGGGGTGAGCGTGGATGTTGCAGGAGTGAGCATGGATTTTGTATGAGAGAGCGTGGATGTTGTAGGGGTGAGTGTGGATGGTGAAGGGGTGAGCGTGGATGTTGCAGGAGTGAGCGTGGGTGTTGTATGCGTAAACGTGGATGGTGTAGGGGTGAGCGTGGACGTTGTAAAGGTGAGCATGGATGATGTAGGAGTGAGCGTAGATGGTGTAGGGGGTGAGCGTGGAGGTTGTAAATGTGAGCGTGGAGGTTGTAAAGGTGAGCGTGGATGGTGTAGGAGTGAGCGTGGATGTTGTAGGGGTGAGAGTGGATGGGGTTGGAGTGGGCGTGGATGTTGTCGGGGTGAGTATGGATGTTGGAGAGGTGAGCGTGGATGGTGTAGGGGTGAGAGTGGATGTTGTATGAGTGAGCATGGACGGTGTAGATGTGAGTGTGGATGGTATAGGGGAAAGCGTGGATGGTGTAGGGGTGAGCGTGGCTATTGTAGGGGTGAGCGTGGATGGCGTAGGTGTGAGCGTGGATGTTGCAGGAGTGAGCGTGGATTTTGTATGAGAGAGCGTGGATGTTTAAGGAGCGAGTGTGGATGGTGTAGGGGTGAGCGTGGATGGTGTAGGGGTGAGCGTGGATGTTGCAGGAGTGAACATGGGTGTTGTAGGAGTAAACGTGGATGGTGTAGGGGTGAGCGTGGATGGTGTAGGGGTGAGTGTGGATGGTGTAGGGGTGAGCGTGGATGTTGCAGGAGTGAGCGTGGGTGTTGTAAGAGAAAACGTGGATGGTGTAGGGGTGAGCGTGGATGGTGTAGGGGTGAGCGTGGACGTTGTAAAGGTGAGCATGGATGATGTAGGAGTGAGTGTAGATGGTGTAGGGGGTGAGCGTGGAGGTTGTAAAGGTGAGCATGGATGGTGTATGAGTGAGCGTGGATGTTGTAGGGGTGAGAGTGAATGGGGTTGGGGTGGGCGTGGATGGTGTTGGGGTGAGTATGGATGTTGGCGTGGTGAGCATTGATGTTACAGGGGTGAGCGTGGATGTTGCAGGAGTGAGCGTGAATGTTGTAGGGGTGAGAGTGGATGTTGTAAAGGTGAGCGTGGATGGTGTAGGGGTGAGAGTGGATGTTGTATGAGTGAGCATGGAAGGTGTAGAGGTGAGTGTGGATGGTATAGGGGAAAGCATGGATGGTGTAGTGGTGAGCGTGGATGGTGTAGGGGTGAGAGTGGATTTGGTGGGGGTGAGCGTGGATGTGGTAGGGGTGAGCGTGGAAGGTGTAGGGGTGAGCGTGGATGGTGTAGGAGTGAGCGTGGATGGTGTAGGGGTGAGCGTGGGTGGTGGAGGGGTGAGCATGGATGGTGTAGGGGTGAGCGTGGATGGTGTAGGAGTGAGCGTGGACGTTGTAGGGGTGAACGTAGATGTTGTAGGGGTGAGCGGGGATGTTGTAGGGGTGAGGGTGGATGTTGTAGCGGTGAGCGTGGATGGTGTTGGGGTGAGGGTGGATGTTGTATGGGTGAGCGTGGATGTTGTAGGGGTGAGCGTGGATGGTGCAGGGGTGAGCATGGATGGTGCAGGGGTGAGCGTGGATGTTGCAGGAGTGAGCATGGATTTTGTATGAGAGAGCGTGGATGTTGTAGGGGTGAGTGTGGATGGTGAAGGGGTGAGCGTGGATGTTGCAGGAGTGAGCGTGGGTGTTGTATGCGTAAACGTGGATGGTGTAGGGGTGAGCGTGGACGTTGTAAAGGTGAGCATGGATGATGTAGGAGTGAGCGTAGATGGTGTAGGGGGTGAGCGTGGAGGTTGTAAATGTGAGCGTGGAGGTTGTAAAGGTGAGCGTGGATGGTGTAGGAGTGAGCGTGGATGTTGTAGGGGTGAGAGTGGATGGGGTTGGAGTGGGCGTGGATGTTGTCGGGGTGAGTATGGATGTTGGAGAGGTGAGCGTGGATGGTGTAGGGGTGAGAGTGGATGTTGTATGAGTGAGCATGGACGGTGTAGATGTGAGTGTGGATGGTATAGGGGAAAGCGTGGATGGTGTAGGGGTGAGCGTGGCTATTGTAGGGGTGAGCGTGGATGGCGTAGGTGTGAGCGTGGATGTTGCAGGAGTGAGCGTGGATTTTGTATGAGAGAGCGTGGATGTTTAAGGAGCGAGTGTGGATGGTGTAGGGGTGAGCGTGGATGGTGTAGGGGTGAGCGTGGATGTTGCAGGAGTGAACATGGGTGTTGTAGGAGTAAACGTGGATGGTGTAGGGGTGAGCGTGGATGGTGTAGGGGTGAGTGTGGATGGTGTAGGGGTGAGCGTGGATGTTGCAGGAGTGAGCGTGGGTGTTGTAGGAGAAAACGTGGATGGTGTAGGGGTGAGCGTGGATGGTGTAGAGGTGAGCGTGGACGTTGTAAAGGTGAGCATGGATGATGTAGGAGTGAGTGTAGATGGTGTAGGGGGTGAGCGTGGAGGTTGTAAAGGTGAGCATGGATGGTGTATGAGTGAGCGTGGATGTTGTAGGGGTGAGAGTGAATGGGGTTGGGGTGGGCGTGGATGGTGTTGGGGTGAGTATGGATGTTGGCATGGTGAGCATTGATGTTACAGGGGTGAGCGTGGATGTTGCAGGAGTGAGCGTGAATGTTGTAGGGGTGAGAGTGGATGTTGTAAAGGTGAGCGTGGATGGTGTAGGGGTGAGAGTGGATGTTGTATGAGTGAGCATGGAAGGTGTAGAGGTGAGTGTGGATGGTATAGGGGAAAGCATGGATGGTGTAGTGGTGAGCGTGGATGGTGTAGGGGTGAGAGTGGATTTGGTGGGGGTGAGCGTGGATGTGGTAGGGGTGAGCGTGGAAGGTGTAGGGGTGAGCGTGGATGGTGTAGGAGTGAGCATGGATGGTGTAGGGGTGAGCGTGGGTGGTGGAGGGGTGAGCGTGGATGGTGTAGGGGTGAGCGTGGATGGTGTAGGAGTGAGCGTGGACATTGTAAAGGTGAGCGTGGACGGTGTAGGGGTGAGCGTGGACGTTGTAGGGGTGAACGTAGATCTTGTAGGGGTGAGCGGGATGTTGTAGGGGTGAGGGTGGATGTTGTAGCGGTGAGCGTGGATGGTGTTGGGGTGAGGGTGGATGTTGTAGGGGTGAGCGTGGATGTTGTAGGGGTGAGCGTGGATGGTGCAGGGGTGAGCGTGGATGGTGCAGGGGTGAGCGTGGATGTTGCAGGAGTGAGCATGGATTTTGTATGAGAGAGCGTGGATGTTGTAGGGGTGAGTGTGGATGGTGAAGGGGTGAGCGTGGATGTTGCAGGAGTGAGCGTGGGTGTTGTATGCGTAAACGTGGATGGTGTAGGGGTGAGCGTGGACGTTGTAAAGGTGAGCATGGATGATGTAGGAGTGAGCGTAGATGGTGTAGGGGGTGAGCGTGGAGGTTGTAAATGTGAGCGTGGAGGTTGTAAAGGTGAGCGTGGATGGTGTAGGAGTGAGCGTGGATGTTGTAGGGGTGAGAGTGGATGGGGTTGGAGTGGGCGTGGATGTTGTCGGGGTGAGTATGGATGTTGGAGAGGTGAGCGTGGATGGTGTAGGGGTGAGAGTGGATGTTGTATGAGTGAGCATGGACGGTGTAGATGTGAGTGTGGATGGTATAGGGGAAAGCGTGGATGGTGTAGGGGTGAGCGTGGCTATTGTAGGGGTGAGCGTGGATGGCGTAGGTGTGAGCGTGGATGTTGCAGGAGTGAGCGTGGATTTTGTATGAGAGAGCGTGGATGTTTAAGGAGCGAGTGTGGATGGTGTAGGGGTGAGCGTGGATGGTGTAGGGGTGAGCGTGGATGTTGCAGGAGTGAACATGGGTGTTGTAGGAGTAAACGTGGATGGTGTAGGGGTGAGCGTGGATGGTGTAGGGGTGAGTGTGGATGGTGTAGGGGTGAGCGTGGATGTTGCAGGAGTGAGCGTGGGTGTTGTAAGAGAAAACGTGGATGGTGTAGGGGTGAGCGTGGATGGTGTAGGGGTGAGCGTGGACGTTGTAAAGGTGAGCATGGATGGTGTAGGAGTGAGTGTAGATGGTGTAGGGGGTGAGCGTGGAGGTTGTAAAGGTGAGCATGGATGGTGTATGAGTGAGCGTGGATGTTGTAGGGGTGAGAGTGAATGGGGTTGGGGTGGGCGTGGATGGTGTTGGGGTGAGTATGGATGTTGGCGTGGTGAGCATTGATGTTACAGGGGTGAGCGTGGATGTTGCAGGAGTGAGCGTGAATGTTGTAGGGGTGAGAGTGGATGTTGTAAAGGTGAGCGTGGATGGTGTAGGGGTGAGAGTGGATGTTGTATGAGTGAGCATGGAAGGTGTAGAGGTGAGTGTGGATGGTATAGGGGAAAGCATGGATGGTGTAGTGGTGAGCGTGGATGGTGTAGGGGTGAGAGTGGATTTGGTGGGGGTGAGCGTGGATGTGGTAGGGGTGAGCGTGGAAGGTGTAGGGGTGAGCGTGGATGGTGTAGGAGTGAGCGTGGATGGTGTAGGGGTGAGCGTGGGTGGTGGAGGGGTGAGCGTGGATGGTGTAGGGGTGAGCGTGGATGGTGTAGGAGTGAGCGTGGACGTTGTAGGGGTGAACGTAGATGTTGTAGGGGTGAGCGGGGATGTTGTAGGGGTGAGGGTGGATGTTGTAGCGGTGAGCGTGGATGGTGTTGGGGTGAGGGTGGATGTTGTAGGGGTGAGCGTGGATGTTGTAGGGGTGAGCGTGGATGGTGCAGGGGTGAGCGTGGATGGTGCAGGGGTGAGCGTGGATGTTGCAGGAGTGAGCATGGATTTTGTATGAGAGAGCGTGGATGTTGTAGGGGTGAGTGTGGATGGTGAAGGGGTGAGCGTGGATGTTGCAGGAGTGAGCGTGGGTGTTGTATGCGTAAACGTGGATGGTGTAGGGGTGAGCGTGGACGTTATAAAGGTGAGCATGGATGATGTAGGAGTGAGCGTAGATGGTGTAGGGGGTGAGCGTGGAGGTTGTAAATGTGAGCGTGGAGGTTGTAAAGGTGAGCGTGGATGGTGTAGGAGTGAGCGTGGATGTTGTAGGGGTGAGAGTGGATGGGGTTGGAGTGGGCGTGGATGTTGTCGGGGTGAGTATGGATGTTGGAGAGGTGAGCGTGGATGGTGTAGGGGTGAGAGTGGATGTTGTATGAGTGAGCATGGACGGTGTAGATGTGAGTGTGGATGGTATAGGGGAAAGCGTGGATGGTGTAGGGGTGAGCGTGGCTATTGTAGGGGTGAGCGTGGATGGCGTAGGTGTGAGCGTGGATGTTGCAGGAGTGAGCGTGGATTTTGTATGAGAGAGCGTGGATGTTTAAGGAGCGAGTGTGGATGGTGTAGGGGTGAGCGTGGATGGTGTAGGGGTGAGCGTGGATGTTGCAGGAGTGAACATGGGTGTTGTAGGAGTAAACGTGGATGGTGTAGGGGTGAGCGTGGATGGTGTAGGGGTGAGTGTGGATGGTGTAGGGGTGAGCGTGGATGTTGCAGGAGTGAGCGTGGGTGTTGTAGGAGAAAACGTGGATGGTGTAGGGGTGAGCGTGGATGGTGTAGGGGTGAGCGTGGACGTTGTAAAGGTGAGCATGGATGATGTAGGAGTGAGTGTAGATGGTGTAGGGGGTGAGCGTGGAGGTTGTAAAGGTGAGCATGGATGGTGTATGAGTGAGCGTGGATGTTGTAGGGGTGAGAGTGAATGGGGTTGGGGTGGGCGTGGATGGTGTTGGGGTGAGTATGGATGTTGGCGTGGTGAGCATTGATGTTACAGGGGTGAGCGTGGATGTTGCAGGAGTGAGCGTGAATGTTGTAGGGGTGAGAGTGGATGTTGTAAAGGTGAGCGTGGATGGTGTAGGGGTGAGAGTGGATGTTGTATGAGTGAGCATGGAAGGTGTAGAGGTGAGTGTGGATGGTATAGGGGAAAGCATGGATGGTGTAGTGGTGAGCGTGGATGGTGTAGGGGTGAGAGTGGATTTGGTGGGGGTGAGCGTGGATGTGGTAGGGGTGAGCGTGGAAGGTGTAGGGGTGAGCGTGGATGGTGTAGGAGTGAGCGTGGATGGTGTAGGGGTGAGCGTGGGTGGTGGAGGGGTGAGCGTGGATGGTGTAGGGGTGAGCGTGGATGGTGTAGGAGTGAGCGTGGACATTGTAAAGGTGAGCGTGGACGGTGTAGGGGTGAGCGTGGACGTTGTAGGGGTGAACGTAGATGTTGTAGGGGTGAGCGGGGATGTTGTAGGGGTGAGGGTGGATTCATAATAAAGGTTTTTGGGTTAGATCGCGTTTATTTATAAATGTGTCGTAACCCTCCACCACCCGACACGGCCAATCAGCAAAGATAAGTGTCACGTTGACAAAAGACAAATAATTCACTACTTCAGCCCACCGGTGTGTTGAAGAGTTAATCCACATTTACAGTTTGAGTACGACGTTTCGCTGGTAAATACTTCCAGCATCATCGGGCAATTCGCCAGATTAACTCTTCAACACACCGGTGGGCTGAAGTAGTGAATTATTTGTCTTTTGTCAACGTGACACTTATCTTTGCTGATTGGCCGTGTCGGGTGGTGGAGGGTTACGACACATTTATAAATAAACGCGATCTAACCCAAAAACCTTTATTATGAATAATATTGGTCGCGAAAGCCTACGTGTTAAAGTGAGGGTGGATGTTGTAGCGGTGAGCGTGGATGGTGTTGGGGTGAGGGTGGATGTTGTAGGGGTGAGCGTGGATGTTGTAGGGGTGAGCGTGGATGGTGCAGGGGTGAGCGTGGATGGTGCAGGGGTGAGCGTGGATGTTGCAGGAGTGTGCATGGATTTTGTATGAGAGAGCGTGGATGTTGTAGGGGTGAGTGTGGATGGTGAAGGGGTGAGCGTGGATGTTGCAGGAGTGAGCGTGGGTGTTATATGCGTAAACGTGGATGGTGTAGGGGTGAGCGTGGACGTTGTAAAGGTGAGCATGGATGATGTAGGAGTGAGCGTAGATGGTGTAGGGGGTGAGCGTGGAGGTTGTAAATGTGAGCGTGGAGGTTGTAAAGGTGAGCGTGGATGGTGTAGGAGTGAGCGTGGATGTTGTAGGGGTGAGAGTGGATGGGGTTGGAGTGGGCGTGGATGTTGTCGGGGTGAGTATGGATGTTGGAGAGGTGAGCGTGGATGGTGTAGGGGTGAGAGTGGATGTTGTATGAGTGAGCATGGACGGTGTAGATGTGAGTGTGGATGGTATAGGGGAAAGCGTGGATGGTGTAGGGGTGAGCGTGGCTATTGTAGGGGTGAGCGTGGATGGCGTAGGTGTGAGCGTGGATGTTGCAGGAGTGAGCGTGGATTTTGTATGAGAGAGCGTGGATGTTTAAGGAGCGAGTGTGGATGGTGTAGGGGTGAGCGTGGATGGTGTAGGGGTGAGCGTGGATGTTGCAGGAGTGAACATGGGTGTTGTAGGAGTAAACGTGGATGGTGTAGGGGTGAGCGTGGATGGTGTAGGGGTGAGTGTGGACGTTGTAAAGGTGAGCATTGATGATGTAGGAGTGAGCGTAGATGGTGTAGGGGGTGAGCGTGGATGTTGCAGGGGTGAGCGTGAATGTTGTAGGCGTGAGCGTGGATGGTGTAGGGGTGAGCGTGGCTATTGTAGGGGTGAGCGTGGATGGTGTAGGGGTGAGCTTGGATGGTGTAGGAGTGAGCGTGGATGGTGTAGGGGTGAGCGTGGATGGTGTAGGGGTGAGCGTAGATGGTGTAGGGGGTGAGCGTGGAGGTTGTAAAGGTGAGCGTGGATGTTGTAGGGGTGAGAGTGGATGGGGTTGGGGTGGGCGTGGATGGTGTGGGGAATGAGAGTGGATGGTGTCGGGGTGAGAGTGGATGGTGTCGGGGTGAGTATGGATGTTGGAGAGGTGAGCGTGGATGGTGTAGGGGTGAGCGTGGATGGTATAGGGGTGAGCGTGGATGGTGTAGGGGTGAGAGTGGATGTTGTAAAGGTGAGCGTGGATGGTGTAGGGGTGAGAGTGGATGTTGTATGAGTGAGCATGGACGGTGTAGATGTGAGTGTGGATGGTATAGGGGAAAGCGTGGATGTTGTAGTGGTGAGCGTGGATGGTGTAGGGGTGAGCGTGGATGTTGTAGAGGCGAGCGTGGATGGTGTAAGGGTGAGCGTGGCTATTGTAGGGGTGAGCGTGGATGGTGTAGGGGTGAGCGTGGATGTTGCAGGAGTGAGCGTGGATTTTGTATGAGAGAGCGTGGATGTTGCAGGAGTGAGCGTGGGTGTTGTAGGAGTAAACGTGGATGGTGTAGGGGTGAGTGTGGATGGTGTAGGGGTGAGCGTGGACGTTGTAAAGGTGAGCATGGAAGATGTAAGAGTGAGCGTAGATGGTTAGGGGGTGAGCGTGGATGTTGCAGGGGTGAGCGTGGATATTGCAGGAGTGAGCGTGAATGTTGTAGGGGTGAGCGTGGATGGTGTAGGGGTGAGCGTGGCTATTGTAGGGGTGAGCGTGGATGGTGTAGGGGTGAGCTTGGATGGTGTAGGAGTGAGCGTGGATGTTGTAAAGGTGAGCATGGATGATGTAGGAGTGGGCGTAGATGGTGTAGGGGGTGAGCGTGGGGGTTGTAGGGGTGAGAGTGAATGGGGTTGGGGTGAGCGTGGATGGTGTTGGGGTGAGTGTGGATGTTGGCGAGGTGAGCGTGGATGTTGCAGGAGTGAGCGTGGGTGTTGTAGGAGTAAACGTGGATGGTGTAGGGGTGAGCGTGGATGGTGTAGGGGTGAGCATGGACGTTGTAAAGGTGAGCATGGATGGTGTAGGAGTGAGCGTGGATGTTGTAGGGGTTAGAGTGGATGGGGTTTGGGTGGGCGTGGATGGTGTTGGGGTGAGAGTGGATGGTGTCGGGGTGAGTATGGATGTTGGAGAGGTGAGCGTGGATGGTGTAGGGATGAGCGTGGATGTTGTAGGAGTGAGCGTGGATGTTGTAGGGGTGGGCGTGGATGGTGTAGGGGTGAGAGTGGATGTTGTAAAGGTGAGGGTGGATGGTGTAGGGGTGAGCGTGGATGTTGTAGAAGTGAGCATAGATGGTGTAGGAGTGAGGGTGGATGTTGTAGCGGTGAGCGTGGATGGTGTTGGGGTGAGGGTGGATGATGTAGGGGTGAGCGTGGATGTTGTCGGGGTGAGGGTGGATGGTGTAGAGGTGAGTGTGGATGTTGTAGAGGTGAGCGTGGATGGTGTAGCGGTGAGCGTGGCTATTGTAGGGGTGAGCGTGGATGGTGTAGGGGTGAGCGTGGATGTTGCAGGAGTGAACGTGGGTGTTGTAGGAGTAAACGTGGATGGTGTAGGAGTGAGCGTTGATGGTGTAGGGGTGAGCGTGGATGTTGTTGGGGTGAGAGTGGATGTTGTATGAGTGAGCATGGACGGTGTAGATGTGAGTGTGGATGGTATAGGGGAAAGCGTGGATGGTCTAGTGGCGAGCGTGGATGGTCTAGTGGTGAGCGTGGATGGTGTAGGGTTGAGCGTGGATGTTGTAGAGGTGAGCGTGGATGGTGTAGGGGTGAGCGTGGATGTTGTATGATTGAGCATGGACGTTGTAGATGTGAGTGTAGGTGGTATAGGGGAAAGCGTGGATGGTGTAGTGGTGAGTGTGGATGGTGTAGGGGTGAGCGTGGATGTTGTAGGGGTGAGCGTGGCTATTGTAGGGGTGAGCGTGGATGGTGTATGGGTGAGCGTGGATGTTGCAGGAGTGAGCGTGGGTGTTGTAGGAGTAAATGTGGATGGTGTAGGGGTGAGCGTGGATGGTGTAGGGGTGAGCGTGGACGTTGTAAAGGTGAGCATGGATGATGTAGGAGTGAGTGTAGATGGTGTAGGGGGTGAGCGTGGAGGTTGTAAAGGTGAGCATGGATGGTGTAGGAGTGAGCGTGGATGTTGTAGGGGTGAGAGTGAATGGGGTTGGGGTGGGCGTGGATGGTGTTGGGGTGAGTATGGATGTTGGCGAGGTGAGCATTGATGTTGCAGGGGTGAGCGTGGATGTTGCAGGAGTGAGCGTGAATGTTGTAGGGGTGAGAGTGGATGTTGTAAAGGTGAGCGTGGATGGTGTAGGGGTGAGAGTGGATGTTGTATGAGTGAGCATGGAAGGTGTAGAGGTGAGTGTGGATGGTATAGGGGAAAGCATGGATGGTGTAGTGGTGAGCGCGGATGGTGTAGGGGTGAGAGTGGATTTGGTGGGGGTGAGCGTGGATGTGGTAGGGGTGAGCGTGGAAGGTGTAGGGGTGAGCGTGGAAGGTGTAGGGGTGAGCGTGGATGGTGTAGGAGTGAGCGTGGATGGTGTAGGGGTGAGCGTGGGTGGTGTAGGGGTGAGCGTGGATGGTGTAGGGGTGAGCGTGGATGGTGTAGGAGTGAGCGTGGACATTGTAAAGGTGAGCGTGGACGGTGTAGGGGTGAGCGTGGACGTTGTAGGGGTGAACGTAGATGTTGTAGGGGTGAGCGGGGATGTTGTAGGGGTGAGGGTGGATGTTGTAGCGGTGAGCGTGGATGGTGTTGGGGTGAGGGTGGATGTTGTAGGGGTGAGCGTGGATGTTGTAGGGGTGAGCGTGGATGGTGTAAGGGTGAGCGTGGATGTTGCAGGAGTTAGCATGGATTTTGTATGAGAGAGCGTGGATGTTGTAGGGGTGAGTGTGGATGGTGAAGGGGTGAGCGTGGATGTTGCCGGAGTGAGCGTGGGTGTTGTAGGCGTAAACGTGGATGGTGTAGGGCTGAGCGTGGATGGTGTAGGGGTCAGCGTGGACGTTGTAAAGGTGAGCAAGGATGATGTAGGAGTGAGCGTAGATGGTGTAGGGGGTGAGCGTGCAGGTTGTAAATGTGAGCGTGGAGGTTGTAAAGGTGAGCGTGGATGGTGTAGGAGTGAGCGTGGATGTTGTAGGGATGAGAGTGGATGGGGTTGGAGTGGGCGTGGATGTTGTCAGGGTGAGTATGGATGTTGGAGAGGTGAGCGTGGATGGTGTAGGGGTGAGAGTGGATGTTGTATGAGTGAGCATGGACGGTGTAGATGTGAGTGTGGATGGTATAGGGGAAAGCGTGGATGGTGTAGTGGTGAGCGTGGATGGTGTAGGGGTGAGCGTGGATGTTGTAGAGGTGAGCGTGGATGGTGTAGGGGTGAGCGTGGCTATTGTAGGGGTGAGCGTGGATGGCGTAGGTGTGAGCGTGGATGTTGCAGGAGTGAGCGTGGATTTTGTATGAGAGAGCGTGGATGTTTAAGGAGCGAGTATGGTGTAGGGGTGAGCGTGGATGGTGTAGGGGTGAGCGTGGATGGTGTAGGAGTGAGCGTGGATGGTGTAGGGGTGAGCGTGGGTGGTGTAGGGGTGAGCGTGGATGGTGTAGGGGTGAGCGTGGATGGTGTAGGAGTGAGCGTGGACATTGTAAAGGTGAGCGTGGACGGTGTAGGGGTGAGCGTGGACGTTGTAGGGGTGAACGTAGATGTTGTAGGGGTGAGCGGGGATGTTGTAGGGGTGAGGGTGGATGTTGTAGCGGTGAGCGTGGATGGTGTTGGGGTGAGGGTGGATGTTGTAGGGGTGAGCGTGGATGTTGTAGGGGTGAGCGTGGATGGTGTAAGGGTGAGCGTGGATGTTGCAGGAGTTAGCATGGATTTTGTATGAGAGAGCGTGGATGTTGTAGGGGTGAGTGTGGATGGTGAAGGGGTGAGCGTGGATGTTGCCGGAGTGAGCGTGGGTGTTGTAGGCGTAAACGTGGATGGTGTAGGGCTGAGCGTGGATGGTGTAGGGGTCAGCGTGGACGTTGTAAAGGTGAGCATGGATGATGTAGGAGTGAGCGTAGATGGTGTAGGGGGTGAGCGTGGAGGTTGTAAATGTGAGCGTGGAGGTTGTAAAGGTGAGCGTGGATGGTGTAGGAGTGAGCGTGGATGTTGTAGGGGTGAGAGTGGATGGGGTTGGAGTGGGCGTGGATGTTGTCAGGGTGAGTATGGATGTTGGAGAGGTGAGCGTGGATGGTGTAGGGGTGAGAGTGGATGTTGTATGAGTGAGCATGGACGGTGTAGATGTGAGTGTGGATGGTATAGGGGAAAGCGTGGATGGTGTAGTGGTGAGCGTGGATGGTGTAGGGGTGAGCGTGGATGTTGTAGAGGTGAGCGTGGATGGTGTAGGGGTGAGCGTGGCTATTGTAGGGGTGAGCGTGGATGGCGTAGGTGTGAGCGTGGATGTTGCAGGAGTGAGCGTGGATTTTGTATGAGAGAGCGTGGATGTTTAAGGATCGAGTATGGTGTAGGGGTGAGCGTGGATGGTGTAGGGGTGAGCGTGGATGGTGTAGGAGTGAGCGTGGATGGTGTAGGGGTGAGCGTGGGTGGTGTAGGGGTGAGCGTGGATGGTGTAGGGGTGAGCGTGGATGGTGTAGGAGTGAGCGTGGACATTGTAAAGGTGAGCGTGGACGGTGTAGGGGTGAGCGTGGACGTTGTAGGGGTGAACGTAGATGTTGTAGGGGTGAGCGGGGATGTTGTAGGGGTGAGGGTGGATGTTGTAGCGGTGAGCGTGGATGGTGTTGGGGTGAGGGTGGATGTTGTAGGGGTGAGCGTGGATATTGCAGGAGTGAGCGTGAATGTTGTAGACGTGAGCGTGGATGGTGTAGGGGTGAGCGTGGATGTTGCAGGGGTGAGCGTGGATATTGCAGGAGTGAGCGTGAATGTTGTAGGCGTGAGCGTGGATGGTGTAGGGGTGAGCGTGGCTATATTAGGGGTGAGCGTGGATGGTGTAAGGGTGAGCTTGGATGGTGTAGGAGTGAGCTTGGATGGTGTAGGGGTGAGCGTGGATGGTGTAGGGGTGAGTGTAGATGGTGTAGGGGGTGAGCGTGGAGGTTGTAAAGGTGAGCGTGGAGGTTGTAAAGGTGAGCGTGGATGGTGTAGGAGTGAGCGTGGATGTTGTAGGGGTGAGAGTGGATGGGGATGGGGTGGGCGTGGATGGTGTGGGGGGTGAGAGTGGATGGTGTCGGGGTGAGAGTGGATGGTGTCGGGGTGAGTATGGATGTAGGAGAGGTGAGCGTGGATGGTGTAGGGGTGAGCGTGGATGGTGTAGGGGTGAGCGTGGATGTTGCAGGAGTGAGCGTGGATGTTGTAGGAGTGAGCGTGGATGGTGTAGGGGTGAGCGTGGATGTTGTAGGAGTGAGAGTGGATGTTGTAGGGGTGGGCGTGGATGGTGTAGGGGTGAGAGTGGATGTTGTAAAGGTGAGGGTGGATGGTGTAGGGGTGAGCGTGGATGTTGTAGAAGTGAGCATAGATGGTGTAGGAGTGAGGGTGGATGTTGTAGCGGTGAGAGAGGATGGTGTTGGGGTGAGGGTGGATGTTCTAGGGGTGAGCGTGGATGTTGTCGGGGTGAGGGTGGATGGTGTAGAGGTGAGTGTGGATGTTGTAGAGGTGAGCGTGGATGGTGTAGGGGTGAGCGTGGCTATTGTAGGGGTGAACGTGGATGGTGTAGGGGTGGGCTTGGATGGTGAAGGTGTGAGCGTGGCTGGTGTAGGAGTGAGCGTGGCTGGTGTAGGAATGAGCGTGGATGGTGTAGGGGTGAGCGTGGATGTTGTAGGGGTGAGAGTGGATGTTGTATGAGTGAGCATGGACGGTGTAGATGTGAGTGTGGATGGTATAGGGGAAAGCGTGGATGGTCTAGTGGCGAGCATGGATGGTCTAGTGGTGAGCGTGGATGGTGTAGGGGTGAGCGTGGATGTTGTAGAGGTGAGCGTGGATGGTGTAGGGGTGAGCGTGGATGTTGTATGAGTGAGCATGGACGTTGTAGATGTGAGTGTAGATGGTATAGGGGAAAGCGTGGATGGTGTAGTGGTGAGTGTGGATGGTGTAGGGGTGAGCGTGGATGTTGTAGGGGTGAGCGTGGCTATTGTAGGGGTGAGCGTTGATGGTGTAGGGGTGAGCGTGGATGTTGCAGGAGTGAGCGTGGGTGTTGTAGGAGTAAACGTGGATGGTGTAGGGGTGAGCGTGGATGGTGTAGGGGTGAGCGTGGACGTTGTAAACGTGAGCATGGATGATGTAGGAGTGAGTGTAGATGGTGTAGGGGGTGAGCGTGGAGGTTGTAAAGGTGAGCATGGATGGTGTAGGAGTGAGCGTGGATGTTGTAGGGGTGAGAGTGAATGGGGTTGGGGTGGGCGTGGATGGTGTTGGGGTGAGTATGGATGTTGGCGAGGTGAGCATTTATGTTGCAGGTGTGAGCGTGGATGTTGCAGGAGTGAGCGTGAATGTTGTAGGGGTGAGAGTGGATGTTGTAAAGGTGAGCGTGGATGGTGTAGGGGTGAGAGTGGATGTTGTATGAGTGAGCATGGAAGGTGTAGAGGTGAGTGTGGATGGTATAGGGGAAAGCATGGATGGTGTAGTGGTGAGCGTGGATGGTGTAGGGGTGAGAGTGGATTTGGTGGGGGTGAGCGTGGATGTGGTAGGGGTGAGCGTGGAAGGTGTAGGGGTGAGCGTGGATGGTGTAGGAGTGAGCGTGGATGGTGTAGGGGTGAGCGTGGGTGGTGTAGGGGTGAGCGTGGATGGTGTAGGGGTGAGCGTGGATGGTGTAGGAGTGAGCGTGGACATTGTAAAGGTGAGCGTGGACGGTGTAGGGGTGAGCGTGGACGTTATAGGGGTGAACGTAGATGTTGTAGGGGTGAGCGGGGATGTTGTAGGGGTGAGGGTGGATGTTGTAGCGGTGAGCGTGGATGGTGTTGGGGTGAGGGTGGATGTTGTAGGGGTGAGCGTGGATGTTGTAGGGGTGAGCGTGGATGGTGTAAGGGTGAGCGTGGATGTTGCAGGAGTTAGCATGGATTTTGTATGAGAGAGCGTGGATGTTGTAGAGGTGAGTGTGGATGGTGAAGGGGTGAGCGTGGATGTTGCCGGAGTGAGCGTGGGTGTTGTAGGCGTAAACGTGGATGGTGTAGGGGTGAGCGTGGATGGTGTAGGGGTGAGCGTGGACGTTGCAAAGGTGAGCATTGATGATGTAGGATTGAGCGTAGATGGTGTAGGGGGTGAGCGTGGATGTTGCAGGGGTGAGCGTGGATATTGCAGGAGTGAGCGTGAATGTTGTAGGCGTGAGCGTGGATGGTGTAGGGGTGAGCGTGGCTATTTTAGGGGTGAGCGTGGATGGTGTAAGGGTGAGCTTGGATGGTGTAGGAGTGAGCGTGGATGGTGTAGGGGTGAGCGTGGATGGTGTAGTGGTGAGTGTAGATGGTGTAGGGGGTGAGCGTGGAGGTTGTAAAGGTGAGCGTGGAGGTTGTAAAGGTGAGCGTGGATGGTGTAGGAGTGAGCGTGGATGTTGTAGGGGTGAGAGTGGATGGGGATGGGGTGGGCGTGGATGGTGTGGGGGGTGAGAGTGGATGGTGTCGGGGTGAGAGTGGATGGTGTCGGGGTGAGTATGGATGTAGGAGAGGTGAGCGTGGATGGTGTAGGGGTGAGCGTGGATGGTGTAGGGGTGAGCGTGGATGTTGCAGGAGTGAGCGTGGATGTTGTAGGAGTGAGCGTGGATGGTGTAGGGGTGAGCGTGGATGTTGTAGGAGTGAGAGTGGATGTTGTAGGGGTGGGCGTGGATGGTGTAGGGGTGAGAGTGGATGTTGTAAAGGTGAGGGTGGATGGTGTAGGGGTGAGCGTGGATGTTGTAGAAGTGAGCGTAGATGGTGTAGGAGTGAGGGTGGATGTTGTAGCGGTGAGAGTGGATGGTGTTGGGGTGAGGGTGGATGTTGTAGGGGTGAGCGTGGATGTTGTCGGGGTGAGGGTGGATGGTGTAGAGGTGAGTGTGGATGTTGTAGAGGTGAGCGTGGATGGTGTAGGGGTGAGCGTGGCTATTGTAGGGGTGAACGTGGATGGTGTAGGGGTGGGCTTGGATGGTGAAGGTGTGAGCGTGGCTGGTGTAGGAGTGAGCGTGGATGGTGTAGGAATGAGCGTGGATGGTGTAGGGGTGAGCGTGGATGTTGTAGGGGTGAGAGTGGATGTTGTATGAGTGAGCATGGACGGTGTAGATGTGAGTGTGGATGGTATAGGGGAAAGCGTGGATGGTCTAGTGGCGAGCGTGGATGGTCTAGTGGTGAGCGTGGATGGTGTAGGGGTGAGCGTGGATGTTGTAGAGGTGAGCGTGGATGGTGTAGGGGTGAGCGTGGATGTTGTATGAGTGAGCATGGACGTTGTAGATGTGAGTGTAGATGGTATAGGGGAAAGCGTGGATGGTGTAGTGGTGAGTGTGGATGGTGTAGGGGTGAGCGTGGATGTTGTAGGGGTGAGCGTGGCTATTGTAGGGGTGAGCGTTGATGGTGTAGGGGTGAGCGTGGATGTTGCAGGAGTGAGCGTGGGTGTTGTAGGAGTAAACGTGGATGGTGTAGGGGTGAGCGTGGATGGTGTAGGGGTGAGCGTGGACGTTGTAAACGTGAGCATGGATGATGTAGGAGTGAGTGTAGATGGTGTAGGGGGTGAGCATGGAGGTTGTAAAGGTGAGCATGGATGGTGTAGGAGTGAGCGTGGATGTTGTAGGGGTGAGAGTGAATGGGGTTGGGGTGGGCGTGGATGGTGTTGGGGTGAGTATGGATGTTGGCGAGGTGAGCATTGATGTTGCAGGTGTGAGCGTGGATGTTGCAGGAGTGAGCGTGAATGTTGTAGGGGTGAGAATGGATGTTGTAAAGGTGAGCGTGGATGGTGTAGGGGTGATAGTGGATGTTGTATGAGTGAGCATGGAAGGTGTAGAGGTGAGTGTGGATGGTATAGGGGAAAGCATGGATGGTGTAGTGGTGAGCGTGGATGGTGTAGGGGTGAGAGTGGATTTGGTGGGGGTGAGCGTGGATGTGGTAGGGGTGAGCGTGGAAGGTGTAGGGGTGAGCGTGGATGGTGTAGGAGTGAGCGTGGATGGTGTAGGGGTGAGCGTGGGTGGTGTAGGGGTGAGCGTGGATGGTGTAGGGGTGAGCGTGGATGGTGTAGGGGTCAGCGTGGACGTTGTAAAGGTGAGCATGGATGATGTAGGAGTGAGTGTAGATGGTGTAGGGGGTGAGCGTGGAGGTTGTAAAGGTGAGCGTGGATGTTGTAGGGGTGAGAGTGGATGGGGTTGGGGTGGGCGTGGATGGTGTGGGGGGTGAGAGTGGATGGTGTCGGGGTGAGAGTGGATGGTGTCGGGGTGAGTATGGATGTTGGAGAGGTGAGCGTGGATGGTGTAGGGGTGAGCGTGGATGGTATAGGGGTGAGCGTGGATGGTGTAGGGGTGAGAGTGGATGTTGTAAAGGTGAGCGTGGATGGTGTAGGGGTGAGAGTGGATGTTGTATGAGTGAGCATGGACGGTGTAGATGTGAGTGTGGATGGTATAGGGGAAAGCGTGGATGTTGTAGTGGTGAGCGTGGATGGTGTAGGGGTGAGCGTGGATGTTGTAGAGGCGAGCGTGGATGGTGTAAGGGTGAGCGTGGCTATTGTAGGGGTGAGCGTGGATGGTGTAGGGGTGAGCGTGGATGTTGCAGGAGTGAGCGTGGATTTTGTATGAGAGAGCGTGGATGTTGCAGGAGTGAGCGTGGGTGTTGTAGGAGTAAACGTGGATGGTGTAGGGGTGAGTGTGGATGGTGTAGGGGTGAGCGTGGACGTTGTAAAGGTGAGCATGGAAGATGTAAGAGTGAGCGTAGATGGTTAGGGGGTGAGCGTGGATGTTGCAGGGGTGAGCGTGGATATTGCAGGAGTGAGCGTGAATGTTGTAGGGGTGAGCGTGGATGGTGTAGGGGTGAGCGTGGCTATTGTAGGGGTGAGCGTGGATGGTGTAGGGGTGAGCTTGGATGGTGTAGGAGTGAGCGTGGATGTTGTAAAGGTGAGCATGGATGATGTAGGAGTGGGCGTAGATGGTGTAGGGGGTGAGCGTGGGGGTTGTAGGGGTGAGAGTGAATGGGGTTGGGGTGAGCGTGGATGGTGTTGGGGTGAGTGTGGATGTTGGCGAGGTGAGCGTGGATGTTGCAGGAGTGAGCGTGGGTGTTGTAGGAGTAAACGTGGATGGTGTAGGGGTGAGCGTGGATGGTGTAGGGGTGAGCATGGACGTTGTAAAGGTGAGCATGGATGGTGTAGGAGTGAGCGTGGATGTTGTAGGGGTTAGAGTGGATGGGGTTTGGGTGGGCGTGGATGGTGTTGGGGTGAGAGTGGATGGTGTCGGGGTGAGTATGGATGTTGGAGAGGTGAGCGTGGATGGTGTAGGGATGAGCGTGGATGTTGTAGGAGTGAGCGTGGATGTTGTAGGGGTGGGCGTGGATGGTGTAGGGGTGAGAGTGGATGTTGTAAAGGTGAGGGTGGATGGTGTATGGGTGAGCGTGGATGTTGTAGAAGTGAGCATAGATGGTGTAGGAGTGAGGGTGGATGTTGTAGCGGTGAGCGTGGATGGTGTTGGGGTGAGGGTGGATGATGTAGGGGTGAGCGTGGATGTTGTCGGGGTGAGGGTGGATGGTGTAGAGGTGAGTGTGGATGTTGTAGAGGTGAGCGTGGATGGTGTAGCGGTGAGCGTGGCTATTGTAGGGGTGAGCGTGGATGGTGTAGGGGTGAGCGTGGATGTTGCAGGAGTGAACGTGGGTGTTGTAGGAGTAAACGTGGATGGTGTAGGAGTGAGCGTTGATGGTGTAGGGGTGAGCGTGGATGTTGTTGGGGTGAGAGTGGATGTTGTATGAGTGAGCATGGACGGTGTAGATGTGAGTGTGGATGGTATAGGGGAAAGCGTGGATGGTCTAGTGGCGAGCGTGGATGGTCTAGTGGTGAGCGTGGATGGTGTAGGGTTGAGCGTGGATGTTGTAGAGGTGAGCGTGGATGGTGTAGGGGTGAGCGTGGATGTTGTATGAGTGAGCATGGACGTTGCAGATGTGAGTGTAGGTGGTATAGGGGAAAGCGTGGATGGTGTAGTGGTGAGTGTGGATGGTGTAGGGGTGAGCGTGGATGTTGTAGGGGTGAGCGTGGCTATTGTAGGGGTGAGCGTGGATGGTGTATGGGTGAGCGTGGATGTTGCAGGAGTGAGCGTGGGTGTTGTAGGAGTAAATGTGGATGGTGTAGGGGTGAGCGTGGATGGTGTAGGGGTGAGCGTGGACGTTGTAAAGGTGAGCATGGATGATGTAGGAGTGAGTGTAGATGGTGTAGGGGGTGAGCGTGGAGGTTGTAAAGGTGAGCATGGATGGTGTAGGAGTGAGCGTGGATGTTGTAGGGGTGAGAGTGAATGGGGTTGGGGTGGGCGTGGATGGTGTTGGGGTGAGTATGGATGTTGGCGAGGTGAGCATTGATGTTGCAGGGGTGAGCGTGGATGTTGCAGGAGTGAGCGTGAATGTTGTAGGGGTGAGAGTGGATGTTGTAAAGGTGAGCGTGGATGGTGTAGGGGTGAGAGTGGATGTTGTATGAGTGAGCATGGAAGGTGTAGAGGTGAGTGTGGATGGTATAGGGGAAAGCATGGATGGTGTAGTGGTGAGCGCGGATGGTGTAGGGGTGAGAGTGGATTTGGTGGGGGTGAGCGTGGATGTGGTAGGGGTGAGCGTGGAAGGTGTAGGGGTGAGCGTGGATGGTGTAGGAGTGAGCGTGGATGGTGTAGGGGTGAGCGTGGGTGGTGTAGGGGTGAGCGTGGATGGTGTAGGGGTGAGCGTGGATGGTGTAGGAGTGAGCGTGGACATTGTAAAGGTGAGCGTGGACGGTGTAGGGGTGAGCGTGGACGTTGTAGGGGTGAACGTAGATGTTGTAGGGGTGAGCGGGGATGTTGTAGGGGTGAGGGTGGATGTTGTAGCGGTGAGCGTGGATGGTGTTGGGGTGAGGGTGGATGTTGTAGGGGTGAGCGTGGATGTTGTAGGGGTGAGCGTGGATGGTGTAAGGGTGAGCGTGGATGTTGCAGGAGTTAGCATGGATTTTGTATGAGAGAGCGTGGATGTTGTAGGGGTGAGTGTGGATGGTGAAGGGGTGAGCGTGGATGTTGCCGGAGTGAGCGTGGGTGTTGTAGGCGTAAACGTGGATGGTGTAGGGCTGAGCGTGGATGGTGTAGGGGTCAGCGTGGACGTTGTAAAGGTGAGCATGGATGATGTAGGAGTGAGCGTAGATGGTGTAGGGGGTGAGCGTGCAGGTTGTAAATGTGAGCGTGGAGGTTGTAAAGGTGAGCGTGGATGGTGTAGGAGTGAGCGTGGATGTTGTAGGGGTGAGAGTGGATGGGGTTGGAGTGGGCGTGGATGTTGTCAGGGTGAGTATGGATGTTGGAGAGGTGAGCGTGGATGGTGTAGGGGTGAGAGTGGATGTTGTATGAGTGAGCATGGACGGTGTAGATGTGAGTGTGGATGGTATAGGGGAAAGCGTGGATGGTGTAGTGGTGAGCGTGGATGGTGTAGGGGTGAGCGTGGATGTTGTAGAGGTGAGCGTGGATGGTGTAGGGGTGAGCGTGGCTATTGTAGGGGTGAGCGTGGATGGCGTAGGTGTGAGCGTGGATGTTGCAGGAGTGAGTGTGGATTTTGTATGAGAGAGCGTGGATGTTTAAGGAGCGAGTATGGTGTAGGGGTGAGCGTGGATGGTGTAGGGGTGAGCGTGGATGGTGTAGGGGTGAGCGTGGATGGTGTAGGGGTGAGCGTGGGTGGTGTAGGGGTGAGCGTGGATGGTGTAGGGGTGAGCGTGGATGGTGTAGGAGTGAGCGTGGACATTGTAAAGGTGAGCGTGGACGGTGTAGGGGTGAGCGTGGACGTTGTAGGGGTGAACGTAGATGTTGTAGGGGTGAGCGGGGATGTTGTAGGGGTGAGGGTGGATGTTGTAGCGGTGAGCGTGGATGGTGTTGGGGTGAGGGTGGATGTTGTAGGGGTGAGCGTGGATGTTGTAGGGGTGAGCGTGGATGGTGTAAGGGTGAGCGTGGATGTTGCAGGAGTTAGCATGGATTTTGTATGAGAGAGCGTGGATGTTGTAGGGGTGAGTGTGGATGGTGAAGGGGTGAGCGTGGATGTTGCCGGAGTGAGCGTGGGTGTTGTAGGCGTAAACGTGGATGATGTAGGGCTGAGCGTGGATGGTGTAGGGGTCAGCGTGGACGTTGTAAAGGTGAGCATGGATGATGTAGGAGTGAGCGTAGATGGTGTAGGGGGTGAGCGTGGAGGTTGTAAATGTGAGCGTGGAGGTTGTAAAGGTGAGCGTGGATGGTGTAGGAGTGAGCGTGGATGTTGTAGGGGTGAGAGTGGATGGGGTTGGAGTGGGCGTGGATGTTGTCAGGGTGAGTATGGATGTTGGAGAGGTGAGCGTGGATGGTGTAGGGGTGAGAGTGGATGTTGTATGAGTGAGCATGGACGGTGTAGATGTGAGTGTGGATGGTATAGGGGAAAGCGTGGATGGTGTAGTGGTGAGCGTGGATGGTGTAGGGGTGAGCGTGGATGTTGTAGAGGTGAGCGTGGATGGTGTAGGGGTGAGCGTGGCTATTGTAGGGGTGAGCGTGGATGGCGTAGGTGTGAGCGTGGATGTTGCAGGAGTGAGCGTGGATTTTGTATGAGAGAGCGTGGATGTTTAAGGAGCGAGTATGGTGTAGGGGTGAGCGTGGATGGTGTAGGGGTGAGCGTGGATGGTGTAGGAGTGAGCGTGGATGGTGTAGGGGTGAGCGTGGGTGGTGTAGGGGTGAGCGTGGATGGTGTAGGGGTGAGCGTGGATGGTGTAGGAGTGAGCGTGGACATTGTAAAGGTGAGCGTGGACGGTGTAGGGGTGAGCGTGGACGTTGTAGGGGTGAACGTAGATGTTGTAGGGGTGAGCGGGGATGTTGTAGGGGTGAGGGTGGATGTTGTAGCGGTGAGCGTGGATGGTGTTGGGGTGAGGGTGGATGTTGTAGGGGTGAGCGTGGATATTGCAGGAGTGAGCGTGAATGTTGTAGACGTGAGCGTGGATGGTGTAGGGGTGAGCGTGGATGTTGCAGGGGTGAGCGTTGATATTGCAGGAGTGAGCGTGAATGTTGTAGGCGTGAGCGTGGATGGTGTAGGGGTGAGCGTGGCTATATTAGGGGTGAGCGTGGATGGTGTAAGGGTGAGCTTGGATGGTGTAGGAGTGAGCTTGGATGGTGTAGGGGTGAGCGTGGATGGTGTAGGGGTGAGTGTAGATGGTGTAGGGGGTGAGCGTGGAGGTTGTAAAGGTGAGCGTGGAGGTTGTAAAGGTGAGCGTGGATGGTGTAGGAGTGAGCGTGGATGTTGTAGGGGTGAGAGTGGATGGGGATGGGGTGGGCGTGGATGGTGTGGGGGGTGAGAGTGGATGGTGTCGGGGTGAGAGTGGATGGTGTCGGGGTGAGTATGGATGTAGGAGAGGTGAGCGTGGATGGTGTAGGGGTGAGCGTGGATGGTGTAGGGGTGAGCGTGGATGTTGCAGGAGTGAGCGTGGATGTTGTAGGAGTGAGCGTGGATGGTGTAGGGGTGAGCGTGGATGTTGTAGGAGTGAGAGTGGATGTTGTAGGGGTGGGCGTGGATGGTGTAGGGGTGAGAGTGGATGTTGTAAAGGTGAGGGTGGATGGTGTAGGGGTGAGCGTGGATGTTGTAGAAGTGAGCATAGATGGTGTAGGAGTGAGGGTGGATGTTGTAGCGGTGAGAGAGGATGGTGTTGGGGTGAGGGTGGATGTTCTAGGGGTGAGCGTGGATGTTGTCGGGGTGAGGGTGGATGGTGTAGAGGTGAGTGTGGATGTTGTAGAGGTGAGCGTGGATGGTGTAGGGGTGAGCGTGGCTATTGTAGGGGTGAACGTGGATGGTGTAGGGGTGGGCTTGGATGGTGAAGGTGTGAGCGTGGCTGGTGTAGGAGTGAGCGTGGCTGGTGTAGGAATGAGCGTGGATGGTGTAGGGGTGAGCGTGGATGTTGTAGGGGTGAGAGTGGATGTTGTATGAGTGAGCATGGACGGTGTAGATGTGAGTGTGGATGGTATAGGGGAAAGCGTGGATGGTCTAGTGGCGAGCATGGATGGTCTAGTGGTGAGCGTGGATGGTGTAGGGGTGAGCGTGGATGTTGTAGAGGTGAGCGTGGATGGTGTAGGGGTGAGCGTGGATGTTGTATGAGTGAGCATGGACGTTGTAGATGTGAGTGTAGATGGTATAGGGGAAAGCGTGGATGGTGTAGTGGTGAGTGTGGATGGTGTAGGGGTGAGCGTGGATGTTGTAGGGGTGAGCGTGGCTATTGTAGGGGTGAGCGTTGATGGTGTAGGGGTGAGCGTGGATGTTGCAGGAGTGAGCGTGGGTGTTGTAGGAGTAAACGTGGATGGTGTAGGGGTGAGCGTGGATGGTGTAGGGGTGAGCGTGGACGTTGTAAACGTGAGCATGGATGATGTAGGAGTGAGTGTAGATGGTGTAGGGGGTGAGCGTGGAGGTTGGAAAGGTGAGCATGGATGGTGTAGGAGTGAGCGTGGATGTTGTAGGGGTGAGAGTGAATGGGGTTGGGGTGGGCGTGGATGGTGTTGGGGTGAGTATGGATGTTGGCGAGGTGAGCATTGATGTTGCAGGTGTGAGCGTGGATGTTGCAGGAGTGAGCGTGAATGTTGTAGGGGTGAGAGTGGATGTTGTAAAGGTGAGCGTGGATGGTGTAGGGGTGAGAGTGGATGTTGTATGAGTGAGCATGGAAGGTGTAGAGGTGAGTGTGGATGGTATAGGGGAAAGCATGGATGGTGTAGTGGTGAGCGTGGATGGTGTAGGGGTGAGAGTGGATTTGGTGGGGGTGAGCGTGGATGTGGTAGGGGTGAGCGTGGAAGGTGTAGGGGTGAGCGTGGATGGTGTAGGAGTGAGCGTGGATGGTGTAGGGGTGAGCGTGGGTGGTGTAGGGGTGAGCGTGGATGGTGTAGGGGTGAGCGTGGATGGTGTAGGAGTGAGCGTGGACATTGTAAAGGTGAGCGTGGACGGTGTAGGGGTGAGCGTGGACGTTGTAGGGGTGAACGTAGATGTTGTAGGGGTGAGCGGGGATGTTGTAGGGGTGAGGGTGGATGTTGTAGCGGTGAGCGTGGATGGTGTTGGGGTGAGGGTGGATGTTGTAGGGGTGAGCGTGGATGTTGTAGGGGTGAGCGTGGATGGTGTAAGGGTGAGCGTGGATGTTGCAGGAGTTAGCATGGATTTTGTATGAGAGAGCGTGGATGTTGTAGAGGTGAGTGTGGATGGTGAAGGGGTGAGCGTGGATGTTGCCGGAGTGAGCGTGGGTGTTGTAGGCGTAAACGTGGATGGTGTAGGGGTGAGCGTGGATGGTGTAGGGGTGAGCGTGGACGTTGCAAAGGTGAGCATTGATGATGTAGGATTGAGCGTAGATGGTGTAGGGGGTGAGCGTGGATGTTGCAGGGGTGAGCGTGGATATTGCAGGAGTGAGCGTGAATGTTGTAGGCGTGAGCGTGGATGGTGTAGGGGTGAGCGTGGCTATTTTAGGGGTGAGCGTGGATGGTGTAAGGGTGAGCTTGGATGGTGTAGGAGTGAGCGTGGATGGTGTAGGGGTGAGCGTGGATGGTGTAGTGGTGAGTGTAGATGGTGTAGGGGGTGAGCGTGGAGGTTGTAAAGGTGAGCGTGGAGGTTGTAAAGGTGAGCGTGGATGGTGTAGGAGTGAGCGTGGATGTTGTAGGGGTGAGAGTGGATGGGGATGGGGTGGGCGTGGATGGTGTGGGGGGTGAGAGTGGATGGTGTCGGGGTGAGAGTGGATGGTGTCGGGGTGAGTATGGATGTAGGAGAGGTGAGCGTGGATGGTGTAGGGGTGAGCGTGGATGGTGTAGGGGTGAGCGTGGATGTTGCAGGAGTGAGCGTGGATGTTGTAGGAGTGAGCGTGGATGGTGTAGGGGTGAGCGTGGATGTTGTAGGAGTGAGAGTGGATGTTGTAGGGGTGGGCGTGGATGGTGTAGGGGTGAGAGTGGATGTTGTAAAGGTGAGGGTGGATGGTGTAGGGGTGAGCGTGGATGTTGTAGAAGTGAGCGTAGATGGTGTAGGAGTGAGGGTGGATGTTGTAGCGGTGAGAGTGGATGGTGTTGGGGTGAGGGTGGATGTTGTAGGGGTGAGCGTGGATGTTGTCGGGGTGAGGGTGGATGGTGTAGAGGTGAGTGTGGATGTTGTAGAGGTGAGCGTGGATGGTGTAGGGGTGAGCGTGGCTATTGTAGGGGTGAACGTGGATGGTGTAGGGGTGGGCTTGGATGGTGAAGGTGTGAGCGTGGCTGGTGTAGGAGTGAGCGTGGATGGTGTAGGAATGAGCGTGGATGGTGTAGGGGTGAGCGTGGATGTTGTAGGGGTGAGAGTGGATGTTGTATGAGTGAGCATGGACGGTGTAGATGTGAGTGTGGATGGTATAGGGGAAAGCGTGGATGGTCTAGTGGCGAGCGTGGATGGTCTAGTGGTGAGCGTGGATGGTGTAGGGGTGAGCGTGGATGTTGTAGAGGTGAGCGTGGATGGTGTAGGGGTGAGCGTGGATGTTGTATGAGTGAGCATGGACGTTGTAGATGTGAGTGTAGATGGTATAGGGGAAAGCGTGGATGGTGTAGTGGTGAGTGTGGATGGTGTAGGGGTGAGCGTGGATGTTGTAGGGGTGAGCGTGGCTATTGTAGGGGTGAGCGTTGATGGTGTAGGGGTGAGCGTGGATGTTGCAGGAGTGAGCGTGGGTGTTGTAGGAGTAAACGTGGATGGTGTAGGGGTGAGCGTGGATGGTGTAGGGGTGAGCGTGGACGTTGTAAACGTGAGCATGGATGATGTAGGAGTGAGTGTAGATGGTGTAGGGGGTGAGCATGGAGGTTGTAAAGGTGAGCATGGATGGTGTAGGAGTGAGCGTGGATGTTGTAGGGGTGAGAGTGAATGGGGTTGGGGTGGGCGTGGATGGTGTTGGGGTGAGTATGGATGTTGGCGAGGTGAGCATTGATGTTGCAGGTGTGAGCGTGGATGTTGCAGGAGTGAGCGTGAATGTTGTAGGGGTGAGAATGGATGTTGTAAAGGTGAGCGTGGATGGTGTAGGGGTGAGAGTGGATGTTGTATGAGTGAGCATGGAAGGTGTAGAGGTGAGTGTGGATGGTATAGGGGAAAGCATGGATGGTGTAGTGGTGAGCGTGGATGGTGTAGGGGTGAGAGTGGATTTGGTGGGGGTGAGCGTGGATGTGGTAGGGGTGAGCGTGGAAGGTGTAGGGGTGAGCGTGGATGGTGTAGGAGTGAGCGTGGATGGTGTAGGGGTGAGCGTGGGTGGTGTAGGGGTGAGCGTGGATGGTGTAGGGGTGAGCGTGGATGGTGTAGGAGTGAGCGTGGACATTGTAAAGGTGAGCGTGGACGGTGTAGGGGTGAGCGTGGACGTTGTAGGGGTGAACGTAGATGTTGTAGGGGTGAGCGGGGATGTTGTAGGGGTGAGGGTGGATGTTGTAGCGGTGAGCGTGGATGGTGTTGGGGTGAGGGTGGATGTTGTAGGGGTGAGCGTGGATGTTGTAGGGGTGAGCGTGGATGGTGTAAGGGTGAGCGTGGATGTTGCAGGAGTTAGCATGGATTTTGTATGAGAGAGCGTGGATGTTGTAGAGGTGAGTGTGGATGGTGAAGGGGTGAGCGTGGATGTTGCCGGAGTGAGCGTGGGTGTTGTAGGCGTAAACGTGGATGGTGTAGGGGTGAGCGTGCATGGTGTAGGGGTGAGCGTGGACGTTGCAAAGGTGAGCATTGATGATGTAGGATTGAGCGTAGATGGTGTAGGGGGTGAGCGTGGATGTTGCAGGGGTGAGCGTGGATATTGCAGGAGTGAGCGTGAATGTTGTAGGCGTGAGCGTGGATGGTGTAGGGGTGAGCGTGGCTATTTTAGGGGTGAGCGTGGATGGTGTAAGGGTGAGCTTGGATGGTGTAGGAGTGAGCGTGGATGGTGTAGGGGTGAGCGTGGATGGTGTAGTGGTGAGTGTAGATGGTGTAGGGGGTGAGCGTGGAGGTTGTAAAGGTGAGCATGGAGGTTGTAAAGGTGAGCGTGGATGGTGTAGGAGTGAGCGTGGATGTTGTAGGGGTGAGAGTGGATGGGGATGGGGTGGGCGTGGATGGTGTGGGGGGTGAGAGTGGATGGTGTCGGGGTGAGAGTGGATGGTGTCGGGGTGAGTATGGATGTAGGAGAGGTGAGCGTGGATGGTGTAGGGGTGAGCGTGGATGGTGTAGGGGTGAGCGTGGATGTTGCAGGAGTGAGCGTGGATGTTGTAGGAGTGAGCGTGGATGGTGTAGGGGTGAGCGTGGATGTTGTAGGAGTGAGAGTGGATGTTGTAGGGGTGGGCGTGGATGGTGTAGGGGTGAGAGTGGATGTTGTAAAGGTGAGGGTGGATGGTGTAGGGGTGAGCGTGGATGTTGTAGAAGTGAGCGTAGATGGTGTAGGAGTGAGGGTGGATGTTGTAGCGGTGAGAGTGGATGGTGTTGGGGTGAGGGTGGATGTTGTAGGGGTGAGCGTGGATGTTGTCGGGGTGAGGGTGGATGGTGTAGAGGTGAGTGTGGATGTTGTTGAGGTGAGCGTGGATGGTGTAGGGGTGAGCGTGGCTATTGTAGGGGTGAACGTGGATGGTGTAGGGGTGGGCTTGGATGGTGAAGGTGTGAGCGTGGCTGGTGTAGGAGTGAGCGTGGATGGTGTAGGAATGAGCGTGGATGGTGTAGGGGTGAGCGTGGATGTTGTAGGGGTGAGAGTGGATGTTGTATGAGTGAGCATGGACGGTGTAGATGTGAGTGTGGATGGTATAGGGGAAAGCGTGGATGGTCTAGTGGCGAGCGTGGATGGTCTAGTGGTGAGCGTGGATGGTGTAGGGGTGAGCGTGGATGTTGTAGAGGTGAGCGTGGATGGTGTAGGGGTGAGCGTGGATGTTGTATGAGTGAGCATGGACGTTGTAGATGTGAGTGTAGATGGTATAGGGGAAAGCGTGGATGGTGTAGTGGTGAGTGTGGATGGTGTAGGGGTGAGCGTGGATGTTGTAGGGGTGAGCGTGGCTATTGTAGGGGTGAGCGTTGATGGTGTAGGGGTGAGCGTGGATGTTGCAGGAGTGAGCGTGGGTGTTGTAGGAGTAAACGTGGATGGTGTAGGGGTGAGCGTGGATGGTGTAGGGGTGAGCGTGGACGTTGTAAACGTGAGCATGGATGATGTAGGAGTGAGTGTAGATGGTGTAGGGGGTGAGCATGGAGGTTGTAAAGGTGAGCATGGATGGTGTAGGAGTGAGCGTGGATGTTGTAGGGGTGAGAGTGAATGGGGTTGGGGTGGGCGTGGATGGTGTTGGGGTGAGCATGGATGTTGGCGAGGTGAGCATTGATGTTGCAGGTGTGAGCGTGGATGTTGCAGGAGTGAGCGTGAATGTTGTAGGGGTGAGAGTGGATGTTGTAAAGGTGAGCGTGGATGGTGTAGGGGTGAGAGTGGATGTTGTATGAGTGAGCATGGAAGGTGTAGAGGTGAGTGTGGATGGTATAGGGGAAAGCATGGATGGTGTAGTGGTGAGCGTGGATGGTGTAGGGGTGAGAGTGGATTTGGTGGGGGTGAGCGTGGATGTGGTAGGGGTGAGCGTGGAAGGTGTAGGGGTGAGCGTGGATGGTGTAGGAGTGAGCGTGGATGGTGTAGGGGTGAGCGTGGGTGGTGTAGGGGTGAGCGTGGATGGTGTAGGGGTGAGCGTGGATGGTGTAGGAGTGAGCGTGGACATTGTAAAGGTGAGCGTGGACGGTGTAGGGGTGAGCGTGGACGTTGTAGGGGTGAACGTAGATGTTGTAAGGGTGAGCGTGGATGTTGCAGGAGTTAGCATGGATTTTGTATGAGAGAGCGTGGATGTTGTAGGGGTGAGTGTGGATGGTGAAGGGGTGAGCGTGGATGTTGCCGGAGTGAGCGTGGGTGTTGTAGGCGTAAACGTGGATGGTGTAGGGGTGAGCGTGGATGGTGTAGGGGTCAGCGTGGACGTTGTAAAGGTGAGCATGGATGATGTAGGAGTGAGCGTAGATGGTGTAGGGGGTGAGCGTGGAGGTTGTAAATGTGAGCGTGGAGGTTGTAAAGGTGAGCGTGGATGGTGTAGGAGTGAGCGTGGATGTTGTAGGGGTGAGAGTGGATGGGGTTGGAGTGGGCGTGGATGTTGTCGGGGTGAGTATGGATGTTGGAGAGGTGAGCGTGGATGGTGTAGGGGTGAGAGTGGATGTTGTATGAGTGAGCATGGACGGTGTAGATCTGAGTGTGGATGGTATAGGGGAAAGCGTGGATCGTGTAGTGGTGAGCGTGGATGGTGTAGGGGTGAGCGTGGATGTTGTAGAGGTGAGCGTGGATGGTGTAGGGGTGAGCGTGGCTATTGTAGGGGTGAGCGTGGATGGCGTAGGTGTGAGCGTGGATGTTGCAGGAGTGAGCGTGGATTTTGTATGAGAGAGCGTGGATGTTTAAGGAGCGAGTATGGTGTAGGGGTGAGCGTGGATGGTGTAGGGGTGAGCGTGGATGTTGCAGGAGTGAACGTGGGTGTTGTAGGAGTAAACGTGGATGGGGTAGGGGTGAGCGTGGATGGTGTAGGGGTCAGCGTGAACGTTGTAAAGGTGAGCATGGATGATGTAGGAGTGAGCGTAGATGGTGTAGGGGGTGAGCGTGGATGTTGCAGGGGTGAGCGTGGATATTGCAGGAGTGAGCGTGAATGTTGTAGGCGTGAGCGTGGATGGTGTAGGGGTGAGCGTGGCTATTTTAGGGGTGAGCGTGGATGGTGTAGGGGTGAGCTTGGATGGTGTAGGAGTGAGCGTGGATGGTGTACGGGTGAGCGTGGATGGTGTAGGGGTGAGTGTAGATGGTGTAGGGGGTGAGCGTGGAGGTTGTAAAGGTGAGCGTGGAGGTTGTAAAGGTGAGCGTGGATGGTGTAGGAGTGAGCGTGGATGTTGTAGGGGTGAGAGTGGATGGGGATGGGGTGGGCGTGGATGGTGTGGGGGGTGAGAGTGGATGGTGTCGGGGTGAGAGTGGATGGTGTCGGGGTGAGTATGGATGTAGGAGAGGTGAGCGTGGATGGTGTAGGGGTGAGCGTGGATGGTGTAGGGGTGAGCGTGGATGTTGCAGGAGTGAGCGTGGATGTTGTAGGAGTGAGCGTGGATGGTGTAGGGGTGAGAGTGGATGTTGTAAAGGTGAGTGTGGATGGTGTAGGGGTGAGAGTGGATGTTGTATGAGTGAGCATGGACGGTGTAGATGTGAGTGTGGATGGTATAGGGGAAAGCGTGGATGGTGTAGTGGTGAGCGTGGATGGTGTAGGGGTGAGCGTGGATTTTGTAGAGGCGAGCGTGGATGGTGTAAGGGTGAGCGTGGATTTTGTAGAGGCGAGCGTGGACGGTGTAGGGGTGAGCGTGGACGTTGTAGGGGTGAACGTAGATGTTGTAGGGGTGAGCGGGGATGTTGTAGCGGGGAGGGTGGATGTTGTAGCGGTGAGCGTGGATGGTGTTGGGGTGAGGGTGGATGTTGTAGGGGTGAGCGTGGATGTTGTAGGGGTGAGCGTGGATGGTGTAAGGGTGAGCGTGGATGTTGCAGGAGTTAGCATGGATTTTGTATGAGAGAGCGTGGATGTTGTAGAGGTGAGTGTGGATGGTGAAGGGGTGAGCGTGGATGTTGCCGGAGTGAGCGTGGGTGTTGTAGGCGTAAACGTGGATGGTGTAGGGGTGAGCGTGGATGGTGTAGGGGTGAGCGTGGACGTTGCAAAGGTGAGCATTGATGATGTAGGATTGAGCGTAGATGGTGTAGGGGGTGAGCGTGGATGTTGCAGGGGTGAGCGTGGATATTGCAGGAGTGAGCGTGAATGTTGTAGGCGTGAGCGTGGATGGTGTAGGGGTGAGCGTGGCTATTTTAGGGGTGAGCGTGGATGGTGTAAGGGTGAGCTTGGATGGTGTAGGAGTGAGCGTGGATGGTGTAGGGGTGAGCGTGGATGGTGTAGTGGTGAGTGTCGATGGTGTAGGGGGTGAGCGTGGAGGTTGTAAAGGTGAGCGTGGAGGTTGTAAAGGTGAGCGTGGATGGTGTAGGAGTGAGCGTGGATGTTGTAGGGGTGAGAGTGGATGGGGATGGGGTGGGCGTGGATGGTGTGGGGGGTGAGAGTGGATGGTGTCGGGGTGAGAGTGGATGGTGTCGGGGTGAGTATGGATGTAGGAGAGGTGAGCGTGGATGGTGTAGGGGTGAGCGTGGATGGTGTAGGGGTGAGCGTGGATGTTGCAGGAGTGAGCGTGGATGTTGTAGGAGTGAGCGTGGATGGTGTAGGGGTGAGCGTGGATGTTGTAGGAGTGAGAGTGGATGTTGTAGGGGTGGGCGTGGATGGTGTAGGGGTGAGAGTGGATGTTGTAAAGGTGAGGGTGGATGGTGTAGGGGTGAGCGTGGATGTTGTAGAAGTGAGCGTAGATGGTGTAGGAGTGAGGGTGGATGTTGTAGCGGTGAGAGTGGATGGTGTTGGGGTGAGGGTGGATGTTGTAGGGGTGAGCGTGGATGTTGTCGGGGTGAGGGTGGATGGTGTAGAGGTGAGTGTGGATGTTGTAGAGGTGAGCGTGGATGGTGTAGGGGTGAGCGTGGCTATTGTAGGGGTGAACGTGGATGGTGTAGGGGTGGGCTTGGATGGTGAAGGTGTGAGCGTGGCTGGTGTAGGAGTGAGCGTGGATGGTGTAGGAATGAGCGTGGATGGTGTAGGGGTGAGCGTGGATGTTGTAGGGGTGAGAGTGGATGTTGTATGAGTGAGCATGGACGGTGTAGATGTGAGTGTGGATGGTATAGGGGAAAGCGTGGATGGTCTAGTGGCGAGCGTGGATGGTCTAGTGGTGAGCGTGGATGGTGTAGGGGTGAGCGTGGATGTTGTAGAGGTGAGCGTGGATGGTGTAGGGGTGAGCGTGGATGTTGTATGAGTGAGCATGGACGTTGTAGATGTGAGTGTAGATGGTATAGGGGAAAGCGTGGATGGTGTAGTGGTGAGTGTGGATGGTGTAGGGGTGAGCGTGGATGTTGTAGGGGTGAGCGTGGCTATTGTAGGGGTGAGCGTTGATGGTGTAGGGGTGAGCGTGGATGTTGCAGGAGTGAGCGTGGGTGTTGTAGGAGTAAACGTGGATGGTGTAGGGGTGAGCGTGGATGGTGTAGGGGTGAGCGTGGACGTTGTAAACGTGAGCATGGATGATGTAGGAGTGAGTGTAGATGGTGTAGGGGGTGAGCATGGAGGTTGTAAAGGTGAGCATGGATGGTGTAGGAGTGAGCGTGGATGTTGTAGGGGTGAGAGTGAATGGGGTTGGGGTGGGCGTGGATGGTGTTGGGGTGAGTATGGATGTTGGCGAGGTGAGCATTGATGTTGCAGGTGTGAGCGTGGATGTTGCAGGAGTGAGCGTGAATGTTGTAGGGGTGAGAGTGGATGTTGTAAAGGTGAGCGTGGATGGTGTAGGGGTGAGAGTGGATGTTGTATGAGTGAGCATGGAAGGTGTAGAGGTGAGTGTGGATGGTATAGGGGAAAGCATGGATGGTGTAGTGGTGAGCGTGGATGGTGTAGGGGTGAGAGTGGATTTGGTGGGGGTGAGCGTGGATGTGGTAGGGGTGAGCGTGGAAGGTGTAGGGGTGAGCGTGGATGGTGTAGGAGTGAGCGTGGATGGTGTAGGGGTGAGCGTGGGTGGTGTAGGGGTGAGCGTGGATGGTGTAGGGGTGAGCGTGGATGGTGTAGGAGTGAGCGTGGACATTGTAAAGGTGAGCGTGGACGGTGTAGGGGTGAGCGTGGACGTTGTAGGGGTGAACGTAGATGTTGTAGGGGTGAGCGGGGATGTTGTAGGGGTGAGGGTGGATGTTGTAGCGGTGAGCGTGGATGGTGATGGGGTGAGGGTGGATGTTGTAGGGGTGAGCGTGGATGTTGTAGGGGTGAGCGTGGATGGTGTAAGGGTG
This sequence comes from Petromyzon marinus, assembly GCF_048934315.1. NCBI lineage: Eukaryota > Metazoa > Chordata > Hyperoartia > Petromyzontiformes > Petromyzontidae > Petromyzon > Petromyzon marinus. The sequence goes on from NC_133689.1 coordinate 16,676,079, forward strand.
AGCGTGGATGTTGCAGGAGTTAGCATGGATTTTGTATGAGAGAGCGTGGATGTTGTAGGGGTGAGTGTGGATGGTGAAGGGGTGAGCGTGGATGTTGCCGGAGTGAGCGTGGGTGTTGTAGGCGTAAACGTGGATGGTGTAGGGGTGAGCGTGGATGGTGTAGGGGTCAGCGTGGACGTTGTAAAGGTGAGCATGGATGATGTAGGAGTGAGCGTAGATGGTGTAGGGGGTGAGCGTGGAGGTTGTAAATGTGAGCGTGGAGGTTGTAAAGGTGAGCGTGGATGGTGTAGGAGTGAGCGTGGATGTTGTAGGGGTGAGAGTGGATGGGGTTGGAGTGGGCGTGGATGTTGTCGGGGTGAGTATGGATGTTGGAGAGGTGAGCGTGGATGGTGTAGGGGTGAGAGTGGATGTTGTATGAGTGAGCATGGACGGTGTAGATCTGAGTGTGGATGGTATAGGGGAAAGCGTGGATCGTGTAGTGGTGAGCGTGGATGGTGTAGGGGTGAGCGTGGATGTTGTAGAGGTGAGCGTGGATGGTGTAGGGGTGAGCGTGGCTATTGTAGGGGTGAGCGTGGATGGCGTAGGTGTGAGCGTGGATGTTGCAGGAGTGAGCGTGGATTTTGTATGAGAGAGCGTGGATGTTTAAGGAGCGAGTATGGTGTAGGGGTGAGCGTGGATGGTGTAGGGGTGAGCGTGGATGTTGCAGGAGTGAACGTGGGTGTTGTAGGAGTAAACGTGGATGGGGTAGGGGTGAGCGTGGATGGTGTAGGGGTCAGCGTGAACGTTGTAAAGGTGAGCATGGATGATGTAGGAGTGAGCGTAGATGGTGTAGGGGGTGAGCGTGGATGTTGCAGGGGTGAGCGTGGATATTGCAGGAGTGAGCGTGAATGTTGTAGGCGTGAGCGTGGATGGTGTAGGGGTGAGCGTGGCTATTTTAGGGGTGAGCGTGGATGGTGTAGGGGTGAGCTTGGATGGTGTAGGAGTGAGCGTGGATGGTGTACGGGTGAGCGTGGATGGTGTAGGGGTGAGTGTAGATGGTGTAGGGGGTGAGCGTGGAGGTTGTAAAGGTGAGCGTGGAGGTTGTAAAGGTGAGCGTGGATGGTGTAGGAGTGAGCGTGGATGTTGTAGGGGTGAGAGTGGATGGGGATGGGGTGGGCGTGGATGGTGTGGGGGGTGAGAGTGGATGGTGTCGGGGTGAGAGTGGATGGTGTCGGGGTGAGTATGGATGTAGGAGAGGTGAGCGTGGATGGTGTAGGGGTGAGCGTGGATGGTGTAGGGGTGAGCGTGGATGTTGCAGGAGTGAGCGTGGATGTTGTAGGAGTGAGCGTGGATGGTGTAGGGGTGAGAGTGGATGTTGTAAAGGTGAGTGTGGATGGTGTAGGGGTGAGAGTGGATGTTGTATGAGTGAGCATGGACGGTGTAGATGTGAGTGTGGATGGTATAGGGGAAAGCGTGGATGGTGTAGTGGTGAGCGTGGATGGTGTAGGGGTGAGCGTGGATTTTGTAGAGGCGAGCGTGGATGGTGTAAGGGTGAGCGTGGCTATTGTAGGGGTGAGCGTGGATGGTGTAGGGGTGAGCGTGGATGTTGCAGGAGTGAGCGTGGATTTTGTATGAGAGAGCGTGGATGTTGCAGGAGTGAGCGTGGCTGTTGTAGGAGTAAACGTGGATGGTGTAGGGGTGAGTGTGGATGGTGTAGGGGTGAGCGTGGATGTTGTAAAGGTGAGCATGGATGATGTAGGAGTGAGCGTAGATGGTTAGGGGGTGAGCGTGGATGTTGCAGGGGTGAGCGTGGATATTGCAGGAGTGAGCGTGAATGTTGTAGGGGTGAGCGTGGATGGTGTAGGGGTGAGCGTGGCTATTGTAGGGGTGAGCGTGGATGGTGTAGCGGTGAGCTTGGATGGTGTAGGAGTGAGCGTGGACGTTGTAAAGGTGAGCATGGATGATCTAGGAGTGAGCGTAGATGGTGTAGGGGGTGAGCGTGGGGGTTGTAAAGGTGAGCATGGATGGTGTAGGAGTGAGCGTGGATGTTGTAGGGGTGAGAGTGAATGGGGTTGGGGTGAGCGTGGATGGTGTTAGGGTGAGTGTGGATGTTGGCGAGGTGAGCGTGGATGTTGCAGGAGTGAGCGTGGGTGTTGTAGGAGTAAACGTGGATGGTGTAGGGGTGAGCGTGGATGGTGTAGGGGTGAGCATGGACTTTGTAAAGGTGAGCATGGATGGTGTAGGAGTGAGCGTGGATGTTCTAGGGGTGAGAGTGGATGGGGTTGGGGTGGGCGTGGATGGTGTTGGGGTGAGAGTGGATGGTGTCGGGGTGAGTATGGATGTTGGAGAGGCGAGCGTGGATGGTGTAGGGGTGAGAGTGGATGTTGTAAAGGTGAGGGTGGATGGTGTAGGGGTGAGCGTGGATGTTGTAGAAGTGAGCGTAGATGGTGTAGAAGTGAGGGTGGATGTTGTAGCGGTGAGCGTGGATGGTGTTGGGGTGAGGGTGGATGTTGTAGGGGTGAGCGTGGATGTTGTCGGGGTGAGGGTGGATGGTGTAGAGGTGAGTGTGGATGTTGTAGAGGTGAGCGTGGATGGTGTAGGGGTGAGCGTGGCTATTGTAGGGGTGAGCGTGGATGGTGTAGGGGTGAGCGTGGATGTTGCAGGAGTGAGCATGGATTTTGTATGAGAGAGCGTGGATGTTGAAGGCGTGAGTGTGGTTGGTGTAGGGGTGAGCGTGGATGTTGCCGGAGTGAGCGTGGGTGTTGTAGGAGAAAACGTGGATGGTGTAGGGGTGAGCGTGGATGGTGTAGGGGTGAGCGTGGACGTTGTAAAGGTGAGCATGGATGATGTAGGAGTGAGCGTAGATGGTGTAGGGGGTGAGCGTGGAGGTTGTAAAGGTGAGCGAGGAGGTTGTAAAGGTGAGCGTGGATGGTGTAGGAGTGAGCGTGGATGTTGTAGGGGTGAGAGTGGATGGGGTTGGAGTGGGCGTGGATGGTGTCGGGGTGAGTATGGATGTGGAGAGGTGAGCGTGGATGGTGTAGGGGTGAGAGTGGATGTTGTATGAGTGAGCATGGACGGTGTAGATGTGAGTGTGGATGGTATAGGGGAAAGCGTGGATGGTGTAGTGGTGAGCGTGGCTATTGTAGGGGTGAGCGTGGATGGTGTAGGTGTGAGCGTGGATGGTGTAGGGGTGAGCGTGGATGTTGCAGGAGTGAGCGTGGATTTTGTATGAGAGAGCGTGGATGTTTAAGGGGTGAGTGTGGATGGTGTAGGGGTGAGTGTGGATGGTGTAGGGGTGAGCGTGGATGGTGTAGGGGTGAGCGTGGATGTTGCAGGAGTGAGCGTGGATTTTGTATGAGAGAGCGTGGATGTTGCAGGAGTGAGCGTGGGTGTTGTAGGAGTAAACGTGGATGGTGTAGGGGTGAGCGTGGATGGTGTAGGGGTGAGCGTGGACGTTGTAAAGGTGAGCATGGATGATGTAGGAGTGAGTGTAGATGGTTAGGGGGTGAGCGTGGATGTTGCAGGGGTGAGCGTGGATATTGCAGGAGTGAGCGTGAATGTTGTAGGGGTGAGCATGGATGGTGTAGGGGTGAGCGTGGCTATTGTAGGGGTGAGCGTGGATGGTGTAGGGGTGAGCTTGGATGGTGTAGGAGTGAGCGTGGACGTTGTAAAGGTGAGCATGGATGATGTAGGAGTGAGCGTAGATGGTGTAGGGGGTGAGCGTGGGGGTTGTAAAGGTGAGCATGGATGGTGTAGGAGTGAGCGTGGATGTTGTAGGGGTGAGAGTGAATGGGGTTGGGGTGAGCGTGGATGGTGTTAGGGTGAGTGTGGATGTTGGCGAGGTGAGCGTGGATGTTGCAGGAGTGAGCGTGGGTGTTGTAGGAGTAAACGTGGATGGTGTAGGGGTGAGCGTGGATGGTGTAGGGGTGAGCATTGACTTTGTAAAGGTGAGCATGGATGGTGTAGGAGTTTGCGTGGATGTTGTAGGGGTTAGAGTGGATAGGTTTGGGGTGGGCGTGGATGGTGTTGGGGTGAGAGTGGATGGTGTCGGGGTGAGTATGGATGTTGGAGAGGCGAGCGTGGATGGTGTAGGGGTGAGAGTGGATGTTGTAAAGGTGAAGGTGGATGGTGTAGGGGTGAGCGTGGATGTTGTAGAAGTGAGCGTAGATGGTGTAGGAGTGAGGGTGGATGTTGTAGCGGTGAGCGTGGATGGTGTTGGGGTGAGGGTGGATGTTGTAGGGGTGAGCGTGGATGTTGTCGGGGTGAGGGTGGATGGTGTAGAGGTGAGTGTGGATGTTGTAGAGGTGAGCGTGGATGGTGTAGGGGTGAGCGTGGCTATTGTAAGGGTGAGCGTGGATGGTGTAGGAGTGAGCGTGGATGTTGTAGGGGTGAGAGTGGATGGGGTTGGAGTGGGCATGGATGGTGTCGGGGTGAGTATGGATGTTGGCGAGGTGAGCATTGATGTTGCAGGGGTGAGCGTGGATGTTGCAGGAGTGAGCGTGAATGTTGTAGGGGTGAGAGTGGATGTTGTAAAGGTGAGCGTGGATGGTGTAGGGGTGAGAGTGGATGTTGTATGAGTGAGCATGGAAGGTGTAGAGGTGAGTGTGGATGGTATAGGGGAAAGCATGGATGGTGTAGTGGTGAGCGTGGATGATGTAGGGGTGAGAGTGGATTTGGTGGGGGTGAGCGTGGATGTGGTAGGGGTGAGCGTGGAAGGTGTAGGGGTGAGCGTGGATGGTGTAGGAGTGAGCGTGGATGGTGTAGGGGTGAGCGTGGGTGGTGTAGGGGTGAGCGTGGATGGTGTAGGAGTGAGCGTGGACATTGTAAAGGTGAGCGTGGACGGTGTAGGGGTGAGCGTGGACGTTGTAGGGGTGAACGTAGATGTTGTAGGGGTGAGCGGGGATGTTGTAGGGGTGAGGGTGGATGTTGTAGCGGTGAGCGTGGATGGTGTTGGGGTGAGGGTGGATGTTATAGGGGTGAGCGTGGATGTTGTAGGGGTGAGGGTGGATGGTGTAAGGGTGAGCGTGGATGTTGCAGGAGTTAGCATGGATTTTGTATGAGAGAGCGTGGATGTTGTAGGGGTGAGTGTGGATGGTGAAGGGGTGAGCGTGGATGTTGCCGGAGTGAGCGTGGGTGTTGTAGGCGTAAACGTGGATGGTGTAGGGGTGAGCGTGGATGGTGTAGGGGTCAGCGTGGACGTTGTAAAGGTGAGCATGGATGATGTAGGAGTGAGCGTAGATGGTGTAGGGGGTGAGCGTGGAGGTTGTAAATGTGAGCGTGGAGGTTGTAAAGGTGAGCGTGGATGGTGGAGGAGTGAGCGTGGATGTTGTAGGGGTGAGAGTGGATGGGGTTGGGGTGGGCGTGGATGGTGTGGGGGGTGAGAGTGGATGGTGTCGGGGTGAGAGTGGATGGTGTCGGGGTGAGTATGGATGTAGGAGAGGTGAGCGTGGATCGTGTAGGGGTGAGCGTGGATGGTGTAGGGGTGAGCGTGGATGTTGCAGGAGTGAGCGTGGATGTTGTAGGAGTGAGCGTGGATGGTGTAGGGGTGAGAGTGGATGTTGTAGGAGTAAACGTGGATGGTGTAGGGGTGAGTGTGGATGGTGTAGGGGTGAGCGTGGACGTTGTAAAGGTGAGCATGGATGATGTAGGAGTGAGCGTAGATGGTTAGGGGGTGAGCGTGGATGTTGCATGGGTGAGCGTGGATGTTGTAGGGGTGAGCGTGGATGTTGTCGGGGTGAGGGTGGATGGTGTAGAGGTGAATGTGGATGTTGTAGAGGTGAGCGTGGATGGTGTAGGGGTGAGCGTGGCTATTGTAGGGGTGAGCGTGGATGGTGTAGGGGTGAGCGTGGATGTTGCAGGAGTGAGCATGGATTTTGTATGAGAGAGCGTGGATGTTGAAGGGGTGAGTGTGGTTGGTGTAGGGGTGAGCGTGGATGTTGCCGGAGTGAGCGTGGGTGTTGTAGGAGAAAACGTGGATGGTGTAGGGGTGAGCGTGGATGGTGTAGGGGTGAGCGTGGACGTTGTAAAGGTGAGCATGGATGATGTAGGAGTGAGCGTAGATGGTGTAGGGGGTGAGCGTGGAGGATGTAAAGGTGAGCGTGGAGGTTGTAAAGGTGAGCGTCGATGGTGTAGGAGTGAGCGTGGATGTTGTAGGGGTGAGAGTGGATGGTGTAGGGGTGAGCGTGAATGTTGCAGGAGTGAGCGTGGATTTTGTATGAGAGAGCGTGGATGTTTAAGGGGTGAGCGTGGATGGTGTAGGGGTGAGCGTGGATGTTGCAGGAGTGAGCGTGGATTTTGTATGAGAGAGCGTGGATGTTGCAGGAGTGAGCGTGGGTGTTGTAGGAGTAAACGTGGATGGTGTAGGGGTGAGTGTGGATGGTGTAGGGGTGAGCGCTGGACGTTGTAAAGGTGAGCATGGATGATGTAGGAGTGAGCGTAGATGGTTAGGGGGTGAGCGTGGATGTTGCAGGGGTGAGCGTGGATATTGCAGGAGTGAGCGTGAATGTTGTAGGGGTGAGCGTGGATGGTGTAGGGGTGAGCGTGGCTATTGTAGGGGTGAGCGTGGATAGTGTAGGGGTGAGCTTGGATGGTGTAGGAGTGAGCGTGGATGTTGTAAAGGTGAGCATGGATGATGTAGGAGTGAGCGTAGATGGTGTAGGGGGTGAGCGTGGGGGTTGTAAAGGTGAGCATGGATGGTGTAGGAGTGAGCGTGGATGTTGTAGGGGTGAGAGTGAATGGGGTTGGGGTGAGCGTGGATGGTGTTAGGGTGAGTGTGGATGTTGGCGAGGTGAGCGTGGATGTTGCAGGAGTGAGCGTGGGTGTTGTAGGAGTAAACGTGGATGGTGTAGGGGTGAGCGTGGATGGTGTAGGGGTGAGCATTGACTTTGTAAAGGTGAGCATGGATGGTGTAGGAGTGAGCGTGGATGTTGTAGGGGTTAGAGTGGATGGGGTTGGGGTGGGCGTGGATGGTGTTGGGGTGAGAGTGGATGGTGTCGGGGTGAGTATGGATGTTGGAGAGGCGAGCGTGGATGGTGTAGGGGTGAGAGTGGATGTTGTAAAGGTGAGGGTGGATGGTGTAGGGGTGAGCGTGGATGTTGTAGAAGTGAGCGTAGATGGTGTAGGAGTGAGGGTGGATGTTGTAGCGGTGAGCGTGGATGGTGTTGGGGTGAGGGTGGATGTTGTAGGGGTGAGCGTGGATGTTGTCGGGGTGAGGGTGGATGGTGTAGAGGTGAGTGTGGATGTTGTAGAGGTGAGCGTGGATGGTGTAGGGGTGAGCGTGGCTATTGTAAGGGTGAGCGTGGATGGTGTAGGGGTGAGCGTGGATGTTGCAGGAGTGAGCATGGATTTTGTATGAGAGAGCGTGGATGTTGAAGGGGTGAGTGTGGTTGGTGTAGGGGTGAGCGTGGATGTTGCCGGAGTGAGCGTGGGTGTTGTAGGAGAAAACGTGGATGGTGTAGGGGTGAGCGTGGATGGTGTAGCGGTGAGCGTGGACGTTGTAAAGGTGAGCATGGATGATGTAGGAGTGAGCGTAGATGGTGTAGGGGGTGAGTGTGGAGGTTGTAAAGGTGAGCGTGGAGGTTGTAAAGGTGAGCGTGGATGGTGTAGGAGTGAGCGTGGATGTTGTAGGGATGAGAGTGGATGGGGTTGGAGTGGGCATGGATGGTGTCGGGGCGAGTATGGATGTTGGCGAGGTGAGCATTGATGTTGCAGGGGTGAGCGTGGATGTTGCAGGAGTGAGCGTGAATGTTGTAGGGGTGAGAGTGGATGTTGTAAAGGTGAGCGTGGATGGTGTAGGGGTGAGAGTGGATGTTGTATGAGTGAGCATGGAAGGTGTAGAGGTGAGTGTGGATGGTATAGGGGAAAGCATGGATGGTGTAGTGGTGAGCGTGGATGGTGTAGGGGTGAGAGTGGATTTGGTGGGGGTGAGCGTGGATGTGGTAGGGGTGAGCGTGGAAGGTGTAGGGGTGAGCGTGGATGGTGTAGGGGTGAGCGTGGGTGGTGTAGGGGTGAGCGTGGATGGTGTAGGGGTGAGCGTGGATGGTGTAGGAGTGAGCGTGGACATTGTAAAGGTGAGCGTGGACGGTGTAGGGGTGAGCGTGGACGTTGTAGGGGTGAACGTAGATGTTGTAGGGGTGAGCGGGGATGTTGTAGGGGTGAGGGTGGATGTTGTAGCGGTGAGCGTGGATGGTGTTGGGGTGAGGGTGGATGTTGTAGGGGTGAGCGTGGATGTTGTAGGGGTGAGCGTGGATGGTGTAAGGGTGAGCGTGGATGTTGCAGGAGTTAGCATGGATTTTGTATGAGAGAGCGTGGATGTTGTAGGGGTGAGTGTGGATGGTGAAGGGGTGAGCGTGGATGTTGCCGGAGTGAGCGTGGGTGTTGTAGGCGTAAACGTGGATGGTGTAGGGGTGAGCGTGGATGGTGTAGGGGTCAGCGTGGACGTTGTAAAGGTGAGCATGGATGATGTAGGAGTGAGCGTAGATGGTGTAGGGGGTGAGCATGGAGGTTGTAAATGTGAGCGTGGAGGTTGTAAAGGTGAGCGTGGATGGTGTAGGAGTGAGCGTGGATGTTGTAGGGGTGAGAGTGGATGGGGTTGGAGTGGGCGTGGATGTTGTCGGGGTGAGTATGGATGTTGGAAAGGTGAGCGTGGATGGTGTAGGGGTGAGAGTGGATGTTGTATGAGTGAGCATGGACGGTGTAGATGTGAGTGTGGATGGTATAGGGGAAAGCGTGGATGGTGTAGTGGTGAGCGTGGATGGTGTAGGGGTGAGCGTGGATGTTGTAGAGGTGAGCGTGGATGGTGTAGGGGTGAGCGTGGCTATTGTAGCGGTGAGCGTGGATGGCGTAGGTGTGAGCGTGGATGTTGCAGGAGTGAGCGTGGATTTTGTATGAGAGAGCGTGGATGTTTAAGGAGCGAGTATGGTGTAGGGGTGAGCGTGGATGGTGTAGGGGTGAGCGTGGATGTTGCAGGAGTGAACGTGGGTGTTGTAGGAGTAAACGTGGATGGGGTAGGGGTGAGCGTGGATGGTGTAGGGGTGAGCGTGGACGTTGTAAAGGTGAGCATTGATGATGTAGGAGTGAGCGTAGATGGTGTAGGGGGTGAGCGTGGATGTTGCAGGGGTGAGCGTGGATATTGCAGGAGTGAGCGTGAATGTTGTAGGCGTGAGCGTGGATGGTGGAGGGGTGAGCGTGGCTATTTTAGGGGTGAGCGTGGATGGTGTAGGGTGAGCTTGGATGGTGTAGGAGTGAGCGTGGATGGTGTTGGGGTGAGCGTGGATGGTGTAGGGGTGAGTGTAGATGGTGTAGGGGGTGAGCGTGGAGGTTGTAAAGGTGAGCGTGGAGGTTGTAACGGTGAGCGTGGATGGTGTAGGAGTGAGCGTGGATGTTGTAGGGGTGAGAGTGGATGGGGTTGGGGTGGGCGTGGATGGTGTGGGGGGTGAGAGTGGATGGTGTCGGGGTGAGAGTGGATGGTGTCGGGGTGAGTATGGATGTAGGAGAGGTGAGCGTGGATGGTGTAGGGGTGAGCGTGGATGGTGTAGGGGTAAGCGTGGATGTTGCAGGAGTGAGCGTGGATGTTGTAGGAGTGAGCGTGGATGGTGTAGGGGTGAGAGTGGATGTTGTAAAGGTGAGCGTGGATGGTGTAGGGGTGAGAGTGGATGTTGTATGAGTGAGCATGGACGGTGTAGATGTGAGTGTGGATGGTATAGGGGAAAGCGTGGATGGTGTAGTGGTGAGCGTGGATGGTGTAGGGGTGAGCGTGGATGTTGTAGAGGCGAGCGTGGATGGTGTAAGGGTGAGCGTGGCTATTGTAGGGGTGAGCGTGGATGGTGTAGGGGTGAGCGTGGATGTTGCAGGAGTGAGCGTGGATTTTGTATGAGAGAGCGTGGATGTTGCAGGAGTGAGCGTGGGTGTTGTAGGAGTAAACGTGGATGGTGTAGGGGTGAGTGTGGATGGTGTAGGGGTGAGCGTGGACGTTGTAAAGGTGAGCATGGATGATGTAGGAGTGAGCGTAGATGGTGTAGGGGGTGAGCGGGGAGGTTGTGAAGGTGAGCATCCATCCACGCTTTCCCCTATACCATCCACACTCACATCTACACCGTCCATGCTCACTCATACAACATCCACTCTCACCCCTACACCATCCACGCTCACCTCTCCAACATCCATACTCACCCCGACAACATCCACGCTCACCCCTACACCATCCACGCTCACCCCTACACCATCCACGCTCACCCCTACACCATCCACGCTCACTCCTACACCATCCACGCTCACCCCTACCACATCCACGCTCACCCCCACCAAATCCACTCTCACCCCTACACCATCCACGCTCACCACTACACCATCCATGCTTTCCCCTATACCATCCACACTCACCTCTACACCGTCCATGCTCACTCATACAATATCCACTCTCACCCCTACACCATCCACGCTCACCTTTACAACATCCACTCTCACCCATACAACATCCACGCTCACCCCTGCAACATCAATGCTCACCTCGCCAACATCCACACTCACCCCAACACCATCCACGAACACCCCAACCCCATTCACTCTCACCCCTACAACATCCACGCTCACTCCTACACCATCCACGCTCACCCCTACACCATCCACGCTCACCCCTACAATAGCCACGCTCACCCCTACAACATCCACGCTCACCCCTACACCATCCACACTCACCACTACACCATCCACGCTTTCCCCTATACCATCCACACTCACATCTACACCGTCCATGCTCACTCATACAACATCCACTCTCACCCCTACACCATCCACGCTCACCTTTACAACATCCACTCTCACCCCTACACCATCCACGCTCACCCCTACAACATCCACGCTCACTCCTACAACATCCACGCTCACCCCTACACCATCCACGCTCACCTCTCCAACATCCATACTCACCCCGACACCATCCACTCTCACCCCTACAACCTCCACGCTCACTCCTACATCATCCATGCTCACTCCTACACCATCCACGCTCACTCCTACACCATCCACGCTCACTCCTACATCATCCATGCTCACTTTTACAAAGTCCACGCATAAACGTGGATGGTCTAGGGGTGAGCATGGACGGTGTAGAGGTGAGTGTGGATGGTATAGGGGAAAGCATGGGTGGTGTAGGGATGAGTGTGGACGTTGTAAAGGTGAGCATGGATGATGTAGGAGTGAGCGTAGATGGTGTAGGGGGTGAGCATGGAGGTTGTAAAGGTGAGCGTGGATGTTGCAGGGGTGAGCGTGGATGTTGCAGGGGTGAGCGTGGATGTTGCAGGGGTGAGCGTGGATGGTGTAGGGGTAAGAGTGGATGGTATAGGGGAAAGTATGGATGGTGTAGTGGTGAGCGTGGATGGTGAAGTGGTGAGCGTGGATGGTGTAGGGGAGAGCGTGGATGATGTAGGGGTGAGCGTGCAGCTCCAAAGCTTTGGAATGCTTTGCCTTTGCTAAAAAGATCATCAGAGTCGTTGGGTATATTTAAGTGTCTTGAAAACTCACCTCTTTAAACTGGCCTTTACCCCTTAGTTCTGGCCGTTTACTCAGCTGGTTCTGTTAATTTCCTGCTTTCCATACACATGACACATTGGGATCTATGGATGAAATGCACCTTACAAATGTAAATTATGACTGCCTACAGATACAGTATCACCAAATACATTGTATAATAGCCATAATAATCATAACCATAGTAATGAAGATGATGATGACAACAATTTAAGTCAACCACTGTAGGACATCGTATTCTGTAGGGTCCTCCCGACTCTACACACACAGCCCACACACCCAAGCGTGTGCCCCCCACTCTACAAGCAGCCTGCAGGGTGCCCCCCACTCTACACAGCCTGCAGGGTGCCCCCCACTCTCAGTGAGTATAAAAGTGTAGGTGTGAATCAAAATGAAATACCGCTAATCCACGTGAACGAGTTGGTAATCCACTGCGCGAGGTTTTAACTTCACCACGCGTCGCTACCTCGCGACACGAGGCCAGCACCCACAATGTCGAGAACGGCACACGGAGCCTGATCACGGGGCGGAGTGATTCTCGGCAGTGCGCACTCGCGAACGTGCGGGGCGGTTTACTCCGACAAATAGTCCGGTCTACCGCGCGTGGTCCTCGGGAGCGGTGGGGCGGAGTCGGTCAGAGGGGGGGTTGGGGGTTGTTGCGTTGTTGCCGATGTTTGTGTGCACACACACACACGTGTATGTATATATACATACACGTGTGTGTGTGTATTTTACGTGTGAAAGCTTGGGTAATCCATCATCCAACAGTGGATTGAACATGGCAGCTGCGAATGATGATCTGTGGCGGTCGGTGAATAAGGACACCCGCTGAAGTTAGCGGTGGCCGGATATTGAACTCATGTCACTGGATTCATGGTGCAGTGTTGCTATCCGCTGCGCCACCAGTCCACCTCATACAAAGACTTTCGGCTCGCAGTAACGATTATCTGAAACAATTCCGGGCGTCCCCTAGGTCGACTCTGCCTCAAGTGGGTACCTGGTGCGGTGTGTAAACATCGCCAATAGGAAGACAAAGGTGTCCAGGCGTGGTCCTGGCCACAACATACCCTCGTGCGCCGCTCCGGCCTTCAGAGCTGCTCGCTAGTAACACTTCCCCGAACAGTCTGTTAAGGCTATGCAGGGGGGCCTTTGTGTTTGTGGTTACAGTGCCATCGATGAGCTCCTCCGACAGGCGAGGCTGCGTTGCCCAAGCAGCTTCTGTTTGGCCGGATAGAAGGGGGCTAAACGAACGCGGCACAGCCTCGAGAAGAGCCGGGCCAATGTGGTACAGGAGGATGTGGAGCTGAGACTTGACGATAACCGCTACCAGCAGGGGTGTCAAGATCGTGAAGGAGGCGACTGGGAACTTGGAGGCGTTCGCTCTTCAGCAACAATGGAGGGCAGAGAGGCGACGCTCACAACAACGCACGGAGCGCCGCGTGGATAAAACGCAGACAATTGGCCCAATCACGTGACCTCGAAGTGCACCAAGCCTGGCACAAGCGTGGTGGTAACGTCACCTCTTTTTGCGCATATGAAGTTTGAATGATCACCATCTGTTCTTCAGAGACTGAGTAAGTAAGTACCTGGTGCGGTGTGTAACCACTGGGCCACCGTTCCACTCACACATTCATACAAATCTGGCATCACAGGCACCAGAATGTAAGACGCACCCTAGATGGGTGGTGTGTCACATGGTGGGGAGATGGTTGGGTAGGTGTGTGTGAGTGAGTGTCGTGCTGCGCTATGAACCCGGCGACCGCGTTCGATTCTCACGGTCAACACCTGTGACGATTATTTAATCGGTGCTAGGCCTCGCATAGGTCGACTCAGCCTCAAATGAGTACGTGGTGTTTTCTGTAAATATCGACACTTTTTACACATCGTTACTGGGAGACAAAGGGGGTCGGGCGTGGTGCTACCCACCTACCCCTACTGTACCGTGCCGGTATTCATAGGTGCTCGCTAACAGTACCTACCCCAACATTCTGTTGAGGCTACACGGGGGATCTTTGTCTTTGTTTGTCAGTGTGGGAAGCAGTGGTGCAACGGTTGGCGCGCAACGATCCCGGCGATCCGAGATCGCTCATTGGTCAGTGGAGTCGTGACGTTGCACTAAGGGAGCGCGCTGATTGGTCGGCAGCGTGCACTGGGCTCGATGGCTGGGGACGTGGATTGTATCATTGCAGAATGCCGCGTCACGGTCATGTGGCGATGAGCTGCTTTGGTGTCCTGAAGCGATGCTGCTTCCTCAAGCAAATTGAGTGAAGCTGCCTGGAATCAATGTATCATTGTAATGAATACGGTATTATATTTGGCACATTCAACATTATGATGAAATTAGGAGACGCAACAAATAATTAAAAGTGTGAGGTTCCTCAATAATCTGGATTTTGATTAAATAAATATGTATTGTACTTTGTCACTGGAGATTTCCCACGTCAGTCCTTTGTTGAAAATGTTTAAACATGTTTGACTTACAATATGTGACATGCATTTGTAGGGGATGTCCGAGCCATCCTCACACACTCGCACCACACAGACACACAATCTCCGCACACAACATCGCACACACCAATCACACGCTAAGGAATACACGAGAAAGGGGTCAAGGGTTAAAGGGCGCTGACGTCACACGCACGCGGCGTGCTCGACAGAGACGTGGATTAGGAAGGGGGTGGAGTTGGAGGGTTTAAAGGGGGCGCGGTGAGACGCGTGTTCGGGGTTGGTTTGAGGAACGAGTGTGGCTGTGGTTTGAAGAATAAAGAAGTGCTTTACCAGTCTCCGACTCCTCTTCACATTCAACATCAAAGCAATACACTGTAATTATTCTGTTTGGTTACGAATCATTAATTTAAACGCAGCAGCCTTTGTTTCACTTTTTGCACTAAGTGGGTGGCTCTGAAAAGAGCCTTTGTGGTGGAGTGAATCGCGCGTGGCCCGAGCGGATTCACTTCTTTGACTTCGTAGCATTGGACTTGGCCGGACTCTTCAGCACCTTCTTGGTCTCGACAGCTAACTTCAACTTATTGGGACTCTTGGACGCCTTGGCAGCTTTTTTGCTTCCATGGGAGAGTTCCAGGAAAGCAAAGAAGCAGCGGAAGTGGGGTCGAAAGTGATGGTTGGGGGTGAGGCGGATAGTGATGGTGCAGGTTCAGGCGGATAGTGACGGTGGGTTTGGGTGGATAGTGAAAGTAGGGGGTGGGGTGGAGGGTGGTGTGGTGGAGGGTGGGGTGGCGGGGTGGGGTGGAGGGTGGTGTGGTGGGGTGGCGGAGTGGTGTGGTGGGGTGGAGTGTTGTGGTGGGGTGAAGGGTGGTGTGGTGGCATGGAGGGTGGTGTGGCGTGGTGGAGTGGAGGGTAGTGTGGTGGGGTGGAGGCTGGTGTGGTGGGGTGGAGGGTGGTGTGGCGGGGTGGAGGGTGGTGTGGCGGATGGGGTGGAGGGTGGTGTGGCGTGGTGGAGTGGAGGGTGGTGTGGTGGGGTGGGGTGGAGGGTGGTGTGGTGGGGTGGGGTGGAGGGTGGTGTGGCGTGGTGGAGTGGAGGGTGGTGTGGCGTGGTGGAGTGGAGGGTGGTGTGGCGTGGTGGAGTGGAGGGTAGTGTGGAGGGGTGGGGTGGAGGGTGGTGTGGTGGGGTGGGGTGGAGGGTGGTGTGGCGGAATGGAGGGTGGTGTGGCGAGGTGGAGGGTGGTGGGGTGGGGTGGAGGGTGGTGTGGCGAGGTGGGGTGGAGGGTGGTGTGGCGGGGTGGGGCGGAGGGTGGTGTGGCGGGGTGGGGCGGAGGGTGGTGTGGCGGGGTGGGGTGGAGGGTGGTGTGGCAAAGTGGGGCGGAGGGTGGTGTGGCGGAGTGGGGTGGAGTGTGGTGTCGCGTGGTGGGGTGGAGGGTGGTGTGGTGGTGGGGTGGAGGGTGGTGGGGTGGAGGGTGGTGGGGTGGAGGGTGGTGGGGTGGAGGGTGGTGGTGTGGAGGGTGGTGGGGAGTGGGGCACATCGTCATGGTGTGGGGTGAGGAGCATCGTGTTGGTTGAGGATGAGGAGTATAGTGATGGTGGAGAGTTAGGCGGATAGTGATGGTGTTTCAAGTTTCATTTATTTAGGTATAGCCCTGTGAGCCATGCGGCTCTTAAGTCGGGTGCAACCGCAACCAACAAAATATGAATACAGAACATCCCAAAGCGACGACGCGCAACAGAAACATCCTGGAACAGTGGTTCTTAACCTGGGTTCGATCGAACCCCAGGGGTTCGGTGAGTCGATCTCAGGGGTTCGGCAGAGCCCCCGCCACGGAGGTCCGGACACACTTGAATTATTGTGTAAATTTGTGATGACACACACGGCCCGCTTGGCCATCACTGGCTGCAGATGATCATGCTACACTGCTTGGCCAATCAGCGCTGCGGGGAATTTAGTGCGTACTCAGTAGTCAACGTGTGACTGTTGTTGTCGTACGTCGTGTGATTTCTTTAATATTTTATCCATACTAACTATGTCGGGCAAAAGAAAAAAGTGGTCGGACGAATATGTACAACATGGATTCTCATGTATCACGGAACGTGATGGGAGTGAGCGTCCTATCTGCATGATTTGCAACGCAAGTTGAGCAACTCTAGTCTTGCACCGGCAAAACTAAAGGAACACTTCTTGAAGCTGCATGGAGACGGGGAATACAAGAACACAACACTTGCTGAATTCAGGGTGAAGAGAGCCAGATTCGATGAAAGGGCCACTCTGCCTGCTCTTGGATTTGTACCTGTTAACAAACCGATCCTGACAGCATCGTACGAAGTTGCTTACCTGATCGCAAAGCAGGGCAAGCCACACACCATTGGTGAAACACTTGTGAAACCAGCTGCATTAAAGATGGCGAATCTGATACTCGGAACAGCGGCCGAAGGTAAATTATCCCAAATTCCCCTTTCAAATGACCCCGTCAGTGACAGAATAGAAGACATGAGTAAAGACATCTTGGCTCAAGTAGTCGCGGATCTGATTTCAAGCCCGGCAAAATTCAGCCTTCAACTCGACGAAACCACAGACGTTTCTGATCTAAGCCAGCTTGCTGTTTTTGTACGCTATGTGAAAGACGACATGATAAAAGAAGAGTTTTTATTTTGTAAGCCTCTTACAACAACAACGAAGGCAGCCGATGTGAAGAAGCTTGTGGATGACTTCTTCAGAGACAACAATCTTTCATGGGATATGGTTTCTGCAGTTTGTACGGACGGAGCTCCAGTCATGCTGGGAAGAAAGTCTGGTTTTGGTGCGCTAGTAAAGGCCGATGCACCACACATCATTGTGACGCATTGTATTCTGCACAGGCATGCGTTGGCAACAAAAACCTTACCTCCAAAAATGACAGAAGTATTAAAAACTGTGGTGGAATGTGTGAACTATGTGCGAAAAAGTGCTCTGAGGCACCGCATCTTCAGTGAGCTGTGTAAAGAAATGGGCTCTGAATTTGAGGTACTTCTGCTCCATTCTAATATTCGGTGGTTATCCCGGGGACAGGTGCTGAATCGTGTTTTTGCCATGCGTGTGGAATTAGCCCTGTTTTTGCAAGAGCACCAACACTGCCATGCAGATTGCTTCAAAAATCCTGAGTTCATTCTCATTTTAGCGTACATGGCTGATATATTCGCAGCTCTCAATCATCTCAATCAGCAGATGCAGGGTGGTGGAGTCAATATCATGGAAGCGGAAGAACACCTGAAGGCTTTTCAAAAAAAGCTACCGTTATGGAAACGACGAACAGAGAACAATAACTTCGCAAACTTCCCGCTTCTGGACGACTGTGCAAGTAAGATCGAAGATGTGTCTGGAATCGGAGATATTTCTGTATCCACAGAACTGAAGCAAACAATTGCCACGCACTTAGATGAGCTTGCAAAGTCTCTCGACGGATATTTCCCTACAAGAGAGTCATATCCAGCATGGGTGAGACAGCCGTTCACGTTTGCTGTTGAAACAGCAGATGTCAATGATGAATTCCTCGACGAAATCATTGAAATTCAGCAGAGCCAGGTTCAACAGCAACTCTTCAGAACAACAACGCTCTCAACGTTTTGGTGTCGACAAATGAACAAGTATCCAGTTATTGCTAAGAAAGCCCTGGATTTTTTATACCATTTGTTACAACATATCTTTGTGAGCAATCCTTTTCGAGGATGCTGGACATAAAAACGAAGAAAAGGAACAGACTTTGCTGTGAAAATGACATGAGAGTGGCACTTGCCAAGGTGAAGCCACGCATATCTGAACTGATCTCTCAAAGGCAACAGCAGAAGTCACATTGATTTCCAGGTATGTAATTTGTTGTGAGTTTATGCATTGTGTTGGTTTTATTCTTTGAACAAGGTAATGTTCATGCACGGCTCATTTTGTGTACCAGTAAAAAACATATCTATGTCTTGAATTTGAAAAAAATCACATTTTATTTTTCACTAAACAGGGGTTCGGTGAATGCGCATATGAAACTGGTGGGGTTCGGTACCTCCAACAAGGTTAAGAACCACTGTCCTGGAATAAACCAGGAAATATTCCACACACACAAAAAACGTATTAAAACGCTGTGTGCAAAAATCACAATGTGGTGCAAGCCAACAACAACAACTATAAGACAAATTTTGATTTTTATTGTTTCATATATTTTTTATTATTTTGTTGTTTCCCTTCAACGCGACTTTACCGAAAGAACTAAGAATATGAACTATAAGACAATTTAGATTAACCATATGTTTTTGAATCACCAAAATAAAGCTATAAAAAACAATGTAACAACAGTAATCTTAGGAACTGTAATTTTAAATTTAACAATAAACGATATACATAACACTGACGACAAAAACCTGCAGCCATAACTGGCAGCACGACACTCCCAGTGTATGATGTGTGAGTGAGTCAGCAGCAGCGTGAGTGAGTGTATGATGTGCGAGTCACTGTATGATGGTTGAGTCCGTATTAGGTTGAGTGAGTGTATGATGTGTGAGTCAGCGTACGATGTGTTAGTCAGCACATGATGAGTGAGTCAGTGTATGATGTGCGAGTCAGTGTATGATGTGTGAGTGAGTCAGCAGCAGCGTGAGTGTATGATGTGTGAGTCAGCGCACAATGTGTTAGTCAGCGCATGATGAGTGAGTCAGTGTATGATGTGTGAGTGAGTCAGCGGCAGTGTGAGTGAGTTTATGATGTGCGAGTGAGCCAGCACACGATGAGTGAACCTGTGTATGATGAGTGAATGGGTCAGTGGTTGTGCGAGTGTATGATGTGTGAGTGAGTAAGCACATGATGAGCGAGTCAGTGCATGATGTGTGAGGGAGTCAGTGTATGATGTATGATAAAGTCAGTGTCGGCTCCCTCTGCTCGCGCGTCGCCCCCCCCCCTCCGGCTCCGTCGGCCCTCCCTTGGCTCCGTCGGCCCCCCCCCGGCTCCGTCGCCCCGCCCCCCCCGGCTCCGTCGCCCCCCCCGGCTCCGTCGCCCCCCCCCCGGCTCCGTCGCCCCCCCCCGGCTCCGTCGCCCCCCCCCGGCTCCGTCGCCCCCCCCCCGGCTCCGTCGCCCCCCCCCCGGCTCCGTCGCCCCCCCCCCGGCTCCGTCGCCCCCCCCCGGCTCCGTCGTCCCCCCCCGGCTCCGTCGCCCCCCACGGCTCCGTCACCCCCCCCCCCGGCTCCGTCGCCCCCCCTCCGGCTCCGTCGCCCCCCCCCCCGGCTCCGTCGCCCCCCCCCCGGCTCCGTCGACCCCCCCCCCGGCTCCGTCGTCCCCCCCCGGCTCCGTCGCCCCCCCCGGCTCCGTCGCCCCCCCCCCCGGCTCCGTCGCCCCCCCCCCGCCCCCGTCGCCCCCCCCCCCCGGCCCCCTCGGCTCCATCGGATCCTTCTGTCGGCTCCCTCGGCCCCTCACAAACGGCCCCACCAGCCCCTGCTCGGAGTGCGGCCCGGGAACGCCCCGGGAGCGCACGCGCGCCTCAGGCGGCCATCTTGGATTCGTCTTCTTGGTCTTTGTCGAGGATGGGTTGGATAGTGATGGTAAGGGGTGGGGCGAAAAGCGATTGTTGTGGGTGGGGAAGATAGTGATGGTGGGGGGGATGGGCATATAGTAATATTTGGGCGTGTGGCGGATCGTGATGGTGCAGGTTCAGGTGGATAGTGATGGTGAGGGGTGGGTGGATTGTGATGGGGGAGATTGAGGAGGGTAGTGATGGTGAAGGGTGAGGCGGATAGGAATGGTAAGGGGTGGGGTTAATAGTGATTGTGGTGGGTGGGGCAGATCGTGATGGCGGTGGGATGGGCGTATAGTAATGACGGTGGGTGGGGCAGATTGTGATGTTGGGGGGTTGGGTGGATCGTGATGTTGCGGCGTTTGTTGGATAGTGATTGTGGGGTTTGGGGCGGATAGTGATGGTAGGGGGTCGGGCGGATTGTGATGGTAGTGGCTGGGTTGGATAGTGATGGTGAGGGGTGGTGAATAGTGATGTTAGGGGGGGGGGGGCGGATAGTGATGGTGAGGAGTGAGGCGGATCGTGATGGGGAAGGGTGAGGCGGATTGTATTGGTAAGGGGTGGGGCTAATAGTGATTGTAGTTGGTCGGGCAGATCGTGATGGTGGGGGGATGGGTGTATAGTAATGGTGGTGGGGGGGGATAGTGGGGATGAGGCGTTCGTTGATGGTGGTGGATGGGGCAGATTGTGATGGTGGGGGATGGGTGGATAGTGATGTTGCGGGGCTGGTTGGATGGTGATTGTGGGGTTTGGGGCGGATAGTGATGGTGGAGGGCACACCGAATAGTGATGATGGGGGTTGGGGCTTACTGTGAAGGTGGGGGGTGAGTGGATGGTGATGGTGGAGGGTGGTTTGGAGAGTGATGGTGGGGGGTGAGATGGTCGGGCAGGATGGAGGGGAGGCGGGGAGAAGATTTTCAGACGAAAATCTTCTCCCCGTGGCAGCGCCTCTTCTTGCTGAGTGAAGGCCTCCCGCAAAAGTCATTATAATATGAGAGGTTGACTCTCAGGTGGCCTCCCACTTCGTAGCCCTGCTCCTCGGCCACGAAGGAGGGGCAAGTCCTCTGGGCCCGCGTCATCACCCCCACCGGAGCTCGGGGACGCTTTGTGGGACGAGCCAAGCAGCTGCTGCTGTTGGGTCCAGCTGCTTTTTTCTGCCGGCGTCGTTGAGGTGACTTCTTGGCAGCTTCCATCTCGAGCCAGATGTCCTTAACAGCCGCCGCCTCCCAGAACCCGACTGTAGGAACTGGCGCAGGGTCGACCTGAGATAACTGAGGCCCGCACAGGCCCAGGCAGCAACAGCAGCTGCACAGCTGTTCATATCCCAGCAGGGGATTCTCGGCTGTCAGGAGGCAGGCGTCGTGGAGGAGGTGGTGGTACTCTGTTGACTCCGCTCCTTCACAGGATTCTGGGGGATGAGTGAGACCTAGGGCACAGTAGGGGGATGTCATCAGCACTGGGCAGTACCTGGACCGTACCCTTAATTATCATCATGCAAGTACTCACATTCGTCATTCAGTCATCCACGTCAACATTCTATGATCATTGTACTTAAACGTCGGCTGCACCCTTAGAATTGCATGGAAAGCTTGTGGGAGGAGCACACGGACCTTGGAATATGTACGACCCAAATACATCATTGCGAGGGTGACCTTGGCTAGGCAACGCATCTAGACGGCCATGTCATCAATGTTTTTATTGTAATTATATACTAATTATATTTTATATCAAAGTAATTGTAGTGTAAATTTTGATTTAAAGCTTTCGTGACTGCAGTAATTCATATTCTTAGCACTTTCGGTAAAGTCACATTGAAGGGAACATAACACAAATGGTCGAAACGTCGTGAGAATTTTTATTGTTTTATATATATTTTATTATTTTATTGTTTCCCTTCAACGTGACTTTACCGAAAGAGCTAAGATTATAATTGTAGTGTTCTACGATGGGGGCGGAGCCTGCAGAAGACGGGGGCGGGGCCACATAGGCCGTGGCAGTGACGTCACCAGAGGGCGGGGCTCGAGGCCTGGACCGTTGGCGACAGTTGGAGCGGGGAGGCCGTTGCCATGGCTACCCGGGTTTGTTGTTGCCCACCGACATCGCTATAATAAAGACTTTACTTGTTTACTTAGCGCTCGTTTATCATTGATTTACTTATTTATCGTTACCGAGACTATCCTTATGACTTAATTACTTGTTAAATAGATAGCAACTCGTCACGTTCTTTAGAAGGAAAACCAAAGAGGCAAATTTACACATAAGTGCTTCTGGCAGATGTGGCCACAGGCCAAAGAGACACGCACATTGATGTACTCATCGTCGGTATTAAATTATTGTTTACTATCGATCAAGGACGGGCACGTCAAAGCTATTTGAGGAAAGTGAGTGGTGGTGCTGATTGGTACTTGCTATGAGCACCTGCCCCTAGTCAGAATCAGAATCTCAATCTATATTCATACTGGAGGAATACGATGAACTATACAGCTCGTTTTCAAAGATGTTCAGTACCTTGGTTCGCCTCGTAGTCTGCGACCACTTCGGCCCAAGCGGCTGTGGAGGGGGACTTCGCAGGCTTCTCAGAATCCGGAGTCGAAAGGGAGGGAACGGGGGGGAGGCGGAGGAAGAAAATCGTGAAGCGTGCCGCTAAGCATGCTCCTCATATACAGCTACAGAGACGAAGATCCCCCTGGCAGCCTTGGACCAGTGCTGTGCTGAAGAGCAGCACGGCACACCACGCCTGGCCACCTTTGTCTCCCCTATGCTGATGTTTTCAACGGGGGCTCTTTACATAGGTGATGTTTTAACACGTTGAATCAGATACTGTAATCGTTTTGAGTCTGAGTAGACAAAGAGGAGGCCCATGACTTTTTCACTAAATACCAACCACCGTGGAATATAAATTCGCGCTACTCCTCTAGCGACACAACAGCCCTGCCTACTCCCCACACAGGAATCTACACACACACACAGCAACACTCGCTCCACTCACCATGTCAATATCTTTTCGTGCAATATTCTCGTATGAGGTCATCATTTGGAAATCTTGAGCATCGCAAGAACGCAGCTCTCTGCTCAACGCCTCTGCTCAAAATGGCAGTTAGGACCACGTGACATCGGTTAGGGCCTCGTGACGGCGCGTCGGACAACTCGTTGCGAGGCAACTGGCGATTTGGGTGACGTCACGGCGAGTCACGTGCTCCTTGGTACACGAATCAGAGAGGAACCCAGCACACGAACCACTCACACGCGCCTCGCGCACCCTTCTGAACAGACTCTTGGTAGGAGGTGCACACACACACCCCAACAAATACACTTCGTATAACACGCGTGAATACGAATGTAAATAGATGTTCCATTGTCCGAATATTTATTTCAGATACCGACGTACAAATTAATTAGAATATGTATTTATACTGGAGAAATCCAATCAATAACTCACAAACCACCCACCCACCCTCTCAAGTTCTCAAGCATACAATAACCCATTCGCCAAGCCGTGCTGGCCTTCACAGATGCTTGCTCACAGCACCTGCCCTAATAATCTGTTAGGGCTGTTGGGGGGTAGGTGCTGCGGGATCTGTGTCTTTGTGTGGGCTGGTGAATGTGGGGAGCGGTAGTGTCGTGATTAACGCACTTCGCCACGAAGCCGGCCAATCAGTTCGATTCCCGCTCACGGCAAAGACAAGTGACGATTGTCTGAATCGGTTATTGGCCTCGCTAATTCAGCCTGAAATCAACACGTTGTGTAAACATCACGACTAGGGAAACAAATGCGGCCGGGGATGGTGTTGGTCACTTATGCCCTCGTGTACCGTGCCGTTCTTCATAGGTAGTCGCTAACAGTACCTGCCCCAACATTCTGTTAAGGCTACACGGGGGATCTTTGTCTTTGTTTGTGAAAGTGTGGGGAGCGGTGGTGCAACGGTTAGCGCGCTGCGAACCTGGAGATCAGAGATCTCTGGCGCAGAGCGCGCTCTCATTGGTCAGTGGAGTCGTGACGTGATGCTAAGAGAGCGTGTTGATTGGGGTCGTCAGCTTGCAAAGGGCTCGATGCTGGAGCCGTGTTCATAACAAACTCGACGCTCGTGGTTTGTATCATTGCAGAATGCCGCATCAAAGTCAAGTGGCTATGAGCTGCTTTGGTGTCCTTAAGTGCTGCTCCTTTCTCAAGAAAATACCCTTCCAAAAAAAGATACTCGATTAAAACCACGAGAGACCGTGCAGTGGTTGTTTTGGCACCATTCAGTATACATCATCTAAATAAGATGTTAATCTTTGAAACTGCACATTTTTAAAGATGTAATAACGAGGTCATAACAAGTGTCAGATGTAAAACCTCTTTCCATTGTTTGGATTTCACTTCCCCATAATTCGGGTGCAAATTATCGCAACATTCAAATATCGTGTACAGAATATGCTCTTTGTTGAGACCACGAATGAAATAGATTTTACTGCATGGTTGTTCGAAACCATGACTCTGAAATCGTTTTGGTACACAACTATGCACTGCGAAAACCTACCGACAGAAAACATGTTTTTGTAACCAAACGCTCAATGCTGAGAGCGTTTGGTTATGAAAATATTTGTGCGAGTGTGCTGCACGGGACTTTGCCTTGGCTCGAGATTAACCACCGGTCTTGCCACGTCCAGACATGGTGAGGACGACGAGGACACATTGAAAAGGAGACTCGGGCTGGTGTACTTCAACTTATTTATTTCGTTGTCACCGCTCGTACATTACAGCAACACTCATCATCAAACCAACCCAGTTCCACGTTTTTCAGCCACTTTTAAACCTCTTCTCCACCAATTACCTTTCTCCCACTTCTCGCTCTTTCCCGATCCGCTCTCCGCACCAATCCGATCCGAGTGTCAACCACTCACTCATCAGATTGCGTTTCGTGCACGTCGTGCTCACACCCCGATCTCTCTTCCCCGCCCGAGCGTGCCGCGTGCGTGACGTGGTGATCCCTGACCTCCGACCCTTGATGCGTTAGGCATGCGTGATGTCGAGTGCGGAAGGTATGCGTGCTGTTTGTGTTGTGCGAGTGTGTGAGGATGGGTGACACATCCTCTATATCACCGCTTTCTCGGTTGAGACCAGAGCCCTCCTCGGCTACTGCAGCTGCTGCAGTAGCAGCAGACGGCGCCTCACGCAACCGCGCGTCGCTCGCGACTCCCGAGCAGAGCGCGCGGCTGCGATTCTACGAGAAGAAGAGCCCGGTCCACTCTCACGAGGAACTGGCGCGCAACATCAAAACACGTTTCGGGCAATTACCCTTCCCAAAGCACTCTATAATCAGATCGGCACAGCCGCAGAGAACGCAGGAGGGACGCGATATTGTGAGGGACGTGGGCCCCTGGCTCCCCCTCCGGGGGAGGGTTGATCTCGGGAGAGCTGCAGGTTCCGGACTCCTCGCTCATGTGAGAGTCGCCGCTATCCAACTGCTCACTCGTGGGGAGAGGGCTGCCGCTCCCCAGCTCCTCTCCTCGCGCTGGAGCCCCTCGGGTCCGCAGGTTCTGTTTGGGGGGCATAGCTCGGGGCTGGCGCATGGCTGCCTGGAATCAATATGTCGCTTCTCAGCCACTCAAACGCGACGTATCCGTTCACACAACCCCACGCACCACTCGCACGCGCTGAAGAGGGGGTCAGAGGGCAATGACGTCCTTCGCACACGCGTTGCCACCGAGGGCGGGCAATGGAGATTGTTTAAAGGGCTGTAGGGATAATCCCACGTGTACCCAGGCGAGTCCACCGTCGCTCACCGCGGGCACACGCTAAACAAAGGCAGTATGGATAATTGTGCGTGTACGCCGCCTGTCTACCTAACGCACACATTAAACACAAGGGCGGATGAGTAACCTCCCGTGCCCCTGTACGAGTCCGCCGCCGCTCGCCACACACACACGCTAATCACGAGCTATGCGCAGGGGCGAGCGCAAACACGTGGGTAAATACACACTCGCGCACAAACACAGGGTACGACGCAGGAACCCCGGTCGGGCCCGCACACAATGGCCGCCTCAACAGAGTTACCCACGTGCAAATCCCCGTACCACGACGAGCGGACTCACACCACCATGTGCCCGTTCCACACTCGCAGAAACCACATAACAAGGTTTGTTGATCACTGACGATTTATTCCTGGCGTGTCTGTGGGCTACTATTACCCGAGTCAGTCCGAGTCAGCAGGGCAGGTTTAACCTATCTCCCGATGGTCTAAAGCTGATCTACCTCGTCCCCTTGGAGTGAAACTCCCCACTCTCGCTTTCGTACTCACGTTCCGCCTGCGATGCGTGGGCCGTCGCGGAGAGACGAGGCTGCACGAGGTTCTTGCGGGGAGCGGGGCCTGGCTTCGCTGAGACTCGTCCCATGGACGACCCAGTGGCCGGCAAGCTGACTGCTCCGATCGCTCATTTGAGGAGAACGCGAACCCCCATCGTCGCTCTCCTCTCCCATTTTATCCCTCTCTACATCAAAGGTCTGCCCGGCTAACCCGCGATACCCCACCGCCATTGGTGCGCCCACCTCGGTGCCTTCACAGACGTCTGCTTCCCTCTCTACCCATCAACAGGGGCCGCCGTTGGGCCATTGCCATTGGCCACGGCGTGCAAGCGTACTTTTCCGGCCAATCGGATGCTTCCCCTGGTGCTCGTGTGGACCTAACCGCGGTGACTGAGTAGCCTTATCGTGAGCATGCAATTGCACGTCAATTCACGGCTCTGTGGTGTAATTCAACCTGGGGGAAGTCGGCCAATTCCCTGGCCCCAGGAAACCGTGAGGGATGTCCCTACGAAGAAGGCCCCTGGGTGAAAACCTGGAGGCCAGGTGACTTCCCCACGAGGTCCTACGTGGGGGGTGTGTGTGTTGTGTGTGCTCATTTTGGGGATGGTGAGGGAGAAGCAGCTTCGGCCTGCACGCTCTCCCGTGGTGGCGTTGCAGGCATGGCCCCGACGGAGCGGCTTCGCTGCTATGGCACCACATAGCCCGCCGAGGTGCCAGTCTCCGTCCTGGGTTGACTGGAGCATCTCGCCTGGGTTGCCCCCACGAGGTAGCGCCGCGGGGTCGGCGGGACTCGCCCGGCCCTCGTGGCTGGCCTCGGGGGTGGTGGCTCCGTCTTTTGGGCTTTTAGCGGCGGTCTCTTCCTCCATTCCAATGGCTCCTCTCGTCCCTCGGCACCTGTGGGCTGGGGAACAAACTCAGAGGCAGCAGGGTTTAGGTGCCATCGTCCCCGCCCCCCCTGGCCTGGGCCGTGACCCCTCGGGGCCGAGCATGGAGGGTGTTGGGACCCCGGGATTTCGGGGTACCCAAACTGCGGGGTTCTCCCTCGCTGGGGCTGCCTTCCATGGTTTTAATTGGCGGACGTTGACCACCATCTCTCGGCCCCTGTCTCCGCCGTGAATCAGCACCGTCCAGGGGGAGATCTGCCGCCCCACGGTCCAGGGTCCGCGCCAGTAGGTGGTCAGTTTCCCCAGCTGTCCAGCCCCGACACGAGGGGTGTATAGCCACACCTTAGAGCCCGCCGAGTAGAAGGGGGGCTCCATAAGGGGTCGGGCGCCCTGCTCTTGGTGCCGATGCACGGCCTCTCCTTGTGGGTAGGCCCCGCCCCGGGCCCCTCGCAGAGTCTCCATCAGGTGCTCCACGGGGCGGCTCCCCTCATCCCGTTGCAGTGGGGGAACGCCGAACAGCAGATCTGCAGGTAGACGAGACTCACGGCCACACATCATTAGGAACAGGGTCTGTCCCGTAGACGTGTGTACTGTGGTGGCGTAGGAGAACAGGGCATAGGGGAGGTGTTCGTCCCAGTCCTGCTGAGTTGCGGCCACCATGCATTTGAGCTTCCCAGCTAAGGTCTGGTTCATACGCTCCACCATACCGTTCACCTGGGGGTGCTACGCCGTGGTTCGGTCCTTCTGGATTCCGAACTCGCGGCACAGCGCCTGAAACAGCTCTGCCTCGAACTCACTACCTTGCTCGGTAATGACCCATTCGGAGATCCCGTGCTTAAGTACGTAGTGCTCCACGAATGCCCAGACCACCACAAGAGCCGTCTTATCGGGGATGGCCACCGCCACGGGATAGCGTGCGAAATACTCCACCGGTGGGATCGCGGAAATTGCCCCTGTAGGTCGATCCCAACCAGCTGGTTTGTCCGACTGACGCGGAACGGCCTCAGGGGTACCTGATATTGTGCCGGTTTCGGCCCGCATTGCTGACACGCGCGGTAGTCCTGTACCCAGGCGGCCACGTCTTGCACCAATTTGGGCCAGAGATATTGGCGACGCAGGGTCTCCCGAGTGCGCCGTTCCCCATCATGGCCCCCGAGCAGGTGGTCGTGCACCAGCCATAGCAGCTGGGGTCGCACCTGGGAGGGAACACAGATGCACCCTCTTACCACCCCGTTCTGCACACACAACCGGGCATACAAACCACTCCAGGGTCCTGGTAGGGTGCTCTTCTTCTCCCGCAGGGCCACTTCCACTGCCGCCAGATCCGGGTCCCGTTGCTGGGTCTGTCTCAACTGCTCGTCGTCCAGGCCCGGGAAGACGCAGCCGACGTCCTCTTGGATCCGCCCGGTCAGGGTGGGGCAGTCCGTCGGCTCCTTCTGTAGGGGTCTCCGCGGCGCATACTGCACTCTCTCTCGCGAGAGGGGGGTTAGTCTCAGTGCGCTCCCGGGGGGGCGTTGCCTGTTGGCAGCGTCCCCCATGAAGCATGGGCAGGCCTCCTCTGCCCTCGTCTCGGCGCACACCATGGGCTGCCTCGACAAGGTGTCCACATTTTCGTGCATCCGCCCAGCCCGGTACTCGATCTGCAGGTTGTATTCCTGCAGCTGCGCCAGCCATCGGGCCATCTGCCCCTGCGATTTCTTGAATGTGAGATGGAGCTGCAGAGCATAATGGTCACTCCGCACCCGACATTTTCTGCCATACAAATACGGCCAGAACTGTTTACATGTGAAGATCACGGCGTACAGTTCCTGACGGGTCACGCAATAGTTCAGCTCGGCCCTGCTCAGGGTCCAGCTGGCGTATGCGATGGCCCGTTCCATCCCATCCTGCACCTGTGACAACACCGTGCCCAGCTCATAGCTGCAGGCGTCGGTGTCCAAAATCAAATCAGTGGAAAAATCCGGGAAAGCCAGGGTGGGGGTATGGGTGAGGTGGTCTTTGAGGGTGGTGAAGGCCGTCAGGCGGCCTCCGTCCACTGATAAGGGTTCTTAGGGGAAGTGAGTTGGGTGAGGGGGCGTGCAATCTCGCTGAATCCCTTTACAAATCGACGATAATAGGTGGCGTGCCCCAAGAATGACCTGATCTCCGTCAGGTTCCTTGGCCATGGCCATTCCACTATGGCGCGTACCTTCTCCGGATCGGTGCGCAACCCTGCCTCGCTGATTCGGTGTCCAAGGTACCCCACCTCGTGCTGCGCAACATAACACTTAC